>NW_027362765.1:145500187-146728244 GCF_046119375.1 Phyllobates terribilis | reverse complement strand
CACCCCTATAATCTATAACTAAAAAGACATAATAAATCTCCCCAATAACACCTCTCCTATTACTCCATATAACTCCCCTATATCTCCTCCTATTACTCCATAAGAGATATATAAACCTCCCTATATCTCCTCCTATTACTCCATAAAATCTCCCCTATATCTCCTCCTATTACTCCATATAATCTCCCCTATATCTCCTCCTATTACTCCATATAACCTCCCTATATCTCCTCCTATTACTCCATATAATCTCCCCTATATCTCCTCCTATTACTCCATATAACCTCCCTATATCTCCTCCTATTACTCCATATAATCTCCCTATATCTCCTCCTATTACTCCATATAACCTCCCCTATATCTCCTCCTATTACTCCATATAACCTCCCTATATCTCCTCCTATTACTCCATATAATTTCCTCCCGTCTATATCTCCTCCTATTACTCCATATAATCTCCCCTATATCTCCTCCTATTACTCCATATAATCTCCCCTATATCTCCTCCTATTACTCCATATAACTCCCTATATCTCCTCCTATTACTCCATATAACCTCCCTTTAACTCATAAATCTCCTCCTATTACTCCATATAATCTCCCCTTATATCCTCCTATTACTCCATATAATCTCCCCTATATCTCCTCCTATTACTCCATATAATCCTCCCTATATCTCCCTATTACTCCATATAACCCCCTATATCTCCTCCTATTACTCCATAAACCTCCTATTACTCCATATAACCTCCCTATATCTCCTCCTATTACTCCATATAACCTCCCTATATCTCCTCCTATTACTCCATATAACCTCCCTATATCTCCTCCTATTACTCCATATAACTCCCTATATCTCCTCCTATTACTCCATATAACCTCCCTATATCTCCTCCTATTACTACATATAAACTCCCTATATCTCCTCCTATTACTCCATATAATCTCCCTATATCTCCTCCTATTACTCCATATAATCTCCCTGTATCTCCTCCTATTACTCCATATAACTCCCATCCACCTATTACTCCATATAACCTCCCCTATATCTCCTCCTATGACTCCATATAACCTCCCTATATCTCCTCCTATTACTCCATATAACCTCCCCTATATCTCCTCCTATTACTCCATATAATCTCCCCTATATCTCCTCCTATTACTCCATATAACCTCCCTATATCACCTCCTATTACTCCATATATCTCCCCTATATCTCCTCCTATTACTCCATTTAACCTCCCTATATCTCCTCCTATTACTCCATATAATCTCCCCTATATCTCCTCCTATTACTCCATATAATCTCCCTATATCTCCTCCTATTACTCCATATAACCTCCCTATATCTCCTCCTATTACTCCATATAATCTCCCCTATATCTCCTCCTATTACTCCATATAATCTCCCTATATCTCGTCCTATTACTCCATATAACCTCCCTATATCTCCTCCTATTACTCCATATAACCTCCCTATATCTCCTCCTATTACTACATATAATCTCCATATATCTCCTCCTATTACTCCATATAACCTCCCTATATCTCCTCCTATTACTCCATATAATCTCCCCTATATCTCCTCCTATTACTCCATATAATCTCCCCTGTATCTCCTCCTATTACTCCATATAACCTCCCTATATCTCCTCCTATTACTACATATAATCTCCCTATGTCTCCACCTATTACTCCATATAACCTCCCCTATATCTTCTCCTATGACTCCATATAACCTCCCTATATCTCCTCCTATTACTCCATATAACCTCCCCTATATCTCCTCCTATTACTCCATATAATCTCCCCTATATCTCCTCCTATTACTCCATATAACCTCCCTATATCTCCTCCTATTACTCCATATAATCTCCCCTATATCTCCTCCTATTACTCCATATAACCTCCCTATATCTCCTCCTATTACTCCATATAATCTCCCCTATATCTCCTCCTATTACTCCATATAATCTCCCCTATATCTCCTCCTATTACTCCATATAACCTCCCTATATCTCCTCCTATTACTCCATATAATCTCCCCTATATCTCCTCCTATTACTCCATATAATCTCCCTATATCTCCTCCTATTACTCCATATAACCTCCCTATATCTCCTCCTATTACTCCATATAACCTCCCTATATCTCCTCCTATTACTCCTACTCCATATAACCTCCCTATACTTACCTACTTACTCCTATAATCTCCCCCTATAATCTCCTTCCTATTACTCCATAATCTCAACTCCATATAACCTCCCTATATCCTCCTATTACTCCATATAACCTCCCTATATCTCCTCCTATTACTCTATATCTCCCTTGTCTCCCTATTATCTCCTCCTATTACTCCATATAACCTCCCCTATATCTCCTCCTATTACTCCATATAATCTCCCCTATATCTCCTCCTATTACTCCATATAACCTCCCTATATCTCCTCCTATTACTCCATATAATCTCCCCTATTCTCCTCCTATTACTCCATATAACCTCCCTATATCTCCTCCTATTACTCCATATAATCTCCCCTATATCTCCTCCTATTACTCCATATAATCTCCCCTATATCTCCTCCTATTACTCCATATAATCTCCCCTATATCTCCTCCTATTACTCCATATAAACCTCCCTATATCTCCTCCTATTACTCCATATAATCTCCCCTATATCTCCTCCTATTACTCCATATAACCTCCCTATATCTCCTCCTATTACTCCATATAATCTCCCCTATATCTCCTCCTATTACTCCATATAACCTCCCTATATCTCCTCCTATTACTCCATATAATCTCCCCTATATCTCCTCCTATTACTCCATATAATCTCCCTATATCTCCTCCTATTACTCCATATAACCTCCCTATATCTCCTCCTATTACTCCATATAACCTCCCTATATCTCCTCCTATTACTCCATATAATCTCCCTATATCTCCTCCTATTACTCCATATAATCTCCCCTGTATCTCCTCCTATTACTCCATATAACCTCCCTATATCTCCTCCTATTACTCCATATAACCTCCCATATATCTCCTCCTATTACTCCATATAACCTCCCCTATATCTCCTCCTATTACTCCATATAATCTCCCCTATATCTCCCCCTATTACTCCATATAACCTCCCTATATCTCCTCCTATTACTCCATATAATCTCCCCTATATCTCCTCCTATTACTCCATATAATCTCCCCTGTATCTCCTCCTATTACTCCATATAACCTCCTATATCTCCTCCTATTACTACATATAATCTCCCTATGTCTCCACCTATTACTCCATATAACTTCCCTATATCTCCTCCTATTACTCCATATAACCTCCCTATATCTCCTCCTATTACTCCATATAACCTCCCTATATCTCCTCTATTACTCCATATAACCTCCCCTATATCTCCTCCTATTACTCCATATAACCTCCTATATCTCCTCCTATTACTCCATATAACCTCCCTATATCTCCTCCTATTACTCCATGTAACCTCCCCTATATCTCCTCCTATTACTCCATATAACCTCCCTATATCTCCTCCTATTACTCCATGTAACCTCCTATATCTCCTCCTATTACTCCATATAATCTCCCTATATCTCCTCCTATTACTCCATGTAACCTCCCTATATCTCCTCCTATTACTCCATATAATCTCCCCTATATCTCCTCCTATTACTCCATATAACCTCCCTATATCTCCTCCTATTACTCCATATAATCTCCCCTATATCTCCTCCTATTACTCCATATAATCTCCCCTATATCTCCTCCTATTACTCCATATAACCTCCTATATCTCCTCCTATATTCCATATAACCTCCCTATATCTCCTCCTATTACTCCATATAACCTCCCTATATCCTCCTATTACTCCATATAATCCCACTATATCTCCTTCTATTACTCCATATAACTCCCTGTATCTCCTCCTATTACTCCATATAACCTCCCTATATCTCCTCCTATTACTCCATATAACCTCCCTATATCTCCTCCTATTACTCCATATAATCCCACTATATCTCCTCTATTACTCCATATAACCTCCCTGTATCTCCTCCTATTACTCCATATAACCTCCCTATATCTCCTCCTATTACTTCATATAACCTCCCCTATATCTCCTCCTATTACTCCATATAACCTCCCCTATATCTCCTCCTATTACTCCATATAATCCCACTATATCTCCTTCTATTACTCCATATAACCTCCCTATATCTCCTTCTATTACTCCATATAACCTCCCTGTATCTCCTCCTATTACTCCATATAACCTCCCTATATCTCCTCCTATTACTCCATATAACCCCCCCTATATCTCCTCCTATTACTCCATATAACCTCTCCTATATCTCCTCCTATTACTCCATATAACCTCCCCTATATCTCCTCCTATTACTCCATATAACCTCCCCTATATCTCCTCCTATTACTCCATATAATCTCCCCTATATCTCCTCCTATTACTCCATATAACCTCCCTATATCGCCTACTATTACTCCATATAACCTCCCCTATATCTCCTCCTATTACTCCATATAATCTCCCTATATCTCCTCCTATTACTCCATATAACCTCCCTATATCTCCTCCGATTACTCCATATAACAACATTTAACTTGTCTGGGACTGGTGGAACTGCAACCTGTCAGCCCCATAGAAATAAATGGGGTGTTAAAGCAGGAGATACAATAAATGAAGAATTAGACACTATACTCTTTCATGATATCCCAGTGCTTTACAAGTGTCTGAATCATCTGCTAAATATATTATACTGCGTGGAAAACCTTCTTGTAGCCAATCCTCAAAGTTTAACCTAAGCATCCCCCCTGTACGTCTACCCCACCATGTGTTGATCTCTGGTTCCCCATCACACTGCTCCCGGCGTTGACATCTCATTAATCTGAATTCCGTGTTTCTAATAATTTGCTGACGATTTCTATGACAATAACAAGCAGGAGCAGGTTTCCTTGGTAACCAAGTTTTCTTTCGGAATGAGGTGCCGAGAAGAGGTGGGTCACCTCTCCGCTGAGCCTTGATGATTTTGGATGATCACATACTTCTGCCTGCTTCACTTGAGAAAAACCCTTTCTGTGCCAAAAGTAGAATCATATAAACTGTTGTTCTATTTCCATTCAAAATATCTTTCTTTGAAATCTGGTAAGGTTTGTCCTAGAAAACAAAAAAACTTTGGGGGTTTGAGGGAAAAAACAGTAGTATTTTCTTGCCTCTCGCAGGATTATTGAAGGAGTGGACCAAGGTTTAGAAAAGCATGATTGCTGTCTTTTGAAAACAGCGACATGACGATCCACAGGTTGGGGAAAGTATTTCAACTCAGTCCCATTTACTTTAGTACAGCTCAGCTGCAATATAAGACATTAAGTATGGTGACCATGCATGACTTGGAGCTCCTTTTCACATTATGTGAGTAAGGATTTCAGTACAGTCAAATTCATCCAGTATGACTGCGGAGACCCGCCCGCCGTATTACCCAAAAAGTCCCATGTAAATAAAAACAAGACACAATCTTAACCTAACTTTTTCTTTTAATGGATGGAGGTCGGTCACAGCTAATAGGGGGTGTGAGCAGCACGTAGGAATATGAAATCTAAAATCAAGGCACTATTGGCCAGCAGCAAGTACGAATCGTTATGCCCAGCCAGACTCCCGGTGCAAGTCAGACTTCGTACATTAACAAACACTACGATGGTAAAACACATGACCACCAAGGAGCAGCAAAGTATTTATACTGCACTCCGACCCCCACCCATTTGGAACAAGGCCTGCTCAATGCCATCCTCGATACCGGAGAGGAAAATATCCAGACCTATTTTCGTGAGATGAACACCATCAGGCAACATGAGACTGGAATTGTCTCCTTCTAGCTGATGATGCCTGATGACCACTCCAGCCTTAAAGCGAATAAAGCAGGAGATACACGCGTTAAGTGTGCGCCGAGATCGCTCTACCGCTGCCGCATCCCTCGTGCCCTGCAATGCAACACAGGAAATGACCTCCAACCAGACCAGAGTTAGTTCCGGGAAGAAACCATGGAATTTGTCAATGTCCGAACGTATCATAGTGAGGAGTTCGGCAAGGCGGAAAGAGCAGAGATCATTCCCACCTGCATGGAGGACTAAAATTACGGGGAAGAAACCTGAGCGATCTAAGCAAACTTCAGTGAGAACTTGGGACCAGGTCAACCCCCGAATTCCTTTCCAAAAGACATCAATCCCATGAAAGCCGAGACCTCTTGCACCCGGATTACGTTCTGCCCTTCGGGACGCCCAGAAGATGTAGGAGTGTCCCAGGATCTACACTGTGGGTTTCAAACCACCTGGGAAAAAATGATAAAGGTTAATAGAGTAATAAATCCAGAGTTATGTACCTGGAAAAACTAGAGGAACGCCATCTACCAATGCGCTGAATTTCAGTGTTAGACAGACCAGCAGGGGCTGCTTCCGTGGCAGCTCCAGTCCTGAAGGAATGGGTTCCAAACTCCATAGGAGGAAGACCCAAGGACAACAAGCATTTACGAAAAAGAGATTGGAACTGAAATATTGTCAGAGGGGCACCATCCTCATGGGAGAAAAAGGACTGACCAGAACGACGAACAGATAAATAACTGTTAACGAGATTTAAAGGACAAATAGGACTGGGAATGGCAAATAGGGGAACCAATACCTGACGGGTCAGTTTTTGATTTTTGAATCCTAATATGGAGGCCTCCATCACAGGAGGAAACGTCATCATGTTGAAGGCCTCCAGAATTGTGCTTTGATGAGGAAACTAACTCGCTAATGCGTAGGGCACCGAAAAATGCGAGGCCAAATGCAGCGGAAAAAAGAGCAGACTCGAAAGGAGATGAACAGACGGTGGAGGTGCAATGGATTAAACGAGTAAGCAACCTAAAAGAAATAGGCCGTCTGCTCTCCTGGCGAATGTGCCCCCTTCTCCAACCCTTGATGGCCTGGCATATGAGAAAAACTTTAGTAACATCGGGCCAACCAAATAGGTGAAAATAAAAGGTCAAACCAGATATCCGGTTCTGGGCAACTGCACCTGATACCCCAATGATTTGAAGGTGAAGTAAATATTCAATGGTAACTTCCAAACGGGAGTCATCAGATGATGCTACCGGTCTATTCCCCACCAGATTATACCACTCTCCCCACGCCTTACGGTAAGCACACCATGTAGACGGGGCTACCGAAGCTCTCACCAGGTCCATCAGTCGTCCTCCACCACTTGCCACATGAGGGATGGGCATGATTGCACCTTTGCTTTGGCCATGGGTAGACATTCCTGAAACTTCTGTCAATCAAAACGGGAGAGAGCATCAGCTATGACATTATTTGAACCGGGGATGTGATGAGCTCAAAACCAGATGTTAAAACTTAAGCATTTTAATACCAAGTACCTAAGTAGTTTGATAACCGGGGGGGAAGATGATGACAAGTAATTTATGGAGTGTACAACGCTCATGTTGTCAGTCCAAAAACAAATTTGTTTATCTCTGAAAGACGAACCCCAAATGGAAATGGCCATGACAATGGGAAATAACTCTAAGGCTATGTGCCCACGATGCAGAAATGCTCTGGATTTTTTCCTGAGCGTTTCTGCATCTCCCTGGCAGAAAAAAAACGCATGCGGATTGTACATGCGTTTTCCTGCCAAGGACATGCGGAAGTGAAGCGTTCTTCAATAGCATTTCCGCATGCGGGTTGACAACCGCTTTCCAAGCGATTTTAGCATCACTTGGAAAGTGCTTGTCAACTTGGTCACACTATATAAATCCATGCAAACGGCATGGATTTATATACTGTGACCGAAAAGAATGGTAAAAAATAAAAAAATAAATATATACTTACCTTCCGATGGCCCCCGCAGTCTTGATTCCCTCCGTTCTCCCTTGCCGGCAGCGGTACACTGAAGGACCGGCCGACGTCAGCGTCGTGTGACCCGTCACATGACTATGATGTCAGCGCAGGTCCTTCAGTCCATCGCTAGCTGCCGGCAAGTGAAGACAAGGAGAGCGGGGGCCGCCAGAAGGTAAATATAATCTTTATTTTTTATTTTATTCTTTTTTTCACAGTTTTCTATGGTACCCGGGTCCAGAGGAGAGTCTCCTCTCCTCTAGACCTGGGTACCATCCGCATATTAGAACGCGTGCATTTCGCAAGTCCTTATCTAGTGAAGCGGAATGCACGCGTTCTAATGCAAGTCAATGGCGGCGAAAACGCAGCACTTCCGCAAAATAATTGGTAGTGCTGCGTTTTTTTCCGCAATGATAATCCGCAGCGGAAATTTCCGCAGCATGTGCATAGCACATGCGGATTATCATTGGGGAACATGGCAGGCCTACTACCATGCGTTTTTTAAGCGTTTCTGCAGCGTTTTTGCCGCTGCGGAAACGCTTAAAAAACGCATCGTGGGCACACAGCCTAACAAGGTAAGGTTTTTAACCTAGCCTGAGGTGTGCCAAGATTCCGACCACCGTTCTGCACATCATCAATCTCCAAAGATAACCCCGAAACCCGGCGGCATCAGAGAACAGGGAAAGATCCTCATTAGTTATTTCTGGGGACTTAAAACACGCGTGGCCATTATAGGACAAGAGGAACTCCTTTCAAATCAGCAAATCAGCTTTGAAGGTGGGTTTAATCCGAGTCATATGATGAGGAAGTTTGATACTGCTGGTTGACAAGGACAAACGTCTGGAAAAGATTCTCCCCATAGGCATCACCCGGCAAGCGAAATTGAGAAGACCCAACAAGGACTACATCTGGCGTAGCATTACCTTGCGGACAGAACAAAAACCTTCAATCAGGGACAGCAATTTTGAAATTTTGTCAGAGGGAAGACGAAAAACCATGGCAGCGGAATCTATCTCAATCCCTAAAAAGGATAAGGAAGTGAAAGGGGAAAATGTTTTCTCGCTGGATAAGGGAACCCCGAAATGTGGCATGAAAAAACGGAAAGTATCCAACAAAATGTGACAGGACCTGGAATCCTTTGGACCAACAAAAAGAAAATCATCAAGGTAATGGACAATTGAGGTGAAACCGGCTTCATACTTAACTACCCACTCCAAGAAACAACCGAATAATTCAAAATAATAGCAAGAAATGGAACAACCCATGGGCAGACAGGTGTCATAATAGTAAGAACCATCCACGAAGCAACCCAAAAGGTGAGGACAATCTGGGTGAACTGGCAGAAGTCGGAAAGCGGATTCAATGTCAGATTTTGCCATTAAGGCACCAGGGCCAGCCTCTCTAATCAAGGAGATAGCCCGGTCAAAGGAAACGTATGTTACAGACGCGCCGCTTTCCGATATGCCATCATTTACCGATGTTCCCCTGGGGAAAGAGAGATGTTGAATTAAACTAAACTTGCCGGCATATTTTTTGGGAACGATTCCTAACATGGAAACGATTAAGTTATAAAATGGAGAAGTTTGAAATGGACCTATTATTCTACCCAGGGAAACCTCCTTCTGCACTTTTTCTGTAAGAATTAGAGGGAATTTTTTGGCTGATTTCAGGTTGGGAGAAAACGATGGTGGTCTACAGAAAGTGAAGGGAATGAAGAAACCGTAACTGAAACCAAAACATAATTAGGCCCCTGCTTCTTTATTGGGGTAGAGATCGAGCCAAGGCCCATTGCGGTTACGCTAACCGGGGTCCTTGGGCTCTGATTGATTGGGGCATTTTGTTGCCAATTTTGGCGAGGGATGGGGGCATTTGACTGCAGTATGGGAGCCTCCACAGGCTGAACACTCATGTTTGTATTTGCACAAACCGAAGAAACAGCAGTGTCCCTCATTAAACAGCCAACAAGAGCCGGGTCTGTGGACGGCCACTGACCCTGTGCCGGCGGTATAACCAGAGGCCGCTGAGTGAAAGGGGGTTGTGGCTTTCTGGGATAGCATAAGACGTATCCATGTGTCCGTCGCTTTTACTCCCCAACCCAAATGAGGCTGTAGGGCCAAACTCCGCCTGAACTCCTCATCATAGCGCCACCAAGCGCTGCCCCCGTGGGCCTTGTAAGAGTTATAAATGGTGTCTATGTAAATAAACATTTCTGAACAGCGCTCTGAGTACTTTTGTCCCATGACGCAGCCCATGACAAAAAATGCTTGCAACCAATTGTTAATGGTTTTTACAATTTTTGGTTTGGTCTATCAACGGGATGACGTTCCTTGTCAACCGTATGCTGATCAGGAGACACCAGAGACCAAATATCGACATAATCGTTGGCCCAGATTTTGTTAATGGTCTCCTCGTCTAAGTGAGACCCAAGAGGAGAAATACCGCAGAAAAAGACGTCCTTGTGTATACTAGCGCAGGTTAGAGGGGGATCTTTTTGAGGGTTTTGGTTTAGCATAAGGGGGTTAACTACAATTTTTTGCTCGGAAGGGAGGTTAGTGCCCCGACTCAAAAGTGCTTTTAAGGCTAGAAGTACACCCGCACCATCCCCCCTAGCCCCCAAATACTGGTACTCACCGATCTCTTGTGGAACTGACTGAACGGGATGAGCCGGAGCAACCTGCGCAGGAACAGCCATGTCCTGGGAATGACCACGGACTGAAGAGATCCCAGGAGACCTGCGATGATGCCTGGACCTATGACGCGAACTCCTACGTGGGCTGACGGATGCATCGGACAATACGACGAAGTTGATCGCCAGCGTGATGATCTAGAACGGCGACGATGCCTATGAGATCAGGAGCTGCGTGATGAATGCCTGCTATGAGATCTCGCGGAACAATGGCGCTGATCGGAACTACTGTCGGTTTCAGTAGGCTCCACAATCGTGAGGAAGACTGCTGATTTGACAGATGTCCAGATGGCAGTCATTGACACACTCCACGAGGTTCCAGAGTTCCAATTTTCATTTGGAAATCAAGGTCCCAGACTCTGGAGGAAGAGTGGAGAGGCACACAATCCAAGCTGCTTGAGGTCTAGTGTGAAGTTTCCACAATCAGTGATGGTTTGGGGAGCCATGTCATCTGCTGGTGTATATCCACCAAAGACCAAAGTCAGCGCAGCCGTCTACCTGGACATTTTAGAGCACTTCATGCTTCCCTCTGCAGACAAGCTTTTTGGAGATGGAAATTTCATTCTCCAGCAGGACTTGGCACCTGTCCACACTGCCAAAAGTACCAATACCTGGTTTAAAAACAAAAGTATCACTGTGCTTGATTGGCCAGCAAACTCGCCTGACCTTAACCCCATAGAGAATCTATGGGGTAGTGTCAAGAGGAAGATGAGAGACACCAGACCCAACAATGCAGACAAGCTGAAGGCTGCTATCAAAGCAATCTAGGCTTCCATTATACCTCAGCAGTGCCACAGGCTGATCGCCTCCATGCCACGCCACATTGATGCAGTAATTGATGCAAAAGGATCCCCGACCAAGTATTGAGTGCATTTACTAAACCTACATTTCAGTAGGCCAACATTTCGGATTTTAAAAACATTTTTCAAGCTGTTATAAAGTATTCTAATTTACTGAGATAATGGCTTTTGTGTTTTCATTGGCTGTAAGCCATAACCATCAACATTAACAGAAATAAACACTTGAAATAGATCACTCAGTTTGTAATGACTCTATATAATATATGAGTTTCACTTTTTGCATTGAAGAACTGAAATAAATTAACTTTTTGATGATATTCTAATTTAGTGAGATGCACCTGTACTTTTAAGTGATAATAGTGAAATTGTTAGAGAACAGAGAGGTAGAGCTGGGTGAAGACGGAGGAAAAGCTCCAGCTGAAGAGTGGCTGTTGGTTTAAATTGTTGTTTTTTGCAGGAGACCGACCAACAAAAATGAGTTAGATCAGAATGTGATTAATATGTACAATGGTAAGATTAATCCATGTTGTACAGCAAAGTGTTCACAGTGTTATGCCACTACCTCACCTTTATTTAAAGGGCAGTACCGGGGGAACAATGGTCATTGATGTCTAGGAGAGAACAGCTCCTAGGGGCTGGTTAAGGTTAACCAGGTAGAAGGTTAATGTGGAGGACAACATTCAATTAGGAGGGAAGAGTGTGATGGGTAGGTACTGTACAGATGCCTATAAAAGCATCCAGCATCTATAGGGGTTAACAGGGTGCAGCTAGGAGGAGTGGTCAAGCGTGCCCCAATAAGGATTGGTAAAGTCAGTATTGTGTTGGAGAGCGAGCTGAAAGTATGCAAACCTCTTCAGCAGGCTGATGGAGGTCCTGAGCTTCTCTTACTGCAAATTGTGTACGTGTGATCACATGACAATTTTTGGAATCAGCAAGCAGAGCCAAATCCTAATGGTGTCTATATTACACACCATTAGGGTAGGTGCAGATGGCTGTATTATTGGTTCGAGTGCGATCCGACAAAACATCTGATCACACCCGGACTAATGTTAGACTATGGGGCCATGCACATGTTCGATTCTTTCCTCTGACAGAGGAATTGAATTAGTAAAAAATTGGAAGTATTTAGGAACCACAGCAACTCAGTCACGAAGTAAAGACCATGTAAAGTTACAGAGCGGAGTGACTGAGTGCTGAGGAGCAGAGTGCATAAAAATCATCAACGCACGGCTGACTCCATAACTACAGAAGCCAAACCTCCTCTGATATTTGCATCAGCATAAAAACTGTGCGCCAGGAGCTTCATGACATGGGTTTCTATGGCCGAGAAAATACATACAAGCTTTACATCGCCAAGCACGATGCCAAGTGTCAGATGGAGTGGTGTAAAGCCGCCATCACTAGAATCTACAGCAGTGGAAATGTGTTTTGTGGAGTGATGGATCACACATCTCTATCGGGCAGTCTGATGGACGAATCTGGGTTTAGTGAATGCCAGGAGAACGTTACATGCCTGACAACATTATATCAGCTGAAAGGTTTGGATAAAGATAGATAATGCTTTGGTTTTTTTTAGGGATTGACCTAGATCCCTTAGTTCTGGTGAAAGGAAATCTTAATGCTTCAGCATACTAATACATCTTAGACAATTGTAGTTTCCAACCTTGTGGGAACAGTCCAGGGGAAGGCAATTTTCTGTACCAGCATGACTGTGCACAAAGCAAGGATCATAAAGGCATGGTGGGGTGAGTTTGGTGTGGAAGAAGTTGAACTCCTCTGGAATTAACTATAATGAAGATTGCAAGCCCGGTTCTCTCATTCTATATTAGCATCTGACATCACAAATGCTCTTCTGAATTGTGGGGACACAAGGGTCAGTGGTTGCTCTCGTCCACTTGCCTGGCTGTCTTTAGAAATACCACATGGACCATGGCTTATCCCACTGAACGCTCGTACTCCTTTCCCGTGGGCAGAATACTACTCAACACAAGACAACACAGGGTGAGTAGTGTTCAATTACCCTGCAGGGTTGATACAATGGGTAATCAGCAGGCATTCACATATTAACAAACATCGATTGTTTATTTAACCTGCATCTTTGTCCTCCAAGATTATTAGAATAATAAACTGTAGGGGTAGATACAGTAGGTAATCCGCAGACATTGAACAATTAAAAATACAATAAGTTAACAATTCAACATACAATAAGTCAACATACAACAAGAGTCAAAGTGCAGGCTCATATAAACATTAGCTCATGTCTCTTGACCTACTGAATAATAATACATCTGGCATAATTAAGAATAAATGCTGGGTCGTCACATGAATGAATACGAAAAAAACTCCCACAGGACCTCCAAAATCTTGTAGAAAGCCTTCCCAGAAGAGTGGAACTGTATAGCTGCAGAGAGGTGAATCTATTGCATATTAATGTCTATGGATTTAGAATAGAATAAAAGTTCCTGTAGGTTTACCAATACTTTTGTCTAAATAGTGCATCTCTGGCAGACTATGATAAGTTGTGGATCATTGGGGGTCTAAACCTGAACACTGAGATCCTCAGTACAAGGCGAGAACCAGGAATGTTGGCTAGACATAATCCAGGTAAGTTCAAATTTTTAGTAACTATGTGTTAGCCATACTGGTCAGACCCATTTTACATAGTGCTCAAGTCCATTTATACACCAGATTATATAAAATATGTCTATTAGTAGACACTAAGCTATTAAATATTCATAATATACAAGACAAAGCTCAAGGTGCTTAACACAGGCGTGAAGAAGGGATGTAGACAACAGCAGGATTTCTTAGGTTACGTGATCTGACTTTTGAGACACCTATATATGGTCCTATCATGTGCGGAGAGCTGTCAGAATAACTTGCCCACTGAGTTCTACCCTTGGCCTTGTGTGGCGAGTACCCTGAAGATCTGTCATGATGAGGCGTGCGGAAAATTAAGATTTTATTAACTAATGAGGCAGAAATATAGAACCAGAAAAAAGCAGATGGGTTAGTTTCTAATAAAAAATGTAAAATGCAAATGTATAGTCATACATAGCAACCAGTGAGACATGTTATTAGGGGTTGTTTGCAAGCGACAGAATTACAAGTTATTTGCACAATCATTTTAGAAGGTACACAGATTTCCTCCCCCATGTTCCATAGCTGGCATTTATTTCATCATGGACAGCCCAACATGCACCAAACTTATTAAGGTATGCGCCTCCTAATAAATTTGACGTATCTTACCCCAGTGGGCTTCTCCCAGAGACTAGCATATGGAATGCCAGTTTTAATTTCCTCATTCTAATAGAACGATTCATCATTTGCATTTTTTATTTACGTGATTGTAATTTTTCGCCTTCTGATATTTGTTACCATTGCAAATAAAATGATGAATATTGTGCAAATAAAAAAAAGTCTCTGTTAGAACCATTTTTATTCCAGAAAAAAAAACACAAAGACAATAGGCATAATTCATCATTTGCATTTTTTCAGTCCCTTTTCTTTTTTGGTGCAAGCAGGCCATGAATTTTGCGCAAAATTAGAAATGCTCTATATTTTTGTCTTTTTCTTTTGCGCACAAAAAAGGCACATAGCGTACAAAAAAAAATCACTCCATGGCTGACTGGAGTACATTTGCGAAAAAATTTAGTGATATTTCTTTCTATTTTTTTTTAACAATAGTTTTTATTATTTTTTTTATGGATAAAAAAAACATGAAAGGGAATGAGAGAATTGTTGATGCAGTACAAATGGAGTTAGGCAGGCAATTCGAAGAGACAAAAAAAATTGAAACTTTTTCAAAACATCTGGATCACAAAAGACACAACCGTAATGGAAAATAGAGAAAAACAGACCAACATCTAGAAAACAGACTTCAAAATTCTTTAAAGAATTTGAAGCAAAACAAAATACAACCTTAAAACAGGAAAAACTGAACAAAAAAAGGGTGCAAGTGCTCCTTTTGAATGTCCTCAATCACTTTTGCCCTGAGATTCAAAGTGAGAGGTAATTAGTAGGGAGAGATGATCCAGAAAAGTGATTTTATTTCATACAACCTAATTCCTTAGCCTCAAGCCATCCTCCCAGTTCTGCTTTCAATAAACCAGTTGTGAGACCATTGCAACATGCTGATTATTCTATTTATTAGATATTATTAGATTTCACAAATTCTATTGCTTGTCATTTTGTCGTCTGGTCAATATATTTTTCCTCCTGTCTATTTTTCTTGGGATTGTCCTATACCAGGCTACAAAAAGTAGTAGCTTTTTGTACATTTGCATAAAAGAGGTTGTCAAAGCTATTTGGGGGTGGTCTCAGGTTGAGTAAGGGTGGGACTTAAACATACTGCCATTTGGGATTTATGTTTCTAAGTATGTATATATATCATATTCATGAGAGCAGTCCAAATTCCAGAAGTAAGGGAGAAGGCCTATTGTAGTTTGGAAAAAACAGATGTACTTTACAAGGGCATCCATACCATAGAGACAGAATATGCGACTATAATAGAGCACTTGGAGGGGGAATGCTTGTTTGGGCCAATGCTACTTGGTATTGTGTGGAAGAGATATGTGGAGGACTCCTATCTCCAGAAGGCTTTGACGTTAGCTCAAGGGTTAAGTAAAGGGTCCAGTCCATCTCTCCTGGTCTAATGCGGGCCCATGTTAATTTTTACTATGGCGCTTCCTCTATTATATTCAGTGCGTTGTAAAAGTATTCCTACTCCATTTAGTTTTCTACATATTTTCACTTTACACCCCAAACATAAATGTCTTTTATTGGGATTTTGTGTGATATACCAACACAAAGTAGCTAGTATTTGTGAAGTGTAAAGGAAATGACACATGGTTCTCTAATTATTTTAAAAATATAAATCTGAAAATTGTGATGTGCATTCGTATTCAGCCTGATAGTCTGATACCCCTAAATAAAATCCAGAGTAACCAATTGCCACCAGAAGTCACATGATTAGTAAATTGAGTGCACCTGTGTGTAATTTATTCTCAGTATAATTATAGCTGTTCTGTGAATGCCTCAGAGGTTTGTTTGAGGACATTAGGGATCAATCAGCATCATGAAAACCAAGTAACACATTAGACAGGTCAGGGATAAAGTTGTGAAGAAGAGTTAAGCAGGGTTAGGTTATAAAAAATAGCCTAAGCTCTGAAAATCTCACAGAGCACTGCTCAATCCATCATCCAAAAATGGAAGAAGTGTGGCACAACTGCAAACCTAACAAGACACGGCCGTCCACCTAAACTGACTTCCCAAGGAAGGAAAGCATTAATTAGAGAAGCAGCTAAGAGACCCATGGTCACTCTGGTGGAGCTGCAGAGATTGATAGCTCAGGTGAAAGAATCTGTCCACAGGACAACTATTAGTCATACAGTGAAGAGCAATAGGGTAACAATGTTTTGAACTTTTGACTTTCAGGCTCCATATCTCACCATCCACTACTGCTTTGACCGTGAGACTATCATCATTTTATAGACAATCATCTTGCTACCCTCTTCACTGTATATTCCACAAATCTGGCCTTTATGGAAGAGTGGCAAGAAAAAGCCCAACTTTGAAAGCAAGCCATAAAGCATTCCGTTTGCAGTTTACAAAAAGCCATGTAGGAGATGCAGCTAGCCTGTGGAAGAATGTGCTGTGGTCAGATGAGACCAAAGTAGAACTTTTGGGGTTAAATTAAAAGCGTGTGATGGAAAACTAACACTGCACATCACTCTGAAAACACCATCCACACTGTCAAATATGGTGGTGGCTGCATCATGCTGTGGGGATGCTTTTCTTCAGCAGGGACAGGGAAGCTGGTCAAAGTTGATGAGAAGATGGATGGAGCTAAATACAAGGCTATCCTGAAGGAAAACCTGTTAGAGACTACAAAAGACATGAGACTGTGGCGTAGGTTCACCTTCCAGCAGGACAACGATCCTAAACATACTGCCAGAGCTACAATGGGATGGTTTAGATCAAAGCATATTCATGTGTATGAATGGCTCAGTTACAGTCCTGACCTAAATCCCATTCAGAATCTGTGGCTGTGAAAATTGCTGTTCACAGACACCTCCATTCAATCTCACTGAGCTACAGTTAGTTTGCGAAGAAGAATGTCCAAACATTTCTGCCTCTAGATATGCAAAGCTGGAAGAGACCTATCCCAAAAGACTTGCAGCAGTAATTGCAGCCAAAGGTTGTCCTACAAAGTATTGACTCAGCGGGGGCTGAATACAAATGCACATCACAATGTTCAGATTTATATTTTTAAAATATTTAGAAAACCATGTGTCATTTCCTTTAAACTTTACAAATACTTGCTACTTTGTGTTGGTATTTCACATAAAATCCTAATAAAATACATTTAAGTTTGTGGGTATACTGTAATAGGAAACGTTCATGGAGTATGAATACTTTTTCAAGGCACTGTATATCACGTTGGATATGGTCAATGCCTAATGTGGTTTTTAGGGCTATCATAAAGAGATATTATCAGTTTTTGTGCCCAGAAACTGCCTGATCCTGCAAGTTTTAATATCTTTAGATTTTTCATGACACAATTTTGTCACTGTTTCTGGGCTTTACATGTTCTACCTTTAAAAATGTTGCAGAGGATTCATTTTTTCCCAAGCAATGTTTTCTGTAAAATGCTGCTGCATTTTGACTTTTAGAATGAGGGAGTCTGTCAGCATTTCATGCTGGCTTTGGTTTGGGTTGCATGAAATGGCTGACTGGTTCCATATAAGTATCTAGCTTCTTTGTATTTTATCTTCATGACCTTTTTTTACTGCTTTAAATTTTCAGTTAGTCTGTGCATCCTAAACATCCTTTTTCTACAGGAACATTATATTCTCCAGACCCCAGAGCATAATAAACATAATAAGTAAAAAATAATAAAAATAATAAAATATTAAAAATCCTTACCACTCACCTCTCCAACCCCTCCGCTCCTCATTGCCACTCATCTGGTCCTCAAAGCATTTTTGGACACGCCGTCGGGCATGCTGAAATCCCCAAGCATCTCACGGTAGGCTGAGCCTTCTATGTTTGGTAGGCCTGGATGGATTCAGTGCACGCACCCGCAAAGGTCACGGTGCATTTTGTGAGGTCAAGACCTTTCAGCATATCAAACCCATAAGCTCCAGTCTAGTATGAGAATCTCAGGGATTTCTTGAAGCCTGATGGCGATCCATGATGTAACGAGGACTGGATGGGTGGCGGTGAGAAGTGGAGGAACCGGAGAGGTGAGCAAAGAAGTGAGTATAAGGATTTTTTTTTTTCATTTTACATTTTGATGGCTTTTTACGGTTCAGAAAAATGGGGGTCAGCGGCTACCATTTTGATGAATCCATGGGGAAGCGAATTACAAAAAATCCGCATTTTGGCGAATGTGGATATTTATAATAGTAATATAGTCCCAAGTTTAAGTGAAGGTCACATGCAGAAACTTATAAGGACCCTAATAGGAAAAACGTGACTAAGACCATATATCAATGCAAAAGTGAAAAACTTTCTTGAAAATTAGATAAACATATTAAAATACAGTACTGAATCCATGCAAAGTATTGAACCAGAAAGAAGAGTAGGCAGGGCAGCTGGAGGTCCCAGAGGATGGTACAATGCAAATGAGCATAATTAAATGTAGTGCAAATACTAATTCAAAGGGGCAGTGACCATAAATGAATGACACCTGTAACAGTTATATATATTAGTATTGAAATGTAAGCCACAGTCAGACATACTGGAAAAAAAGGGGACCAATACTTAGATATGAACACGTAGTGACAGGAGTCATTCACAACAGAACACGCCACCAAAAGTGAACATAAATAATATATACAGCATAGTCATGTGCAAGCAACCCTCCAAAGTGGAGGGGCCTCCAGGTGCCTGGCGAGCCCGATGCACGTTGAACACAGCGTGCTTCATCAGAGTATTATGAAAATGCAGATATTTGTAAATGCGGATGTTTGAATATGGATATTTGTAAAATTTTAGTTTTATTATGCATTGCTTATATAGTGCTATCATTTTCTGCAGCGCTTTACAGACATTATCATCTCTGTACCCAATGAGGCTCACAATCTAAACTCCCTACGGGTATGACTTTGGCGGGTGGGAGGAAACCAGAGAACCCGGAGGAAACCCACACAAACACGGGAAGAACATACAAACTCCTTGGTGGGATTTGAACCCAGGATCCCAGTGTTGCAAAGCAACAGTGCTAACCATTGAGCCATAGAATTCAATTCTCAAATTTATTCAATCATCTCTAGTCTCAATGTCAAATCACCTGACCGACTGGCAGCTCGATGTAGGATCATAATACAGCTGACTACTGAAGTCTTTAGAAAGGGGGGAGAGGAAAAAGGAGCGCAGTGAGAAAAAAAGCAGAGGGAGACACAGACAGATTTAGCTGCAGCTTGCCCGGTCACGTTTATGCGAGCTGCAGCCTTCTCTTGCTGATGCTATTCTCTGCATTGTGGAAAATGGTGGTAAGTATTTTTGGCAATTCACCAAATTGCAGATTGTTCAAATTTTGCCAGGTTCAAAGGATTCCTAAAAAGTCAATACAAATTTGATTTGCATCAAATTGATTTGCTGCTCATCTCTAATGATCATAGAAGTACAATGGTGTCTTTTAACAGAAAAAGACCCTCAACCAATATTATTCTCTTTGTGCACAGAGGTTTCCCTCACATTCTTCCCTCCTTATATAACAGGGGTTAAAGAGATCTCAGAGAGAGTACAGACTGTGGGAGGAATATCTGAAGCATGAAACCCATATAACATGTCTATACAATTCACAGATGCTCTAAACCCTTATTACATGTGTCCTTTCCCCTCCTACGCCAAGCGGGCGGCACGCTGGGCTAGGACAGCATATGTCAGCAAGGTTGCACTGCTAACGGATCATCTACCACCTCGTGTCACTCTGCTAATATTAGACTTAGAAAACTATACATGTTGCATTTTATGTGGAAGCCTTTTTCTGCTTTCAGTACTGTACATAGCAAACAAAAGTTGTTTGAGGCGGCAAAAGGAGAAACCTATCTGAAATATCTTCTAATGTCATAGATACAGTACTTATGAGAAGATCACATTCGTGAAGTATGTGATCTCCCATCACTTTGTATTTAGAAAGAAAAGTCTTTGCATAAAGCTTAAAGTATACATGTCCTTTCCCACGAAACCTGTAGAAAAGCATGGACTTCCTGCCCTCATGCACCACAATAAGTTTAAACAGCTTTTGGTGCACATACCAGTCCAATTTGTCCAGGAACTGTTCTTTTTCTCCAGCTCTGTAATTTGCCATTCATTCTTTTCGCGAGGTCAGTTCCTCTTCAACATCATTCGGACAGAACTATAGGTGAAGGAACTTATTTTCCCTCACCGCTCAGCATGTGTTGCTCCTACCATTGCCCAACGATTTCCTGCTCCAAACTGAAGGTCTGCCTTTTAGGGTTCACTCACATCTGTGTATAAAATTGGCGAGTGCAATGTGAGAAAAAAATCACATTGCACTCGCACCAATGTTATTCAATGAGGCAGTGTTCATCTGCGAGTCTTTCCTCACCTGGAATTGGGATGAGGAAAAAATAGCAGCATGCTGCGTATTGCCACATAAAATGGCAAAGACTCACTAATGCAAGTCAATGGGTATGAGAAAAAAATCGCACGGCACACGGAGCATCCGTGTGCTGTCCGATTTTTACGCACACGTCTCATAGGAAACCCGACATTTCATCAGCCAAGTAAAGTAAATTCACAGCATAAACCGTCAGAATATATAGATAGAAAGATGACAGTGAGATATATAATCAGTGCCTTGTGTGTGTATTTTTGTGTACTTGTATTTAGCTAATAAATAAATGAAAAAAATGGCGTGCGGTCTCCCTTATTTTTACTAACCAGCTGAGGGAAAGCAGACAGCTGGTGTTATTATTCTCGGAAGGGGCAAATATCCATGGACTATTAATATTATCCCTCAGCTGTCTGCTTTGCCTTTACTGGTAATCAAAAAGGGGTGCCCCCCCCCCCCACAAATAACGTGGGTTCTCCCCTATTTTTAAAAACCAGCAAAGGCTAATAAAACAGCTGGGGGCTGATATTATTAGTCTGGGAAGGGGATATGGATATTGGCCCCTTCCTAGACTAAAAACACCAGTCCTCAGCCGCCTCAGAAATGGTGCATCCATCAGATGCCCCAAGTCTAGCGCTTAGCCTTGGCTCTTCCCAATTGCCCTGGTGCATTGGCTATTGGGGTAATGGTTTTGGGGTTGATGTCAGCTTTGTAATGTCTGCTGCAATCAAGAGCAGGGGTTAGTAATGGAGAGGTGTCTGTCAGACACCCTCATTACTAACACCGTAAGTTAAAAGAAAAAACAAACACAGAAAAGTCCTTTATTTTTAAAAAACACTCCCCAATAATTACCCTCTTTTACCCATTTAGTACCATAAAAAAAAGAAATTCAAAGGGTCCACCATAATCCATAATATGGATGTCTTACGACGATCCCTGACTCTGCTACATCTGGAGGCAGTGATGAGCGGTGACATCAGTAACGTTACCGCTCACCACGGCCACCGGAACACACTAAGAGTAGCGTGTGAATCCAGCTGCTGTGACAAGCGGTGAAATCATTAGGTTATCGCAGTTCACAGGCTGTGAACTGCAGTAACCTTACTGATCTCACCGCTCACAGCGCATTAACTTACTGCCGATTCTCACGCTGTGAGCGTTAAAAACACATTGCATATGGATTGCATACGCATGTCATATGGATGTCATATGGATGATGGGTGAGAAAAAAACGCACACTCGCATAACATTCGCATGACATACGGATGCTAGGTGAGAAAAAAAACGCATGACATTTTCCTGACTCTAGCCAACTTTTCTGGCTGAGAATCGCAGCAAATTTATATACGCAGATGTGAGCGAACCCTTATAGCTGTACACAGCTTGACATTTCCTGTAATCTGTCTCGTTTGTTTTTGATAGAGATTTCTCTCATATACTTAAAGCGGTTTTCTCATTTTATTAAATGTGCAACATTGTAAAATACTTATAAAGGCAAAGCAACTTTTGCAATTTATTGTTATTAAAAATCCTTTTTGTTCTCATGAATGAAGGGACCTTTAATTGTATAGATTAGTGCTCTTTGCTAGGTTATCCGCTGCACTGTATTCTGGCAAGCTGTGTACTTGAAAGCTCTTTGCTATATACCTTGTAAACGCTACTCCAAAGCTGGCCGGATTGCTAGCTCTGACTAGCTGCAGTGCCCCATGCGCTCCTTGAATGCTACAAACAAAAAGCTACCTCTACTTGCATTGTGGGAGTGTGTATAGTTCGGGCCAGTTGCTCAGCCTTGCTACCTGTCCAAACTGTCAATCATCGGGAGTGCATTGCCCACCAACCGCCGATAAACAGAAACCAGGAGGGAAGAGGAATGATGCGCTTCTTTGACATTTTAGTAGCCAAATCGAGACACAAAAGCTTTGTTCCCAGGGACAGAGCAGAGAAATTGAACTCCCAAACTGTACAGGATGCCTATCCTCTTCCGCAGATCGAAAAGTCGTTATCTGCCCTGAGTCATGCAAAATTCCTCTTGACCTGGCCAGCAGATACTGGCAGGTATCGGTGGCCGAGAAGGACAAGGCGAAAACGGCCTTGATCCTACCCATTTGACTCTACGAGTTCAACTGAATGCTGTTCGGCTTGTCCAATGCTTCGGGGACATTCCAGTGGTTGATGGAGCATTGTTTGGATGACCTCAACTTCGAGTCAGTATTAATATACTTGGACGATGTTGTGGTGTTCGGGACCTCCTTCGAGGATCACCTAAAGAAGCTGTGACAGGTCCTAGGGTGGTTGCGAGACCACAGGTTCAAGATCAAACCCAGGAAGTGCCAACTCCTTCAACACCGGATAGAGTACTTAGGACATGTGGTCACCCGGAGGGGGTGCAGCCGGCTGCCAGCAAGGTGGACGCTGTCCAGAAGTGGCCTCGGCCGAATGCCGTCCGAGAGGTGTGAACTTTTTTAGGTCTGGCCAGATACTATCAAAGGTTTATACCCAAGTTCACTCATTTGGCTGGCCCGATAAACAAGCTACTGAGGGGCATGAAAGGGGGGCCTAAGACTCGACCCTTTGAGTGGGTACCATAACAGCAAGAAACCTTTGAAGCATTGAAGAGGGATCTGACCAGTGCTCCGGTTCTAGAGTATGCGCTTCGATGCTGGCATGGCTTACCACCTCACACCATGCAAGACCGCCATCTTACCTATCAGTCCAGGCTGCACACTTTGCTCCAGTACCTGCTGTGTGCATGTCTCTTGTCTGATTGCTTAGGGCAGCGGCGCGGTTACTGCCTGTTTCTTATAGTTACTGTGTGCACAGTCCTAATGCGTCCCCAGCCTATTGCTGTGAGTCACTGGATACTTAAACCCCCTCCACCTAGTAGGAGGTGCCTGAGCAACACTTTCTTTCAGTGTGTTCTGTGCAACTGAGTTGCCAGGTCCTGTCCTGTATCTTGTCTGTTTCTGCCACCCTGGGGGCTGTATACCAAGGCCTGTTACCTGTTTCTGTGACTTCTAGTCTGTTCTGCCACCCTGGGTGGCAGAATACCCAGGCCCTTTACCTGTATCTGTGACTTCTAGTCTGTTTCCGCCACCCTGGGGGCTGAGTTCCCAGGCTCGCTCCTGTATCTTGTTCCTGGTTCAGCTCCTGTCTGAACAGTCTCCTAGCCCGTTACTTGTTTGTCTCTATGTCCATATGTTCCCTTTTAATGCAGTGTCTGAACCTGCACCTAACTCCAACTCGTTGTCTCTGTACTTCTGTTTGTGAGTTTAGTGTCCACTCGCTACTTCATTGTAAGTACCTTGTGTGTATTTGCTCTGCTCTGCTTGTTTATCGCACCTGCGGGTTTTTCTCTGCTCTGCTTGTCTACTGCACCTGCGGGTTTTGCTCTGCTCTGCTTGTTTACCGCACCTGCGGGTTTTGCTCTGCTCAGCTTGTCTACCGCACCTGCGGGTTTTGCTCTGCTCTGCTTGTCTACCGCACCTGCGGGTTTTGCTCTGCCTGTCTACCGCACTGCGGGTTTTGCTCTGCTCTGCTTGTTTACCGCACCTGCAGGTTTTGCTCTGCTCTGCTTGTCTAGCGCACCTGCCGGTTTTGCTCTGCTCTGCTGGTCTACCGCACCTGCGGGTTTTGCTCTGCGTGTCTACCGCACCTGCGGGCTTTGCTCTGCTCTGCTTGTTTACCGCACCTGCGGGTTTTGCTCTACTCTGCTTGTCTACCGCACCTGCGGGTTTTGCTTTGCTCTGCTTGTCTACCGCACCTGCGCGTTTTGCTTTGCTCTGCTTGTCTACCGCACTTGCGGGTTTTGCTCTGCTCTGCTTGTCTACTGCACCTGCGGGTTTTGGTCTACTCTACTTGTCTACCGTACCTGCGGGTTTTGCTCTGCTCTGCTTGTCTACCGCACCTGCGGGTTTTGCTCTGCTCTGCTTGTCTACCACACCTGCGGGTTTTGCTCTGCTTGTTTACCGCACCTGTGGGTTTTGCTCTGCTCTGCTTGTCAACCGCACCTGCGGGTTTTGCTCGGCTTGTCTACCGCACCTGCGGGTTTTGCTCTGCTCTGCTTGTCTACCGCACCTGCGGGTTTTGCTCTGCTCTGCTAGTCTACCGCACCTGCGGGTTTTGCTCTGCTCTGCTTGTCTACCGCACCTGCGGGTTTTGCTCTGCTTTTCTACCGCACCTGCTGATTTTGCTCTGCTCTGCTTGTCTACCGCACCTGTGGCTCTGTTCCTGTATCCCAGTCTGCACAGGTCCCTGTCCTGCCTGTGTTCCTACATGCCAGTACCCACCTGTCTGCATACCAGCCGTGCCTGTCAATACCCACCTGTCTGCATACCAGCCGTGCCTGCCAGTACCCACCTACTTCATTGTAAGTACCTTGTGTGTATTTGCTCTGCTCTGCTTGTTTACCGCACCTGCGGGTTTTGCTCTGCTCTGCTTGTCTACTGCACCAGCGGGTTTTGCTCTGCTCTGCTTGTTTACCGCACCTGCGGGTTTTGCTCTGCTCAGCTTGTCTACCACACCTGCGGGTTTTGCTCTGCTCTGCTTGTTTACCGCACCTGCGGGTTTTGCTCTGCTTGTCTACCGCACTGCGGGTTTTGCTCTGCTCTGCTTGTTTACCGCACCTGCGGGTTTTGCTCTGCTCTGCTTGTCTAGCGCACCTGCCGGTTTTGCTCTGCTCTGCTGGTCTACCGCACCTGCGGGTTTTGCTCTGCTCTGCGTGTCTACCGCACCTGCGGGTTTTGCTCTGCTCTGCTTGTCTACCGCACCTGAGGGTTTTGCTCTAGTCTGCTTGTCTACTGCACCTGCGGGTTTTGCTCTGCTCTGCTTGTCTACCGCACCTGCGGGTTTTGCTTTGCTCTGCTTGTCTACCGCACCTGCGGGTTTTGCTTTGCTCTGCTTGTCTACCGCACTTGCGGGTTTTGCTCTGCTCTGCTTGTCTACTGCACCTGCGGGTTTTGGTCTACTCTACTTGTCTACCGTACCTGCGGGTTTTGCTCTGCTCTGCTTGTCTACCGCACCTGCGGGTTTTGCTCTTCTCTGCTTGTCTACCACACCTGCGGGTTTTGCTCTGCTTGTTTACCGCACCTGTGGGTTTTGCTCTGCTCTGCTTGTCAACCGCACCTGCGGGTTTTGCTCGGCTTGTCTACCGCACCTGCGGGTTTTGCTCTGCTCTGCTTGTCTACCGCACCTGCGGGTTTTGCTCTGCTCTGCTAGTCTACCGCACCTGCGGGTTTTGCTCTGCTCTGCTTGTCTACCGCACCTGCGGGTTTTGCTTTGCTCTGCTTGTCTACCGCATCTGCGGGTTTTGCTCTGCTTGTCTACCACACCTGTGGCTCTGTTCCTGTATCCCAGTCTGCACTGGTCCCTGTCCTGCCTGTGTTCCTACATGCCAGTACCCACCTGTCTGCATACCAGCCGTGCCTGTCAATACCCACCTGTCTGCATACCAGCCGTGCCTGCCAGTACCCACCTGTCTGTATGCCAGCCTAACCTGCCTGTTCCTGCATTCCCCGGTGTGGGTCAACAGCTGTGACCGGGGTCTGACCTGGAGTAGCACCTGGTCCCTCTGCTCGGTTCCTCCCTGGTTCACGGAGTCGACTGAGCTGCCGTGTGACCTTGGTCGGACCGAGTTGATACTTAGTCACGCCCCGCCAGGCACTCCTCGGTTCATGGTCCAGTGGGATCACTAACCACGCTCACGCCAGTCAGTCCGGGCGTGTGCGTAACAGCTATCTCAAGTTCAAGACCGACACGAGAGAGTAATTGCTTATGGTAGCCGGTCTCTGAGGGAGTCGGAGCACTACCCACGACAACTATAGCTCCTTTAATTTGGAACTTTTAGCACTGGTAAGGCCCATGACTGAAAAGTTTGCTGAGTACCTGACAGGTGCCGAAGTTACCATAATGATGGACAATAACCTGTTAGCGCACCTGGAGAAAGCCAAACTAGGAGGGAGCTCTTGAACAGAGGTGGATGGCTCGCCTTTCCAAGTACCAATATCGCATCTGTTTCCAATCGGGAAAAGCGAACAGCAATGCTGATACACTCTCCCGAGTTCCAGTAGGATCACCAATTCAGGATGTCGATGAGCAGCTGGAGGACACTGAAACCCCAAATCTCAGACGATTACCTGCATTCCAGAACTTGGCACATTCAAGTGGGGTGGCATTCGGGGTGCCGATGGTGTTAAGGAAAACCTTGGCTGATTGGGGAAATGTTCACGATGACTGTCCGGACCTATGGAGAGTGGATTCGAATCAAGGTCTGGCCACGGCAGGCCCAACTGCTGAAGCAGTGAGATAAGCTGAGTGTTACCCAGGGACTTCTGTGTTGAACTGTCTACTTACAGTTAGAGTTGCAGTACTGACAGCAGATAGTCATTCCCATGTCATTGGGGCCGGTGGCCGCCCGAGAAGCCCATGAGAGGGGCGCCCATTTCGGAAACTATAAGACTTACAGGTGTCTCCAGCGTCTGGTATATTGCCCCAACTTGAGAGACATGGTAACCGAGGCATGTCTCAGGCGCTGGCCTTGCGAGTTGAGTAACAGCCCTGAGCAGCGGGCCCCCTGTCCAGACCATTCGGACGTCTGCGCCCCTAGAAATCTTGATGATTGACTATGTACAGATTGGGTATTCTGTCTCGGGAAAATCGCACTGTCTGCTCATGACAGATCATTTAACAAAATATGCGATGGCTGTATCCACCAGAGGCCAGACGGCAGAGTCGGCTACTGAGGTGGTCTGCAAACACTTTATACAAGTGTCCAGGTATCCACAGAGAATTAATTCGGATAAGAGGGCATGCTTCCAGTGTAATCTGATGGCCGAGTTGTACCAGCTTTATGGCATCGAGCGTTCCTGCACGACCCCATACCGCCCCCAAGGGAACAGGGTGTGCGAGCAGTTTAACCGCACCCTGCTCCAGATGCTGAGGACTCTGGAGGATAGTCAAAAGGCCCAGTGGCCGGAATACTTACACAAATTAATGTGGGCCTATAACAACAGGGTACACAGCACCACTGGCTACTCACCGCATATGCTCATGTTCGGGAGAGCAGGCCGGGAGATTGAGGATCTCCACATGCCTTACCCAATGGGCAAACCACCAAGAAATACCACCACATGCACGCAAGAGCATCGCCAACGGCTGAGGGCGATGTACAAGGTTGTGGGGGAGCGTCTGAGATAAGTGGTGCCCCCAACCCAAGGCCCGTGTGGAAAGACGAATATGTTCCATGCGATCGGTTGATGGTAAGTGCAAAGAGGCCATCAGTGAAGTTGGATGGGTGAGAGGAGGTCACTCCTTATGCGGTGAAAAGGAGGGTAGACCCTACCATCCCGGTCTATAAGGTAGAGCCAGTAGGGACTGTGGGACCCTTGTGGAATCTTCTTGGGTTTAGAGGTAATTGATTGTAAGATTGTAAACTGTTGTGCTGTACTGCAGGTGACCCCATACGTTACACTCATATAATTGCTGTACAGCCCAAGGGTCTCGGCCTCCTGATTGAATGTCTGTATAATGTTTTGAATGTTTTTTTATTTTCTGGTTGTGTCATCCACATAACTAAGTAAAATAACTACAGAGAGTGAACTGTATAGGAGTCGGTTTTCTTGCCCATGACTTCGCTGTATCCAGAGGAACTCACCCTGATACATGACTTACACATTGGCGCATTCAGGGTATATATATGAAAAAAGTACAGTGCTTACAAAAATTACAAAAATATGAAATAATAAAAAAGACATACACACAAGGCAAAAACAGTACAAAAATAAAATGGTTAAATACAGAAATGTTAGATGGACGGAACCTGTGGAACCTTCTGGCCGAGGAGATCACCGCAGAAATTAGGACAGATCTATAATGCACATTGTATCTCTAGGGTCTGACCATGGGTGTCTCTGGGTGAGATGTTACATAAGATCTCACCCAGACCCCTAATTTCTCCCTATGGTCAGGTGAAAGTAGGATGGCTAATTATACGCAAGGAAAGATACAATTTAAAACATAATACTACTTTAAGTCATATTTGCCAACAGGAATCTTTGAGTGAAGTAATATGACCGTCATGTTTTTGAGCATATTTTCACCATCCTAGGCACTCCAAAAATGACTATGATGTATCCATAATTCAGGGTGGTGTTGTACTTCTGAGGTTCTCCATGCCCAAAAACCATTGTGCTTGCTGCCACATAACCAATTAGATTCCACTAACACAGATATATTCATGGATTGTTTGAACAATAAATTATTATAGATATGGGCAAGAAATATTACATTTTTATTTTTGCCATGTGATGTCCCTGGTTTAGTGGAGACGTCCAGTCTGCTTTAGGGACAATTATTGTCCCCTTTGAACTAGCATATATTTGCTAATGACGAAGTACACATTAAAATGTGTTCTTCCAGAAACTATCAACTACTTGCTAATTAATTTATCAACACACAGTCATTTTTATTGTCCACATCTCATTGCTAGCTTTATGGGCGTTTTTTTCCTTTTTCAAAATGGCGATTTGAGCCTCTAACACATTGCCCTGTTCCATTACTGACAAAATGTGCAGCTTTCCCTTTTCTAAAATGGTGGCCTGAGCCTATGACATACCTCCCTAGACTTCCTTTGATTGAATGTAATCAAGATCTGTACTCCTGGGACTTTTCATTCCCTTAGTGGGTTTAACCTGGGCAGTGGATTAATTATGAGATATGAAATATAAACTTTTGTACACTTTTGTGTGCTGCCTCCAGTTTTTCTTTTTTTTATCTGGATTTAGTGTCAAATAACCTCAAGACCTAAGAAAAAGTGAAAATGTGAATCATTCACTCGTGTGGGGAGTCGAAATTTCCACCAATAGCGCATTAGTCTGACAGCGTTTATAGCTTTTCCCACAGGAAGACCTGTTCTGGTCATTGCAGGGCAGCAGTGACACTCTGGACACAAGGGGGGCAGAGCCATCTGCTGTGGATTTAATTAGGTCTGGAAGTAGCATTAAACTGAGGGGATGTATTAACTGTTTACTAGTAACATTACACATCGGTCCTTCCTTTATTAACCCCTTCTTATCTCTTCCTTTGCTAATCTCTACCTGATACATCGCATAATGAATAATCCAATATTGCAGGCACAATAAAGTAAGCACCTGCGCCACTGTCTCATCTCATAAAAAGAAGGATATATCCACAGTCAATCTGTTGTTTGATATAAAAAAAATTGTCTCATGACTTATTTTTAACAAGGACTTTACAAAGGACCAGATGACATTAATTTTGAGTGGAAATAATTTCAAACATCAGTATTGAAAAGAGTTCTTTGCCGTTCTTTATTATTATTATTATTATTATTATTACTATTATGCAGTTAGAGAAATCAAACTGTGAAATGTGTGACCCCAAGATTTAGTAATGACAGATAATATGTCAGCATAATATGTAAGTGTGAATACAGAATTTGTTGTAGAATTGTCTGTCCTATTCATCTGGCAAGGGCTTCCAGAAATCCACTGATTTTCAACTGCAGCCTTTTTTAGTAACAAATCTGCCGTGAGTGAATATGCCCTAATTGATCGAGAAAGGTTGACTATGATGAACCTTAGGAAAAAACAAGGAGTGATCCAGAATCCAAAAGTCTTCTTTAAAATCAATAATCCTTTATTGGAAAAGTATTGTAAAAATCATATGCAGAAAAATCACAGCCCCTACGGGAGGAGGAGATGTACAGACGCGTTTCAGACCTTATGGTCCTTAATCATTGTCATACAATATGACAATATGTCATACATTGTCATTGCCATACAATGATTAAGGACCATAAGGTCTGAAACGCGTTTGTACATCACCTCCTCCCGTGGGGGCTGTAGCTTTTCTGCATATGATTTTTAAATACTTTTCCAATAAAGGATTATTGATTTTAAAGAAGACTTTTGGATGCTGAATCACTCCTTGTTTTTTTCCTGTTAATCTCCTGGGGCACTGCCAGCTGTTCCGTGCACCTGATGTCTGAGTAAGTTGAGCTGACTTTTTTTCTATGATGAACCTTAGTCTTCTTTCAATCTATGCAACTAAGTAATGTACTTCCAATAAAGTTGGGACACTGTGTAAAAAGTAAAGAAAACAAGAATGTGATGATTTGGAAATCCTTTATGGCCATAATTTATTCCAAACAGAACATAGAACACAGATCAGAAGTTGAGCTTTAGACATTTTTCTATTTCATTTTAAAAACATAAACTCATCTAGAAATTGATGACAGCAACACAAAATTTGGGACAGGGTCATTAAAAAGGCTGGAAAAGGAAGTGGTACTAATGGAAAATAGCTGGAAGGTCAATTTTCAACAAAGTCATATGACAGTGTATAAAAGGAGCATGCTAGAGAGGCAGAGTCTCAGAAGAAAAGATGGTAGTAACTCATATGAAGTAGCTCATCTAGTAGGATATTCACATATAGCTCAGCATTGAGACCACCATTGATCCTGGTCAAGTATCAAACACCTTTTGCTGTGAAACAACCCCATATCATCAGGTTTCCTCCACCGAATTTGACAGTTCTTTCAATTTCTCGATCCGTTAGCCCCTTTTTCTCTTGTTTCTTCCAGACCCATTTGCACCCATCAAAGCCTAGTCTATTGACTTTCATCTCATCGCTCAAAATCACCTGTTTCCAATCTTCTACTGTCCACTTTTTGTACTTTTTTGCAAGTTCGAGCCCACGCTTCTTATGATGATATTGAAGTCGAGGCTTCTTCACCTTTTTTCGGGCCACCATTCCAGACTTGTGTAACATGCGTCGCATGGTGCTTGCATAGACATCTGTGATCTCACTATTACGAATCATACGAGCCACTGCTGTGTTTGTCGTGCCAGAGCTGATAGACCTTGTGATGAGCCAACTTGTTGACTCTGATTATTGTCTGGACGTCCACCTCTTGGCTTTTGAATGGATGGACAGACTTCATTTCGTATTCTTCCAATTGTTATGGTACTCACATGATGTAGTTTGGCAATTTTCTTGGCCAAGATACCTCTATTAATGAGCTGGATGATGCTGTTTCTCATTTCGTGGGAAATATTCTATATGGCTGCTTTTTGATTTAAAGCAGTGACCTTTCACTTGGGAATCAACCTAATAACACACTGAGCTATTAGGAAATGTGAGAACAGGTTTTAATTTGTAGTATACAGGAAGAAAAAGATTTTTCCACCACCAGGAGTAAAACAGTACAAGAATCTGCATAACTAATCATATGCAAAATAGTTCAAAGTCAAATTTATGTATGAGACTGCCATTATTTTATAGACAATCATCTTGGCTGTCTCATGTTCCAACCAGTAGCGGATAGTGAGATAAGGAACCTGAAAGTCAAAAGATCAAAACATTGTTACCCTTTTTTTCTCGTCAGTGTATATTATTATTATTTATTTATATAGCGCCATTGATTCCATGGAGCTGTACATAAGAAGGGATTGCATACAAAATACAGATATCACTTACAGTAAGCAAACTAACAATGACAGACTGATACAGAGGGAAGAGGATCCTGCCCTTGCGGGCTTACATATATTAACACAATCCAGAAACATTGTAGTCTTCTCTGGGCCAAAGCTCATTTAAAATGGAATAAAGCAAGTTTTTGTGATCAGATGAATCAAAATGTGAAATTCTTTATGGAAATCACAGATGCAGTGTCTTGCGGACTCAAGAGGAGAGGGACCATCCAGCTTGTTATCAGCACACAGCTGAAGAGCCTGGGCATGGGCAGTTTACATATCTTGAAAGGCACTATCAATGCTGAGCATGATACAGAGGTTTTAGAGCCACATATGCTTCCACCTAGACATCTTCTATTTCAGGGAAGGCCTGAAATAGACAATGCTAAATCACATACTGCATCCATCAAATCAGCATGGCTTCACAGAAGAAGAGTTTGGGTGATAAACTGGTTGCATGCAGTCAAGACATTTCACCAATTGAAAACAGTTGCAGCATTATGAAATTAAAAATCTGGCAAAAATCCAAGAGGACTGCTAAGCAGCTAGAGTCCAATGTCAGACAAGAACAGGAGAACATTCGTCTACCAAAACTCCAGCAATTGGTCTGCAAATGTAATAATGATGAAGTGTTCTGCTGTGTTTCCTTGGTTTTACATGTAATGTGAATAGTGATGTGCATTTTCTATATTGCGCTATGGTAATATACAGCGTATAAGTATATAAGTAATGTAAAATGTTAAAGGGAATCTGTCACCCCCTGGGAGGTATCAGACCTCTACTATGGGCATACAGGGTATAGAAAAGTAAATCTATACATACCTATACGGCCCATAGCAGAGGTTTGATTGCAGAGAAATCTCTTTTTATAAACTCCGTTTTACACAGACTTGGCGTCTGGGGGACAGGAAGAAATCCCCACCTATGTGCTTATTATTCCCCGAAATCCCCGACTATGTGTGTATTTATCATAATCACCCCCTCCACTGCACGTCACAGGGCCCTGCGACGTGCACTGTTCTCCCTCACTTGCCGGACATGCGCAAAGCGCCACTCACATAGGGCGCGCTTTGCTTCCTCCCGGCCCATTTCTGTGCACTGCGCTGCAGGGTTCTATAGCACAGGCGCTGGGAAGTGACAGCGACTCCCCAGCGCCTGTGCAATAGATTCCTGTGCACAGAGAGACGGGGCCAGGATGAAGCAAAGTACGCTCTATGTGAGCGGCGCTATGCGCATACCCGGGAAGTCAGGGAGCACAGTGCACGTCACAGGGCCCTGTGACGTGCAGGGGAGTGGGTGATGATGATAAATACACACATAGACGGGAATTTCGGGGAACAATAAACAGATAGGCAGGGATTTCTTGGCGTCCCCCGGATGCAAAGTCTGTGCAAAACGGAGTTTATATGAACACATTTCTCTGCAATCAAACCTCTACTATGGGCCACACAGGTATGTATAGATTTACTTTTTACCCAGGGGGGTGACAGATTCCCTTTAATGTACAATGTGAGTAGTTCCTAGTGCAGAGTAAGCACAGGATTGGACTAGGGATAAGATAAGTACTGTTCATATAATTAAGTGTCTTAGCAGTGGCATAGGACATAAGATAAGGACAATAGGTTTAAGGCCCTGTCACACTTAGCGACGCTGCAGCGATCCCGACAACGATACGACCTGTCAGGGATCGTTGCTGCGTCGCTATGTGGTCGCTGGTGAGCTGTCAAACAGGCAGGCTCACCAACGATCAGGGGAGCAGCGACTTCGTGGAAAGAATCTTTCCACTATGTCCTGCTCCTGGTTACCAGCCTGCTGAAGCAGGAGCAGGCTGGTAACCATGGTAAACATCGGGTTACTAGGGGCACACGCGCACATAGTAACCCGCTGTTTATCATGGTTACCACTCTGCTACGGTGAGCGGGAGGTTACCACTCACTTTAGCAGGCTCGTAACCATGATAAACAGCGGGTTACTAGGGGCACGTGTGCCCCTAGTAACCCGATGTTTATCATGGTTACCAGCCTGATCGCTGCTCCTGTTGGTCACACACAGCGATGTGTGCTGACCAGCGGGAGGGCAAAGACCAAAAAATGGTCCAGGACATTCTGCAGCGATCAGCGACCTCACAGCAGGGGCCTGATTGCTGCAAAGTGTCACACATAGCGACATCGCTGGTGAGGTCGCTGTTGCGTCACCAAAACCTTGACTCAGCAGCGATCTTGCTAGCGATCTCGCTATGTGAGACGGGGGCTTTAGTCTATAGGATCGGACATAGTTAATGGATAGAACAAGCCCAGTGGGTGGGGACGTGTCAGTTAAGAGTGGCACTTCCTGATAGTGGTCCAGATAGGGAAGTACTATGACAAGGTCAAGTTCAGTTGCAGTGGGCTGCTAGGGCCAGCATGTGCGATTCATTGAAGCCGTGGGAGGTAGGTTGGTGCTTAATGCAGATGCAGTGGGCTGCAAGGGCCAGCATGTGCCAATCGTTGAAAGGGCCTGGGAGAGACTCATTGAGGTGGCTCAGGTTGGGGCCACCACCTCAGGGGTTTCAGATGGTCCCTGGGGGTTTCCACCTCCTATGAAGGAGTAGGTGATGATACAAGTGACACAGGGGGCCGTAGCCCATTTCTACATGTCGATGGCTCTGGAACTACCCGAAGCTGGGTCACTTGCGGCTCCGGTACCTGGAAACCAGGCTCCAGGGAGCAGATGGAGGTGGTCCCCAGACTTCTCTGAAGAAGGAGGGGATAACACGGGAGGGAAATCTACTTTGGAAGCTCAGTTGTGCTTGTTGCACGAAAAGAGTCAGGAATTGCTCTGCGTTCCACAGAGCAGAAGGCCCTAAGTGTACCGGGAATCCTCGGGTGTTGGCCAGGACAGCCGAAGCTTGGGTCCCCCCCCCAGTTGTTTTAGATACGTTTGCGATCCCCCTGCTGGATTGAGGGACTTTGAACCGCTTAAGGCTCTCAAATCATTTCTGTCTCTATGGACTGTGCACATTGCCCCATGGACTCTTTCCCATCTCCCTATGAACTCTGCCTCTTGTTTTCCATGAACTTTGCTCCCAGAGACTGTGAGCCTGACACTTGGGCAGCATTGTGTAATTTAAAGGGTGATTTCACAAAAGGGGGAGGGGAGGAAACCGACGACTCGGTGTTTGAGCCATGTTAGGACTGTGTGAACTGCACCCTTGTCTTTAAAAGGACTGATGGCGGACTTTATGGACTGTGATCCTGGATTGCTGGAGCCATTGATGTGTCGGCCATTGGGCCTTTAGTTACAAGAAACTTGAATACTCTGTGGTAGCATCTCTAAACCAGTAAAACTGGGGTCATACGGACCCATGGAGGAAAATGTACGGCCCAATGTCTCTACTGGATTGAAAAAACTGGACTGTTGGGCAATTGTTGTTGTGTAGGCCTAAAGGCCACTGTTTTTCAGGAACATGGACTCGGATGGACATTAGTCTGCTGTTCTAACCAAGACAAACGGATAATCCAAGTATTGTAAAGGAGGAGTACTTGGTATGCGCCCAAAGACTGCCAGGCAGTCGTTGTATTGGCCTACAGGCCCAAGAAGTTAAGCTCTTTTACTCTGGCGTCAATGCGCTCTCTGGCAATGGACACTATACCCTGGGCAGAAGAGACTACTGGTTTTATGTGGATTTTAGATGCTGCGTGTTGTCTTCCAGGTTCCAGAATTGTTGAGGATGACCATGTTCAAAGAGGGAAGGAATGTAATAATGATGGACTGTTCTGCTGCTTTTCTACCTGTGAATAGTGATGTGCATCTTCTATATTGTGTGATGGTAATGTACAGCGTATAAGTAATGCAAAGTGTTAATGTACAATGTGAGTAGTTCCTAGTGCAGGGTAAGCACAGGATTAGACTAGGGATAAGATAAGTACTGTTCATATAGTTAAGTGTCTAAAGGCCCCGTCACACTAAGCGACGCTACAGCGATCCCGACAACGATACGACCTGTCAGGGATCGTTGCTGCGTCGCTATGTGGTCGCTGGTGAGATGTCAAACAGTCAGATCTTCCCAACGACGCAGCAACGATGCGGCGACCCGTAACGATCTGTATAACGATGCACGCCTATGTGTTTCTGTGTCTGGGTCGTTAACAAGGTCGTTGGTAAGGTGTCAAACACATCGATGCATGCTACCCAGCGGGGCTTCAACGATCAAAGAAATGTCCAGACCATTCCGACACGACCAGCGATCTCACAGCAGGGGCCTAGTCGCTGCTAAGTGTCAAACGTAGCGAGATCGCTACTGAGGTCGCTGTTGCGTCACAAAACTTGTGACTCAGCAGCGATCTCGCTAGCGATCTCGCTTAGTGTGACAGAGGCTTTAGCAATGGCATAGGACATAAGATAAGGACAATAGGTTTAGTCTATTGTCCTTTAGTCAATAGGTATAGTTAATGGAGGTATAGCAATAGTGTAGTTAATGGATAGAACTAGCCCAGTGGGTGGGGACTAGTGTTAGTGAAGAGTGGGCACTTCCTGATAGTGGTCCAGATAGGGAAATACTGTGACAAGGTCAAGTTCAGGTGCAGTGGGCTGCTAGGGCCAGCATGTGCGATTCGTTGAAGCAGTGGGAGGTAGGGTGGTGCTTAATGCAAGTAAAAAATTATATTTTACTTTTTTCGGATGGGGCACCCTCTGAAATGATTAATTTGGCTAAAAAACTAAATAAACTACATACATTTTAAACATCTTTTCAATTTTACAGGTCCCTCTCTACCAATCAAGATATATAGTCGTTTGAACATATCTTGGTAAAAATGAACCATTATGATCGGCAATTGCAAATCATGTTTATTTCTCAACAAAATAAGTTACTTTTGCTGCCTGAAAGTTAAATACTTGTTTGATAGTATCACTTATTATTTGTAGTCCATGAGTGTCTTTTTCGTTCTATCTCCATACTGTTCTCGATACTTCTTGACTGCCAGCAGCAGAAATAGTTTCTGTTCTTCATTTGTTGTGTGCAACTTGTTATATTCTTCTATCAGTGCTACTCCTCGTTATGCAGTATCATTAGTCACTCTCATACCACTGACTGTTTTCTTGGCAGCCTGGTAGCCTTCATCTGCAGACAATAGATGTACATCTTTGGACAGAAATGTAGATGATATGCCGGTGACGCTAAAGAAACTGTAGGTTTTCTGAGTGACAAAATCTTCCAGGTTCTTCATCACAACTGATGCTGAATCGACAGTTATCTTCTTGGAAGGATGATTTACAGTTGATGTTTGTAGGACTGTAACCATCAGACGTTTTGAGTCATTTGACACAGCATCATCAAACAAGGATAGAGCGATCAGTTTCTCGGACAAGTACCATAAGGCTGTGTGCCCACGTAGCGTTTTTCAAGCGTTTATGCTGCGGAATTTCCGCAGCGGAAACGCTTGTAAAACGCTAGGTAATCCGCACACCATGGTCCCCAAGGGGATTCCGCATGTTCTATGCACATGCTGCGGATTTTTCCGCAGCGTTTATGCTGCGTACAAAAATCCGCAGCATGTCATTTAATTTTGCGGAAGTGCAGCGGAACTCCCGCCATTGACTTGCATTGAGACGCACAGAAACCGCGACTGTACATTTGTACAAGCGGCTTCTATGCGTCTCTATGTGCGGATGGTACCCAGTTCTGGAGGAGAGGAGACTCTCATCCAGACCTGGGTACCATTGTACCTGTAAAAAAAGAATAAAATAACAAATAAAGTTTATACTCACCTGTCCGGAGGCTTCTCTCTGAATGCCAGCAGCGCTGAAGGACCTGCGGTGACGTCACAGTCATGTGACCGCAGGCCCTTCACCGCTGTGTCTCGCGATATGCCGGCAGCCGGGAACCAGACAGGAACGAGCGCTGCAGCCACGCCGGGGCCTCGGGGGTGAGTATAGCTTTATTTGTTTTAATTTTTACGGTTCACGCTGTATAAATCCATGCTGTTTGCATGGATTTATACAGTGTGACCTAGTTGTCAAGCACTTTCCAAGTGCTTGTCAATCTGCATGCGGAAACGCATGTGAACCCGCATGTGGATCCGCATGTATTCTGCAGGAAAAACGCATGCACAATCTGCATACGTTTTTTTCTGCCAGGGAGATGCAGAAATGCTGCAGAAATTTTCTGCTTCATTTCTGCATCGTGGGCACATAGCCTAAGTGTCTTTTCATATTCATCATCGCGACTTCTGACACAGTTGTTCTGTTCCTTGCACAGATAGATGTCATTGAACAGCTGGAGATCAATTCGTGGAACTGATGGGGCTGATGGCGCCAGGAACCACGCCTTCACATAGATCAGAACAGTGAACTTACGGGTGTCTGTGATAGCCTTTTCTTCCTCATTTGTCATTTGACTCCTGAACATCCACATTTTTAGCGCATATATAGCCTTTGCCATCCACCTGGCTCGGTGCAGTCCAGCTGGAGCTCTAAATGAAATTCCTCTAGATGGAACATCACCAAGGAAAATGATTGTTAACTCCAATAACTCTCGAAAGTCCTCGCGGGGTTGGTACTGAAGCAGTTGCATCTCCACAAAGGCTATGATTTCAGCTGCAATGTGGGAAACTGCTGTTGACATGATCTGGTTTGATAGTGCTGTCTGAAAGGTAGTAAAGTCAATGATATGCCAGTTGTTCTTGAACCTGTGGAAGACTATTTTTTCTGGACCTTTCGACGGACCAAGGCAATGAACAACCACTGTTTCCAACACTATTTCTAGAATATGATGGCGGCATGCAAACCACAGCATGTCCTTGTCAAGCTTCTGCTCTAGAAGTTTGCAGGCGCCAATCCTGAAACCTGTGTTGACAGATGTGGTATCAAAACACATGTACTTCACATTGTCAGTAACATTCCAGATCACTGCTGCAGCATAAACAGCATTAGCACAAGCTTCACCTGTTCCTTTGGCAAGCTTTGGAACTCCAAGCAACTGATCAATGCCAACTCCTCAACTACTAACACCAGAATGGGAAGACGGTCTACAGTTTTCCTGCAGCTGATGTGTTCTTCCTCTTTAGGCTCGTTTTGCTAACAGCAGTACCGCTGATGTTTCATATGTTTCATCGTCTTCCGTATCTGTATCTACTTCATGAGATGATGACTGCAACACCACCTTTTCCTCTCAAGCACTTATTTCTTGTCTTTCTTTCTCAATTCTTTTCTTGTAATTTGCCTCTCTTCAAAATTTTTTTGTTTTTTCTCAAACTCTTTGTCAACACCTCCCATTTTTCCATGGCGTCCAGTAAGTCTCTGAGCCAGCAAAAACTTCTTGTCTACCATTATTCTTATCATATCCATAAGCCCTAGTATGCGCGATATCAAATAAGTTGTCTAAACCTGCGTTCCATTCTTCCTCTTTCTTCTTCAGACTATCAGAAAGTTTAATTTTTTTTTCTTTGTTTTTCTTTAGCTTGTCATATTCTTTGAAGAGACCTTCCACTTTTTCAACCACACTTTTTTCAGTCTTGTGGTGGTGCCTGCCTTTGCTCAAATATCAAGAACATCATTAGCTGTTAAATGAGCTGCATCACAAACTGTTTTATTTTTGTAACCCATGTAAAGGAAGTCTAGTGTACAGGAACTGATGTAAACAGAAACAGACAATGCTTCTCAATAAGAGACATTAACTCCTTCTCGACATGCGTCGTACATGTGTAACACAGGTACTTTAGATGCAGTGACACAGACACACAGAGCAGCCAGTACAGGGTTAATAAACAAGGGGGATTTACTGTAACAGGGTCAATCTCCATGCAGGGAGTAACAGGGGAAGTAGCAGGCAATATGCTATAACTGACAATCCACAGTTGGTCTAGATGTAGCAGAGTCGACACGGTTGTAATCGGCAGTTTTTACACTTAGCTGACTCTTGCTCCTCACAAGGCAGTTGCCGGCTGGTGCCGGTGTTGCTTACTTCCGGCTTCCCCGCCTAAACAATGCTCCGTCTTCTGGCGGCAGCGGGTGGTCTCCGGTTTGACCCGCTGAGCCCCTAGTCCATAACAGTGTACCTCACTTGCTCGGCTCCAGGGATCCTGCATCTCTGCTCCCTCTAGTCAGGCTTGACTCTCACTGTCCACTGCCGCTTTTCCCGCGCAAAAACTCGTTTTCCACCCTCTTTCTAGACACGAGCTCAGCTCCCCGGTCACCTGATTCCTCAGCTCTCTCTCTGGACACACCCCCAGCTTCCCTGTCACCTGACTCCTGTCTCGCAGTCTGTCTTCCCCCTGCAACAAGAGGCACGGCCCCGGCAGTTCAGGATCCCTTGTTCTGAAAGTACTTACACCCCGATCTTCCCCCTTACACTCCCGCTCTCCTTTAACTCGCCATTCCACGGGCGAGAGTTCCTTCACCAAACGTTCACATTCTTGGACTTCCTGGACGATACGTTGCCATATAAATTGATCTTGTTCGTAACGGTGAGGAGGCACTCCTGCTGTTGTCCGTTCTGACTGACATAACTCAGTTTAACCGATGAGGGGTGCAGGGTCACTTGGATTCCCAATCTCCGCCTGCCCGGTGGCTTCAACCGATGGTGTTCCCTCGCCGCCTGCACTGGGGACTGCAGGTAATCGAGTGCTGGGGCTCGGAGGTAGAATCAACAATTCTTCTTCATTTCATCCACATAGTGGCTTGGGGCAACTGTGACAGGACCCTCTCTAGTGATTCTTCTTCATCCTCGTCATCTTTAGACAGACAGGGCCGCAGCTTACTACGATGAACCACTCTGGTAGGGGCTCCTTCAGCCGACTCGGGTTGAACTTCATACACAGGTCCTTCAGCGCCAAACCTGCGCTTCACTCGGTGCGGGGTCCGTTCCCACCGTTCCGAGCAGGAGCTGTAGACCGTGGGGGCAACCCTGATTGACCTAGGGCCCGCAATCCTTGGCATCGGGAGGACGTGTTCTGTTCCAAGGTCCGACTGGGTCCCGGCTTCCACTATGTTAACCCAGTGTGTCGTCAGCGAGATGTACCATCCCTGCCGACAAGCACTTGTCCACGTGTCCGTGGTTAGGTGGACTTTACCGGTAACTGCGTTGTTGAGGGCACGGCTAATGTTTTGGGACACGTGCTTGTGTAATGCGGGTACGGCACACCGGGAGAAATAGTGGTGGCTGGGGACCGAGTACCGAGGGACAGCCGCCGCCATCAGGTTGCGGAATGCTTCCATCTCCACGAGCCTAAAAGGCAACATTTTGAGCAAAAACAGTCGTGAAATGTGAGAATTTAGTAGTGTGGCATGTGGGGCGTTGGCTGCATATTTGCACTTGCGCTCCAAGGACTGGGGTATGGTCAACTGAATGCTGCGCTGGGACAAGGACATGGACGTGCTTCCTGATGCTGCTACTTGAGAGTGTGCAACGAAGGTGCAGGGCAAGAGGCATCTTCGCATGCACCATGGACAGGGGATTGGCTTGCATGCACAACAGCGGCAGAAGCAATGGTGCCACCCGCAGACACTGTTCCTGGACCCTGGGGTTCGGCTCACAAAGTCGGGTGCTTGCTGCCATGTGCCTGATCATGCTGGTGGTGGTCAGGCTGGTCGTTTTGCCACCCCTGCTGATGCTGGCCTGGCAGGTGGTGCAAATGGCCTTTTTGGGGTTATCGGCAGAGTCTTTAAAAAACAACCAGACTCGGGAAAACCTAACAGTTGTACTGGCAACTTCCTTCGTGTTGGTGTTACGGGGAACGGTTGCCTGCCTTCTGTTTGCGGCCACCACATTGCTTCTTCCTGCCTGTTGGGGTGCTCTGCCTCCCTCCCCCTGTGTGCTGCTGTCCTCTCTCTGTATGTCCTCCTGCCAGGTTGGGTCAGTTACTATATCATCCACCACCTCATCTTTCACTTCCGCACCCTGGTCCTCCTCCTGACTTTCTGGCAATTGTATCTCATCATCGTCCACCTCTTGTGACACGTTCCCACCGTCGCCTTCGTGTGACCGTGGCTGCTCAAATATTTGGGCATCGCTACTCGCGATCCCCTCTTGCCCCGCTTCAAGTGGACTGGGCGAGAGGCCCGAATCTATAAATGGAAAAGTGAACAGCTCTTCAGAGTGTCCAAGTGTGGGATCAGTTGTCTCTGGGTACTCGGCATGGTGGGGAAGGAGGATCAGGGTGAGGAATATGCGGTCCAGACTCACGGCTACTGAGACTTGACTGTGTGGAAAACAGGGTGTTGGTGGTGGTGGTGGCAAAGTGACTGGAAGCATTATCCGCTATCCAACCAACAACCTTTTGACACTGCTCTGGGTTCAATAGTGGTGTGCTGCGGTCCCCTAGAAATTGGGACAGGAAGTTCAGGCGAGAAGATGTGGGTGTTTGTTGTGGCACAATTTCGGCTTGCCCACGGTCTTGTCCTCGGCCTCTGCATGCACCATTACCATCACGTCTAGTTCCCCGTCCCTTGCCAGGTGCCTTGCCCATTTTAAATGGAGGACAGTATCTTCCACGCTCACTACAAATGACTGAGTTTGGAGCAAACTTATATGTGATCCGTGTGACAGAGAAAACAGAGTTTTAAATACCTGGTCTGTAGGTAAGTAGTTTGAACAGCAAACTGCTGTGAATTGCTTCACTGACACACTAAAGGAAATTTGTAATGGAGGCCAGACGTTTTCTGACAACGTATATGTGATTCGTGTGACGGAGAAAACAGGGTTTTAAATACCTGGCCTGTAGGTAAGTAGTTTGAACAGCAAGAATTAATGACGCTATATAGAGTGGTGACCAAAAATATTGGCACCCCTGCAATTCTGTCTGATAATACTCAGTTTCTTCCTGAAAATGATTGCAATCACAAATTTTTTGGTATTATTATCTTCATTCAATTTGCTTGCAAGGAAAAAACACAAAAGAGAATGAAGCTACAATCAAATCATGGATCATTTCACACAAAACTCCAAAAATGGGCCAGACAAAAGTATTGGCACCCTCAGCCTAATACTTGGTTGCACAACCTTTAGTCAAAATAACTGCGAACAACCGCTTCCGGTAACCATCAATGAGTTTCTTACAATGCTCTGCTGGAATTGTAGACCATTCTTCTTTGGCAAACTGCTCCAGGTCCCTGATATTTGAAGGGTGCCTTCTCCAAACTGCCATTTTGAGATCTCTCCACAGGTGTTCTATGGGATTCAGGTCTGGACTCATTGCTGGCCACCTTAGAAGTCTCCAGTGCTTTCTCTCAAACCATTTTATAGTGCTTTTGGAAGTGTGTTTTGGGTCATTGTCCTGCTGGAAGACAAATGACCTCTGAGGGAGACCCAGTTTTCTCACACTGGGCCCTACATTATGCTGCAAAATTTGTTGGTAGTCTTCAGACTTCATAATGCCATGCACACGGTCAAGCAGTCCAGTGCCAGAGGCAGCAAAGCAACCCCAAAACATCAGGGAACTTCCGCCATGTTTGACTGTAGGGACCGTGTTCTTTTCTTTGAATGCCTCTTTTTTTTTCCTGTACACTCTATGTTGATGCTTTTTCCCAAAAAGCTCTACTTTTGTCTCATCTGACCAGAGAACATTCTTCCAAAACGTTTTAGGCTTTCTCAGGTAAGTTTTGGCAAACTCCAGCCTGGCTTTTTTATGTCTCGGGGTAAGAAGTGGGGTCTTCCTGGGTATCCTACCATACAGTCCCTTTTCATTCAGACGCCGACGGATAGTACGAGTTGACACTGTTGTACCCTCGGACTGCAGGGCAGCTTGAACTTGTTTGGATGTTAGTCAGGTTCTTTATCCACCATCCGCACAATCTTGCGTTGAAATCTCTCGTCAATTTTTCTTTTCCGTCCACATCTAGGGAGGTTAGCCACAGTGCCATGGGCTTTAAACTTCTTGATGACACTGCGCACGGAAGACACAGGAATATTCAGGTCTTTGGAGATGGACTTGTAGCCTTGAGATTGCTCATGCTTCCTCACAATTTGGTTTCTCAAGTCCTCAGACAGTTTTTTGGTCTTCTTTCTTTTCTCCATGCTCAATGTGGTACACACAAGGACACAGGACAGAGGTTGAGTCAACTTTAATCCATGTTAACTGGCTGCAAGTGTGATTTAGTTATTGCCAACACCTGTTAGGTGACACAGGTAAGTTACAGGTGCTGTTAATTACACGAATTAGAGAAGCATCATATGATTTTTCAAACGGTGCCAATACTTTTGTCCACCCCCGTTTTTAGGTTTGGTGTGGAATTATATCCAATTTGGCATTAGGACAATTCTTTTTGTGTTTTTTTCATTGAAGACAAATTAAATGAAGAGAATAATACCAAAGAATTTGCGATTGCAATCATTCTCAGGAAGAAACTGAGTATTATCTGACAGAATTGCAGGGGTGCCAATACTTTTGGCCACCACTGTAAGTGAGTAAAATAAATAAAATAGAATTAAAAGTTTTTTCTACAAGTTTTGAAAATTAGTACTAAAGGAACCCTGTTTAAATAAGAAATGATGGCCACCTGTCCATGTGTCTCCTCAACTGTCTGCTGCACCTAATCTCTGGCCTAAGCAGCCACAGGCCAAGTATGCTCAAAATACCGCCAGACCATGACCAGACCATATACAGTGGGGAAAAAAAGTGTTTAGTCAGCCATCAATTGTGCAAGTTCTCCCACTTAAAAAGATGAAAGAGGCATGTAATTGACATCATAGGTAGACCTCAACTATGAGAGACAAAATGAGAAAACAAATCCTGAAAAACACATTGTCTGATTTGGAAAGACATTTTTTTCAAATTTTGGTGGAAAATAAGTATTTGGTCAAATTACAAACAGGCAACATTTCTGGCTCTCACAGACCTGTAACTTCTTTAAGAGGCTCCTCTGTCCTCCACTCATTACCTGTAGTACTGGCACCTGTTTGAACTTGTTATCAGTATAAAAGAAACCTGTCTGCAACCTCAAACAGTCACACTCCAAACTCCACTATGGTGAAGAGCAAAGAGCTGTCGAAGGACACCAGAAACAAAATTGTAGCCCTGCACCAGGCTGGGAAGACTGAATCAGCAATAGGCAAGCAGCTTGGTGTGAAGAAATCAACTGTGGGAACAATAATTAGAAAATGGAAGACATACAAGACCACTGATAATCTCCCTCGATCTGGGGCTCCACACAAGATCTCACCCCGTGGGGTCAAAATGATCTAAAAAACGGTGAGCAAAAGTCCCAGAACCACAAGGGGGACCAAGTGAATGACCTGCAGAGAGCTGGGACCAACATTACACAGGCTACCATCAGTAACACACTACGTCGCCAGGGACTCAGATCCTGCAGTGCCAGACGTGTTCCCCGGCTTAAACCATTACATGTCCGGGCCCTTCTGAAGTTTGCTAGAGAGCATTTGGATGATCCAGAAGAGTATTGGGAGAATGCCATATGGTCAGATGAAACCAAAGTAGAACTGTTTGGTAGAAACACAACTGGGCGTGTTTGGAGGAGAAAGAATGCTGAGTTGCATCCAAAGAACACCATACCTACTGTGAAGCATGGGGGTGGAAACATCATGCTTTGGGGCTGTTTCACTGCCAATGGACCAGGACGACTGCTCTGTGTACATGAAAGTGTCGGGGTAAAAGAGAATATATATATTTGTAACTTTTATATTTTTGTAACTTTTATACGCTTTTTTGCTAATGTACTAACCACCATTTTGTGTCATATAACAATAAGCTTTCCTTGCTATATATTACTCAAATCGAAACTTAAACTAAGACAGTTCCAGTGTTGCCAAGACTTATTTCAGAGAAACGAAACAAGATTATAAGCTGACGGCTGCAATATCTGCCCAGAGACTGAGATAAGGAGATGTGGACCAATCAGGAGTGGTCAGACACTGGACTTTCATGGCTTACCCGCCCCGGACAACCCCTATCCCCTCCCATTATGTAGTGTATTTAGATTTGTGCATGTAAAAAATAAATTCAGAACATTGCTGAGGACGTTGTCTGTAGTAGCCTTCTGAGCATGCTCTGAGCTTGAACCAGCTTGTTGTCTGACTCATTCTTTGAATGGTTGACCCATGCTCATAGTTTGAATTTGGAGTGACTGGAGGACGAGTGGAATGTCATCACGACCCTCACAAATGGCGCTCAACGTGCGGCGTGGCTAGCGGTACGCCGCCCTCCCGGACCCATATTGCTGACTTCCCTGGTGGTGACCGCGGTGGCTGAATTTGAGGCCTGATCAACCTCCATCGAACACGGTAAGTTGAGATGTATTTTATATGTCTCACTTGCCTGTGTGTCAGCCGCAGCGGTTCCTGTGGGATTGTCAGGTTGGATCTGGGTGGGTGACCGGTCGAGTGGTGAGACCTTGGGCGTCCCGCACCACGTCCTGAACCAGCAAGTGTTAAAACGAGTGACGTCGCATGCCTGCGCGTGCTCGTGTGCACACCAGCTCCTCCTCCCCCGGTCACTGTACTTTTCTTAGATAGCTGCCTCCCGTAACTGATAGTCGAAGTTTCAAAGCATTCCTGAATTGTAGTGTAAAGGAGGTGTTGTGCTGTCAGAATCTGTGACGAATTGAGGAGTACTCTTCGTCTAACACAGAGACTGCTGTAAAGTCAAGGTTAGGAAACAGTGTATTGAGGAGTACTCTACACTGACGGGTGGTGCCGTAGTAGGAAGGAAGACGAATTGAGGTGTACTCTTCGTCTTATACAGAGAAACCTCATAAGGAGGGGTTCTGCTGTAAGGGTCTGTGACGAATTGAGGTGTACTCTTCGTCTTATACAGAGAAACCTCATAAGGAGGGGTTCTGCTGTCAGTCAGGGTGCCGTGGTGAGTCGTACTGTAAAGTCGCCATTCAAGGTTAGGGAAGGGACAGATTGAGGTGTACTCTCTGTCTTATCAGTGTATTGAGGAGTACTCTACGCTGATGAGTGGCGACCTGTAGACTGCACCAGTGATCTGAGTCGCGACAGATCATTGCATTCTATAAGAAAATGTTGTGTATATTCAAATTTGAAAGATCTCGTAAGTTGCGGAATGCTACTGTGGGAGTTAAGCCAATTAGTGGAGTTACGGGAAGGCAAGAAGGCAAGAAGAATGTTAGGAATTTGTAGAATATGATAAGCTTATCCAGTACAGGCAGGCTTTAGTTTTCAGTGTAGAAAGAATGTGTTACACAGAAGTTGGGAAAGTTGGGTGAGGATTTTTGCACCAGACTCAAGCACATCTTAGAGTAGATGGTGCAGGGGGGAACAGAGAATGCCGAGCCTTTGTTCGGATACATGAAAGCTGCAGAATGTGATTTGTTATGTGCCCCCAAAATGGCCGTTGCACCTTTGATGCCTGTCACTACACTGAGCCCTCAGTCACCACCCTATAATGGCGCCGACGCCAAATTACCGGAGGGGTGGACGTGTCGGGTGTGTGGAGAGCAAAACCCGCTCTGGGCGGGCCGCCCATGGCACGATGCCCAGCCTGCCCCCAAGAATAATCCCACCCCCACTCCCACCTCCTCCCTCCAACGGCCATCTTGCTACACCTCTTACTTGTTGTGGGAGGCCCGGAAAGCCCCAATCCGGCCTATATCCACTACTAGATCCGTCCGGTGCATATTACCAGCCACCAGCACAGGTGGAAAAACCCGTAGTCCCAGAGCACCCATCTGAAACTAATGTGACACCCTCTGCTCCAGTCCACGATGCTGAGACGCTTCCCCTGTTTCCTATGGGAGTCACCCACAACCCTGGGGATATCCTCCTCAACCCCCCAGAATTTCAGGCCAGACTGCTCTCCCTCCGCCAACATACTGTTACTCAAGACGATACGGAGCCAGATGAGGGATGGGCTCAAGATACTCCAGCCCCCCCCCCCTTTACCCCATACGTCTCCTATGGCATCCTCCACCCCATATCCATTACCCGTACTCCGGCCCTTGCTCCAAGCAACTGCTGAAAGAGCACCACCCCTCAGCCCCTCAGAAGTCTGGGACCCCTGCCGCTCCCGGAATCTAGTAGACCCATCAGGACGCCCTGTCACTCTGTCAATAGGCTATGGTGACATCCTTACACATCGGGTGGGGGCCATAGTCAACCCTGCAAACACCTGTATGAGCCATGTTGGAGGATTGGCTCGCAAAATTTCCCTTGCTGCTGGTTCTACTCTGGCTGCAGAATGCCAGGCTCACTTAGCCGAAAACGGAGAGCTTTCAAAAGGCCATGAATTCCACAAAAGCAGGATCCCTTAGTACGTATGAATCCGGCCTAGAATACATGAAACAGTTAAAAGCCTGGGCTCAGAATCGCTTGTCAGATCAAGCTGGGTCTGTACAAGATGTTCAACAAGACCCTGTTGAATCTGTGGAAAGATATGCTGCAAGACTCAGCATGCATTTTGAGGATCTCGGATACAGTCCTCACGTCAAGACGCAGGCCGCCCTGTTGGTTCAGGCCCTAGTAGATGGCCTACAAGACGCTCTCAGAGATGAAGTCCTGAGAGTACGGCCCGAGATTCGTTCTTCTTCTTTCAACGACGCGGTGGACATCGTTAAAGCTTTCCAAAAATCAATGCTAAAAATGGAAAAGGATACTAAGCCAAAGAAGAAAACCACTCCTGCCATGGTATATCAAGCTCAAGAAAGCTACCCACCCCCTGGCAACCAACATGGAATCAAGTGGGTAATGGTCAAAGGCACAGGTGATGATACTTTTTCCACATATAGAAAACAAGACAGAAGAGATGACAGGGGACCATACAGAAACAGAAGACAATCTCGTGATACTGAAGGACGAATGTTGTGTTGGGAGTGTGGTAGCCTTGATCACATCCTCAGAGACTGTCCAACCCGCAGACAGTACCATGACCGGTCGCTCCGTGACGGTCCACACAACCATGGACCTTCCCGTGAACCATCTCATCCACGCCAATGACGGCTCGGTCAACCAGTGTCCACTTTCCCGGCTACGCATCTCACGGCCGCCTGTGGGACTGTCACTTTACAGGTGGACCATCAACCACTGGAGTTCCTGGTGGACACTGGGGCGGCCACATCTGTCATTTCCTCTGCACAGCTCCCTCCTTCTGTATCCCTATCACCGGATACCCTCACCTGTGTTGGGGTGGAAGGCCAACATATTTCCTCTCCACTCACAGTCCCTGTGTCTGCAGGACCGTTCACCGGAGTACTCACAAGATTCTTGGTCTCTGAAATTTGCCCTGTCAATCTGTTGGGAGCCGATCTCTTAGAGCGGATGAAGGCAACAATTACCTTCGGAAACCATGGTATGGAGCTTCTTTTGCGGGACCCTCATTCTGAACAAGGGACTGAAGACCGCTGTGTTCTTAAAGCCTTCCCTCTCATGATGATGACCATACAACCTCACACTCTTCTTGATACCTCACAGTTCTCTCACTCTCTGTGGTCCAGTGGGCCAGAGGACGTCGGCCTCCTGCAGGTTCCCCCGGTCCGAGTACACCTCAAGCCTGGACATAGGTACCCACGGTTGCCACAATACCCCCTCAAGGCTGCACAAGAACAAAGCTTGAGTACCCAAGTCGCTTCCCTCCTAGAATCAGGAGTCCTTGTCAGATGTGTATCTCCATGCAATACACCCCTCTTTTCTGTAAAAAGGAAAACCGCTCCGGGAGAGCCTCCAAGATACCGGTTGGTTCAGGATCTCAGAGCCGTCAATGCAGCTACCATTTTAGAAACTCCAGTGGTACCTAACCCAAACACCCTTTTGTCTTAGCTGCCTCCAACGGCCACCTTGTTTACGGTGTTAGATCTGGCCAACGCCTTCTTCAGTATACCCTTACATGAAGATTCGTGGTTTCTTTCTGCCTTCACCTTTCAAGGAGCACAGCTTACATGGACCAGGACTCCGCAAAGAGCCCAGAACTCTCCTAACCAATTCACTCATTCTATGAAGTCTATTCTGGAGCCATGGGTTCAAGAGAACCCTCAGGTCACCCTTCTACAGTATGTGGATGATCTTTTACTCTGTGGCACTGAAGAAAATTTGCCAGAGATGTCAGTATCCCTTCTCTGGTTTCTTCACTCAGCTAACTGTAAAGTCTCGAAAGGCAAAGTCCAATGGTGTCTGCCCAAGGTCATTTTCCTCGGACATTGTATATCACAAGGTACTAGACATCTGACTGAAGAAAGAAAACAAGCCATCATGAATATCACCTTCCCAACCACCTACTCCGCTATGCAGACTTTCCTTGGCCTCATCACTTACTGCAGGCAATGGATCCCTGATGCCTCAAAGCTCATGCAACCTCTGTACGACTGTCTCAAGAATGAAGGCTCAGTTTGGCTTCATGCTGAAGATCCACGTGTTTCTCATCAACACAGACTATGTTTTGACCGTCTTAAACAGGCTGTTGTCTCTGCCCCGGCCTTGGGCTTACCAGACTATACTCAGCCATTTCACCTCTTTGTCTCGGAATCGGAAAGTCATGCCTCTGGAGTTCTAGCACAACGCTATGATCATAAGTATCGGCCTTTGGGCTACTACTCAGCCCGCCTGGACCCTGTCGCCCGAACTGCCCCCCCCCCCATGCCTTAAGGCGGTCCACGCTGCTCACATCCTCCTTGACAAGTCAGCTGACCAGATGTCTGACTATCAATCCTGCCACTTTGCTTCCACCTTCTAGGGGGGAAGGTGAGGAGGGTGAAGGTCCATTGGTAGAACCTCATGATTGTATAAAAATTTTGCAGGAAGAGACTTCTGCTCCAGAGAATATGGTGGCACATCCGCTCGCAGACCCTCAAGGGAGGTTCCACACGGGATATGCTGTCACAACAGACCTAACAGTCCTCAAGGCTGAAGCTCTACCACCATACATGTCTGCACAAGAAGCTGAACTTGTAGCTCTCACAGAGGCCTGCCACCTGGCAGCAGGAACAAAGGCGAATATGTATATACCGATTCCAGGTATGGACATGGAATTTGTAATGATTCTGGACTCTTGTGGAAGTCTAGAGGATTCATCACAGCCGCAGGTACACCAGTGAAACATGTCTCATGGATTAAGGCCCTAATGAAGGCCCTGGAACTACCCATTCAGGTTGCTGTTATCAAGGTCAAGGCTCATGGAAGACTAGAATCCAGAGAAGCCAGGGGCAACCACCTAGCTGACCAAGCAGCCAAGACTGCAGCAGTGGAGAATGTGTCATCAAAGTGGCAGGAAAAGGAAGAAGAGATGGGAGAGACTCTGCAAACCGTAGCTGTGGCGCTCACTAGAGCAAGAGCCAAGGAACAGCCGGCGGAAGACCATACAAGTCCAGCGGAGACACGAGTGGAATCCAGGGGGGTCAGGATGCCTAAAGAAAAATTGTGTGAGGAACAAAGGAAGACCCCCCACTGAAGAAGTCAAGCAATGGAAAGCGGCAGGAGCTGTGCTGGCAGGTTGCAAAGATTCAAAGGTCAACTCGACTCTTTACCAAGTGGATGGGAAGCCTTGCTTGCCTAGACGCATGTACTCAGCTGTGGCAGCATGGGCTCACGGGCCTACACACAGAGGAAAGAATCAAGCTTTGGCATGTATCAAGAAACTGTACTTTGCACCCGGAATCTCTTCCACTGTGACTGCGTACTCAAAATCCTGCTCTGTCTGCGCTACCTGCAACCCAACGTGTACGGCACGGGTCCCTCTTCAACATCTGGCTAAACCAGACTACCCTTGGCAGAGAATACAAGTCGACCATATCCAAATGCCTAAAGCAGGAAAATAGGAGTACGTTTTGGTAGCCGTGGATATGTTCTTAGCCTGGCCCGAGGCCTACCCGGTTGTCAACATGACTGCTAAAGTCACAGCCAAGAAACTGATCACCGAAATTGCCTGCAGATTTGGAGTTTCCCCAAGTCATAGAATCGGATCAAGGACCAGCTTTCACAGCAAATATCTACGAAGAACTCTGGAACATGTTGGGAACAGATTTGGGCCTCCACACTCCATACCATCCTGCCAGTTCAGGCAAAGTGGAGAGAATGAATTCCACACTCAAGACCCAGCTCTTGAAAATGACCCAAGATCATCCCCTCCCCTGGCCCGACCTACTCCCCATAGTATTGTATCATATCACACACACTCCTCAGGCCAAACATGGGCTGACTCCCTATAAAATTTTGTTTGGGACCCCACCCAAGATAGGAGAGATTAGGCCCCAAGAGTTGTCTGAAACACATGATAGAGTGGTAAAATTTGTGATTGCCTTGTCTAGAGAATTGACTAACACCCGCTCTCCAGTATCTGCTTCTCTCCCAGAATCTACAGGTGATGCAGTACATGATTTCATCCCAGGCGATCTAGTGTATGTGAAGAAGTTTGTCCGGAAAGACTGCCTCCAGCCGCGGTTCGAGGGACCGTACACTGTGCTTCTCACCACCCCGACGGCTCTGAAGCTTGAGGGCAAGAGCACCTGGATTCACGCCTCCCACTGCACGAGAGACAGAACGAGTCTATAAAAGATGACTACCTTCTTCTATATCCTTTCCATATGCTTACTGTCTGTCCCAGGGTGGACAGCTACCACACAGGGGTAGATACCTCCTTTTTCTTAAGTTGGTTGGGAGGGCTCAAGGGATTCCTCCAACAAGTTTGTCTAGTAATGGGAGGTCTATTAGTATTGGGCCTGGTGGTCCTGTGCTGCATAGTCCCCTTATACAGGAAAAATATAACCAATGCTGTCCCAACCTCCGGGACCTTTCTGAATCAAGAGAAGATATGGAGAAATACACTCCTTTGAACAAGCCTGACCAGACTCCCCCATGATAAAGTCCAATTGAAAGATTCAGTTTAGGATCAGTTGGGAGAACTCCATGTGTCATTCAGGATAGGGCTCGATTGTCTGGGGGCGTCCCATAAGGGGGCAGCTTCTAAGATGATTGGGTGAAGAAATCCACCTCCCCTCTCCCCACACATGGACAGTCTCAAAGGCCCCGAAGCAAAGGAAAGCTTAGTGTTTAGGGGGGAATGTCGGGGTAAAAGAGAATATATATATTTGTAACTTTTATATTTTTGTAACTTTTATACGCTTTTTTGCTAATGTACTAACCACCATTTTGTGTCATATAACAATAAGCTTTCCTTGCTATATATTACTCAAATCGAAACTTAAACTAAGACAGTTCCAGTGTTGCCAAGACTTATTTCAGAGAAACGAAACAAGATTATAAGCTGACGGCTGCAATATCTGCCCAGAGACTGAGATAAGGAGATGTGGACCAATCAGGAGTGGTCAGACACTGGACTTTCATGGCTTACCCGCCCCGGACAACCCCTATCCCCTCCCATTATGTAGTGTATTTAGATTTGTGCATGTAAAAAATAAATTCAGAACATTGCTGAGGACGTTGTCTGTAGTAGCCTTCTGAGCATGCTCTGAGCTTGAACCAGCTTGTTGTCTGACTCATTCTTTGAATGGTTGACCCATGCTCATAGTTTGAATTTGGAGTGACTGGAGGACGAGTGGAATGTCATCACGACCCTCACAAAAGAATGAGTGGGGCCATGTATTGTGAGATTTTGAGTGCAAACCTCCTTCCATCAGCAAGGGCATTGAAGATGAAACGTGGCTGAGTCTTTCAGCATGACAATGATCCCAAGCACACTGCCAGGGCAATGAAGGAGTGACTTCGTAAGAAGCATTTCAAGGTCCTGGAGTGGCCTAGCCAGTCTCCAGATCTAAACCCTATAGAAAACCTTTGGAGGGAGTTGAAAGTCTGTGTTGCCCAGCGACAGCCCCAAAACATCACTGCTCTAGAGGAGATCTGCATGGAGGAATGGGCCAACATTCCAGCAACAGTGTGTGCCAACCTTGTGAAGACTTACAGAAAACTTTTGACCTCTGTCATTGCCAACAAAGGATATATAACAAAGTATTGAGAAGAACTTTTGTAATTGACCAAATACTTATTTTCCACCAAAATTTGAAAAAAATATTCTTTCCAAATCAGACAATTTGTTTTTCAGGATTTGTTTTCTCAATTTGTCTCTCATAGTTGAGGTCTACCTATGATGTAGGAGAACTTGCACAATTGGTGGCTGACTAAATACTTTTTTCCCCACTGTATTACCACCACATAGTGACCGAATAATATCACATACAAGGGACAAATACCACCACACCATGACCAGACCATATATTACCACCACATAGTGACCGAATAATACCACATGCAGAGGACAAATACGACCACACCGTGACCAGACCACATATTACCACCACATAGTAACCGAATAATACCACATACAGGGGACAAATACCATCACACCATGGCCAGACCATATATTACCACCACATAGTGACCGAATAATACTACATACAAGGTACAAACACAACCACACCATGATCAGATCACATATTACCACCACATAATGGCCGAATACTACAACACTGATAATTAATAAAAATCACAATACTAAGAAAACTAATATTACCACAGGTGACATTATACACAGGAGTTCTGTATATAGCATGTAGTGTATAATATATACGTAATACAGTGATCACTGGTGACATTATACACAGGAGCTCTCTATATACTATATAGTGTATAGTGTACAGGTAATACAGGGATCACCGGTGACATTACACTCAGGAACTCTGTATATACTATATAGCAGACCTGGGCAAAGTGCGGCCCGCGGGCCACATGCGGCCCTCTGGCTGTTCCAGTCCGGCCCGTGGACCAAGACTGCCAAGGGGCTGATAACAGTGGCCCACGGGCCGCACTATGCCCTTCCCAGCTCACACACATGTCGTCACTGCCCGCCGTCACTGCCCGCCCACACGCCGTCACCGCTGTCTCAATCCGCGGTCTCAATCCGCTGTGAATGCATTGGTGGAGGAGGGGCCGCTACCTCGCTCTTCCATAAATCAGCATTAGAAACAGCTGACACGATGGCGTCAGCCTGTGCACTGCGGAGAGTCAGTGCTTCTCAGACAGGAGCGCCAGGGGAACAGGGAGTGAGGTAAGTATATGCTGGACATAGGGGGGGCTTTAATGATGGACACAGGGGGGGCACTCTCATGCTGGACGAAGGGGGGGCTTTAATGCTGGACACAGGGGGGGTACTCTCAGGCTGAACACAGGGGGGCTCTCATGCTGGACACAGGGAGGCTCTCATGCTGGACACAGGGGGGGCTCTCATGCTGGACACAGGGGGGCTCTCTCATGCTGGACACAGAGGGGCTCTCATGCTGAACACAGGAGGGGCTGTCATGCTGGACACAGGGGGGGCTGTCATGCTGGACACTGGGGAGGGCTGTCAGGCTGGACACTGGGGAGGGCTGTCATGCTGGAGACACTGGGGGGCTCTCATGCTGGACAATAAGGAGGGCTGTCATGCTGGACACAGGGGTGCTCTCATACTGGAAACTGGGGGGCTTTAATGCTGGGCACTGGGAGGCTTTAATGCTGGACACTAAGGAGGGCTGTCATACTGGAAACTAGGGAGGGCTGTCATGCTGGACACTGGGGAGGGCTGTCATGCTGGACACTGGGGAGGCTCTTGGGCTCTCATACTGGACATGAGGGGGCTGTGTGAGGCTCATGCTGGACATGAGGGGGCTGTGTGGGGCTCATGCTGGACACGGGAGGGATGTGTGGGGCTCATGCTGGCCACGGGGGGGCTGTGTGGGGCTCATGCTGGACATGGGGGGGCTGTGTGGGGCTCATGCTGGCCTTGTAGGGCTGTGTGGGACTCATAATGGACATGGGGGGCTGTGTAGGGCTCATGCTGTATATAGAGAGGCTGTGTGGGGGCTCAAGCTGTATATAGGGGGATGTCAGCACACTTAATTCTGCTCAATATTAAGTTACACAATTCATATTTATGTAATCATTAATAATAATAATTAGAATTAATATGTTAATATTAATATTGAGCAGAATTAATTTCAGCCTATTGGTTCGGACCTCCCCAACAGTCACAGTCTCTCATGTGGCCCCTCGGGAAAATTAATTGCCCACCCCTGCTATATAGTGTATGTAGCGTCGGAGTCCCTGCCTCCTGCTAGGCAGGGACGCTGTTCCCCTCACCTCTCCGCTCCGAGCCCGGCGCCCTCCTCCCGCTCTGCTGGCAGCGCGCGCTCCCTCCCGGCCACGGTGCTTAGGGCGCGCGCGCGCTCCCCGCCTCTTAAAGGGGCCGCGCGCGCCGTCCTAAGGAGTCCCCGGCAAATGGCCGGAGGACTTCACCATATATAAGGCACCTCCTCCAAAATGGAGGTGCCCGAGCAATGTTGTTGCACTGTTCACTACTCTGCTTCAGCCCTCAGGTCCCGTTTCCAGTTACCTGCCAGTTTCCTGCCAGTTTGCTGTCTGATTCCTGCCTGTTATCCGCTTACCTGCTTGCTAGCCTGAGGTCCGACGGTCTGTCTTCCGACACCTGTCAGTCTGTCTATGGACCAGCTTGCCCGCTCACCTGGGAGCGCTCACCTGCTACCTGTCTGCTAGCCTACCTGGAGGCTCCGCCGCCACGTGCTGTGACCACCTGCCAGTCCAGAGACTCTTGCCCGCTCACCTGGGAGCACTCATCTGCTACCTGTCTGCTAGCCTACCTGGAGGCTCCGCCGTCACGTGCTGTGACCACCTGCCAGTCCAGAGACTCTTGCCCGCTCACCTGGGATTGCTCATCAGCTACCTGCCTGTTAGCCTACCTGGAGGCTCTGCCGTCACGTGCTGTGACCACCTGCCAGTCCAGAGACTCTTGCCCGTTCACCTGGGAGCACTCATCTGCTACCTGCCTGTTAGCCTACCTGGAGGCTCCGCCGTCACATGCTGTGACCACCTGCTTATCCAGAGACTCTCGCCTGCTCACCTGAGAGCACACATCTGCCATCTGCCTGCTAGCCTACCTGGAGGCTCAGCCATCACAGGTCGTACCTACCGTTTACCCAGAGACTGCCCCGGTCACTTGCTGTGACCTCCTGCCCGTTTACCCAGAGACTGTCCCGGTCACTTGCCGTGACCTCCTGCCCGTTTACCCAGAGACTGCCCCGGTCACTTGCTGTGACCTCCTGCCCGTTTACCCAGAGACTGTCCCGGTCACTTGCCGTGACCTCCTGCCCGTTTACCCAGAGACTGTCCCGGTCACCTGCTGTGACTACCTGCCTGTCTTCCCTGGTCGCCACCCGCTTCCTTACAAGGACCGCCCCCTTGTATAAGTTGCTCAGAGGTTCCGCCTCCCAGACCCATTACAGTTTGCTCGGGCCATGGAACCCGGTGGCACCCAAGCTCCCTCGCTCTCGGACCTTTGTCATGAACTGTCCCGTCAGAGGTCCCAACAGGAGTCCATCCTGAGTCACCTGCGGAATGTCAATTCTCGCCTGGACACTCTGACTGCTCCACCAGCAACCTCCGCTAGTGTCATGACTCACAACCCGGCAGCTCCGCTGCCCACCAATACCATGGTATCCTGCTACGGACCCCGGCTTTCTGCACCTCCTCGCTTCGGAGGCGACTCCGCTCAGGCTCGGATCTTCATAAACCAGTGCACCCTGCACTTTGAACTCCTGTCTCACCAGTTTAACTCCGACCGGGCCAAAGTAGCCTTCATCATGTCCCATCTCACGGGGGAGGCACTGGCTTGGCTAAATCCTCTATGGGAGAGAGGAGACCCCCTGGTGTCCGACTTGCCTGCCTTTCTCATGGCTTTCCGGAAAGTCTTCGACGAACCCGGACGGAAAACCTCATCCGCATCGTCTCTGCTACGCCTCCGTCAGGGAAGTCTCACCGTGGGCCAATATGCCATACGGTTCCGTACCCTTGCCTCGGAGCTGGCCTGGGATAACGACGCTCTGGTATCTGTCTTCTGGGAGGGTCTGTCCGGCCGTATTAAAGATGAACTCGCCGGTCGGGACATTCCTACCACTCTCGATGACTTAATAACTCTTGCCACCCGGATTGACCTATGGTTCCAGGAGCGTGCCAAAGAGGTCACCCGTGAGAGGAGGTTTCCACGTCTAGCTCCTACCTTCCAGAAACCCATCACTCCCTCCGTTTCTCCCCAGGTACACTCTCCTGAGCCTATGCAGGTCGACCAGTCCAAGATGGTCAAAACCCGTCAGGACTTACGCCGTGCCGAGGGGAGCTGCTTCTAGTGTGGCAGCAAGGAGCACCGGATCCGTACCTGCCCGGAGAGGTCGGGAAACGCCTGTGTCTAGGTTCGCTCAGAGAGGTCGACCTAGACAAGAATAAATCCTCTCCATCTCTGCTGCTGTCAGTCTCAATTATCTGCGGGGAGAACCGTTATTTCGAACTAGCCCAACTTGACTCTGGAGCAGCCGGGAATCTTATTTCACAGTCCCTGGTAGAAAAACACCGCATTCCCACCAAACCTCTGGCTGTACCCTTATCTGTCGCTGCCGTGGATGGGGGCCTCTTACCACGTCCCATCCAACTCATCACCGAATCCATTACTCTGCAGGTGGGAATGCTGCATTCTGAGAGCATCTCTTTTCATGTTCTGCCTGGACTCTCTCACGCCCTCTTACTAGGCCTACCTTGGCTCCAGAAACATGCACCCGTGCTTGACTGGAAGACCGGAGAAGTCCTTCGCTGGGGACAGGACTGCCATAAGACTTGTTTGGTTCCCGTTCATCCCGTCCGTCCTTCTCCTACCCCAACTAATCTACCTGGACTTCCGATTCCTTATTGGTCATTTGCTGATGTCTTTAATAAAAAGGAGGCAGAGACATTACCCCCTCATAGACCATACGACTGTCCTATCGACCTGCTACCCGGTACTACGCCTCCCCGTGGGCGTATTTACCCATTGTCCGCTGCTGAGACCCGGTCGATGTCCGAATATATTGAGGAGAATCTGGCCCGGGGATTCATCCGGAAATCTACCTCCCCGGCGGGAGCAGGCTTCTTTTTCGTTAAAAAGAAGGACGGCTCTCTCCGTCCCTGTATAGACTATAGAGGCCTTAACCAGATCACGGTGAAGAATAAGTACCCCCTTCCGCTCATTCCGGAATTATTTGATCGTCTGAGGGGGGCTAGAATCTTCACCAAACTGGACCTCCGTGGGGCGTACAACCTGGTCCGTATCCGTCAGGGGGATGAATGGAAGACTGCATTCAACACCCGGGACGGCCACTATGAATATCTGGTAATGCCCTTTGGTCTCTGTAACGCTCCTGCTGTCTTTCAAGAGTTGGTCAATGACATCTTCCGGGACCTTCTCTACTCCTGCGTAGTGGTGTACCTGGACGACATCTTGGTCTTCTCTCCGGATCTCCAGACTCACCGGAGGGATGTTCGTCAGGTCCTGCTCAGGCTCAGGCAGAATCACCTCTTCGCTAAATATGAGAAGTGCCTCTTTGAGCAGACCTCGCTTCCGTTTTTGGGCTACATTATTTCTCAGACCGGCCTCCGAATGGATCCAGAGAAACTGTCTGCCATCGAGAAATAGCCTCGACCGGAGGGGTTGAAGGCTATTCAGCGGTTCCTGGGCTTCGCCAACTACTACCGCCTCTTCATACCGCATTTCTCTTCCCGGACTGCCCCAATTTCCGCGCTCACCCGTAAGGGCACTAATCCCAGAGAGTGGCCGCCCGAAGCAGAGGAGGCCTTTCTTTCTTTAAAACAGGCCTTCTCTTCCGCCCCGGTGCTGCATCGCCCGGACGGCAACAAGCAGTTCTTCCTGGAAGTTGACGCCTCCTCCTCTGGAGCCGGTGCGGTACTTACCCAAAAATCGTCTTCCAGAAGAATGGTAACTTGTGGCTTCTTCTCCAACCTCTTCTCCTCTTCTGAGCGCAACTATTCCATAGGAGACCGAGAGTTATTGGCCATCAAGCTGGCATTGGAGGAGTGGCGTTACCTACTCGAGGGGGCTCTTCACCCGGTAATAATTTACACTGACCACAAGAACTTGGCTTACCTCCAGCATGCCCAGAGACTTAACCCGCGCCAAGCCCGGTGGTCCTTGTTTTTTGCTCGCTTTGATTTTGTTCTTCATTTTCGCCCGGCTGACAAAAACATCAAAGCGGACGCCTTGTCCCGATCCTTTCTGGTGTCTGACCTCGAGGAAGAACCTAAACATATCATCGATCCCGCCAGAGTAATGCAGGTGGCTCCCGTGAGTCTAAATCGTCTCCCTCCCGGTAAGACGTTCGTATCGGTACCTGATCGGGAGAAGATCCTACACTGGGGTCATTCGTCTAAAATAGCTGGCCACGCCGGTCAGAAAAAGACCCTCCAGCTTATTACCCGGCACTACTGGTGGCCTACCCTGCACAAGGACGTAATAGACTTTGTTTCTGTCTGTGTGTCCTGCGCCCGCAACAAAGTTCCGAGACACCTGCCAGCCGGTCGCCTCCTTCCGCTTCCTGTATCTGCTGCCCCCTGGCAGCATATAGCTATGGATTTCATAACTGATCTCCCCGTCTCTGCCGGTTGTACGGTCATTTGGGTGGTCGCTGACCGCTTTTCCAAGATGGCTCACTTTATTCCCCTGCCAGGCCTCCTGTCTGCACCCGAGCTGGCTAAAGACTTTATCCGCCACATCTTCCGTCTTCATGGCCTGCCCCTCCACATCGTGTCGGATCGTGGGGTACAGTCCACCTCACGTTTCTGGAGAGCCACTTGTAAATTGCTAGACGTCACCCTGGACTTCTCCTCCGCTTACCATCCACAGTCTAATGGTCAAGTGGAGCGGATCAATCAGATCCTGACCAGTTACCTCCAGCACTTCGTTAATGCCCACCATTCTGACTGGGTGGATCTCCTGCCATGGGCCGAATTCTCTTACAACAATCACGAGAGCGAATCTTCCTCCAAATCCCCGTTTTTTGTAGTCTTCGGTCAGCATCCTCGGATCCCATTTCCCGTCTCCACCTCGGTGGATAATCCGGCTGCGGAATCTCTTGTTAACAAATTTTCCTCCATGTGGGAGAGTACCCGGTCCGCACTCCTTCAGTCGTCCGAGCGTATGAAAAGACATGCTGACAAAAAACGTCTGGATCCTCCTCAATTCCGTCCAGGGGATAAGGTCTGGCTCTCGTCCAAGTATGTCCGGCTCAAGATTCCTTCCTATAAGTTAGGGCCTCGGTTCATCGGTCCTCTGGAGATCATCAGTCAGATCAACCCGGTGGCCTATAAATTGAAACTCCCGGCCAACTTGCGGATCCCTAACTCCTTCCATCTATCTCTCCTCAAACCCGTGGTACTTAATTCTTTTTCCAAGTCTACAGGTACGCCTCCTGCTCCGGTTTCCACTGAAAACGAGTTTGAGGTAGAGAACATTCTGGCCACAAAAAGGGTAAGAGGAAAGACCTTTTTTCTAGTAGATTGGAAGGGGTTTGGTCCTGAGGAGAGAACGTGGGAGCCCCGGGAGAACATCCATGCCCCTCTCATCCTTGCTAAATTTCTGTCTGGCCTAAAAAAGGGGGGGCCTAAAGGGGGGGGTACTGTAGCGTCAGCGTCCCTGCCTCCTGCTAGGCAGGGACGCTGTTCCCCTCACCTCTCCGCTCCGAGCCCGGCGCCCTCCTCCCGCTCTGCTGGCAGCGCGCGCTCCTTCCCGGCCACGGTGCTTAGGGCGCGCGCGCGCACGCTCCCCCCCTCTTAAAGGGGCCGCGCGCGCCGTCCTAAGGAGTCCCCAGCCAATGGCCGGAGGACTTCACCATATATAAGGCACCTACTCCAAAATGGAGGTGGCCGAGCAATGTTGTTGCACTGTTCACTACTCTGCTTCAGCCCTCAGGTCCCGTTTCCAGTTACCTGCCAGTTACCTGCCAGTTTCCTGCCAGTTTGCTGTCTGATTCCTGCCTGTTATCCGCTTACCTGCTTGCTAGCCTGAGGTCCGACGGTCTGCCTTCCGACACCTGTCAGTCTGTCTATGGACCAGCTTGCCCGCTCACCTGGGAGCGCTCACCTGCTACCTGTCTGCTAGCCTACCTGGAGGCTCCACCGTCACGTGCTGTGACCACCTGCCAGTCCAGAGACTCTTGCCCACTCACCTGGGAGCACTCATCTGCTACCTGTCTGCTAGCCTACCTGGAGGCTCCGCCGTCACGTGCTGTGACCACCTGCCAGTCCAGAGACTCTTGCCCGCTCACCTGGGAGCGCTCATCTGCTACCTGCCTGTTAGCCTACCTGGAGGCTCTGCCGTCACGTGCTGTGACCACCTGCCAGTCCAGAGACTCTTGCCCGCTCACCTGGGAACGCTCATCTGCTACCTGCCTGTTAGCCTACCTGGAGGCTCCGCCGTCACATGCTGTGACCACCTGCTTATCCAGAGACTCTCGCCTGCTCACCTGGGAGCACACATCTGCCATCTGCCTGCTAGCCTACCTGGAGGCTCAGCCATCACAGGTCGTACCTACCCTTTACCCAGAGACTGCCCTGGTCACTTGCTGTGACCTCCTGCCCGTTTACCCAGAGACTGTCCCGGTCACTTGCCGTGACCTCCTGCCCGTTTACCCAGAGACTGCCCCGGTCACTTGCTGTGACCTCCTGCCCATTTACCCAGAGACTGTCCCGGTCACTTGCCGTGACCTCCTGCCCGTTTACCCAGAGACTGTCCCGGTCACCTGCTGTGACTACCTGCCTGTCTTCCCAGGTCGCCACCCGCTTCCTTACAAGGACCGCCCCCTTGTATAAGTTGCTCAGAGGTTCCGCCTCCCAGACCCGTTACAGTGTACATGTGATACAATGGCTTACCAGTGACGCATCTAGGTGAATTCCGTCACCTTTGCTATTCTTCTTCATCCGGTGCAGAATGTTATCACTTCTTCCAGCCAAAATTCGATTTTGCAGAAAGTAACACACAGTCATCTATAACTTATTGCTTCTACAGCAAATTCCTCACTTTTTAGCTGACTTCTACACTGGGCCAGATGAAGAAATAATATCACATAGTGTTGCCCTGCACAGTAACAGGACCTCACTTTGCTCCCCCAATGGAAAACATTATCCTCAAAAGTAAAATATATTACAGCAGTAATAATGACCTCTGATTGGCCCCTACAGTAATTTTGGCCCTCAGTGGCCACCATAAACTAATAATCTATGTTCCTCCTTCTGGCCCCCATTTAGTATTCATGTCACCCATCCTGGCCCCCTTCGTGTAATAATGTCTCCCATTCTGTAAAAATAGCCCCCACTCTGTAAAAAGGATTATTCTTAACTGCTGGTGTTCCAGCGGTGTCCTCTTCCTGCACCATATGCGGCATGGAAAGACCCGGCAGCTGACATCGGTGCGCACATCGCCGACAGTGTATGACATCACTGTCATGCGCCATCGGTGTCGTGCCCACTGACGTCAGTTGCTAGTCTCTTATAGACAGGCAGCCATATTAACTATTGCGGTGAAGGAAGCTGGTGACTTACTACATTGTAATACATTTTAATTGAATGTGCATCAGAGGAAGTTGAAACTGGTGGGCCCCCGGACTTCAGTACCAGATCGGGGCATTGATTCTTGCCGGTTTGGCAAGTCAGCTGCAACTTTAACAACCAGTTCCCTCGAACCGGTGAGAGACAGCTGAATTCCACCCCCGTGTATAGGTGCTTGTCTCCCTCAATTTTTTCTTGAGATCTGATGTGCAAGTCGTGAGACATTGCACTTGGGAAATGGTAATGCACTTAGATGCTTCAAGTGCATTGACACGCCCCTAATACACTTGTCGACTGATTTACATATGATTATACACTAGATTTCTCATGAAAAGCACAGTAGATCCCTACAAAAAAGTATCATATTTTTGGGGGACAAAAACCTTTTGGGGTAAAAAAGCCTTTAAAACTTCTGTATTTAAAAATGTTCTAACAAGTTCCCCTTAGGCATTGGTTGTATTAAATCACCACTCCAGCGTGTTTTATATTATTTTACCGCTGGAGTGGAGCTTTGAATCTAAGGTCCCTGCACTTAGTCTCATGCTTACCTGCTGCCGTCATGCCCGGCTGGTCCCAAACATTTAACTGTATGCTATACTGTTCCTATACTGTACCCACTAATAAGGCCCACCACTGCCTTACCTATCCTAATGTTTCTATCACTATCTTAGCACTATTTATGTTCTATGCTTTCTCTACCCTTGAGCTGAGTGTACCAGATTACCTTAGACATTACCAATACAGTACCCACACAACAGCATCAGTGCCTATAATACTCTATGCAGTTTACATTACACTTTACACATTTCACATCATACAATAAAACACATTAAAGCCCAAGTCACTGTGACATGCAGAAGTAGTGCTGTTGCTTCCAAAGCATCCAGCAACTGCTACAAATAACACAAGCACAGGAGACAGGAAGTGTTGTGTTTCAGAAGCATCCAGCAAATAGAGGGGTTAACACAGTCACAGGAGTCAGGGAGTGTTTTAGCAGAGCTCAAGGGGGATTGTGGGGAATTTGTTAGTGTAGTCTGGTTGAAGCCGAAGAGAAAGGTGGTATGTTATCTGTATCTGACAGAAGGCAAATAAATAGAACTTCAGGTTGTGTATGCATAGAAGTGTGCTGCTAAGAGATCTAATCTATGCTGAGTTATGTTACTGAAGAGACTGTAATACTGTGCCTTGTGAAGAAACTACTGTATTGTTACTGGAGCCAGTTGTTTAAGAAACTCAGACTGCACTGTAATGAAGATTGTTGCTGTAATATCCCTGAATTGCACTGGTCATGCTTTAGATTAAATTCCACTGTTTAACTGTTGAAAAAGACTCTTGTCAGATGTGTCTGCTCAGCAATTGAATCTATCGTGTGCCTGAGAGAAGCTGGATCCCCCAGGATTCCAAAGAATTCATAAACCCATCTCGCCCTATCTGAACCTAGCGGCGTGCGTGTAACATTGGTGGCCTGTACGGGAAATCCTGAGCAGGAATTAGCGTGTAGAGGGAGAAGAGGGAAAGTGTTTGGAAAAACACAGCAGCACAGTGTGGCGCCCCTGAGGGTTCGGTCGCCACAGGGGTACTGCATCTCTTTAAAGAGGTGTGGTATCTCTCCTTCGAGGTAAGGATGGTGCAGCTGTCAGGATCCACCTCTGCATCCAACACTACACCTCTCCCACCTGTGGGGGGCTTATATGCACCAGGGTGCTGCCCCAGCCGGGATAAGTGGAGATGGGGGAACCAAAAGTTAGGGGGAACCTAGTAGTGGGTGAGGGTGGAGGACACACATTTAGGTTACACTTAATAATTCATATTTAATAAACAGCCATCTTGGCCTTATGGTCTTTGATTGTGATCTTCATCACTGAACGTGGCTTTCTGTGTGAACCTGCAGTTGATAGGGACACGGTCCTCGTACTCTGGCCTTGAGTCGAGGAGTGGGTTAGAGTTAACGGCTGTCTCTACCCGGTCAAGGTCCCTACCCAAGAAGGCCTGGAGGGGAGCAGAGGAGACAAGCTCCACAGGCAAAAGGATCCCAGGGGGATGAAGACGGAGCGGTATACTCCACCTGTCCTCACTATTCTGGCCTAGTCAGAGGGAGTCCTGCTGCAAAAGGGGTACCGGCCCCCGATATCTGACTCTGTCACTTCACGTCTTAGTCGGAGAAGCCCAGAGGCTCAGTGGATCCCACCGGGTAACGGACGGAGCGGAGTTGCCACCTGTACCCTTGTTCTGTGCATAGTCCAGAGGGAGACATGGCCTTAGTACAGTCATGGCCAAAAGTATTGAGAATGAGACAAATAGTAATTTTTCCAAAGTTTACTGCTTCATTTTTTGTAATGGCAATTCGCATATACTCCTGAATGTCAAAGAGTGATCAGCTTAACAGCAATTACTGTACTTGCAAAGTCAATGTTTGCCCAGAAAATGAACTTTAACCCCCAAAACACATTTCAACATCATTGCAGTCCTTCCTTAAAAGGAGCAGCTAACATCGTTTTAGTGATTGATCCATTAACACAGGTGTGGGTGTTGATGAGGACAGGGCTGGCGATCAATCAGTCATGATTAAGTAAGAATGACATCACTGGACACTTTAAAAGGAGGCTGGTTCTTAGTATCATTGTTTCTCTTCAGTTAACCATGGTTATCTCTAAAGAAACACGTGCAGCCATCATTGCACTGCACAAAAATGGCTTAACAGGGAAGAGTATCGCAGCTACAAAGATTGCACCTCAGTCAACAATCTATCGCATCATCAAGAACTTCAAGGAGAGAGCTTCCATTGTTGTCAAAAAGGCTCCAGGGCACCCAAGAAAGACCAGCAAGCACCAGGACCGTATCTTAAAACTGTTTCAGCTGCGGAATCGGACTACCAGCAGTGCCGAGCTTGCTCAGGAATGGCAGCAGGCTGGTGTGAGTGCTTCTGCACGCACTGTGAGGCGGAGACTCTTTGAGCAAGGGCTGGTTTCAAGGAGAGCAGCAAAGAAGCCACTTCTCTCCAGAAAAAACATCAGGGACCGACTGATATTCTGCAAAAGGTACAGGGAGTGGACTGCTGAGGACTGGGGCAAAGTCATTTTCTCTGATGAATCCCCTTTTCGATTGTTTGGGACATCTGGAAAACAGCTTATTCGGAGAAGAAGAGGTGAGCGCTACCACTAGTCTTGTGTCATGCCAACTGTAAAGCATCCTGAAACCATTCATGTGTGGGGTTGCTTCTCAGTCAAGGGAATCGGCTCACTCACAGTCTTGCCTAAAATCACAGCCATGAATAAAGAATGGTACCAGAAAGTCCTCCAAGAGCAACTTCTCCCAACCGTCCAAGAGCAGTTTGGCTCCCAACAATGCCTTTTCCAGCATGATGGAGCACCTTGCCATAAAGCAAAGGTGATAACTAAATGGCTCATGGAACAAAACATAGAGATTTTGGGTCCATGGCCTGGAAACTCCCCAGATCTTAATCCCATTGAGAACTTGTGGTCAATCATCAAGAGATGGGTGGACAAACAAAAACCAACAAATTCTGGCAAAATGCAAGCATTGATTATGCAAGAATGGACTGCTATCAGTCAGGATTTGGTCCAAAAGTTGATTGAGAGCATGCCAGGGAGAATTACAGAGGTCTTGAAGAAGAAGGGGCAACACTGCAAATATTGACTTGCTGCATTAACTCATTCTAACTGTCAATATAACCTATTGGTACTCATAATATGATTGCAATTATATTTCTGTATGTGATATAAACATCAAACAAACACTAATAAAAACCAGAGGCCAGCAGATCATGTGAAAATATAATTTTGGTGTCATTCTCAAAACTTTTGGCCATGACTGTACACGCATCGCATACGGACAGGAGAGGACTTAGTGGGAACTTCTAGGAACACTCTGGTGCGGGGTCCTGACCAAAGCGCCTGAACTACTCGGAGGTTGTCGGACCCCCGGTCCTGGTGGCCACAGCGCGCCGTGAGGAGCAGGGAGAAGCCTTGCAGCTGTGCATTCTACCGTGAGTAAAGCTTGGAAGACTACCCCTATAGCCTCCGGTTTCTTATTGCAACGCGGCACCGCACCACACCGCACCACATCTCCCACTACAATCCTCATCCTCCCGTCTCCTCTGCCCTGAGGCCCTGCTCCGCCTGTGGGGAGTAGTACCATCTGCTGCTGCCACTACATCCCACCTCAGAGGACTGAACGCAGCGCTGGTGGAGGATCACCAGAAACCACAGGTGGCGTAGTCAATATAACCACTTGATTACCACCATCCCTCCTAGCCCTTATTTTGATGTGACAACCCTGGGCACGGGCCGGGCCTAGGCCACGACTACATCCACTTTCCATCTGGAGGCCCGGTCCCGAGTACCCCCATCTCTCAGGGTGGGCTAGCGAGTAGCGAAGTAGGCGTCACAACAGTACCTCAATTCAACTCTGCTACACCAGTTAAAGGGGACCAGCACTAAAGAAAACTCACTAGCAGCAATGGATGTGGAAATACAAATAGACAGAATTAGTGAGTTGTTTCTTCAGTTAACCTGTGAAGAAATGAGAACAGTAGCAGAACACATAAAGATGTCAGAAGAACAGATTTCTAAAGCACACAACCGCAGGCAACTGTTAGCTGCCATTAATGCAAAAATGGATGAGCTGGGGTAGAAAGAAGCTGAAGACGTCATGGGGACGTTCCTCCAGGAGCTAACACAGTTTTTAACAAGGTTGAAGTTGGAGGATGGAGGGTCGGCACCAATTACCAAAAGCGGGAATCTCTGTCCACAGATAGAACTACAGGAATTGCAAGATCAATTCAAAGCCCTAACAAAAGCCCTGCAGGAATAGACCAAAACCTCTGAACGGGTGACAGACTCAGACAGAACCTTTACCCTGCTCGGGTTCGATAAATCAGGAAGACAGTGCTCTCTAACACCACATATCACCATTAGGAAAGAATTCAAGATCCAGAGATAAATTGGAGAGTGTGAACAGAAAGAGAAACTGTCTTATATAAACGTGTTGCACCAGATCGATGCAAGCTTACAGAAAGGCTACCAGCCAGATGAGATCGTTGAGGAGGTGGTGAAAGTGATCAGCCCAGGACTGAACCTCCGTAGTAAGCTAGAAATGAAAAGTCAATTGACCCTGCAACAGCTGAAGATGATTTTAAAAGGGCACTATAAAGAAGAGAGAACTTCAGAATTGTTCCACCGACTCATTAACCTCTCACAGAAAAATAATGCAGCACCCCAAAGTTTCTTGTTCAGAGCAATTGAACTGAAGGATCGACTGTTGTTTGCATCCAGAGATGTAGAAGCGGAAGAGAAGTTTGATGCTGGACTAGTCCAGAAGAAGTTCTTGAGATCATTGGGAACAGAGTTAATTAGCAAAGACATCAAGTTGCAGCTGAAACAGTAACTAGAAGATCCTGGCATTCTGGACAAATTGGTAATTGAAAAAATGAATGAGGCGGCTAGTTTGGAGTCAGAGAGCGAACAGAAGTTAAAGAAAGGCTCTACTCCTAAAATCACCAAAATGAAGCTGAAGTTGGAGACCCCCGGTGGCCAGTCTGAAGATCATCATGGAGACCCTCCAGTGCCACCTCCGAGAGGGAACCTTAAATCACCAATAAAAGAGAGGACCGCCAGGGCTGACTGGGAGGAAGTAATAGGAGAACTGCGAGCCGAGTTGATTGAGGTGAAAAAGATGATTTGTTCATGGGCACAACCGGTATTCCTCAGATCCAGGAGTGGGTTCCAAAACAGAAGATACCCAGCTTGTGAGTACGGTGTGTGTCCACTGTCTAAGATGTGGTGAGGAGGAAGGACATTATGCCAAGGAATGCCAATGGTCACGGTCGTTTGGGTTAAAAGACAGGAGGTTGCCAGTGCGGGGCGACACGGAGGAGGCCCCAGAAGCAAATCCAAATCTCACCAAACCCCAGAACGGCGCATGAGGTATAACGGCTGCGTCAGTACTATCCCCAAGTGTGTTCCCGTCTACAACAGCTGCAAGAGAGACAGGGGTATCAGTTACTTGATGCCCAGTGCGGAGGGCAAATGATGTACTCCTGGGAGGAGGATTCCTCGGTCAGTAAAGATAGCCTCATCAGCCTAATCGGTGAAAGGTGCTTTATACAGTGCCAGCTAGATGGACTCCTGGTAAAAGCACTGTGGGACCCAGGAGCCCAAGTGAGCCTTTTAAATGAAGAATGGAGAAGGTGCTACCTGCCACATACCTGCCTTCGGTCGCTAAAAGAACTGTTAGGACCAGTGGAACTCCACGGCAAAGCTGTCAACCAGACCGAAATCCCTTTCATAGGCTGGGTGGAAGTGACTTTCCAACTGAAGGCCACAAAGAACAGCAACACCATTGAGCTTTTGGTACCTTTTCTCGTTACCAGTGATCAGAACATGGCAGAGAATCCTATCCTGGGTTATAATGTAATCAGTGAGGTCATCACGAAACACAAGTCAGGGACGCTGGTGGTGGATGCAATTGCCACATCACTCGCCATACCCAACGCCGTGGCGGAAAATGTGATTCATATGGTAAAGAAAGCACAGAATACAATGGACCTAAAAGAAGTCAAGGTAGGCTGACGCCCAACCATCATCCCTGCAAACCAAATAGTGGGGGTGAGGTGTGGAATCCGGGTAGAACCGGGAAGAAAAGTCCAGAAAAGACTGTTCATGCCAAAAGACTCCTCAGAACTTCCGGAAGGCCTAGTTCAAGGTGAGACTGTGCTTATGATTCCTACTGGTGGGTCTGCTTGAGTGACAGTACCAGTGATGAATACTACGAAACACAAAATTAGACTGGATCCAAAGACTGTGTTAGGTAACATTGAGACCGTTAAAACGGTATATCCAGCCAGTGGGAGACCCGCCCAGGGGTCTACTGTGAATTCAGTCTCCCCACCAAGGAACACGAGTTGCCCAGGGGAGGAAATTGCACGACCCACCTCAGGGTTCTGGGATCCCCCAGTATCCCTGGAACACTTGTGTGCTGAAGATATAGTGATAGCAAAACAGATGCTGAGAGAAGAGTGTCAAGCATTCTCTAAAGATGACTCTGATATAGGCTGTATCCCATCATTGCAATTGAAAATCAATTTGAAAGACATGACCCTGTAACACAGGTACTTTAGATGCAAAGACACAGAAACACAGAGCAGCCAGTACAGGGTTAATAAACAAGGGGGATTTACTGTAACAGGGTCAATATCCATGCAGGGAGTAACGGGGAAATATGGGGTCACCTGACCCCTGAGCTCTGGACACGCCCCCAGCTTCCCGGTCACCTGACTCCTGTGCTCGCAGTCTGTCTTCCCCCTGCAACCAGAGGCACGTCCCCGGGAGTTCCGGATACCTTGTTCTGAAAGTACTTACACCCCGGTCTTCCCCCTTACAACCCCAGTAACCAGAATTTACATGTCTGTGCCGAAACCATTACACCGTGAAGTGAAAGAGTATTTAAAAGATCTAATCAACAGAGGTTGGGTCCAAAAGTCGAAGTTGTCTTATTCCTCTCCTATTGTTTGTGTTAGGAAGAAGGACGGTACGTTGAGACTCTGCTATGATTACCAGGAACTAAACCGAAAGTCAGTACCTATTCGGCACCCGATATCAAAGATTCAAGATATGCTGGATAGCCTATCAGGAAGTACCTGGTTCTCTGTCCTCGATCAGGTAAAGCATACCATCAAGGGTTTGTTGAAGAGTCCAGTAGACCCTTGACAGGATTCATCACACCGTGGGGGTTATATGAGTGGATCCACATACCGTTTGGGCTCAGTTCAGCTCCAGCAGAATTTCAGAGGAGCATGGAGACCTGTTTGGAAGGATTGAGGGACGATATCTGCAAGCCGTACTTGGATGACAATGTGGTAACAGCAAAACCCTCCGGGAGCACGTTGGACCGTTTTACAGCGGTATCAACAACACGGAGTTAAGTTGACCCCAAAGAAGTGTGGACTGTTCAAAAGGCAAGTCCGATTTCTAGGGAAAATTGTGTCCGGAGAAGGATATACCATGGACCCAGCAGAAATCGCTCTGGTACTGGCCTTAAAAGACAAGCGGCCCTCTACTGTCGGGGAGTTGAGGCGGATCTTAGGATTCCTCTCCTACTATCGTACTTACGTTTGGAACTTCTCCAGGATTGCCACCCCACTATACCTCCTCTTGGGGGGGACGACAGAGTCAACAACACCCACGGAGAAAAAGAAGAACACGGGTATGACCGGGCTTAAAAGAAACAACGCCGTTTCATCCCAACAGCCCATTCTCTGGACAGCAAACCACCAGGAGGTATTGGAAGAACTAGTAGACTACCTGGTAAAACCACCAATCTTGGGATATCCTGATTTCAACTTACCATTTGTTCTTCATTGTGACGCTTCTCAAGTTGGACTGGAAGATGCCCTGTATCAGCATCAAGATGGAAAATTGAGAGTCATTGATTACGGTTCTAGAACATTGACAGAGGCCGAGAAGAATTACCATCTACATTCTGGAAAATTGGAGTTCCTGGCATTGAAATGGGCTATCTGTGAACGATTTAGAGATTATGTCTACTATAGCAAAGAGTTTGAGGTATACACTGACAAAAACCCTTTGATCTATGTCCTTACTACAGCCAAACTGAATGCAACGGGTCAGAGATGGTTCTCTGAACTAGCTGACTTCAATTTCAGCATCAAGTACAGGCCAGGAAAATGCAATGCGGATGCTGACGGATTGTCGAGAATGCCACTAGAGCCTGAGGAGTTCATGCAAGAATGCTCAGAGGAAGTCAGTCTGGAAGCAATTGAGAGCAGTGCAAGTTTATCAAGAGGAAGACACACAATTGTGGTGTCAGTTGATGGTGGAAACCACCATAAAAGCGAGAGAACAAGAACACCCCCTGCCCATTCAACAACTAAGAAAAGGAAAAATCCGTAGAGCACAACGGGAAGATCAGATAATTGACCGAATACTACTTTATGTGGACCAAAATCCGTTTCCAAGTAAATGGGAGAGAGATAATGAGTCACCAGCAGTATCTGTTTTAGTTAGAGTATGGGCGAAGCTCTACCTCAGTGAAGACGGTATCCTGTATCGTTGAGGATGACAATACAAGCAGTTGGTACTACTCAGAGCATTCCGTAGGTTGGTCTTCAAAGAACTCCATGAAAACATGGGACATCTGGGAGTGGAAAGAACAACAAACTTGATCCGTGAGCGCTTCTTCTGGCCGTACATGCAGAGAGATATTAAGAGGTACGTGACCAAGGAGTGTGGGTGTCAGAAAGATAAACATCCCAGCAGATCAACCCGGGCACCTATGGGTAACATTCAAACAATGTACCCGTTTGAGATGGTCTCAATAGACAGTCTACATCTCGAGACATGCAAGGGCGGTTACGAATGCATCTTGGGGGTGATGGACCATCGATTTGTGCAAGCGTATGCCACCACCAATAAATCTGGTCGAACAGCGGCAGAGAAGATCTTCAATGATTTCTCTTTGAAGTTTGGGTTCCCTACGAGGTTACACCATGACCAAAGAAGAGAATTTGAGAACCTGCTCTTTGCCAAGTTAGGAAAGTACTGTAGAGATCCTACACAACACCCTATCACCCAAAGGGTAATGGACAAATGGAAAGTTTTAACCGGACATTATTGTCAATGTTGCGCACTTTAACAGCTGATGAGAAGAAAGACTGGAAGAGTTCCCTGTCAAAAGTGGTACATGCCTATAACTGTATAAAGAGCGAGGAAACGGGTTACTCACCTTTCTTCCTGTTGTTTGCACGATCGTCAAGACTGCCAATCGACATCATGTTCGATACTCCGGTGTCAGAGACTTACAAAACGTATCCGGAGTACATTTGTAAATGGAAGTGTTACGGGTCCGGGTGGTGGAACCTCTGTGCTGGGATACAAGGAGGGACCAGAGGGGCGTAACTAAGCGCCTACTTAGACCGACCCTGGCCACACGGCGGCTTAGTCGACTCCGTGAACCAAGGAGGGACCGAGCAGGGGAGCCAGGTGCCACTCTGGGTCCGACCTTGTGTGACAGCAGGCGACTCCCACGGGTCAGGTGGCTGAGGCTGACAGGTACAGCGGCAGGTAGCTTGACAGGTGATCTGGGTAGGCAAGCAGGCGGGTATGGCTGGTAGCCAGACAGGTGATCCGGGTAGACAAGCAGGCGGATACAGCAGGTAACCTGACAGGTGATCCGGGTAGCCAAGCCGGCGGGCACGGCAGGTAGACAGGCTGGCGGGCAAGGCAGATGGACAGGCTGGTGGGCACGGCTGACAGACAGGCTGGTGGGCACGGCTGAAAGATAAGCTGGCAGGCACGGCTGATAGACAGGCTGGCGGGCACGGCTGATAGACAGGCTGGTGGGCACGGCTGATAGACAGGCTGGCTGGCACGGCTGACAGACAGACTGGCGGGCACTGGAACCTGAGGGCTGAGGAGAGTGTTAGCGCACAAACAACAACCTTGCACAGGCACCACCATTTTGGAGGAGGTGCTTAATATAGGAGTGGTCCTCCGGCCATTGGCCGGGGACTCTTTAGAACGGCGCGCGTGGCCCCTTTAAGAGGGAGGGAGCGCGCGCCCTAAGCACAGTGCCCGGGAAACTGCGCGTGGTGCGCGCAACAGCAGCAGCAGGAGCAGGGGAGCTGGAGGATGCCGGACCGGGATTAGGGCGGTGAGGGGAATGGCGCCTCTGCCCGGCAGAGACGCCGATGCTACAGGAAGGAACCGATGGCAGAGGCATACAACATATCGTCCAAAGTGGTTACGCAAGGGCAGAGCAAAAGTAAGGAGTATTATGATAGAAAATGTTATGGAGCAGAATTGACATTGGGAAGTCGGGTGCTAGTCAAGAACGTACGTGAGAAAGGTGATTCAGGAAAACTTTGTTTGCACTGGGAAGACAAGGTGTATGTGGTCGTGAAGAGGAAAGCTGATGATAGTCCAGTGTATGAAATCCGATTGGAAACGGGGGACAAGAAAACCAGAGTAGTCCATCGGAATTTACTACTACCCTGTGATTATCTCCCACCTCAACAAGACTTCCCAGAAGCAGACCGACGTTGACCGAGATCGACTAAGGGACCACCACAGACTGAAGCTCCGGAGGTGGATAGTGACCTTGAAAGTTCCGATGAGGAAGAGCACACCGTTGTATTTCTCGGACCGGCAAGGAGAGGGATGTACCATCCTCAAGAGAGTGAACTAAGTCCAGAGTTTGTACCAAGGAGTACAGATGAAGTCCAATTCAGATTTGATGATCGAACACCGGTCATTGAAGAGACCGATCGACACTTAGGAGTAGCAGAATTACCAGACCAGGTGGAAATGGATGATTCAAGAGAAGCAAAGGAACTTAGAGGCAGTTCCAAGATCATCTGAGGAAGTACGAGAAATGAGTGCGGCAGAAGAAACTCCTGCAACCGAGGAAGTCATGGTATCTGAGGAACAACCCACCAGGAGGATGTTAACTCGAGAAGTGAGGAGGCCTGTGATTCTGACATATGAGACACTTGGTGAACCAAGCCAAGTGCCAAGGACTGTCGATTGGAAACAGGTATCTCTGCCTACGGACCAGGTAAGCGAACTTGAGTGGTATTTGTGGCACCCTGCTGTTCACAGGTACCACAGGACCCAAAAGGGTACATGGATGGACTTCTCCACAAGAGGCCCTCGTTACAAACAAACACCTCCACCCTTCCACCTCATACCACCAGAGGGAGCCCGTTAGGGATATATATATGGAGGGTGGAGCCAGGCAGTTCAGTTAGTGAGTCAGAGTTAGTTGTTCAGAGAGTGTGCTGCCACTGAGAGCAGTGAAGACGCAGCACGTCTGCTGCTGTATTGAGGGCCCCGAGTGTGGCCGGAGGCAAGGAGGAGAGGAGAGAGGAGTTGAGGGGGAAGAGGAGCATCATAGGCTCACCCCAAGACACAAACTGACACAGGGTCCGCGCCTACAGGGTCCTTTATACCCAGTAGAGATCACCGGCATACCAGGAGGACTACAAGTCCCTGGTCGACCTGAAGCTAAACCCTTGACAGGACTAGGAACCACGAAGGCCTGGGCGTCCAGGGATAGTGGTTGCCAGGAAAAGGTCCTACTACCAAGCGACAGGTGAAGGAACAGCACGACACAGAAGCTAGGCCCAGTTGCAGGCTGGTCAGGAGCTTAGAGAGAGGGAGACACGGACCAGGAGGCCTTATACCCGCTCACTGGGGAGATGTCCTGAAGTGCACCCTTCCTTCTGAGTACCCTGGACTATACCTGACATCCGCACCAGTAAAGGTACTGAAGTGAATCCCCTGTCTCTGTCAGTCACTCCTGCTGCGCCATCTCTCCTGCACTACAAGCCCCAGCATCACCACCATCTGCACCTACACTGCCCCGGGGGCCCGCTCCACCTGTGGGGAGCAGGAACATCCCAGCTGCCATCCCATCACCCACGGAGGTCTGCAGCAGCGCCGGTAACCATTACCGGAAAGCACAGGTGGCGTCACGAGACAAACTGTATACTAAAACCCCTTTTTAAAGAGAGACCCAGAGTACGGGCCCAGGAGCCGACTGCCGTGACCTCCTAAACAAGGTAAAAGGCCCGGGTACCGAGTCCCCTATATTCCCCTGGGTGACACAGCTCCATCACCGAGAGACAGTATGTACAATGTTACCTGGTGGAAAGACTTGCTTTGGACTAGTGAGAGAGAGAGCTGGTTGAAGACGTACGAAAAGCTCCAGCGAAAGAGATGCTGATTGTTTTAATTGTGTTAATTGCTTATTTCTTACAGGAGTCCTACAAGAAAAAGGTCGTAAGAATAGGTTGTTATCAATGTTTATAAATGTTATACCAATTTGACAATGACAAATTTATATATATATATATATATATATATATATATAGTTAACTAAGCTTTCACCACTGTCTCAGAATTGGTCAGATTGACCAATTAAGGAGAATGTCGAGGACGATATTCAAAAAAGAGGGAAGAGTGTGACATACAGAAGTAGTGCTGTTGCTTCCAAAGCATCCAGCAACTTTTACAAATAACACAAGCACAGGAGACTGGAAGTGTTGTTCTTCAGAAGCATCCAGCAACTAGAGGGGTTAACACAGTCACAGGAGTCAGGGAGTGTTTTAGCAGAGCCCCAGGGGGATTGTGGGGAACTTGTTACTGTAGTCTGGCTGAAGCCAAAGAGAAAGGTGGTGTGTTATCTGTATCTGACAGAAGGCAATTGAACAGGACTCAGATCAGGAGAGAAACTAAACACAGGTCAGATAAACTCCCTGAACTAACAGTGCAGAGTATTATCGGGCAGAAAGATTAACACTGGAAGGAATTGTGTCACAGGGATCATCTCCCTCATCAAACCCTCCCCCCTCCATCTCCATGCAGGATAAAGAATGCTGTGTACTATTGTGTCCTTGTGAAGGAAAAGCCTGTGGTTGTGTATGCATAGAAGTGTGCTGCTAAGAGATCTAATCTATGCTGAATTATGCTACTGAACAGACTATAATGACGCGCCCCCTGGGCTGTGGGGTACTCGGCAGCCGGGCCTCTGGATGCCGGTGGGGGATATCACTGTGGCTGGCCCGGTCCATGACCCAGGGTGGTCAGTAAAAAGGGGAATATTTATAAGGGATTTAAAGTGTTTGTGACGCCACCTGTGGAATGCGGCTAAGGGGTGCCGCCCCTGTGGAGCAGTACTCTGGAGCTGGTGTGACGGCAGCAGGGATGGCGTGGCTGTTAGAACTCTCCTGTTAGCTTTTTTTTAGTTTGCTGGTCACATGACCATTTTTGCCTGTTTAATCCGGCTCCGCCCTCCTGGTCTTGCTGGACTTCATTGTATTTACTACTCTTGAGCTAGCTTGGTGCTGTGTTGCCGTTCTCTGTTAGTTTTGCTAGGTCTTCTGACCTCTATGCTTTTTGACCTTTAATCGGCAAAAATGTGGTTGTGTATTTGGATGACATTCTGATTTATTCGCCTGATCTGGAGTCTCATTGGCGGAGCGTACGTGAGGTATTACAGTTATTAATGGACAATTCGCTTTTTGCTAAGCTGGAGAAATGTGAGTTCGCTGTACAGAGAATTAGTTTTTTGGGCTACATTATCTCCAGTGAAGGTTTTGAGATGGACCCGGTTAAAGTTCAAGCTGTGCAGGAATGGCCTAGGCCTATTGGTTTGAAATCGATACAGAGGTTTTTGGGTTTCGCCAATTATTACAGAAAATTCATAAAAAAAATTTCTATTATTGTCAAACCGCTGACCGATCTCACCAGGAAAGGTGCTAATGCGGTTCAGTGGACTTCTGAGGCCATTGAAGCTTTTGTGTTTCTAAAGGAGAGGTTCACCTCTGCTCCCATCCTTATGCAGCCTGATGTGACTAAGCCATTTTTGGTTGAGGTTGATGCTTCTTCGGTGGGGGTCGGTGCGGTGTTGTCTCAGGAAAACAAGGATGAAGTACATCCCTGTGCCTTTTTTTCAAAAAAAATTTCTGAGACTGAACTTAATTACGATATTGGTAATCGGGAATTGCTGGCGATTAAACTCGCATTTGAACACTGGCGTCACCTCTTGGAAGGTGCTGAATTTCCCATTCAGGTTTTCACTGATCATAAAAATCTGATCTATCTTGATGCTGCCAAGCGCTTGAATGCCCGTCAGGCTAGGTGGGCACTTTTTTTCTCGCGGTTTAATTTTTCCGTTACTTACATCCCGGGTACCAAGAATGTTAAAGTGGATGCTTTGTCTCGCAGCTTTTCTCCCATGGTCGGTGTTGAGGAGGAAGAGGAGAGCATTTTACAAGAAGGTGTTGTGATTGCTGCTTTGGACTCTGTTTTGGAGGATGAGATTCTTAAAGCTCAGGAGAATGCCCCATCTAACACTCCCCATGGGAGGTTGTATCTCGTCGCTTGGAAGGGTTTCGGACCTGAGGATAACTCATGGGTGAGGGCGGATGATGTTTCTGCTTCCAGACTTGTCAGAGCTTTTCACAGGAGGTTTCCTGGTAAGCCTGGGCCTAGGGGATCCGGAGGATCCTCTTAGAAGAGGGGGTACTGTTAGAACTCTCCTGTTAGGTTTTTTTAGTTTGCTGGTCACATGACCATTTTTGCCTATTTAATCCGGCTCCGCCCTCCTGGCCTTGCTGGACTTCATTGTATTTACTACTCTTGAGCTAGCTTGGTGCTCTGTTGCCGTTCTCTGTTAGTTTTGCTAGGTCTTCTGACCTCTATGCTTTTTGTTGTGTGTTTGTCTTTGACTGCTACTATTTCTGCTAGGAGGTGTCCAACTTATCCCAGTCCCTAGTTCTTGTAGGGATCCCTCCCTCACATCTATAGGTCTTCGTACAGACTAGCCGAGGACTTTAGCGGGTCTGATCGCAGGATCAGGTTCCCCGCTACATCGTAGGGATCTAGTTTAGTTCTATTGTAGGGACATATCTCCTGTCTTTCCTTAGTCCCTGTAGCAGATCATAACAGTGGCTCTCCACAGGTAGAGCTAGCTCCAGGGCAGCGTGGGGTTTAATGGATGGTGGTGCAGGGGAGATGGGACCCAGCCGGGTCAGAGGAAGAACAGACACACACACTGGGGCTAGTTTCAGTACCTTTACTGCAGATGGTAGTCCGGTACGGTCCGGGGCACTTGTAGGTGGTGTGCACTTCTGGTCTTGATCCCCAGTGAGCAGGTGTAAGGCCTCCTTTCTGTATCTTCCTGTCTCTCTCCCTGGAGCTTCTGACCTGCCTGGAACAGGGTCTAGCTCCCTTGATGTTTCTCTCACCCGTCTTGCTTGGCTGCGAGGGCTTTCCCACTGGTTACCACGATCCCTGGACGCTGGGGCCTTCGTGATACCTAGTCCTCTAAATGTGCGGTATTCACGGGTGGACTGAGGGATATGAAATCCTCCTCAGTATGCCGGATTCCCTACTGGGCAGAGAGATCCCAATAGGCTAGGGCCCGGTGCCTGGCTTGTAACAGGGAACGAACCCTCTGTGGTTCCTCTGTCCCTCATGGCTCTTCTCTTCTCCTTGCCTTCTAGCCCACTCTAGGCTCTCACTGGCCAGACTAGCCCGCAGCTTGGGCCTAGCCTGGCTTTCAGCCACGCAGACTTCAGCTTGTCTCGTGCTGCAGCATCGTGTTACACTCACTGCTTCCCACTGACTGACTTCCTGAACTCCACCCCCCAGTATATATATACCTGACAGGGCTCCATCTAGTGGACTTGGGTGGAGGTGTCTGCATGTATTGAGGCCACTGGGGAGAATCCCATCTGTGCAACACCCAGGAGTTCTGTGACAGCCTGCAGCCGCAGGGCATCACATTCCCCCCTAGTAAAAGTCAGTACTCCTGGACTGAAACAAATTTTTGTATAACAGGTAACACAAGGATAACATATTTTTAAACATTACAATTTTCTTCCCTTTATGGGAGGCAGGTAGCTTGAACGTTGCAATAACAGGTTTAATAAACATTATTTATGCTTTACTGTAGCAACCAGTTTTGATGAGATCCCTCCTCGGGTGTGTCCCTCTCATCTGGGTAAGCTGGCTTGTGGGGGACCTGCTCCAAACCCCCAACGAAGGTCCTGGGCGGGCTGCAGGACTGGTGTAGGACCATTGGTTCGGCCACGCCAAGCAGGTTTTAGTGGTGGTGGTCTTGTGAAAACCACGAGGGGGCACCTCAGGAGGTGCAGACTATGTACAATGCGGGTCGTTCACAGTTCATGGACTCCAAGTTCAGGTTAACTTATACTTAACATGAGAGCTACTGGGGAACTAGTAGCTCAAGGGCGCCCCCTCCTGGGTTGCGCCTGGGGATGGGAGGTAAGTGACCCATCCTGGTCATCCTCCCGTTCAGTCAGGGTGTCCTCCTGCAGAAGTTCCGTCACCTTCTGAACATCTAGGGCATACGGCAGAGCCATGGGTATCAGGGGTCACGACCCCTGCCGGTGGAGCGGCCGCTCCGGCCTGTGCAGCGCCGGGCGCAGGTTGGGCATCTGGAGCGTTAACCGGTGCTCCGGCGGCTTGCTGGTCGTCGGCCATGGTTGTGCCCCCCTAGTGAACCGGAGCCTACCTTCTTCACTTTCTTATCGGGTAGGCCGCAGCTCCGCGGGCAACGGTCTTCTTCCAGGACCTTGCGTCGCTCGCGTCTGACGTCAGAGCGTCCTCCGGGCTCCTTCCAGGACCTGACGCTTCCTGGTTCGACGTCAGGGGCGGGGCATGTCCTGGGCTTCGCGCGCTTCCAGCGGTTACGCCTCTCCGATTCCCGCGGTTACGCCCTTCTTCTTCCCGCGCGGCGACAGGAAGATAGCAGACAATGGCGGGAAATCTCGGGAATGACGGGAAAACTTCACCACAGTGAGTATTACAGTCTCTTAAGGCGCACAGTACCCGGCGGCAACGGGCACGGAATCCTGTTCGTGACAACAAAGCTGACGCGCCCCCTGGGCCGTGCGGTACTCGGCAGACGGGCCTCTGGATGCCGGTGGGGGATATCACGGTGGCTGGCCCGGTCCATGACCCAGGGCGGTCAGTAAAAAGGGGAATATTTATAAGGGATTTAAAGTGTTTGTGACGCCACCTGTGGAATGTGGCTAAGGGGTGCCGCCACTGCGGAGCAGTCCTCTGGAGCTGGTGTGACGGCAGCAGGGATGGCGTGGCTCTCCACAGGTAGAGCTAGCTCCAGGGCAGCGTGAGGTGTAATGGATGGTGGTGCAGGGGAGATGGGACCCAGCCGGGTCAGAGGAAGAACAGACACACACACCAGGGCTAGTTTCAGTACCTTTACTGCATATGGTAGTCTGGTACGGTCCGGGGCACTTGTAGGTGGTGTGCACTTCTGGTCTTGCTCCCCAGTGAGCCGGTGTAAGGCCTCCTTTCTGTATCTTCCTGTCTCTCTCCCTGGAGCTTCTGACCTGCCTGGAACAGGGTCTAGCTCCCTTGATGTTTCTCTCACCCGTCTTGCTTGGCTGCGAGGGCTTTCCCACTGGTTACCACGATCCCTGGATGCTGGGGCCTTCGTGGTACCTAGTCCTCTAAATGTGCGGTATTCACAGGTGGACTGAGGGATATGAAATCCTCCTCAGTATGCCGGATTCCCTTCTGGGCATAGAGATCCCAGTAGGCTCGGGCCCGGTGCCCGGCTTGCAACAGGGGACGAACCCTCTGTGGTTCCTCTGTCCCTCATGGCTCTTCTCTTCTCCTTGCCTTCTAGCCCACTCTAGGCTCTCACTGGCCAGACTAGCCCGCAGCTTGGGCCTAGCCTGGCTTTCAGCCACACAGACTTCAGCTTGTCTCGTGCTGCAGCATCGGGTTACACTCTCTGCTTCCCACTGACTGACTTCCTGAACTCCACCCCCCCAGTATATATATACCTGACAGGGCTCCATCTAGTGAACTTGGGTGGAAGTGTCTGCATGTATTGAGGCCACTGGGGAGAATCCCATCTGTGCAACACCCAGGAGTTCTGTGACAGCCTGCAGCCGCAGGGCGTCACAATAATACTGTGCCTTGTGAAGAAACTACTGTATTGTTACTGGAGCCGGTTGCTCAAGAAACTCAGAGTGTACTGTAATGAAAATTGTTGCTGTAATATCCCTGAATTGCACTGGTCGTGCTTCAGATTAAATTCCACTGTTAAACTGTTGAAAAAGACTCTTGACAGATTCAGTTTCTGACCAGACACATCTATCGTGTGCCTGAGAGAAGCTGCAGCCTATGGTCACCCTGAGAAACGATTTCCCCAGGATTCCAAAGAATTCATAAAACCTCTCTTGCCCTATCTGAACCTAGCGGAGTGCGTGTTACATCAATATTCACACTACAATTGTTGTCTTCAGGGGCAGGTATACGACAGTCTCTGTTACACCCTTAGAGGCTGCCTATAGCCGATGGTGTTGGCTGGCCAGGACCATAGGTTCCACAATTCAATAAAGGAGACTACAGTTCAAAAATAAAGTCTTTACTAAATGGTAACTTGGTAAAGATTATGTACAAGGGAAAGCAGGTACAAAGTCTTATGGACATTTCCTTTACAGTAAGAAGCATTTTCATTCACACAGTATCCTTCCTCTGTAGTCTACTCCAGGGCTACTGAAGCACACTGTTATGCCCTACTTTGTCACAACCCAGCTTCTATGCCACAGTCCTGATCAGCAAGTCTCTCTACTTGCTCAGCAGTTTCACATTCTATTTCCTCCACTACTGGCGCCCTGGATCTACCGCTCAGGGCCTCCACTAGTCCCACTCAGTCCTGTTTAAGTCTGTTACCTTACGTATTTGCAAGCTTGGAGTTTTTCGTGTCTTGACGTCCTATCCAAGGACCCTGCTCTGGAAGGCCACTCTGTCTAGTCAGTTACTTCAGGATCTCGCTATTCCTCAGTCCTTATTCTCCTCTCACTTCAGATCACCCTTACGGCAGATCTGCTCACTCTGCACCTCCTACTCGCTCTTGAACTCGAACTGCCTATCTACATGAAGCAGTCTCTTTCCCTAATACTTATCCCCTTCCATTAGGGGCTAACTCCCAAACATTAACACTATCCTATCATAGCCTGACGTCACTTCCAAAACTACAGTCACTATTCTTATCCTATACTACCTACCTTAAGACTATCTGCCTAATACACTATAACATTACATTAAAACACAATTCACATTATCCGATATGTACAAAGACGCATGACATAATACACATAACAATACACATGGCGCAATTGGTGTCTTCAGGGGTAGGAATGTGACTGTCCAGTCCACCACCCTTAGGACAGGGACACACTGCCATATAACTTGTGCGACGATCGCATCACACTGCACAGACTGGCCGGCTGTATTGCCAAGTTTTAGCAATAAGGTTCAGATACGGCTTTAAAGAAGGCAACCACTTGTAATATAACGCAATTTTATTTATAACAGTTCATTTGAAAGATAAAATACAGAATCAAAGGAATAGTATGATATTATGATATTGCGTACACTTTTGTAGATTAAAGGTTACTAAGGTTAAATACTTATAAGTGTTACATACTTACTATTAGATAGAAGAAGAAAAAGATTTCCCTAGTAGCATGTACATCATCTGTCCGGAAACATCAGCTGGAGAAGCGTTCAGCGATGGGCAGAGAATGCATCCTAGGTCCTACACTGTAAAGAGCGCCCTCTTCACAAGTCCACAATGCTTCTGCCATAACTGAATTCTTCAACAGCTTTTATATTTTAGAAAAATGCTTACCCAATCTAATATTACGTAAGCAAGAAAATACATAGGTTGTTGTCCAACATTCCAATCCCGTGACAGTGGCCAGCTATCACAGATAAACAATACCGGACAAGACCTGTTCACGGACCATTCTTCTTCTGTCATAATGTTTACATATGATAAGAGTAAATCCTACACCTAAATCAGAACAAGGTTTTCTTCCCAAACAGCATATTGTGTTAAGAAGCTATGTATCAGTGAGATACATTCACAGATAAAGTATACCTTAACACAGAATATATAATCAGAATATTGATTAAAGGTTGGATACATCATAATGGGTTTCAGATAGCCACTTATATTTTTGGTACTACAATAAGCTTCTCCATCTTAAGCCATATGCCTGTAGTCTTATTTACAATTTTGGGAAATCGTCTGTCTCTGGTTCTAGCAAACACAGCGTATACAAAAGGCTAATTCCCTTCAGTAATAAAGATTAAACCTCAAACTGTTAGCAAAACTAATGCTATGTTTAGTATGTCTGGACTAATGACCCCTAGTCTACTGAGGTAAGATACCTACAAATGCTGACATGTCTAATTCCTATTCCACATTTCAATATGGATTTGAAATGTAAAATAGCCATTTTTCATGTTCATACTACACCGGCACCTCTCCTGACCTGAGCATGACAGCGTGATGTACAGTATTTCTATGCAGCTGTCAAGCTCAGGTCAGGCGAGCACACAGCCAGTAGGAGGTTTATGATGCGATCCTCGCACGCACGAGTTATACAGCAGTCTGTCTCTGCCCTTACAGAGGCACTGCACATGTCCAATTTTTCCTCTGAGGAAAAAAATCACAGCATGCACGATGTGCCTCTGATAGTCAGACGGCACTCATTCATGATTATAGGTCCGTGGAAAATACCAGACCTTTATTGGATGATATCCGAGGGCGGTCCAATTTTCATGTACCGACTGAATGGAGGAGATGGAGAAACTTTTTGTTTTTTAATTTTCAATATCTGAGAAAAAGGGGTCTCACGCTGATCAAACTCTGATCAGAGTCTGAACAAAGCGTGATTAGCATAATCAGACCTTTTTATTGGATGCAACCGCCCTTACTGTGAGATTTGGCAGGCCTGAAGACATTAACCACTTTTTTACTTTAACAGATGGTAATTGGCGGGACTTTTGGGACCCTGTTTTTTTAGGGTCTTGATGCCTGAGTCGGATTATTGGAAGGGTACAAGGAGCACATTCCCAGGGGCCTCCACCACCTCCAACAAGGGATCAAATTTAACATGTGAAGGGATATAAGGAGCAATAATACATAGGGCCCTCCTTTTGTTTCACTTTGCCAACATTCTGCCGTTTTATGGTCCTTTTTTCTTTCCTTAAACGTGGCCATTATTGCCATTATGCTTTTCAGAGTAGCTAATACACAGTGTGTATCGAAAGTCTGAGCTGATGAGATGCTGGCTCTGTTCTTAGAATAACCATCAGGGGGAGCCCCACTAAGTTTTTTGCCAATCAACATTAATCTGACCCCTGTTATTTGGGTGGGTCAGTATAATCCCGAGTCCAGTGAGGATCTAAAATATCCCTTTACACTAAAATCATTGCTGCACTTCTTGAAAACATACCTACACTAATTTCTTAAAAAACAACTATCTGTAATGACTTTTATCTCAGCCCCCATAGAGCGCGCTGTTCATCCTCATGGCTTTTTATAGTATGAAGTAGCGATTGGAGTTTGTGTCACTTCTCACCTGTTACTATAGCAACTCCCTGCACGGCCGTTCAATCCTAGGGTGTCTTTTGGGAACGACCCCCTCCTTCTTTCCATAGTTACCCTTAATTAGTCCAAATTAGCAGCGAGCGAGGAGGTGCCCTACCAGTGGTTAGGGTCCCTGCACACCCACCACGAACAAGAGCACCTGATATATGGGTAAATATACATAAAAGAGCAAAAAACATGAAAAAAAAACGTAATATCTGTCAGATTATCAAATACTGTCTTTTTTTGTGTTCTTAATAAAGGCTATTTTAAACATGTTGCCTTAAAGGGGATCTTCGCCGGGTATTTCAGTGATTTGGAGATGGTGTAAACAGGTTCGCAGATGCAGCGGCACAGAAGATGCAGACTCAGTGGTAACTGGAACCAGTAGGTTATTTATGTAATACAAACAATTTAAGTAACAGAAATGCAGAATCCAAAAGCTCAGTAAATTACAAGAGTACGTTAAGGCTAAGGCTATGTGCCCACGTTGCATTTATGAAGCAGAAAATTTCTGCAACATTTCTGCATGTCCCTTGCCAGAAAATCGCGTGCGTTTTTTGGTCGCGTTTTTGACGCGTTTTTGACGCGTTTTTGTATGCGGATTTTACATGCGTTTTTGTAAGCTTATTTCATGCGTTTTTGAGCACAAATAAAGTTATTGAAAAAAAAAAAAAAAAGATGGAAATCCTGATGTCATTTCCTAGTTCAACCCCTCTTCACCATTTTGTTTTTTGCAAAAGACAGTATGCCACAGGAATTGCAGCCCCTGCGGGTCAGCAGACCATGCCTAAACCTTCTGCTAATGACTTGCTTAAATCTCCTGCACTACAACGTTGAGCAGGTAATATAAACTAAGTTTTTTTGGGGTACATTATTTTTATGTAGTGTGTGTACTAACCTATTATTGTTCTATAGGAGCGTTTAAGGAGGAGAAGACGACCAAAAAAAATTTGGGTGCACCCTATCTTGCAGGAGCGGACGGACAAGGGCCACTTTAATGTTCTCTACCAGGATTTAAGGAGGTAAGATATATGTGAAGAAAGTATAATGTCATCCGTCTATGCTGTTTTTTTAAGGTTTTGTTTGTATACTATGTTCCAAAATTATCTTTTAATATTTTTTTTTTCTCTGTTTACTATAGTTTTCCTGAAAAATTTAAACAGTTCTGCCGTCTGAACATTATTGCATTTGATCGGCTGCTAAGCCTTATGTCTCCTGACCTGGACTTCCAAGACACTGTAATGCGAAGGGCCATCTCTGCTGAGGAAAGGCTGCTCATCACCTTGCGGTAAGTTGAATGTTGATTTATATGTACCTGGTTTTGTTCGCCACCCTGCGGTGATGGCTGGTGTACCTGGTTTTGTTAGCCACCCTGTGGTGATGGCTCCACTGTGTCTGTCTTTGTGTACATATTTTTGGCTTGACCATGAGATCACCATGCACAGAGATCAGATTGAAAAGGTCACTGATGTGTAAACTCTAGAGCAAACATCGTAGGCAAACACAGACACAAAGTCAAAACACATTATAAATTGATATGTGTGAACTCAAGAGAAAACAAAAGATGACCAAAAAAGATTGAAAATGTGGAGCCCCCCCCCCCCCCCCAAAAAAAAGAGCCCATTGTTGGAATAGTTTTTTGTAATAAAGACCTTAATTTTTTAAAAGATGAATTAATAATGGATAATTACTGTTGGCTTGTATTTCTTTTTATGGCTTTTCTAATTATCTATTTTTCCTTTTCAGATTTTTGGCCACAGGAGAGAGCTATACATCACTGCACCTCCAATTTAGGGTTGGTAAATCCACCATTTCCAGAATTGTGAGGTGCACATGTACCGTCATCTGGCAGAAGTTGCAGCCCATCGTGATGCCTTCTCCAACCGAGGAGACTTGGCTGCAGGTCGCAGCAGGCTTTCAAACTGTGGCCAATTTCCTAAACTGCATTGGTGCTGTCGATGGCAAACATGTGAGAGTTCAGCAGCCACCACGATCAGGATCACGCTTCTTTAATTATAAGAAATTTTTTTCTGTGGTCCTAATGGCGGTTGCTGATGCACATTTCAAATTTGTTGCCATTGACGTTGGTGCTTATGGCAGTACTGGGGACTCTCGGGTGTTTAGATCATCACAGATTGGGCTGCAAATTCTTCAAGATGGCGTAACGCTCCCAGCCCCAAGACCTTTGCCGGGTTCCACACATCCAGTTCCTTTTGTGATGGTATCGGATGAGGCATTTCCCTTACAGACCAACCTGCTGCGCCCATACCCACGAAGGGCACTGAATGCCCGGCGGAGGATTTTCAATTATCGGCTGAGTCGTGCACGCAGATATGTGGAATGCACCTTCGGAATCATGTGTAGTCAGTGGAGGATCTTTCACACTGCCATCCAGTTGGATACGGAGACCGTTGACACTGTAATTAAGGCATGCTGTGTACTCCACAACTATGCTCGTGAGTACAGCACCGAGCAAGATGAGGAGTCACAGCTATCTGAATTAATTCCAGTTGTCAACTCCGGTCAGGGAAGGCCATCCAACTCTGGTGCCAGGGTGCGAGAAACCTTCGCTGACTACTTCATGAGTCCTGAAGGTGCCGTGCACTGGCAATACTCCTGTGCTGGTGTTGAGCAGCCTGACCAGCAGAGAAGATCTGATGAACAATAAAAGAAGAACTTCCTCCTTTTTTTTAAAAATAAAAATGTAAAAAAAAATGTTTTTAAAAAAAATAAATTTTGGTTAAACTTAAATTTGTCTAAAATATTTCTTGAATTGCAACCTTCTACATTTTTTTTTTCGACAATACGTCAACGCAAAAGTGAACAACCCACAAAGACCAGAGCCTGTAAATTGGCATTACTACCTAGAGCGCTATTCCCAAGTACTGTCTGCTAAAGTCAACCCTCACCATTGTTATTTGCTTGCGCTAAGAACAGAACTAGCAAATAACAGTGTTGAGAGTAGTATTCATCCAAAAAATAGTTGTGGTCCAAAATATCAAAGTATATTTCTAATTTAAAAACCACTGTATACAGCCGACCACATACGTAGATTAGTTTGAACAAATTTCAAAAATGTAGAGTTCCTCTGACCTGCGCTATGGTGAGCGCAGATCAGGGGAACACTTTTTCATTACAACCCAATCCAACCACATATACACTTGAAAAAAAAAATTAACAGATAGTTTAAATAATTTTTTTAATACGTAATATAGAATAACTGTAAAAAACTTTTTAAAAACACAAAACAACAAACTTCTAGAAAATTTAATCGGACAAACATTGCCCATAACTTGGGAAAAAATTACACACTGTGTACAGCACACCTGTCCTCTAATCAGTTTTGGGCCCTAAAATACGGGCAGCACCTGTAGGTTGTTTAATTATATAAAAAGAAAGACCTTTTCTTACAGTCCCCTACGCCTGATGCCTGGTATAGGTGACCATAAGAAAAGGTCTTTGTTAATTGTCTGATTCTCTAAAACATTGTGTATCTATCGACCTACAGGTGCTGTCTGTATTTGCTAGCGTCCAAAAATGCTGACAGGGAGGGGTAAAATTTTTTAACTACAAGTTTTGAAGGTCTTCTTCAAAGCTGTACCCAGGAAACATTTCTTGAGAAAAAGTAGAGTTGGGGGATGGTCCTCTGATAAATGATGATGCACCATGAGCCATTTGCCGACCATAACTTGGTTGCATATCTTCTGGACGGTATGCTGCAGCAACCTGCCCAAAACGCTGGGTTGCAGCTGCTGGTCGTGGTGGAGGCACACTGGGTTTGAAACAATTAAATATTCCGCATACTACGGCTGGGGGCGAGGGCATAACTGCTGCCTCTTCAATTGCCATGACCATAGCGCCTGCTGCAGTCATGTACATGTTCTGCCTATCTCGTGGCAGAGATCTGATGCGGGCAGCTTGGGCTGAGCAAAATTTATCGATGGCATCTTCCTGGGATGCCCTTTCCACAAGGCTGAGGGTTCGATTTGTGAGTGCTTCAAGCACAATAGTCCCACCCCCGTGGCTTTTGGCCTTTTTTTTGCCCGCCCTTCTCGATGCCACGAGATGAGCAGAACCAGACCCCCTCCCAGTGGGCCTCAACACATCACCAGCAGAGCTTCCAGCGTCACTTGGAGCAGGAGCAGGAGAATCAGTCACCAAACCCGTCCCGATGTCCGCTGGATTGGACAAAGAATGTGAGGGACAACCAGATGCTGAAGATGCCGAAGCAGATGAATCCGGTGAGGAAAGCTGGAAAAAGTCCTCGGATTCCTCCTCTGCTTGCTCTGTGTTTGTGTCCTCTTCTGCTGTTGGGGCCATGATGTTTCCTTCAGTTCTGTATATAATAAAAGGTAAATCCCAATGTAAATACAACATTTTTGGAAACATTTCAATTAATATGTTTTGGGAATTTACCTCCGCAAACTCCTACTGGTTAGTATGAAGGCCAGCTCGTCCGCAAAAGGAAATTTTCTTTTTTTGGGTGATGAGCCACTTTGCACCGACTGGTGATACTTCACCAGCCGGTCGGTGACCGATCTCCACCGATTTTTAATATCATACACTGCAATGACACAACCAAAACAATTTATGAACTGCTTTGACACCAAAAAGTGCAATTATAAATAGATATAAAAATAAGTGTAAAAATCAAAACTTACTAATTTCCTCTTGGGCATCACGTTCAGCATTCACCCACTGGGGATACATTTGGCTCAACACAGAGGCCCAGGCGTCTTTTTTCTTCTGCTTGTCTTTGTAGTCAGGACTAGCTCGGTCCCATATTTCGGGATATTTTTCAATCTACAGTGAATAATAACGTGTGTGAATATTATTTTAAAAACAAAATGGAGGAATAAAAGATTAACCCCAAAAAAAAAATTAAATAAACATATGGAGATATGTACGCACACACACCAACACTAACCCCTCACCTATATTGTACGGTTCTTTCACACGTCAATCTCCGGGACGAGTGTTGATGCCATTTTCCACACACAGCGGAGACCCACACACAGACCCATTGCAAAGCATGCTCGGTCACACTTATCTGTACTAACGTGGATATGTGGACGTGAGAAATCAACCTTACAGCGTATGCAGGAGCTTTCAGTGAATGAACCTACATACACTGTACAATAATCTTTCACTTTAATAAAATCTTTTAACCAAAAAAAATAAGTGGGCTCACGCATAGCTTTAATAAATAGCAAAGGGAAAGCAGACGGTTGTTGGCTGATGTTATAGTCTGTGAAGTAGCCAATAACCATGGACCCTTCCTTTGCTATTAATACCAGGCCGCAGCAGTTAGCTTAGCCTTTACTGGCTACTATATAGGAAGCCCCCCCCCAAAAAAATGACATGGGGTCCCCCTATAAATTGTAGCCAGCAAAGGCTAGCCACTTTGCCTTTTCTGGCTACTATTTATGAAGACCCCCCCAAAAAAAATTACATGGGGTCCCCCTATAAATTGTAGCCAGCAAAGGCTAGCCACTTTGCCTTTTCTGGCTACTATTTATGAAGACCCCCCCCAAAAAAAATGACATGGGGTCCCCCTATAAATTGTAGCCAGCAAAGGCTAGCCGCTTTGCCTTTTCTGGCTACTATTTATGAAGACCCCCCCAAAAAAAATGACATGGGGTCCCCCTATAAATTGTAGCCAGCAAAGGCTAGCCACTTTGCCTTTTCTGGCTACTATTTATGAAGACCCCCCCCAAAAAAAATGACATGGGGTCCCCCTATAAATTGTAGCCAGCAAAGGCTAGCCGCTTTGCCTTTTCTGGCTACTATTTATGAAGACCCCCCCAAAAAAAATGACATGGGGTCCCCCTATAAATTGTAGCCAGCAAAGGCTAGCCGCTTTGCCTTTTCTGGCCACTATATAAGAAGACCCCCCCAAAAAAAATGACATGGGGTCCCCCTATAAATTGTAGCCAGCAAAGGCTAGCCACTTTGCCTTTTCTGGCTACTATTTATGAAGACCCCCCCAAAAAAAATGACATGGGGTCCCCCTATAAATTGTAGCCAGCAAAGGCTAGGCGGACAGCTGCGACCTGATATTAATAGCCTAGAAAGGGGCCATGGTTATAGGCCCCCTCCCAGGCTATAATATCAGCCCTCAGCTGCCCCAGATTTGGCGCATCATATTTGTGCGCCAAATCTGGCACTTAGCCTCGCTCTTCCATGCTGCCCTGGTGCGGTGGCAGGGGGTAATAGTGGTGGGGTTCATGTCAGCTAACATGAAGCCCAGGTTAGTAATGATGGGCGTCAATAAGACACCCCCATTACTAACCTACAAAGTGTTAAAAAGAAAAAAGACAAACACCCAGAAAAAAATAATTTATTTGAAATAAAACACAATTTTATTTAATTCTAATTTTACCAAAAAAAAAAAAAAATAGTTACCTGTCCACGTTCCTGCGCTGATCTCCCATGCACAGCTGTCACATCTGGAGATGTGACAGCTGTCATGGCTGCTGTAAGCTCACGCTGCCGGGAACACGTCCGCTCCCAGCAGCATGAGCCCCTGACTGAGGTCACCGGAGTGCATTCAGTCAGCGCTGCTCCGGTGACCTCCTTTACAGCCCTGTTGTACCGTGGGAATTTCTCACGATACAGCGGGGCCGTAAAGCAGATCACCGGAGCAGCGCTGCCTGAACTCCGGCGAACCCGTTCATTCTAGCGGCGGCAGCGGTTCAGAGCGGTCACATTCTGTGTGGCTGCTCTGAACTGGAGATCTTCGTGGGACACTCGTGGACTGCTACGGAGGGGTAAGGATAAGGTTGTGGTTTATTATTTTATATTTTATTACAGGAGATCGATGGCTTCGGGGAATTAGGTGTCTAGGTGAGTATAGGTGTAGTTTTTTATTTTTTACTTTATTTTAGGGGCGATCGGCGGGGACAGGTAATGTATGAACTAATTTATTTTAGGTAACCACTGGCCACCAATGAAAAAAAAGGGGGCAGTAGATGACATATTATTGGGGCAAATAAAAAAAAAACTTTAATAATGATAGCACCCCCCCCCAAAAAAAAAAAAATAGGGGGGGGGGGGATAGGGTCAATAATATATGGAGGCACATATGGGGGCTATTAAATTTAATTTTGGGGCACATTTTACAGCAGGATCAGTCTGATGGGAACTACTGCTCCCATCGAGCTGATCCTGCTGGCAGGAGTGGACGGGGGACAGACATAGGCCGATGGGAGTAGTAGTGTCACATCGGCCTATGTCTGCCTGCTGACACCCGCGCACACAGACCCCACACAGACTCCACACAGACCCCACACAGACTCCACACAGACCTCACATACACACCACACAGACACATACAGACCACATACACACCACACAGACACATACAGACACTTACCACACTAATCATGAATCCCACGTTGACATTCATCCGCTTGTACCATCCCACGTTAGCAGCCATGATCCTGAGAGACGGGAATATTATGGGATTCTCGTCTTCCTGGATTATGGGATGCTCATGGGATGGATGGATGGAACGCCCAATTGTGACGTCACTTCCTATTTGCTGCGGTTTTGAGGTACAAGACCGCAGCAAATGCGCTTCACTTCCGCAATTATTTTTACATATTTGCGGATTTGAAGCGGCCCAATGCAAGTCAATGGCGGCGATTACGCCGCGCTTCCGCAAAATTAAATGACATGCTGCGGATTTTTCCGCGGAGCATAAACGCAGCGGAAAAAACCGCAGCGTGGGCATTGACAGTGCGGCTTCTCATTGAGGACCATGGGGGGCGGATTACCAAGCATTTTTGGAGCGTTTATGCTGCGGAAATTCCGCAGCATATACGCTTGAAAAATGCTACGTGGGCACACAGCCTAAGTGCCCACAATGCAGAAATGCTGCAGATTTTTTCTGCATCTCCCTGGCAGGAAAAACACATGCGGATTTTACATGCGTTTTTCCTGCCAGGTAGAAACGTTTTTGCATGCGGGTTATCAAGTGCTTTCCAAGCGATTTTAGCATCACTTGGAAAAGTACTTGACAATTTGGTCACACTATATAAATTCATGCAACCGGCATGGATTTATAAAGTGTGACCAAGTAATAGTTAAAAAAAAAGAATAAGAATGGTAAAAAATAAAGATTATACTTACCTTCCGATGGCCCCCGGTCTTTTTCCGCTGCGTCCGGTCTCTTGTACAGCCCACGGTGGTGTGAAAGGACCTTTCATGGCGTCATTTAGTCATGTGACAGGTTACGTCATGTGGAAGGTCCTTTTAGACCATCGCGAGCCGTCCAACACACTGGAGGCATCGCTATGGAGACCGGGGGCCATCGGAAGGTGAGTATAATCTTTATTTTTTATTTCAAATTCTTTTTTTAACAGATATTATGGTACTCGGATCTGGAGGAGAGTCTCCTCTTCTGCAGACCCGGGTACCATCCGCCCATTGAAACACATAATATCCGCATGTGCACATGTAGTGATGCGGATATTATGCGATTCAATGCAAGTCAATGGCAGCAATTACACTGCGTGTCCACAAAATTAATGGACATGCAGCAGATTTTTCCGCAATGATAATCCGCAGCGGAAATTTCCGCAGCATGTGCACAGCACATGCGGATTATCATTGGGGACCATGGGGCACGTATTACCAAGCATTTTTTAAGTGTTTTCGCTGCGGAAATTCCACGGCAAAAACGCTTGAAAAACGCATAGTGGGCACGCAGCCTTAAGGGGTTGTCCGGTCCAAACCGATAAGTCTGCAGTCACTCTGTGTGATAGCAGACTTGTGAATCCCCCCAGTGCACGCACTGTGCGCTGCGGGGATCGTCAGCTTCAGACCTTTAATAATATAGTTCTAAATCACAGGAATGAACTAACTGTTGTACTCAATGATATTTCTGACTGGTTCACTAGTCCGTGGTACGTCGAAGTCCGGGTGGTTGTTGTTACCGCCGTCACCTAGTCACTAAGTCTGACATGGTAGTCCCAGTAACTGGCCCTAATGGGAGTCAACACAAGTTCTCGGTTAGGCCGCAAGTCTATTGGCGATAAGTCACTTCACCACTCGCTATTCTGGCTTCCTCTGTCGCTTAGAGCGCAACACCAAGTTCTCTCTCTCTGTACTGTAATTTAGGCCTACCAATCTCTGCTCTCTGGGTCGGCCATATCCCTTTAACTGCTTACTCGATTATTCGATTCTTCCACCAGGCCTCCTGCTTATTCTTCTTAATCTCACACTGAGACCTCTTTCCCTTTGTTCCAGTTGGGTGCGGCAGTAAATCAGGTCAGCTCTCTGCAGGTCTGACCTGTCACAAGTGCAGAAAGTGACTCCTCCTCTTCTCCGATCCCCGGGGCCTTTTATATTTCATAGTTGCGACATAGCTTGTCACTTGATCCTCTAGCTTCTTCTTCCTACCCAGCAACACAAATTCGCTGTACAGTTCCTGCTTGCTTCCTTTTCATTCCCCTTCCTATAATCTCTGGCCACTAGATGGCGGTGTTTGTTTACAGATGCTTTGCTGTGCATTCAGCTGTATGAGTCTTTCACTCTTCCACTTCCTTACAAAGAATTTGAAAGCAAGAATGGGCTTTGGTAGAGTTCTCCTTTAATTATAAGAACTCTTCTCAAACATATTTATGCCAAGGCAGATTTTTCATGTCTCTATTTATGGGCCTCTACTAGAGAGCAAGCCACAGTGCCCCTATAAGAGCCAGCGAGTAGCAACACTGTGCCAGTTCCCATAGGTTCTCTTTGAAATGGCTGGCATAAGTACATGATACATCATACTTGCTAAAATTTTAAAATAGCCGTACGGGTGACCCCCTCAGTGCTTCAGGAAGGCGCACTGTAATTTTTTTTAAAGCATAGCTATGTCCCTTTCCTGCCACTGTTTCTCGTCCCCGCCTGTTCATCCCAACATCAGGGGCTCAGTCTGATGAGGACGCATCCCTACGTCAAGCACAGAAAACCTTTAGAGAGTACTGTTTTCTGGCTTCTGTGGTGCCCAGTAGATGTTCCAACTTTTTTGGCAGAGTCAAAATACAGTTGTGTGCATGATACTGTAAAGTGGTCTTCTAGACTGTCAGCACCAATGTCTTATCCTTGTGAATAATGAAAATGGCCATTAAAAGGTTATTCCAAAAATGTTAACTTATCTCCTATCCACAAAGGATAACTTATAGATTCCTGGTGGTCCAACCACTAGGTTTATCCCCCTCAGCTTTCTAGGACTGTACAATAGACAGTGAATAGAGAGGTCAAACATACGCACCTCCACTCCATTCAATACAGGCCGGCTGAGCCCAGTCCCTTGGTTCCAGAAGTCCAATGTCGGGATTACAAGACGGACCCCCAGCCATCAGTAAGCTATTCCATATCCCATAGATAAATCTAAACATATTGAGAATGACCAAAAATATTCTTGGCTTCTTCTATTAATAGATTATGAATGTTAAGGTCACAGAAAATCCCTTAATGGCCACGGCCCCACTATCAGTATTCGGTCAGTATTCTTTCTCAGGAGTGGGAGCCAAAACCAGGTGAGGAACAATCAGAGAGAAGGTATAATAGAAACAAGTCACCAATTCTGCATTTATCACCCACTCCTGGGTTTGGCTCCCACTCCTGAGAAAAAATACTGACCGAATACTGATAGTGGGGCCGTGGCCAAATATTGGTTGTCTCACTAGAAGAAGTGGTTGCTAAAATTTTGGATGCTACAACATTACCTGACCACTTGGGGCACTGCTCTGAAGCATACACCATAATAGTAGATGTTGCAGACCTCCTCCACATGCTGGGTTCAAAAAAGTTAAAAAACTAAGATACACTTTGTTGGGGGTGGACGGATGGTGATTTGGGGTCTGTTGCAAGGTTCAACATCTTTTCATAGACTAAATTGTTAAACTATGGCTAAAATAATAATAAAATAATGGCCTCAATGAATTGTTTGGAGATATAATGCATCATTATTTGGGCAATGCCGCTCTGGATTGATCATGTCAGACCTTTGCTGTCATTAATCTTGCTTACTCTGGACCGATCAGTGTAATTGCTTATTGATTACTGTGGGTGATAATTGGACATTAGTCAATACAATGTGTAGGTGATCTAAAGGACAAAGATATAATATTACTAGATGAGGCAGTAGCAATAGGAACCCACCAGTATGATTAAAACATGGATCTCTAGGGATATTTACGATTGAAAGCAGCATAACATAGGGGCGGAGTCCTTGATTCCAACGGCTGCTGCAGTTTTGAAAAAATGACGGTTTTATCTACTGCAGATCTAGCAGTTCTCTGAATGCTGAGCTCTGTATAACCCCGCCCACACCAATGATTGACAGCTTTCTGCCCCTGTACAGTGTACACAACAAGCTGCCAATCAGTGGTGGGGGCGGGGTTATACTGAGCTCATGAATATGGAGGACTACATGGCAGCAGGTTTACAAGTCCCTTAGTGATTATCATCTGCTGATAAAGCACTGATTTTATCAAAACTACACCAAGCAGCCCATTAAGTTACACATTGCTGGAATCAGGGTTTGTGCCCCTACATTATTCTGATCTCAGATTAGGTGGAAAAAAAACGGTGATAGATTCCTTTTAAAGCCCCCACATATATTAGACAATTGTCAGTGGAACTTGCTGATATTCCCAGGATCGACCGACAGTTTGATGTGTATGGGGACCTCCCGAAGGTCCCCCAACAGATTATGTTGGGTAAGAGTAAGATTTGGCTGTTAGAATTTCAAGAGCCAATCTCTTTTTCGGCAGGGAGATAAGCTGCTGCCAGATGTTCCGGGAATATCTCTCTAAGGCTGCGTGCCCACTATGCGTTTTTCAAGCGTTTTTGCCGCGGAATTTCCGCAGCGAAAACGCTTAAAAAACTATTGGTAATACGTGCCCCATGGTCCCCAATGATAATCCGCATGTGCACATGCTGCGGAAATTTCCGCTGCGGATTATCATTGCAAAAAAATACACAGCATGTCCATTAATTTGGCGGACACGCAGCGTAATTGTCGTCATTGACTTGCATTGAACCCCATAATATCCGTATGAGCAAATGTGCACAAGCGGATATCATGCGGTTCAATGTGCGGATGGTACCCAAGTCTGGAGAAGAGGAGACTCTCCTCCAGACCCAGGTACCATAGAACCTGTTAAAAAAATAATTTAAAATAAAAAATAAAGATCATACTTACCTACCGATGGCCCCCGGTCTCCTCAATGATGCATTCGGTCTGTTGTATAGGTCGCGGTGGTGGGAAAGGACCTGCCATGATGTCATTTAGTCATGTGACAGGTCACGCGAGAAAACACCGGGGGCCATCAGAAGGTAAGTATAATCTTTATTTTTTACCATTCTTATTCTTTTTTTTAAACTATTACTTGGTCACACTATATAAATCCATGCCAGTTGAATGGATTTATATAGTGTGACCAAGTTGTCAAGCACTTTCCAAGTGATGCTAAAATCGCTTGGAAAAGTGCTTGATAACCCGCATGCAGAAATGCAAGTGAAGAACGCTTGATAAACGCTTCTACCTGGCAGGAAAAACGCATGTAAAATCCGCATGCGTTTTTCCTGCCGGGGAGAAGCAGAAAAAATATGCAGCATTTCTGCATCGTGGGCACTTAGCCTTATAGACAACAAAGGAGCACTTGGCCAAGCTTTCTGTATGTGCAGGTGTCGAGAGAGAAAGCTGTCGTCCAAACAATCCTTAAGCCCATAGCTATTTAATGCACTGGCGGACACAGACAGAAAAGGGTCCCTGTGCAAGAACAATATATGGGCCATTTGCAGCTCCTAAAAATGCTAAATTGCACCTGCTTTGGAGGTAGGAATGGGCCTCCTTGCCTCTTGGTCCCCTGTGCGGCCGCACAGGTTGCACCAATGATATGTCCATCCCTGATCTAATGTGTATGAGGGTCTTTAGCATCGCTTCTATAGGTTACCAGCACTGAAGCCATCCCAAAAAATTTATAACAAATATACTGTCATGGCTCGGTTTGGGTATTTGATCCGCAGACCTGTTACTCTGTGGTCTGTCCCTCTGTCTGCTGAGCTATTGCCTTTTCTTCCCTGTCCAAATGTTCATGGTTCCAACTGTCTTTGTTCTGACTTCTTGGTTTGGTCCTCTCCAGGTGTTTTCCATTTTCCCATTTTGGTCTGCCCTATCACATTCTAGGTTGAGTTTTATATGTTCACTCTTCACTGCACTTCCTTGCTGGCTATACCTCTAGGTTGATTTGGGTTTAGGAGTCCCAGTCCTTCAGCTAAGGGGTTTACCTTGCATGATAAATACCAGTTGAATTCCTGCAGTGAGTCTTGCAGTGAGTCCTGTACTGAATTCCTGCAGTGTTTGTTTTCCTTCCCAGTTCCTCATCCTTTCACCTCTTTAGATTTCTGAGAGGTTATTCTTGTTCCATTTATTTTTGACTCTCCTTAGCTCTCCCTCTCTACGTCATATAAACGTGTTTTAATTTTCTCACCCTGGGTTTTTGTATCTTCCTGCACATTTTCCTCTCCACCTGTTGGCAGCGTGTTGCGGCCTTCCCTCTGGTTCCTCAGGAGGTACGAGAAACCCCTTGATGGCCTTTTAGGGAGCCATGTCCAAGGTGCTATTTTTGAGTTGTGCATTTAGGGTCTTCTAGTCTGTACAAGAACCAGTTGGGTGTGGGTGCGGTATCTCCCTGTAGTAGGTCTCCCCTTTTTCCGTTACCCATAACTGTGTGTTACGTTCATAACCTATACTATGTGCCAGCGTTCTCAGTATAATAGTTCTGGTTTACATGGTGTTTTGAGCTAAACGTAATAGCGTATTCTATCAACAGAAATCCATGGGCATCTTTAAACATCTGAGGTGTAAAATGAGATTCCAAATGGAGTGGTGTTCATGACAGAAAGAAGTTTTCCCTCTCTTCCAATTTTACTCACTTTCTGACACAGACCACCAGATCTCCTGCTTCTCTTTACCATCATAATAACATTCTTACTGCTTGCAGCCACCACTAGGGGGAGCTCAATATAAATAGAATTTGACTCAGTATTCAGAGAGGCTCACAGCAGTTGTGACAGGAAGAACTTTATAATATGACTCAATGTTTTCTCCCGAACTGCTCAGAAGGGGCTTCTGGATACTAGAAAATCTTCCTATGGTTGCTAAATGGTATCTGAAACCCACAGCCCAAGAAAACAGTTCTTGGCTTTAGGGTCCACACATGTGCACAGTCCAGCGGCTTTTAAACTATATTTTTCTCTGAATCACTGCAGCGTTTCAGAGTCAATCATGCCTGGCTGGGATCATACAGCCAGCGCCTGTATGACCAATGACATGAGTGACATAAGTTTTTTTATGACATGACGTATCAAAAAGTGATAAAAGCAGCAGCATCAAAAATGCGATAAACGCATGTAGATAAAGACATGCTCAAAAATGCAATTAAATAAAAAGCAAGTAACATTAATGTTCGACATGCAGTTTTTACTGCAGATCCACTGAGGGTTTGTGTAAAAATTTTTACAGGCAATGTGCACGAACACAAAGGGCATTTTAACATAGCAGATTTTTCTGTCGGGATCTGCACCAGACACCCAATGCTGACTCAGATTTCTGCAGATTTAGGGCTATAGGGCTAATCTGATTGGCTACCTTCTGCAGTTTCCACGTGGAAACAGATTAAACAGATGACATGTCACTTCTTATTATGGAAGAGTACAAAAAGAGTAAGAAAAAATCTTTGCATAGTACAATTAAAAGCAATAATAGGTGGAATAAAAGTGGATTTTACATAAATTATGGCACAAAATACATATCAGATTCAGCATGAAGTTCCTACTGTGTGAACAGGACCCAAGGTGGAAGTTGGGGAATGTAACTGTTGGTGGTGTTCTTGCTATTTATGTCTGATATCGCTATCAGGGAATAAATGGGAACATTTGTGACTTATTAAGACACTTGTCAGTCTGTTAACTGGTTGGTAAAGATTTCCACCATGTGGTATGCGGCCCCGAATTACATCATGTGTGCCTGAAAGCAATAGTTATACCTTAATGGATGTTTATGTAAAGGATTACTTCTATGTCTCTGAGAAGAGACTCTTCCTTGCAGAAAATTTAATTTAATGACATGTTTGCCGTCGAATGTTAGAACATTTACAAAAAAAAAAAAAAGAAGAAAATTTATGAGAACAGAAAAATGATCTCACTTGTAGTCTAATGTATATAAATTGCTGGAATTACATGAGATCCAGCTTTAATATTACTTAAGAGATAAGATGCTTGAAGATCAATTCACTCCAATACTGTTTATTATCTCTCAAACACTGCCCTCTTCTGGGCAGAGGACAACTTGCATTACAATCCTAGAATTTGGCATCTGCAAGATTGAGGGTTTATTTGAGGGTTACTAAAGAGAACCTGTCATGTGCAAAAACACTTCTTACCTGTAGATAGGTGGCCAATTTACCAAAGCTTTTACGTAAAAGTTTTGAAAAATTGCTAATTTTTTGGGGAGTTGCTCAAAAATTGTGTGATTTTAACACCAGTTTGAATCAGCTCAGCCGAAATAGGTGGGACTGGAGAGGAGCCAGGATGGGACGGGGCATGGTCATGCCTGCCTGTTGAATTAATCAAAAGTGACCGCATTTTGTATGCCAGAAATGCTACTCCAGTCCCTTACTGGAGTAGAATTTCTGGTGCCGCGTACAGAGATGCACACCACTCAGAAGAGGCGGCATATTCATTAAATGACATGCATCTTTTAATGAATTTGGTGCTTTCTGCTCCACCAAGATTGGTGTAGTGCGAGCGTGCACCACGCAAGTCTTAATGAATTGGCCCTATAGTTTTAACCTGTAGGTAAATAGCATTAAAATACTCTCCGTCCACCTTACTGAAAGGGTGTCTACCATCAGGAAATGAACTAATATCCTCTCGGGAGCCCCTCGTTTCCAGTCGTCGGGGTATGTACAGGGCGGTTACAATCATCGCTCACTATACTGTGAGAGGCGCTGTAATCACTCCCTGGCAGTTTGATTCGCAGCCCGCTGTCAAGTTGCGCATCTGTGCATTCATTCTCTATGTGGTTGACGGAAAAAGACAAGCACAGCGCTTGTTGGCCCCATAGAGAATGAATGGAGCAACGGTTGATCATGTACACTGCCACTTCAGTCTAACAGGAATAAAAATGCCCCGTTCTTCCGATCAGTACTGGTCGTGGTAGTCGGACCCTCACCGATCAATAAATTATCACCCATTTTTGGGCACAAACCAAGACCCTTTTGGTCTGGGGCACCGCAAATTTGCAAGGACAGTGTACTTCAATAACACTTTCAGAACAGCATGATAACACACCTGGCAGAGGCTTTCAGTTTACCACCTTATCTACAACCTCAGTGGGTTTAACTTCATCTGAAGCTCCTCACCTGACTACGGGATGTGTATTCTGCCGTATTATATGGAATTGTTATGTAAGCAATTCCCCAATACTCACTACAGTATGTAACTGTACGATGAAGTTACATAGCAAATGTGCGTCCTGTGCATCTAGTCCTTGTGTTTAGGAGCCGCTCAGTATCTGTGGGTGTACGTTTTACAGAGAAGGGATTTTTATCTATTTCATTTGCTGGATGCTAATTATAGGAGCCTCATGCTATCTGATGGGAGACAACTAGTATGTAGGATGCAGCCAGGAATACTGTATATATTGTAGGACATGTAAATAGAGGGGATCACAGAGAGCAATGACATGCAATTAACCGCCCCCCCCCCTCCCAAAATCATGAAAACTGCACTCAAGGCTTCATTCAGACGGCTGATTTTCACAGATTGCACTTGTACCCATGATAGTCTGTGAGGCCATTCACATGTCCGTGGTTTTTTGCAGAACTGAGAGGTCCACAGAAAATCGTGGAGACATGTCAAATTTTGATCCAAAAGTTGGATCAAAATCGGCAATGCAAGTCCATGAGTCTGAGAAAAAAACTGGACTGCACTCGGATGACATCTGAGTGAGGTTCGATTTTCCCATACTGTCAGAAAAGAGAAGGTGGAGAATTTTTTTTTTATTAATTTTCCCAAGTATGAGAAAATCAGATGACACTCATAGCACACTCTGATCAAACTCTGGCCCAACTCTGATCGGTGTCTGATCAGAATAATCTGTCTGATTTTCTGGTATGCGAAAAATGAATGAGGCCTAACACTGAAAGTTGTACTGTATCACTGAGTTACAAGCAGAAAGCAAACCTCCCATTAAGAGCTCATTCACATGTCAGTTTTTTTTTTTTTTTCACGGATAGCACTCGTACCTGTGACAGTCTATGGGGCTGTTCACACGTACCGAATGGTCCACGCAAAATTGCGGAGCCATGTCTGATATTGATCTGAGGGTTGGATCAAACTTGGCAATGAAAGTCTATGGGTCAGTGTTTCATCACAGCTCAATATTGCATATTTCTCTGTGAATTTACATTGACCAATCGGTCCATAAAAAAATCACTGACATGTGAACAGCCCCATAGACTATTACAGGTACGAGTAAATTAAAAACTGACGTGTGAATGAGCCCTAAGCAGATCTATAGGTTTCGCTTCTGTGATGCATTGAATTTCTATACACAGGAGCTTATATAAATAAGCAGAGCTGCAGTATAAAGTATGGGGGAGAGACAGATCAACACCAGGAGCCTCTGATGATACAGGAAGTAGATTTCAGATCTCCTAAGACTCCGAATTAACTATCCAGTGTCAGTCACTGATAACACATCTTGAAAAAACTTATTAGAAGACAAGCAAGGTTGGAGAGCTGTGTCTGACACAACATGGGGTTGGGGGTCTTGTGTTTGAGGGTACTTAAGCTGAATAAATATATTTAGGGGCCAATCTCTGTAAATCACAATGTTATGGGACTGCTGAATATTAATGGAAATGTTCTGGGACACAAAGGGTATGTGCACACATTGCGGAATTACACAGCAGCAGATCTCCAGATCCCCATATATCTATGCGCCTCTTGCTTTACCTCAGTCCAGCAACAACAAAAAAAGAATATTCATGTCTGATGCGTTACGAGCAGGGTTTCCCTGACGGTCTCAGTGGATCTTGGCCCTTGTAGTGGCGTTTCGTCCTATGTGACTGAGACAGCCTGTATCAAGAGGCGCAGGGGTGCACTGAAACTAGTATGGAAGTGTGGCGCCCTGCTGCGCATTGGTGCCACAGATCCTAGAGGGGTGCATTGACGGATTCCTCCACAAGAGGCCCTCGTAACATTCAAACACCTCCACCTTCCACCTCAGACCAGCAGAGGGAGCCCGGATAGGGATATAAATAGGGAAGGTGGAGCTAGGCAGTTCAGTCTGGTCTGAAGTCTAAGTCTGTAAGTCAGTCTGGAATCCACAGAGAGTAAAGTCTGTGAGGAAGTCAATCCAGCCCGGACTCATTGAGCTCAGGTTAGTGAGCCTAAGGCGTGCCGACGCCATAAGAGCGGTGAAGAGTAGCGAGGCCTACTGCCAGTGTGAAGCCTAGTGAGGGCCCCGAGCGCGGCCAAAGGCAAGTGGAGTAAGCGAGCTACATAGGGGGCAGAGGAGCTTAGCCAGCTCACCCCAAGACCATATACCGGACACCGGGTCCGTGTCTGCAAGGATCTCTAGGACCAGCAGAAACTACCGGAACCCCTGGCGAAGTACATGTCCCAGGAACACCAAAAGCTGACCGTTATACCAGGGTCAGGAATCACAGAGGCCCAAGAGACCAGGGAGTGTGATCTCCAACAGAAGGCCCTACCACCAGGTCAGCCGGTGCAAGACAGAGACCAACTTAGGCCTAGCTCCAGGCAGGTCATAAACTTATCAGGAAAGGGCAAGAAACAGGAGGCCCCACACCCGCTCACTGGGGAGAGTCCTGAAATGCACCCTTCACCCTACAGTGCCCTGGATCGTGCCTGAAACACCACCAGTAAAGGTACTGAAGTGAACTGTTGTGAGTGTGCCTATTCTTCTTCCGACCCGGCTGGGTCCCCTCTGTCCTGCACCCCTTTTCCTACGCTGCCCTGAGGCCCTGCTCCACCTGTGGGGAGCCGCACCAACTAATCTGCCTGACCACCGGCCTCAGAGGACTGTAGCAGCGCTGGTGATCCTCACCAGACACCATGGGTGGCGTCACAAACTTTTCCTATCCCATACACCTTTCCCCCATTATTCCTTGCTTTTAAGAGTGACCTCAGGGTACGGGCCCGGGAGCCGTCCACCGCGGCATCGCCCAAAACTAACAGCAAGGCCCGGGCGCCGAGTCGTCCCCATCCCCTGGGCGCGTCAGAAGCCCTATTAAGACTTAAAATATCGTCAGCAAAGGTATCATGTTTTTTTTTTAAACTATTTTAAAACTTTTTACAACTATTTTGGACCCACAGGCAATCTGTAGAAAATCTGCGAGAAGTGGACTTCATTGCAGATAGGGAAGTTCTGCAATAAACCTGAAGCCTTTGAATGGGGTATTCCTATCTCAAAGCTCCTATCCCAACATGTAGTAGGTGTAATAATAATATTAGCAAATACAGTGCATTATGAAAGTATTTGGCCCCCTTGAACTTTTCTACCTTTTGCCACATTTCTGGCTTCAAACATAAAGATATAAAATTCAAATTTTTGGGGGAAGAATCAACAACAAGTGGGACACAATCGTGAAGTGGAACGAAATTTATTGGATATTTTAAACTTTTTTAACAAATTAAAAACTGAAAAGTGGGGTGTGCAATATTATTCGGCCCCTTTACTTTCAGTGCTGCAAACTCACTCCAGAAGTTCAGTGAGGATCTCTGAATGATCCAATGTTGTCCTAAATGACTTGTAATGATAACTAGAATCCACCTGTGTGTAATCAAGTCTCCGTATAAATGCACCTGCTCTGTGATAGTCTCAGGGTTCTGTTTCAAGTGCAGAGAGCATCATGAAGACCAAGGAACACACCAGGCAGGTCCGAGATACTGTTGTGGTGAAGTTTAAGGCAGGATTTGGATACAAAAAGATTTCCCAAGTTTTAAACATCTCAAGGAGCACTGTGCAAGTGATCATATTGAAATGGAAGGAGTATCAGACCACTGCAAATCTACCAAGACCCGGCCGTCCCTCAAAACTTTCATCTCGAACAAGAAGAAGACTGATCAGAGATGCAGTCAAAAGGCCCATGATCACTCTGGATGAACTGCAGTGATCTACAGCTGAGGTGGGAGAGTCTGTCCAGAGGACAACAATCAGTCACACACTGCACAAATCTGGCCTTTATGGAAGAGTGGCAAGAAGAAAGCCATTTCTCAAAGATATCCATAAAAAGTCTCGTTTGAAGTTTGCCACAAGCTACCTGGGAGACACACCAAACATGTGGAATAAGGTACTCTGGTCAGATGAAACCAAAATCGAACTTTTTGGCCACAATGCAAAATATGTTTGGCATAAAAGCAACACAGCTCATCACCCTCAAAACACCATCCCCACTGTCAAACATGGTGGTGGCAGCATAATGGTTTGGGCCTGCTTTTCTTCAGCAGGGAGAGGGAAGATGGTTAAAATTGATGGGAAGATGGACGGAGCCAAATACAGGACAATTCTGGAAGAAAACCTGTTGGAGTCTGCAAAAGACCTGAGACTGGGACGGAGATTTATCTTCCAACAAGACAATGATCCCAAACATAAAGCAAAATCTACAATGGAATGGTTCAAAAATAAACGTATCCAGGTGTTAGAATGGCCAAGTCAAAGTCCAGACCTGAATCCAATCGAGAATCTGTGGAAAGAGCTGAAAACTGCTGTTCACAAACGCCCTCCATCCAACCTCAATGAGCTCGAGCTGTTTTGCAAGGAAGTATGGGCAAGAATTTCAGCCTCTCGATGTTCAAAACTGATAGAGACATACCCCAAGCGACTTGCAGCTGTAATCGCAGCAAAAGGTGGCGCTGCAAAGTATTAACTCAAGGGGGTCGAATAATATTGCACACCCCACTTTTCAGATTTTAATTTGTTAAAAGGTTTAAAATATTCAATACATTTCGCTCCACTTCACGATTGTGTCCCACTTGTTGTTGATTCTTCCCAAAAAAATTAGAATTTTATATCTTTATGTTTGAAGCCAGAAATGTGGCAAAAGGTAGAAAACTTCAAGGGGGCCAAATACTTTCACCTTGCACTCCATCTTCAATTAGAAATGTAGTATAGTTCTTCTGATTCCCAATGTCACTTACCCCATGTGCAGGGCATTGCAGTAGCTTACTGTATGTATCCATGATTATGACCACTAACAACTAACTGTCACCATATGAGTGATCGTAAGCATGGATACCTAAGGTCCTGCAATGCCTGCACATGAGGTAAGAGACATTGCGAATCAGAAGAACTATACTACATTTCTAATTGAAGGTATTTGCTAATATTATTATTACACCTGAAGGTATTTGCTATTATTAATATTAGTATTACACCTACTACATATTGGGATAGGATCTTTCAGATGGGAATACCGTTTTAAAGAACCGTGATAGTTGGGGGACCTATTGGAGATTTTGTATTTGGGCTCATAAACTTTAAATTCTGCCTCTAATTACAGTGGATGTCGCTTCTTCTTGTTTCAGACCATCTACAGCTAAAGAAAATGTCCTGTTCCATCCATATTTTTGGAATTTTACCACTGAGTGTCACAATTGGCATATGGCCGGGACCTTGTTCTCTTTTGGAGCTCTATGAAGAAGCTTCAAAAATGTCACCTGTCGGACTGACAAAGACATATTTACCAAGTCTCTTTGGTGACATGTTTTACACAACTATTTAGAACAAAGTTCTGCATATGTTCAATAAAGATGGGACTGATCCTTGTGTTACCCATATTTATGGTGCCTATTTGCCACCAGTTGTTGAACCACTTCGAATTAGAAAGAATCTGTCAGCAGGTTTTTGTCATGTAATCTGACAGCAGGATGAGATAGGGACAGAGATCCTGATTCCAGCAATGTAGTTTATTGGGTGAAGCAGTTTTGGTAGAATCACAGTTTTCTCTGCTGCAGATCTAGCAGAGCTCGGAATACAGAGCCCTGTATAACCCCACCCACACGACTGATTAGCAGCTTTCTGTGTACACTCTATATTGACGGAAAGCTGCTAATCAGTGCTGGGGGTGTGGTTGGACTAGGAGGCACGAGGAACCTTGTCCTGTAGTGATAATCTCCTCCTGATAAAACACTGATTGTATTTAAACAGCAAAACACAGCCCAGTAAGTGATATATCGCTGGAATCAGTTTCTCAGCCCCTACATTATGCTGCTCTCAGATTACATAGCAAAATCCTCCTGACCGATTCCTGTTAAAGCTAAAAGTCAATCACGTCTTGATGTCTTTGTTTCATATTTGTCATCCTGCCGTTTAAAGCAGAAAATATGGATATTTTGTCACTGTCCAAATTGATTTGCATTAAGTTACATTTTACATATTCATTTGCACCAATGATCTGGACTCCTCCGCTTACTGTGGCAGTGAGGAGCTTCGTTACGGATTATTTGTGGTTGGTGCATAGCTACATAGCCATCCATCAGTTGCTAAGGCAATGGAAATGTGTAAGATCTGTATATTGGTCACCTCCGAGTGTTCGTTAATATGGTAATGATCCCTGGTGATATTAATATTCCTGCATGATATCTTTCAAGATTGGCTGTTTCTTAGTAGCAGAAAAGTTGTCTAATAATAATCAGGTTTTAGCTAAACCCCCCAAAACTGGTGTCATTCTTTTTATAACCTACTGCATAAATTGATCTTATAGTAATGAGTACCCATACAACACATTGTTCTTTATCACCGTATACAGGTAGGGTATATATTTATTCATTGTCCATCATCAAAAGTATAGTGTCTTTATGAGCTAGAAGCTCCCTCTTAGGAGGACTTCAGCAATCATTTGATATCGGCCATGTAATACAACCTTTTCTTTTCAGCATCTCCAGCTATTTGCTGGGTTGACTGGTTCATGAAACATCCCCATTTTGGAAACAGCAGAGCAAGTTTGTGGATATGTCCAAGACATCTCAGATTTATCCATCTTAGATGTCTTGAAAATAAATGCACCAGACGTTCTCCTCCAAGGAATTTCTTTCTTCTTCTCCGCATACAAAAGGTAAAAAATACAAAGTTTTGGCCACATAGGACCTTTTTCAAGCCAAATATAATAAGAGTGTGCATTATTATAGTTGGCTTGAAAAAGGCCCCAAATGGCCAAAACGTTGCTTGTATTGGAGGAGAACGTCTGGTGTCTTTGACCTTCTTTTATTTTTAATGATCTGGCAACACTGTGAAAAGTTGCAACAATTCTGCATGGACCACGGACTGGTGCATGGAAGTAGACATCTTTTCACATCTAAGAGGGAAGATGGAAACCCCTTTTAATTCAATGCCTGTGTGGCTGCCTCTCCTAGATTTGGCTGTGGGGAGAAGGTCCAGGTTCCATCATAGTTGCCAATTGTCCTGGATTTCCTTAGATTCCTGACCCAAAAGATGGCGGAATAGACGTAATCTTCATCCAAAAGTAGTTGTTGAGGATGGATGAGGGCATTATAGGGAGGGGTTGGTGAGGCGGAGATGGGGGCAGGGTTTAAATGTCCCCAGAAGTGTTGGCAACTATGGGTAAAAGGAACCCTACCACTCCTGCGGTAAGTTTGTGTTACCATCTGTAAGGGGGAAAACCGGGGTGTAAGTACTTTCAGAACAAGGGATCCGGAACTGCCGGGGCCATGCCTCTGGTTGCAGAGGGAAGACAAACTGCGAGCACAGGAGTCAGGTGACTGGGAATCTGGGGGCGTGCCCAGAGCCAGAGCTCAGGTGACCGGGGAGCTGGAGGCGTGTCTAGGAAGAGGGAGAAAAAGGAGTTTTGCACGGGAAAGCAGGCAGTTGACAGTGGGAGTCAAGCCTGACTAGAGGGAGAAGAGACGCAGGGTTCGTGGAGCCAAGCAAGTGAGGTGCAGTGTTATGGACTAGGGGCTCAGCAGGTCAAACCGGAGACCGCCCACTGCCGACAGAAGACAGAGCATTGTTTAGGCGGGGAAGCCAGAAGAAAACAACACCGGCATCAGCGGGCATCCGCCTTGTTGGGAACAAGAGTCAGCTAAGTGTAAAACTGCCGATTACAACCGTGTCGACTCTGCTACATCTAGCCAAACTGTGAATTGGCCTTTATAGTCTGTTACCTGCTACTCCCCTAGTTGTCCCCATATTTCCCCTGTTACTCCCTGCGTGGAGATTGACCCTGTTACAATAAATCCCCCCAGTTTATTAACCCTGTACTGGCTGCTCTGTGTTTCTGTGTCACTGCATCTAAAGTACCTGTGTTACATTTGGCATAGTCGGCAGGATGCAGTCTTTAGACACAGACACTGCAGATCAGTCCCTCCTGGGAGCCCCTGGATCTAGCTTGCCGCTGGGGGCCATGCTCAGCAATCTCCCAAAGTTCACCAGGGACAACATGATGCTGTGGGACTGGGTTGAGAGAGTTAGGAGTATGCTACGTACGCATCCGATGACCCCAGCTATGCAAGCCGAAATAGCCCTACTGGCCCTAGACGGCGAGGCCCAGCACTCCGTGATGTACCGCCCTCCTCATGACCGGGATACTGTAGAAAAAGTGGTGCGGATATTGGAGGAGATGCATGAGGATCCCACCAATGTAGGAGAGCTTAGGATACGGCTGTTTCACCAAGTGCAGCAGGAGGGGGAGACTGTGATGCAGTATGTTAATGCATTGCAGAGGGTGCATGCCTATATCACTAGAAAAGACAACATGGGGAATTTGGGAATGGGCCCCCCTGATGTGATCTTAAGGGACCAATTTGTGGCAGGCCTCAGGGATGTGCAGCTGAAGCAGGCCTTGCGGGAGTGCCTGCGCGCTAAGTCACATATGACTTTTCTAGAAGTGGGGGCGGAGACACGTGTGAGAGAGCAGGAGATGGGGGTGACGGCAGTGGCAGGGATGGTCCGGAGTAATGAGGTATGCCTGCAGCTGAACCGGAATGGGTTCGAGAGATGTGAAAGGAGATACAAGAAATACAGAGTGAATGGTCCAGTCTCAAGAAGACCCCTGCACCGACACCAGAGATACCCGGATCAATTGCCCCAGTTAGGGAAAGAATTGAATCCAGGCCCCGCCCTGCAGAAGAGTTCCGTAGAGAAGTGAGGCAGCCCTACACAGACAGAGACACGACCTGCTGGAAGTGCGGAGGCACAGGACATTACGCCAGGGGCTGTGCAAGCCGAGGGCAGCCCCTGTCGCGGCAGCCGTTAAACTAATGGGCTCCGTGTTTGGGGAACACAGCCCAGAGCCTAAGGAAGGGGAAAGAAAAAGAGGAAGTCCTAAAGACCTAGTTTCCACAAGTCCGACTGTCTGGGCCGAAATAAGCGGTCGGGCTGTTCACTGCCTGATTGACACGGGATCCCAGGTGACTACGATGACAGAAGCCTACTTTCAACAGCGGCCTGAATGGGGACCAGTAATTAGACTCACGGCAGCTAATCAATTACCCATCCCGGTCGCAGGGGTGGTATTGATGAAGATCCGAGTGTATGGAAAAGATGTGGGAAAAAAAGGGGTCGTCTTGGTCACAGAGGAAACCGGAAGTGGACCCCCGGTGACCCTCGGAATGAATGTGCTGAAAGAGATCGGGCAAATCCTGATTAGTGAGCCGAAGGAGATTCCTCTAGACCGGTGGGACCCACGAACCCCCTAAAGGAGGGTTTTTCAACAATTAATCCGAGCCACCCATGCTCAGGAGACGTTGAGTGAAGGGAAGGTACTGGGGAAAATAATAGTACCAGCAGCTACGGCGCTCACCTTACCGCCAGGACAAACTGTACTCACGTTACCCGCACGGGCCTGCACACCTCTTGAGGGGGTCGAAGTTTAGATAGAACCAACATCGATGGACAAAGTACCCCCCGGACTCCTGGTGGCTCAGACACTGGCCACGTCCAGGGTGGAAATGTTATAGTGCGGTGCGTTAATCTGGGCGAAGGTGATCTCACACTCCCTCCCAGGGCGGAAATAGCCCAGATTCTGGGAATGCCAGAGAAGTTGGTGTAACCTGATGTGGTACAGCTGTCCGCTGTACGAGGAGACCCCTGGACTATGGCGGTCACCGTGCCTCCGGAATCCCACAGTGCTAGTGCGAACGGGGGACGAAGAATCCTAGAACAAATGTGGGCTGAATTGAAGGGACTTTCACCTTGACATATGCAGCAGGTTGAGGAGGTACTGGAGCAGTACCAGGAAGTCTTTGCTCGCCATGAGGATGATTTTGGTTGCACCGAAGCCATTACCCACGAGATTCCCACAGGGCAGATACCTCCCCAGATGTATAAAGAGGTCAAGGAAATGCTAGCCCATATGTTACAGAATGGTGTGATACGGGAGAGTCAGAGTCTGTGGGCAGCCCCGATTGTCCTGGTCAGGAAGAAACATGGGACCCTGCGGTTCTGTGTGGACTGTAGATGACTGAATGCCTGTACAGTACGAGACTCTTACCCACTACCCCGAATCGAAGAGTCCCTGTCGGCCTTAGGGAAGGCAAGATACTTCTCCTCCTTGGATCTGGCCAACTGGTATAGGCAAGTGCCCGTGTCGAACATGACCGTGTGAAGACGGCGTTCATATTACCCATGGGACTGTTCGAGTTCAATCGGATGCCCTTCGGCCTGACTAACGCCCCCGGGACATTCCAGCGTCTGATGGAGAGGTGCCTGGGCGATTTGAACTTCGAGGCGATACTGATTTATCTTGACGACATAATTGTCTATGCCGCCACCTTCGAGGAGCACCTCCAGCGACTGGAGCAAGTACTGAGTTGCCTACAGAGTCATGGCCTAAAGGTAAAGCCCCAGAAGTGCCACCTGTTCCGCAAACAGATCGAATATCTCGGTCATACTGTGTCGGGTGAAGGAGTCAGGCCCACCCGGGAAAAGGTGGCCGCCGTACAGGAGTGGCCTACCCCGAAGACAGTGAAGGACGTTCGGGCCTTCCTGGGACTTGCCGAGTACTACCGAAGATTCGTGAAGAACTTCACCCGCATAGCCAACCCATTGCTGGAGCTACTTAAGGGAGTGCCGGTGGGCTCCAAGAATCAGGCAATTCGGTGGGGAAGCAGTCAGGAAGAGGCCTTTCGTGCCCTAAAAATGGCCCTGACCAAGGCCCCAATACTTGCCTATGCGGATTTCTCCCAACCATTCATACTCCACACTGATGGGAGTCTACATGGACTGGGAGCCGTGTTATCCCAAATACAGGAAGAGAAAGAGCGCGTGATTGCGTACGCCAGTCGCTCCCTTCACGACTCTGAGAGGAACCAAGATAATTATAGCTCTTTCAAATTAGAGTTGCTGGCTCTGGTTTGGGCAATGACTGAGAAGTTTGCAGAGTATTTGTCCGGGTCTGAAGTACTGGTGAGAACAGATAACAACCCGCTGGCTCACCTGGAGAATGCGAAATTGTGGGCCCTGGAGCAGCGATGGGTGGCCCGCATGGCCAGGTACCGGTATAAGATCGCCTACCGGTCTAAGGCAGAGAATACTCACGCCGACGCCCTCTCCAGAGTGACATATGAACGGCCTGATCATGACCGCGATGAAGATTTGGAGGCGGATGAGGTCCCTAGCTTCCGAAGTTTCATGGGACCCCTGGTCGCGGCGCAGGGACAGATCGGAGAGACGTCAGAAGAACAAGTGCTAGGGCAGCCAAGAGACGACTGGGTCCGACTTCAACAGACTGACAAAGAAGTTGCCCAATTACGTCAATGGGTGGCTTTGAGACAGGTCCCCAGTCGAAAGGAGAGGAGTACCCTGTCCCCGGGGGCCCTGAAAATGCTGGGACAATGGGAGAGACTTTGTTTGCGAGACGGGCTGCTGTACCGATGGGTACAGCTACTGCGAGAGTTTGGGATCACTTGGCAAGTGGTGATCCCAGAGAAGTTGGTCGGAGTAGTGGCTAAGGAGGCTCATGACCGAGGGGCTCACTTCGGACCAGAGAAGACATTTCAGTGGTTGCAGAGGCTGGTGTATCACCCCCGACTGCGAACAACAATAGAAGACACTTGTCGAAGATGTCTGAGCTGTGAGCTTGTTAAGCCCCCGGAGCAGCGGGTCCCCATACAAACCATTGTGACTTCTGCCCCCTTGGAGGTGCTGATGATCGACTATTTGACTGTTGGACCTGCGCATCTCGGGTATGAACATTGCCTAGTGATGACAGACCACTTCACAAAGTTTTCGGTGGTGACCCTGACCAGAGACCAGACCGCCGAATCTGCTGCGCAGGCCATCCACCGAGACTTTATTCGGGTGTACGGCTGCCCAAAGAGGATCCATTCCGATCAAGGCGCCTGCTTCCAGGGCCAGGTGATGGAAGAGCTACACCGGTTGTACAGGATTGAGAAGTCACGGACTACTCCTTACCACCCTCAAGGAAATGGGGCCTGTGAACGCTTTAGTCGGACACTGATCCAAATGCTCCGCACGTTGCAGGAAGATCGGAAGGTAAGGTGGCCTGAGTTTGTAGCCGAGGTGGTGTGGGTCTACAACAACCGAGTGAATAGTCCGACGGGGTTCACTCCTTATACCTTACTGTTTGGGCGAAAGGGGCGAGAGATTTCCGAGTTAGAGCTGGACCCCGAGGAGGACTCCCCACGGATGGGGATGTCTTCCTGGATCCGGGAACACCGGTATCGACTGCAGACCCTCCAACGGTTGGTACAACAAAAGTTTCGTGAGCTCAAACATCATGAGACATTGCCTCTTCGAGGGACAGCTCTGAGGCCCAGGGAGCGGATGTTGGTTCGAGACAGGTGGCCCGAGGCAAATTGAGTAGGCGGTGGGAACAGACCCCGCACCGAGTGAAGCGCAGGGTTGGCGCTGAAGGACCTGTGTATGAAGTTCAACTCGAGAGGGCTGAAGGAGCCCCTACAATGGGGATTCACCGTAGTATGCTGCGGCCCTGTCTGTCTAAAGATGACGAAGATGAAGAAGGATCACCTGCTTCTAGAGAGGGTCCTGTCACAGTTGCCCCAAGCCACGATGTGGATGAAGAAGAATTGTTGATTCTACCTCGGAGCCCCAGCACTCGATTACCTGCAGTCCCCAGTGCAGGCAGCGAGGGAACACCATCGGTTGAAGCCACCGGGCAGGCGGAGATTGGGAATCCAAGTGTCCCTGCACCCCCCATCAGTCAAACTGAGTTACGCCGGTCAGAACGGACAACAGCAGGTGTGCCTCCTCACCGTTACGAGCAAGATCAGTTTATATGGCAACGTATCGTTCAGGAAGTCCAAGAATGTGAACGTTTGGTGAAGGAACTCTCGCCCGTGGAATGGAGAGTTAAAGGAGAGCGGGAGTGTAAGGGGGAAGACCGGGGTGTAAGTACTTTCAGAACAAGGGATCAGGAACTGCCGGGGCCGTGCCTCTGGTTGCAGGGGGAAGACAGACTGCGAGCACAGGAGTCAGGTCACCGGGAAGCTGGGGGCGTGTTCAGAGCCAGAGCTCAGGGGTCAGGTGACCGGGGAGCTGGAGGCGTGTCTAAGAAGAGGGAGAAAAAGGAGTTTTGCGCGGGAAAGCAGGCAGTTGACAGTGGGAGTCAAGCCCGACTAGAGGCTACTCCCCTTGTCCCCATATTTCCCCTGTTACTCCCTGCGTGGAGATTGACCCTGTTACAGTAAATTCCCCTTGTTTATTAACCCTTTACTGGCTGCTCTGTGTTTCTGTGTCACGGCATCTAAAGTACCTGTGTTACACATCAATCCAACTCCATCAACAGAACATGTCATTTGAGGGGTGCACAAATTATATGTAACTATTTTACGCATAGGAACACACATAGTCCCCAGACTCCTTGCCAGGGGTGTAACTATGATAGAAGCAGGGGTTGCAATCGCACCTGGGCCCTGAAGGCTAGGGGGCCCAAAAGGTTTCTTTGGCCCAAATGAAAAGACCTTTACTGTTAAAAACTTTCAATAATTGGGGGCCCTGTTGGAGCTTTTGCATTATGAACCACGAGCTTCAAGTTAAACCACTGCTCCTTGCTATTCCATATTGCTCACATACCATTCACTTACTCTATACGTGTACTACTGTGTGAATACTTTATGCATGCAACTATAAGGTTTGGACATGAGTTTAAGAACGTTTAAAAATAGCATCTTTGCGGATCTCCGGCATTATGTTACAGAGCAGCGCTCACAGCAGGGAGCCTATATTCCACCTACTGCTTATGTCACATAGTAGCGAATACACGGACCTCATCCACCTTTCCCCAGGCTTTGTGTTCTGATTCCTCCTAATTAACTGTCAGCGTGTTTGCTATAGAAGGGAGGAAGTGAGCGGCGTTATTGATCAGTACAGACCCCTGGCTGGTAGCCTGCGGAGGGCTGGGGGTGACAGCAGGCATCACTCAATTCCTTTGTCAGTCACTGTGCGCAATGTACTTTAATGTGCAGTAAGAGCGCTGACAGTCGGCTCTGTGGGTTCAGTACTGGACCCTTTAGTTTTCTGCATAGCTGGACGTATAACTGGCATATAACATATATGCTCTGTGTAAGTCTGCCTTTATGTGTATGTACAATGTGTGTAATTCTGCTTGTGAGTGCTTGTGCAACAATACAAACATATGAGGAGGACAACTGTATAGCTACAAGGGGTGCAGAGGTAACATTCACCTTCCGTTCTTGGTGCCTGAGGGGGCTTAAAGGCTGTCCTGCCAAACAATAAACATCAGTATTACAAGTCATATATGTTAGGTGGAGGTTTACAGATTTTGCATTGGAACAAATTACACCAATAACGAATCAAAGGGAATCTGTCAGGACCAAATGACTGATCAAACCAAGAACAGGCACTCAGTGCAAAGTATTCAGTGCAGCCTCCGACCTACTTATTTTCCATCCATCTCCGTCTCATTGTTTCCCGATTGATGGCTCTGGAGCAAGAGAAGGGTGAATTGAATAGCGAATCAATAAAGGAGCACTGAATTATTTGGCCTTAGAGTTGAGATCAGAAAGTGCAGATGACTGAGAGGTTGAAACTCAATGGCAGAGCAATCTTCATATTGTTTTCCAGGGTCATCAGCAGTGGCGTAACTAGAGTCCGATAGACCCCGATGCAAGATTTGGACTGGCCCACCCCATCCTGATATATATGTATGTAGCTCATCCTGGCCCCATCCTGGTATATATATTTACAAGTGCATCTCACTAAATTAGATTATCATCAAAAAGTTAATTTCAGTTCTTTAATACAAAAAGTGAAACTCATATATTATATAGTGTCATTACAAACAGAGTGATCTATTTCAAGTGTTTATTTCTGTTAATGTTGATGATTATGGCTTACAGCCAACACAAAAGTCATTAACTCAGTAAATTAGAATAATTAACAAAAACACCTGCAAAGGCTTCCTAAGCTTTTAAAAAAGGTCCCTTAGTGTATTTCAGTGGGCTCCACAATCATGGGGAAGACTGCTGACTTGACAGCTGTCCAGAAGGTAGTCATTGACACTGTTACGCTCGCGCCCAGACTGACTGGCATGAGCGTGATTAGTGATCCCACTGTACCATGAACCGAGGAGTGCCTGGAGGGGCGTAACTAAGTATCTAGTGGACTCCGTGGACCAAGGAGGAACCGAGCAGAGGGACCAGGTGCGACTCCAGGTCAGACCCCGGTCACAGTTGTTGACCCACACCGAGGAATGCAGGAACAGGCAGGTTAGACTGGCATACAGGCAGGTGGGTATTGGCAAGTACGGCTGGTATGCAGACAGGTGGGTACTGGCAAGTACGGCTGGTATGCAGACAGGTGGGCACTGGCAGGCACGGCTGGTATGCAGACAGGTGGGTACTGGCAAGAACGGCTGGTATGCAGACAGGTGGGCACTGGCAAGCATGACTGGTATGCAGACAGGGAGATACTGGCAAGCACGGCTGGTATGCAGACCGGGAGGTACTAGCAGGTTGGAGCGTAGGCTGGATAGGGTCCAGTACAGACTGGGAGACAGGTACAGAGCCACAGATGCGGTAGACAAGCAGAGTAAAGCGAAACCGCCGGAGCGGAGGACAAGGCAGAGCAGAGAGGAACTGCTGGTGCGGTGAGCAAGCAGAGCAGAGCGAAAACCGCAGGTGCGGTGGGCAAGGCAGAGAAGAGCGGAACCACCGGAGCGGTGGACAAGGCAGAGCAGAGAGAAACCGCAGGTGCGGTGGACAAGGCAGAGCAGAGCGGAACAGCTGGAGCGGTGGGCAAGGCAGAACAGAGAGAAGCCACCGGAGCGGTTGGCAAGGCAGAGCAGAGAGAAGCCGCTGGAGCGGTGGGCAAGGCAGAGCAGAGAGAAGCTGCCGGAGCGGTGGGAAAGTCAGAGCAGAGAGAAACCGCTGGTGCAGTGAGCAAGGCAGAGCAGAGAGAAGCCACCGGAGCGGTGGGCAAGGCAGAGCAGAGAGAAGCCACCGGAGCGGTGGGCAAGGCAGAGCAGAGAGAAACCGCTGGTGCGGTGAGCAAGGCAGAGCAGAGAGAAGCCGCCGGAGCGGTGGGCAAGTCAGAGCAGAGAGAAGCCGCCGGAGCGGTGGGTAAGGCAGAGCAGAGGGAAGCCGCCGGAGCAGCGGGCAAGTCAGAGCAGAGAGAAACCGCCGGAGCGGTGGGCAAGACAGAGCGGAGAGAAACCGCAGGTGCGGTGGACAAGGCAGAGAGGACAGGGCTCTGTTCACATGGAACAGACTGGAAAATACAGGAAGATATGGAGGAAGGGAAAAGGGACAAGCAGAACCAGATTCACACAAGGTACTTCCTATGAAGGAGCGAGTGGACACAAAACTCACAAACAGAAGTACAGAGACAACGAGTTGGAGTTAAGTGCAGGTTCAGATACTGCAGGAAAGGGGGAGGTACGGACATAGAGACAAACAGGTAACAGGCTAGGATACAGTTCAGACAGGAACTGCTACTGCAATGAGATACAAGAACGAGCCTGGGTATACAGCCCCCAGAGTGGCGGAACAGACTAGAAGTCAGAGATAACAGACCTGGGTATACAGCCCCCAGAGATGGCGGAAACGGACAAGAAGTCACAGATAACAGGTCTGGGTATGCAGCCCCCAGAGATGGCGGAAACAGACAAGAAGCAGAACTGGACCTGGCATCTTCAGAGTCAAGGAGCACACTGAATGTTAGTGTTGCTCAGGCACCTCCTACTGGGTGGAGGGGGTTTAAATATCCAGTGACTCACAGCAATAGGCTGGGGACGCATTAGGGGTGCGCCCACAGCAGCTATAAGAATCAGGAAGTAACCGGGCCGCCGCCCTAAGCAGTCAGTCAAGAGACATGCACACAGCATGAACTGGAGCAAGATTTGCAGGCTGGACTGACAGGTAAGATTGCGGTCTTGTATAGTGGGAGGTGGTGCACTATGCAAGCAAGCCGCCAGGGATGTTACAGACACTAAGTAAATTCAAAGTAAATTTTGCATTTCATTTGGAAATCAAGGTCCCAGACTCTGGAGGAAGAGTGGAGAGGCACATAATCCAATCTGCTAGAGGTCTAGTGTGAAGTTTCCACAATCAGTGATGGTTTGGGGAGCCATGTCATCTGCTGGTGTAGGTCCACTGTGTTTTACCAAGACCAAACTCAGCGCAGCCGTCTACCAGGAAATTTTAGAGCACTTCTTGCTTCCCTCTGCCGACAAGCTTTTTGGAGATGGAAATTTCATTCTCCAGCAGGACTTGGCACCTGTCCACACTGCCAAAAGTACCAATACCTTGTTTAAAAACAACAGTATCACTGTGCTTGATTGGCCAGCAAACTCTCCTGACCTTAACCCCATAGAGAATCTATGGGATATTGTGAAGATGAAGATGAGAGACACCAGACCCAACAATGCAGACGAGCTGAAGGCTGCTATCAAAGCAACCTGGGCTTCCATAACACCTTAGCAGTGCCACAGGCTGATCGCCTCCATGCCATGCTACATTGATGCAGTAATTGATGCAAAAGGAGCCTGACCAAGTGCATTTACTGAACATATGTTTCAGTAGGCCAACATTTCAGATTTTAAAAACATTTTTCAAGCTGTTATAAAATATTCTAATTTACTGAGATAATGACTTTTGTATTTTCATTGGCTGCAAGCCAAAATCATCAACATTAACAGAAATAAACACTTGAAATAGATCACTCTGTTTGTAATGACTCTATATAATGAGTTTCACTTTTTGTATTGAAGAACTGAAATAATTTACTGAGATGCACCTGTGTGAGTATGTATATATATATATATATATATATATATATATATATATATATATATATATATATATATACATACATATATACACTGCTCAAAAAATAAAGGGAACACTTAAACAACAGAATATAACTCCAAGTAAATCAAACTTCTGTGAAATCAAACTGTCCACTTAGGAAGCAACACTGATTGACAATCAATTTCACATGCTGTTGTGCCTTGTGCAAATGGCATAGACAATAGATGGAAATTATTGGCAATTATCAAGACACCCTCAATAAAGGAGTGGTTCTGCAGGTGGGGACCACAGACCACATCTCAGTACCAATGCTTTCTGGCTGCTGTTTTGGTCACTTTTGAATGTTGGTTGTGCTTTCACACTCGTGGTAGCATGAGACAGACTCTACAACCCACAGAAATTGCTCAGGTAGTGCAGCTCATCCAGGATGGCACATCAATGCGAGCTGTGGCAAGAAGGTTTGCTGTGTCTGTCAGCGTAGTGTCCAGAGGCTGGAGGCGCTACCAGGAGACAGGCCAGTACACCAGGAGACCTGGAGAGGGCCATAGGAGGGCAACAACCCAGCAGCAGGACCGCTACCTCCGCCTTTGTGCAAGGAGGAACAGGAGGAGCACTGCCAGAGCCCTGCAAAATGACCTCCAGCAGACCACAAATGTGCATGTGTCTGCACAAATGGTTAGAAACCGACTCCATGAAGGTGGTATGAGGGCCCGACGTCCACAGATGGGGGTTGTGCACACAGCCCAACATCGTGCAGGACGCTTGGCATTTGCCACAGAACACCAGGATTGGCAAAGTCGCCACTGGCGCCCTGTACTCTTCACAGATGAAAGCAGGTTCACACTGAGCACATGTAACAGACGTGACAGAGTCTGGAGATGCCGTGGAGAGCGATCTGCTGCCTGCAACATCCTTCAGCATGACCAGTTTGGCAGTGGGTCAGTAATGGTGTGGGGTGGCATTTCTTTGGAGGGCCGCACAGCACTCCATGTGCTCGCCAGAGGTAGCCTGACTGCCATTAGGTACCGAGATGAGATCCTCAGACCCCTTGTGAGACCATATGCTGGTGCGGTTGGCCCTGGGTTCCTCCTAATGCAGGACAATGCCAGACTTCATGTGGCTGGAGTGTGTCAGCAGTTCCTGCAAGATGAAGGCATTGAAGCTATGGACTGGCCCGCCCGTTCCCCAGACCTGAATCCGATTGAGCACATCTAGGACATCATGTCTCGCTCCATCCACCAACGTTACATTGCACCACAGACTGTCCAGGAGTAGGTGGATGCTTTAGTCCAGGTCTTGGAGGAGATCCCACAGGAGACCATCCGCAACCTCATCAGGAGCATGCCCAGGCATTGTAGGGAGGTCATACAGGCACGTGGAAGCCACACACAATACTGAGCCTCATTTTGACTTGTTTTAAGGACATTACATCAAAGTTGGATCAGCCTGTAGTGTGTTTTTCCACTTTAATTTTGGGGGTGACTCCAAATCCAGGCCTCCATTGGTTAATACATTTGATTTCCATTGATGATTTTTGTGTGATTTTGTTGTCAGCACATTCAACTTTGCACAGAACAAAGTATTCAATGAGAATATTTCATTCATTCAGATCTAGGATGTGTTATTTGAGTGTTCCCTTTATTTTTTTGAGCAGTGTGTATATATATACCCTCCATCCTTCCATCCTGGTATACATGTTCCACTTCCTGTTATACTGTTATATATATAGATACCAGGACAGAGGATATATATATCCCTCATACTGGCCTCATCCTGGTATACAGTGGGGTAAATAAGTATTTTATACACTGCCGATTTTGCACGTTTTCTCACTTACAACGAATGGAGAGGTCTGTAATTTTTATCGTAGGGACACTTCAACTGTGAGAGACAGAATCTAAAAAAGAAAAACAAAAAATGACATTGTATGATTTTTAAATAATTAAATTGCATTTTATTGCATGAAATAAGTATTTGATCACCTACCAACCAGCAAGAATTCTAGTTCTCACAGACCTGTTAGTTTTTCTTTAAGAAGCACTCCTACTCTGCACTCATTACCTGTATTAATTTCACCTGTTTGAACTTGTTATCTGTATAAAAGACACCTGTCCACATAATCAATCGCACTCCAACCTCTCCAACATGGCCAAGACCAAAAAGCTGTCTTAGGACACCAGGGACAAAATTTTAGACCTGCACAAGGTTGGGATGGGCTACAGGAAAATAGGCAAGCAGCTTGGTGAGAAGGCAACGACTGTTTGCACAATTATTAGAAAATGGAAGAAACACAAGATGACTGTCAATCTTCCTCAGTCTGGGGCTCCATGCAAGATCTCGCCTCGTGGGGTAAGGATGATTCTGAGAAAGGTCATGAACCAGCTCAAAACTTCATGGGAGGACCTGGTTAATGACCTGAAGAGAGCTGGGACCACAGTCTCAAACATTACTGTTAGTAACACACTACGCCGTCTTAGATTAAAATCCTGCAGGGCACTCAAGGTCCCACTACTCACACCAGCACATGTCCAGGCCTGTTTGAAGTCCGCCAATGACCATCTGGATGATCCAGAAGAGGCGTGGGTGAGGTCATGTGGTCAGATCAGACCAAAATAGAACTTTTTGGTATCAACTCCATTCGCTGTGTTTGGAGGAAGAAGAAGGATGAGTTCAACCCTAAGAACACCGTTCCAGCAGTGAAGAATGGTGGGGAAAACATCATACTTTAGGGGTGCCTTTCTGCAAAGGGGACAGGAAGACTGCACTGTATTGAAGGGAGGATGGATGGGGTCATGTATCTCGAGATTTTGGCCAACAATCTCCTTACCTCAGTAAGAGGATTGAAGATGGGTCGTGGCTAGGTCTTCTAGCATGACAATGACCCGAAACACACAGCAAGGGAAACTAAGGAGTGGCTCCGTAAGAAGCATTTCAAGGTCCTGGAGTGGCCTAGCCAGTCTCCACACCTGAACCCAATAGAAAATCTTTGGAGGAAGCTGAAACTCAATGTTGCCCAGTGACAGCCCCGAAACCTCAAAGATCTGGAGATGATCTGTATGTAGGAGTGGGCCAAAATCCCTGCTGCTGTGTGTGCAAACTTGGCGAAGAACTACAGGAAACGTCTGACCTCTAATTGCAAACAAAGGTTTCTGTACCAAATATTAAGTTCTGTTTTTCTATTGTATCAAATACTTATTTCATGCAATAAAAAGCAAATTAGTTATGTAAAAATCATTCAATGTGATTTTCTGTGTTTTCTTTTTAGATTCTGTCGCTTACAGTTGAACTGTACCTACAATAAAAATTACAGACTTCTCCATTCTTTGTAGGTGGGAAAACCAGCAAAATCGACAGTGTATCAAATACTTATTTTCCCCAGTGTATATATGCCCTCCATCCGGGTATATATGTTCCCCTTCCTGACACCATCCTGTTATATATATCCCTCATCCTGGTATATATGTCCCTTATCCTGGACCCCATGCTGGTATATATGTCCCCCCGTTCTGCCACTGTTCTTTATTGCATAGAAAAAAATAAACAATTATATTCACCTTCCCTCTGCTCCCCCGCCTTGTGGCGTCCTCTTCTGGACCCAGCAGCTGACTTCAGAGTTAAAGCAACGAGAGTGCATTATGTTACTGCCATGCGCCCCCAGTCACGTGCACGCCAACGTCAGCTGCTGACCTCTGATTGGTCGGCAGCGTGTATTGCCGCGCACAGACTCGATGGGTCTGTGCGCTGCAATACACTTCAGCTGAATGTGTGTCTAAGACATGTTGCTTGTAATATATGTTTGTATGTATAGATGTCTATGTAAGTAAGGTTTGGAGTGACAGCACAGGATGTATTACAATCCCGAGGAGGTGACAGGTCCTATCAGCTTTGTTGGGCAATTTCCGCATTGTATTGATCTCTCATGTGACATGGGTTCCCAAACTCCGGCTAATTAGCCAATTACAGCTCGGTGGGCAATATCTGGATTGCTTGAATTCCACGTCTCCCAATCATTATTTTATCCTGTGTCAATTTAAGCTTCTTCGTGTATCTTGTCAAGTTGGTTCCAACCATGTACGTTATAATCATGATAGCTTTGTAGCCCAATAGTCACTGCAGGGATGTGAGAATTAACCCCCTGTACACTAGGTATTGGGATTTAGTAACATTTCTCTGCTAAACGTGTTAAAGCAGTATTATGCCATGCATTCTCTAAGAAGAATGGTACAGGATTAGAAAAACATGGCTTCTTTCTTCCCTACTCACACCACACCTGTGTTTGGGTTATGTGTGGTATTGCAGTTCAGCTCCATTTAGGGCTGCTCTGCAACTGCTCTGTGGCGCTGTGTTTGGAACTTTGTGTTGTTAAACGGGTTGTCCCAAAATCATATCTGATCTGATCACAAGATATCACCTAGGATATCACCAGTGGGGAGCAACTTATTAGGGAGTGCATTTAAAAAAAAATATATGTTCCTTTTTTTTCTTTTGAAATTGTGTACCCTTAAAGAGTAACCATCATTTTATTTTATTTTTTGTCAGAAATCAATAGTAAGTGAAGATAAGAAAAATATTAAACAGTTTTTTATTTTCTTAATCAGATAAATTTGCTTCTTTCTTCTCCTTTACTGATATTTCACTCTCAATTCCAGAGTAAAATCTGTCTTCAATGAAGACAGATATTCCCATTACTGAGATTTGAGATGACAATTGGTGCTCATAAACTTCTTTGGTTTAGGCAAAACATCCCACACTGATGACACACGGATGATTTCCGTGTATCATCAGTGTCACACATACCGGCGCCTGGGAATCAGTGTACAGTTGGCGCTTGGGAACAGCGCTGGGTGCTGAATGCTGCCCTCATTATTGTCTCCTGCTTGTGCTGCGATCAGTGATCAATGATGAGAGTAGTATTCTGCTCCCACTGTGTCCTGGTGTAAAAATAGGAATAAAATAAAAATATTCCTTATACTCACCTGTCCGAAGATGTCCCCCGCTGTAATCCACCTGCTTGCTCACGCAGAGGAGCTGGGGAGAATGACACTCCAGGAGCGAGCCTCAGAGCTGCGCTGAGCTCAGTGAGTGACAGGACACCTGGGCCCGCTCGCTGGAGCGAGTCATTCTCTCCAGCTCCTCTGTGTGAACGGTCAGATGGGTTACAGAGGGCGACATCTTCGCACAGGTGAGCAAAAGGATTTTTTTATTATTTTTAAACCAGGACACAGCGGGAGCGGAATACTACTCTCAACATTGTCCCTTGCTCACGCTAATCACAGCGCCGGCAGGGGACAAGGATGAGGGCTGCGTTCAGCACCTGGCGCTTGGAACAGCGCTAACTGTACCGCTGATTCACAGGCGCCAGTACGTGTGCTCCTGATGAGGCACACGGTTGCCCCACAGGTGCACATGGACACACATACCTCCGGTACTGTTTTTTCCGGTACCGGAAATATCAGGACGTGTGAAACCAGCCTTTCTGTGGACTTCATCTGGCCTCTGTTTAGCGGTGTCCTTTTTTCCAAAGGTTCACAAAACTGTGGCCGACGGCACTTTTATGCACGCCTAGTAAAAAGACGGACACTGTGGGATCACAGGCCAGACGGTGTCTACAGTGCCTCCATCTGCCTCACTACAGGGAATCTTCCGCTGGGGGTTCTGTCTGAATCACGTATTTCAGAGATTTACACAGAAACCCCGGTGTAAGCGCTCAGTGCAGGATAAATGTGAGCCGAGCCTTACTGCGATATTTGGGAGGCAAAATTAACAAATCAGCAGCAGATGAATAATTGGTTTTATTTTTTTTTTTACACTGTTCTTCATGCGGCATAAGTGATTAGACGACTTTATTCTTCAGGTCGGTGCGATTACAGCGATACTAGATTTATATCGGGTTTTTATGTTTGGCTGCTGTCACACACTAAAAAATGTTTTTTTTTATTTTTGCAAAGACTAGGTTTTTGCATTGCCATATTTTGAGAGCTATCATTTTTCCATGTTTCGGCCAACAGTCATGTGATGGCTTTTTTTTTTTGCTAGATGAGTTGACGTTGTTATTGGTACCAGTTTCGGGCACGTGACATTTTTTGATCGCTTTCTATTCCGATTTTTTGGAGGCAGAATAAACAAAACCCAACAATTCAGGAATTGTTTTTTTGTTGTTTTTTTTATGCCGTTCCGTGTATTGTGAAATTGATAAGGCAGTGTCATTCTTCTGGTCAGTACGTTTACAGCGATACAAGATTTATATATTTTTATATTTTGGCGCTGATGGAGCTGAATGGTGGCTTGTTTCTTTGCAGGGCAAGATGATGTTTTCAGCGGTACAATTTTTGTTTACATTCGTCTTTTTGATCGCGTTTTATTCCACTTTTTTTTTGGCAGTATGATGATAAAGAACCCTTTTTTGCTTAATTTTTTAAATTATTTTTACCATTTTCACTAAAGGGGTTAATTAATGGGACAGTTTTATAGGTCAGGTCGTTCCGGAGTCGGCAATACCAAATATGTGTACTTTTGTTTTTTTCAGAATAATATTTATTTATGAGTACTATTATACATATATACTAGCTGTACTACCCGGCTTCGCCCGGGTTAATAATTGCTGTTAGCAAAATAGAATGTGTTAACAAAAATTTATTCTCCACACAAAAACCACAAAACAAACAGATAGAAATGTAATTATTAAAAGGCAAAAACTAAGCTAATAGAAGCATTTCACAACATATATTTCAACACCAGAGATATTCCACACAGATTTAACTAAATTGGCCAAGTAATGTGAAGTAATCTTCTACTCCTTATTCGAGAGCCTTTTGATAAACGACATTCTTAGTTCTTCCTTCAGGTGCAAACACGAACAGATTTTTGGCTGTTCCAACTCTTGAACAGGCCACATAAAGTTGACCATGAGAAAAGCATGGAGATTGTAAATTTATTCCAACTACTTTCAAGGACTGTCCCTGAGCCTTGTTGATGGACGTAGCAAATGCCAGTCGAACAGGAAACTGGAGGCGTTTAAAATCAAAAGGCAAATCAGATGGAATGAGAGGAATTGTTGGAATGAAAACATCTTCTCCTGCGGCACATCCTGTCAAAATGGTTGCCTCAATTACATGTGTAAACAGGTTCTTAATTAAGAGTCTTGTTCCATTACACAGCTTTGGTGGATCCAAATTTCTCAATAGCAGAATAGGTGCTCCAGGTTTTAGAAAGAGGTTGTGAGGAGGAAGTCCTTGTGGCTCCAAGGAATTGAGGAACTCAGTTGGATAAAATAATGCTTGAGCAGGGTCTTTTACTGTATCCACTGACTTGTAGGTTGTGCACACACCTGGAAGGAGATTTAGAATTTGAAGATTGATCTTGTTGACACTGTCATTTTTGGGAGCTAGAATAGCCCTTTCACACAGCCAGCCAGAATTTTTGAAGTGGAGTTGAATGTTTGGAAAAACCTTTGCTTTCAACTCCTCAATGGAAGTCACAATGCAACAAAAGTTGCTTGGGAAGGTGATCTGTCCAGTGGTTGAGTTTACTGGTTCCTTGCCATCTCCAATAGTCAACAGCTGGCTCGAAAACAGTCCAGCAGAAACATCGCCTGTCATGTAGACCCTCATGTTTGTGTTCAGTGACATTTTCTTTACTTTTCTCCAAAGGTACGATGCTTTGAGACAGGCATTCAGTTCGTCTGCAGGGGTTGATCTTGGAATAACAAGTAGTGTTTGGCGGAAGTCACCTGCCAAAACAACAACTACTCCTCCCATGATATATTTGTTGCTACGCAGGTCTTGCAGAAGTCTGTCCACTGCTTCCAGAGCCCTTTAGTGTGACATGGTGCATTCATCCCAAATGATGTCACTGCATTTTTGAAGCAATTTGGCCAGTCCTGATCCCTTGGCAATATTACACACGGGACTGTCACTATGAGACAGGTTAAGTGGTAGTTTGAATGTCGAATGTGCTGTCCTGCCACCTTTTAAAAGCGTAGCTGCAATTCCATAAGATGCCACTGCAAGTGCAATCTTTTTTTGTTGTCGAAATTTTGCCAGGAGCAAGTTGATTACAAATGTCTTTCCTGTTCCACCTGGAGCATCAAGGAAGACAATCCCACCTTTGTTGGTTTCACTGAAACTTAAAATGTAGTTATAGGCGTCCCTTTGATCTGGTACCAATAGTGGCTCGTTCTGAGACACAAATGCTGTCAGTTCATCAATATCGTAGTTTGTTTCTAGGAAAATCACCCTACACATTTGGATGCCTTCAGGATTTCTTATTGGAGCAGGCAACCCAAGCAACTGTAAGGCTTTTCCTGACATTGCTATGCACTGATCTTCAAGGAGCATTAAAGTTTCATTGAACATTTCCTCAGTGAAGTTGATGAGTTGCTGAGGATTTTCCCTTCTAATCTGCATGAGGATGTCCTCACTGAGATCAGTTTTGTACTTTGTCCAAATCTTAAGAGGATTTGAAATGCTATAGGTTGTTAGAATAATAGCAAAGAGGTGTGTTAGTCGCTTTGGGGTTTGTGTGGCTGCTGCTTCACTGAGGGTCATGTCCCAGTGTCCATCATTTTCCAAAAGTCCTTTTCTTTGGCAAGCTTCCCTGTATGTTTCACACACATGGCCTCCGACGGTCTTCAGGTCAGAAAATGATGTAGGGCCTTTGACAACATGAAGTAACATGCGCAGGTAGAAGCACTCTGCATTTGACGGATGAACAGTGTAGACGCGACCAAGAGTATCAGTTGCTTTCACCCCTGGATAGCCTTCAATATCAAGCCCCCGTTTCCTCCGTTCCAGTGTTTTTATGGAGGCATTCCAAGTGTAGTACTTTGGTAAATCACAGTAGAGAATTGTTTTTGCAAAAGGGTCTTGTTGACACAGCTCAAAAAATGCCAAGAGGGTGGTCTTAGGTGGTGTTAGGAGCTGCTGCTGCAAGTTTGCTGGGTTAAAGTAAATTCTCTGTTCATTTTCCAAGTGCACACTCAGATGCACAACTGATGGGTAGCGCTCATGAATCGAGAATCCTAGTATTCTCCAAACAGCTTCATTGCAGCTTATGTACCTGCCCATCTGGAATGCCTCCACTTCATCAATAATAGGTCCATTTTTCTGTAGTTCAAAAACTGCTTGATCACTTCCTTTGTGGACATATTTGCAGATATACTTGATTGATTTCACAGAGTGGCAAGATTCGACATTTATGTGGGCCTGGAAGATTTTTGAGAGCAAAGGGTTGTAAGGCACTACCCACCTGTTGTCAATTTCTATCTCTTGGAGTGATGATCCAACACGCATTTCGAGCTTTGCTATGAAACCACCATCCCCTGGCTTTCTTCTTCGGTAGACTGGATATCCATCTTGTCCTGTTTGGGTTTCTTGGACCAGGGATCGTGGGTAATGCTTTGAACACCTGCCATCAATCATACAGGGAGAATTTTTGCTCAGACTCCCACACGGACCATGGATCATGTTTTTTGTGATGGTGTCAAACAGCAATGGGTCAATCTGAGGGTCTGGCAATTCGGCACTGATGATATTGTCAATTTCGGTAGGCTGTATTTTTTGCTTCAGCCAAATCAAGATGTGGGCGTGAGGAAGGCCTCTATTTTGCCATTCAACTGAATACATCCAGCACTGCTTCTCACCATAAATATGTGATTTTGTGATGAGATTAGTCATTTTTGAAAGTTTCTGTTTGAAAACCCGAGCAATAAGGTCATGGCGATTCACTGTTTTTTGGCCCGGCAACAGGTGCCCTCCAATTTCCTCCCAGGCAGGACTGCAAGTAAAAGTGATGAAAAGATCTGGATGGCCATACTTTCTCACATAAGTCATTGCATCCTGTGTGTATTCATGCATGTGTCGTGGGCTTCCAGTGACAGTTGATGGAAGAATAACCATTTTCCCCAACTCTGGATCAGCATCATTTGCAACAGCATCTCTAAGGTGAATATATTCCTCTGCCCTGAGCTTCTTTTGATTTAGTCGGATATATAAAAGACGTTCACTCTCAATCTGTGCATACATGTCAACAATAAATTGGTGTTTGCATTTCAAGATGTGATTTTCCTCTGCAAATCTGGTCATGATCCTATATGCACAGAAGTCCATGTCAGACACTTTTTTTCCTGAAGGGTTGCCTGCTGTAGGATCTGTTTGAGGTATTCCAAAGTGATAGCCATCCTGTCCCTGCCAAAAGATGATTGGATATTGCAGAGCATCATAGGACCTGTGAGTTTCTGCTACTCATTGCAAACTATTGTTCCTTTTCTGAAGCACAATGTCACGACTTTGAAAATCATTACCTACAATCAAGATGGCTACCTCATCAAGTGTGGGAGCATTGAAACGTCGCTGATGTTTACCTTGTGGTGTTTTGTCAGCTCGAATGACAACCTTGTAATCGTCATTTGGCATGCATTCAAGTGCAGTCTTGAAAAGTTGAACATATAGATTGTTGGAGTGAAGGAACTGCTGCAAAATAGTGACAATATCAAGGCGAGTGTTAGGAATTAAAGAGCATCTCCGCTGAGCCTCTGCTTCTGCATTTCCCATAAAGAAGAGTGGAAGAAATTGAGGTTCTTCTCCTTGTAATGGAAGCAGTGAGCCAATTGAGTGGTAAACCTGTCCTTGAACTTTAAATGTCGGCATAAATCCTGTTGTAAACTTTCTTTTGTTGCATCAAGTGATGTCATTTGGAAGCAGGAGTTGTACTTCCTAATGTTGTCCAAGAAATGCTTTGATATTGTACTGGTACCTGTCATCAGAGACTTTAGGGGATCTAGTGGTGACAGGAGAGGTGAAAGTTTTATCTTACCATTTGCACAGCATAAACCTGGCGGTTCATCTTTCCATTTCAGGGCACTGCAGTACATGCAGACCACATCCATTTTTCCTATCTGAACTTTAGGATTATCCTGATAGTTTATGTCTGACTGGTAACAAAAGGGAGCATGTTTCAAATCTCCAACCATTTCCTGTGCCCTGGTGGAAGAAATAGCAATTCTCTTAGTGGCAAGTCGGCCTTCTCTCTGCTGAGATGACTCTTGGCCTTTGAGGAAGCAGCTCTTCTTCTCTTATCTGCAAGCCTCGCTTCCCTCTCCTCAGAAAGTTCATTGGCTCTTGAGGAAGCAGTTCTTGTTCTCTTGTCTGCAAGCCTCGCTTCACTCTCCTCAGAAAGTTCATTGGCCCTTGAGGAAGCAGCTCTTGTTTTCATGTCTGCAAGCCTCGCTTCCCTCTCCTCAGAAAGTTCATTGGCTCTTGAGGAAGCAGCTCTTGTTTTCATGTCTGCAAGCCTCGTTTCCCTCTGCTCAGAAAGTTCATTGGCTCTTGAGGAAGCAGCTGCTGTTCTCATGTGTGTCAGCCTTGTTTCTCGGTCTTCACATTTTTCATTGGCCCGTAATGCAGCTTTTCTTTTCGCATCAGCTGACATTCGTGCCATGAAATTCCTTTTTCTTATGAGGCATTATTGTGGTAAAAATAGTCTGTAACTGGCAGTTTCTATATCATCTCACACAGAAGTAATGTGACTGACATCAGCCTTTCCACCAACACACCCTAGCTGACATATTATTACCTTACACAAGCTTTGTTATACTGAGAATGTCCTTTGTTGCCTATATTAACCAATCACAGCTCAGATTAATTAACTGTAGCAAAATAGAAGCTGAGCTGGGATTGGTTGCTATTGGCAGCTTGATAAATCTTTGTGAGATGAGTTTTGTGTGTGCTGAGGGTGGTATATGTGTTCAAGCACGTGGTAGTGTGTGGCGCATTTTGTGTGTGTGTTCATATCCCCGTGTGTGGTGACTATGAGTATCCCATGTCGTGGCCCCACCTTAGCAACTGTAAGGTATATACTCTTTGGCGCCATCGCTCTCATTCTTTAATTCTCCCTTGTTCACATGTGGCAGCTGTCAATTTGCCTCCAAAAACTTTTCCTTTCACTTTTTCCCCATTATGTAGATAGGGGCAAAATTGTTTGAATTGGAATGCGCGGGGTTAAAATTTCACCTCACAACATAGCCTATGACGCTCACGGGATCCAGACGTGTGACTGTGCAAAATTTTGTGGCTGTAGCTGCGACGGTGCAGATGCCAATCCGGGACATACACACATACATACACACACATTCAGCTTTATATATTATATATATATACAGTGGTGGCCAAAAGTATTGGCACCCCTGCAATTCTGTCAGATAATACTCAGTTTCTTCCTGAAAATGATTGCAATCACAAATTCTTTGGTATTATTATCTTCATTTAATTTGCTTGCAAGGAAAAAACACAAAAGAGAATGAAGCAAAAATCAAATCATTGATCATTTCAGACAAAACTCCAAAAATGGGCCAGAGAAAAGTATTGGCACCCTCAGCCTAATACTTGGTTGCACAACCTTTAGCCAAAATAACTGCGAACAACCGCTTCCGGTAACCATCAATGAGTTTCTTACAATGCTCTGCTGGAATTGTAGACCATTCTTCTTTGGCAAACTGCTCCAGGTCCCTGATATTTGAAGGGTGCCTTCTCCAAACTGCCATTTTGAGATCTCTCCACAGGTGTTCTATGGGATTCAGGTCTGGACTCATTGCTGGCCACCTTCGAAGTCTCCAGTGCTTTCTCTCAAACCATTTTATAGTGCTTTTGGAAGTGTGTTTTGGGTCATTGTCCTGCTGGAAGACCCACGACCTCTGAGGGAGACCCAGCTTTCTCACACTGGGCCCTACATTATGCTGCAAAATTTGTTGGTAGTCTTCAGACTTCATAATGCCATGCACACGGTCAAGCAGTCCAGTGCCAGAGGCAGCAAAGCAACCCCAAAACATCAGGGAACCTCCGCCATGTTTGACTGTAGGGACCGTGTTCTTTTCTTTGAATGCCTCTTCTTTTTTCCTGTACACTCTATGTTGATGCTTTTTGCCAAAAAGCTCTACTTTTGTCTCATCTGACCAGAGAACATTCTTCCAAAACGTTTTAGGCTTTCTCAGGTAAGTTTTGGCAAACTCCAGCCTGGCTTTTTTATGTCCCGGGGTAAGAAGTGGGGTCTTCCTGGGTATCCTACCATACAGTCCCTTTGTATTCAGACGCCGACGAATAGTACGGGTTGACACTGTTGTACCCTCGGACTGCAGGGCAGCTTGAACTTGTTCGGATGTTAGTCGAGGTTCTTTATCCACCATCCGCACAATCTTGCGTTGAAATCTCTCGTCAATTTTTCTTTTCCGTCCACGTCTAGGGAGGTTAGCCACAGTGCCATGGGCTTTAAACTTCTTGATGACACTGCGCACGGAAGACACAGGAACATTCAGGTCTTTGGAGATGGACTTGTAGCCTTGAGATTGCTCATGCGTCCTCACAATTTGGTTTCTCAAGTCCTCAAACAGTTCTTTGGTCTTCTTTCTTTTCTCCATGCTCAATGTGGTACACGCAAGGACACAGGACAGAGGTTGAGTCAACTTTAATCCATGTTAACTGGCTGCAAGTGTGATTTAGTTATTGCCAACACCAGTTAGGTGCCACAGGTAAGTTACAGGTGCTGTTAATTACACGAATTAGAGAAGCATCACATGATTTTTCAAACAGTGCCAATACTTTTGTCCACCCCCTTTTTTAGGTTTGGTGTGGAATTATATCCAATTTGGCTTTAGTACAATTCTTTTTGGGTTTTTTCCTTGCAAGCAAATTAAATGAAGATAATAATACCAAAGAATTTGTGATTGCAATCATTTTCAGGAAGAAACTGAGTATTATCTGACAGAATTGCAGGGGTGCCAATACTTTTGGCCACCACTGTATATACACTGCTTAAAAAAATATAGGGAACACTCAAATAACACATCCTAGATCTGAATGAATGAAATATTCTCACTGAATACTTTGTTCTGTACAAAGTTGAATGTGCTGACAACAAAATCACACACAAATCATCAATGGAAATCAAATGTATTAACCAATGAAGGCCTGGATTTGGAGTCACCCCCAAAATTTAAGTGGAAAAACACACTACAGGCTGATCCAACATTGATGTAATGTCCTTAAAACAAGTCAAAATGAGGCTCAGTATTGTGTGTGGCCTCCACGTGCCTGTATGACCTCCCACCAACGCCTGGGCATGTTCCTGCTGAGGTTGCGGATTGTCTCCTGTGGGATCTCCTCCCAGACCTGGACTAAAGCATCCGCCAACTTTTGGACAGTCTGTGGTGGTGGATGGAGCGAGACATGATGTCCCAGATGTGCTCAATCGGACTCAGGTCTGGGGAACGGGCGGGCCAGTCCATAGCTTCAATGCCTTCATCTTGCAGGAACTGATGACACACTCCAGCCACATGAGGTCTGGCATTGTCCTGCATTAGGAGGAACCCAGGGCCAACCGCACCAGCATATGGTCTCACAAGGGGTCTGAGGATCTCATCTCGGTACCTAATGGCAGTCAGGCTACCTCTGGCGAGCACATGGAGGGCTGTGCGGCCCTCCAAAGAAATGCCACCCCACACCATTACTGACCCACTGCCAAACCGGTCATGCTGAAGGATGTTGCAGGCAGCAGATCGCTCTCCACAGCGTCTCCAGACTCTGTCACATGTGCTCAGTGTGAACCTGCATTCATCTGTGAAGAGCACAGGGCGCCAGTGGTGACTTTGCCAATCCTGGTGTTCTGTGGCAAATGCCAAGCGTCCTGCACGGTGTGGGGCTGTGAGCACAACCCCCATCTGTGGACGTCGGGCCCTCATACCACCCTCATGGAGTCGGTTTCTAACCGTTTGTGCAGACACATGCACATTTGTGGCCTGCTTGATGTCATTTTGCAGGGCTCTGGCAGTGCTCCTCCTGTTCCTCCTTGCACAAAGGCAGAGGTAGCGGTCCTGCTGCTGGGTTGTTGCCCTCCTATGGCCCCCTCCACATCTCCTGGTGTACTGGCCTGTCTCCTGGTAGCGCGTCCAGCCTCTGAACACTACGCTGACAGACACAGTAAACCTTCTTGCCACAGCTCGCATTGATGTGCCATCCTGGATGAGCTGCACTACCTGAGCAACTTCTGTGGGTTGTAGAGTCCGTCTCATGCTACCACGAGTGTGAAAGCACAACCAACATTCAAAAGTGACCAAAACATCAGGCAGAAAGCATTGGTACTGAGATGTGGTCTGTGGTCCCCCTCTACAGAACCACTCCTTTATTGAGCGTGTCTTGATAATTGCCAATAGCTTTCCATCTATTGTCTATTCCACTTGCACAACAGCATGTGAAATTAATTGTCAATCAGTGTTTCTTCCTAAGTGGACATTTTCATTTCACAGAAGTTTGATTTACTCGGAGTTATATTCTGTTGTTTAAGTGTTCCCTTTATTTTTTTGAGCAGTATATTATATTATATATATATATATACATACATATACACACACACACACATACACATATACACACACATACACATATATATATCGGAGTCTCCGGTCCAAGAGCAGAAGGGCTTTTGTCCCTCTGATCGCTCTTTAAAAATGCTGCAATCACACCATTTAGGAGGTTAAAGTGCCGGGAGCGAATCAGCTGACACCCGGCGGCGATTGCACCCGCATAGCCTCTGTGCGGGCGCGATCGTTGAGACGTAATAACACTTACCTGGTCATTAAAGCCCAGGGAATAGGGACGCATTAATATGGGTCAAGTCAGACAGGGGTTAACTACCAAGATTTGTGAAGAATCAAACATGAAGCGACCAAGAAGCCATTATCCTCCAGGGCTGTCATATTCCAATGTTGCAACATCCCTGGAGCGCCCAGAAGTACAAGGTGCTCAGTGCTCAGAGACATGGCCAAGGTGGAGGAGGACTGAAACCCGAACAAGACACTGGAAGGATGTGAACATACTACCCACTTAAAGAATATGTACATTGTTTTGATGTGTAATGTAAACTGTGATGTATAATGTGAATTTTGACTTGTGTTAATAATGTTGATAATGTGTGTATTTTGACAGAAAGGATAACGAGAGTAAATGTTTAAGACTAGCCCAGAGTGGGAGGAGAAAAGTTGAAGGAATAACGACAGCTCCTGGTAGTGAGTTAAGATAGGGCTTGGAGTGCAAAGAGAAAGGACCTAAGGTCCAATGTGAGCAGTGCCACATTCTTGGGCGTTCCTAAGTGAGAGGAGACAAAAAGGAAGAGATAGTCACTTCTGCTCCAGATCTCGCTAATAGACAAAGTGATCTACCGAAGATGGGTACTGCGAGAGGACGACGAGCAGGGAGGCCCACACTTTATAACTCAAGTGAAGTAACGGGCCTAGACAGGACTGAGTATGCATGACGAATAGAGTGTCCCGGGCAGGAGTTCCAGAGCGTCAGCATTAGAGGAGATGAATACTGGCCATACTGGCACCATAGCTCACCTAAGGGGAAAGAAGATGTGGAACCGTGGGACGAGTAAAGGACTCTGCATAAACAAAACTGTAGTTTCGATCTAGGTTGTGGTGAAGTAGTGAGGATCAGCGAATGCAGGAGGACAAGGGAGTAAAGAGGAAGGAATTGAAACTGGCAGGAAATGCTCAGAGTTGTGAAGGAAACATTCATAACATTGTGTACCTGCTATCTCCCATATATATTCCCTACCAAGTTCCCATTCAGTAAAAAGTTTATTGTTGAATGGTGGTCTCCCTCATTGAACTGCAAAACATCTGGTCCTGACAAACCAGAGTCATTGGTTACATGCAGCCTGCACAAGCATAGCGCACTCACAGCACAAGTCCACACACCCAGCCAGGACCCCAATCTTCATCTAATGTGCCAGAGATGAGTAACTCGCCAACGGTGAAGCTAATATGTCAAGATGGGGTCAAGAAATATCTGAAGACAAATTTTTATGATCTTATGGGCTCATGAGATGAGTGACTCTTGCCAAACCAGATGGATGGGCCCGTGACTGGATCAGTAATGTGCACAGACCTCCAATTTGACTCAAATGCCAGCAAGGTGGAGGTGGGGTACTGCTAGATGAACTAGTTGGATTTTTTCTGGTTGTAGGTTTGAGAGTTGATTTTGAGTGCATTTTCAGTCAGTTTTTAGAAGACACTTTATTGAACCAGTGGTACAAGAAAAAGTCTGCATCTATAAAGAAAACCATGATTTTTATGTAGTACAATGCTCCATTGCAGCACTGAAGTCTCCACTGCTTGGCTTCCAGTAAAGGCCTTAAAGATGAAAGAATAATGACAAGGCCCCTTCTTCTCCTGACCTAGTCTATTGAGAACTTGTGGGCCCTTCTTAAACGGGAGATTTACTATGAAGGCTAAAAAAGTCACCTCTCTGATCAGAGTCTGGGAGGCTGTGGTTGGTGCTGCCCAAAAAGTTAATTAAGAAACTGACAGACTCCATGCATGGAAGGCTTATGGCCATTATTGAAAAGGGGGGCTATATGGGTCACTGGTATTTTTTTTCTAAACAAATGTATTTTTGGACATTTTGAGTTATTTGGTCATTCTCACTTTAACAGATGAAAATAAACAATTGAGATGGGAAAATTTACGTTTTTCATTTAGTGCACACATAGATATTATAAAAAATAATAGGACCCACAGTCCTTTAGTTTTAACGTATAATTACACAAAACAAGTATGTCTCTAATATTCAAACCCATACATACACGATGCATCAGAACACTACGATTAATGAATACATGGACTCCAATATTGCTGTAAACGTTAAAAAAAAGGTAAATTAGTGGGCCCTATGGAGGCTGTCAATCATGCCCCGAGGGTGCGTGATTAGAGGATCTGAGGCAAGACTAGTCTGCAGGAACAGCTGCCCCACCAGACTAGTCTTGTCTCATTAGTATATGCAGATTTGCAGAATAAAATCGCACTTCATTTTGTTTTTCTCATGGATTCTATGGCATGGAATAATTGATAAAAGTTATGGCATGTCTTATTACGCAGGTGCCATAGGGCAGAACACTCACTTGTCTGCTTTAAGACTCTGCAATGGCATACAGGTTCCTTGCTGGAAGTGCAAAGAACACAAGTATAAGCCAGTCCTCCAACCCCTCCTGCTGCCCTTCACTATTTGCATGATGGCTCTTGTTTGCTGCTCCCCCTCCTGTGATGTTCTGGCTGGAGAAGGTCAGGACAGGTGTATCCTGGCTGTTGTTGATGTGCTGCCCAGAGGTTCAAGTTGTCCTTGACTCCAGCCGGACATTGAAAGACCAGGAGAAAATTCTGTGAATGCCACAGTGGCTGGAAACCTTGCGTGTCACTGCGGACACCGCCTTTGCTCTGAATGCCGTACATGCGGCCAGCACTCTGTCTTCCTATCAATCTTTCCTCTATCTGTCATGTTTGCCTGTTCCCTGTGTCTCCCTTCCGTCTCCTCTCCATCAGGCTCATACTTTTTCCATTCTGCAGCTGACTGGAAACTGTATGCCGCCCATCTCAGTCCAGCTGATGTTATATTCACACGCTATCCCTACCGCCACACGAGAATGTATGATAATAACTGCATCTTTGCAAGGAACTATCTAGATGTCACATGGGAAACAAGAAAATAAAAATAGCTGGTTGCTAGGCGACACTGCGCATATTTACTAAATAAGGAGATAACCGAGCTAATCCGTAAATATCCGCATGTGGGGTATAGTATACGATGTAGATTCCTGACAAATGGACCTAAACTCAATGACCACTCTCTTATATTCTAGAGATGACCCAACCTTTTCAAATTCCAATTTGCTAGAACAATTGAATATTTCTCAAAAATTAGATTCGCCGCGAATCCCAAGTAGTGCAAAGTCTTTAATTTCCCAGAAAAAAAACCCATAACGCGAGGTCTTCTATGATTGAATAGGGTTCAATACAATCCCTTTAATGCAAACACAACTTATTAATATGACCTCAACATATCTGGCTCTGAGTAAAGGGATGTTAACCGGAGGTAAAACGCTGAACTTACAGACTCTTCATGCATTTTAAAATGTAAAAACGGTCTAAAAATTATATAACATATATAACAAACATGCCAGTTTTTATACACATACGGTGGTACTGGGAAGGAACTGTAGCTTTTTTTGGCAAGTCGTGGTCCCCATTTTTTTCATTGTTTGGGGAGTAGAATCAGGTTTGTTATTGGTTAATTGAAAAAGCTTTAATTATTAAATAAGAGCTTTCAGGAGCTGTTGAGCCTCATCCACCAACAGCGGCGGCATCACTTACTCCCGAGCGGACTACTGAAGATGCAGATTACACCCCAAATCTTTTGGCCAAACATCAGCTCTACTCTTTGCCAACACCACCCTCCTCTGATGATGATGACATCACATCCTCATCACCCCAATCTTGTGTCCGAGTACAATCATTATCATAATCATCATCACCAAGGCTTTGGGTGACCATTGCTTCAGTATGGGAAATCTCTTGAGGTCCTTGTTCCCTCTGCCTGATTCCCACCTTCAGATTTACCTTAGTTAGCGTGTGACTGTGAGTGTCCATACCACCACATCTGAGAGAGCCATCAACACAACTAGACATTTGAATTGTCTCCTCCATCTCATCTAGCCCCCTATCTTCTGAGTACAAAGGCAGACTGTTCATGTCATACAATAAATTAACTGGAACCCCACAGTGCTGCAGCTTACAGGGCAGAACAGATAGAGGGGTCATTGAGGGAACAGGTGGAAAAGGTCTCTACAGAACACTGACTCAAACTGATAGGGTCACCGCCAGGGGTAACACTATTCTGCTGTGACTGAGACGAGTGATGCCACATATTCAATAGCGTCCCCCACTTCCTCCTCGCTGATACGCATGCCAGAGGCAAAGAAGGCCAACTGAGACCTGCACTTGATACTACTAATGCGCAGACAGCTGGTGCCAATGGTGGTGCTGCATCTGGCTTACACATTCTTAGCCATGCTATGGGTGATTTTTTTCTTTTATATTATCTCATCCATTGAAATTTTTTCTTTTACTATATACTTTTAACAACGCTATAATTACTTTGCATCAAATCTTTTCAACCCCAATTATCCGCCCCCCCCAGTTCCCAAAAAAGATGTAACAATAAATGTTACACATCCAGTATGAACAAGTAAAATAGGTGTGCAAAAACAGATATGCACAATTAAATGTCTTTTTTTGCCATTCTTTTTAAAATACTTCTCCCCTTTCCTCAATAAGGACATAACAAGAAATGAGAAGTAGGTGGATCCACCTCCAAAAACCAGCCACGGCAATATGCCGCTGTATAGGAGTGGCGTGTATACAGTCATGGCCAAAAGTTTTGAGAATGACACCAAAATTATATTTTCACATGATCTGCTGGCCTCTGGTTTTTATTAGTGTTTGTATGATGTTTATATCACATACAGAAATATAATTGCAATCATATTATAAGTACCAATAGGTTATATTGACAGTTAGAGTGAGTTAATGCAAGTCAATATTTGCAGTGTTGCCCCTTCTTCTTCAAGACCTCTGTAATTCTCCCTGGCATGCTCTCAATCAACTTTTGGACCAAATCCTGACTGATAGCAGCCCATTCTTGCATAATCAATGCTTGCATTTTGCCAGAATTTGTTGGTGTTTGTTTGTCCACCCGTCTCTTGATGATTGACCACAAGTTCTCAATGTGATTAAAATCTGGGGAGTTTCCAGGCCATGGACCCAAAATCTCTATGTTTTGTTCCATGAGCCATTTAGTTATCACCTTTGCTTTATGGCAAGGTGCTCCATCATGCTGGAAAAGGCATTGTTGGGCGCCAAACTGCTCTTGGACGGTTGGGAGAAGTTGCTCTTGGAAGACATTCTGGTGCCATTCTTTATTCATGGCTGTGTTTTTAGGCAAGACTGTGAGTGAGCGGATTCCCTTGGCTGAGAAGCAACCCCACACATGAATGGTTTCAGGATGCTTTACAGTTGGCATGAGACAAGACTGGTGGTAGCGCTCACCTCTTCTTCTCCGAATAAGCTGTTTTCCAGATGTCCCAAACAATCGAAAAGGGGATTCATCAGAGAAAATGACTTTGCCCCAGTCCTCAGCAGTCCACTCCCTGTACCTTTGCTGCCCTCCTTGAAACCAGCCCTTGCTCAAAGAGTCTCCGCCTCACAGTGCGTGCAGAAGCACTCACACCAGCCTGCTGCCATTCCTGAGCAAGCTCGGCACTGCTGGTAGTCCAATCCCGCAGCTGAAACAGTTTTAATATACGGTCCTGGCGCTTGCTGGTCTTTCATGGGCGCCCTGGAGCCTTTTTGACAACAATGGAAGCTCTCTCCTTGAAGTTCTTGATGATGCGATAGATTGTTGACTGAGGTGCAATCTTTGTAGCTGCGATACTCTTCCCTGTTAGGCCATTTTTGTGCAGTGCAATGATGGCTGCACGTGTTTCTTTAGAGATAACCATGGTTAACTGAAGAGAAACAATGATACCAAGAACCAGCCTCCTTTTAAAGTGTCCAGTGATGTCATTCTTACTTAATCATGACTGACTGATCGCCAGCCCTGTCCTCATCAACACCCACACCTGTGTTAATGGATCAATCACTAAAACGATGCTAGCTGCTCCTTTTAAGGCAGGACTGCAATGATGTTGAAATGTGTTTTGGGGGTTAAAGTTCATTTTCTGGGCAAATATTGACTTTGCAAGTACAGTAATTGCTGTTAAGCTGATCACTCTGACATTCCGGAGTATATGCAAATTGCCATTACAAAAAATGAAGCAGTAAACTTTGGAAAAATTACTATTTGTCTCATTCTCAATACTTTTGGCCATGACTGTAGATGTGAAATCTAACTGGTAAAACAGGTGTGCAAAAAAATAATTTATGACACCTTCATCGATCATAATGGGTGTGGTCTAAATGAGGCCTAAAGGATGCAAAGCTAGAAGCTCTGTTTACCTTTCCTATTAAATATCGAATACTAATCAGCCAACCTGCTAAATAAGAACTTACCACTAGAGGGTGCCGTTTCATCGTCACTGAGTTCCCTCTGTGCAGAGATCCATCATATTAAACAGTGCAGATTGGTTCACACTTGGGGTTTTTTTCTGTGTTTTGTTTTCTACACGAGTATTATTATGCAGGTTACCAAATATTATTGGAAACTGCTGCAAAGCACACCAATAAAAAAAAAAGAAAAAAAAAGGAAGGAGTCCTACTGCAATCTGCGATCGGCACAAAAACGAATATGGCACCCGAACACAACAGATCATGTGCCTACAACCTATATTTGCCCTGTGAAGGAGAATTAAGCACATATACTAATCATAAGCACATTCTAGCTACAGCAAATATAACAGTATTCACACACACATGGCTGTGCCAAGCATAAATAAGGGTTCTGGTTGTGGACCTGCATACTCCCCGCTTCAATGACTTTGTCCTTACCGTATAACATTAATCAGTTCTCAGATGTACAGCTGTGTGTTCACCTTCGCCGATGCATATTCTTTTTGCAGGATCTAGCGGAGTTAACCACTTTTCCCTCAGACCTTTATCAACACTAATTATTTTATTAGGGCGATTTCACAGACACGTGAATCAAGCTCTGAGTACATACTGCGATGTACGTATAGGAGGGGGTCTCCTGACCCAGACTGAACAACCACAAAGGCATAAGTGAGACTGCTGCATTCGAGGCAGTAGATCCGTGGCCTGTACGTACACTGCGGTCTGTCCCCGGATGTGTGAAACTGGCCCCAGCTCATTTCGCGAATTGTACAAGGACGCCAATACCCTGGAACGTACAGCCTTATCTGCATCGATGAGGCTGTCATTTCGGGTTGGGTTGCAGCTCATACGTGGACTGTGAAATACGGCTGCTTGTCACGGCCATACACTGACTTAAGTTAGATCAGAGCTCTGACGTGGACAGGCAAACACTAAGATCTTCACCGACCTCGATAATATTCCACCCAGTCTTTAATGGCATTCACACTAGGTCCCACATTGTAGTTTGGACGAGACCTCAATCCACACAAGCACCATGCATGAAACCGTGATAAAAAAAACAAACATCAATGATGCGCATAACAACTACTCATTCATTTTTTTCCCCACCACATTATTTGGAAATTAATGAAGTGATCTGATTAGTTGCTATAGATCACACCAACATTTTTGTTTAGAACAGTTCTTAGCCTAAATATCCTTTTGACAAGGCTAATATGCAAAATTAAGGCAGGTCTTACACATCCGTGTTCCCCGTTCTCAGTAAGGACTGTATGGATCAGCAAGAGCAGAACTCGACAGTCTCATATATGTCTAAGAGGCTGTTAAGTTTGAATTAGCAGCTAAGTGCCCTGTCCGTGCATAGTAGTCCGTACTCAGATAGGGAAATCTGCCATAGAGACAAAAAGAGTTATCATAGGGGCAGAGAGGCTGTGAGCAGAAGTCTTGTTACTTAAAGGGGGATGTCCACTACTATTATACTCAGGAGAGGTCATCAATATAAAATTGGTGGTGGTCCTTCACCTGGCAGCCCCACTGATCAGCCGTCCTCACACATCTGCACAGTTTAGTGGCTGCTGTCAGGTAGTGATGGTCAGCTCCTATAGAAGGCAATAGTATCTGCCACACAAAGTATGAAGCGATGCTGTTCTGTACACCGATTATATCCAGCTGCAGCCGCACGTGTTACAGCTGATCGGTGGCGGTACCCCACAGTATTCGTTAAATCTCTTCTATATGTTGCAATAAATTTTCCTTTGGAAATTGACATCCAGTGCAGATTTTAAAATCTGCATGATGTCAATTCTTTGCAATGCAAAAGGTGAACTCTTAGACAAATCTGTAGCAAAATCTACCTGTAACACATGGATTTCACTAGAAAATTGCAGCTAATCTGCAGTAAATCCACCCCGAGTGCAAGAGGCCTATGTGATCAGAGACATACATAAGGACCTAGTGTGCTTAGTGTATACCTGGCAGTGATCACTGTCCTTATCTCACTGAGCCAGCCGCTCAAGGCCATCAGTCCACACTCCGTGTCACTGCGCTGCATGGGGCCACGTGGTTTAATAGACAATGTGCAGTTAAGAGACCGTATTAAATACACATAAGAACATCAGCATCTCTAGTTCGTAAAGCATTAAATGTCTTTGTTAAAAGTCTGCGTTCTTCCTTAAAATACTTCCTCTGCCTTTACTGAGATTTCACAGCGTACAATAGGGGAGGGGGGTGGAAAAAGCACAGAGGGGCGGCCGAGGCACAGTCCAGGAAACAGATTGTTAATCCTCCATCTCACGTCAGGTATTTAAAGACTAGAAACATGAGCACACAGGTCAGCAGCATCCCTCCAATCATGATGACCTTGTCCTGGAACGCTCGCTTCTCGATAAGACGCATAACCGTGTTGGACAGGCCGAGCATGTTTGCAACATCCAGGATCTTCTTCTGGGTTCCCTAGGGAAAGGCAACAAAAAAACAGGGGGGAAGGAAAGTGAGGAGTGACAAACAGGGGTGAAAACATTGAGTTACTCTGGAGCAAGGTCATAGAAGATAAGAGCTGACAGGAGACAGGTCACAGAAGTATAGTCATCATCATGGCATCAGAACCTGAAATCTAAGCAAGAATGCCCATCACTTGCATTCCCCAATGGCAAGAAGATACACCTAGTCAAAAATGTATATGTTATTTTAGTAAGGGCGCCATTTAGTTCCAGAGGTAACAAAAGACTGGGTAGATTAAATAGATAACATGGCTGCTATCTTCTAACAGCACCACACCTGTCTACAGGTTGTGTGTGGTATTGCAGCTCAGACCCATTCACTTGCAATTGAGTTGCAATACAAAAAACAGTCATGGTTTACTGATATAGGGCTCCAAATACTGCCAAACCGTTAAGTGATACAATTCTGCCCCCCTACAGCTGCCACTGGGCAGAATGGAAAGAACCAATCTTTGCAGTGGGTCAGGTATTGGAGCAATGGTTATGTGCAGTGGAAGTGGGTGAATGGCAATGCCAAACACAGACAATCTTGGGGTGGTTTCTGGGAAAAGAACAACCTTTTTACACCACTTATTTGACGCCTCTCTCTTCGGCCTTGAGAGCAGGAAGCACTGGTGTCTTGGCATATGTCAGCCCCTTGGCAGGCACGGAGCACGAGCCCAGTCATTACCATTAGGACAGGTGCCCAATATCTATTTGGTATGCAGGATATCTGCCAAGGGTCCAAAGAACGGCTCACCAGCAGAAAAAACTAGCTGCCAATATGGACGTGAGGGCTGCTGGATGACCCCTTCAAGACTGCTACGCGCGATATCCTGTACTTGGAAATCATCTCCCAGGAGTACAATTAAGTAATAAGAGTCACAGGGCTCTGACCTGGCAGCCATGTCAGTAGTCAGTGGGCAGCAGATCAGAGCCCTGTGACCCTCCTCCTACCTGCTGCTATTGCCGACACCTGCTCTTATTAGTAGGCCCGGTGAGACACAGGAATGACACCGTGACAGGCCTACTAATCATACGAGAAGCGGGGGACGGCGGCAGGTAGGAGGTCCGCAGGGCATTTAGGGCAGTCTTTCGGCTCATTTATACAACACAGTATAACTCCCGGTTTATGATAGCGGGATGTTGTAAGCAAGAGGTTGAAAGACAATTTCCACAATTGTTAAAGGTTATCTGTTGGCAAGATTTTACTATGTAATCTGAGAGCAGCTTGATGCAGGGGCTGAGACCCTGATTCCAGCGATGTGTCACTTACTGGACTTTTGGTCAAAATTTCAATAAAATTTCCCTCCATACTTCCGAGTCAGGACAGGCACCAGCATAGTGGGAACGAGTCCATGTGCTCCCATGACTCAACTCATGCGCTCCAGCGCGGAACGCACAACCCGGAAGTGAACGCCCCTTCCAGGTCGCGCCGACAGGGAAGCACGTGCGTAGCAGGAGAGGACCGGGGAGCTCAGGGAGGTCTCCGGTCCTAGTACTCTGGCCCACTTTACCCCACCAGGGAGCGCAGGAAGGCCAGGAATGGTCCCGAGTCCCTAGATGACAGGAGCAGCACGGGGGAGGAGGGCAAGCCGATGACCACCGCTGCCCGGCAGGTAAACTTATCCATGCTACATAAGCCGGCCACGCAGCAAGGAATAACCTCTCCATGCCCTATGGGGGACAGGTAAGATACTGGCAATTGGGAGGTGGGAAGGGTTTTTAAACCTCTTTGTGTTTCCTGTCCCCCATTAGGGCGTGGTGACAACCTCCTATGAAGTCATGAAAGGTGATTAGAGAAAACAGGGTTTTATCAGCAGGAGATTATCACTAGAGGACCAGTTGCCTCTTGCTCTGTGTAACCCCGCCCCCACCACTGATCGGCAGCTTTCTGCCTATGCACAGTGCACACAGGAAAGCTGCCAATAAGAGGTGTGGGCGGGGTTATACAGAGCTCAGCATTCAGAGAACTGCTAGATCTGCAGAAGAGATAATGATTTTATTAAAATGACAGCAAGCAGCCCAGTAGACGACACATTGCTGGAAACAGGGTCTTTTTACGTCTACATCATGCTGCTCTCAGATTACAGGACAAAAACCTGGTGGCACTTCTTGTGACGGCAATGAAGCCATGTGGCAGAAGAACAGACACAGAGAACTGTCAGCTGTAACCACAAGCGAGACACTAAAAATCTAAAGTATATAAAACAAAATAGGGAAAGACCTTGTTTTTATGGGACAGCTTTGAAGGATCATGGTTATGTAAACTACCTTTTGCTACCTGCCAAAAGATATGATTTCTTATTGGAGCTTTTAGATGAATGCAACAGAAACATTAATGGACAGAGCAGGATTAAATAAAAAGGTGCAATTTTTTTTGCCCCGGAAAAAGTGCCACACTTGTTTATAGACAGCGTTTTAGTATTACCGCTCAGCCCTACTTATATGGGAATATACTGCAATACCAGATACAACCCTTGGACAAGAGTGGCGCTGTTTCTTTGGAAAACGAACCAAACCGCTTTTTCTAATTCGGAGCAGTCCCAGGATCATCACTGACACCAAACATGGAGCAGACTATACAGAGCAGTGTGTGCGTGGTTTACAGCTCTCTACCAATAATCTTTCCTGTCCCTTCTGATTCCCCACCTTTAAGGTCTTCCTCTGGTCCCTCAGCCCTTCCAGTATAGTGGTCCCACTCCCCAGAAGGTCGTCTATCCCTTGGTGAGCATTACGGACGGATGAATTAAATTGAAGGGTCTCATCAATGTGTATGGAGGTTTCTGAGTCCTGTGTGAGAAATTGGGAAGGGGGTGACCCCAGTGGTTATGTGTTATTGAAAGAAACAAAAACCGTTTTAAATTAAAATTACCATTAAACAAGCCATCACCACATCCCCAGACCGGAGTAGAACATCATAAAGGAATATTTTTATTCTCAATAGTTTTTCATATACTTTCCAAATAATGTCTGTAGTCCACCTGAATGTGATGTGGAATCTAGTTTGATAATAGGAATTGTCTCCTTTTAAAAAAAAAAAAAAAAAAAATCATGTTTCAAACACCCCATAATGGAGCTGTAGTGGGGGGTGGCGGACACCTATTTAGGATCCCTGTCTAAAAGGCTACTAAGAGAGTCTCTTGCTCTGGAAGACCAGACGGCCAACTGATTGAACAGAGAATGGTCAACTGCTTAAACTGGAGGTGCAGGAAAATGTAACACTTGCTGCCAGGTTCTCCAAAAGAATATTGAATGACATTTGGGGATCATAACAACAAAAACATTTAAAGTCCCTTCTAAGGAATCAAAAGGGTCCTGTACACATTAGGTAGCGATTGTTTGGCCAACAGCTTCTCTTCTGACTTTCCCATACACAGGAACAATCGGCCAAATACTCCTGTGTTCTCTATGAGAGCAGCAGCTTATTTCGAGGGAGAACAAACAGATCAGCTGTCAGAAATTAACCATTCCGATCCTTTGGGAGATTCCCATACACATTAGACTGTCGGCTGACCCCATCAATATTGGCGGGTTCTGTTGACTTTAGTCAAATGTGTAAGAACGATCAATTCTTGATTACCTTTAGCTGGTCTACGAATCGGCAGCTCTGAAAGTGCTTACTAAAATTCTCCGGTGGCTTAAAAAGTACAACCTTACACGGCCCTCCTCTCTGTGACAGTGAGAGATCTCGAGTGTTATCTCAAGATTTCACAATTGACACTTTTCCAGTGCTGATGCACCTTTTAGTAAGCTGTTGCCAAGAAATCGCAGAGAGAAGGGACGCAGAGGGTTGCGGGATCCAACTCAACTTTTGCTAGAAAGTTGGGACCTTTAGGACCTTTGTAACCACTTTTGCTCATAGGAATGTTTAGAAAAATCTCAAGTCTCAGGCTGCTCACTCTTTTCTTAAAGCACCACTCCAGCATTATTTTTTTTTACATTTTGGCGCTAGAGTGGTGCCACAGATCTCTGCACCTAACGCTATACTCATCCCCCGCAGTCTTCAGCTCTTCCCGCATCGCCATCTTGTGACTGACCAGAATTCAGAGGGAATGGTTACGAGCTCCCAATGTAAGCCTATGAGAACCAGAAAGAAGCTCTCAAAGACTTGTATTGAAAAATGACCTCCGGCTCACTCCAGCAAACACTGGAGTGATCCGGCAGTAACAAACTGCTGGTCACAAAGTGACCGGAGGGGTGCGGGTAAAAAGGAGAAGACAGTGGTTGGTAAGTATGAGAGTAGTGGCAGGGGTCTCACATTAGTAGCACGGAACTGATGAGAGAGCGTGTGCTGTTAACTCTTTCAGCGAGCATGCTCGGGTGCTTGCAGAGTATCTTCTGCGGTGCTTGGTGTTATGTTTGAGTCACTCCGTGTGCATAATTTGTGACTGACAGCTTTAATACATGTGAGAAATGCCTCTTTGTTAGGCATTCCTCACATGTATTAAAGCTGTCAAACACTCGCAAATCATGCACATGGAGTGACTCAAACATATCACTGAGTACGCCGAAGATACTCGGAAAACACCCAAGCATGCTCGTAAATCTCAAGTAACGAGCATGCTCACTCATCACTAGTAGCACGACATCAGCACTGCAAAAAAAAAAACTGCTGGAGTGGTGCTTTAAATAAAAAGGGCAACCTCAGACTAGTAATAGGTGCTCTTTAAATTATTTTGTAAGTCCTTAATCTACATTTCAGACAGATGAAAGTCTTCAACACCGGCTGGCTTAATCTTTTATAGACTTTTTTAGATGTTTAAAGGATTGCACGGGATTAAGAAAACATGGCTGCTTTCTTCCACAAATATCACTACACCTGTTTATAGGCTGTGACTGGTATGGCGGTATGGCAGCTCAGCTGCTTTGAATTTATGATACTGTAATACCACAACCAACCTATGAACACATGTGGCACTGTTGTAAGAAAAAAACAGCTATATTTTATTATATCGTACAACTTTTTAAAAAAAGCTAAAAGTGGACACATTGTATGAAAGTCTTCACAGGGACCAGCAAAACATCTAATGTGTAAGGATTTGTGCCCACTGAGTCATTTTGCTCATTTTCTAGAAGATTTGGAGAGTTTTTGCTCAAAAAACTCCCCAAAACCCTCTGTATGCACATACCCTAAGGGGGTAGCTATAATCTTTAAATATCGCAGATGATGGGAAAAAAGAAAACCAAGCGTGTTGTTTTTTAACATGCCTGATCCTTTTTTATTTGGGAACACATGGACGCTCAACCAAGATGAGAGTGCAGGTGTATGAGGGAAAAGGAGGGCGGTCAGACAACATAATTCAGGGATACAATGTAGCTAAATATCAGTGGGGATCTAAACTCACATTGGTGGTGTAAGACCGCGTCATCAGCTCCTCTCGCTCTCTGTCCTGCTGCTCTCGGTTGTAGCGCCGATGCTGAAAATTCCGTAATGCTGTTTGTAAATGCTGCACGTCATATTTCAGCTGATCCACTCTCCTGTCGAAAGTAGAAATAGGTCAGTGGTTTAATAAAAAGTCATTTATTATATCACTTGTGACTTGTCACATATAGGCAATGCACGCGCGTTTCTCAGAGGTAGCAGGTAGTTAAAAGGGGCTGTCCACTAGTCGGAAAACTCCTTCTCAATTGCTATATTCCCCAATGTGGAGTAACCACAGCCTGTACTCACCTCCGTTCCGGTTTCAGCTATGGCGGTACTGGCTCTCCCGACACTCGCATGATATTGTCATGTGAGTCCTACGGCCAATCAGTGGCCGCTTTACTCTCACTTCCTTCGGTCGTAACTAATATTTGGAGGAAACCTGAGAGCCGCAGCAGCTCTCAATTCTTCCGGGTGTCAGTTTCGTCCGAAGGAAGTGAGAGTGAAGCGGACGCTGAGTGGCTGGAGGGCTCACATGACATAACGTCACACAAGCCCCAGTGCCACCATCGCTGTAACAGGACCGACACCAAAGGAGAGTTTACAGGTTGTGGTTATTTTCATGAGGGGGACTATAGCAATTGAGAAGGGGTTGTACGAGTAGTGGACAACCCCTTCAAATGGATTGTCAGTGATTTAGTGTTTCCTTCTATAAACGGGGCCAAAACTGTCCACAGCTTATCTCTAGTATTGCAGCTCAGCTCCTGAGGAAGCAAATTGAAACATGTCATGGCATAGTGTTTCAATTTGTACAGCCACTTTACTTTAGAAATACCTGAGGAAGGCTGGGTACAGCCAAAACGCGTTGAGTCATTGATACATTTTTATTAATTTAGGTGTATGATCTATTTTTTGCCTTTGGGAGCGCCGGTCACCGGGACTCCCTCCTCCACAGGTTACATCTGGTATTGCAACTCAGCTCCAATGAAGAGAAAAGGGGATAAGCGTCAATCTCACACAACCTGTGAGCAGGTGTTGTGGTATTTTAGCCAGATTTTCTAATCATGCGCAATCCCTTTAAGTATTTTGGCTGCTGTGTCATTTCTGTGAATGCAAATTATTTATGAGGATTCCCACGTGTCTGAAGGGAGCTGTGTGACTCCATGTAAGTCAATGGGACACACTTTACAAAATAGAGGTGATCTATACCACCCCCTGCAGGTAAAATGTCTCACTGCATACACTAACACTAAACCTGTCGCTGTCCGTCATCTAGGCAGCCGACCTTTTTGGGTCACATCCAATGTTCGCCTTTGGTACAAGGAGGGTTAACGGAGGTATATACCTGCTCAATATGGAAACTAGAATCCCGATCAGAAAAGCGTCCACAGGAAACCTGTTCTGTGCCCTTTCTCTGACCTGCTTCAATTAAAAGCTTCCCAAGAACGCCCCGGGGTGTGTGTGGAATCCGAGGAGGGGGTCTGCATGCCAGCCTCACAAGTATTTCACTTCTCGCTCCTTACCCCCCTCCCTTACTTCTTTTTAGTAAATTATTATTCTGAAGCATTTTCTACCTTTTTGAAGTTTAGGTTATAACAGGAGATAGGATCTGGGAATTTTTTTTTCTTATTTGAAACCATAAAAAAAAAATAATAATTAGGACGATTGAAGCAACGATGTGTAAAGAAATGATTCAAGTTTCCGCTTCACGGTGGGAAATTTGTTTTTTTAAACCCTTTCATGCATTTTTGTTTTTGATAAGCCGGTGAATAATGGTTATCAGTTAAACCATGGCTGATCAGAGGATCACAGATATTGGCACAGGTTACATATTATCCATCCACAGCACACAACTTGGTCTCCATAATGGTGCAGAGCTGCAGTACCAGATGCAGCCTGTGGACAGAAGTGGCGGCGTTTCTGGAAGGGAAAATACGACTGCTGCAGCCGTAAAAATGTACGCAATAGAAACTAAAGAGATCCACTCTCCTGTACTGTGACCGCATCATTGCAACATGAAGAACAGGGCTTGATGCTGTGATGTTTGATGGCCGACTACACATGTAGACCAATGCAAGCAGACAACACATGATGGGTAAAGTTAAAGGGGTGTTCCCATCTGCAAGATCTTATCCCAATATGTAGGTGTAATAATATTAATATTTGTAAATACCTCCAATTAGAAACGTAGTGTAGTTCTTCTGATTCACTATGTCACTTACCTCATGTGCAGGGCATTGCAGTAACTTAGGTATCCATGGTTACGACCACTAAGAGCTGTTTAGCTAACTGTCATTGTATCAGTGGAGGTAACCATGGATACCTAAGCAACTGCAATGCCCTCCACATGGGGTAAGAGATATAGCTTACCAGAAGAACTTTACTATATTTCGAATTGGCAATATATAATAATAATAATTATTATTGTACCTACTGCATATTAGGATAGGATCTTGGAGATGGGAATACCCTTTTAAGCCTTCTAAGAATCTAAGAACCAATTTGTTCCTAACCTGAAGGCATTATATTCACATGCAAAATTTCTGGGACTGGAAATCAGTACCAGCCATCTGAATAATGCTGTTTTTTTCCTTTTCTTTTTGGCAGCAAGCTCACAAATTTTTGTCCTATTAACAGACTATGTTCACACGTAGCATTCCTTTACATTTTTTGCTGCAGATCAGAAGCTTCTGTATTTTACAGTAACAACAAAATCTATGAGATTTCAGAAATCTTATTACACCGCTTGATTTTTTTTTCTGACTGAATTTGAGAACTGCAGCGGTTTTGATTCTTTCAGCGTTTTTTCATCCATACAAAACAATGAGAAAGTGAAAAAATGCTGCAAGATATGCAGCAAACAGGTTTTGCTGCAAAACAAAAAACAAACCATAGACATCTGAACATGCCGATAGGACGCATAACCTTATTATCTTATCGGTGAAAAGAACTATTATTTAATGCCGGATGACTAATCATGAGGAATACGGCCACTCAGTAAGGTTGCCCAATAGCTCACACAGCGGATACCCCAATTACTCACAGTTTGGCATTCTGCCGTTTGGTAGGCGGCTCTTTGCTAGACAAGATCTCCAGACGCTCCAGGTTACTAAAGATCTGGTCTATTCTGGCTTGGATCTCGTTTTCTAGGACTAATAAAGAACAAGTCAGCATAAATATGTGTCAGAGGACGCCGTCCTCAGCCTGGCGGAAGGTTCATAGTTACAGGTGATTTCCTCTGGTTTGTTATGCACAAAGATTCCTGAACGTACAGATGGAGCAGGTTATTTTATGCTCCATATGAAGGTAATAAATCTGTGCTAATAACAGACAATCCCACGTCACAAACAAAGGGAAGAAATAAGAAGATTTTCATAGGTTTAGCCTAAAGGTGGTCGGACTATGATGCTCATTAGGTGAATTGCTACTCTGACCTCTATATGCGCACGCACGCTCACCGCTACTCTGACCTCTCTATACGGACGCACGCTCACCGTTACTCTGACCTCTCTATACGGACGCACGCTCACCGCTACTCTGACCTCTCTATACGGACGCACGCTCACCGTTACTCTGACCTCTCTATACGGACGCACGCTCACCGCTACTCTGACCTCTCTATAGGGACGCACGCTCACCGTTACTCTGACCTCTCTATACGGACGCACGCTCACCGCTACTCTGACCTCTCTATAGGGACGCACGCTCACCGCTACTCTGACCTCTCTATACGGACGCACGCTCACCGTTACTCTGACCTCTCTATACGGACGCACGCTCACCGCTACTCTGACCTCTCTATAGGGACGCACGCTCACCGTTACTCTGACCTCTCTATACGGACGCACGCTCACCGCTACTCTGACCTCTCTATACGGACGCACGCTCACCGTTACTCTGACCTCTCTATACGGACGCACGCTCACCGCTACTCTGACCTCTCTATACGGACGCACGCTCACCGCTACTCTGACCTCTCTATACGGACGCACGCTCACCGTTACTCTGACCTCTCTATACGGACGCACGCTCACCGCTACTCTGACCTCTCTATACGGACGCACGCTCACCGCTACTCTGACCTCTCTATACGGACGCACGCTCACCGTTACTCTGACCTCTCTATACGGACGCACGCTCACCGCTACTCTGACCTCTCTATACGGACGCACGCTCACCGTTACTCTGACCTCTCTATACGGACGCACGCTCACCGCTACTCTGACCTCTCTATACGGACGCACGCTCACCGTTACTCTGACCTCTCTATACGGACGCACGCTCACCGCTACTCTGACCTCTCTATAGGGACGCACGCTCACCGTTACTCTGACCTCTCTATACGGACGCACGCTCACCGCTACTCTGACCTCTCTATAGGGACGCACGCTCACCGCTACTCTGACCTCTCTATACGGACGCACGCTCACCGTTACTCTGACCTCTCTATACGGACGCACGCTCACCGCTACTCTGACCTCTCTATAGGGACGCACGCTCACCGTTACTCTGACCTCTCTATACGGACGCACGCTCACCGCTACTCTGACCTCTCTATACGGACGCACGCTCACCGCTACTCTGACCTCTCTATAGGGACGCACGCTCACTGCTACTCTGACCTCTCTATACGGACGCACGCTCACCGTTACTCTGACCTCTCTATAGGGACGCACGCTCACCGCTACTCTGACCTCTCTATACGGACGCACGCTCACCGCTACTCTGACCTCTCTATACGGACGCACGCTCACCGTTACTCTGACCTCTCTATACGAACGCACGCTCACCGCTACTCTGACCTCTCTATACGGACGCACGCTCACCGCTACTCTGACCTCTCTATACGGACGCACGCTCACCGCTACTCTGACCTTTATATGCGCACGCACGCTCACCGCTACTCTGACCTCTCTATACGGACGCACGCTCACCGCTACTCTGACCTCTCTATACGGACGCACGCTCACCGCTACTCTGACCTCTCTATACGGACGCACGCTCACCGCTACTCTGACCTCTCTATACGAACGCACGCTCACCGCTACTCTGACCTCTCTATACGAACGCACGCTCACCGCTACTCTGACCTCTCTATACGAACGCACGCTCACCGCTACTCTGACCTCTCTATACGAACGCACGCTCACCGCTACTCTGACCTCTCTATACGAACGCACGCTCACCGCTACTCTGACCTCTCTATACGGACGCACGCTCACCGCTACTCTGACCTCTCTATACGAACGCACGCTCACCGCTACTCTGACCTCTCTATACGGACGCACGCTCACCGCTACTCTGACCTTTATATGCGCACGCACGCTCACCGCTACTCTGACCTCTCTATACGGACGCACGCTCACCGCTACTCTGACCTCTCTATACGGACGCACGCTCACCGCTACTCTGACCTCTCTATACGGACGCACGCTCACCGCTACTCTGACCTCTCTATACGGACGCACGCTCACCGCTACTCTGACCTCTCTATACGGACGCACGCTCACCGCTACTCTGACCTCTCTATACGGACGCACGCTCACCGCTACTCTGACCTCTCTATACGGACGCACGCTCACCGCTACTCTGACCTCTCTATACGGACGCACGCTCACCGCTACTCTGACCTCTCTATACGAACGAACGCACACTCACCGCTACTCTGACCTCTCTATACGGACGCACGCTCACCGCTACTCTGACCTCTCTATAGGGACGCACGCTCACCGCTACTCTGACCTCTCTATACGAACGCACGCTCACCGCTACTCTGACCTCTCTATACGGACGCACGCTCACCGCTACTCTGACCTCTCTATAGGGACGCATGCTCACCGCTACTCTGACCTCTCTATACGAACGCACGTTCACCGCTACTCTGACCTCTCTATACGGACGCACGCTCACCGCTACTCTGACCTCTCTATAGGGACGCACGCTCACCGCTACTCTGACCTCTCTATAGGGACGCACGCTCACCGCTACTCTGACCTCTCTATAGGGACGCACGCTCACCGCTACTCTGACCTCTCTATAGGGACGCACGCTCACCGCTACTCTGACCTCTCTATAGGGACGCACGCTCACCGCTACTCTGACCTCTCTATAGGGACGCACGCTCACCGCTACTCTGACCTCTCTATAGGGACGCACGCTCACCGCTACTCTGACCTCTCTATAGGGACGCACGCTCACCGCTACTCTGACCTCTCTATAGGGACGCACGCTCACCGCTACTCTGACCTCTCTATAGGGACGCACGCTCACCGCTACTCTGACCTCTCTATACGGACGCACGCTCACCGCTACTCTGACCTCTCTATAGGGACGCACGCTCACCGCTACTCTGACCTCTCTATACGGACGCACGCTCACCGCTACTCTGACCTCTCTATAGGGACGCACGCTCACCGCTACTCTGACCTCTCTATACGGACGCACGCTCACCGCTACTCTGACCTCTCTATACGGACACACGCTCACCGCTACTCTGACCTCTCTATACGGACGCACGCTCACCGCTACTCTGACCTCTCTATACGGACGCACGCTCACCGCTACTCTGACCTCTCTATACGGACGCACGCTCACCGCTACTCTGACCTCTCTATACGGACGCACGCTCACCGCTACTCTGACCTCTCTATACGGACGCACGCTCACCGCTACTCTGACCTCTCTATACGGACGCACGCTCACCGCTACTCTGACCTCTCTATACGGACGAACGCACACTCACCGCTACTCTGACCTCTCTATAGGGACGCACGCTCACCGCTACTCTGACCTCTCTATACAGACGCACGCTCACCGCTACTCTGACCTCTCTATACAGACGCACGCTCACCGCTACTCTGACCTCTCTATAAGGACGCACGCTCAACGCTACTCTGACCTCTCTATAAGGACGCACGCTCAACGCTACTCTGACCTCTCTATACGGACGCACGCTCACCGCTACTCTGACCTCTCTATACGAACGCACGCTCACCGCTACTCTGACCTCTCTATACGCACGCACGCTCACCGCTACTCTGACCTCTCTATGCAGACGAACGCACGCTCACCGCTACGCTGACCTCTCTATACGCACGCACACCGCTACTCTGACCTCTCTATAAGCACGCACGCTCACCGCTACTCTGACCTCTCTATGCGCACTCACGCTCACCGCTACTCTGACCTCTCTATACGCATGCACGCTCACCGCTACTCTGACCTCTCTATACACACACCCATACTCAGATAAATGTGCCACTTCCAGACACCACTGGCTGAGGAGCATCTTCCCTGAGAACGAAATGATCAGGCACTAAAATTAAACATGCCAGATCCTGTATTATCATCAATCTTAGGAGAATCTGGAGGCTTCCCCAACCCCCAATAATAAGTCTGGGTTCACATTAGTATTGGGAGACACTATTACTGGAATCGTGCAGTATTCTGCTGATGGACATCACTAAGGTCAATAGGGTCTAACTCGCGTGTCAATAGAGTCTAACTAGCTATAGCAAATCTGTCTCTGGCTACAATTGATATTTTTTTCTGTTCCTAACAGAACAGAAAAATGGCATTAATAACACTAATGGATAGTTGTAATGCTTACGATGTACAGATTGTTTGTCACACGACTCCAGCCGTCCCATCTGGCTCTGAACTTCATGAACATGTCTAAAGAAAAAAAGAAAAGAAAATCATTAAATAGGTTTTTCGTGTCAGTTTTTTTTACTGACCTAATACTTAGAAATCTATTGGGCAATATTATATCTCATATTTCTTGTTTCTTTACTCTCACAAGTTCATACAAATGATGGCATGTTCCATCACGTCGAGTTATGGAGATGCCATGAGGCAGGACTGCTCCAGCGATGACTTTCTGCCACAGCTCCTGGTCTTTGTTGACAGGCCGCAGTGGTGACATCAAGACCACAGCACACTTTGCTATAGTTAGGTGCTGAATACATGATCTGGTACTAACACAGCAATGGGTGAGTAAATACCAATTTGTTATTTTTAGGCTGCGTTCACATTGAAGTTTTGCTGCCATTTTCAAAATTTGTGGGTCAGAAAAACGTACCGTGGTCATAATTCTGTGAACGCAGCCTAAGTTTTCATCAAATCACATTAATTTAGGTTGAACTGTTAAATGCAGCAGATTTTGTAACTTTAACCTAGACATACCTATACCGAGAAAGAAAAAAAAAAAAAACCAAATTTTTGGAAAACCCTTTTAACGTTGCCACATTTTAGTAGGGCCGTGGATCTACTTGACAACAGTTCCAACTTTGCTATGACAATTGCAAGAAAAGACCCAGAAATAAAGCTGGGATTAGGGGGGAAAAAAATTGCCAAGAGTGCCTTGCTTGGAGGCATTTTTTGGATGGTGAAATTTAAAGGGATTGTCAATCTCTGAGGTCATTTTGGGGTTTTAAATTAAATGCCTGTAATTGGGGCCAAATATCGTTTTTACAATTGGGTTCCGTTAAAAACATTGCATTGTTTGTCTTCTATAGCCTCAGTTTTGTTTGCACTGTGTATTGCTGGCTGCAGCATGAGTTAGCTGAGAATCCATCAGTGAGTTCGCTCTGACAGTTTGTTTTTCTTTATCTGGCTTTTTTTTTGTGCTCCTCAGAAAAAAATTCCAATTTTTATTTAAATCTAATTGCAAAAATTATGTTTAATCCCAAATAAATTCATTTAAGTATAAAACAAAATATAAACTGCCCCAAAAAAGTGGACATCCCTTTTAACCTTAGTAAATATACGGAAAGTCCATATATTGAGGGCAAAATACAAGCACTAACATGCGGCCTTACCGGAGATCGTCATTAGGGAACAATAAAAACAATATATTCCCTATTTGAGGTATTTTCTACAATATTAACAGTCAGATTATGTGTAACTGATAATAATAAGCACAACAGTAGTAGATTATGTATAACCATCTGTAATAACACACCATGCCTATACCCATGTGTTCTATGGAGCCATGGACGAGCATGTCCCCCCACCTGTCACTGACACTCACTTGTTACTTTGATGGTAAAGAGCCTCCATGGCTCCAGATCCTGACTGTCGCCAATCTGAGCTCGGCAATCGATTATATATTAATCGGTAATCGGCTGCCTACGCTCCAAGGCTGACTCCACTATTCCCGGCACACGTCATCACTTCCGGGTTCCATCAGGCCCCTGACGTCTCTGGGCTGTTTATTTCAGTGCCTGCTGGAAGGATTTGAGCCGCTCGGCGAAAATTAACGCCAACTAGAAGGCGTTTAGGATTGTTGCTCTTTGTTATTGTTTAGTATCACTTTTACATAATTGTTGGGAGGGAAGGAAAAGGATGTGACTGTGGTTATTTTACCATAGGCGGTGGAAAGTTAACAGGTCTATTGGCATGGTAACTAAGTGGCTGGCTTGCTTTCATTTATTTTTTGTAGCTGCAGGCTAAAGAAAATGAGCAGGTGAGCGGCCGTCTGAATAATGTGAAGCTACAAGTACTATATACATATATATGAGACTTGAAGAAAGGAATAAAGGTAGCACTCACTGATATATCTGAAGAGATCCTTTATTATCACCGGTAAAGCATGCTGGCCAGTGGCTTGGGATAGCGACCCCCGAGAAGTGTGCGGGGGAGTGAGACTGAGGACAACGGCCGTTTAGCTGCCTTCTGGCGCTTCAACGGGTCCACCTAGGACCCCATGCTAAGCATCTCTGGGAACTCCTTCAAGATTGTTGGAAGACCATTTCCAGTGACTACCTCTTGAAGCTCATCAAGAGAATGCCAAGAGTGTGCAAAGCAGTCATCAAAGCAAAAGGTGGCTACTTTGAAGAACCTAGAATATAAGACATATTTTCAGTTGTTTCACACTTTTTTGTTAAGTATATAATTCCACATGTGTTAATTCATAGTTTTGATGCCTTCAGTGTGAATGTACAATTTTCATAGTCATGAAAATACAGAAAAATCTTTAAATGAGAACGTGTGTCCAAACTTTTGGTCTGTACTGTATATATGCTCAAAAAATAAAGGGAACACTCAAATAGCACATCCTAGATCTGAATGAATGAAATATTCTCATTGAATACTTTGTTCTGTACTAAGTTGAATATGCTGACAACCAAATCACACCAAAATCAATCATCAATGAAAATCAAATTTATTAACCAATGGAGGCCTGGATTTGGAGTCACCCCCAAAATTAAAGTGGAAAACCACACTACAGGCTAATCCAACTTTGATGTAATGTCCTTAAAACAAGTCAAAATGAGGCTCAGTATTGTGTGTGGCCTCCACGTGCCTGTATGACCTCCCTACAACGCCTGGGCATGCTCCTGATGAGGTTGTGGATGGTCTCCTGTGGGATCTCCTCCCAGACCTGGATTAAAGCATCCGCCAACTCCTGGACAATCTGTGATGCAACATGACTTTGGTGGATGGAATGAGACATGATGTCCCAGATGTGCTCAAACGGATTCAGGTCTGGGGAACGGCCGGGCCAGTCCATAGCTTCAATGCCTTCATCTTGCAGGAACTGCTGACACACTCCAGCCACATGAGGTCTGGTATTGTCCTGCATTAGGAAGAACCCAGGGCCAACCGCACCAGCATATGGTCTCACAAGGGGTCTGAGGATCTCATCTCGGTACCTAATGGCAGTCAGGCTACCTCTGGCGAGCACATGGAGGGCTGTGCGGCCCTCCAAAGAAATGCCACCCCACACCATTACTGACCCACTGCCAAACCGGTCATGCTGAAGAATGTTGCAGGCAGCTGATCGCTCTCCACGGCGTCTCTAGACTCTGTCACGTCTGTCACATGTGCTCAGTGTGAACCTGCTTTCATCTGTGAAGAGCACAGGGCTCCAGTGGCGACTTTGCCAATCCTGGTGTTCTGTGGCAAATGCCAAGCGTCCTGCACGGTGTTGGGCTGTGAGCACAACCCCCATCTGTGGATGTCGGGCCCTCATACCACCCTCATGGAGTCAGTTTCTAACCGTTTGTGCAGACACATGCACATTTGTGGCCTGCTGGAGGTCATTTTGCAGGGCTCTGGCAGTGCTCCTCCTGTTCCTCCTTGCATAAAGGCGGAGGTAGCAGTCCTGCTGCTGGATTGTTGCCCTCCTACGGCCCCCTCCACGCCTCCTTGTGTATTGGCCTGTCTCCTGGTAGCGCCTCCAGCCTCTGGACACTACGCTGACAGACACAGCAAACCTTCTTGCCACAGCTCGCATTGATGTGCCATCCTGGATGAACTGCACTACCTGAGCAACTTCTGTGGGTTGTAGAGTCCGTCTCATGCTACTACGAGTGTGAAAGCACAACCAACATTCAAAAGTGACCAAAACACCAGCCAGAAAGCATTGGTACTGAGATGTGGTCTGTGGTCCTCACCTGCTGAACCACTCCTTTATTGAGGGTGTCTTGATAATTGCCAATAATTTCCATCTATTGTCTATTCCATTTGCACAACAGCATGTGAAATTGATTGTCAATCAGTGTTGCTTCCTAAGTGGACAGTTTGATTTCACAGAAGTTTGATCTACTTGGAGTTATATTCTGTTGTTTAGGTGCTCCCTTTATTTTTTTGAGCAGTGTGTATATATATATATATATATATATATATATATATATATATATATATATATATATATATATATATACACTGCTCAAAAGAAATAAAGGGAACACTCAACACATCCTAGATCTCAATGAATGAAATATTCTCATTGAATACTTTGTTTTGTACAAAGTTGAATATGCTGACAACAAAATCACACAAAAATCATCAATGGAAATCAAATTTATTAACCAATGGAGACCTGGATTTGGAGTCACCCCCAAAATTAAAGTGGAAAAACACACTACAGGCTGATTCAACTTTGATGTAATGTCCTTAAAACAAGTCAAAATGAGGCTCAGTATTGTGTGTGGCCTCCACGTGCCTGTATGACCTCCCTACAAGGCCTGGGCATGCTCCTGATGAGGTTGCGGATGGTCTCCTGTGGGATCTCCTCCCAGACCTCGAATAAAGCATCCGCCAACTCCTGGATAGTCTGTGGTGTGACGGTGGATAGAGCGAGACATTATGTCCCAGATGTGCTCACTCGGATTCAGGTCTGGGGAACGGGCGGGCCAGTCCATAGCTTCAATGCCTTCATCTTGCAGGAACTGCTGACACACTCCAGCCACATGAGGTCTGGCATTGTCCTGCATTAGTAGGAACCCAGGGCCAACCACACCAGCATATGGTCTTACAAGCGGTCTGAGGATCTCATCTCGGTACCTAATGGCAGTCAGGCTACCTCTGGCGAGCACATGGAGGGCTGTGCGGCCCTCCAAAGAAATGCCACAGAACACCAGGATAGGCAAAGTCGCCACTGGCGCCCTGGGCTCTTCACAGATGAAAGCAGGTTCACACTGAGCACATGTGACAGAGTCTGGAGACGCCGTGGAGAGCGATCTGCTGCCTGCAACATCCTTCAGCATGACCGGTTTGGCAGTGGGTCAGTAATGGTGTGGGGTGGCATTTCTTTGCAGGGCCGCACAGCCCTCCATGTGCTCGCCAGAGGTAGCCTGACTGCCATTAGGTACCGAGATGAGATCCTTAGACCCCTTGTGAGACCATATGCTGGTGCGGTTGGCCCTGGGTTCCTCCTAATGCAGGACAATGCCAGACTTCATGTGGCTGGAGTGTGTCAGCAGTTCCTGCAAGATCAAGGCATTGAAGCTATGGACTGGCCCGCCCGTTCCCCAGACCTGAATCCGATTGATCACATCTGGGACATAATGTCTCGCTCCATCCACCAACGTCACGTTGCACCACAGACTGTCCAGGAGTTGGCTTATACTTTAGTCCAGGTCTGGGAGGAGATCCCACAGGAGACCATCCGCAACCTCATCAGGAGCATGCCCAGGCGTTGTAGGGAGGTCATACAGGCACGTGAAGGCTACACACAATACCGAGCCTCATTTTGACTTGTTTTAAGGACATTACATCAAAGTTGGATCAGCCTGTAGTGTGTTTTTCCACTTTAATTTTGGAGGTGACTCCAAATCCAGGCCTTCATTGGTTAATAAATTTGATTTCCATTGATGATTTTTGTGTAATTTTGTTGTCAGCACATTCAACATTGTACAGAACAAAGTATTCAATGAGAATATTTAATTCATTCAGATCTAGGATGTGTTATTTGAGTGTTCCCTTTATTTTTTGAGCAGTGTGTATGTATATATATATATATATATATATATATATATATATATATATAGTACAGACCAAAAGTTTGGACACACCTTCTCATTTAAAGATTTTTCTGTATTTTCATGACTATGAAAATTGTACATTCACACTGAAGGCATCAAAACTATGAATTAACACATGTGGAATTATATACTTAACAAAAAAGTGTGAAACAACTGAAAATATGTCTTATATTCTAGGTTCTTCAAAGTAGCCACCTTTTGCTTTGATGACTGCTTTGCACACTCTTGGCATTCTTTTGATGAGCTTCAAGAGGTAGTCACCGGAAATGGTCTTCCAACAATCTTGAAGGAGTTCCCAAAGATGCTTAGCACTTGTTGGCCCTTTTGCCTTCACTCTGCGATCCAGCTCACCCCAAACCATCTCGATTGGGTTCAGGTCTGGTGACTCTCGAGGCCAGGTCATCTGGCGTAGCACCCCATCACTCTCCTTCTTGGTCAAATAGCCCTTACACAGCCTGCAGGTGTGTTTGTCCTGTTGAAAAATAAATGATGGTCCAACTAAACGCAAACCGGATGGAATAGCATGCCGCTGCTAGATGCTGTGCTAGCCATGCTGGTTCAGTATGCCTTCAATTTTGAATAAATTCCCAACAGTGTCACAAGCAAAGCACCCCCACACCATCACACCTCCTCCTCCATGCTTCACGGTGGGAACCAGGCATGTAGAGTCCATCCGTTCACCTTTTCTGCGTCGCACAAAGACACGGTGGTTGGAACCAAAGATCTCAAATTTGGATTCATCAGAACAAAGCACAGATTTCCACTGGTCTAATGTCCATTCCTTGTGTTCTTTAGCCCAAACAAGTCTCTTCTGCTTGTTTTCTGTCCTTAGCAGTGGTTTCCTAGCAGCTATTTTACCATGAAGGCCTGCTGCACAAAGTCGCCTTTTAACAGTTGTTGTAGAGATGTGTCTGCTGCTAGAACTCTGTGTGGCATTGACCTGGTCTCTAATCTGAGCTGCTGTTAACCTGCGATTTTTGAGGCTGGTGACTCGGATAAACTTATCCTCAGAAGCAGAGGTGACTCTTGGTCTTCCTTTCCTGGGGCGGTCCTCATGTGAGCCAGTATCTTTAGCGCTTGATGGTTTTTGCAACTGCACTTGGGGACACTTTCAAAGATTGTCCAATTTTTCGGCCTGACTGACCTTCATTTCTTAAAGTAATGATGGCCACTCGTTTTTCTTTACTTAGCTGCTTTTTTCTTGCCATAATACGAATTCTAACAGTCTATTCAGTAGGACTAGCAGCTGTGTATCCACCTGACTTCTGCACAACACAACTGATGGTCCCAACCCCATTTATAAGGCAAGAAATCCCACTTATTAAACCTGACAGAACATACCTGTGAAGTGAAAACCATTTCCGGTGACTACCTCTTGAAGCTCATCAAGAGAATGCCAAGAGTGTGCAAAGCAGTCATCAAAGCAAAAGGTGGCTACTTTGAAGAACCTAGAATATAAGACATATTTTCAGTTGTTTCACACTTTTTTGTTAAGTATATAATTCCACATGTGTTAATTGATGGTCTTGATGCCTTCAGTGTGAATGTACAATTTTCAAAGTCATGAAAATACAGAAAAATCTTTAAATGAGAAGGTGTGTCCAAACTTTTGGTCTGTACTGTATGTGTATATATATATATATATATATATATACAGTGGTGGCCAAAAGTATTGGCACCCCTGCAATTCTGTCAGATAATACTCAGTTTCTTCCTGAAAATGATTGCAATCACAAATTCTTTGGTATTATTATCTTCATTTAATTTGCTTGCAAGTAAAAAACACAAAAGAGAAGGAAGCAAAAATCAAATCATTCATCATTTCGCACAAAACTCCAAAAATGGGCCAGACAAAAGTATTGGCACCCTCAGCCTAATACTTGGTTGCACAACCTTTAGCCAAAATAACTGCGAACAACCGCTTCCGGTAACCATCAATTAGTTTCTTACAATGCTCTGCTGGAATTGTAGACCATGCTTCTTTGGCAAACTGCTCCAGGTCCCTGATATTTGAAGGGTGCCTTCTCCAAACTGCTATTTTGAGATCTCTCCACAGGTTTTCTATGGGATTCAGGTCTGGACTCATTGCTGGCCACCTTAGAAGTCTCCAGTGCTTTCTCTCAAACCATTTTATAGTGCTTTGGAAGTGTGTTTTTGGTCATTGTCCTGCTGGAAGACCCATGATCTCTGAGGGAGACCCAGCTTTCTCACACTGGGGTCTACATTATGCTGCAAAATTTGTTGGTAGTCTTCAGACTTCATAATGCCATGCACACGGTCAAGCAGTCCAGTGCCAGAGGCAGCAAAGCAACCCCAAAACATCAGGGAACCTCTGCCATGTTTGACTGTAGGGACCGTATTCTTTTCTTTGAATGCCTCTTTTTTTTTCCTGTACACTCTATGTTGATGCTTTTTCCCGAAAAGCTCTACTTTTGTCTCATCTGACCAGAGAACATTCTTCCAAAACATTTTAGGCTTTCTCAGGTAAGTTTTGGCAAACTCCAGCCTGGCTTTTTTATGTCTCGGGGTAAGAAGTGGGGTCTTCCTGGTTTTCCTACCATACAGTCCCTTTTCATTCAGACGCCGATGGATAGTACAGGTTGACACTGTTGTACCCCGGACTGCAGGGCAGCTTGAACTTGTTTGGATGTTAGTCGAGGTTCTTTATCCACCATCCGCACAATCTTGCGTTGAAATCTCTCATCAATTTTTCTTTTCCGTCCACATCTAGGGAGGTTAGCCACAGTGGCTTTAAAATTCTTGATGACACTGCGCACGGAAGACACAGGAACATTCAGGTCTTTGGAGATGGACTTGTAGCCTTGAGATTGCTCATGCTTCCTCACAATTTGGTTTCTCAAGTCCTCAGACAGTTTTTTGGTCTTCTTTCTTTTCTCCATGCTCAATGTGGTACACACAAGGACACAGGACAGAGGTTGAGTCAACTTTAATCCACATTAACTGGCTGCAAGTGTGATTTAGTTATTGCCAACACCTGTTAGGTGCCACAGGTAAGTTACAGGTGCTGTTAATTACACGAATTAGAGAAGCATCACATGATTTTTCAAACAGTGCCAATACTTTTGTCCACCCCCTTTTTTAGGTTTGGTGTGGAATTGTATCCAATTTGGCTTTAGGACAATTCTTTTTGTGTTTTTTCATTGAAGACAAATTAAATGAAGATAATACCAAAGAATTTGCGATTGCAATCATTTTCAGGAGGAAACTGAGTATTATCTGACAGAATTGCAGGGGTGCCAATACTTTTGGCCACCACTGTATATATATATATATATATATATATATATATATATATATATATTTATATATACACATATATATATATATATATATATATATATATATATATATATACAGTACAGACCAAAGGTTTGGACACACCTTCTCATTTAAAGATTTTTCTGTATTTTCATGACTATGAAAATTGTACAATCACACTGAAGGCATCAAAACTATGAATTAACACATGTGGAATTATATACTTAACAAAAAAGTGTGAAACAACTGAAAATATGTCTTATATTCTAGGTTTTTCAAAGTAGCCACCTTTTGCTTTGATGACTGCTTTGCACACTCTTGCCATTCTCTTGTTGAGCTTCAAGAGGTAGTCACCGGAAATGGTTTTCCCTTCACAGGTGTGCCCTGTCAGGTTTAATAAGTGGGATTTCTTGCCTTATAAATGGGGTCGGGACCATCAGTTGTGTTGTGCAGAACTCTGGTGGATACACAGCTGATAGTCCTACTGAATAGGCTGTTAAAATTTGTATTACGGCAAGAAAAAAGCAGCTAAGTAAAGAAAAACGAGTGGCCATCATTACTTTAAGAAATGAAGGTCAGTCAGTGTGAAAAATTGGGAAAACTTTGAAAGTGTCCCCAAGTGCAGTTGCAAAAACCATCAATTGCTACAAAGAAACTGGCTCACATGAGGACTGCCCCAGGAAAGCAAGACCAAGAGTCACCTCTGCTTCTGAGGATAAGTTTATCCGAGTCACCAGCCGCAGAAATCGCAGGTTAACAGCAGCTCAGATTAGAGACCAGGTCAATTCCACACAGAGTTCTAGCAGCAGACACCTCTCTTCAAAAACTATTAAAAGGAGACTTTGTGCAGCAGGCCTTCATGGTAAAATAGCTGCTATGAAACCACTGCTAAGGACAGGCAACAAGCAGAAGAGACTTGTTTGGGCTAAAGAACACAAGGAATGGACATTAGACCAGTGGAAATCTGTGCTTTGGTCTGATGAGTCCAAATTTGAGATCTTTGGTTCCAACCACCGTGTCTTTGTGCGACGCAGAAAAGGTGAACGGATGGACTCTACATGCCTGGTTCCCACCATGAGGCATGGAGGAGGAGGTGTGATGTTGTGGGGGTGCTTTGCTGGTGACACTGTTGGGGATTTATTCAAAATTGAAGGCATACTGAACCAGCATGGCTACCACAGCATCTTGCAGCGGCATGCTATTCCATCCGGTTTGCGTTTAGTTGGACCATCATTTATTTTTCAATAGGACAATGACCCCAAACATATGTGTAAGGGCTATTTGACCAAGAAGGAGAGTGATGGGGTGCTACGCCAGATGACCTGGCCTCCACAGTCACCAGACCTGAACCCAATTGAGATGGTTTGGGGTGAGCTGGACCGCAGAGTGAAGGCAAAAGGGCCAACAAGTGCTAAGCATCTCTGGGAACTCCTTCAAGATTGTTGGAAGACCATTTCCGGTGCCTACCTCTTGAAGCTCATCAAGAGAATGCCAAGAGTGTGCAAAGCAGTCATCAAAGCAAAAGGTGGCTACTTTGAAGAACCTAGAATATAAGACATATTTTCAGTTGTTTCACACTTTTTTGTTAAGTATATAATTCCACATGTGTTAATTCATAGTTTTGATGCCTTTAGTGTGAATGTACAATTTCTATAGTCAAGAAAATACAGAAAAATCTTTAAATGAGAAGGTGTGTCCAAACTTTTGGTCTGTACTGTATATATACACACACATGCATGTATGTATGTCTGTATGTGTGTGCCCTCCATCCTGGTATATGTCCCTTATCCTGGGCCCCATCCTGGTATATGTCGCCTGTTTTGTCGCTGTTCTTTAATGTATAGAAAAAAAAAATCTTTATACTCACCAGGGGCATACATAGAGGTCATGGGGCTCCACAGCAGAAGTATAATGCACGCACCATAGTCCTCCATATTGTATAACGCACAGCCCATAATCCTCCATATAGTATAACACCCCCCCCAATAGTCCTCCCTATATTATAATGCACTCCCCATAGTCCTCCATATACAGTCATGGCCAAAAGTATTGAGAATGAGACAAATAGTAATTTTTCCAAAGTTTACTGCTTCATTTTTTGTAATGGCAATTTGCATATACTCCTGAATGTCAAAGAGTGATCAGCTTAACAGCAATTACTGTACTTGCAAAGTCAATATTTGCCCAGAAAATGAACTTTAACCCCCAAAACACATTTCAACATCATTGCTGTCCTGCCTTAAAAGGAGCAGCTAACATCGTTTTAGTGATTGATCCATTAACACAGGTGTGGGTGTTGATGAGGACAGGGCTGGCGATCAATCAGTCATGATTAAGTAAGAATGACATCACTGGACACTTTAAAAGGAGGCTGGTTCTTGGTATCATTGTTTCTCTTCAGTTAACCATGGTTATCTCTAAAGAAACACGTGCAGCCATCATTGCACTGCACAAAAATGGCCTAACAGGGAAGAGTATCGCAGCTACAAAGATTGCACCTCAGTCAACAATCTATCGCATCATCAAGAACTTCAAGGAGAGAGCTTCCATTGTTGTCAAAAAGGCTCCAGGGCGCCCAAGAAAGACCAGCAAGCGCCAGGACCGTATCTTAAAACTGTTTCAGCTGCGGGATCGGACTACCAGCAGTGCCGAGCTTGCTCAGGAATGGCAGCAGGCTAGTGTGAGTGCTTCTGCACGCACTGTGAGGCGGAGACTCTTTGAGCAAGGGCTGGTTTCAAGGAGGGCAGCAAAGAAGCCACTTCTCTCCAGAAAAAACATCAGGGACCGACTGATATTATGCAAAACGTACAGGGAGTGGACTGCTGAGGACTGGGGCAAAGTCATTTTCTCTGATGAATCCCCTTTTCGATTGTTTGGGACATCTGGAAAACAGCTTATTCGGAGAAGAAGAGGTGAGCGCTACCACCAGTCTTGTCTCATGCCAACCGTAAAGCATCCTGAAACCATTCATGTGTGGGGTTGCTTCTCAGCCAAGGGAATCGGCTCACTCACAGTCTTGCCTAAAAACACAGCCATGAATAAAGAATGGTACCAGAATGTCCTCCAACAGCATCTTCTCCCAACCGTCCAAGAGCAGTTTGGCGCCCAACAATGCCTTTTCCAGCATGATGGAGCACCTTGCCATAAAGCAAAGGTGATAACTAAATGGCTCATGGAACAAAACATAGAGATTTTGGGTCCATGGCCTGGAAACTCCCCAGATCTTAATCCCATTGAGAACTTGTGGTCAATCATCAAGAGACGGGTGGACAAACAAAAACCAACAAATTCTGGCAAAATGCAAGCATTGATTATGCAAGAATGGACTGCTATCAGTCAGGATTTGGTCCAAAAGTTGATTGAGAGCATGCCAGGGAGAATTACAGAGGTCTTGAAGAAGAAGGGGCAACACTGCAAATATTGACTTGCTGCATTAACTCATTCTAACTGTCAATATAACCTATTGGTACTCATAATATGATTGCAATTATATTTCTGCATGTGATATAAACATCAGACAAACACTAATAAAACCCAGAGGCCAGCAGATCATGTGAAAATATAATTTTGGTGTCATTCTCAAAACTTTTGGCCATGACTGTAGAATGAAAAACATCTAGAATGAGACCTTTTCTTACCTCGGCAAAAACTCTTAGGCTATGTTCACACATGTTGTGTTTTTTTTATGTCACAAATCTGCAGCATAGCTTATATCTGGCAGGAAATCAGCTGCGCCAAAAACGCTGGTTCTGCTGCTTATTTTATGCATTTTTTTGTGTTTTTTCAGTGTTTTTTTCACTGTCCTTCTGTCTCTATTTATGCATGTACATAAAGAGTCTCCGCTATCGTGACATCTTCCACCTTGGCTTCGGGACCAGCTCCCAGGCAAGGAGCTCCCACGGGTTCCCGATCTCGCCATGGCTTGAGTAAGTTTACATGATATATCTGGTGCGGCGTTCTTCAGCCTGGCTGGTGGACTTTATAATTACCTTCACTGAGTTCCTCCACCATCTCATACGGGCTTTGCCACGTGGCCAGGAGCTTGCTCTCGACTGTGGGGATTATCACCAGAACACGGCCCAAGGCTGGAACTGCCTCAGCCTTGCTGATTGGTTATAGACCCTTGCCTGGGCCTCTTGTGTTTGGAAGAAATGCGCCTTCACGATAGGCATCACTTTCGCCATTCTCTCCTGCTTCTGGGCAACATGTTCTATGATGCTCAGGTGGGGCGTAACCTCAGCTTCCCAGGTTTCCTTGACAATGTTCAGGAGCCCTCACGGATGTCATCCATACAGTAGCTCAAACTGGGAGAAACCAGTAGAGGCTTGTGGAACCTCCCTTACTGAGAAGAGCAGGGGACCGGTAGCACGACCATCCTTGTCTACAACCTTTTTGAGCATCGCTTTTAAGGTTTTATTAAAGCGCTCCACTAGGCCGTCTGTCTGCAGATGGTAAATGGAGGTTCGCAGCTGGGCAATCTGGAGGGCCTTACAGAGCTCCTTCATAGCTTTTAATGAGTTCCTGGATCCTGGATGAAGGTATTTTTGACCATTCCTCTTTACAAAACAATTCCAGTTCAGTTAAGTTTGATGGTCGCCGAGCATGGACAGGCCACTTCAAATGATCCCACAGATGTTCAATGATATTCAGGTCTGGGGACTGGGATGGCCATTCCAGAACATTGTAATTGTTCCTCTGCATGAATTCCTGAGTAGATTTGGAGCGGTGTTTTGGATCATTGTCTTGCTGAAAGATCCATCCCCTGCGTAACTTCAACTTCATCACTGATTCTTGAACATTATTGTCAAGAATCTGCTGATACTGAGTGTAATCCATGCATCCCTCAACTTTAACAAGATTCCCGGTGCCGGCATTAGCCATACTGCCCCAAAGCATGATGGAACCTCCACCAAATTTTACTGTGGGTAGCAAGTGTTTTTCTTGGAATGCTGTGTTTTTTTGCCGCCATGCATAACGCCTTTTTATATGACCAAACAACTCAATCTTGGTTTCATCAGTCCACAGGACCTTCTTCCAAAAAGAAATTGGCTTCTCCAAATGTGCTTTTGCATACCTCAGCCGACTCTGTTTGTGGCGTGCTTGCAGAAACGGCTTCTTTCGCATCACTCTCCCATACAGCTTCTCCTTGTGCAAAGTGCGTTGTATAGTTGACCGATGCACAGTGACACCATCTGCAGCAAGTTGATGCTGCAGCTCTCTAGAGGTGGTCTGAGGATTGTCTTTGACTGATCTCACCATTCTTCTTCTCTGCCTTTCTGATGTTTTTCTTGGCCTGCCACTTCTGGCCTTAACAAGAACTGTCCCTGTGTTCTTCCATTTCCTTACTATGTTCTTCACATTGGAAACTGACAGGTTAAATCTCTGAGACAGCTTTTTGTATCCTTCCCCTGAACAACTATGTTGAATAATCTTTGTTTTCAGATCATTTGACAGTTGTTTTGAGGAGCCCATGATGCCACTCTTCAGAGGAGATTCAAACAGGAGAACAACTTGCAAGTGGCCACTTTAAGTAGCTTTTCTCATGATTGCATACACCTGGCTATGAAGTTCAAAGCTCAATGAGGTTACAAAACCAAAAAAAGTGCTTTAGTAAGTCAGTAAAAAGTAGGTAGGAGTATTTAAAACAAGAAAATGATAAGGGTGCCCATACTTATGCACCTGTCAAATTTTGTTTGAATGCAGATTGCACATTTTCTGTTAGTGCAATAAACCTCATTTCAAGGCAGAAACATTACTGCGTCCAACAGTTATTACATATATCAAACTGAAATAGCTGTTGCAAAAACACCAATTTTAAGAAAACATTAAGCTTAAGATTAATAGGGGTGCCCAAACTTTTTCATATAACTGTATAAGTAGAATATTAGCATGTTTAATGTCAGGACCTTATGTGGTTTTTTGCAATGCTCTGAAATGATGCAATATGTCAATTTTTGTATTATGAGAAGACGTGACCAATCTGACATTGGAAATGGGTAAACTATAGCCTAAGCTGAGGCAATGATGGGATGTGTGATTATAGCCGACTTTAGTCCAGGACTTCATGTGTATGGCCTTATTGCCAATAAGTGTCATAGATCCAATGCCCACAGAGGACGATGCTGCCATGCTGTACCCCTATGTGCTGCCAAGGGGAACACATTGCTGCTAGGCTAATCTACCTTTAGAACAAAGGAAGAGGCACGTTGAAATTCGCCATGTGTAATCATTTTTTATCCCGACATCTGCCAAGCATCATATAAACCTTAGATAGTTGGCCAGTCCCATTTATGTTAGTTTAAGACCCCATTCAGGTGTCAAGGATTTTTTTTGCAAGCATAAAATGTACAGATTTTCATCAGTTTGGTCATTTTTTACTATCAGAGTTTCTTTAACTTTTCTAATATTCAAAAATAAAGAAAAACTGATGGAAGAAGAGCTTTAAACTAGAACAATGTGGGAACGGAAGTGACGCACCCCTGGGCCTGTGTCGCGCAGCGTTGCGCACGCGGGAGCTTACCCGGAGCCGGATCTGTTGAGGGTTGTAGTCTCGTGGCGGTGACCCGGTCCGTGCCCAGGGAGTCAGACTAAGTGGCGCTGTATTAGCGGTAGATGTTGGACGACTACGCCACCCGTTGAATGCAGCAAAGGAGCTGCCGCTGCAGGGCAGACCGCTGAGGCCGGTGGTAGGATTGTGCAGCGTGATAGTATCACCCCCAACGGGAGGGGTATGGCCTCAGGGCAGCCGACGTGGATGATGGGGTAGCAGGAATCACTCAGAGACGATGCGGTGTAATTCAGGGTCTTTACTGGTGATAAAGATAGACCCTCCCGGAGTACTGGCTAGCGATCGGGGCCTGGTCAGTCCTTGAGCAGATGGGATCTCCCCTGGCCAGGCGGAGTTGTAGGCCTCCCAAACTGACTGTACTCTTCTGGCTACCTTGCTAGAGGCGGGTATAAGTAGCCCACGTCCCTGAGTGTACCGTGTGGTGCTCACCCGTATGGCCGGTGACTCGGGGCCTTCTAGTGGCGTCCGCTCCACGACGGCGGTGCTGGTCCCACGCGTGTGACCGTGCCTTCGGGTTTCTTGGCCAGAGGACCTGAAATCCCCTGCCGGGCGGTTTCTGCTGCTGGGTAAAGATTAGTCCCCACAGCCTCGGACTCCGGGTCCGGTGATAGCTTCTCAGTCAGGGCGAGCTCTGCAGCTGCCAGCCCCTGACTCCTTATAGCACTGCTCCCACAGAGCTCCTGATGTTCTTTTCCTATATCTGCTTCTCTTCTCTGTCTCTACTTCTTCTCTACTCACTAACCCTGCCTCAGCCCTAGGTTTATATAGGGGAAGTTCTTCCCCTCCCAGGACTGGGCAGGAGGTGTGGCATGCACAGGATCCCTGACCAAGAGACCTCCCACCTGCTCTCAGACATAACATTGCTGTTACTGTGGAAACCAGACCCCTGGGGTGCCACATTCCCCCCTAGTGAAATTTAGTACTCCGAGACTAAACATATTTTTAAACATAACAAGGTATAAACAATAATAGTACAATAAGAAAAACATATAAAGATGGTCACGGCGTGTCCGCAACCGGGTGCAGTTTTTGAAGAAAAGCAAGGTGTCCATTTCACCAAAACAGGGAGACGTAACCAGGTAGGGGTCTGTCCTGCCCCGAGTCCTTAACAGTCTTTAGTCCATTCCTAGGTTACGCTCCAACCATGTACAAGGATTCCCGGTAAATCCACCAAGGACTCCTATAAATAACTAGAAACACATAATTATACACAAGCAACAAGAAAAACAGGTAACCACAAATAAAACAGTTTATACACTTCAAATCCTCCAACGTGCGGGTAACTGGCCTCTAGTGGCCCTAGTGGACCTACGGAGCTGACTGTCTAGCCCTGAACTACAGGGTGTAGGAGCTGTCAAGGGTAAACTGGGCAGCTGTCTACCGGCTCTTTGGCTCACTAGGGGTACGGCAGGCTCACTATAAGCAGAGGGTTGATCCTCCTGTTCTGCTTGTGTGGAGTCTTCTGCCTCCTGGACCGGCTGCTCTTCCAGCTCTACCTGTCGCTCCGTAGGCACTTGGGATGCTGGTTGGAGTAACGTGAGGACGGGTACCACAACTGCACCATTGACTTGAGTCCAGGACCGAGGGAAGTCTCCGAGCACAGTACTAACCATATCTTCCCTTTCCTCTACGGGTCGATGGTCTTCTTGTTCCTCTTCAGGGTTCCGTAGCTGTTCAGGACACTTCTTCAGGTGATCCCGGGATACAATGGCTATGGTCTCCCCTCCGTCTTTACTGATGGTACAGACTTTCGGGTTCTCGTGGCTTGAGGGCAGTACGGTGTACGGGTCCTTCTCCCACTGGTCGTCCAACTTGTGGAGCCGTCTTTTCCTCTTCAAGACCTGCTCTCCGGGTACCAGGGGAACAGCGGGAGCATACTGGTTGTAAGTTTTCTCTTGTCTTTCCCTAGCCTGACAGAGACTTCGCTCCACGCTCTCCTGTACCTTCCGGTACTGCTGCTGCCTCTCTGTGTCCCAGTCTGCCTCTGGTGAAGTGTCCTCGGGTGTCAGGACTCCCATTTCCAGGTCAACAGGTAACTTACCAGGTCTCGCCCTCATTAGGTAAGCCGGGGTACAGTTGGTGGAACCTACCGGGATGTGGTTGTATAGGTCCACCAGATCGGGCAGCTTCTCAGGCCACAGACTGCGTTCTTCCAGGGGCAACGTTTTCAGGAGATCCATTACCACCTGGTTCATTTTCTCACAAAGTCCATTAGTTTGCGGATGATAGGGTGTCGTCCTTATCTTCCGGCAGCCATAGAGATTGCAGAATTCCTGGAAGACCTCCGCTTCAAAGGCAGGTCCCTGGTCCGTCAGCACTTGGTCCGGGTACCCGTGTGGGCGGCAGAAGTGCTGCTGGAAGGCTCTAGCTGCTGTTTGAGCCGTTAAGTCCTTAACGGGGACGACAACCAAGAACCGGGAGTAATGATCCACAATGGTTAACGCGTAGACGTAGCCACTTCTGCTTGGGGTCAGTTTTACATGATCCAAGGCTACCAGTTCCAACGGCTGCCGGGTGACGATGGACTGCAGGGGAGTCTTCTGGCTGGCACGGTCCTTCCTTCTTAGGTTGCACTGGCCACAGTCTCTGCACCACCTCTCGATGGTTCCCCTCATGCCTACCCAGTGGAACCGCCCACGCAGCAGGAACTCCAGCTTCTTCCATCCGAAGTGTCCAGCCCCATCGTGGTATGCTTCCATCACCATGGCTGCTTCTCTCCGTGGCACCACTACTTGCCAGATTAGTTCATGCGTCCGTGAGTTAACCATTCTGCGGCACAACTTCCCCTTGTAAAGGAACAGTCGACTCTTCTCAGCCCACAGTTGCTTGGCTTCCTCCGGAGTGTCTGGGTCAAGGCGAGCCTCTGGCCGAGTCAGCATCTCCTTCACCAGCCGGACGGCAGGGTCACTGTCTTGCGTTTCCTCCCAGTTGTAGTGAGGCAAGGGGTTAAACGTAGCGGCTTGCTTACTCCTTACCCGATGGGAATACTGGATAGTCCCATGACGGTGGAACGCGGGGAGTTCGACTTCTTCCAGTCCCTCTGGATCTTCTCCTACGTCCGGTAGGTTTGGCATCCTGGACAGGGCGTCCGCGTTGGTATTGGATCGTCCTGCCCGGTATTTGATTGTGAACTCGTAGTTGGACAGACGGGCCATCCATCTCTGCTCTAGGGCACCGAGTCTTGCCGTGTCCAGGTGTGTCAACGGGTTGTTATCCGTGTACACGGTGAACCGGGAAGAAGCGAGGTAGTGCTTAAAGCGTTCGGTGACTGCCCACACCACTGCCAGGAACTCTAGCTTAAATGAGCTGTAATTCTCAGGGTTTCTTTCGGTGGATCGCAGTTTTCGGCTAGCGTAAGCGATTACTCGTTCTTTCCCCTGCTGGATCTGGGACAGTACGGCTCCTAGCCCGATGTTACTTGCGTCGGTGTAGAGGATAAAGGGCTGGCTGTAATCAGGGTACGCCAGGATTTCATCCCCCGTGAGGGCCATCTTCAGCTGGCGGAAGGACTCTTCTTCTAACTTCTCCCATTTGAAGGGCGGCTTCTGGTTCTTGGCCTTCCGGGACTGGCCTATCAGGAGGTCCTGCATAGGAGCTGCCTTTTTGGTGAAACCGGGGATGAATCTGCGGTAATAGCCTACCAACCCGAGGAACTGCCTCACTTCCTTTACACTGGAGGGACTTGGCCATTCCTTAATTGCGGTGATCTTATCAGGGTCGGGAGCCACTCCGTCAGCGCTCACCACGTGTCCCAGGTACTGCACCTTTGGTTTCAAGAGGTGACACTTGGAGGGTTTTACCTTTAAGCCGTAGCTTGCCAGAGCTTCGAACACTTCCGCCAGGTGTTTCAGGTGGTCCTCATAAGTCTTGGAATATACGATGACATCGTCCAGGTACAACAGGACCGTCTCGAAGTTTCTGTGGCCCAGACAGCACTCCATTAATCGTTGGAAGGTTCCCGGTGCGTTGCAGAGTCCGAACGGCATACAGGTAAACTCGCTAAGTCCCATCGGGGTGGTGAATGCGGTCTTCTCCCGGTCCGCCTCTGCTACAGGAACCTGCCAGTACCCGCTAGTGAGATCCAAGGTAGAGAAGAAGTTAGCAGATCTTAAAGCAGCCAAAGACTCCTCTATCCTTGGTAAGGGGTACGCATCCTTGTGTGTGATACGGTTAATTTTCCGGTAATCTACACACATCCTCATGGTGTTGTCTTTCTTTTTGACTAAGACTAGTGGAGCTGCCCAGGGGCTACAGCTATCCCTGATCACCCCAGCCTCCTTCATGTCCCTAAGCATCCCCTTGGCGTGTTGGTAGTGTGCAGGGGGTACGGGTCGATACCTCTCTTTTATAGGAAGATGGTCTCCCGTGGGGATGTGGTGTTCTACCCCCTTGACTCGCCCGAAGTCTAACGGGTGTTTACTAAACACTCTCTCGTACTCTTGAACCACCCGATAGACTCCCTGTTTCTGGTGTGAGGGAGTGGAGTCAGTACCCAAATGTAGTTGCTGACACCAGTCCTCCATTGTTTCCTTAGAGCCGTTACCTTCCTCCGGGGAAGATGGAGGCAAGGGTTCTACGGACTGTATGGAATTTTGATTGATGGTATACAATTTGGCTAGCGTGGCATACCGGGGCAGGTACACTTCCCTCTTCCCGATATTTATTATGCGAACGGGCACCCTCCCATGGCGTACATTGACCACCCCCCGTGCTGTCAAAATGGTGGGCCTACTGTCTGAGTAAACTGGTTCTACCATTGCCTGGTAATCTCTACCTCTCAGACCAATAGCTGCCCGGCACCAAATCATCATTTCACTTTTTGGGGGCATGGCAATAGGGAAAGGGTCACACATTCTTACGCTACCAATCTCACCACCGGAGAGTTCTATCTGTTGCCGTCGCATCAGTGCCCGGATCTCTTTCTGGAGCACTCGCTGCTGGCCGGAGCTGGCGTTCTTGGCAACCTGTTGTAAAAGGAAAATCACCTCTGCAAGACAATTTTCAATTACATTAGTTCCTAGAGTTATCTTTGGGTGACTCTCGTGTTTGTCAATGTCTACAATGATCAGTCCCTGTGCTGCCAGTTTGACTCTACCGATTTTAATGGTCACCTCTTTAAATCCAATCTGTGGCACGGGCTGACCATTGCTGGCGATGATACTCAAGTCGTCGTCAGGGTAGCGGGTGATATCCGAGTCATTCCAGTACTGCTTGAAGAGCACGTACGGGATAGTGGTAACCTGTGACCCGGTGTCCAGTAGGGCACTCATGGGGATGCCATCCAGTACCACGGGCAAGACTGGACGCCCTCCCACATATTTGTCGCGCCAGTTCGATGGGCCTGATGATCTTTTTCCTGGGGTTTGGCCCTCTACCCCAGGTTGTGCCAGTTTAAAGGACAGTACCTTGCCATATGTCCGGGTTGATTGCAGCGGCGGCAGATGGGTTGTCCGTCCTCGTTGTATCGGTCGCTGGGTCTTCCTCTGGCCGGTGGGGTCCTCCTTGGTCGACGCCACGGGATGTCCTCCGGTCCGGATGCCAGCTGGATCTTCCCTGGAGTGGAAACCTGTAAAGACTGCACAGTTCGGGTTAGCGCGGCAACGCTTTTAGCTAGCTCTTGGACCTGATGGTGCAAGTCTGGAGCCGGGTCATTGTTCACAGCCTGCGCATCAGCTCCCACAGGCCCTGCCGACAAGGGTGCCGCCTCCTGGTGGTAAGTGGTAGTGGGGCGTCTGTGGGTCACAACGCCACCTGGTGCCGGTTCTCGGAGCACCCGGATGGCTCTGTCCTTGAACTGTGCAAATCCCAGATGAGGGTCCTGTAAGGCCATTGCCCGCAACTGGGTTCGGTGGGCATTGCAATATAAACCCTCTATAAATTGTTCAGTCAACAGCCTGTCCTCGTCTCCCACGCCGTCAGGGTCGGTCTGCTTAATGGCTCTCAGGGCCTCTTGTAGGTTCAGGGCATAGTCCCTTATACTCTCATGTGCCCGCTGTTTGCACCCGTAGAATCTAAGCTTGATCTCGGCTGAGGTGCGGGTATCAAAGGTGTCCCTCAGCCGGGTTAGTATCTCTGCGACAGTCCTCCTCCCAGGTGGCCAGGACTTTACCTCCCTTTGGGCTGCCCCGGTTAATTGGGCCACCAGGATGCTCACTTTTTGCTCCTCTGTGAGGGGATACACCTGGAAGAGGCTATCCAGCTTTTCTCTAAAGTCATGCAGGGTATGTGACTCCCCTGAGTACTGGGGTAGCCAGGCTGCCCCCGGGATATAGGGCATGGTGAAAGGCATGACCGCAACAGCGGTGGCGCTGGCGGGGGTTGAAGCGGTGAAGCTCTCCTCCGTATCCGACATCCTTCTCCCCCCTAGTGGACCGTGGCCTACCTTGCGATGATCCTCTTCCGTAGGCCGCGGCTCCGCAGTGGATCGTCAGGGTTGAGGACCTTCCGTCGCGCTCCTGTGACGTCGGCGTCTGCTGGGCTCCTTCCAGGACCTTACGCAACGTCTGGACGTGAGGCGGGGCTTCAGTTCTCGCGCGCTTTCGGAGTCCACGCCCCTCTTCTTCCCGCGCGGCGTCTTCAAGATGGCGTCCAACGGCGGGAAAACTCCACGGATGGCGGGAAGAAGGCAGAAGATGGCGCCGGATGGCGGGAAAACTTCGCGGATGGCGGGAAGAAGACAGAAGATGGCGCCGGATGGCGGGAATCTTCACCACTGGTAGGTTTGAACAGTCTTTTTCAGGCACGCAGTACCCGGTGGTTGCGGGCACGAGATCCTGCCGACTACGCCAAAAGTTGACGCACCCCTGGGCCTGTGTCGCGCAGCGTTGCGCACGCGGGAGCTTACCCGGAGCCGGATCTGTTGAGGGTTGTAGTCTCGTGGCGGTGACCCGGTCCGTGCCCAGGGAGTCAGACTAAGTGGCGCTGTATTAGCGGTAGATGTTGGACGACTACGCCACCCGTTGAATGCAGCGAAGGAGCTGCCGCTGCAGGGCAGACCGCTGAGGCCGGTGGTAGGATTGTGCAGCGTGATAGTATCACCCCCAACGGGAGGGGTATGGCCTCAGGGCAGCCGACGTGGATGATGGGGTAGCAGGAATCACTCAGAGACGATGCGGTGTAATTCAGGGTCTTTACTGGTGATAAAAATAGACCCTCCCGGAGTACTGGCTAGCGATCGGGGCCTGGTCAGTCCTTGAGCAGATGGGATCTCCCCTGGCCAGGCGGAGTTGTAGGCCTCCCAAACTGACTGTACTCTTCTGGCTACCTTGCTAGAGGCGGGTATAAGTAGCCCACGTCCCTGAGTGTACCGTGTGGTGCTCACCCGTATGGCCGGTGACTCGGGGCCTTCTAGTGGCGTCCGCTCCACGACGGCGGTGCTGGTCCCACGCGTGTGACCGTGCCTTCGGGTTTCTTGGCCAGAGGACCTGAAATCCCCTGCCGGGCGGTTTCTGCTGCTGGGTAAAGATTAGTCCCCACAGCCTCGGACTCCGGGTCCGGTGATAGCTTCTCAGTCAGGGCGAGCTCTTCAGCTGCCAGCCCCTGACTCCTTATAGCACTGCTCCCACAGAGCTCCTGATGTTCTTTTCCTATATCTGCTTCTCTTCTCTGTCTCTACTTCTTCTCTACTCACTAACCCTGCCTCAGCCCTAGGTTTATATAGGGGAAGTTCTTCCCCTCCCAGGACTGGGCAGGAGGTGTGGCATGCACAGGATCCCTGACCAAGAGACCTCCCACCTGCTCTCAGACATAACATTGCTGTTACTGTGGAAACCAGACCCCTGGGGTGCCACAGAAGCAAAAGGCCAGAAAAAGCCATACAGCTGACAAATACTATTGAGATCTCTGCTACTGGAAGTGGAAAGGAAGAACAAAGACAAAAAAATCTAAATAATAAAAATATGGGAGGAAGAGAAACCAATCACAAACTAAAATGTTTTTATACAAATGCACAAAGCATGGGCAACAAACAAGGAGAATTGGAACTACTAATGCAGGAAAAGGAATATGATGTCATTGGAATCACTGAAACTTGGTGGGACGATACACATGATTGGAATAAAAGGCTAAAAGGATACAACTTGTTTGCAAGAAACAGACTTGATAAACGAGGAGGAGGTGTCGCATTGTATATTAGAAAAGCGTATATCTGCACAGAGATTGAAGCTTCAGAGACTGGGAGTTCTGTGGAAACTGTTTGGGTAAGAATACAAGGAGAGAACAACAGAAAGGACACCATTGTAGGCATTTACTACAGGCCACCTGGGCAAGCTGAAGATATGGATGAACTCTTTATGTTTCAAATGACCAAGTTCTCCAAAAAATATGACGTAGTGGTCATGGGAGATTTCAACTATCCAGACATTTGTTGGGAATCTCTCTCAAGTAAAACTAACAGGTCAAGCAAATTCTTATCCTCTCTTGCTGACAACTTTATCTTCCAAAAGGTAGGGGAGAAAACAAGGGGATCTGCTACTTTGGATCTAATCCTTATAAACAGGGAGGAAATGGTTGAGGAGGTAAAGGTGGCTGGGACCCTAGGAGGCAGCGATCATGCTATTATAGAATTTTGGATAACTAGAGGAGGAAGACATGTGAAGACTCAAACTTCAAGGTTAGATTTTAAAAAGGCAGATTTTAAGAGACCCAGAAAGAGAATAGGAGGGATCCAATGGCTGGATGTCCTTAAGGACAAAAATGTCCAGGAAGGATGGGAAATTTTTAAAAATGAGATTCTCAAAGCACAATCGTTAACAATCCCGAAAAGTAGGAAGAATGGGAAGCATTTAAGGAAACCAGGATGGATGAACACAGAACTTAAACACATGCTAAAAAGAAAGAAAGAAATGTTTATTAAATGGAAAGAGGGAGGCATATCTAAAGAAGATTATAATGCAGTCTGCAGATCCTGCAGGGCACGCATCAGGTTAGCTAAAGCTGACAATGAATTAAGGCTTGCAAGAGATGTCAAAAGCAATAAAAAAGTATTTTGGGGGTATGTCAAAAGTAAAAGAAAAGTCAAAGATGCTATAGGATTTTTACAGGATGAAAATGGAGAAATGGTAAGAGAGGATGTTGAGAAGGCCGAACTTTTTAATTCCTATTTTGCATCTGTTTTCTCTCAGAAAGAAAATGTAACATCAACTGATCTTCACTGTCCTTTTAAAGGAATAGAGGAATCCAAGTTATCTGTAGACAGAAAGATTGTGAGGGAATATTTAGCTAACATAAATGAGTTCAAGTCTCCAGGTCCAGATGAATTACACCCCAGAGTACTGAAGGAGATCGTAGAAGAAATTTTAGAACCACTCTCCATAATCTTTGAAAATTCTTGGAGAACAGGAGAAGTCCCAGAAGACTGGAGAAGAGCAAATGTTGTTCCTATCTTCAAAAAGGGGAAGAAGGTGGACCCAGGGAACTATAGGCCGGTGAGTCTGACTTCTATACCAGGAAAGATCTTTGAACAAATTATTAAACAACATGTATGTAAGTACATGGATAACAATGAAGTGATTAACCAGAGTCAGCATGGGTTTGTAACTAACAAGTCATGTCAGACTAACTTAATTTCCTTCTATGACAGAATCACTGACTGGGTGGATCAGGGAAATGCTGTAGATATAGTATATCTTGACTTCAGCAAAGCATTTGACAAAGTATCTCACACCATCCTTATTGAAAAAATGACCAAGTATGCAATGGACCAGGCAACTGTTAGGTGGATTCATAACTGGATTAGTGATCGGACTCAAAGGGTGGTTGTAAATGGCTTCACATCCAGCTGGATGAATGTCTCAAGTGGGGTACCACAGGGCTCCGTCCTGGGACCTGTATTGTTCAACATCTTTATCAATGATTTAGATGAAGGAATTGAGGGTAAACTGATTAAATTTGCTGATGACACAAAGCTAGGAGGGATAGCTAATACTAGAGAAGAGAGAGAGAGGATTCAAAAAGACCTAAATAAACTGGAGCAGTGGGCAGCAACCAACAGAATGGTTTTTAACAGGGAAAAATGCAAAGTACTACATCTGGGCAATAAAAATGAAAAAAGCATATACAGAATGGGAGGAGTAGAGCTAAGCAACAGTACATGTGAAAAAGACTTAGGTATACTAATAGATCATAGACTGAACATGAGTCAACAGTGTGATGCAGCAGCAAAAAAGGCAAATACAATTCTGGGATGTATTAACAGAAGCATACAGTCTAGATCACGTGAAGTCATTATCGGTCTTTACTCCTCTTTGGTCAGACCTCATCTGGAATACTGTGTACAGTTTTGGGCACCACATTTTAAAAAAGACATAGACAAACTGGAGCAAGTTCAGAGAAGAGCGACCAGAATGGTGACTGGTCTGCAAACCATGTCCTATGAGGAACGGTTGCAGGATTTGGGAATGTTTAGCTTGCAAAAAAGAAGACTGAGAGGAGACTTAATAGCTGTCTACAAATATGTCAAGGGCTGTCACATTGTAGAAGGATCATCTTTATTCTCATTTGCACAAGGAAAGACTAGAAGCAATGGGATGAAACTAAATGGGAGGAGACACAGATTAGATATTAGAAAAAACTTTTTGACAGTTAGGGTGATTAATGAGTGGAACAGGCTGCCACGAGAGGTGGTGAGTTCCCCTTCAATGGACGTCTTCAAACAGAGGCTGGACAGACATCTGTCTGAGATGATCTAGTGAATCCTGCTTTGAGCAGGGGGTTGGACCAGATGACCCAGGAGGTCCCTTCCAACTCTACCATTCTATGATTCTAAGTTTCTCAAGCTTCTTTCAAATGGTCCTTGAAAATTGTAAAGCACACAGATAGCAAACGAGTGTTGGAAGATTTTTTTCACGGACCTTAAGATTTGCATTGCCAAGTTTGATCCATGACTCGGATCGAATTGGTGATTTTGTGCGTACCACTCAGGCCAGGAAAATACACGGACATGTGGACAACTCCATAGACTATAATAGATACAAGTCCTATATGTGAAAAACTGATGTCTGAATGAGTGGTCCACACTAAATCATGGTGGCACATCTGATTTTGATCTGAGTCACTAATGCAAGTCTATGGGTCTGTGAAAAAAGAAGAAAAAATCGGACAGCACTTGGTGCCCTGACTGATATGAGAAGCTTGAAATCTTACATCAGTTTTTGATATATGAGAAAAAGTGATGGTAAAAACTGATGACTGACTAAACTCTGATGAAAATCGGATCCAAAATACTGATGAAATTAGGATCGTTTTGCGTACAAGAACAATCAGTGACGTATGAATGAGCCCTATGGCCGTATTCAGACTTCCATGTATCACGGTCCAAGGACTTAAAGTGATGCACTGACTTACCACAGGTCTACTGAACCAAACTTAACAGACTCGGAGATATAAAAGAGGCTGTGAGGTTCAGGTAAGGAGACCTGCGATAGGTCCATGCATCACTGTACATCCTCGGATCGGGAGGCAATTCAGCTTAGTGTTTATGGCCACTTTGGGGACTGTGTGTCCTCTTCTCACAGCTGAAGACTTGTTTCAGTTCTGTCCAGTTCAGACAATCTTCCTGATACACCCTGATACACTTTACATCTTTATTTTCATACATTGTAGCCAACTATGAAGAGAGGAAAGAAATACTTGCTACTAGCATGTTTAGTCCCCAGGGGATTGTTTAGACTGGATACTATTGTTGCATCTTTATGAAGTCTGAAGAGGTTTTCAGCCTCACAGTGTAAAAGTTAAAATCACACAAGAGTAGCAAATTCACTCCAGTACGGAGGTGGCGTAAAAAGTGGAAGGACTGCTTCAAACAGAAATGGCATATCTAAAGATTCATCAAATGTATTTGTGCAAATAATGGCAACACAGTTAGGCTATGTGCCCACGATGCAGAAATGAAGCAGAAAATTTCTGCAGCATTTCTGCATCTCCCTGGCAGAAAAAACGCATGCAGATTGTGCATGCGTTTTTCCTGCAGAATACATGCGGATTCACATGCGTATCCACATGCGTTAACGCATGTGTTTCCGCATGCGGACTGACAAGCACTTTCCAAGCGATAGCATCACTTGGAAAGTGCTTGACAACTAGGTCACACTATATAAATCCATGCAACCGGCATGGATTTATACAGTGTGACTGTAAAAATAAAGCTATACTTACCCCCGATCCCCCGCCGCGTGTGCTGTCGCGCTCGTCCTGGCTTCTTCCGGGTTGCCGACATCTCACGAGACAGCCTGCGGTCACATGACCGCGACGTCATCTCAGGTCCTGGAAGATAAGCGCTGCTGGCAAGCAGAGAGAAGCCGCCGGACAGGTGAATATAAACTTTATTTATTATTTTATTCTTTTTTTTACAGGTACAATGGTACCCAGGTCTGGATGAGATTCTTCTCTCCTCCAGAACTGGGTACCATCCGCATATAGAGACGCATATAATCCGCTTGTACAAATGTACAGACTCGGATTCTATGCGTCTCAATGCAAGTCAATGGCGGGAGTTCCGCTGCGCTTCCGCAAAATTAATGAACATGCTGCAGCTTTATTTGCGCTGCAGAAATGCTGCGGAAAAATCCGCAGCATGTGCATTGACATTGCGGAATGCCATTGGGGACCATGGGGTGCGGATTACCATGCGTTTTTGATGCGTTTCCGCTGCGGAAATTCCGCAGCATAAACGCATGAAAAACGCATCGTGTGCACGCAGCCTTACAAGAAAAAATTACTTAAAAAAGTTCCCTAATGATAACCTCCCCCAAATTATATTAGAAAGCGTCAGAACTTCATTTTGTGATGTTTAATCCTTTTAAGATAACAATGGTGGCAGTGATGGAGCCCCATTCTCTTTTTCATTCACTGCACCCACAAATAATATATTAAATTTCCAATTAGAAGGTATGTTGGATTTTCAAATGATTATTGAAAAAAATATAGAATGCACTAATATGGGTAGATTACCTTCGGGAAGATATAAAATATGATACTAAGGTTAAGTTATACTAGTGCTTGGCTGCAATTTTCTGCTTCTGATTTTGTATGATTCTAGATTATACTGATTTTCTCTGCTGGAATCAATTGCTAGGATTACTGGATTATCAGATTAAGGCCACGTTCACATGTTCAGTATTTGGTCAGTATTTTACATCAGAATTCGTAAGCCAAAACCAGGATTGGAATAATCAGAGGAAAGTATAAGGCTGTGTGCCCACGATGCGTTTTTTAAGCGTTTCCGCAGCGGCAAAAACGCTGCAGAAACGCTTACAAAATGCATGGTAGAAGGCCTGCCATGTCCCCCAATGATAATCCGCATGTGCTGTGCACATGATGCGGAAATTTCCGATGCGGATTATCATTGCGGAAAAAAACGCAGCACTACCAATTATTTTGCGGAAGTGCTGCGTTTTCCCCGCCATTGAAACGCATGGATTACGCATCACTGCATATGTAGATGTGCGGATGGTACCCGGGTCTGTAGAAGAGGAGACTCTCCTCCGGACCCGGGTACCATAGAATCTGTAAAAAAAGAATAAAATAAAAAATAAATATTGTATTTACCTTCTGACGGCCCCCGCTGCACTCGTCCTCCCATGCCAGCAGATCGCGGTGGACTGAAGGACCTGCACTGACGTCATAGTCATGTGACAGCAGGTCAGTGCAGTGTACCGCGATCTGTCGGCAGCCAGGATGGAGCGAAGCAAGACTGCGGGGGCCATCGGAAGGTAAGTATAGATTTATTTTTTTATTTTTTACCATTCTTTACGGTCACACTATATAAATCCATGCCGTTTGCATGGATTTATATAGTGTGACCAAGTTGACAAGCACTTTCCAAGTGATGCTAAAATCGCTTGGAAAGCGCTTGACACCCGCATGCGGAAATGCATGTGAAGAACGCTTCACATCCGCTTGTCCCTGGCAGGAAAAACACATGTACAATCCGCATGTACAATCCGCATGTACAATCCGCATGCTTTTTTTCTGCCAGGGAGATGCAGAAATGCTCAGGAAAAATCCGGAGCATTTCTGCATCGTGGGCACATAGCCTTATAGAAACACGTGCACCAGAGACCAATGCTGTTAAAGACTTGCAATAATGGAGGGCCCTGTTGGAGCTTTTGCATTGGGGCCCATAAGCTCCAAATAACGACACTGCCTCTCAGCTTCCTGCTTACCAGGAGTGATCCTAACAGTTTTGACCAATGGCATCGTCACGCTGCTAGTCCAAACTCTGTGCTTTCTCATGCTTTAAGCAGAGAAGGTTTTGCCTCTGCAGCATCAGAGGAGCATGGAGTGGGTAGCTGCAGAGCAGTTATTACAGGCTTTTTCTCAAAGAGTTTGTGAGCACTGTGCTCCTTGCCTAGGAGACTGGCCATCTTTGATAGACCGGAGCAGTGGCCAGTAACCTAGGCAATAAACAGTAACCAATAACATTAAATATCCCTATGTCCCTGAGAATGGAGAGGATTTTTAGTAATAGGCTCTATCGTTTCTTGCAATCCCAGTCACACTTGATGTTGAGATGAGGGCTCTGTGGAGCCATATCACCAATTCCAGGACTCCGTGTTCTTTTTTACACTGAAGATAGTTATTTATTATTTTATTATAGCGCCATTAATTCCATGGCGCGTTACATGTTTAAAAGGGGTATACATAGCAAACAACAAGTACAATAATTTGAAGAAAAACGAGTCAGCGACTGGTACAGGAGGAGAGAGGACCCTGCCTGCAAGGGCTCATAATCTACAAGGGATGGGCGAGGATACAATAGGTGAGGGTAGAGCTGATTGTGCAGCAGTATGGTGGAGCGAGGGTTACTGCAGGTTGTAGGCTTGTTGGAAGAGGTGGGTCTTCAGGTTTCTTTTGAAGGTTTCCACGGTAGGCAAGAGTCTGATATTTTGGGGTAGAGAGTTCCAGAGTAGGGGGGAAGCACGGGAGAAATCTTGTATGTGATTGTGGGAAGAGGAGATAAGAGGGAAGTAGAGAAGGAGATCTTGTGACTATCGGAGGTTGTGTGCAGGTAAGTACCGGGAGACTAGGTCACAGATGTATGGAGGAGACAGGTTGTGGATGGTTTTATATGCCATGGTTAGGGTTTTGAACTGGAGTCTATGGGAAATGGGGAGCCAGTGAAGGGATTGACAGAGAGGAGAGGCCGGGGAATAGCGGGGGGACAGGTGGATTAGTCGGGCAGCAGAGTTTAGGATAGATTGGAGGAGTTTGAGAGTGTTAGAAGAGAGGCCACAGAGAAGGATGTTGCAGTAGTCGAAGCAGGAGACGATGAGGGCATGCGCTAGTGTTTTTGCAGATTTGTGATTGAGGAATGTGCAGATCCGGGAACTATTTGAGCTGGAGTCAGCAGTAAGTGGAAAGGGCTTGGATATGAGATTTGAAGGAGAGATCAGAGTCAAGGGATACCCCGAGGCAGCGAGCTTGCGGAACTGGAGAGAATGGACAGCCATTGACTTTGATAGATAGGTCAGATGGGGGGGGGGGGTTAACGAGATGGTAGAAAGATGATGAATTCCTTTTTATCCATATTACGTTTTTGGAAATCTAGCAGAGAAGAAAGATGAAATAGCAGACACGCAGTGTGGGATTCTGGTTAGTAAGGAGGTGATATCAAGTCCAGAGAGGTAGCTCTGTGTGTCATCAGCATAGAGGGGATACTGAAAGCTGTGAGACTCTGAGCAGTCCCAAGCCGAAGGTGTAGATGGAGAAGAGCAGGGGTCCTAGAACTGAGCCTTGGGAACACCGACAGATAGAGGGCGAGGTGTGGAGGTGGTGTGTGAGTGGGAGACGCTGAATGTCCGGTCTGTTAGGTATGAGGAGATCCAAGATAGGGCTAAGTCTGTGATGCCGAGAGATGAGAGAGTCTGTAGTAAGAGGGAATGGTCTACTGTGTCAAAGGCAGATGACAGGTCCAGAAGGAGAAGGACAGAGTAGTGTCACTTGGATTTGGCCGTTAGGTCGTTGGTGACTTTAGTCAGGGCAGTTTCAGTAGAATGGTGCGGTCGGAAGCCAGATTATTTATATTATTGCAAAATAATTTTGGAGACAATAAAACGCCTCCCCGATGGCATTACATGATGTATAAGTATCTGCCTGAGAGCAGAAGTGGGAAACGCTGAGAACCATAGACGGCCAAGGAATCATAGTGCAGGAGATGAAACACATATCATGCTTACTTCCTTTGGAATTCGGAAGATGTCCATCAGTGGCATCAGCTCAGAACCAGTAGCAACCAGTGAGATTTAGCTATATCCGTCTACTGTTCAGAGAAATCTGGCCAGAAGTGGTCTTCATGAAAGAACTGTGGCCAAAAAACATATCTTTGGCATGCAAATAAGGCCAAGTAACTCAACTATGCATGAAAACATAGGAACTGGGATGGAGAAAAATGACAGCAGAAGTTCTGGATTGATGGGTCAGAATGTGAACTATTTGGCTGTAGCGGAAAGCTGGTGAGTGGTACAATATTGAGTGTTTGCAGGCAACAGTGGAGCATGATGGAGGGTCCTGGCAAGTTTGGGGCTGCATTTCAGCAAAGGAAGTTGTTAATTTAGTCAAGATTAATGCCGTCCTCAATGCTGAGAAATACAAGCAGATATTTATCCATCATGCAATAAAATCAGGAAGGCGTCTGATTGGCGACAAATAAATTCTGTAGCAGGACAACGACCCAAAACATGCAGCCAATGTCAGTAAGAACTATCTTCAGTGTAAAGAAGAACAAGGAGCCCTGGAAGTGATCTTATGGCCCCCACAGTGCCCGGATCTCAGCATCATCGAGTCTCTGTGGGATCACATGAAGACACAGAAGAATTTGTGCAAATCTACATCCACAGAAGATCTGTTGTTAGTTCTCCAATATGTTTGGAACAACCTTCCTGTCCAGTTCCGTCAAAAACTGAGTGCAAGACTACCAGGAAGAACTGAGGTTGTATTGAAGTCAAAAGGTGATCACGTCAAATATTAATTTGATTTAGATTTGACCTTTATTCGCTCTGATTGTATTTTGCTAATTGATAAAAATAAACTATTTTTCAAACTTCTATCTTCGAAAGTATTATTACTTTGTAGCATTTTTTTCCACACCTGTCTAAAACTTTTGCACAGTATGGTATGTCAACTGTTATATATTTGTTGGGCAGGCCGATGAAGTTATGACGGAGGTCTTGTTTATATACACTAAGCATTCACTAAGACTTTTCTCACTTCTAGACATATGATGAGACTGCTCTGCTATGATTGGGATTATTGATCCTGAGGCATGCATAACTCTACCTACACAAACAATTGCTTTTTTTCATGGGAAGAACTGTTGTTTAGGCAGGCAGAGGTGTGCCAGCACCAAAACTGACACTTTATTGACACATTAGTTGACTGTTAAGAGCTGTCACTTTGTGACAAACCTGGTCTATTAGGCAAAAGTAAAACAAAGCTATTGAAAACCATCACATTTTGTGCTATTTATGTTCCATGTTGTTACTTTTTATTAAATGTCATTATTCATCTCCTGAGTAATACATAAATATGGATGAGACCTTGTCACCTTACCCTCCCAGATAGATCAGAGCATATTACAACCTCCATCCCCTCAGTCTTGAGAGATCAGCGTCTATATCTCCCCCTCAAGAGAGATCAGAACATGTCACTCTCCCCGCTTTTCCAATAACAGCCCCCCAGGCCGGGGGCTGTGGATTTTCGGGCAGGTGTGTCATGGGATGAGAATTGTAACATGTCATGGACTGAGCCGGCGGGTACAAATTTGGACATCGATGTGGAGGGGAGAGAGAGCGGGCGGGAGCATTCATGTAGTCACAACAGCCTTGGGGCGGACGCAGAAGGACTTAATGTTTTAAAAGTGATTGTGTATTGTAAATAGGATAAAAGAGTTACTGATCGCTGGGCATGCACTTGCCTCAGGGTCATTCTTATTTTTTGCAATTCCACATACACGCCAAAAAAGAAAGATACTCTTTTTCTGTCTATTTGTCTCTGGAGTTTCTGTGTAAGGCTGCGTGCCCACTATGCGTTTTTCAAGCGTTTTTGCCGCAGCGAAAACGCTTAAAAAACGCTTAGTAATACGTGCCCCATGGTCCCTAATGATAATCTGCATGTGCTGTGCACATGTTGCGGAAATTTCCGCTACGGATTATCATTGCGGAAAAATACGCAGCATGTCCATTAATTTTGCGGACACGCAGCGTAATCGCCGCCATTGACTTGCATTGGATCGTGTGACATCCGCATCACTGCATCTGCACAAGCGGATATCACACGGTTCAATGTGCGGATGGTACCTAGGTCTGGAGAAGAGGAGACTCTCATCCAGACCTGGGTACCATAGAAACTGTAAAAAAAAAGAATTTAAAATAAAAAATAAAGATTATACTCACCTTCCGATGTCCTCCCGGTGTTTTCTCCCCTCCGTCTGCTCTGCTGTATGGGTCGCGGTGGTGTGAAGGACCTGCCATGACGTCATTGAGTCATGTGACCTGTCACATAGTAACATAGTTTTTAAGGTTGAAGGAAGACTAAGTCCATCTAGTTCAACCCATAGCCTAACATGTTGATCCAGAGGAAGGCAAAAAAAAAACCATGTGGCAAACACTAAGCTCCACATTGGGGAAAAAAATTCCTTCCCGACTCCATACGACAATCAGACTAGTTCCCTGGATCAACGCCTTATCAAGGAATCTAGTATATATAACCTGTAATATTATACTTTTCAAGAAAGGCATCCATGCCCTTCTTAAATTTTAACAGTGAATCACTCATTACAACATCATGCGGCAGAGAGTTCCATAGTCTCACTGCTCTTACAGTAAAGAATCCCCATCTGTGATTATGATTAAACCTTCTTTCCTCCAGATGTAGAAGATGCCCCCTTGTCCCCGTCTCTGGCCTCAGAGTAAAAAGATCAGTAGAAAGGTCTTTGTACTGTCCCCTCATATACTTGTACATAGTAATAAGATCACCCCTAAGCCTTCTTTTTTCCACACTAAATAACCCCAAGTGTAATAACCTGTCTTGGTATTGTAGACCCCCCAGTCCTCTAATAACCTTGGTCGCTCTTCTCTGCACCCCTCTAGTTCAGCTATGTCTTTCTTATACACCGGAGACCAGAACTGTACACAGTATTCTACGTGTGGTCGCACTAATGACTTGTATAGAGGCAAAATTATGTTCTCCTCATGAGTATCTATGCCTCTTTTAATGCATCCCATTATTTTATTTGCCTTTGCAGCAGCTGCCTGACACTGGCCACTAAACGTGAACTTGTTGTCCACCAATACACCCAGGTCTTTTTCAGTTACAGTTTTGCCCAGTGTTTTACAATTAAGCATATAATTATACATTTTATTTCCTCTGCCCAAGTGCATTACCTTACATTTATCCCCATTAAAGCTCATTTGCCATTTATCAGCCCAAGCTTCTAGTTTACATAGATCCTCCTGTAATATAAAATTGTCCTTCTCTGTATTGATTACCCTGCAGAGTTTAGTGTCATCTGCAAATATTGAAATATTACTCTGTATGGCCCCTACATTAATAAATATGTTAAAAAGAAGGGGGCCCAATACTGACCCCTGTGGTCCCCCACTGTTAACTGAGACCCAGTCTGAGTGTTTTCCATTAATAACCACCCTTTGTTTCCTATCACTGAGCCAATTCTTAACCCACATACATATATTTTCCCCTATCCCCATTGTTCTCATTTTATGTATCAACCTTTTGTGTGGTACCGTATCAAAAGCTTTTGAAAAGTCCATATACACAACATCCACTGCATTTCCTTGGTCCAGTCCAGAACTTGCCTCCTCATAAAAACTGATCAGATTAGTTGACTCAATGATGTCACTGCAGGTCCTTCACACCACCACGAGCCGCCCAAGACACCGGACGCAGCAGAGAAAACACCGGGAGGACATCGGAAGGTGAGTATAATCTTTTTTTTTTTACCATTCTTATTCTTTTTTTTTTAACTAACTTGGTCACACTACTATAAATCCATGCCGGTTGCATGGATTTATATAGTGTGAACAAGTTGTCAAGCACTTTTCCAAGTGATGCTAAAATCGCTTGGCAAAGCGCTTGATAACCCGCATGCAGAAATGCATGCAAAAACGCTTGACAAAATGCTTCTACCTGGTGGGAAAACCGCATGTAAAAACCGCATGTAAAAACCGCATGTAAAAACCGCATGCGTCTTACCTTCCAGGGAGAAGCGGAAAAAATATGCAGCATTTCTGCATCGTGGGCACATAGCCTAAAATTAACTATTAAAATTCTGATTTAAAGTAGCACTTTGAACCTTTTTTTCTTACTTATACTATCATTAGTCCCTCCACTATATATAATTCAATGTGTATTATCTGATTTATTGGTTTCTTTCCATTTGGAAATTCATAGTATACTTCACTTCAGTTAGGTCATGTGATCTCATGGTGACCTCCTGGGAATTGCATGCCTATATGTTATCTGAAGGCTCACCATCTCAGTCAATAGAAGTTTCTGTATGCATGGACTGTACCACTGAAGTTCTCAACAATGGGAAGACAGAAGCTCCTATCGCAGATATTGATGATGACTGCACAGCTCTTGTGTCACAATTATAATGTAGGCTTTTCACAGTTCAGCAGCTCTGATTGTATACTTATACTTGCTTATTTTATTCAGGGGAATAAGGAAGGGAATATAATCACAGTGTTATCCTAACAGAGTGATGTGATTATTATACCATTATGCAGTGATGCATCATGGGATTTACAGCAGAGCAAAGAGGAAAAAAACAGAGGATGAGAGCTAGGAATCAAGATGGAGGCTGAAGGGAAAACTATGGGAAGATGTATAAGATGAGTGCAGAATGTGAGAATCAGGTGAGGAGTGTAGTTACTGAGAGTGATTCTTTCATTACTATGAATAGAAAAATAAGAGATTCTTGTTATTGATGTGTTTGACTGTAAGAATAAAAACATTTTCCTGACTTTGGTTCATACCCAACAGCCTTGATAACTATATTCCCCTGCTTTGTCACCATTGACAAACTAGATAACTTAGAATGTCACTTTTATTTCAACATATGCTTCTTAGATTAATCAATGTAGCCACTATCAAAAATATTTTTAAATGTATGGGCACTAAGTGTCTCCCTTGTGACCTGCTGTCCACTGCCTGTTGTGAAGACTAATCCATCTGTAGTTACAGACAAGTAGGATGGATTACAGGAAATGGTGACTTGTCCTTACAACTCTGCTCTCTCAGTTAGCTTTTATACAGGTAATATGTAACAACCTTTTTGCTGCCCAGAGCTCCACACACCACACAGTAATGAGCTAATGCATTTTTCGTCACACCTGGATCTTCCATTACTCAGTGATTCTCTCGTTTTTTTTATTTGCCTGCAATTTTATCAAATCTTATTAGCACTTTTCTTCTCTCCCAATCTTAGGCTTTTTTGCAATGTATATTAACTCACTCCACTTACTTTACAATTTCTTTGCCTCCATGTTTATTATAGCACATCAGCAGTACAGATTCAAGCAGTGCATTATCTCAGCACGGGTGCAATTTCATTCTAGCGTTGGCCTTGATCTCAATGGTCGGATCACCACTGATTGGAAATTAATGGCATATCGAACCAATGCACAATCAATATTTGAGCTGTGACCAATCCAGTAATGAGAACAGTTGTCAATTTATTAATTTCTAGTATAGTTCTAGTATATATAGTATATTACAATGGGCAGATTGCAATTGATAATATATATAACATTGGTATATACTTGTACTAGCATTAACAAAGACTTCAGTGGGCTAAGAGTCCATGTCGAACATGTTGTCTTTGCCGTGCTTTGGAATACGTTAGCACCATATAAAGGGAAGAATGGAGCTTGGAAAAGCAGTGTCATGTCTGGCCTCTGGGCCACCAATTTTTGCTTATTTCATGTATGAAATATTTCTGTGATTCTTTACAGTATTAGTCACTGCATTAGCAGACAATCAGTGTTTTTATGTCACCTCCCTGGTTTCCCATAATAGGATTCTATCATTTTTCCTTCATCCACTCTCACCGCTCAAGACTTTTTTTTCTGGTTTGGAGTAAAATCATTAACACGGCTTTACCTACATAGCAGTCAGTTTGCTTTTTGTTACTACATCCCCTCTAATCTTGTGTTAAGAAGTCCTCTTCACATATCCCTTCCAGTGATCAGTCCTCTGATTTGTGCTTATACGCATAATTAGGAACAATATACTTATCCCTTTACTTCCAGGTCAGCGGATTAAACCCAGCCGTGATCAGTGCCAAACTGGCCGGCACATGTGATGAGAAGGTGGTTTGTATGTGTGTGGGGGCAATTACTTATCTATTTTCCCAGGATAGTGGGAGACTTGAGGTTATAACCCCTCTTAATCGGGTCAAATGTACTTACGTATCAGTTTAGTGCAAAGGTATTTGATCAGTAACATTTTTATGCCTCGCACGAAACATCATGACCTTTGACAGCAGGATGACAGCAGCAGCTCCGTCCTCTGTAGTCCACATCAAAGACGTGGAAGACATTTCAGAATCTTGAAGTGTAAAATAAGTTTCTTATTCTTATTGTGCAGTGATAATTTGTTCAGAAGTGATTACTGCTAAACTCAAGCAAGTAGGGCATGAATCGTTATAATCTTTATAATAACATGGGTAGCCTTCCAATGAAGCCTAAAGCCTCCACTCAGTTAGTTTTTGGAATTGTGCAGTCTTTTCTTTACTTTATGCAACTTTTTGATTTAGTTTGCTTTCCAGTTCTTCACCATATTGTTGCTGCCAGTGAGCTTCTTTTTTATATCCAGTAGCTAAAAGCATGACTTTACCATGTCCTTCTCACAGAGCTTCAATTTCTTACAATGTATCTGTAAAGGCTGAAGAGTAGAGGTGACTGAGCAAATCAATTTGATACAAATCAAATTTGCGTAGAACTTTTAGGAATCCGCTCAACAATTTAAATTTGCTTTACACAAATTACCAAAAATGGGCACCACCACATTAAACATTGCAGAAGATGGCATCAGCAAGAAAAGGATGACATGACCTTGAGTATGGCTGGGCGGGCTTCCTAATATTGAATTGCAGGTATCACATCATGTGGTATAGCACAGTCAATCAAGAGAGATGATCATAGCCTGTTTAAAAGCAGAGGCAGGAAATACAGCAGTCACTTTTTTTTGTGAAATTAGTGAAAGGATGTCACAGCTTATCAGTAGAGATGAGGACAGAATGCCATAAAACTCTGAAGAAACTGTTTTGTGTGATAGCACAGCATTGAAGAAGATTAATGTTTAGAGCAAAATATAATGATACAGATTTAATTTATAGGAAGTGAGAGATAGGAGAATCAGTGTGTTACCGGTTACCACCCATTTACATATAGCTATATACTGTATCTTGAGGTAACTTGGACATTACTAAGGCTGAACTTGCTGTGACGAAACTATTGTGTTTGTGTTAACTTTAGAACTTGTGTGTGTTTCTTTGGTGGGTCAAGAAGGACAGACCAGTATTTGTATAATCTTGAATGTTGTCTTCTCTTGGTTCTGAACCAATGATGTTTTTTTACTATGCTAATTGCATATTATACTAAAGCCAGCTAGATGTTTATTTTCAAGAGCTCCCTGCTATACCAACTATGTAAATTGATTAAAGGCTCAAACAATGAGACCTGAGCCCTGTGGAATAATACCCTTCTTAACCCTTGCCCTGGGATGTGTACTTGAAAGATGAAATGGGAACTATTTAAGGAACATATGCCTCTGTAGCAGGCAGATTTGGAACAGAGAGTTGAAAGAGACTTTACAAGGAGAATGAAAGATGAGACTCTCTTTAGACCATCAGCTTGATAGCATGGCTTTATTCAAAGAGAGACAGATTTGGATTCTACATGATTGCAGCTTAAGGGTATATGGCCTTGACTGGAAAGATGCGGATCTGCTCCAATGACGATCAGAGAGCCCATTGATACATTTGGGGAGACCAGGTTGGGACGATTAAGTCACTTGTCTCCATGAATATGTTGTTTGGGGTTGCCAGGTGGAACCCTCCGGTCGCCTGGAACCAAATAAGAAATTTGGAGAAGCCAGATTGGGACCAGCCGGTCATCTGTCCCCATGAAAACTTTCAGAGAGGCCAGGGTGGGACCCACAGGTCTTCGGTCCTTGTACCTCGATGGACTGTCAGCTTCCTAAGCTTGCCGCTACCTTCTCTCTGTGGGGGCCCGCCAAAAGTGGGGGGGGGGCACTGGTTGAAGTAGTTGGCTCTGGAAGTCCCAAAGTTGCAGCTGCTCTATCCCAGGCAGACCAGCAGAAAGGTGAAACTGTGTAATGTTGTACCATCTTGGGTATTTGCTGGGACTGTTGTATGTGTTTATTGTCCTTTTGGTGGTTCAATAAAGTATTGCCACACTGTTTTACCCTCACCCTGTGTTGTCTGAGTAGTATTATGCCCACAGAAGACCACGTGTCTTCACATTTTGGTGGCAACAGTGGGATACTACTCAGCCCAGCGAATTTGGGGGAGATGCAAGGGGACTGAGGTTAGCACACACTATCCAAAGGGCTTCACAACCAGGGAGGCATATAGACTGACCCAGCAGACCATAGGTGAGGCATGCACAGTGGGTTTCGGATGCTACCATGTCCAACCCCACCTGCCCAAGCGTTAGGAGGAGGACTGGAGAGGATATACAGCAGCATCAAGAAATGGCAACTACAGGAGCTGTGCCAGCTTCAACGGATTGAATGCCAGGCCACCGACACTCATCAGATTTAATTCAGGAACCACAGGATGTTGAGGACTGCATGTGTGGATGCAATGGATAAGAGTCGGTTGTCGTCAATTATGTGTGGAGATTATTCGCAAGGAAGACATGGAGTATGCTCTGAGGAAACTGGGTGATGCAAAGTTTTGTTCTCATGAAGGTGAGACCTGTTACATTCGTGTCTGTGCTTAAAGACATGCTGACGGACTGCCTCCAATAAGTGGAGAAGGATGATTGGGATCCTATCATGGCTGATTAAGATGGGGAAGCAATATGACAAAAGAGCTTATCTTAATCAGCCATATGTCTAGATTTTTTAAGCAAAGAGAAATGCACTATTGTGTTTGTGTTGACTTTAGAACTTGAGTTTGTTTTTTTGTTGTGTCAAGAAGAACAGACCAGTATTTGTATAACCCTGAATGTTGTCTCCTCTTGGTTCTGAACCAATGATGTTTGATACTATGCTAATTATATTATACTAAAGCCAGCTAGATGTTTATTTACAAGAGCCCCCTGCTATACCAACTATGTAAATTGATTAAAGGCTAAAGGGTATATGGCCCTGACTGGAAAGATACGGATCTGCTCCACTGACCATCAGAAAGCCCATAGATACATTTGGGGAGCCAGGTTTGGACGATGAAGTCAACTTGTTGTTTGGGGTTGCCAGATGGAACCCTCCGGTCACCTGGAACCCATTGAGACATTCAGAGAAGCCAAATTGGGACCAGCTGGTCATCTGGCCCCATGGAAACTCTCGGAGAGGCCAGGGTGGGACCCACGGGTTTCCTGGCCTTGTACCTACAGTAGATGGATTGTCAGCTTCCTAAGCTTACCGCTTCCTTCTCTCTGTGGGGGCATGCCAAAAGTGGGGGGGGCCACTGGTTGAGGTAGTTGGCCCTGGAAGTCCCAAAGTCGCAGCTGTTCTCTTCCAGGCCGGCCAGCTGAAGGGTGAGACTGTGTAATGTTCTACCATCTTGGGTATTTGCTGGGACTGTTCTTTGTGTTTATTGTCCGTTTGGTGGTTCATTAAAGTATTGCCAAACTGTTTTACGCTCACCCTGTGTTGTCTGGGTAATATTACGCCCACGGAAGACCCCGTGTCTTCACACTTGCATTAACCACTTCGCGCCGGAGCCTGTTTTTGCCGTCGTGACCAGGCCAATTTTTTCAATTCTGACCACTGTCACTTTATGAGGTAATAGCTCTGGAACACTTCAACGAATTCCCCTGATTCTGAGATTTTTTTTTGTGACATATTGTACTTCGTGATAGTGGTAAAATTTCTTCAATATCACTTGCGTTTATTTGTGAAAAAATCAGAAATTTGGCGAAAATTTTGAAAATTTTGCAATTTTCAAACTTTGAATTTTCATGCCCCTAAATCAGAGAGATATGTCACACAAAATAGTTAATAAATAACATTTCCCACATCTTTACTTTACATCAGCACAATTTTGGAACCAACATTTTTTTTTGTTAGGAAGCTATAAGGGTTAAAAGTTGACCAGCGATTTCTCATTTTTCCAACAAAATTTACAAAAACATTTTTTTAGGGACCACATCTTCTTGGAAGTGACTTTGAGGGGCCTTTATGACAGAAAATACCCAAAAGTGACACCATTCTAAAAACCACCCCCCAAGGTGCTCAAAACCACATTCAAGAAGTTTATTAACCCTTCAGGTGCGTCACGAGAATTTTTGGAATGTGGAAGAAAACAATGAACATTTAACTTTTTTTCACAAAAATGTTACTTTAGACCCAATTTTTTTATTTTCACAAGGGTAACAGGAAAAAATGGACTACACAATTTGTAGTGCAATTCCTCCTGAGCACGCTGATACCCCATATGTGAGGGAAAACCATTGTTTGGGCGCACGGCAGGGTTCGGAAGGGAAGGAGCGCCATTTGACTTTTTGAATGTAAAATTTGTTTGAATAATTAGCGGACGCCAAGTTGAGTTTGGAGAGCTCCTGATGTGGCTAAACAGTGGAAATCCCCCACAAGTGACACCATTTTGGAAACTAGACCCCTTAGGGAACTTATCTAGATGTGTGGTGGGCACCTTGAACCCCCAGGTGCTTCACAGAAGTTTATAATATTGAGCTGTAAAAATAAAATTTTCACATTTTTCCCACAAAAACGATTTTCATCCCTTAATTTTGCATTATCATAAGAGCAAGAGGAGAAATTGCACCATGAAATTTGTTGTGAAATTTCTCCTGAGCACACTGATACCCCATATGTGGAGAAAAAACACTGTTTGGGCGCACGGCAGGGTTCGGAAGGGAAGGAGCACCATTTGACTTTTTGAATGTAAAATTTGTTTGAATTATTAGCGGATGCCATGTTGCATTTGGAGAGCTCCTGATGTGCCTAAACAGTGGAAACCCCCCACAAGTGACACCATTTTGGAAACTAGACCCCTTAGGGAACTTATCTAGATGTGTGGTGAGCACCTTGAACCCCCAGGTGCTTCACAGAAGTTTATAATATTGAGCTGTAAAAATAAAATTTTCACATTTTTCCCACAAAAACGTTTTTCATCCCTTAATTTTGCATTATCATAAGAGTAACAGGAGAAATTGCACCATGAAATTTGTTGTGCAATTTCTCCTGAGTACATCGATACCCCATATGTGGGGGAAAATCACTGCTTTGGTGTACGGCAGGGTTCGGAAGAGAAAGGAGCGCTATGTTGGCTGGGATAGGTTGCAGACACCATGTCACATTTGAAGAGTCGCTGACATGCCGAAAGAGCAGAAACCCCCACAAGTGACCCCATTTTGTAAACTACACCTCTCAAGGAATTCATCTAGGGAAGTAGTGAGTATTTTTTTTATTTTTAAATTTATACTATTGGGCAGTGAAGAAAACATAATTATATTTTTACCACAAAAAATGTTTTACCCTCAGATTTTACATTTTCACACAGGGCAATGGGTTAAAAAGGGGCACACAATTTCTTCTAAACGTGGCAATACCCCATATGTGACTGTACCGTACTGATTAGCCATACGGCGAGATCTGGGAGGGACGGAGCGCTATTTGATAATTGGAGAACAAATTATTGTAGAATAGTTTGCAGACTCCATATACACAGCCCCTAAGTGCTAGAAGAGCAGAATCCCCCCTCAAGTGACCCCATTTTGGAAATCATACCCCATTGGGAATTTACCTACAGGTGTAGTGACGATTTTGACTCCATGGGTCTTTTCCAGAAACAAGCAGCAGTGGATGTTGCTGAGTGAAAATTTCAAACTGTCGTTGAAGTGACCAGTACGCTGTAGTGACCAGTGCGTTGTGCTCAGCTTGTGCTTCTGGAGACATGCACCTGTAAATTAGGCAAGCTCTCATCGCTACAGGAATGCCATACATGTGGACCCTAAATGTAGTTTAGGCACATTGTGGGGCTCAAAAGGGAGGGAGGCATTTGGATTTGAAAGCACAAAATTTTCTGAATTTCTTTTTGGGGGCAAGGGCCATTTCGCTTTTCCTGAGCCTTTCTGCTACCAGTAACTTGGAAGTCCCTTATATTTTTAACAGATAACGGACCTGAGTGGGGACTAGCTTTTTTTGAGGACTGAGTTGAAGCTTTTATTGGGAACATTTTACATAACATTTATCCGGCGCTCTAGGCTGAGCACTTACATCGGGGTTTCCATCTAAATTTCCAAGTGATGTAATTCAGATGAAACACCCTCGGGATCCATTCACTAAAATGAGGCAGCAGAGTTACTCTGGACTCCGTCTGGCCTCTGTTTAGCGGTGTCCTTTTTTTCAGAAGTGCACAAAATTGTGCCAACCGCACTTTTATGCACTCCTAAAAAAACTGACACCGTGGGATCACAGGCCAGACGGCATCCACAGTGCCTATATCTGCCTCATTACAGGGAATCTTCCATCATGGGTTCCATCTGAATCACGTAACTCTGGTGTAAGTGCTCAGTGCAGAGGGCAGGATAAATGTGAGCCGAGCCATACTGCGATCTTTGGGAGACATAATAAACAAATCAGTAGCAGGTGAAAAATTGGTTTTATTTATTTTTTACTCCGTTCCTCGTGTGATATAAGTGATTACATTACTTTATTCTTCGGGTTGGTGCGATTACAGCGATGCCAGATTTATATCGGGTTTTTATAATTGACAGCTGTCAAACACTAAAAGACTTTTTTTTTCAAAGTCTACTTTTTGCATCGCCATATTTTGAGAGCTATAATTTTTCCAGATTTCGGCCGACAGTCATGTGACGGCTTGTTTTTTGTGGGACGAGTTGACATTTTTATTGGTACCATTTTTGGGTACATGACATTTTTTGATCGCTTTCTATTCTGTTTTTTGGGAGGTAAAATGAACAAAAACAAACAATTCAGGAATTGTTTCTTGAGTTGTTTTTTTTTTATGCCGTTCTGCGTGTGGTAAAATTGATAAGGCAGCGTTATTCTTCGGGTCAGTACGTTTACAGCGATATTACACTTACCGTATATTTTTTTTATGTTTTGGCGCTTTTACACAAAACAATTTTATAGAAAAAATATTTTTTTTACATCGCTTTATTCTGAGAGCTATAACTTTTTTATTTTTCGGCTGATGGAGGTGTATGGCAGCTTTTTTTTTGCGGAACAAGGTGACGTTTTCAGCGGTACCATTTTTATTTCCATTTTGCTTTTTGATCGCATTTTATTCCACTTTTTGTTTGGGCGATATGATGAAAAAGCATAGTTTTTTGCTCCGTTTTTTATTAATTTTTTTTACGGTGTGCACAGAAGAAGTTAATTAGTGTGACAGTTTTATAGATCGGGTTGTTTTGGATGCGGTGATACCAAATATGTGTACTTTTTTTGTTTTTGCATAAATATACGGTTTTATTGGTTTAATATTTTATTTATTTATTTTGTGATTTTTGTTTTAACAAGTTGAAAACATTTTTTGGACTTTTTTTTTACATTTTTACTTAGTCCCTGTCTGGGACATTAATTTTTATTTTTCTAATCACTGTTCTCATGCAATGCAATAGACAAGTATTGCATTGCATGAGAGCTCTGCTGACAGTTTTACACTGTCAGATCTCCTGCTAGACTCAGCTGCAGGCTGAGTCTAGCAGGACACCTTACATGGCAGACCCGGAGGCGGTCATGTGACCTCCGGCTGCCATGACAACGGCAGGTCCTCTCAGACATCAGGGGGCCGTCGGAGAGGTAAGTGGATGACCCCCTCTCCTCTCACTACCTTCTAAATGCCGCGATCGCTATAGATCACGGTATCTAGAAGATAGCAAAGGGTTAACATCATTGGGACCTGATCCAATCAGGTCCCGATGATGTCCCCTGTCAGAGCTGTCGTTCTGCACCGCACCCGCAGATCTTGCAGGACCCTGGGGGTCCTGAGCGCTGCGGGACCACCGACCGTTTATAACGTCGGCTCTGCACAGGGCCCAGCAAGCGCCGACGTTTATATACAGTGGGCGGTCGGGAAGCGGTTAAAGTAGTTGTGTGCACTCCTAGGAGACCTCAGTGTCATATACCTTTTCAGGGCAATTGGAAGCTTTGCAGGGCTTTCGCTACTTGACAGCTAAATTTGACAAAACTACCTAGGGAAAATTCAGTGAAGCTGGCAGTATAATTGGTGGAGACAGGTTGAACTTGATGGACCTATGACTTTTTTCAACCTATGTAACTATGTAAATTTCAAAAGATTTTTACTAGAGATTGATGTGTGCTTCTGTTGTGCCTGCACAGATTTAACATTACTAGATGTGTAAAATTATAAAAATTGTCTTGTTTGGGCTGAACCAGTTTTATTGTTTATTTCAGAAGAGGACACAACACAAATGCTTTGTAAAAATAGCAGAATTGTGAATGTGTAAACCCAAAGCCAATATACCAATGAAGCATACAATTTAACAGGAAGACAATGACTTTGCATTGTAGTGTAACAGGTTAGTTGATCAATGTAGACATAGAAAATAGGAGAAAAGTTTTTGGGTTATGGTGGCTACAAATTATTAAAGGGGCTGTTCATTGGAGGTGAGTGGTGCTGACGATGTTTCATTATCAAATACCTGCACCTATCCTATTCTGATAATGCAATGTATCATGCACCGATCCTATTCTGATGAATACGACATGATCAGCTGTTATTGTGCACCAGTCCTATTTTAATGAATCATAATAGATTTTATTGAATAGGACACGTGTACAATACCTTTCAAACGTAAACAGGTCGTTGTAGATGTCTGCCATTGCAATGTCATCAGCACTACTCTTCTCCCAAAGCAAAAGTGAGCAGTGCCAGGTACTATGTCATAGTCTAGGTGAAGATAGCAAAATGCCACAACACAAGGGGCATAGCTTTTGCGTGTGGAGTCTTGAGGGACACCCTATATTAACAGAGGGTAAGTAGGCCAGAAGCTCAGGACTTTGTTGCAAGTGTAATAATAGAAATTATATTTCATACAGCCTCAGATGAACAGATGTATGATAGGTTAAAACAAATTCGCAACAAGGATGGCTTAGTGATTCAGTTTAAAGATTATGCAGGAATGATCAGACTTAATACAGTCATGACAAACATACAAGGTGCTTCTCATAAATATTAGAATATCATCAAAAAGTTAATTTATTTCAGTTCTTCAATAGAAAAAGTGAAGCTCATATATTATATAGAGTCATTACAAACAGAGTGATCTATTTCAATTGTTTATTTCTGTTAATGTTGATGATTATGGCTTACAGCCAATGAAAACGCAAAAGTCATTATCTCAGTAAATTAGAATGCTTTATAACAGCAGCATGAAAAATTATTTTAAAATCCGAAATGTTGGCCTGCTAAAATGTATGTTCAGTAAATGCACTCAATACTTGGTCGGGGCTCCTTTTGAATCAATTACTGCATCAATGCGGAGTGGCATGGAGACGATCAGCCTGTGGCGATGCTGAGGTGTTATGGAAGCCCAGGTTGCTTTGATACCAGCCTTCAGCTTGTCTGCATTGTTGGGTCTGGTGTCTCTCATCTTCCTCTTGACAATACCCTATACATTCTCTATGAGGTTAAGGTCAGGCGAGTTTGCTGGCCAATCAAGCACAGTGATACTGTTGTTTTTAAACCAGGTATTGGTACTTTTGGCAGTGTGGACAGGGGCCAAGTTCTGCTGGAGAATGAAATTTCCATCTCCAAAAAGCTGGTCGGCAGAGGGAAGCATGAAGTGCTCTAAAATTTCATGGTAGACGGCTGCGCTGACTTTGGTCTTGATAAAACACAGTGGACCTACACCAGCAGATGACATGGCTCCCAAAACAATCAGCTTGGATTGTGTGCCTCTCCACTCTTCCTCCAGACTCTGAGAACTTGATTTCCAAATGAAATGTAAAATTTACTTTCATCTGAAAACAACACCTTGGACCCCTGAGCAACAGTCCAGGTCTTTTTCTCCTTGGCCCAGGTAGGACCCTTCTGGCGTTGTCTATTGGTCATGAGTGGCTTGACACAAGAAATGCGACACTTGTAGCCCATGTCCTGGATACGTCTGTGTGTGGTGGCTCTTGAAGCAATGACTCCAGCAGCAGTCCACTCCTTGTGAATCTCCCCCAAATTTTTGAATGGCCTTTTCTTAACAATCCTTTCAAGGCTGCGGTTATCCCGGTTGCTTGAGCACCTTTTTCTACCACACTTTTTTCTTCCACTCAACTTTCCATTAATATGCTTGGATACAACACTCTGTGAACAGCCAGCTTCTTTAGCAATGACCTTTTGTGGCTTACCCTCCTTGTGGAGTGTGTCAATGACTGCCTTCTGGAGATCTGTCAAGTCAGCAGTCTTCCCCATGATTGTGGAGCCTACTGAAACAGACTAAGGGACCTTTTTAAACGCATTAGAAGCCTTTGCAGGTGATTTTTGTTAATTATTCTAATTTACTGAGATAATAACTTTTGTGTTTTTATTGGCTGTAAGCCATAATCATCAACATTAACAGAAATAAACACTTGAAATAGATCACTCTGTAATGACTCTATATAATATATGAGTTTCACTTTTTGTATTGAAGAACTAAAATAAATAAACTTTTTAATGATATTCTAATTTTGTGAGAAGCACCTGTATATAAGAATGGAGTAAAGTCAGTAAATAGGTCAAAAATACAATAGCCAGAAGCAAGTGTAGGCGGGTGTAATGCACCTCATCCAGTGTAAATGTAGAGAGTCTGGAATGCACAGTCCCCAACAATAAGGTGAGGTTGGCATCTACCAGAATGTCCATGAAATAAAGGAGCATACCTTATGTGTGAACAATTTGAGGCATTGAGTGACGATTGACTGGCATTGTCCTGGGTAGTGGAAAAAAACAGTGGTGCCTACAAAGCAAAAGCTTTATGGAGAATGGCGCTGGCACCCCATATCAATGGAAGATAAGGCACCATTTTACGAATCCAGTGGGGAACCGCTTTGGTGGTCTCAAGCCTATTGGCTTGGGCCAGCCAGAGATAAGGGTCCATCAACTCCGTTACCTTCTTGATAAAGAATAGTGAGGATAATGAAAGAAAAACCCTGTTTAAGTAGATGTCGGCCTGTAACACGGAACAAAGCCTCACAGTCTCTACCGAAAATATGATTCAAGCACCGTGGAGCTAATACTGAAGTCGACTGGGTAGCAGGCATGGATGCACGGAACAAGCCAGGATAAGTTTTTCTATCTTGAGGTGAGTTCTGAAAGTATTACAGCTTCATTGGGTACAGAGCTCTGCAGAAGCTTGCCTGGTATTAGGTGTTGCTGGCCATAACCTCACGTTAACATCTTCAGAAGGTTTTTACTAGAAGTTTTTTTATCCCCCTGATATTGACTTATCTTATGCATCTTATTTAAGGGCGGTCCATATTGGCTTTATTTGAGAATGGCTTGTTTTCATGTTGCTCTAGAATAATATCTACACAGGAGGTCATCCAGCCATGGGTCAGATGTCTGGCATTCAGAGATGGTTATATTTTACCGTTTTTACCATCCTAATCACCCTATATACAAAGCATTGTGCATACAGTGGAGGCAGCGGCGCTACCTCATCACTGCTGTTCGTAATGACACAGACCTATCTGTCTACATTTAAAATGTCTGCTTAATCGCCCCCACCTGTGCCCGCGGTTTGGGTGTGGGAAGGTAGACAGTCACGCCATTTGGTAGACAGAAAGCAGAGCATCACTAGCCCAAGGCAGACATAAGAAGGAAAGAGAGAAGTGAAAAGAGGGTGAGAGAGTAGAGTGAGAGAGAGACGGAGATTATCCTGAGTGACAGTCGTCAGTCCTCCCTCCAGGCACCGACTCTGACATCTCCATCTTGCACAACACAGACCTCACAAGGTGTCTTCAACATGCTCACCTCAGCTCGGGGGTGGTTAGCCGTTCTATGATTGACTAGAAAAAAGGGCAATTAACTCTTAGCTTGCTTAGAGACTTATGACTTGTTCCTTCACTAATCGGGAATTTTAAAAGGGAGATAACATTTATATTATGAGATTCTTAATTATGGAGCTCCTTGTGTTTGTAAAGGACATATGGGCTGTCCAATAGGCTTATACAATGGAAGAACCAGGACTTTGTTTCATTTACATGGTGATTTGTGTCACTGTAGATGTAACTAGTTACTGCCATGAATGATTTTGGGTTCCTTTTGGCTGCATGTTTGCCCTTGCATTAGGTAAGTGGATATCATGGAATGTAGCGACTGTGTTTTTGACAGTGACTGCACAAATAAACCTGTAGGGTCAAATTCTAGCTATACTGACAGATGTAAAATATGTAAAATGATCTATTTCATTAAAACGAATTGCATATTTGGCTTATGGCATGAATTGCTGAGTAGAAGGCAGTACCGCAAATATAGTAAATTCTTTTGGAATACATATACACATTAGGAACATTGCTTCACCAAACTTTGGGATATTGTACATTCTTTACGTTCTTTGGAATAGAATCAAACTAGTAAAAAAAACATTCTAAAAAATCCATAGGAAGCCTTAATTGACGAATAGGTAAATACATGTATCACCATTTGGGCTCTAAATTGTTTTGTAGCTCTGAGCTGTAATCCAACACCACTAGACTTCTATGGGCTCCCACCATACATATATTTTCCATACGAATTGAGCAGAAAAAGGTAATTGGATGCCTTATTATGGCTTATCAACACAATTTCTTGTGGAAATAATTCCAAACTATGGCAAGGTACAGAACATTATATAGTATCACATGGAATACCTAGAGGTCTCAGCACTTTTTTACAACCTCAGTTCATATGACTCTGATGTGTGGTTGATGCCATAAGGTGTCTATACATCTTGGATTTCTGTTGGCCAAACGTTCTTTTGGCCCACAGCCATTTCTCCCGACTCCCCCATTCTCTATGAAGAGCATGTCGGTCAGTGGCTTATTTGCCTGGAGAAGAAAAAGATCGGAGTTTGAACTCAAACCAGGAGTCAGTGGCTCCCATACTCCTAAAATGTACAGTTGTGCTCAAAAGTTTACATACCCCGGCAGAATTTTACCTTTCTTGGCCTTGTTTCAGAGAATATGAATGATAACAAAAAAAACTTTATCTCCACTCATGGTTATTGGTTGGATGAAGCCATTTGTTGTCAACCAAAAACATCCAAATGACCCTGATCAAAAGTTCACATACTCCAGTTCTTAATACTGTGTATTGCCCCCTCTAACATCAATGACAGCTTGAAGTCTTTTGTGGTAGTTGTGAATGAGGTTCTTTATTTTCTCAGATTTGTAAAGCTGCCCATTCTTCTTGGCAAAAAGCCTCCAGTTCCTGTAAATTCCTGGGCTCTCTAGCATGAACTGCGTGCTTGAGATCTCCCCAGAGTGGATCAATGATATTGAGGTCAGGAGACTGATATGGCCACTCCAGAACCTTCACTTTGTTCTGCTGTAGCCCATGACAGGTCGACTTGGCCTTGTGTTTTGGATCGTTGTCATGTTGGAACGTCCAAGCACGTCCCATGCGCAGCTTCCGGGCTGATGAGTGCAAATTTGCCTCCAATATTTGCTCATAACATGCTGCATTCATCCTTCCTTCAACTTTTACCAAGTTTCCTGTGCCTTTGTAGCTCACACATCCCCAAAACATCAGCCACCACCTCTGTGCTTTACTGTAGGAATAGTGTTCCTTTCATCATAGGCCTTGTTGATCTCTCTCCAAATGTTACGTTTATGGTTGTGGCCACAAAGTTCAGTTTTGGTCTCATCACTCCAAACTACCTTGTTCCAGAAGTTTTAAGTCTTGTCTCTGTACTGTTTGGCGTATTGTAGGCGAGATACTTTGTGGCATTTGCGCAGTAATGGCTTTCTTTTGGTGACTAGACCATGCAGCCCATTTTTCTTCAAGTGCCTCCTTATTGTGCATCTTGAAACAGCCACACCGCTAGTTTTCAGAGAGTCCTGAATTTCAGCTGATGTTATCTGTGGGGTTTTTTTGCATCCCGAACAATTTTCCTATCAGTTACATCCAAAATTTTTGTTGGTCTACCTTACCTTGGTTTGGTTTTTACAGAGCCCCTGATTTGACCCTTTCCAGGGTAATAACTTATATATAAGGCAAAATAAATAACTAAAAACAAAAATGCTCCTCCACACCTTGAGCGTTTTTAATGCGTTTTTGCACTTTCGCATTGCTTTCAACCGAGATAAATGCGTTCACCGGGAAATGTCATTTTAACATTTTACAACCTTATCTGGCCATGTGGTGTGTGAAACATCATCAGACACATCCTGTTTCATTTATGAAGGAGGGATTGTGAAAGTCACAAACACTATTTTTACAGCCTTACTATTCTTAAAGGGGCTGCAGTGGCTATGCTTTGTTCCCATTATTAAAGAGTGGGTCTCCTATACTGTTATTGCGTATGCAGTGACTGCAGTGGCTGCCAAAAATTTGGACGCAACCCAATACCCCTTCAAAGAGACATAGAGGAGGGTTTCAGTAAAAAAAAATGTTCCCATTATAAAGGAGTGGGTCTCCTATAGTGGTAATGCCCATGCTGTGACTGCAAGGGCTGCCAAAATTTAGGAAAAAAACACTAACAATTTAAACACACAGAGCTGGGCCACAGTAACAACATGTTCCCATTAGAAAGGAGAGAGTCTGCTATACAATTATAGGGTATGCAGTGAGTCCAACTGCTGCCAAAATTTAGGAAAAACCCTACTAACAATTTAAACACACATGGAGCTGGGCTACTGTAATGAGTACAACATGTTCCCATTAAAATGGAGTGGGTCTCCCATACTGTTTGCCTATGGAGTGAATGCAACGGCTGCCAAAAATTTGGAGGAACTCCAGTGTCCCTTGCAAGATACGTAGAGGTCGTAGGGCCTCCTGAAAACAATGTTGCCATTATTAGGAAGTGGGACTCTCATACTGTTTTCCTTTGCAGTGAATGCAACTGCTGCCAAAAATTTGGAGGAACTTCAATGCCCCTTGCAAGAGATGTAGATATGGTGATATGGTGGTGATATTGAGGAGGATGTGGAGAATGAGCATAAGGAGAAGGAGGAGGACAAGAGCAAATAGACAAAATCAGGAAGCGTATACCCATGCCTGGGTGTGAATACAGAGGTGCATGGGAATAGAGTTAGACTTCCCAAAAAAAAACCACTGTATTTGAGTTTATGTTATGCTGCTATCATTCGGTGGTGTTGAGAAGTCTGCCCCAATCCAGCCCTTGTTCATTTTTATAAGAGTCAGCCTGTCAGCATTTTCAGATAATTCCACCGGCAGCACTAAAACTCCTCTCTGACAAAACGCTAGCGGCAGGGCAGGCCAGGACCTCCAAGGTGTAGATAGCCAGTTCATGCCACGTGTCCAGCTTGGATACCCAACAATTATAAGGCATAGAGGAATCACGTAGGACGTTTGTACGGTTGGCAAAGTACTCCCTCACCATCTTCTGAAACTTTTCCCTCCTTGGAAGAGTATCCCACGCATCAGGGCCTGTGCGATGGGAGGGTTTGAGAAAACTGTCCCAGAACTTTGACAGTGTTCCCCTGCCTCTGCTGGATTGCATTTGTGTCTCTCTAGTACTCTCTAGTAGTCCAACGAACTGTGACCTCTGCCGCCAACGTTTTCAGATGGGAATTTTTTTAATAATTCATCAACAAGGGCCTTCTCGTACTACACCATTTTGTTAGGCCTGTCCTGCAAGGGATTAAGAGACAGCAAGTTCTCCTTGTAGTGCGGATCTAGAAGTGTCACCAACCAGTAATGACTGTCACCCAAAATTTGGATAACGCGAGGGTCACGGGAAAGACAGCGTAACATAAACTCATCCATGTGTGCCAGACTGCTAACAGGCAAGACTTCCGTGTCCTCACCAAGAGGGCGACTGACCATGCTCTCATTCTCCTCCTCCCTGTCCTCAGGCCATCCACGCTGAACAGACAGTATGACAGTTGTGCACGTAGTACCGCCTATAGTGAAGGAAACTAGCTCCTGTTCTTCCTCCTCCTCCTCTTCCTCATTGTCACTCAGTCCACGTTGGGATGAGATGAGGCTGGGCTGTGTGGAATCACCCTGTATGGTTCCTTGCTCCATCTCATCGTGCTCCGCCTGCGTTTCAGAAGACAGAGAAGTGGGATGGTGACGCTAATTATGGCGTCATCGCCACTCACCATCTTGGTGGAGTCCTCAAAGTTTTGGAGCATGGTACATATGTCTGACATCCTTGTCCACTCCTGAGGTCTTATGTGTGGAGTCTGACCTAAATATCGATGGCCTTGTTAATGCTGGTAGTCAACAACTGCCTTCTGCTCACAAATCCTTCCCAACATCTGCAATGTAGAGTTCCAATGTGTGGGGACATCACAGATCAGTCGGTGAGCTGGAAGCTGCAAACGCTGCTGAAGCATGGCAAGGGCAGCGGAAGCTGTAGCTGACTTTCTAAAATGGACACATAGGCGGCATACTTTGACAAGCAGATCCGGCAGATCCTGGTAGGTTTTGAGAAACTGCTGAACCACGAGGTTAAGCACATGGGCCAGGCATGGTACGTGTGTGAGCTCGCCTCAGAGCCGCCACAAGGTACCAGCCATTGTCACACACGACCATGCCTGGCTGTAGGGTCAGCGGTGTGAGCCACAGATCTGCCTGCTCTTTCAGCACAGCCTGTTGCCGCTTGGCCGAGGATGTGCTTCCAGCTTGCGACTGATGTGGTCATTTCGAAGATGGAGGCTGAAGATGAGGTGCAGGAGCTGTAAACTGTGGGGGCAACCCTGATTGACCCAGGTCACGCAATCCTCGGCTCGGGAGGACATGTTCCGCCCCAAATTCTGACTGGGTCCCGGCTTCGACTATATTAACCCAGTGTGCCGTCAGCGAGATATACCATCCCTGCACACAAGCACTTGTCCACGTGGCCGTGGTTAGGTAGACTTTCCCAGTAACTGCGTTGTTAAGGGCACGGCTAATGTTGTGGGACACGTGCTCGTGTAATGCGCGGACGGCACACCGATAGAAATAGTGGTGGCTGGGACTGAGTACCAAGGGACGGCTGCTGCCAACAGGTTGCGGAAAGCTTCCGTCTCCACGAGTCTAAAGGGCAACATTTCGAGCGCAAGCAGTCACGAAATGTGTGAATTTAGTAGTGTGGCCTGTGGGGCGTTGGCGTTGGGGCGTTGGCTGCATATTCACACTTGCGTTCCAAGGACTGGAGTAGGGACAACTTAACGTTGTGCTGGGACAAGGAAGTGCTTGCTGATGATGCTAGTTGAGAGTATGTGTAGCACCCTGAGGATTCGGCTGCTACAGGGGTATTGCACCTCAACCCAGAGGTGTGATATTCCACTCCCGGGTAAGGAAGGAGTGTGGAACTGAGCTCGGTAGGCTGCATGCACTACACACATCCCATTTCCGAGGAGCAGACCGACGGTACTCCCACTTAGAAATGTGCAGGTACGACCGAGTCTGTTCCTGGCTGGAGTGGGAGGGGGGTGGTACATCCCAAGTAGTGTAGGGGCAGATAGGGGGAGCAGCCTGGGTAAAGATAGGAGCTCATTGGGTGCTGGTCACCTGAGCTCACACATAGAGGGTGTATATAAGGTGGGCACCAACTAAGAACAGGGTCAGTTGCAGAGAGAAAGTCAGCGAGCAGAGGAGAAGAGAGACCCAGAGTGAGAGAGGAGAAGAGAGAGAGACCCAGAGGGGGAAACAGAAGAAAAGGACTCCAAGAACCCAACTTAAATCCCCGGGTGAAGAGTCGGCACAGGGTACCGGAACCCAAGCTGGTGGGGGCAAAAACACTCCCCAGCCAGAGACCGGAGACCGTGGGCAGCGTTTGTCACGGTCACCCACCACATCCACCACGAAGGCATACCACGTGGAGGGTCAGGGAACCCAAGGCCAAGGGTCTCCCAACAGAAGGCCCGAGGGAGCTGGACCTGGGTGGATCAATAGTGGGGACGGCCAGAGAAAGGACAGAAGGAGAGCTCAGGGTCACGCTCCGGACTTATTTGGGGGTTGGCTGGATCCAGAACCTGGTGGACGCAGCACGGCTCGGGAGGTCACTCGAAGCTGGAGTGACCGGAACATCAGCAGTGAGTAAACATCCTAAACTGCATAACCCGACTCTGTCTCTGATTGCCGTCTACACTGCATCACCACAACTCCCATCCTCTGCACCTGATCCCCCTGAGGCTATACCCCACCCGTTGGGGGTTATACCATCAATAGCTGCACCTACACCATCAGCCTCAGCGGACCCTGCTGCAGCGGCGGCCATAGTGACCGCAATACAACGGGTGGCGTAGTCGACATTAAGAACTTAGTAACATCTGTAGGACTGCCACATACAACTGAGTTTGACACCCTGGGCACGGACCGGGTCACAGCCACTCGGAAGACTACAACCCCCATCTGATCCGGCTCCGGATATTCACTCTAAAGAATATGGCCCAGGGGGCGCGTCAACTTTGGCGTAGTCGGCAGGATTACGTGCCCGCAACACCCGGGTACTGCGTGCCTGAAGAAAAGATCGCGTTTACCTCAAAAAGAAGTCTCCTGCCGGTTCCGGAGGGTCCCCGCCATCGGACTCCATCACCAGTCGATTCCCGCCGGTTGTCCGCCATTAACAACTTTTTCCCGCCATCTGCAGAGTTTCCCGCCACTGGGAAGCGGTTCCCGCCATTTCCAAGGATTTCCCGCCTTGCCAGAGCGGACGCCATTATGGGCGTGCCAGAGGGTGGCGAGAGGCCACCTCCCATCGTGGGCCAGGACCGAAAATGGCGCCAAAAGTGGAAACCGCCCCCACCAACAGAGACTGTGATGCTAGAGGTGTCTGTCAGCGTGAAAGAACCGCCCCTGGAGCTGACAGTCACCCAGTGGCCCCGGGACCGCCCTCGAAGTGGGAGGAGACGAAAGAAAAGAACGAAGATGGGTGCCGCCTGGAGCAGTCTGGAGCGAGCGCACCCGGAGGCAGGAAGCCTGGAGAAGAGTAGCAGAGAAGCTCACCCGGAGATGGCGAGAGAGCAGAGCAGCACCGGCCCGCTGGCCAGGAGCCTGCTGGAAGAAGAGCAGAGCAGCACCGACCCGTTGGTCAGGAGCCTGCTGGAAACCACGACCCCACTAGGCCTAGTGGAGGTCCTTGCACAGCTCCCCCGAGACCGGGAGTGTGCACAGACTGCCCTGGAGGGCCTCGCACGGAGGATGGCCCGGGTACAGCGAGAGACATTGGCGGAGTGGAGCCGAGAGATGGCCCAGCAAACCAAGACCCGGAGCACGCCAGCCAAGATGAGGAGACAGACCGCCTCTGAGGATGGCGCGGGAGGACCCAAGGCCGGAGACGGCGCCGAGAAGGGAGCCAAACGAGTGGAGGCAGGTAAAGGGGACGTCTATACCCCAAACCGGGAAACCGCTTACCTGCCCCAGCTCCCCGTCGCAGAGCCCGAAAGTCCCCCTGCTGTGCCCGAAAACGCCATGTCACCGACGCAGACTAGGCCCCAACCTGAAGCCGCAGCCGCGACCCCTGTGACGTCACACGCCTCGACCCCGAGCGTGACCAAGCAGGAAGTACCACCAGCCTGGTCGCAAGGCCTAGAATTCCCGGGCGTCGCATCACCAACAGCGCCCCCTACCTCCGCGGAGCCTCCGGCCTGGCCGCAAGGCCAGGTAGCCCAGGGCGCCGCCGTCCTAACGGTGCCCTTCACCTTCCAGGTGCCCCAGGCCTGGCCGCAAGGCCTGGGCAACCCGGGCGCCACCACCACCGCGCCCGCACCCGTAAAACCAAGGGTGCCGCGTCTGGGAGAGGACTTGTTTGCCCAGCACACGTGGCCGGACGGGCAGCCTTTCATCTGGCCCCAGAAATATTATGAACTGGAGCACCAGAGGAGAGTTGGGGCCATGTGTGCACCCCTGATTCCGGCTCCGAAGCCCGTGATAAGGATCTCGCCCCCGCTTGAAGAGACCCAATTTGAGTGGGACCCCACCGGAGAAGACCTAATGGGGTTCACTCAGGAAACCAGGGCAGCTGGAGCGGAGCGTGCTGAGTGCTGCCGACAGCAGCTCGAGGAGTTTGCGAGGGAGCGGAGAGAGAGGCGTGTCCGGGAACAACAGGCCCAAATAAGGAGCGCCGAGCAGAAGAGCCGAACCAGGAGGGACCCCCGTGCAGCGCACAGTCCCCGCACCACCGGGACTGTAATTAAGTTCAATATGCAGCATGGGTGGGGCTTCATCAGAGACCACAACACCCCCGGCGACGTCTTTGTCACGCGCAGAGATGTGGAGTCCCATCTGCCGGAGGGGCACAGAGGTCGTGACCTTTATATCGGGGACGAGGTCACCTTTACCCGGCACAAGTGTGCCAAAGGACCTTACGCCCTCCATGTGCATCGCCTGACAGAGGAGGAGCTGCGATGTGAGGAGGAAGAGCAAGAGGATCCGGACGGGTCTGAAGCTGAGATCCCCAAAGAAGGAGCAGGAGGAAGACGTTGTTGAGTACAGCGGAGCAGGTGCTGTAAATAGTTACCCGATCGGGGTATAAAGAAACTGTTACTGCAAATATAGTCCCCGTTGGGACCAGCTGAGTGAACTGTTTACCCGTTTACCTTAATCCCACAGGCTGAGGACTGTGAGCAGCCATTCCCTTTCCCTCCTTAACTGGCCGAGGACTGAGAGCGGCCATATCCCTGTATATAGTTGCGCGTCCTAAAGCGCCCCCTACTGGTTTTACTGTTAAACCATTTTTCTAGAAAGACTGTAGCACTTTGCCCGGTCAACAGTTGCACAGTGACCGGAGGAGAAACAAGAGACGACGAGAATGTTTTATCTGAAAAGTTTTATATATATATAATGTTTTATATGTTTTATATGTTTATGAAAAAAAAAAAAAAATGTATGTTTGTGGTGTTGTTTATGTCTTACAGCCCGAGGACGTGCTGTGATTTACCAGGGGGGGATGTAGCACCCTGAGGATTCGGCTGCTACAGGGGTATTGCACCTCAACCCAGAGGTGTGATATTCCACTCCCGGGTAAGGAAGGAGTGTGGAACTGAGCTCGGTAGGCTGCATGCACTACACACATCCCATTTCCGAGGAGCAGACCGACGGTACTCCCACTTAGAAATGTGCAGGTACGACCGAGCTTGTTCCTGGCTGGAGTGGGAGGGGGGTGGTACATCCCAAGTAGTGTAGGGGCAGATAGGGGGAGCAGCCTGGGTAAAGATAGGAGCTCATTGGGTGCTGGTCACCTGAGCTCACACATAGAGGGTGTATATAAGGTGGGCACCAACTAAGAACAGGGTCAGTTGCAGAGAGAAAGTCAGCGAGCAGAGGAGAAGAGAGACCCAGAGTGAGAGAGGAGAAGAGAGAGAGACCCAGAGGGGGAAACAGAAGAAAAGGACTCCAAGAACCCAACTTAAATCCCCGGGTGAAGAGTCGGCACAGGGTACCGGAACCCAAGCTGGTGGGGGCAAAAACACTCCCCAGCCAGAGACCGGAGACCGTGGGCAGCGTTTGTCACGGTCACCCACCACATCCACCACGAAGGCATACCACGTGGAGGGTCAGGGAACCCAAGGCCAAGGGTCTCCCAACAGAAGGCCCGAGGGAGCTGGACCTGGGTGGATCAATAGTGGGGACGGCCAGAGAAAGGACAGAAGGAGAGCTCAGGGTCACGCTCCGGACTTATTTGGGGGTTGGCTGGATCCAGAACCTGGTGGACGCAGCACGGCTCGGGAGGTCACTCGAAGCTGGAGTGACCGGAACATCAGCAGTGAGTAAACATCCTAAACTGCATAACCCGGCTCTGTCTCTGATTGCCGTCTACACTGCATCACCACAACTCCCATCCTCTGCACCTGATCCCCCTGAGGCTATACCCCACCCGTTGGGGGTTATACCATCAATAGCTGCACCTACACCATCAGCCTCAGCGGACCCTGCTGCAGCGGCGGCCATAGTGACCGCAATACAACGGGTGGCGTAGTCGACATTAAGAACTTAGTAACATCTGTAGGACTGCCACATACAACTGAGTTTGACACCCTGGGCACGGACCGGGTCACAGCCACTCGGAAGACTACAACCCCCATCTGATCCGGCTCCGGATATTCACTCTAAAGAATATGGCCCAGGGGGCGCGCGTCATATGCACCGACACATGCAGGGCGGGAGGCATCTTGGCATGCGCCATGAACAGGGGATTGGCATGCACGCACAACAGCGGAAGGAGCAGTGGTGTCACCCGCAGACAGTTTCTGGACCCTGGGGTTCGGCCCACTTAGTTGGGTGCTTTGCTGCCATGTGCCTGATCATGCTGGTGGTGGTCAGGCTGCTAAATTTGCTACCAGTGCTGTTGCTGGCCTGGCAAGTGGTGCAAATGGGCTTTTTGGGGTTATCTGTCTTTAAAAAACAACCAGACTCGGGAAGATCTAACAGTTGTACTGGCAACTTCTGTTGTGTTGGCGTCACGAGGAATGCTTTCCCGCTTTGTGTCTGTGTGACGCCTCTACTCAGAAAGCCCGTGTTTTACCCTGGGTGTTGGGGGACTCGGTGTTGGGCCCTGTGTTGAAGAGATGGGATGCAGCCGTGGCCCGGGCCCGACCCGTGCTCAGGGCCGTCACATTAGAAAGAGATGGTGTGGGCTTGTCCGGGTTGAGTGGCTGATTAACGACTACGCCACCTGTGGTGTCTGGTGAAGGGCCACCAGCGCCGCTAGCAGTCCGCTGAGGCCTGGTGTCGTGGCGGCTAAAGTTATTACTGCTCCCCACAGGCGGAGCAAGGCCTCAGGGCAGACAAACAGGATGAAGGGGGGTAGCAGTAGCACGGGGAGTACGGGCACCGCGTCGCGTGGTATGGCGTGTAATGAACAGTCCGGAGGCCATAGGGGTGAACTTCCAAGGCTGTACTCACTCAGAGATATTAGCGGGAAGGCGACTCCCTGCTCCTCGCGGAGTCCTGCGGCCACCAGGGACGGGGATCCGCTACCTCCGAGGAAGTCCAGTGTTCGGTAGCGATCCTACACCAGAGTGTTCCTGCACTACAGACTTCACCGTTTCCCGTCTGTGCGTGTGTGGATAAGCCGGGTCTCCCTCTGAGCTCCTCTCAGGTGTAGGGCTCGGGTGGCAATTCCTCTCCATTCCACGCCCGGCGGGATCCTCAGGGCCTAACCGGGCTTTCCCGTCCTGGACGTAGAGTACGAGGTCGGGTGTCAGGGGCCGGTACCCCTCTTGCAGCCGGAATCCCTCTGAATAGATCAGGTAGGCGAGGACAGGTGGCGTGCTCTTCTCCGTCTGCATCCTCCCCGGGACCCATTTGCTAGGGAGCCACACTCTAAAGCTCCCGGGCCTTCTTGATCCTGGTCCTCGGCCGGGTTGAGACATTCCTTGTCTGCAACCTACCTCTCGTCCCATGGCCAGGGTACGAGGGCTGTGTCCCTTGCCGGGACACACACAGTACACACAGTAGTTTGACAGCAACCAAAAAGCCAAGATCAAAGATGGCATTCTATTAAATATGAAATTTGAAGTGTAACCAACTAGTTGTTCCTCCACCCACACCCACTAACTGGTTCCTACCACTTTGTGTTCCCCAGTCTCCCTGTAACCAGGGGAGCAGCACCTAGTGCATACTAGCTCCCTCTGGTGGAAATGTGGTGTTGGATGCAAAAGGCTAGGTCACAACCATCACACTGGCCTTACCTCAGAGGAGGAACACCACACTCCATTGAAGAAGTGCAGCATTCCTGTGGCGGTCGAACCCTCAGGGGCGCCGCATTTGCGGCCACCACACTGCTTCTTCCTGCCTGTTGTGGTACTACGCTTCCCTCCCCCTGTGTGCTGCTGTCCTCGCTCTGTATGTCCCCCTGCCAGGTTGGGTCAGTTACTATATCATCCACCACCTCATCTTGCACTTCCGCACCCTGGTCCTCCTCCTGACTTTCTGGCAATTGTCTCATCATCATCATCATCCACCTCTTGCGACAGTAATTGCACTTTCCCACCGTCGTCTTCGTGTGACCGTGGCTGCTCCAATATTTGGGCATAGCTATATGCGTTCTCCTCTTGACTTGCTTGAAGCTGGCCGGGCGAGAGGCCAGAATCTACAAATGGAAAAGTGAACAGCTCTTCTGAGTGTCCTAGTGTGGGATCAGATGTCTCCGGGCACTCAGCATGGTGGGAAGAAGGAGGATCAGGGTGAGAAATATGCGGTCCAGACTCACGGCTACTGAGACTTGACCATGTGGAAGACAGGGTGGTGGTGGTAGCAAAGTGACTGGAAGCATTATCTGCTATCCAACCAACAACCTTTTGACACTGCTCTGGGTTCAATAGTGGTGTACTGCGGTCCTCTAGTAATTGGGACAGGAAGGTTGAGCGACAAGATGTGGTTGTTTGTTGCGGCACAATTTCAGCTTGCCCACGGCCACGTCCTCGGCCTCTGCATGCACCATCACGTCCACTTCCCCGTCCCTTGCCACGCACCTTACCCAATTTTAATGGAGGACAATATTTTCCACGTTCACGAGAAATGGCTGATTTTGGAACGCAGTTATATGTGATAGGTCTGACAGAGAACCACAATTTTAAATAGCAGGCCTGTAATTTACTAATATTATTCTACACATAGACCTAGTGTGAATAGCTTGATCGACACACTGCAACAGAATGGAAATGGAAGAAATGTCTGATTTTGGAACAGTCTTACAGGTGATATGTCTGACAGAGAACCATGGTTTTAAATAGCAGGCCTGTAATTTACTAATATTATTCTTCACAGACATCTAGTTTGAATAGCTTGACCGACACACTGCAACAGAATGGAAAATGAGGCCAATATTTACCACGTTCAGTTTAAATTTCTGGATTTTTATCGATGAAATATGGAACAGATCTGGGTGTATTCTGCAGTGCTAACAAGCAAATGGAGCAGAAAAATGGTGTACTCTGGATTGCTTTTTAAGCAAATAACCAGGATTAAGATAAAAAAAAAATTGGCCCTGACCCCTGATATCTGGGGCTATGTCTACAAATATCTGTAATTAATACAGAAGCAGCAGACAGGACGTTCAATGGACCCTCTTGTGCTGTATCATACACTGCATACTGACACATGTCCTGCCTGCCTAACTCCTGCTATCACCTTCACCACTGAAAATATGCACCTGGATTAGTCCTCAGAAGGACTGTTAGTTCAGATGGATATATATATATATATATATATATATATATATATATATATATACACTGCTCAAAAAATAAAGGGAACACTCAAATAACACATCCTAGATTCTAAATGAATTAAATATTCTCATTGAATACTTTGTTCTGTACAAAGTTGAATGTGCTGACAACAAAATCACACAAAAATCATCAATGGAAATCAAATTTATTAACCAATGGAGGCCTGGATTTGGAGTCACCCCCAAAATTAAAGTGGAAAAACACACTACAGGCTGATCCAACTTTGATGTAATGTCCTTAAAACAAGTCAAAATGAGGCTCACTATTGTGTGTGGCCTCCACGTGCCTGTATGACCTCCCTACAACGCCTGGGTATGCTCCTGATGAAGTTGCGGATGGTCTCCTGTGGGATCTCCTCCCAGACCTGGACTCAAGCATCCTCCAACTCCTGGACAGTCTGTGGTGCAACGTGACATTGGTGGATGGAGCGAGACATGATGTCCCAGATGTGCTCAATCAGATTCAGGTCTGGGGAACGGGCAGGTCAATCCATAGCTTCAATGCCTTCATCTTGCAGGAACTGCTGACACACTCCAGCCACATGAGGTCTGGCATTGTCCTTCATTAGGAGGAACCCAGGGCCAACCGCACCAGCATATGGTCTCACAAGGGGTCTGAGGATCTCATCTCGGTACCTAATGGCAGACAGGCTACCTCTGGCGAGCACATGGAGGGCTGTGCTGCCCTCCAAAGAAATGCCACCCCACACCATTACTGACTCACTGCCAAACCGGTCATGCTGAAGGATGTTGCAGGCAGCAGATCGCTCTCCACGGCGTCTCCAGACTCTGTCACGTCTGTCATATGTGCTCAGTGTGAACCTGCTTTACAGTGCATGGCAGGCAATCCCTGCATGTTCATTGGCTCTCAAAAGAGCGCCAAACATGCAGGGAGGGGACCCGAGTTCCCGCCTGAGCAACCCAGAAATACTCGCCGAACATGTCGAGCACCGTGATACTCGGGCAAGTACCGAGCAGTGGCGAGCACATTCGCTCATCACTAGTCCTTATCAGAACAATCTCCTCCAGCAGCTTATCCCCGGAATTAGTGAGACACAGGACCTGACCCATCACTGCCATCATATGTACTCCAAATGAGTACATTCTGATATCAATGAAGCTGAAGGCAGGAAAATAGTTACTCATAGCATGATTCATTATTTCCGATTCATTGAAGTCACTTTTCTTTTTTGGCTTGTGGTATTCATTGCATTGATTTTTTTTGTGGCAAATACTACAAAATGACACATGCAGTTCAGAAATTTGGCACAAAATCTAAAAATTCTCTTTCATTTTGTCTTGAACATGTTTGCAACTTTTTAGCACCAAAAGGCACAAATGCTTTAACCCTTTCACGCCATGGCCATTTTTCATTCCAAGAGCCATAACTTTTTTATATTTCCATCAATATAGCCATATGAGGGTTTGTTTTTTGTGGGACAGGTTGTATTTTTGAATGACACCATTGATTTTATCATATAGTGTACTGGAAAGCAGGAAAAAAATTCCAAGTGTGGTGAAATTGCAAAAAAAGTGCAATTTCACAATTGTTTTTTTTTTTTATTTACCATGTTCACTGTATTGTAAAACTGACCAGGCAATATGATTCCCCAGGTCAGTATGAGTATGCAGATACCAAACATATATAGTTTATTTTTTAATTAAATGATGAAAAAAAATTGAAATATGCATGAAAAAAAGTTTTTGCATTTGTCGCTATTTTCCAAGACCCGTAACATTTATATTTTTCAGAATCTGGGGCCGGGTTATGGCTTATTTTTTTCGCCCTGAGATGACGTTTTTATTGATACCATTTTGGGATAGATACAATGTTTTCATCACCTGTTATTGCATTTTATTGCAATGTTGCCACGGACAAAAAAACATAATTCTGGCGTTTACATTTTTTCTCATGTCGTTTATCTATCTGATTAATTTACTTTATATTTTGATAGATTGGACATTTCTTAATGCAGCGATATAAAATGTGTTTTTTTTATTGTTTTATTTTCAACAAAAGGGGTGGATTTGAACTTCAGGTTTTTTTACTTTTTACTTTATTTAATAGTCCCCTTAATAGACTTGAAGCTGCAATCCAATCACTTCAGCACTGCTATGTATAGCAGAAATCACGATCTCCTATGAACGCTGGCCTGTCACAATGACTTCTTCTGCAGTCCTCAGCTATCATGAAAACCCATCGGCGCCCCCCGATCACGACAGGGGTGCCAATGGGCGGGATTAGTGACACGTTTCCAGCTGGCGAGTGTTAAAAAGATTCAGAGATTGACAGCGGGATTTAACTGGTTAACAGTCTTGGTTGAAGCTCCGATCCACCCGCGGCTGTTAAAGGCACATAATAGCTGATTAAATCAGCTGTCGTGTGTGGGGAAGGGTGCAGACTCAGCTACGGAGCCCGCATCAGGGACACGACATATGACGTAAATGTTGTCCTTAGACAGCTCTTTGGTTTTGGCCATGGTGGAGAGGTTGGCGTTTGATTGATTGAGTGTATGGACAGATGCCTTTTATACAGGTAACGAGTTCAAACAGGTGCAATTAATACAGGTAATGAGTGCAGAGTAGGAGGGCTTCTTAAAGAAAAACTAACAGGTCTGTGAGAGCCAGAATTCTTGCTGGTTGGTAGGTGATCAAATACTTATTTCATGCAATAAAATGGAAATTAATTATTTCAAAATCATACAATGTTTTTTATCTGGATTTTTTTTTAGATTCTGTTTCTCACAGTTGAAATGTACCTGCAATAAAAATTACAGACCTCTTCATTCTTTGTAGGTGGGAAAACTTGCAAAATCGTCTCTGTATCAAATACTTATTTTCCCCACTGTACATTCTCTAGGGACCTTACTCCAGGCAGGGCTGGAGTGAGATGCGCCAAAAAACGTGCCATTTGTTAAAAGTCGTATTTCATTAATCTGTCTAAAATATCTGGGTAAGCAAAGTTGTCGAAAAAAAATGAACTAAGATTTAAAAAACAAGGAAACCTGCAAAGTGACGCAAAACTTAAGTAAATGCAAATACTGAAGTCACTAAAAAGGAGCAAATTACTCCACAAAAGTGGAGAAATCACAGAGATGAATCAGAGCCATAGTTTTGCAACACATGGAAAGCCAGAAACTGGAGATTATTGCATTACTTGGTGTCAAGGAAAAGTACAAACATGGAACTGCCAAGATAATTACCCCAGAGGCCCTAACTTCTACATGTTCATCCTGTAGTTTGGATGTAATTTCCTTTTTTGCTATTTATCATGATAGCCCTATATTGCAACAGTTCAAGTGGTATCATTCTGCTATAACTGATCATAGCAGTTGATTGTCACTGCTCAGATTTCTTGTATTGTACTATGATAAAATTCCGCAATATAATATCTGTATGGATTCCAGAGCAGACGGCTTGTGGAACATTTAAGTAGATCTTTGTGACATTTTGAAGACATTGCCTCATTTTTGCTTCTTCTTCACTTTGGCTTTCCTTGCTAATTCGCAGATTTCATTTAGGAGCATCATTTTTCAGAACTCTATCATGTCCCTATTATTGCAGGGTAGGGGGGATACTATGGCTGTCAGTCTTCTGGCAGTCATCTACAGCTATCACTATCATGTGGAAATCATGTTTTGCTAAAGAGGCTGAAAAAGTAAAAGTCCGAAGGTTTCTCAGCAGATAATTATGCAGTCATGACAGTGCTCATAGTAGCACGAGCAACATACGGCCTGATGTTGTCGTTCCCAAAATCGTCTCCTTTAACCCTTTTGAGAAATGGCTGTAGCACTGTTTCCAGATTGATTCTTTATGTACTGCAAGAAAAATTGTACTTTACATACCAAGTCTAAAATGTTTACACAAACCATCAAGGTGTTTCTACAACATTGGGCTATGAGCCAGATATCCAGCTACAAGTGTGCCGTTGACCTCAAGCCACCGCGCTCAAAGGCTATCATGATGCAGAGAAAGATGGCAATGGAGGCTGGAATGGAGGTTTATACTCTTCAGCGAAGAGATGAGTCCAACTTTTGTCTTGAATGCAGTGATAGCCGAAGATTAGTTTGGAGACAACATGGGCGATGCCATGAAGTCACATAAGTCCTACTCCCAGGAATGTGGGGTTGCATAATGTATGGTAGCCGGATCCCTATAATCTTTATTTCAGATTTACTAACAGCTCGATGATACATTGATTTTGTGATGGAACCAGTGGTACCGCCATTTCTCCAAAGTGTCCCAGGAGCCAATTTTGAACACATGAATGCCAGGCTGCATGTAGTTCATGCTACTGTGAGCAGCCTGCATGATCTAAACATGCTCCAGACTTGTCGTTCATTGAGCACATATGGGACGTCATTGGTCGATAAATGCAAAGGGAGCTGCTAGCAGCAGATCTTGATGATTTTCATGCAAAAGTGCATTTACCTTGGCAGAACATTCCTCAGACAACCATTAATAATCTCATTCATAGTAGTCAAGGCTGAAATTCCAGGGATTTATGTGCGTGGCGCTCATACTCATGGATAAATTGAGATGTTTTGAAGATGCTTCCATTTTTTCTTCATTTGCATATCATTAACATGTCTATCAATTCTGTGATTTCAATTACTCCAAAACTTGTTCATCTTGCTACTGCAATTTCAATGTTGAGTGTATATAACAACTTAACCAACGTTGGCCTTCCAAGCTAAAAAAGGTTTCAGTGAGACTGTGAAAATTAAAACCTTCTTAAGCATTATTAGCATGGGTTCATTAAAGGACAGTAGTTTGTTTTAAATGTTTTTCCTGGAAAGAAATAATCTGTGAGTGAACTTTTGTCACTTAGGACTGAGATGGGAAGATTAGCACAGTATGAATGCATGTCTAAATAAAATCACAATTCTTCCTCAGATAATGGAACTATTTATCACACTTCATATTCATTACTCATTGAGCTTCCACACCTGTTCTGGTTTCACATGCACGGTAAGTTCCTATTTAGTGACATAATGAAGATTTTAGGATATACAGTGTGTAACATCCCTGGCGGCGTGCTGACATGGCTTACCATCTCCCACCATGCAAGACCGCCAACTTACCTACCAGTCTAGGCTGCGCACTATGCTCCTCAACTTGCTGTGTGCTTGTCTCTTGTCTGCTGGCTTTGGGCGGCGGTGCTGGAGCTTCCTGATTCTTAAAGTTACAGTGTGCGCAGTCCTAATGCGTCACCAGCCTATTGCTGTGAGTCACTGGATACTTAAACCTCCTCCATCCAGTGGGAGGTGCCTGAACAACACTTTCTTACAGTGTGTTCTGTGCAACTGTGAGTTGCCAGGTCCTGTCCTGAATCTTGCCTGTTTCTGCCACCCTGGGGGCTGAGTACCCAGGTCCGTTACCTGTATCTGTGACTTCTAGTCTATTTCCGCCACCCTGGGGGCTGAATGCCGACTCGTTCCTGTATCTCGTTCCTGTGTCAGTTCCAGTCTGAACTGTGTCCTAGCCCGTTACTTGTTTGTCTCTATGTCCAATCCCTCCCTTTTCCTGCAGTGTCTGAATCAGTACCTAACTCCTACTTGTTGTCTCTGTACTTCTGTTTGTGAATTTTGTGTCCACTCGCTATTTCATAGCAAGTACCTTGTGTGTATCTGGTTCTGCTTGTCCCGTTTCCCTGCCTCCGTATCTACCTCCTGTGTTCTGGCTATCTTCCTGTGTTTCCAGGTCCCTGTCTGTCTGTTCCATGTGAACAGAGCCCTGTCCTGTCTGTCCGCACTTGCGGCTCTGCTCTTCTCCACTTCCCTTCCGCACCTGCGGCTCTACTCTGCTTCCCTTACGCACCTGCGGCTCTGCCCTGCTCCGCTTCCCCACTGCACCTGCAGCTCTGCTCTGCCCCGCTTCCCCTCTGCACCTGCGGCTCTGCTCTGCCCTGCTCCGCTTCCCCTCTGCACCTGCGGCTCTGCCCTGCTCCGCTTCCACTCTGCACCTGCGTCTCTGCTCTGCCCTGCTCCGCTTCCCCTCTCCACCTGCGGCTCTGCTCTGCCCTGCTCCGCTTCCCCTCTCCACCTGCGGCTCTACTCTACCCTGCTCCGCTTCCCCTCTCCACCTGCGGCTCTGCTCTGCCCTGCTCCACTTCTCCTCCGCACCTGCGGCTCTGCTCTGCCCTGCTCCGCTTCTCCTCCGCACCTGCGGCTCTGTTCCTGTATCCAAGTCTGTACTGGTCCCTATCCAGCCTGTTTAGCTACCTGCTAGTACCCGCCTGTCTGCATACCAGCCGTGCCTGCCAGTACCCGCCTCTCTGCATACCAGCCGTGCCTACCCGTACCTGCATTCCCCGGTGTGGGTCAACAGCTGTGACCGGGTCTGACCTGGAGTAGCACCTGGGCCACCTCCCATGTCCGTCCTCGGACCACGGAGACAATTAAGCCACCGTGCGTCCATGGTCGGATCTGGCGAGGTCCCTAGTCACGCCCCTCCAGGCAGTCCTCAGTTTGTGGCCCAGTGGGACCACTAACCACGCTTATGCCAAACAGTCTGGGCGTGAGCGTAACGCAGTGGAAGAGAGTGATTAATCCTTGAAGTTTGAAGAATATGTATTCTATCTCAACACATCTATCTGACTTTTTCCTCAGGAGAACCACATAAAAGTTTGTGTCAACTATATACTTTATACTTATGGACATCGATAGCGTGGGTCGGAGTGAAGACAACACGATATATCGTCTTAACAGGATATATTGAAGCAGGCAAGCATATATATTATAGCAGGCAGGTATAGGCAATAAGCGATCAGTAAACAGTCTCTGGAAACGGTTGTGATGTCAGTACAAACCGATAGATGTCCCAGGTCCAGAAACGCACAGTCCACGAGATCCTGAGCCCGAACCAGGCTCCTTGCAGAGAGCAAGCTGAACTGCAGGTGGATGCAGAGCGGGTCTTTGCACACAGATGAAAGTCCGGATAAACGGCAGGCAGGTAACAGGTGGGGAATCCCAATGTAGAGAAGCAACAGGCAAGATGCAAGTCCTTCAAGCTTGGCAGCAGGTAAGATACAAGATACACAAGCAAAGTATAGTTGGCCTGAGTCTCTTTATATATATAGCAAACAGGAAACAGGAGATATCAGACAGGAAACAAGATGGCCCCCGAGGCTTGTCAACTCCATTTTGGATAAGGGCAGAACCAAACAGAACAGGTACATGCAGCTCCATCTTGGATAAGGGCAGCACAGGTACATGTGGCTCCATTTTGGATAAGGGCAAAAAACGGACAGAACAGATGCATGATTCAGATCCTTACATTACTCCCCCCTTAACGGGTGTCCTCCGGACAACCTTGGAGCCGGTTTGTTGGGGTATCTGCTGTGGAACAGTTCAATCAAACGAGTAGCGTGGATGTTCTCCCGAGGTTCCCAAGAATTCTCCTCCGATGGATAGCCTTGCCATTTCACCAGGTACTGGAGCCGTCCTCTCTGAATCCAAGAATCGATGATCCCCTCCACGATGAATTTCTCTTGCCCGTCAATAAGAACTGGATGGGGTGGAGCAGATATGTGTCCGGGAAAAGGATTTGGTACTACCGGTTTGAGCAGAGAGACATGAAAAGCAGGGTGTACTTTCAAGGATTTTGGCAACTTGAGTTGGCAGGCTACAGAGCTTACCAATGTGCCAATTTTGTATGGCCAAACATACTTCTGCCCCAATTTAGACGTTGGAGTTCTTAGTTTTAAGTGCTTTGTTGAAAGCCAAACCATGTCTCCTACCTTGTATGTTGGTGCTGGCTTGCGGAACCTATCTGCCGCCTTCTTATATCTTTCTTGAGCTGTGGCCAGCATTTCTTTTAAGACCTCTAGATTCTGTTGAAGAAGCGTAATCCGATCGGCTACTGCGGGTACGGATGTATCTATTGGAAACCGTGGAAGAATGCTGGGATGATACCCCTTGTTAGCAAAGAACGGAGACTGTTTGGTGGACGCACTCTGTGAATTATTATACATAAATTCGGCCAACGGAAGTAAGTTTACCCAATCATCCTGCAAATGACATACGTAACAACGCAGATACTGCTCCAAAGTCTGGTTTGTCCGTTCCGTTTGGCCGTTAGACTGCGGATGAAAAGCAGATGACAGATTTACCTTAATGTCCAGAGCAGCACAAAAGCTTCGCCAAAATCTTGAAGTAAATTGGACCCCTCGATCTGATATCACTTCATCAGGAACTCCATGTAGGCGAAAAACCTCTTGTACAATAAGATCCGCTGTCTGTTTTGCTGTTGGTAAGCCGGTACAGGGAATGAAATGAGCAGCCTTGGTTAAGCGGTCAACTACTACTAGGATAGTGTTCTTTCCTTTTGACATAGGCAACTCTACAATAAAATCCATTGAAATAGACCCCCAGGGACGGGATGGAATAGAAAGGGGTTGCAACAGTCCGGTAGGTGAGGAGCGAGGAACCTTTGATCTTGCACATACCTCACAAGATGAGACGTAATGCTGAACATCTTTCCGATAAGTTGGCCACCAGAAGAAGCGAGACAAGAATTCCTGAGTCTTCTGAACTCCTCTATGACCAGCGATCTTAGAGTCATGCATTAATTTTAGCACCCTTAATGTAACCGTTTCCGGAATATACAGACGTTGTCCCTGGAACCAAAGTCTATTTTTCAAGGTTAGATTTACCTCGCTGGACGGTTGAATCAGGAACGGGTCTGCAGCGTACGCCTCCCTGATAGCCGTTAATAGATCTTAAATGTGTAACAGACCTATAAAGTTGTTTTCCGAGAGTATGGTTCTTGGAGGTGCAGCCGGGTTTATATCAACCGAATGAATTCGGCTTTCCCATTACGAGAACCCGGCCTATAGGAGATAACAAAATCAAACTGATTAAGAAAAAGATTCCACCGAGCCTGTCTGGGTTTTTGACACCTTGCCAACCTCATGAATTCAAGGTTACGATGGTCCGTAAGTACGACAATTTGTTGGGATGCCCCCTGTATCAAGTGTCTCCATTCTTTGAATGCCGTTATAATGGCCAACAATTCTTTGTTTCCAACGTCGTAGTTCCTTTCTGCAGGTGATAACTTCTGTGAAAGAAAAGTACAGGGATGCAAAAGATCTTTCTCACCTGTTCTCTGCGAAAGTATAGCCCCTATAGCACAGTCCGAGGCATCCACTTCCACTATGAAGGCCCGATCCGGGTCCGGATGTATGAGAATGGGAGCTGACGTGAATTTAGACTTCAACCTGTCAAATGCTGTCTGCACTTGTGGCGACCAGACCAACGGCGTCTTTTTCCGTGTCAGTTGGGTAATGGGTGAGACAATCTCCGAGAAATTTTTAATGAACCGTCTGTAGAAATTGGCGAATCCAATAAATCGTTGCACCTCCTTTAGTGTGTTGGGAATTGGCCACTCCTGAATGGCTTGAGTCTTACTTGTATCCATGCTGAGACCCTGGGGAGAAATAACATACCCCAAAAATTGAATTTCCGACTTGTGAAACTCGCATTTCTCCAACTTGATGTACAACTGATTTTGCCGTAGACGATCCAACACCATTCTCACATGCCGCTGATGATCCTCGAAGTTGCTGGAAAAAATTAAAATGTCATCCAAATAAACCACAACAAAAATATCGAGTATGTCTCTAAATATATCATTTGCCAAGTGTTGAAAAGTAGCCGGTGCGTTACGAAGTCCGAAAGGCATAACAAGATACTCAAAATGTCCGTAACGTGACCGGAAAGCTGTTTTCCATTCGTCACCAAGGCGAATCCGTACTAAATTGTATGCTCCACGAAGGTCTAATTCTGTAAAGATTTTGGCAAGTCGTATCCTCTCAAGTAATTCAGGAATTAGTGGAAGTGGATAAGAATTTCTGACCGTAATTTTGTTGAGCTCACGATAATCAATACATGGTCGAAGTGAGCCGTCCTTCTTTTTCACGAAGAAGATTGGGGCACCGGCTGGAGAGGAAGATGGTCGTATAAACCCCTTAGTTAAATTCTCATCGATATACTCTTTGAGAGCTTTTAGTTCAGGTCCGGCCAAAGGATAAATGCTACCGAACGGAATCGCGGCGCCAGGTAAGAGTTCTATGGGGCAATCATACTGCCGGTGTGGTGGCAGCTTGTCCGCGTTCTTTTTATCACATACATCTGCAAAATCTTGATATTCCATTGGTAGTTTTAGATCACTTACACATGCTGACCCGATTAAAGCTGATTCGCTGGAAGACATCTGCCGTTCTGGAAACTGCAATTCCTTTGTTGCCCAGTTGATAGTAGGGTTTTGTAATTGTAGCCACGGTAAGCCTAAGATTACAGGAAAGTGGGGAGAAGAGATCAGCAAAAACAAAAGTCTTTCTGCATGGTCCGCCCCCATACGAACCTTTAATGCTGCTGTTTCAAGGTCAACAGGCCGGGATGCTAACGGGGACCCATCCACGGTCTCCATTAATACCGGTGCGATTCTCCTCTGTGGACGTATACATAGGCGGATTATAACGAGGGCAATCCGGGCGACCGCCCGGGGCCCCGAGCCTGCAGAGGGCCCGCGGCTCCGGGCGGGGTGTCTAATGCCGGATTGCCCTCATTATATGTGCGGGCCGCTGCGGCACATACCGGTAGCAGTGGCGGGAGGGGGGCCCCGTACCGCTCCCCCAGCAGCGGCCGCCGCTACTTCTTCATCGGCCGGGCCAGCACTGCAGCAGTTAACTTCCCTGTGCTGGCCCGGCCGCGTCACTGCTAGGAGACACGGCCCTGTGCGCGGCCTCCTAGCTGTGACGTCATGCAGTGCGCACGCGGCCTGCAGTGCTGCACCGAAGAGCCTGAGGACTGGAGCCGAGCCGGGGGATGGTGAGTGTGTATGTGTGTGTGTGTGTGTGTGTGTGTGTGTGGGAGGGGGGGGGCAGATGTCATTGTGTGATGTCTGTTTGTGTGTGTGTGGGCAGATGTCATTGTGTGATGTCTGTTTATATGTGTGTGTGTGTGTGTGTGTGGGCAGATGTCATTGTGTGATGTCTGTGTGTGTGTGTGTGTGGGGGCAGATGTCATTGTGTGATGTCTGTGTGTGTGTGGGGGCAGATGTCATTGTGTGATGTCTGTTTGTATGTGTGTGTGTGTGTGGGCAGATGTCATTGTGTGATGTCTGTTTGTATGTGTGTGTGTGTGTGGGCAGATGTCATTGTGTGATGTCTGTGTGTGTGTGTAGGCAGATGTCATTGTGTGATGTCTGTTTGTGTGTGTGTGTGTGTGTGTGTGTGTGTAGGCAGATGTCATTGTGTGATGTCTGTTTGTGTGTGTATGTGTGTGTGTGTAGGCAGATGTCATTGTGTGATGTCTGTTTGTGTGTGTGTGGGCAGATGTCATTGTGTGATGTCTGTTTGTATGTGTGTGTGGGGGGGAAGATATCATTGTGTGATGTCTGTTTGTGTGTGTGTGTGGGCAGATATCATTGTGTCATGTCTGTTTATATGTATTTTTGTGTTTCAAATGTGTTTATGCGTGTATGTATATGTTTGTGTGTGTGCGTGACTGCGTGCGGCCTCTTGCTGAGTATAGTTGGCGCCGTGCGGCCTCCTGCTGTATCTGGGGGGGCACCGTGTTGCCCCCCCGCTGTGTATAGATGGCTACGTGCGCCCCCCCGCTGTGTATAGATGGCTACGTGCGGCCGCCCGCTGGGTTTAGATGGCTACGTGCGGCCCCCCGCTATGTATAGATGGCGCCGTGCGGCCCCCCGCCTTGTATTGATGGTGCCATGCGGCCCCCTGCTGTGTAGAGATGGCGCCGTGCGGCTCCCCGCTGTGTATAGATGGCTACGTGCGGCCTCCCGCTGAGTATAGATGGTGCTGTGCGGCCTCCTGCTATCTCTGGGGGGGCGCCGTGTGGCCTCCCGCTGTGTATAGATGGCTACGTGCGGCCTCCCGCCGTGTATTGATGGTGCCATGTGGCCCCCTGCTGTGTAGAGATGGCGCCGTGCGGCTCCCCGCTGTGTATAGATGGCTACGTGCGACCTCCCGCTGAGTATAGATGGTGCTGTGCGGCCTCCTGCTATCTCTGGGGGGGGCGCCGTGCGGCCTCCCGCTATGTATAGATGGCGCCGTGCGGCCCCCCGCCGTGTATTGATGGTGCCATGCGGCCCCCTGCTGTGTAGAGATGGCGCCGTGCGGCTCCCCGCTGTGTATAGATGGCTACGTGCGGCCTCCCGCTGAGTATAGATGGCGCTGTGCTGCCTCCTGCTGTCTCTGGGGGGAGCGCCGTGCGGCCTCCCGCTGTGTATAGATGGCTACGTGCGGCCTCCCGCTGAGTATAGATGGCGCTGTGCGGCCTCCTGCTGTCTCTGGGGGGGCGCCGTGCGGCCTCCCGCTGTGTATAGATGGCTATGTGCGGCCTCCCGCTGAGTATAGATGGCGCTGTGCGGCCTCCTGCTGTCTCTGGGGGGGCGCCGTGCGGCCTCCCGCTGTGTATAGATGGCTACGTGCGGCCTCCCGCTGAGTATAGATGGTGCTGTGCGGCATCCTGCTGTCTCTGGGGGGGCGCCGTGCGGCCCCCCCCGCTGTGTATAGATGGCAACGTGCGGCCCCCCGCTGTGTATAGATGGCTACGTGCGGCCCCCGCTGTGTATAGATGGCTACGTGCAGCCACCCGCTATGTATAGATGGTGCCGTGCGGCCCCCCGCCGTGTATTGATGGCGCTGTGCGGCCTCCTGCTGTCTCTGGGGGGGGTGCCGTGCGGCCTCCCGCTGTGTATAGATGGCTACGTGCGGCCTCCCGCTGAGTATAGATGGCGCTGTGCGGCCTCCTGCTGTCTCTGGGGGGGGTGCCGTGCGGCCTCCCGCTGTGTATAGATGGCTACGTGCGGCCTCCCGCTGAGTATAGATGGCGCTGTGTGGCCTCCTGCTGTCTCTGGGGGGGGCGCTGTGCGGCATCTATACTCAGCAGGAGGCCGCACGTAGCCATCTATACATGTATACTCAGCAGGAGGCCGCACGTAGCCATCTATACGGTGCCATCTATACACAGCGGGAGGCCGCACGTAGCCATCTATACTCAGCAGGAGGCCACACGTAGCCATATATACACGTATACTCAGCAGGAGGCCGCACGTAGCCATCTATACGGTGCCATCTATACACAGCGGGAGGCCGCACGGCGCCATCTATACACAGCGGGAGGCCGCACGGCGCCATCTATACACAGCGGGAGTCTCAGTGCTTTGCAAGAGCAGTCAATAAATTCTGCTTGACTAATTCTGAGCACCATAAAGTCTGGTTCGCTTCTAACCTGCTGTCTTGCTGAATTCTAGCTCATTTACTGTCATTCGAGACGATGCCTTTGCTGGTCTCTTTCACCTTGAATACCTGTAAGTGCTCCACTTAATGTCATATTTTTGATTCTGTTCTTCTTCATCTTTTGGCATGTGCAATTGTATGAGCAAGTATTCATATGAATTTATGACCTACTTAAACCTTCGAGGACCTTAAATTTTATTCAATCAAATTTTTTTCCAGTTTAAAACTATGGGACATATATGTGCCTTGGTCCTCAAAGGGTTTTTAAAGGGGCTGCAAACATAAATACGAAAAAAATAATTCAATTAGTGCTTTTTGTGTTCATTTAATTTTTATTTGAAGTCCATTTTTTTATATACCTTGAAATTAAGCCCTACCCCATGGAATGAAGCCCTACCTACATGACATCTGAGAGCTACATGGATCCCGCTTGTGAGGTGCCTGTCCGTCACTACTATTCAGTTTTAGGGTCCACTCACTAAGCCATATATTCTCTCATGAAAGAGAATAGGGCCAATTATGCTAATGACACTCGGCTCAAACTCTGTCAGAGCTTCAACTGAGTGTGATCCGATTCTCTCGCAGCACAGATATGGAGAAGACGGAGAACTTACTTTCTCCATCTTCTCCATAGTCTCTGTGAGTGTTCATCGGACTGCACTTGGATGACATCCGAGTGCAGTCTAATGTTTTACGTGCACCCATAGACTTGTATGGGTGCACATGGTCCGAATATCGAATGAGATTATTTTCTCATGCCAATAATCGCAGATCTGCACTGTCCCATAGTATAACATAGGACCGAGTCCTATCCGATAAAACATCACATAGCATTCGGCCGTGTTATACGACAGTGTGAGCGAGCCCTTAGAGTCAAGGAATATTTACATGCAGATGATGATATTACTCTCCAAGTGTATATTTTTTTAGGCGAGTTCATAGTAAATGCTTTGCCTTTTTGACATGTGATCAACTAAAGAACAAGAAAGATTTAGGACCTCCCCTATAGAGAAGCGGAAAATTGTTTGGAGGACTTGCATGTCCTTTTTTATTTATTATGAGAAAATCATAAAAGATCCCGTTTTTTAACCATGCTGTGACTTTCTGCTGAGGGAGAGGGAGAGAGCTGCCCTATTCAGAGTCTGTAATAAGACCTGCTGACAAAAGTGTTGAAGATACAGTCTAATGTGAATTAACAATGAAAAAAAGTTAATTTCACAAATGGCTTGTATTTTTTTTAATACAATCTTTTTTGTGTTTATAGCTCCTTTAAAGGGAATCTGTCATCAGGTTTTTGCCACCTAATCTGAGAGCAGCATAATGTAGGGTTAGAGGCACTGATTCCAGTAATGTGTCACTTACTGGGCTGCTTAGTGTTGTTTTGATAAAATCATTGATTTGTCAGAAGGTAATTGACTAGTAAGTTCTGTAGGACCCCACCCCCATCACTGATCAGTAGATTTCTGTGTACACTGAGCATGGGCAGAAAGCTGCCAATCAGTGGTGTGGGTGGGGCTATACAGAGCGCAGCATTCAGAGAGCTGCTAGATCTGCAGCAGATAAAACGGTGATTTTCTCAAAATGACAACAAGCAGCTGAAAAAGTGACACATCGCTGGAATAAGGGTATCTGCCCCTATATTGTGCTGCTCTCAGATGAGGCAGCACAATTAATATTGTGCCAAATTAATTTCCCGTGAACTATCACATGATCTATCACAGGGGATCATGTGACATGTCACGTGATAAATCAGGTGTGTGTGGGGGGGGGGCCCGCGCCTTCTAAACTGCCCGGGGCCCTTGCTACTCTTAATCCACCCCTGGACGTATACCGTGTTTTTTAGCGAATGCGATGTCCATGAAATTACCACTGGCTCCAGAGTCAACCATAGCAGAACTAGTAACCCAGCCTGACTGAATCTTTATCTTGAGAGGAATGTAGCAGTGTGAATTTTTCTTTGAGCTCTCCGAGGCCGAAGTAGTGGAGCCTACTGAAAGAACGGCTGCATTCACGGGTGAAGATGTTTCTGAAGCACAGTCGGAGAAATCGTAATTCTGGTCGGTTTCTTTATTCTGAGGAGGAATTTGATGAGAAATTACTGAGACGTCATATTCGATCACTGCAGCCGTAGTCCTGCGAATTTTACTGGGACAATTTGAAATATAGTGACCAGATTTTCCGCAATAGAAGCATAAATTTTCTCTGAAACAATGTTCCTTGCGTGCGTCAGGGTGAGTTCTTTGAATTGCATCCACCTGCATAGGTTCCGACTCCACCTGAAGAGAGGACTTATTCTGTGTTTCTCTGGAGGGAGGAGAAAAAGATAGCAAGTTGTTACGATTAGCATCTGCCCATCTCTCTTGTCGGCGTTCTGTGAGGCGAACATCTATCCGAACACAATGCTTGATAAAGTCTCCCAGGGCAACAGGTGACTCCCCTCGTGCCAGCTCATCCTTAATTGCAGCGGATAAACCCCTCCTAAACACTGCATATCTTGCCAAATCGCACCACGTAGTGTCCAGCACCCACCTACGAAACTCCATTGCATATTCTACGACAGAGCGCTTTCCCTGTTGGAGTGTCAATAGTGCGGCTTCTGCTGTAGCACTCCGATTGGGGTCACCAAACATTTGACCCATTGCAGAAATAAAGTCTTTCAGCAAATTTTAACACACATCATCGGTTTCAATCAGAGGATTTGCCCAGGCAAGAGCTTTGTTAGTTAACAGCATTATCATGGTTAATACTTTCGCTTGTTCGTTTGGTAAGTGAGCTGCCTGTGTAGAAAAATACAGTTGACACTGATTTAAAAACCCACTGAATTTTTCTCTTTCACCACCAAACCTGAATGGCGGGAGTTTAGGAAAAGCCAGAGCCGAAGTTGGCATTGATACTGGAACCGGAGCTGCGGCTGTAGTCTCTTGAGTTGACAGGCGATTTGCTAATGCCACATTAGCATTATGATGAATTTGAGTCTCTAATGTCGCTAGTTTTGTTTTAGTAGCCTGCAGGTCCCCATGAAGTCCTGTGATATATGTGCATATTTTCTTTAGACGCACCTCCACAGTATCTGACCCAGCGAACTCCATTCTTTTGAGGCTTGTGTATTCTGTCAACTATATACTTTATACTTATGGAGATCGATAGCATGGGTCGGAGTGAAGACAACACGATATATCGTATTAACAGGATATATTGAAGCAGGCAAGCATATATATTATAGCAGGCAGGTATAGGCAATAAGCAATCAGTAAACAGTCTCTGGAAACGGTTGTGATGTCAGTACAAACCGATAGATGTCCCAGGTCCAGAAACGCACAGTCCACGAGATCCTGAGCCCGGACCAGGCTCCTTGAAGAGAGCAAGCTGAACTGCAGGTGGATGTGACGCACCCCTGGGCCTGTGTCGCGCAGCGTTGCGCACGCGGGAGCTTACCCGGAGCCGGATCTGTTGAGGGTTGTAGTCTCGTGGCGGTGACCCGGTCCGTGCCCAGGGAGTCAGACTAAGTGGCGCTGGATCAGCGGTAGATGTTGGACGACTACGCCACCCGTTGAATGCAGCTATGGAGCTGCCGCTGCAGGGCAGACCGCTGAGGCCGGTGGTAGGATAGTGCAGCGTAGATGGTATGACCCCCAACGGGAGGGGTATGGCCTCAGGGCAGCCGACGTGGATGATGGGGGTAGCAGGAACCACTCAGAGACGGTACGGTGTAGTTCAGGGTCTTTACTGGTGACAACGATAGACCCTCCCGGAGTACTGGCTAGCGATTGGGGCCTGGTCAGTCCTTGAGCAGATGGGATCTCCCCTGGCCAGGCGGAGTTGTAGGCCTCCCAAACTAACGTTACTCTTCTGGCTACCTTGCTAGAAGCGGGTATAAGTAGCCCACGTCCCTGAGTGTACCGTGTGGTGCTCACCCGTATGGCCGGTGACTCGGGGCCTTCTAGTAGCTTCCGCTCCACGACGGCGGTGCTGGTCCCATGCGTGTGACCGTGCCTTCGGGTTTCTTGGCCAGAGGACCTGAAATCCCCTGCCTGACGGATTCTGCTGCTGGGTAGGAGTTAGTCCCCACAGCCTCGGACTCCGGGTCCGGTAAGAAATCTTCTCAGTCAGGGCGAGCTCTGCAGCTGCCAGCCCCTGACTCCTTGTAACACTGCTCCCACAGAGCTCCTGTTGTTTCTTCCCATAGCTGCCTCTCTTCTCTGTCTCTACTTCTGGCATGGCCCAGGAGCTGGGCCCAGCCGGAGCCACAGCTCCCTGTCAGCCCTCCTGGCCGAACTCTCCCTCTGAACTCCCTAACCCTGCCTCAGCCCCAGGTTTATATAGGGGAAGTTCTTCCCCTCCCAGGACTGGGCAGGAGGTGTGGCATGCATAGGATTCCTGACCAAGAGACCTCCCACCTGCTCTCAGACATAACATTGCTGTTACTGTGGAAACCAGACCCCTGGGGTGCCACAGATGCAGAGCGAGTCTTTGCACACAGATGAAAGTCCGGATAAACGGCAGGCAGGTAACAGGTGGGGAATCCCAATGTAGAGAAGCAACAGGCAAGATGCAAGTCCTTCAAGCTTGGCAGCAGGTAAGATACAAGATACACAAGCAAAGTATAGTTGGCCAGAGTCTCTTTATATATATAGCAAACAGGAAACAGGAGATATCAGACAGGAAACAAGATGGCCCCTGAGACTTGTCAACTCCATTTTGGATAAGGGCAGAACCTAACAGAACAGGTACATGCAGCTCCATCTTGGATAAGGGCAGCACAGGTACATGTGGCTCCATTTTGGATAAGGGCAAAAAACGGACAGAACAGATACATAATTCAGATCCTTACAGTTTGACTTCTCTTAAGGAAGAAGTCAGCTAGACTTCAAAATGCGTTGGGATAAACTACATATTCTTCAAACTTCAAGGACTTCAGAACTCCTTTCTTGCCAGCAGTGCAGCATTACCAGCTGTTCCACTATATATACACTGATATCTATGTTAGAGATTCCAACTAGCGGAGCCACAGCAGCTGGATCTATCATTGAGCTTCTGTGAGAGTTGCGCTTTCTCACAACTCAACCAGTGGAATAGTTACTGCACCACATAAACGCCCTATATGCGCTTTCTGTCCTTTTTAGCCTTTCTTCATAATGAAGATTTCGACATATATGAAAAAGTTCCAAACAACAGAGCATACCAGGATAGTCCTTTTTCTTTCACTATATGGTTCTTAGATGACGTTTTCCTGGTTTTCTTTACATGCTCATCTTTGTGTTCAAAGTTGATGTAGTAATTTTTCTCAGTGTATACAGGAAAAAACATGATAATAAATAGTAAAAAACTCCCAAATTTCCCATAATTCCAAAATATGCTGGAATGATGCCATTGTGGTCCAAATTGCCACTTTATCATTCACATACTTGGTTAAATAGGCATTCATTCTACACTAAAGCATCGGTCACTTGACACTAGCTGCAGTAATTTCATCCGGCTGCGGTCATGTCCCATCTCCTGGCCACATGCTCTATAGGCTTACAATCACTATTCAGTAGACAAGACTTCATGAATAATGTGATGCATATGATGCATATGGACAATGCTCTGTGATGTAGGGAACATTTGCCCTGTTGTACAATACAGACAGAACAGCGCACGTGTCACGGGTGTGTTGCCACGAAGATCGTCACGAGTACACAGCCTGACTTCTCGCAGCATTTCATTCTGACTGACAGAGCGGATCGTGGTGTTTGGAGTTGCTGAGATAAGTGTTTTTTCCCTTTCCTCGCTTTATCATTTATCTCCTTTCCCGTTGGTTTTCCCTCTGTTGTAGTTGAGAAGTTGTTTGTATGCAAGGTGGTTTTGGTTTTTCCCTTGTACTGTCTCGTTCGTCTAAATACTGTGTTTGGGCATATTATTTCTTGTTCCCTTTGGTTGTGATCGGGGTCCTTCTCAGGACTAGATTACTGAGGTGCAGGGATCTTCAGGAGGTAGGGGTTACGCTGGCGGCCTGGACCTCTGTACCTTTAACAGTACCTCCAGGTTGAGGGATTAGTCAGGGCCCCAGCTTAGGGTCAGCTTAGGCCCCCTACCTCCAGTATACAGAGACAGCGTGACATTACGCTTGAAGATCACTATGGAGCATTTGTCCACAGCTTGGAAAGAGGAAGTGAGAGGAGGATGGACCTTGAAAGCAAATTACAAAATATTACAAAATATAGCAAAATATGATGGGAAATTGTAACATACGTGGATCGTGGACCCACTCGGTCACAATCCAGGCTTACCTAGGAAGGGCATAGCTAAGTGGCTACCTGGTGTTTGCTAGAGCTCCTGATGGTGGAGTTAGACTTGAGCTGCAGGCAGCCTCTAAGTACCACTCCTAGGCAGTCCCCGGTACTGCAGAGGCTGACCCCAGGGGTCAGGATCGCAGACTCAGAGTCACTGGCAGGACAAGATTCGGACACTGTACAGACAGTACAGGTCCTGGGTCACCGGGCAAGACGGACACAAACTCTGAGTCACTGGCAGGACTGGAATTGGACACTGTTCAGACAGCACGGGTTCTGGGTCACCGGGCAGGACGGGATTCACACACTGGAACAGACTCTACAGACTTGGAAACGCTAACCAGGAAGACTCTTGTGCTGGTTCAAGTACTACTGGAACAGTTACAGGTTCAGATACCGCTGGAATGGCTTCAAGTTCTAGTCCTGCAGGAGCGGTATCAGGCTCAGGTACTGCGGGAGCGGTGTCAGAGTTCAGGTACCATAGGTGCAGCTTCAAGCTCAGGAACCGCAGGAAGCTGTGCCAGGCTCGGTTACAGCAGGGGGAGGTGTCAGGTTTAGGTACCGCAGAGTGCGGTGTCAAGCTCAGGTACTGCAGGGAGCGGTGTCAGGCCTAGGTACTGCAGGGAGCCATGTCAGGCTCAGGTACCGCAGGGTGCAGTGTCAAGTTCAGGTACCGCAGGGAGCGGTGTCATGGTTCAGGTACCACGGGTGCAGCATCAGGCTCAGGTACCGCAGTGAGTGGTGTCAAGGTTCAGGTACCGTGGGTGCGACTTCAGACTTAGGTACCGCATGGAGCTGTGTCAGGGTTCAAATACCACTGGTGCGACTTCGAGGCACCGGTACCACTGAAGCGGCTTCAGAGTTCAGGGCTACACAGCACGGGATATATGACAAGGTTCAGACTAACACAGTATGGGATAAAGGGACCTGCAACTCACTAGTTGCACAAAACTATTAAATGGAGAACATTGCTCAGGCACCTCCCTACTGGGGAGTGTGCCATAAATACTTGATGCCTCTCATCTATTGGGTGGGGGTATTTCCAAAGTGCGCTGCCCCTTTATGAACTGGGGAGAGCGTGCGCACTAGATGCGCCACTGGGAGATCTGTGCAGCAAGCACAGACTCAGAGCAGGAGGAAGCACAGCAGGGAACAAGGACGTGATGCCGCTGCCGGGGCAGTGAGTATGTCGGCATCCCTGCTGGGGGGAGAGAGAGAGATCATGCAGGGATGCCTGCATAGTGTTATAGAAATGACGCCCCACAACTTCTATCCCAAGAAATAAAAACATGACTCGCACATATACAGATAAACAGGTATGGATATGTTTATTAAACTGTACGACTAATTTTTGTACTTTTTTTTTCCCTTAAACTAAGACTACCCTTTCATTTTGATGTATAAACAACATGCATGAAGCTCCTAAATTCTCTCTGGTGGTGGCTATGAGACGACAGAATATTATCATTTAGAAAAAGTAAATTAACTCTTAAAAATAAGAAATTGGGAATTGATTAAACCTACTAATAGACTTCCTACATGATAGCTGCCCCAAGATTTCAATATCAGCGCTGGTCTGTTGTTTAAGGAGTCTTTTCTCTATGTTTAATCAAATACTTCTTCATTCTACGCATGCTCAGTTGCAAATATTGTGACATGACTAGTGGTGTGATTGAAGGGGGCTTGCTGTCAGGTTAAGTTCAGTAGCTAAGCAGTACAGAGAAGGGGGCCGGCTTGGTTATTGCGCTAAGCAAAGCAGTCACACCATTTTGAACATGCCAGTAGTTTTGTCCTAATACAGATTAGGGTGATAGCATAGCAGAAATTATAGGATATTAGTTTTCAAGGCGTTGTCCAGGACTATTTTTTTTCTATGAGCCTATAAACTAACAGGCAGATAGTTGCTAACAGAGGTAACTACCTGCCTGTTCTACTTGTCGCCCACTCAGAGTGGTCACCGACAGCTCTTGCCAGCGGTTTAGCTACTCCAGCAGCTCGTTTTCAAAGAGATTGCTCTGTCAACAGCGCATGACTGCTGAAGTCATACTGATTGACAGCTGGGTCCCCACAGTTAGGCAGTAGGAATCTAGCTGTCAATCAGCATGATGTCAGCAATCATGCTCTGTCAACAGAGAAGAGTGGAAGAAAAGCCACTGCTCTGTCATCGAGACGTCAGCAGAAGCCGCTGACTCACTAACAGGAACGATCTGTGCCGGCAGCAATCAGCGTTGGTTAGTAGTTAGTAACTACCTGCCTGTTAGTTCTTAGACCCGTAGTAAAAAATATTAAATAGTTCAGGATAACCCCTTTAAAATTACAAGTTTGAAAGATTTGCATTTTAGTTACAAGATATTTTATTAGACAATTTTAGTAAATTCTAGAGGCTATGACCATCCCGACTGGGTACACCTTGGCGCTGATGGGATGACTTTTATGCTTATATGTTCATTTTGTTTCTATCTCAGGTTGGTTTGTATAATGGTCAGTGTGAACATGCTCTTACATGTTACATGTATTCCAACTTATACTCCACTTCATTTCTTTCAGTTTTGTTTTAGGTTCTTGCACTCAATGCACGCAATGGCGTAGCCTTCCTTTGTCTGAGCTGGGCATTATGTTTATATAGCTTTCCATTGCTGGGTGTCCATGGTTGAGTCCCATTCCTGCCCTTATTCATATGAGGTCATTTTTGACACATAATAAGGTTTTAATACTAGAGATTGGGACCATCCCGACTGGGTACACATTGGCGCTGGTAGGATGCTTTTTTTTTTAATCAAAAACAATGACTACTTAGTGCCTTGGGTTATTTATCTGCACTATTGCTTTTTACTTACTAATAGCAGGGTATATGTTCATTTTGTTTTTAACTTAGATTTAGTTTATTTAAATAACATAATAAAATAGCATGCCTTTATGTAGCTCGATATCCCCATTATTGCTATGCCTCTCAAAGAAATTTAGAGTTTGATTTCCGAAAAACCAAACTTCGTCCTTTATAAACATATGGGGAACAATTAATCCAAACAAAATTTCAATATTAAATTGAGAATAGCTAGTAATACTGTATATTTTCTTTCAAATTCTATTTTACTTTTCTTTCAGCAGGACAGTAACCTTATATCCAGGTGTGTTTTACCTCCATGACCGCTAGTGATCTTTGTCATATTTGGTTGTACTGATTAGTCTTTATGAGAGAATTGACCATGTATATTACCTTAATGCATCGGCTAATTCACGTGTGTGGCACTGATTAGTAGAACGTTTCATATCTGCTTTGATCTCAGTGACAACAACGTTAACCATATCATTGTAAAATGCCTCCCTGAAAAGAGCATACGGGCGCAAATGGTGCAATGTATATTACCCTGTAACCTTAAACAGGACTGATTATTAATGATTACAGCATTCCACAAGAAGCAAATCGTGTTTATAGCTGACATGCAGAGTAGCCCCCGCTGTTTGTTGTTAAAATTTTACCAAAAACACAAACTTCCTGCCCAAAACAAACTCCAGCCCTCAGGGTATAGATTCCACATGACAAGGACTCTCAGGCTTTCGGAGAAGGACCAGCTAAATTGTCCGATAAATGCACACAATGGAGAACACTATTTATGCTATATATAGTCCCACACGGTGTGCACAATTATTAGGCAATTTGTATTTTTGATGTTCATTTTCTTATTAAACAACTAAAGTGCTGTCAGTCAATCCAAAAGATTCAGACACCTGAATCTTTAAGAAATTAAAGGTGAGGTTTTGTCTTTCTTAGGAGAATATCTATGTGTGCAGAGCTATTATGCAACTAATTGAAAAACACTAATTTACCCATCTCAATTGTTCATTTTAATCTGGTAAAGTGAGAATAACCTAAATCAAAATGTCAAAAAATACATGTAAAAAAAATCTCACTAACCAATATAGCTGCCCTTCTTTTAAATAGTAGTCATAAGCTTTCCATTCATGGAGTCTGTCAGTTTCTTAATCTGTTGATAACTTTTCGGGCAGCACCGACGACAGCCTCCCAGACACGGATCAGAGAGGTGTACTGTTTTTCTTCACCCTAAATCTCCATTTTTTAAGAAGGGTCCATAAGTTCTCAATAGGGTTTAAATCAAGTGAGAATTGTCACTCCATCTTTAAGACCTTTACTGGCAGCCAAGCAGTGGAGACTTCGATGTTGCGATGGAGCACCTGCATAAAAATCATGGCTTTTTCCTGTACCATTGCTTGATAAAAGTGTCTTCTAAAAACTGGCAGTAGATTTGGAAGTTTATTTTGAGTCTATATTCAACCTGAAAAAGTCCAACTAGCTCATATCTAATAATACCAGCCCATAGCAGTATGCCACTTCTACCTTACTGGCATCTGAGTCGAAGTAGAGTTCTGTGCCCATTACTGATCCAGCCATGGGCCTAACGATCTGGTCCATCAAGAGTCACTCTCATCTCATCAGTCAATAAAAGTTTGAAAAATCTGTTGTCAGATATTTCTTGGCTCAGTCTTCACGTTTCCACTTTGGTGTCTTGTTCAGTGGTGGTCCGGTTTCAGCCTTCCTCACCTTGGCCATATCTCTGAGCACTGAACACCTTGTTCTTCTGGCCACTCCAGGGAGGTTGCAGTTCTGGAATATCACAGCACTGGAGTATAATGGTTTCCTGGTCGCTTCACGTTTTATTCTCCTCAAATCTTTGGTAGTTAATGGGCATCTTTATTCTGTCAACATGTTTTTAGCGACCCTGTTGACTATTTACAACAAAACTTTTGATAATTCTGTGATCGTGCCCCAATATCTTAGCAATTTTCAGAATGCTGCATCCCTCTGTAAGAATTTTAACAATTTTTGAATTTTCAGAGTCAGCTATGTCTCTTTTTTGGCCCATTTTGCTTTATTAAAACAAGCTGCCTAATAATTCTGACAAAAGGCGTTGTATCCTTAGGCCGCACCCTCCCTCATTACACAAATACTCATCACCTGATCTGCTTCATCCAATAAGGATTCAAGTTTATACACCATGGAGGTGGAAAATCTGCATAAAAATGATGATATGGTCAAAATACTCACTTGCCTAATAATTCTATGCATGGTGTATATATAACAGTACAATTAATTGAATAATGGAATTTATTTTTTGTTCAAATCATGAGATATCTCCAACATGTCTCTAGTGACCTTTTTTGCTATATCAGATTACTGTACAGTCCATGCTGTAAAAACAATGCTTCACTAAATGAAAATCACTAGAAAAAGCACATAGCCAGAGGAGATAGCTAGGAGATTTCAGCTCTGAAGCCTTCAATATGGTGAATGAAGCTTTGCTTATTTACAAATTAGCCCTATTCATCCAGACCAGCGTTATTCAAGCCAGTCTTTAGGGAGTGTGCTGCAGGCAGAAGCGCCTGATTTCTTAAGAAGCGCACACCACTTAATGAATCAGGCGCGCCTGGAAAGTGGTTGCATCTCAGCACAAATCTTACTGCAGTCAGGGCTCCTCATGAATTAGATGAGCTGTGGAGTCTTGCCATCGTCCTGCCCCAGCTCCACTCTGGGCGAAACTGGAGTGAAAACATTGAGTTGTGCAATTTTTTTTGCAATTTATTGAAGTATTTTACGTCAGATTTCTGGCAAAAACACTTTGATGGATCAGGCCATTGTGTTCAGTTCAAAGGTCAACATTCTTAAAGGGAATTTGCCACCAAGTTTTTGCTACCTCATCTGAGACCAGCATAATGTAAGGGCAAAAGCCCTGATTACAATGATGTTTGCTTGTCATGTCCATTGACTGTTTTTCTTGCTGTAGTTTTGATAAAATCACTGTTTTATCTACCAATGATTGCCAGCTTCCTGTGTGCATTGTGCGTAGGCAGAAAGCTGCTCTCAGTGGCGGGGCAGGGTTATATGGTATCCATGGTTATGATCACTAACCACTAACTGTCACTATATGAGTCGTCATAACCATGGATACCTAAGCTACTGCAATTCCCTGCACATGGGGTAAGCGACATAGCTTATTAGAAGAACTTTACTACATTTCTAATTGGAGGTATTTGCTAATATCATTATTATCACACCTACTACATATTCGGATAGGATTTTGGAGATGAGACTATCCCTTTAATGGCTGATAGTCGAACCACTCACTTGCCCAACTGCTATCTCTCCTTACACCCCCATACACATGTATGCTCAGCTTTGTTTGACATCACTGTCCATTGGGACAAACATACCAATCCTTATCTTCCTCAACATCCTCTGTCAACAGAGAGTCAGGGAGACCCCAATGCACATTAGGTTGTTGGCAAGTCCCATAAAAATTTGCTGGTTTGGCTGACATTAACCTAAGGTGTAGAGGGACCTTAAAGCCAGGTTCATTTTGTTGTTTAATTGTTTCCAAAAAGCTGTAGAACAATGAAATCTCAATATATAATTGAAGTTACATATAGGTGTACGGCCGCCTTATCCTATGCGTAACGTTATGCTTGGCTAGGTTGACGAACACCTCTACAGTCTAGCTTTACACAAAGATCTAGTATCAGATGTGCCTGATGTTTTACAGCAGGAAGGAAAAGAGGTCAAGTTGAATGGGACAAACCGCTCTTATCTGCCATCAAGTTTTACTCTCCATACAACAAACATGTATTTTTAATACCGGCCCTTGTGGCCTTCAGTTTCCTCTGTCTGCTCCTCTCTCAGCTGCTGGCTACTCTGTACATCACGAGAAAACAGCTTAATCCTCCCAACCCTTCAGAACGGGGCATTACGAGCTTTAGTCTAAAAGTCCTTAATGGGTTTTTACAAGAATGCTCAGACACTTCACCTCTCTGAGCTGTCACATTATCTGGAGAGCAGATACCACAGAGCAGGCAGATGCTGCTGCGCCATAAATGAGTTTCTATTTTCCAAGCTAAGCGTTTCCTGGCTTATAGCATCAAACCTAGGAACAGGAGAGTGACAGGTAATGATCGGAGAGCCGAACGAGGGTGGGTTAATGCCCCTCTGTAACAATCATCCTACACGAGAGGCCTCTGCGTTAATTTCTGCTGCTCTCTCGTCATTTAAACCGGATTAATCAGAAGAGGCTAACAGCAAAGATCTTTCCTTCGTGTTCTTTTTAGGTACTTTAATAGCTAAAATTGGCCAAGTATTTACATGCTTGTCTTCATCTAAATTACCAGAAGGATTTTGCAAAATTATAAAGTTGGATATTAAATTGTTAATTGGACTATTCTATAATTATCCATTAGTATTCTATGAAGAGCCAAAGCTTAAAAGGAGTTATCCAGTTAAAACAAGTTATCCCCTAGGTGATAACTTGCTGAACAGTAGGTGTCCTACTGCTTGGACCTGCACTGATTGCAAGATGGGTTTTGTTTTATCCCCAGAGGGGAACTTTTAAGCCCATCACAAGACAGCACGGCATGTCTGATGTCAAATTGCCTCCCCATTTATTCTCTATGGAATTGCCATAAAAAACACTCCGTAGCCCAGTAGGGAAACAATGGAGCCCAGGTCACACATTCACGCTACCGCTTCATTTCTAATGTTGATAAAGGTTCCTCGTTCTGCAGAATGGAGCGGGTCCAAACCTGTGGATTCATGATGCGTTTTCACACGACAACTCTTTTACCTCTTTAAGGTGTTGTCTTGTTTTGGAAGACTAGTGTCAAAAATAATTTCAGCACATTCTGAGTTAATAGAGCAAATTCCCCTTCATGCCTCATCTATTTTCTGGAGTACAGAGTACCAGCTAAAAGGAATATCACTTTGGAGGACCGGTGCTGTAGATTTGTAATCTGCAACATCAATTTAAGCTGCCGGTCCCACCGCAAATTTCATGCTTTGCAATGCAGGGGGAAAATGTACGGAAAATAAGATTTTCCTTAACAAAATCCAATGCAGTATGTACCTCTGATGGTTTTGTTATACTTTTTCCGCTGCAGCATGTAGGAATGTACTCAAAAGCTTAGTTTATGTTGTTATGGCACTACAGAGAAACTGTAACCATGCTGCCTAGTTCCTTTACACATTACAGTTGATAGCTGCTGCATATTATAATATATTGGCAGCAGAGTAATGACCGCAGTCGCTGCTGCCACTGGGCCCAGTTGATCAGGGGCCTGCCGATGCCAGCAGAAACTTCAACTGGATGTGCTCTCGTCGCACTCCGAAGTCAGCTGCCAGCTTCAGAAGCAGACGCACGCGGCGGGGGAGAAAAGGAAAGATGACTATTTATTTATTTAAAAAAATCAGTGGCTATACTAGTACATGGATGACTATGGGGTGCATTGTACTTTATGGATGACTATGGGGTACATTTGTTTTATGGATGATTATGGGGTGCATTATATTTTATGGATGACTATGGGGTGCATTATATTTTATGGATGACTATGGGGGTGCATTATACTCTGTGGATGACTACTATGGGGTGCATTAAACTTTATGGATGACTACTATGGGATGCATTATACTTTATGGATGACTATGGGCTGTGCATTATCATTTATGAATGACTATGGGGGTACATTATACTTTATGGATGACTATGGGGGTGCATTATACTTTATGGATGACTATGGGGTGCATTGTACTTTATGGATGACTATGGGGGTGCATTATACCTTATGGATGACTTTAGGCTGTGCATTATACTTTGGATGACTGTCGGGTGCATTATACTTTATGGATGATTATGAGGTACATTATACTCTATGGATGACTATCGGTGTCATGGGTGTGTCAGAAGTGACAGACAGTCGCCCTGCAGTGGGTTTCAGGAGGTCTCTACGTTTGGCATTACAAACACCTTCGTAGAGGCTGTCTCTAGGACCCAGCGGCTACCTTCTTCTGGCTAATTAACATCTTGGCCTGGGTGTATAAATACCTGTTGTGTTCCAGAGGGAGGTGCCGGCGATATTCATTACTCCTTGAGAAGGCTTTAGCAAGAGCAGTACTTCTTCCTCTCTGGTGTTTGAGGACGTGTTCGCATTTGTCTGGAGCAGTCTAAAGCTAAGCAATTTCCCCGTTTGTCCTCCCTTGTTGTCTTTAGTGTTCAATGGGGATCGACTAGTGCTCATCTCCTCCCTTCCCTAGCCTTAGCCAAACACCAAGGAAAGACAGGGTGAGGAACGCATGCGGCGATTGGTGAAGAGCCAATATAGGGACGTTAGGGGAGACAGGGTGATATTCTATCAGCCAGGAGGTCTCCACTCCCCCCTTTCCCTTGAGTCTGGGCTTCCTTTCCCTCTTCCCTTTGTGTTGCACTAAGTCTTTCCCACACCTTGCGTGACAATGGGGATGCATTATACTTTATGGATGACTATGGGATGTGCATTATAATTTATGGATGACTATGGGCTGTGCATTATACTTTATGGATTACTGTGGGGTGCATTACACTTTATGGGTGACTTTGGGCTCTACATTATACTTTATGGGTGAGTATGGGGTGCATTATACTTTATGGATAACTATGGCGTGCAATATACTTTATGGATGACTACGAAGTGCTTTATACTTTATGGATAACTATGGGGTGCATTATACTTTATGGATGACTATGGGGTGCATTATACTTTATGGATGACTATGGGCTGTGCATTATACTACGTGGATGACTTTGACCTGTGCAGTATATTATATGGAGGATTATGGGGTACATTATCCTATATGGAGGGTGCATTATACTTCTTCTACGGAGCCCCATGACTTCTATGCATGCCCCTGGTGAGTTTAATGGTTTATTTTCTTCTATAGATTAAAGAACAGTAGCCGAACGGGGGACATATACCAAGATGCGGGATATATATCAGGATGGGTCCCAGGAAAAGCGACATATAGCAGAATGGACAATATATATACCAGGGTGGGGCCAGGATGAGGGACATATATACCAGGATGAGGGACATATATACCAGGATGGAGAATGCATATATATATATATACACTGCTCAAAAAATAAAGGGAACACTTAAACAACAGAATATAACTCCAAGTAAATCAAACTTCTGTGAAATCAAACTGTCCACTTAGGAAGCAACACTGATTGATAATCAATTTCACATGCTGTTGTGCAAATGGAATAGACAATAGACGGAAATTATTGGCAATTATCAAGACACCCTCAATAAAGGAGTGGTTCTGCAGGTGGGGCCACAGACCACATCCGAGTACCAATGCTTTCTGGCTGATGTTTTGGTCACTTTTGAATGTTGGTTGTTCTTTCACACTCGTGGTAGCATGAGACGGACCCTACAACCCACAGAAGTTGTTCAGGTAGTTCAGCTCATCCAGGATGGCACATCAATGCGAGCTGTGGCAAGAAGGTATGCTGTGTCTGTCAGCGTAGTGTCCAGAGGCTGGAGGCGCTACCAGGAGACAGGCCAGTACACCAGGAAACGTGGAGGGGGCCGTAGGAGGGCAACAACCCAGCAGCAGGACCGCTACCTCCGCCTTTGTGCAAGGAGGAACAGGAGGAGCACTGCCAGAGCCCTGCAAAATGACCTCCAGCAGGCCACAAATGTGCATGTGTCTGCACAAACGGTTAGAAACCGACTCCATGAGGGTGGTATGAGGGCCCGACATCCACAGATGGGGGTTGTGCTCACAGCCCAACACCGTGCAGGATGCTTGGCATTTGCCACAGAACACCAGGATTGGCAAAGTCGCCACTGGCACCCTGTGCTCTTCACAGATGAAAGCAGGTTCACACTGAGCACATGTGACAGACGTGACAGAGTCTGGAGATGCCGTAGAGAGCGATCTGCTGCCCGCAACATTCTTCGGCATGATCGGTTTGGCAGTGGGTCAGTAATGGTGTGGGGTGGTATTTCTTTGGAGGGCCGCACAGCCCTCCGTGTGCTCACCAGAGGTAGCCTGACTGCCATTAGGTACCAAGCTGAGATCCTCAGACCCCTTGCGAGATCATATGCTGGTGCGGTTGACCCTGAGTGCCTCCTAATGCAGGATAATGACAGACCTCATGTGGCTGGAGTGTGTCATCAGTTCCTGCAAGATGAAGGCATTGAAGCTATGGACTGGCCCGCCTGTTCCCCAGACCTGAATCCGATTGATCACATCTGGGACATCATTCCTCGCTCCATCCACCAATGTCACGTTGCATCACAGACTGCGCAGGAGTTGGCGGATGCTTTAGTCCAGGTCTGGGAGGAGATCCCACAGGAGACCATCCGCAACTCATCAGGACCATGCCGCGGCGTTGTAGGGAGGTCATACAGGCACGTGGAGGCCACACACAATAGTGAGCCTCATTTTGACTTGTTTTAAGGACATTACATCAAAGTTGGATCAGCCTGTAGTTTGTTTTTCCACTTTAATTTTGGGGGTGACTCCAAATCAAGGCCTCCATTGGTTAATAAATTTGATTTCCATTGATGATTTTTGTGTGATTTTGTTGTCAGCACATTCAACTTTGTACAGAACAAAGTATTCAATGAGAATATTTCATTCATTCAGATCTAGGATGTGTTATTTGAGTGTTCCCTTTATTTTTTTGAGCAGTGTATATATACATATACATATATATATATAATTTATTCAGGATTGGGGGGACCCCGGTCCAAATCCTGCATCGGGGCCCATCAGAGTGACTCTAGTTATGCCACTTTATATTGGTGTTGTTAAGGTGGGTAACCAGGACTAATTATTTTTTTTATAATCGACCTAAGAATAAACAGGCATGTAGTTGCTAACTACTTGCCTGTTGTCACCGGTGCCAATCACTGCCAGCACAGAGTGCCCACAGATCACTCCTGCCAGCTATTCAGTGGCTTCCACTGACATCACGTTGACAGAACAGCAGCTTCGCTTCCACTCTGCTCTGTGGATGGAGCGTGACTGCCGATGTCATGTTGATTGACAGCTTGCTCACTGCTGACTAACTGGAGCTGGCTGTTAATCAGCATGACGATTGGCAGTCAGCGGAGTGGAAGAGCAGCTGAATCTCCGTCAGGAGCGGTCAGTGACCTCTTTGAGATGGCACCAAGTAGAACAGGAAAGTTATTATCAACTACCTGCCTTTTAGTTTTAGACCCATAGTAAAAAAAAAATAGTCCTGGACTATTCTGACGGCTCTAAATGTAAAGAACCCTTTCCTAATTAGCTTCGGGACTCGAATTTCCTCCACACATCATGAATGCCTCCTGGTCCTTTGGAAGGTCTTTGGAAGAATAAGTCATGTGCCAGTCCTTTTTATTGACCACACATGTATTTATACATATAAACAGACATACTTCTCATCTCTCATATCCTCCCTGCCTCACAACCCTAAACAGCTATTCATTACTTTCAATTATCTCCTCTGTCCCCCAGCACCTCCTCCCTCTCCACTCATCTCAGCCAAAGACTTTGCCTCATTCTTCAAGCAGAAGATTGACACCATCAGACATAGCTTTTGCCATAAGTCCCTACAGTCATTCCTCATATCTACTCAACTCTCCTCCTCCAAAACCAGCTTCTCCGCCATCACGGAAGATCAACTTTCCTCTCCAAGTCACATCTCACCACCAGCGAACTCGACCCAATCCCGTCCTTCCTCATCCCAAACCTTACCGCAGTCTTCATCCCAACCCTAACCCACCTCTTCAACCTGGCACTAGCAACTGGTGACTTCCCCTCATGCTTCAAACATGCCTCGATCACACCTATCCTCAAAAAGCCATGTGTTGACCCATCCTCTCTGTCTAGCTATCTCCCCATATCACTTCTCCCCTATGCCTCAAAACTACAGGAACAACACATCCATCTTGAGCTGTCCTCCCACCTCTCCTCCTGCTCCCTCTTTGACCACCTCCAATCTGGCTTCCGACTGCACCATTCTACTAAAACTGCCCTGACTAAAGTCACCAACGACCTACTGACCGCCAAATCCAAGCGACACTACTCAATCCTACTCCTTCTGGACCTGTCATATGCCTGTGACACAGTAGACCGTTCCCTCCTACTACAGACTCTCTTATCTATCGGCATCACAGACTTGGCCCTATCTTGGATCTCCTCATACCTAACAGACCGGACATTCAGCGTCTCCCACTCACACACCACCTCCTCACCTCGCCCCCTATCTGTCGGTGTTTCCCAAGGCTGAGTTCTAGGACCCTACTCTTCTCCATCTACACCTTCGGCTTGGGACAGCTCATAGAGTCTCACGGCTTCCAGTATCACCTCTATGCTAATGACACACAGATCTACCTCTCTGGACCTGATATCACCTCGTTACTAACCAGAATCCCACACTGCCTGTCCGCTATTTCATCTTTCTTCTCTGCTAGATTCCTAAAACTTAATATGGATAAAAGTGAATTCATCATCTTTCCACCATCTCATTCATCCCCCCCACCCGACCTATCTATCAACGTCAATGGCTGTCCACTCTCCCCAGTCCCGCAAGTTCGCTGCCTCGGGGTAACCCTTGACTCTGATCTCTCCTTCAAACCTCATATCCAAGCCCTTTCCACTTCCTGCCGACTCCAGCTCAAAAATATTTCCAGGATTCGCACATTCCTCAAACACGCATCTGCAAAAACATTAGTGCATGCCCTCATCATCTCCCACCTCGACTACAGCAACCTCCTGCTCTGTGGCCTCCCTTCTACCACTCTTGCACACCTCCAATCTATCTTAAACTCTTCTGCCCGTCTAATACACCTGTCCTCCCGCTATTCCCCTACCTCTCCTCTCTGACAATCCATTCCCTGGCTCCCCATTGCCCAGAGACTCCAGTTCAAAACCCTAACCATGGCATATAAAGCCATCCACAACCTCTCTCCTCCATACATCTGTGACCTAGTCTCCCGATACTTACCTGCACGCAACCTCCTATCCTCACAAGATCTCCTTCTCTACTCCCCTCTTATCTCCTCTTCCCACAATTGCATACAAGATTTCTCCCGTGCATCCCCCCTAGTCTGGAACTCTCTACCCCAACACATCAGACTCTAACCTACCGTGGAAACCTTCAAAAGGAACCTGAAGACCCACCTCTTCTGACAAACCTACAACCTGCAGTAACCCTCGCTCCACCATACCACTGCACAACCAGCTCTACCCTCATCTACTGTATCCTCACCCATCCCTTGTAGATTGTGAGCCCTCGCTGGCAGGGTCCTCTCTCCTCCTGGTCCAGTCGCTGACTCATTTTTGTTTAAATTATTGTACTTGGTGTTTGCTATGTGTACCCCTTTTAAACACGTAAAGCGCCATGGAATTAATGGCGCTATAATAATAAATAATAATAATAATATAAATGAGATCTCCTCTAAGATCCCAGTTACTGTGTATGTCCACACTCCTGACTGTGTCTTGCGCTGTTTCCTGCTCCGCATGTCTGTCTGCTATTCTGCATTCCCTGCTGTCCTGGTCCTCACAGCTCTAAATGCTGTTTGGTAAGCCCTTTCCCCTGCTCCAACCCCTTTGGGCCATGCTGCTCACCCAGTCCATTCGCTTAGAGAATCCACCTTAACAGGTGAGCCTATAACATCCTGGTTGATACATACATTTTTTTTCATATTGTTGCAAAATTTTGTGTACATAATTAACTAGAACAGAGATTTTCTCATTTAATGGCCATAAGAGTTGGAAAACTAGATGAACAACCAGAAAAGACATACTACCATTCAACAACCATAGAGGTTGAAAACAAGACAAACCAGACAAGGACAAGACAAGACAAACAGATACTGACAATCAATGACCGTAAGAGAAGGAAATTAAGATGATAAACCAGGACAGAAAAAGAACCATTCAATGCCCATAAGAGGTAGAAACCAAGGTAATCATCCATAAAGAGATCCAACCATTCCACAAAACAAGAAATGGATAGCAAGTTAATCAACCAGAACACAAATAATAGTATGCCCAAAAGCAGTGAAAGCCAAGATGGAAGTTATATTTCCATTCCATGCCAATAAGAGGTGGAAATGATGATTAACTATAAGAAAGATAATTCCATTCATTGGCCATAAAAGGTCAAAGCCAAGATGATCGACCAGAACAGAGATACTTTCATTCAATGCTCATATGGGGTTGGAACCAAGATGATCAGTCAGAACAAAGATACTTAAGCTCAGTCCCCATAAGAGATTGAAGCCAAGATGATAAGTCAGAACAAATATACTAATATTCAATTCCTGTAAGAAGTGGAATCCATGAAGATCAACCAAAAAAGAGATATGTTGATTCAATAACCATTCAACCAAGATGATCGTCCAAAACAGAGGTGTTACACTTCAGTGTTCATAAGAGGTCAAAACCACGATTTTCAGCTAAAACACAGATACCACTAATCAGTGTTCATAAAAGAAAAGTACTAAGTTGAGTAATCAGAACAAAAATACTTTCATTAAATCACCATTATTATTATTTAACGGCGTTCGCCTTGATCTAGAGCCATGGTGACTTGATGGATGAATTTTTCTGTAGGAAGATTGATCTTGTGCAAGCCTAGATTGGCTCCCCAGGGTTTTCTCCACCGTTATCTTGATAGTATCAAGCAATCGAGTTGCTGGTCTTCCTCTTCGCTTTGTTCTTTCTATTCTTCCAACTATGATGTCCTTCTCCAGTGATTGCGCTCTTCATATGATGTGTCCAAAGTAGGCAAGTCGTAGCTTGGTGATCCTTGCTTCGAGTGACATGTCTGGCTTGATTTGTTCCAAAATTGATTTGTTTGTTCTTGTTGCCATCCATGGTATTGATAACATCCTTCTCCAGTGCCACATTTGGAAGGTGTCAATTCTTCTTCTGTCTTGTTTATTTATCATCCAGGTTTCGCATCTATGTTTCCACCGAAAAAAGCAAACTATGTATGAGTCATATCTTCTTCGCCAGTGAAATGTTCCTTGATTTGAAGACCTTGTCCAGTGACTTCATTGTTGATTTGCCCACAGCTATTCTCCTATTGACTTCCGGTGTAGTGGCTGCATCTTGAGTTATCATTGATCCAAGTAAGTTGAGGTCCTTTACAACTTTCATTTTGTCGCTGTCCATCTCCAATGCATCCCGGTAGTACCTGGCAGTAGTTAATATTCCCAATATTGCCAATAATCGCCATATTGATCAAAATTAAGATGATTAGCCAGAACAGAGATAATTCTATTTAATACCCAGTTGAGGTGGAAACAAGCTTTGAATAACTTGCTTGAGCATGCACTCGAAAGTTTCAGTCAAATTCTAAATAGAATACAAGTGGAATAAAATAATCGTCTGAATCACATGATTGGTAAAATTACGCAATTTTATTTCATCCTTGCTGCTCTGTCCATGGTGCTTATCTTATTTTTGTTAGGACAGAAGGTAGAAGCAAAAAAAATGTCTTACTTCAACCACAGTTTCTGTTCAGGTTGTACTTCTCCAAATATATTGATTGTCATAAAAACATTTAGAATTTTGAATACATGCTGCATCCAGTGTAGAAGCGGAGAAGTTTCAGCCCTAAAAGTAACTTCATTTGCCAATGGCATAATTTCCACTCACATTAACATAACAAGGTACAGATAATTGTACGAAATCAAGAGATTAAGTGATTATAGGGTGGGAAACCCTAATAAATAAGATGTTTGTAACTGTCACTTCTTGTGTGCGAAGTTAATGTGAAATAAATGTTTTTCCCTAGTTGAGACACCAACTTTTGATGGAAAATGGGAGTAGGTGGGGTGAGAGTTCTCTTTGGTAAAGTTGGGATTAAGCAAATTCAATTAAAAAGGCTATTATTCTGAACATAGGTGTTACTACTGGAATCTAATCGGTCTAAAACAATAGGAGTTTATTTTAAAAGTCTTTAATTAAGCATGATTTTCAGCAGTCTGTATGTTTTTGAGTACAACTTGTCTCACAAAAGACAACTTCTTTCCCATGAGAATCATGCCCAAAGCTGCAGCCACCCAGATATTTCTTAATGAGTAGCTGCTGTAGAGAAGATGTATTACATGGGTGGTATGAGGCTGACAGAGCGTTTGATAACTAATAGTTTCAACCATCTAAGCAAATGTTCGGATGAATTTCATCATTCCTATATCTGGTGAAAGATGCAATGGCAAGGTTATACATATTTTGACTGGCTGATTACCTATGATTTGTTCTGTTAATCCCTTGACGACGGAGCCAATTTCCATTTTTGAGTTTTCGTTTTTTTCTCACCTTCTTCTCTAAGCCATAACTTTTTTTATTATTCTGTCCACTTAGACATATGAAGGATTATTTTTTGCGAGACGAGTTGTACTTTTGAATGACAAGATTCATTTTATGACATAGGGTACTGAGAAACGTGAAAAAAATTCCAAGTAGGGAGAAATTCTGAAAAAAAGTAATTCTGTCATTGTTTTTTGGGGATTGTTTCTATAGTATACATTTTTTGTGGTAAAAAATCTCCTCATCAGTACTGTTATGGTGATAGCAAACCTGTCCAGTTTTTTTTATAATTTTAGGGGTGAAAAAAAATCAGAAGTTTGAAAAAAAAATGTTGTTGCCATTTTCTGAGATGGAGCAGAGTGACGGCTTATTTTTGACGGGGCAAGAAGACGTTTTTATTAATACCATTTTGGGTTAGATATGATGTTTCGAATGCTTTTAACAGCATTTTTTGTAGTATTGCAGAGACAAAAAAAACTTAATTTTGGTGTTCTTGAATTTTTTTTGTTTACGTTGTTTACCGATCGAGTAATTTTTTTAAATATTTTGTTAGATCGGCCTTTTCTGAATGTGGCGATACCACATATCTGCGTTTTTTTATTATCTTGATTTTTAATGGGGGAAAAGGGAGGTGATTTGAACTTTTATTTTTTTCATATTTTTTAAAACATTTTTTTAATTTTCACTGTTCTTATTGTTACTGTCCCCTTAGGGGACTTGAATCTGTGATCATCTGATCTCTTATACTGTATACAACAATTTGCTGTATATGGTAAAAATCACGGTCTCCTTTGAAGCCCGGCCACGGGCGGGGTTTCAAGGGAGCTCCATAATGACAAGTACAGAGGTCTTCAACAGACCCCCTAGCTGTTATAGCAACCCATAAGTGACCCATGATCACATCACAGGCGCGCCATTCTGGTGTGTTAAATGGGGGAACGAGGAGAGGTGAGTATTTTATTTTAATGTGGGGGCCATTATACTGTATGAGCACTATGTGGGGGCCATTATACTGTTTGGGGCACTATGTGGGGTCTATTATACTGTATGGGGCACTATGTGGGGGCCATTAAGCTGTCTAGAGGGCTGTGTGGGGATTACAGTTGGGGAATCATACTGTGTTGGGGTCACCATACTTTGTCGGGGGGTTGAGAGCGGGGATACAGTAGGGTCATCATACCATGCATGTGGAGGGTTGTTTGTGGGACAGCCCTTTTAAGTTTGTTTCCATATGAAAAGGTTCATTATTATATTTGATGATAAGGAAAAACGTCCTCAATTGTAGACTTTTTTTTAATAATTATCAATGTTGGCCCTTAACTTTGTCCAAACTTTTAATTTTGGCCCTCTGTATTTGAGTTTGACATTCCTGCTCTAAGCTGTTTTGACTAGTGAGTGGGGAAGTGAGGGATCTGGCTACTCATTCTTCTAAGTTGAACAAAAACAGCAGAAAATAAATATTAATGTATAGCGCCACATCATTTGTCATATTTAGCTATAGTTATTAATGTATTAATTGGAACATACTTGTGCTCTAGGGAAGAGGAAGAATTAATATTACTAACACATGTAGTCTAGAGTTGTGAACGAGTTAGTGCTGATAACCCTGATGGTCTAGGGCAGTGAAGGATCTAATTAATACTTGTGCCCCTGGTGGCCTGAGCAGAGAAAACCTTAATGTCTGCAACCCTTGTTGCCTGGGGAAGTGCAGGGATTAATGTTAATATTCTTGGTGGGCTAGAGCAGAGAAAGAGTTAATGTAATTATCCCTTGTAGTCTAGGACAGAGAAAAGGTTAATGTTGCATACCTGGTGTCAAGTCGGCTACTCACATTTTCAAGCTCTAGCCTTGTGCTTGTAGCTGGCCGGCTGACTGGAATAGAAAGACTTCTCCCCTCTCACTACCTCCTTCCATTGGCCCCATCTTTTACACAGATTTCTCCCCATGCACCCATTTTTCACATGGGCTGCTCCTTATGCACCCTCCGTCACACACATTGCTCCCCATTCCCCTCTCACACAGCTTGCGCTCAAAACAACCCTCATTCACAAAGACTGCTCCCCATTCCCCCTCACTCACACATACTTTTCCCCATGCCCTATGTTTTATACTGACTGTTTCTCGTGCCCTTATCTTTCATAGTGTCACGCTAGTGGATCGTGGACACACTGTGCCACGGTCCGGGCATACCCTCAAAGGGCGTAACTAAGCGGTTACCTGGTTTTCACTGGAGCCTCTGATGTTGAGGTCAGGTTTGAGCTGCAGGTGGCCACCAGGTACCACTCCAGGGCAGTGTTCGAGCAGTAGCAGCTGACTATAAGAGGTTGAGTCATGCAAGAGCCTCTCCTCCTAGATGGGACATAAGGAAAGCCACTTTGCCCAATTGGAGGAAAACTGGTGAGCCAACAGTTCAAAGTGCAGAGTGCACTGATTGATGAAGCCGCGGCATTGCTTGGGATCTCTGTCATAATGTGGTGGAAAAAACAAATAAGGAGGAGTTCCAGGTGCGTGGATAGCAGCAGCCGAGGTGGTGGCAACTTGAGCTGGTGCTGTTATGGGTGAGGCAGCTGCCGACAGAGCACTTAAACGGGTGTTGACCAACCTTAAGTAGGTCAGAATTTGATCCTGCTGTTCACGATGTCGGGTCATCTCCTGGTACAACTCAAAGAGTGGAGGGGTATTGGAGCCAGCAAGGTCCATAGCCTGAGCAAACTGTCACGCTCGTGGATCGTGGACCCACTACGCCATGGGCCAGGCTTATCCTGGAGGGCAGTGTCCAGAGCAGAAGCAGCTGACCCCAAGGGTCGGGGATGCTGGTTCAAGTTCGGAGTCCCAAGCAGGACCGGATGCTGGTGCAGACAGTGAAGCTTCTGAATACAAGACAGGATGGCCAGTGGTTTGGGTTCAGACTGTGCGGCTTCTGGATAGAAGACAGGACCGGACAAGGAAGTTTCAGGTTTGGCACTAGGTACTGGCAGTTCAGATACAGGAACATGTTCAGATAGGATGGTACAGGATAAGGTTCAGGCAGGACGGACTCAAGGACCTAACAACAAGGAAGGACAAACTGACAATGTAATAAAGTTGCTCAGGCACCTTCCAACAGGTGAAAGTGCTTTAAATACTAAGTGCCTCCCAGCTACTGGCTGGGGACACATCAGGTGCGCGCGATGTCTTTTTAGAGTCAGGGAGAGTGCGTGTGCGTGCCCTAAGCGTGCTGCCAGGAGACCTGCTTGGCGTGTGCAGGCTCTGGGACACACCTAGCCGGAGCAGACGACGCAGCTGGGTGACTGGGGCGGTGAGTATAATGGCGTTCCTGTCGGGACGGGGAGAGGAACCATACAGGGACGCCGGCATTACACATAGATTGCTTCCCATGACCCATTCTATGTTACACAGCCTGCTCTCCATGCTTTCATCTCTCACATACTACTCCCTGCCTTCCTTCCTGTCACAGCTCTCTATGCCCCTATGCTCCATGGATCCCTCTAAGGCACGTAATGATCGTGGTCGGATAGGGTGCAACTGCGACCGGACATGTGCAGAAGGGGGGACCCGCCGACACCAGTGCCAATTTCACCTAGATATACATCTGAGGAGCACATTCATTCAGCTAAAAAGTATTGCAGTGCAGAGACCCGCTGGCTCCCTGCAAGGCAATCCACATTGCCAGCCAATCAGAGGCCAGCAGCAGACGTTGGCTTGCCCTTAACAGGCGGCGCATGGCAGTGAAGTCATGCGCTACCTGTGCCAGCAGACTAAAGTCAGCTGCCAGCTTCTGCGCCGGCCATAGAGGAGGACAACACATGTCGTGAGATTGGTTGAAGGTAAGAATAATGGTTTGTTTCTTTTTAAAATGTGCTGCAGAAGAACAAAAGGGGCCCAGGATTGGAGGTAGTATACTAGAAAGGGGGGGCATTAGACTAGGAAGTGGTCCAGGATGGGGGCATTGTACCAGGAAGTAGCCCAGGTTTGGGGACATTGTTATAGAATGGGGCGCATTATTACTGAAAGGGCCAAGGATGGGGGACACTATTACTGGAAGGGGCCAGGATGGGACATTATTACTAGCAGTAGCCCAGGATTACGAACATTATTATAGAAAGGACCCAAGGATGGGGAGCATTATTAAATAAAGGGACCAAGATAGGGCAGATTATCACATGATGGGCAGCACGTTAGCTCTGTGGTTAGCACTGCAGCCTTGCAGTGCTGGGGTCCTCGATTCAAATCCCTCCAAAGACAACATCTGCAAGGAGTTTGCGTGGGTTTCCTTCAGGTACTCCGGTTTCCTCCCACACTCCAAAGACTTACTGATAGGGAATCTAGATTGTGAGCCACAATGGGGACAGTGCCGATAATGTCTGTATAGCACTGTAGAATTAACAGCGCTATATAAGTATGTAAAATAAAATTTAAAAAAAACTTTTACCAAAAGAAAGCGCAGGATGGAGGACATTAAAGCATTGTGTGAATTAGGGGTGCATGAAGAGCAGTCTGTGTAACAGAGGGACAAATGGCATAACTAGACTCTGATGGGCTCCGGTGCAAAATTTGGACCTGGGCCCCCACCTGCATGTTGGTCTGATGTATGGGTCCTTGTAGCGTTCTACATCCTATAAAGACATGCAGGTTCGCCCCCATGTAATAATTTTCCTTGTCCTGGCTCCTTTCTGTAAAAATCTCCCCCTTCCTGGCCCCTTCCTATAATAATGTCCCCCTTCCTGGGCCCCTTTCAGTAATAAGCCTGCTTCCATTTAATCTCCTATACAAACTACTCCCAAAGCACCCCAAAGTCATACAAACTGCTCCACATGCCACCTCTCTCAGACTGATCCTCATGTGCCACTCATTCACACAGGCTGCTCTCCTTTCCCCCTCTCTCAAATAGACTTCTCCCCATGTTTCGTCACAGACTGCTCCCCATGCCCCCTTTGTTACTCACACTGTTTCTTATGCCTTGATCTCTTACTGATTGCTGTCCATGGCCCCCTTCTCTTTCACAAAGATTTCTTCTCATGCACTCATCTCTGTTAGAGACTGCTCCCCATCCCCTCCTTTCTATCACACACTCCTGTCTATGACCTCTCTCTCACAACGACTTCTCGCCATACCACTCTGTTCACAGACTGCTCTCCATGACCCTGCGTTTAGATTGCTCCTTATGCCCCCCTTATTTACACGAGATGCTCCCCATGCTATATCTCATACAGACAGTTCCCCTGATTGGTCTGTATGCCACCAGGCTGAGGAGCACAGTCGCAACTGCAATTTTTGTGAACCTTATAGTTAAACCACTAGCAAAAAGTAGGGGACAGATGGAAGGTGGCATGATTGCCAGGTCAGGGTTGGTGTGGATGGCAGTTATTAACACAATATGAAAATAATTTTTTAATGAAAATTATTTGCAAAGTAATTTTTTCATGTTAGAACCTAAAAAACAACAAAAATCAGTGTATAACCTGTAATTATAATTTCAGCACTTTTATCTTTCTGAACAAGAATAGTTTTCTTTGTACATAGACTGTAACACTAAAACTATGTCAGATATCTTGTGTGATACATAATAGTGTACTGCGGTGTCTGACTCTTATATTTCATCAGAAAAATAACCATATAGATTTTTACAGTATTAGTGATATTTCCTCTTATTAATATAACTCATCTATAAGGTCACACGGGCAGGACTGAGGTCATCTGAATACAATGCATTCTGGTGGGATTTAGATGTTTTCTCGTATGGGATATTTTTGAGACAGAAAGAAGCTAGTCTGCCAGGAAATTTCAGGCTGGGCAAACAACATCACTGTCTATCTTTATAATGCAAATTGTTACTGGGATATTGGGAACTGAGCTGGAATAACTAAACCCCCCAAAAGAGCAAGAATGGATACCCTAGAATAATAGCATGGGAAATGTGAGGGATAGCATCCACAAAGCAAAACCACATGTGTGTAAACTCAATGTGAGTGATCTCCACTGCAAGGGTTAATACCTGATTCCCACCAGACGGGACTGAAGCCATTATTGGTATTCCTCCCCATTATGCTATGTGCACAGCACTAATATCTAACTATCCCCAATAATTCACAGGAGATGTTGTTGAAGTTGATTTACATTATGACTTGCTAAGACCATGAAACAGTTTTCTAAATATTAATGGACATCTATAGATAAAAATTTGAACAAAATCCAATTTGGTATTTTTACAGATGAACAGTTTCTGGCATTGTGCGCTTTTTGTTTATTTCTCCCCTTCATCCAAAAGTCATAACTTTTTTACTTTTCCAGGGACATAGCTTAAGAGGGCTTGTTTTTTACGGAACGTGTTCTAGCTTTGAATTACACCATTCAGTTTACCATATAAATGTACTGAAAATAGTAAAAAAAAATTCCAAGACTTTTTTTGAGTTTTGTTTTTACCGAGTTCATTGTTTGGTAAACAATGATTCTCCACATTTGTACAATTACAGTGATAACAAACTTTCATACTTTTTTTTTATTTAAAGGAGTTGTCCCTTGAACAAAGTACATTTTAATCAATAGATCTTGGAATAATAATAAGTTCCACAATTGGTTGTGTTAGGAAAAATGTTCCTGTGCTGAGATAATCTTATAAATGTGTCCCTGCTCTATACTGTGTAATGGCTTTGTCCAACCATGCAGAGCTGCTCCTGTTCATGGTTGGCACATACCATAGCTCCTGGCCGGGGGGAAGAAGCACAAGTCACTTTTGATCAGTGAGTATACAAACAAAATAGCAGGGGCTCACAGCTGCTACTTTCTTAGGTAACGCATTTCTCTGCCTGTTTTATCACAGGAGCGAGAGTTTTTGCCACGTCACCACTTGTGAACTCATCATAAATCAAGTCAGTGACACATAAGCTCAAGGGCTACTAGAGCTCCTACACCACTAAATTGATTCATGATGAGCTCAGAGGGCTGGAGACGTGGCAGAAAATCACTCCTGTGATAAAACAGGCAGAGAAATGTGTTAGCTGAGAAATTAGCATCTGCGTGCCTACTGTTTCATCTGTATACTCACTTATCATAAGTGACTTATGATTCTTCCCCTGGCCAGGAGCTATGGTATGTGACGACCATGAACTGGGGCAGCTATGCACGGTCAGACACAGCCATTACACATGACACAGCAGGGGCACCTTTATAAGATTATCTCAGCACAGGAATATTTTTTTTAAATACATACAATTATGGAACTTATTATTCCGAGATCTATTGATTAAAACGTAACTTGTTTGTTGGAAAACTCCTTTAAATAATAAAAAAAAATCAGAAGTTTGTAAAAAAAAAATGTAACTTTGGTTAATGTTGCCATGTTACTTGACTCGTAATGTTTTTACTTTTTCATCAATGAAGCCGTGTGAGGACTTGCTTTTTTCATAATGAACTGATGTTTTTTATTGATACATTTTGAGGTACATAAAAAGTATTGATCTCTTTTTAGTTTTATTTTTTATTCAGAGGTCGTGACTGAAAAAAACACAATTAAGGCATTTGGATTTTTTTTATGGTGTTTATTGACCGAAGTAATTAATTTTATATTTTGACAGATTGGACTTTTATAGACGGGTCAATAACAAATATGTTCAGCTCCAGCCACGACCGTTACAGATAGATGGCAACAACCTCGTGTGGAGGAGGCTCAGTCCCTTAGCCCTTCACACAGGTTCACCCCAGCAAAGGAAGTACAGTATTCACCGCAGCACAGGAAGTGCCCATTATGCCCATTTGTGTGAAGGGGTTATAAAGGTACATATTTTTACGGTACTAGAGGGACCTAAAGGAACAGGTTATTTGAACCAATAGAAGACAACCTCTAAGGACATTTTTTTTTTAAAGGGAATCTGTCAGGTCCCCTATGCCTTCCAAACTAGCAGCCTTCACATACGGTATGTATAACTAAATTCTCGGCCTAACCAGCCCTGTATAATGTTATTCAGTTAAATCAATGTTTAAAAAAGCATTTTTAAGGTCCTCTTTTCCTATGCTAATTAGGGCTTTGACTAGTCAATGGGGCGTTAGTTCTCCAGACTAGTCAGCCCTCTTTCCATGTTATCACGCCTCTGTGTGCATGACAACATAATTTGCACGAGCCGGTGTCATTGCCAGCTCATGCAAATCTCGCGCATGCGTGCAGTTCATTTTGGCAGCATCACTGCGTCTCTGTAGCCGGGTGTACTCTTCCCGGCTTCAGATCTGTAGCTGGATGTACGCTTCCCGGCTACAGAGACGCACTGCGCATGACTGGAACCCGTCTTCTGAACTTCCGGTCATGCGCATGCGTACACAAATTTTCTTCAGGACAACCGAAATCAAAATTCAGCCAATGTTTTCTTACAAGCATATTATAAAACCATAATGAATCATTAAGAATTTAAGTAATACATATAGAGACCTTAGAATACTAATATGGAGAAGACATTAGCTGCTTTCACGATGAACTGTAAAATGGTAATAATTACAATTACAATTCACGATACAAGCTCCCCCAGCTTGAAAAAAAAATCACGGACATGTCAGTTTGCCACCCTGGGAGTAACATGGCACAATGGATAGGTTAATATTGGAAGGGCACAACATAGGGGTAGTTTAAAATGGAAAAGTAGGTGTAGAACAGCAGGTATAGGCAATATGAGGGAGGAGTAACACAAAAGCGTTAGCATAGTGGGTTGGATAGAACTTGGGGTATATGTGTTTAGAGGGTAGCATCATAGTATCATATAGAAGTAAATGAGTGGCACAGCTCCAGGGGTTTAGATACCTCATAGCACCAGTTGTATTAGAGGATGGGTGGCAGGAGAGGTATGTATAACAAATTGTTCCTAAGCTTTCACATTTGTGAATTAATTTTTTTGTTTTTGTCTTGATTTTTTTTGACTTTGTTAATGTAATTATTAGGAATGACTGCCTGTTCTTCATTATTTTCATTAAAATTGGTAATATGTTCTTTAATCTTCTGAGTCTTCAATAATGTTGATTCTATATGTCTTTGGATCTTCTTCTTTATTTCATTATCTTCCTAAAGGCTGCAAAATAATCAGATTTGAGGGTCCTTAGTAATTGATACCTTTTATCTATGATTCCTAAAGGTTGGCATTGTTAGTTGCATCTCTACCTGTTTGAAGTGTTAAACGGGGATGGGCAGGATTTATAGGAAAGGGTTGCGATTTATTTTTTCAGAAAAGTGCTACTTGCTTAGGGATAAGTTGCCGTTCCAGGCATAGCCAATGGACAAGAGTGTCGCTGTGTTAGGCTATGTGCACACACGTTGTGTTTTGCTGCGTATTTGCTGCAGATTTTTATGTAAATTTTCAGCTGTGTCTGGCAGTATCAGCAAAGTCTATGAGAAACCTGTTCCCACATGTTGCTTTTTGTTTGCTGCGTATTTTCAGTGATTAGAAAAACGCTGAAAGAAGTGACATTTCACTTCTTTAGCGTTTTTTCACCCATCGGAAGTAATGGGGGGATGAAAAAATGCTACAAATACGCAGCAAAAACGCACCTGCGTATTTTGCTGCATATTTGCAACGTTTTTGATGGCAAAATAGAATGGGAGTCTTTTTTTTCACAGAACTTTATGTGCATTACTAAATAAAGACAGAAGGACAGTGAAAAAAACGCTGCAAATACCCAGCAAAAACGCAACAAGAACGCAGCTAAACCTGCATTTTTGATGCAGCTAATCTCCTGCCAGAGAAAAGTTATCAGCAGATTTCGTGCAGATTTTGTTACTGAAAACGTGCAGAAAAAAACACAATGTGCGTGCACATACCCTAACAGTATTAAAAGAAAAACAGAAAAAAAAAAGATTTTTTTTCTTTTTCCTAACCAGGAGAACCCCTATAACATGACATATTTTATATTTTCAAAGCTAAAATGAGATTTGTACTATTTTCAATGTCGTGAAGGTGGCACCATGTTTTGATATCTTCTTTATCAGAATATTAAGCCTTTTTCAGACCTATCAGGGACATCCTGGCTGGGTCTCCTCCCTGTATCGGGGACATTAATAATCCACCAGGAATTTTGATGAGGCTCTTGGAATTTTCCGAAGCACATTCCTTTCCCAGAGACAGCAATGAGTAGACCAGCACGTGAGTCTGAGCTGACAAGCCCTGTTTACCCCCAACGACGAGAGGTGCTCTGTAGATCTGAAAGTGTTGATGGGTCAGTCCACAGTCTGAGCGGTTTCCCCAAAAAATAGTTTGAAAGGGATGCTGGGTTTATGGCTGCCAACATTGTTGTTTAGCTAATGTTCATTTCTACAAACGCTATAAACAGATGTGTGCCCCTTTTCATCTGATTTTCTCTCTACTTATAATCATCCGGCTAGATCCATAGATCATTCTTTGATTCTTTGTTTCTGCAGCTCCCAACGTTCTTTTCATACTTCCTGTCGTGTGTCTTTTGACTTCTTTCATATCCTTCCTTTTCTCCCTCATCTTCCTTCCTCACTCTTTCATTACCTCTTTATAACGCCACCTATTGCATTTCCATGTCTCATCTTATTTTGAGCCGCTGTTTCTCAATTTGCCAAATTCCCTTGTCATATCCAGAATACACCCTCTCAGAATGTGTCTTTTTCATCTGTTTTATCCTTTTTGCCACCAGTTATCTTTAGAACCTTTTTTTCTTTCTCTCTTTTTTATGTATTCCTTTGACTCATATCTACGTTTCCTCTCATCACCTCTCCAAAATCATTCCCTCTCTCTACTGTAAATTAATCTGTCAACTCAAATGGGAGTGCATGGACAGACCTTGCAGAAGACACTGCTTAGTGGGTCCCAAAGGCTCCTTGGTGTTGTTGACCTTTTTTCCTATATACAAGATCCTTTGTTATAGAGGTTCCTGGGTTGTGTCCACGGAGTAGCTCCTGGGAAGCGTCTTAAGTTGAAGGAAAAGATATCAGCAAGCATAGTCAGAACCAGAGGGACAGTGAAAATGACAAACACATAGTCAGGGAATAGCTGAGTTAGAGTCCAGGAGATCTAGCAGGGACAGCAGGAAAAGAGAGTAGTCAGGCAGTCCAAAAAGCAAATCCAGAAGGGCATCCAAGGTTAAACAGGCAGAATAAACAGACAAGAGCCAGATCACATGACAGAGGTCAATCGACAATAGCACACCAGAGTAGTGATATAAATATAATAACTGGCAGGGATTGATTTGGGGATTTAAATAAATAAACCAATTTAAATAAATAAACCAATCCGCCTTTTAGTCTGCTGGGTGGCTCCTCTGATTGGCCGACCAGCAGGACCATGAGAAACAGTATAGATAATGTTCAATTTATTGGCTGAGCAGTAGTAATAGCTGGGGGTGCACATACCAGCATGGAAAATGTTTTCATCCCGTTAATGGCACCTTCAGGAATCTCTCATTTTTTCACACATAGGGTATGAGCACACATTCTGCATTTGCAACATGCAAAAATGCAACATAAAATACACGCGTTTTTTGCATGCATTTTTTATGCGTCTTTCCCATTCATTAATATGGGTGAAATCTGCAGCAAAAAACGCTTGACCTGGTAAGGCCAATATGGTTTCTTACCTGATGGCTTACCTTCTCCCAACTTACCCAAGGATCCCGTGATCCCGTCCCAAAATAAAAACACTACAACCTGTTATTCTTTGGATAAATTTTGGCCACAGCAGCCATTTTATTAACAAACAACAATAACAATCAAATTAACAATGAAATAAATATATATATGGAGGGAGGGTTCTTGGAGCTAATAGATCTGGCTTTAAAATAAACTATAAGAACTCAACCGCCATGTTACCATCAGCTGTGCACCACCAGCTCGAGGGCACCAAACTTCCACAGTCCGTGAAAGACAAACCAACTAAAAGCTCCCAGGGTAAAACCCCGTCCAGAGCCCAGAACCGACTGCCATATCACCCCCCACTTAATTTAAATGACCTGGAATTTTCCCAATTCCTTCCACCGACAATTCGGTACCAACTCCAAGAACCCCACCCCCCGCCAACCAAGCCACTGTGACAAGCAGACCGTGTTAAAATGCGCCATTTTCAAACTAAATGAAAAGACAATAATCAACAAAAAAGGGGAGGGTGGGGGGGCAATCCTCTTCTGCTGCTCCTCAAGGAATGGCGGTTTTCCCGCTCTTTTGCCTTTATAACCGCCTCTCCCACTGCCCGCCCCCCCAACTTCCCACTATCCAATGCCCATAGCCGCCCATAACTAGCCCCTAAATCGTTCCCTCCCATATGTACAACCAAAATATCAGGTGTTCTGTCCAATCTAGCTGCCTTGTGAAACTCCGACATAACCCGGCTCCATACCATCCCCCTAAAACCTAGCCAACGGATAATCACCTGTTCCCTCGGAAAACCCAATTGCCTTACGTCAGCAGGCAGCGCCCTCCAATGCACATACGAATGTCCAAAAATCCAGGCTAACAAGGGAACGCCACCTAAAAGAATAATAACAAGCATATTCAACAACTCGCAAATAACAAAAATCCTGCTATATTTAACGCCGAACATACGTCAAATAACAGTCCGAACTCCACCTGCCAATCCGCTTTATCACCTCTGCCCCCAAGCCGCGCCTATCAGCCTCCGACGCTGCGCCAATCCTAAAAGAATGTGAACCATACACATCTGGGCTAAGGCCCAACTCCTGCACCCCCTTTTTAAGGACGGCTATAAACTGAAATCTGGATAGGAATGTCCCGTCACAGTGACATAAAAGTGGGCCGGCTCTCCCTGACCACACTTGCCAATATGCCTCCAAGCACCTCCTTGGACACATCAACGCCCCGTCCACTCTACCTAACACAATACACTTACCTCTGCCCAACTGATCTGTCTTTGCACGTCTAATCCAAAAATCGATACCCCCGGCCCAGCAACTCATGTCTTCAGCTAATAAACCTCCCGCCCTATTCCTACTGGGGGCGACCAATTCACCTACTCTCATCGCCCCGAAAAAGGCTAAGGAAAAAGCTAACTTAAATAGCGCCGCCTCGAAAGTAGAACAACAAATCCTTTCCAAAATAACACCTAACCTTTCCAACATACTAAACGAGACTGGCCTACGCCTATCCAAGCTCCTGCTACCTTTTCGAAAACCTCTAAGTGCCTGCTTAACTAAAAAGGATTTTGTGACATCAAACAATCCCTGCAATTTGAAACCGAATGCAAGCCCGGCAATAAATTTACTGATTCTAGATGCCGACCACCCTAACTCTGCAGCCTTACCAACTAAAAACAAAACCGCCAGGGTTCTATCCTCATCACTCTCTACCGCCCCCCAATGGGACACCCAGCTTTGCCATACTCTCCACGATGCCTCGTAAGAAGACCAGGTTGAACTCGAAACTGACTCCTGGATCAATCTTCCAGCTCGTCCGTAACCAGCTGCCACAACTGCGAAGGGCATTCCACTCCTGCGACTTCTGCCTCTGGTGCCAGAGCCCGAAAACGTTCCCACTGGAAACGAGACAAAGCATCCGCTATAGAATTTTCCACACCTGGCACATGCACCGCCGAAATCCACGCATTCAACTCCAAACACCGGAGTACCAGTTCCCTGACCAGCTTAATAACCGGAGGAGACGAAGCCGACAAGCTGTTAATCACCGCCACCACACCCATATTATCGCAGTGAAACCTGACTCTCCGATTCAAGAAAAACTCACCCCAAATCGAAACCGGGACTACAATTGGGAATAATTCCAGAAGAGCAAGATTCTTTGTAAGACCCCTCTCCTTCCATGAATCAGGTCATTTACCAACGCTCCACTTTCCCTTACAAAAAGCCCCATAGCCAACACCGCCAGCAGCGTCCGTGTAAATTTCGCAATCAAAGCTGTTCAAAAACTCCTGCTGCATCAATGACTTGCTGTTGTAATAAACCAAAAAACGCTTCCACACCAACAAATCCTCTCTGTGCTCTCTATTCAAACGAATAAAATGATGCGATGCCCGCACACCTGCTGTTGCCCTTGACAACCTGCGACAAAATATTCTGCCCATAGGCATAATCCTACACGCAAAGTTCAATCTCCCTAACAGCGACTGCAGCTCCTTCAATGTCACCTTGCGCAATTTACCGATTTGCTCGACCTCCTGCCTGAGCAATGACAATTTATCATCGGGCAATCGACACTCCATTCTGTCCGCATCAATCAGTATTCCCAAAAACTCAATACAGTACAAGGACATTCAGTTTTTTCTTTTGCCAAAGGAACACCACAACGTTCTGCCACCCACACCATGGCTGCTAACAAATTACGACAAACCAACGAGTCTGGAGGACCTATGAACAAAAAATCATCCAGGTAATGAATAACGGACCTCACACCTGCAACCTCCCTGACCACCCATTCCAGAAAAGTGCTAAAAGTTTCAATCAATGAACATGAAATCGCGCAACCCATAGGCAAACACCTATCCAGATAACCTTTGTTCCAAAAACAACCTAATAACGGAATGCTAGCCGGGTGAACCGGGAGTAACCTAAAAGCTGATTCAATGTCGGTTTTAGCTAACAATGACCCAGGCCCATACCGGCGCACCCATGACACCGCCGTATCAAATGATGTATATTCTACCGAACATAATTCTAGCGCGATACCGTCATTGACCAAAAAACCTTTCAGATACGACAAATTCTGAATCGAGCAAAATTTATTCAGCTCCTTCTTAGGCACTACCCCTTCAACCGGCAGACTCTCAAACGGCCCAGCCATATGACCTAACTCAACTTCCTTTGACAACTTAGCACTGACCATCTTCGGATGCAACAAAACAGACCTCAAATTCTTAACAGAGAAAGGAACTTTATGATCAGGTGGCGGGATCTTGAAACCTTCCAAAAAAACATTACCAATAACTGTAGCCTTCAATTGATCAGGATATCTACTTAGAAAGGGGGCCATCCCTAGCAGATTCACTGGAGTCACCCCCTTGACCGGTACCCACGGACAGCTTTCCTTTTCCTTTTTTGAAGCATCTTGAGGCCCCGTGGGAGCTCCCATTGCAATGGGAACAAACATGTTTAAACTTACAGCTGTTCCCGTATTTGCACTGGCCATCATTAAATTGCCAGCACGTTCCAGACTTCTCTTTTCCTCCCTGTGTTTCCTGACTACCGCCCCCCCTGTCCTGACAGTTGACTCCTGCTCCCTCCGCTCCCATGAAAGGACTGCCCGTACCTAGCCGGGGCCATCACTTTCAACCAAAGACCAATATCCTTCTGATCCCACTTAATCTCAGGCCGCACCGCCTTCCTCTGCCTGAATTTCTCGTCATACCTCAGCCATGTCTTACCCCCGTAAGTACGATGCGCTTCCCCAATAGCATCTAAATAACAAAATAAACCCGAGCAATTCTCAGGAAACTTCTCCCCAATGACACTAGCTAATATAGCGAAAGCTTGAAGCCAATTTAGAAATGTCTGAGGGATCAAGCGCCACCTGCGCTTCTCCTCCTCCTCCTTTTTGCTATCATCCTTCTTCCCTTTGTCTAAATTAAACTTCTCCAAGGGAAAGAGGGAGAAAATTTCGACATATTCATCACGCCAAATTTTCTCTTTCACCTCTTTTTTTAAATGTGCCCCCAGTGGCTCCTCGAAGCACACATACACCTCACCCTTTGCCCTGTCATCCCCTTTGTCTTTTTCCGTCTGAACCGACACTGAAACACCCGTAGATGCTACCTCTGTGCCTGCCGCAGACACAACCACACCGTAACTAGACTGGCAACACATCCTGACCTGGTAACCAGGCTCCTACGGGGGATGCCCTTGACCCACCCGCTGTTCCGCCCTCCATTCTACACAAAATCTGTGACATACTGTGCAAGATATACCTAATTCCCGCTACATCGGCGCCCCCGGGACCGCCTAAAGTCCTCCCACCTTGCCCTGCAAACGGACCACTACCTTCCCCACACAATACAGCCCCTGCGGGCGACAAACCAGACATAGAATCATACTCACGCAGCTGCGCAGGTGCTGTGTCCCCGCCAGACGGAAATCCTGAGTCCTGACGATCTCTTCCTCTATCACGGTCGCCGCTGGAATCCGATCGCTGCTCAAGGCCCGCGCCCCTGGCCTCCACGTCACCAGGGGGGCCTGAACAGTCACGGATGATGCAGCCGGGCTTCTCACCGAAGATCGCCTCCCGCCGGACCTCCTTGCGCTCCTGGACGCAGCTCTGGGCCTTCTCCGACTAACAGACCCAGACACACGGGCCTGGTCCGCGCTGACGGGACGAATGCTGCTGGGCAATGCGGTGTCGCTGCCCGACTCTACCTCTGCTCCGTGTCCTCCAAATGAGCTAGGCAGCAGGGGTTCCCTGGACTGCTGCCTGCCCGCGGATGCCTGCCGTCCTGATCTCCTGGTGCTCCTCCCAGCAGCCACCCTACAGGAGCATCGCCAGTGGTGCCTGCTGCATGGTGTGCGCCTCCTCCGTTCCTGCTGGTCCCTCTCCTGCAGTATTGACCCCCACCGCGATTTTCATCAGGCCTGCTCGGCCCAGCTGCAGCGCGCATGCGCCGGTCTGCTGGTACCCAGACCTCCGGCACCGGCAGCGCCCTCATTTCCGGCGCGGCCCCGACTTCCGGCTCGGGCCGCGATCCCCGCTGTGCTGTGCCCACAGGCCGGCTGGATAGATTCCTGCTGGGGCGAGCGCAGCGGGAAGGGACCGCACCATCACTCTCGCCTCCTGCAGGGTCCCCGGAGGGGCTCCGGAGCCTGCGCCTGTTGCGCGTGGTTACCTCCGATGACAGTCTCTCCGGGGGCCGGGTCCTCCAGCTCCTTCTCCCCGCTCCTGACGGCGGCTCCTGATTCCCAGCTGCTCCAAGCAGAGCAGACAGCTCGGCCTGAAGCCATCCATCGCTGCGTGACCGGGCGACGTCTCTCAGCCGGACCACCAGGGATTCCACGGACTCCGTTTTCTGGTAAATCCTCTTCTGCTGCTCCTCAAGGAATGGCGGTTTTCCCACACTTTTGCCTTTATAACCGACTCTCCCACTGCCCGCCCCCCCAACTTCCCACTATCCAATCCCCATAACCGCCACTTTTAAAAGGGGAAACCTCCCGGCCAATCCCGGTCATGGGGGGCTTCCCACTAGCTGTGCCTGTCTCCAGCCCCCTCCTGAAGAATTGACATGCTGGAGATTTATATCTGCTGCAAATCTGCAAGGAAAAAATCACCAGGTGTGCATGAGACTTAAGGAATCTTATTCAATGTGCTAGTACTAGGAAATCCTTCGGGTTTTGTGACAAATCTGTGCAGAAAAATGTAATTAAAACACTACAAATCGAACATGTGCACAGACCCATATTCTCTTTTCCTTCTCACTTTCTTACTTTTCTGTTTTTTTTTTCCTTGTCTTCTTTTACTTTCTTTCCTTTTTTTTCACTCTCTTTCCTTGTCGCTATTCTTTCTCTATCTCTCTCAATGCTTCCTTCTTCTTTTATTTGTCTCTTTCTCTTGTGCTTTTTTCCAATTTTTTTGTTGTCTTTCAGTCTCTTTGCATTTCTTTTTTCGCTCTTTTCTTTATTTTTTCATTTTTTATCTAACTATGTAGCACTAAGGGTAAGTGCACACGTTCAGAAATTGCTTTTTTCTTATGTTCACATTTGGGTGTTTAGCACATAATCCTTTTGCTTGATAGTGCAAGTCCACATGTTCCTGTTTAAAGAAATTGCTGCAGACATTTCTGCATCAAAAAATGTATCTCTTAACAGGAAAATGCACATTTTTGCTGCTTTTTTGCGTTCCTCTTCGATACTTTTATTTATGTTTTTTTCCCCCAGTCATTAGAATGGGTGAAAAATGCTGCAAAAACGCTGAGGCTAAGTCCCCACGATGAGCTTTTAGTGAGTTCTTGATGTTGCAGATTTTCTGCACCATTTCTGCACTCATTAAGTAAAATGGGTTACTTGCGTTTTTTTCGAAAATATGCAGCATAAAAAACTCACTAGAAACTCATTGTTGGAACGTAACCTAAAAGAATTGACATGCTGTAGATTTGAAATGGCTTCAAATCTGTAAGGAAAAAATAAGCAACGTGTGTATGAGAGTTCAGAAATCTTATTAACTTTGCTGGGGCAGTAAAATGGAGCAGTTTGCCCAGCAAAAACGTGACATGTCTACCCTAATTCTGTTTCTGGTACTCTACCTTCTATTTCGCATCATTTTACCCTCTATGTGTTAGTCTGTATTTTATTTTAAGGCCACGTTCAGTATTTGATCAGTATTTTACATCAGTATTTGTAAGCCAAAACCAGGAGTGGAAAAATCAGATGAAAAGAATAATAGAAACATGTCACCACTTCTGTATTTATCATCCACTCCTGGTTTTTGCTTATAAATACTGATGTAAAATACTGACCAAATACTGAACGTGTGAATGTGGCCTTATGCTGTGTCTTTCTTTTTCCCCTCTTTTTTCTCAGTTATTCTCTGAATCCATTATCTTATTCTCCACTGTTTTTTTCTCTCATTTGTGTTTTACTTGGTGTCACCTTGGCACTATCTGACAATCCCCCATCACTTCTCCGTCTACCCTCAGGGAGCACTTGGCCTCCCAGATTGATCTTTGAGTCTTGCTTTCCAACACCTGCAGTTGTGCTCCTGCCGCAGGACTTGGAAACCCATGTAGACATGCACATACACATGTTCACACATGTTCATACGCTCTCACGCACCCACACATATACACATTCACATGCATACTTATAAATACATATGGCAACGTATAATAAACATATGGAAGCCGCACATCTGAATGGCAGTGGGCTCAGAACTGGAGACATCCCTCGTTCACGCAAACAGATGCTAAAAAGAAGTCGCTTTTATGTAAGTTTTATTATTAAAGATGTGGAAGGGGGTAAAGTAAGCGCCACCACCAGTTGACTCTTTACCGGTTGTGTATGAGCTTCTAGAATGAACTATTGGCACTGAAAAAAGTTGTGACCCATTTATAATGGTGACTGGTAAAATAGGAATGTGTTACTTACTGGTCTTATGACTAACTGGCTAGAACATAGGTGTTTCCCATCATTTCTCAAGCCTCTACATGTGGCTTTCTAATAAGACAATCAGTTCAGTCATTTAGAAGACGATTGTTACATATTTGCTCAATATAAAAATGTCACAAGGAAAATGAAATGTGTTGTAATACAAATGAATTATCTATCATTATCCTAATTACTGTCAAGTAAAGTCAATTGCCAGCAATGGTTTAACAATAAATAATTGAAATGTTGTGTCTGCTGTGCTAGAGAACCTCTGTCATGGTACACGTCTCATGTACTTTTCATTATTACTGTTGTGAAACCACAGAGATATTTAGTAGTCTTCAAGAGGTTCTTGGAAATTACCAAAGGATGAGTTTAAAAAAATGGAAAAATGAAATATATGTTGGTATCCCCTTAATGCTACGTTCCCACAATGAGCTTTTGGTGAGTTTTTGATGTTGCAGATTTTCTGCACCTATTAGGTTACCTGCGTTTTGTTTGTTTTTTTCATTGCATTTTTGAGTGTTTTTTACATGCGTATCTATCGTGTTTTTTTACGCTGCTTTTTTTCTCTTTTTTTGTTATGTGTCATGTTTAACCGAAGCTGCTTTGTTTTTATACTACCTGGTGTTTGGCTTTGACAAAACTTTATTGATACAGTCTTATACAGATTTCATGCATTTTTGATACATTTCCGCCAGGGATGTACATAGAAATCATGGGGCCCCATAGCAGAAGCTCTAATTGAGCCCCCCTCCCCTCCCCCCACAAAAAATAAATAAATATTTGTCTGTCACAGAAGAGCAGATCTCACAACTTTCCAGCCTTTACTTAGTAATTTTCCTCCTGCTAAAGTCCTTGATTACTCTTTCATTGCCCCCATAAAGTATGATGCCAATAAAAGTGCCCCCCAAACACTGTATGATACCCCCATGGTGCATTCCTCCACATGCACAGTATAATGACCCTATTGTACCCCACTTCAACTCCCAAGGCAAAGTATGCTGACCCCAACACATTATGATCCCCCAACTGTGACTCCCATACAGCCCCCATACACTATAATGGGCCTACATACAGTATAATGGCCTGTACTAGCCCTCCAAATAGTATAATGGCCCCCACACAGCCCTCCAAACAGTATGATGGACCCCACACAAACCTTCACACCGTATAATTGCTTTCAAACAGTATAATGGCCACCCAACATAGCCCTCAAAATATTATAATGGCCCCACATAGCCTTCCATATAGTATAGTACGCCACCCATAATCCTCCATATAGTATAATGCTCCCCCATAATCCTCCATATAGTATAATGAACTTCCCATGGTCCTCCATAGAATATAATGCACTCCTCATAGTCCTCCATACAGTATATTACACACCCCATAGGGTAAAATGCAGCCCCAATATAGTATAATGCACCCCACAGTCCTGCAGTATTATGGGCACCACGTACTCACTGATTTTAAAATACCGTATATTTTAAATAAGCCGACTCAAGTATAAGCTGAGGCCCCTAATTTTACCACAAAAACTGGGAAAATGTATTGACTCGAGTATAAGCCTAGGGTGGAAAATGCAGCAGCTACTGGTAAATTTCCCCATCCTGGTACCTATGGCACCCCTCATCCCCCAATCCTGGTACGTCTGGCACCCCTCATCCCCCAATCCTGGTACGTATGGCACTCCTCAACCCCCAATCCTGGTACACATGGCACCCCTCATCCCCCAATCCTGGTACGTATGACACCCCTCATCCCCCAATCCTGGTACGTATGGCACCCCTCATCCCCCAATCCTGGTACGCATGGCACCCCTCATCCCCCAATCCTGGTACGCATGGCACTCCTCATCCCCCAATCCTGGTATGCATAGCCTCCTCATCCCCCAATCCTGGTATGCATGGCCTCCTCATCCCCCAATCCTAGTATGAGTGGCCTCCTGGTATGTGTGGCCTTGCGGGGGCGGAGGAGCGGGTTGCGGCGGTGGAGGAGCTGGGCACACGCAGTAGCCGCTGCTGCAGATATCACGTGTGCCTGCTGCTAAAGAGACATGAATATTTCCTCTTCTCCACTCCCATGGGCGTGGAGAAGAGTGAATATGCATTCTCTTTAGTAGCGGGCACTGTCAGCAGCAGCCGCGGCTCAGCGCTCCTCCATGCCCGCTACTAAAGAGAATGAATATTCCCTCTTCTCCATGCCCATGGGAGTGGAGAAGAGGGAATATTCATGTCTCTTTAGCAGCGGGCACACGTGGTAGCTGCAGCATCGGCTACTGCGTGTGCCCTGCTCCTCCACTCCCGCACCCTCCCTCCCCCCCAATACTCACCTATCCTCCTCGTTCCCCCGCTGCTTCGGGGCCCCCCCGGCTCACGGGCCACATAGCAGTGGCGTGACCTGCCACCATTGGCGGTACGCCACTGGTTTCTGCAGTGAAAACGCACTAAAAATGCATGTGCGTTTTTTACCTGCAGATTTTCCGTACCTATAATGCAAGTCTATGAGAAAAATCTGCATATAAAACTCAGAGTACCCGCATGAGAAATTAACATGCTGCGGATTTTAAATTGACACACCGCAGGTCAGTTTACACTGAGTTAAAAAAAAAAGCACAGTGGGCATGAGATTTCTATAAATTCCCTTTGCTAGAACTGTAAGACACTATGTCAAAAACTCACTGAAAACTCCTCGTGGGAACACAGGCTTAGGGCTCGCTCTCAGTTGCGATGCAATCGGACGAGTGCAATCCGATAAAAAATCGGATTGCACTTGCCCCAATGTTACCCTACGGGGCAGTGCAGCATGCTGCGATTATTTTCTCATGCCAATTCGGCATGCGAAAACAATCGCAGCATGCTCCGATTGCATCCTTAAATCGGATCGCACGCGCCCATATAAGTCTATAAGTACCCATATAAGTACCCGCCAACGCAAGCAACAGAGGAGATGGAGAAATTGATTTCTCTGTCCCCTCTGCAGCTGTGCTGCGATCCTCTCTGTGCAAGAAGATCGGAGCACGGAGCACTGACATTCGGCTCTCACTCGCAGCAGAGCAGGAGCCGAATGTCATTAGCATATCGCATCCGATGCTCTTGCACCCCGGCCTTAGGCTACGTTCCAACTATGAGTTTTTGGTGATTTTTTTTTACGCTGTGTTATTTAAAAAAAATGCAAGTAACCTGCTTCCACATATTGAGCCACTGGTCTCCTGACCCGAACTCAATCGCTTCAGAAACATATATGAGGCTGTTGAGTCTGGGTCAGGTGACGTGTAGCCAGCGTCTAATACATTCTGCTTGTGGATCAGTCAGTAACTGTCAGGTTCCCTTTAAATATCCTTTGGATGACAATTATTGCATGTCTATGACCATCTCAGGGCCGGATCTACACATAATGGTTCCAGCTGTTTCCAGCAAACAATCTAAGACGTTTCATGTTTCAAAAGGATCACGAGTCAGATGTTTATACCCATTTTTAGACCTTCTGCAAACAATTTTTATATTTTTAAGACTTACTGTCATTTGACAATGTGACTTTAATTCTACAAAGGACCAGACCATTGTTTGTGACTAGCAAGTCAGAGGTTATAGTTTATGTAAAGTTACTTTCAAGGATGATTTTAGCATTGATGTCAAAGACTTTGATTTTGTGAAAATTGTGCAAGTATATGCTCCATTTTCAAAATGACACTTTTTGTGTGTGAGCCCAGGTTCTACCAGTAACCCAATATAGCTTCTGTATCAGCAGATCTGCCTTTCCTCCATGTTCTACTTTTGGTTTTGGTGAAAACATACATCTAGTCATCCAAGCCTTTAAGTCTATGGAGATTATTCTCAGTGCTATAAAAGTTGTAATAAAAAAGCTTCAATGGTGAAAATATAGATTTACAACATTTGATGTAATACAAGAGATTTCTGCTGAGCACAGAACTCAGTCCAACAGTGATCACCTGAAAGACATGGATGTTTCATTGAGTCCCGCACGTGTCAGGGTTAGGAAAGGTATGTAGCATAGGCATGTCTGTAACTTATCCACTCCACTCCTCTTACCCAGCATATAGATCCAGGAAGAGTTCTTCTTTATAATTAACCAGACTTGTGAATCAACTTACTGTACCCAAAATGTTAAAACTTGAGTTATATGCAATAATAGTGGATTTTCAGCTCTATTTAACTGATTTAACACAAAACTGGGTTTATTGCACTTAGGTGTTTATTTCACACTCTCATTTTTATTAATATGATGCTGAGAACTACTTTCTGCTTGCTCCCGACTGTATCTAGGGTCACATTAGATGGACACTCAGTTCTTCAACCTTTAAGTAGTTAGATGTCATTTAGGTAACATGTTCTTGCTTCTGGTGGTTGCCTTATATCTTGAGAATTTGGACTTTCCTTGTTATTGTGGATGGCAGCATTACTGATTTGGGGTCTGAAGATGTTCAAATATGTTGTATTCTAGTGACCTGAATGAAAGTTCATGAAATTGTAAACTGTGAGACGTCGTTGCTTCTTAGTAACATTTAGCATATCGTAGGCACATGTATACAAATCATTAACAGAAATGGCCACAAGTACTACAGTATATACCGCCATATATCGGCAATAGGACATTAGTCCTGTACAGAGCATCCAGTTATTCCTGAAGTTACAGTATTTCTGGTCAAGTGGCTTAAAGGGGTTGTCCAGCCTTTGGACAAAAAAGAGTGCCTGCAGAATCGTGACAGCATAAAGAGCGCATATCCGCATTGCACACTGCAGTCATCTGCCAACTAGATTCATCCAGCTTCGCCCAATTCACTTCGATTGAGAAAAGGCAGATGAGATTAGTTGGCACGTGACCACAAGTGTGCAATTTGCATGTGATCGCCCACTCGCAACAGGAATACTGTAGAATCGTGATGGCATGCACTGTCATAGAGTGACTGCAGACTTTGGCCCCAAGCCCAGACAATGCCTTTACAAAAAATAAAGGGATGCACGGCCCTCCAGCTTTGTGGGTGTGGATCCCCTTCCTGCCGCAGCCAGGTTTCACCTTCCAGACTAGGACAGAATTTTAAAAATCTGATTAGTGTCACTTTATGAGATAATAACTCTGAAACGCTTCTACAAATCCCAGTGATTCTGAGACTTTTTCATGATACATTGTACTTTATTTTAGTGATAAAATTAGCTTGATACGATTTAAGTTTATTCATGAAAATATTTGAAATTTTAAAATTTTTTAGAAAATTAGCAATTTTTAAAATTTGAATTTTTTCGTGCCATTAAAACAGATACCAATTAAAATAGTTAATAACATTTCCCATATATGTACTTTACTTCAGGATGATTTTTGAAACATCCTTTTATTTTGTTCGGATGTTAGAAGAGTTTAAAGTTTAGCAGCCATTTTTTTTTTCAAACGAAATCTACAAAACCCTTTTTTTTTTTTAGGGAAAACCTTCATTTTGTGGCTACGTTCACACTATCAGTATTTGGTCAGTATTTTACCTCAGTATTTGTAAGCCAAAACCAGGAGTGGGTGATAAATACGAAGTGGTGACTTGTTTCTGTTATACTTTTCCTCTGATTGTTCCTCACCTGGTTTTGGCTTACAAATACTGATGTAAGATACTGACTAAATACTGATAGTGTGAACATGGCCTTAAAACCCCAAAACTAGAACCCATATTAAAAACTGCCCCTTCTAAGAAGTTAAAAGCGCATTCAGTAAGTTTGTTAACCCTTCAGCTGCTTCACAAGGGTTAACGCAAAGTGAAATTCAAAATTATATATTTTTTCCACTAAAATGTTACTGTAGCCTCATTTCTCCCAAATGTTGGCTTTATCCCATGTATCGTTAAAAACTATTGTTTGGGACAGGACAGGGAAAGAGACCTATTTGTCTTTTGGAGTGCAATTTTTAGGAGAATAGATTGTGGACACTAAGTCGCATTTACAGGCAAAACAGCATAACTTCCACACAACTGACTCCGTATTGAAAACTAAACTCTTTCAGGAATTCATTCAGTGGTCTAGTGAGCATTTTAACCCGACAGGTACTTCACAGAATTTTATAATACTGTGAGAATTTTTTCATTTTCACAAAGGGTAATAGGAGAAATTGGACCCCATAATTTGTTATGCTCCTAAGCAATTTAAAACCCCTTATGGGGTCACAAACTACTGTTCGGCACACTGCAAAGCTCAGAAGGGAAGTGTAAGGAGATGGACATGCTGCCCACGTTCCCCTTGAAGACACGTTTATTGTTGTGATGTGTAATATGAATTGAGATATGCGATATGTGTTATTTGTGATAATATTGTGTTCTGCCTGACAGAAGGGAGCGTTAGGGTTAATGTTTGGTACTAGCCCAGAGCGGGAGGGGTAAGGTGAAGGGACAGAGGCAGTTTTCTGTCAGAACATGAGATAGGGCCCCAGTGTGTGTCAGAAGCAGACCTAATGTCTGGACAGTAAGCAGTGCCACATGATGTGGGTGTCGCTAAGTGACAGTGAAAAAAAAAAAAATCCCCCTTGTATTTATACCTTGCATGTTGATTACCCCGTTGTTATGTATGGTTGTCCTGAGGAAGGAGTCAGTGGACTCTGAAACGCGTAGACAGTAAACCTACATTTTTATCCATACTAATGGTTTGTCGTGACTCCAGAGAGCGCAGAAACAACTTCCTTTCCCAGCATTTATCTCTAACTGAAGTTTGGGCACACTATAGAGTTCAGAAGGGAGAGGTGGGGTGTGGCATTTTGCTTTTGGAGTTGGAAACTTTGAGCTACCAGTAGGAAAGTTCGGTATTCGTACTGGACAGTTACTGTCCGGTGCTAAACGCCCAACATGGACTTTCATCAGAAGTCTTTTGCAATGCTTGGAGTTTTGGGGGAAGAGAGAGAGAAAATACTTCTGGTTCAAAAGTCCAGGAACCCATTGTTTTCAATAGGGTTCGGGTTCTGGTTAAAGTTTGGTTTGGGTATCAGAACCTGAACTTCCACAGGTCCGCTCATCCCTAGCTTCCAGTAATGTGGAAACCCCCTATTTTTCTGTTGACAGATAGCTGACCGGGGTGGGAGCTTGTTTTTTGTGGGATGAGATTAAGTTTTCATTGGTACCATTTTGGGATAAAAAGCATTTACATTTTAGATTGCATTTAAAGCTTTGTACACATTTATCCTATGCTGTAGACTTAGCACATATGTCGGCGTTTCCATCTAAATCCACAAAAACGTACTTCCCAAAAAACATTCACTATAATGGGGCAGATGGAATCACTTTTGACTCTGTCTGGCCTCTGCTCTGGTGGTGTCTGTTTTTTAAAGGTGCACAAAAGTATTGTCAAATGCACTTTTGTGCATGCCAAAAAAAGCCACAACATCCCCACGACAGAGGCTTTAGATGAAACTCTTGATGAAACTACTTTGGACTCTGTCTAGTCTATTTTCAGAAATTTAGACGGAAATCCAATGTAAGGGCTCAGCTTAGAGCAAAGGATAAATGTGACCCGTGCCTTAGGGCTCATTCAGACGTCAGTGATTTTTCATCAGTGTTTGTATTCCAAAACCAAGAGTGGAACATAGAGAGAAAAACTATAATTGAAAGATTGACACCTGTTCTGTGTTTTGGTCTTGGCATACAAACACTGATGAAAAATCACTGATGTCTGAATGATCCGTTATTCTGATTTTTGGGAGGCAAAATAAACAGCACTTCAAGAATTGTTTTGTTTTTTTAATTAAATAAAAAACTTTGTCTAGAAAAAAGTTTGGCATTACCATATTTTGAGAGCTATAACTCTGTATGAGGGCCTGTTTTTTTGCAGGGCGAGTTCTTTTTTATTTGTACCATTTTAGGGTAATATTTTTCAGTTGCTTTCTATTCAGATTTTTGGGAGGCAGAATGAACAAAATAAACAGCAATTTACGAATTGTTTTTATTTATTTGCTATGATGTTCATCATGCAGTGAAAGCCCTATTCTTTGGGTCAGTGTGATTACTGTGACACCAGATTTGTAGAGGTTTTTTTTATGTTTTGCTACTTCTGCCGACTAAGAATATATATATATATTTTTTTACAAAAAAAACTTTTTTTTTTTTTGCATTGCCAAATTTTGAGAGCTATAAGTTTTTAGGAGAAGAAATCTGCTTATTCTGTGTGTGAAGAGTGCATCCACCACATGATAGGTGAATATTATCCACCATAACGCCCGAGGAGAGCTCCATGCCACAGGGAGTCTGTATACTGATGCCTTCGGTTTAAGAGGTCTTCTACAACAATGACAACAAGGAGATTGTTGCCTGAGAGTGAGGAGGTAATATGTTGTAACTGTGTAGCATGCGTGAGTCCGCAAGATTGCCAAAAACACTACGGCAGCCCTTGGCTGTCAAAAGAGGCCATCAGGAGAGGGGCTGTGCTCAGCGCTGACACAAAGTGTAAAGTATGTGCCGTTCCTAAGTGGAGAAACCACTGTAATTACCAAGCGCTGCAACATCTTCCATCTCTTAGGTTGTGTTCACATCTGCTTTTGGCAATTCCTCTTGTCTGTTACATTTTAGGACCAAACCAAGGGAATTCAAATCCAAAACGGATCTCTTTCATAAATGATGTATATGGAAGCAAATGGGTTCCCACTGATAATTATGTGAACCGTCTTGCCCGTCTCAGACATAGAATCATAGAATGGTAGAGTTGGAGGGGACCTCCTGGGTCATCTGGTCCAACCCCCTGCTCAAAGCAGGATTCACTAAATCATCTCAGACATAGAATCATAGAATGGTAGAGTTGGAGGGGACCTCCTGGGTCATCTGGTCCAACCCCCTGGTTATACGTTATGTGTCAGTTCTTATACAGGGGAGAAAAAAAGAGTTCCGCATTAAGCTTTTTTTATGCCATAAAAACTAGAAATAACAGAACCCAGATGGACCCCATAATAGACAATAGGACCCTTCTGCTTTTGTCTCCATTATTTATGAGACATGTTCGTTTTGGAAATGAATTCCCTTTGGTGCTAGAATGGAACAGACAAAACGAATTGACAAACACAGATTTGAAACAGGGGCATACCGTCCATCTTTCTGTATTGTGGTGCCCTTACCTATTCTGAAAGAATTTGGCACTCTGAAATTGTTGAATAAAATAATTTTTCATGTCATCCAATTCACAATGTAGACAGGCGCCTATCTTGTAGCGACAGCTATCATATTTCTCCTTGCACCACTCCACACATCTTTATTCTGTCTACTTTAGTCCTTGGAAGTCTGTCTGATGAAGGTCTAAATGCCCGAAACATCAGAGATTACTGTGGATCAGATGACATGAATACATTTCATTCTTTTCTTCAAGAATTTAAGTGATGGGATTTTTTCGGTATTTTTGAATCTAAGAGTTGGGACCCTATCCGAGCACCTTGTACTCCAGATGAACCGCAATTCTTAGTTTTATCTTGCCCACTCTGGGTTTAACCCCTCATTAAAGGCTTGGGCAGTTATTCAGCGTATAATGAAGAAATTGATGGATGGTGGATCATTCATCAACCCAATATCATTCCTACCTGGTGTTCATCACTTTTTTTCCACCTCTAGATTTCAGTTCTTTGTTTCGGCCTCCTTACTCATCTTTGCTTTATTGTTTTCTTGCTATCTTTTTGCAGAGACACGTCAGACAATTGTCTTCTTCGCCGTTTTTGTTGCTAATTAAATTGCCAAGAAAGCCCCCGTGGAGGAGGCACACTATTTTATCAGAATTTGAGGTTTTCTTTGTAAGATTGGGTCCGTTATCATTTTGCTGCTTCTGATCACAGCTTTTTTTGGAATCTTTGGAGGAAGAATTGTTGATGTGACAGGAGTCGCAGGATTTTGACTCTGTTGGAAAGGCCATGATGTTTTCTGTGGACAAAGCAAAGACCGTAAGCTGTGCACACTTTGTTTGATTAAAGAGTGATTCCAAAAATTGATATATCCACAGCATAGGTGATAACTTTCTTAAAGTGGGGGGCACAAATACTGAAAACCTCACCGATCCCAAGAACATGGCTCTGAAATGTGCGCCACTGCTCCGTTCAGTCTTGTGGATAATAATGTTATTACTTTGTATTTTCTCGAAGTTTAGCATAGAAACTCCTATATGAATTATTTTAAAGTAGGGTAGACTGTGTAAACTGTAAGTAAATGGGAACTTAGGGGTACGTTCACAAGATGGATGAATATGCAATGGAATCAGATATGGAATAATATCCATATAATTGTTCAGATATGGAACAATATGGATATTTGTTAACAATAACAGATATGGAATAATGGAACAAAGATACAAGGCCGCCCCTTAGGTTCCTGCCACAGATATGCAGTTAGAACTGCTGTGTGTCAGCATGTGGATTAGCCCAATGTAATGGGACTGACCACTTCAATAAGTAACATTTCACTTTTCTTAACCGGAATATAAATTTAGAATCCGCATTGGAAAATTCCTATCGACAGAAACGCTAACTGCCCATGGAAAGCATGCTCTAATTTATGCAATGTTCTGCAACAATCAAATATACTTTGTGTTTCATTTACCATTTTCATGATCTCTGCTTACTGTCAATTTTCATTTTGGGGGATTAAACTTGTCCTCTACTCACAAACATGAACAAATCATGAGGTGAGTCACAACTATCTGTAGTGTTGGCCAAGATTTGGTTTTTCACCTTTGGATGCAAATGGTAAAGCTTTCACTCAGTGACAGAAAGCAGATGTATTAAGGATATTAGGGAATTGATACACAATAGTATATTACAACCTTGACTATCTTGTCCTTATATAATCAATAAACTGTATTTATATAGATTGTGACTTCTTTACATCCCTCATTACCTTCTTGATAAAGTTCATTAGCAGAATGCAGTAATAAGATGTCTCTGCAAAAAAAAATAAAAAATAAATAAAGATGATGAAGGTCACAGGCTAACCCTCAATCATTCCTGGAGATGTTACAGGTGTTACAACCCCGAGTGTGACAATGGCCGTCCACCAGGGATTTTAGAGTCCTGAGTCTGACGGACTGAGGTCATAATGAAACTTCAATGACATCACAGTTCTGCATTCCTTAAAGAAGCACTCCTCCCATCAAAATGTTTATCCTTTTAATATATTGCAATCATCATTTTATATAGCACTTTGTACTTACAATTGCTCATTTTGCCTTTCTGCCCAGTTAATTCTTCTCTTCTCCATTAGGCCTATGACATCACATGATTAAAAACAGACCAGCTGAATTATTCTAAGCTCCATGTAGAAACAGGAGGTCTAGTTTCTTTGTATGAGTCATGAGTTACAGCAGAATTCCCTGGCAGGAGAGAGGGGGAGCAGCTGGGTGAGGAGTTGAAGAGGGGAATGATTTATGCAGGGAAAAGAGACTTCCTGTTTCTACATAGAGCAGAGAAAATAGAATAATTTACTGGGTAGAAGGGAATAATGAGCAATTGACCCAAAACAAGACCCAAGGAACACTATTTCCTCTTGGAATAACCTCTTGGAATTTTCCCCATTTTTCTGTGTATGGTCGGGTAAAATGAATGGTGTCATGCAAAACTACAACTCATCCCTCAAAAAAAACAAGTCCTCGTATGTGTATATTGAGAGAAAAGTGAAAAAAAGTTACCGCTCTTGGAAGAAATGGAAGGAAAAAACGAAAACACAAAAGTTGGTGCTGGCTGGAAGAAATTAAGCAGTCATTTGCAGGTGGAGTCTGTGTAGAAATGAGTAAATAAATACTGTATATGCCTACGTTGGATTACAAAGAGTTTTGATGAGTGAAGAATATATTCTCAGTTGTGGTGTGCCTGTTTGTTAGGCAATCCCTGCATGTGTCACAGCTGTCTAACAGCCGCGACACATGCAGCCGCAGTGGCTCGAGCATAGATGCCGAGCACGCCGAAAATACTAGGGCAGCAACCGAGCGTGCTCGGTGAAAGGGTTAATCTAGCACAAGGATATTTGGCTAGATACAGGAAAGATGTGTCCTACTGCTGCTGTATTTAGCTTGCAGCAGATTGTCTAGAAAATTATTGACAAGTATGTACCGAACATACCTACACAAGCTCAGACTGACCCACCGAGGAGTAGATGAATTCCCCGGTGGGCCCCAACATCTCCACCCGCTTACATGAGCAGTGCTTAGCACAACAGATTCGTACTTACGAAAGTCTATGGAGCTGTTTACCTGTCAGATTTTTTCCTCAGACCGAGTGGTTTGTGCAAAATCACAGAGACATGTCCAATATTAATCCGAGTGTCGGATCAAAATCATCAATAAAAATCTATGGGTCAGTGAAAAAAATCTGACAGCATTCGGGTGCCATCCGAGTGCTGTCCATTATTCACTGACTGATAGGAGAAGGTGGAGAAACTTTTTTTTTCTTATCAGTGAAACTCATGAAACTTGGTCCATCAAAAAAACTGACGTTCAAATGAGACCTAACGCCTGCTACTCATGATGAACATATCCGTCATCAACAGGTTAAATAGAGAAGTTGACTAAAAACAGGCAGTTTTAACAATCATCTTAGCGTGAATGTTTCCACTGCACCCTGCAAGTTATGGAACATAATATATGAGCTCACGGGATCAGATATTAATGAGCAGCCTGTATACAGTACCTCTGGCTGTTGATGGACTGGACTTTCCTGTTCTTTCTGACCATTTTAACCTCAAATATGAAGAGATATGTTGAGTCAGCTAAAATATTATTCATCTCAGATATCTAGGCAACAAGTAAATGGACTGTAATGCTGGAATCCTATGAAAATCATACACTCTTCAATATTGAAATTGCAAAACCAAACAGGGAAAGTCATAGAATTATGGAAATCACTGGATGGATAGGCATGATAATGATATGCAAATTATGAAAAGATGGATCATTTTCAAAACATCTCAATTTAGGAAGTATCGAATATCAGCGACTTGCACAGAAATCTCTGCTTTTACAGCCTCGGCTGCTATCAATGAGGTTATTCATGGTTGTCTAAGGAATGTTCTGCCATTCTGAATGCACTTGGGCAAATCATCAAGATCCGCTGCTGGCAGCTCCTTTTGCAAAGGCCGACCAATGACGTTCCAGATGTGCTCGATGGGAGACAAGTCTGGAGACTCTGCAGGCTATGCTAGCACATTTAGGACACACAGGCTGCAAACAGTAGTACAAGCCACAAGTGACCTGCCATTGTCATGTTGAAAAATCGCTGTATCATTGAGGAGTGTATATATGTATACTGTCTTTGCAGTATTACGACAGCAATACCCATCGCTCGTACAATTCCAATCAACCAATGATGGCTTTCTGAAACTAGCCTTAATGTTTAAAATAATTGGTGTGTGCTTGTATGACTATTTAATATTTTAGTTATTGTTGTCCAATTGTTTCACACCCTGTATGTAAATCACCAGACTGAGGCTTTGTACCTGATATTTCTGCCTTTCACCTCTTGAATGACATCTGCAACTGTGTCAGGATCCTTCTAATATGGAAAGAAATCCCATACCTGCGCTTGGATTACAGGGGCATAATATCCAGCAATCCAGCGCATGTGCAGGAGGCAATTGAGGACATGACAGTAAGGGCTCATGCAAATGTCAGGTTTTTGTGTACGAGTTCTATTTGTGTTTTTCACGGATAGAACTTGTACCTATTATAATTTATGGGACCATTGACACAGGCTTTCTGACTGAGCACTCCACCAATGAGCCTATGGCGGTTTTAATCTCATCTCGATCCTACCTACCCATATAATTGTAGGCTATCAGCCCAGGAGAGGTATCATATTAGGTTAGGTTCCCAGCAAAGAATGTCACCTTGTCGATGGCTATTGGGCACACATGAATTGGCCAATTTATGTGCTAAGTATCTTCATTTTAACTTTTTTTCTAGAGCAGCAGTGCAATTCCAATTTCATGTATTCCATGTTTGCATACTATAGCATTATAGAGTGCAGCTTTAATTTGTTAGTTCTATATGGAAGTGGCTCTCTTAGCTTGCACCTGTTCACACCTCTTTTTCTGTTTGGATGTGACGGTCAGTCTTTGATATGAAGGTGCATTCAAACAGCTGTATAAATTGGACCAAAATACCAAAATCGGAATGAAATGCTGGGACTGGCCGGCGGCTCTCCCGACCCAAACATGACAGCATCATATATTTCTCCAGTCATGCTTGGATCAAGAGAGCCACCGGCCAGTCCGTGCACTGCATTCCAATCTCAGTCCGATTTATACGGCTGTCTGACTGAGCCCTAATTGCTATTTATAAGGCTGTTAATTCAAATCAGGAGACCTGTGGTCATGATTGATGTTGAGGCCCACGCATGAGCCATAAAATACTGCCGTGGGAATGCGCCATAGTAGGGAGGATTCTTCGCCAGTGCTGGTGCCTGCAAATTTTACTCACATGTGTGACACGGAAGCAAAAATTTGTCTATCAAGACAGAGAAGGGGTGATTAGCTCTACTACTCTTCTTCTCAGATGAGGGCATGGGGAATGGATTAGAGATGATTGATTTTTTAACCTCTATTGGCCAGTAAATTTATTTTTGGAAGTAAGATGATGGTGACAGATTCCAATTATCAAACATATGGTTCATAGGAATTAGCAGGGGAGAGTTCTTTAGTGAAATGTATATAAAATATTTTGTCTGTTATTATACAGTCATGTGAAAAACTAAGTACACCCTCTTTGAATTCTATAGTTTTACGTATCAGGACATAATAAAAATAAAATCTGGTCCTTATACAACCTCAGATGAACAACACATGACAAATGACATTATTTAAAATAACTTCTTTCTTTTTAGTGTCTCTTTGGTTGACATAATGGAAACAATAGACATTATTTTCATGCATATTATTAAGTGTATAACAATAAAGAATACACAATCATTTACAACAACAAAAAATCGGTTTGTATTGGAGCAATATATAAACAGATTTGAAGTGCAGCGTCTCCTATGTACATTGTGGCCAAAATATAAATATAAAATGACATACCAATACCTATATACAATTCTCTAAAGCAGACAAGGAGTGGCTTCAGGCAGTGGTAATACTGCAGCTTTAAATAACTTAAATATCTGTAGATTTGTACATACGAGGTAGAAAATCTAGGCCTTGTACTATGAATTTTATAGCTTCAGGCCCGATGCTGGCTATTATTGAGATCTAATTACAGATACACATGAAGAAAAGGCAAGGTAAAAACAAGAAGACAAACATTTAAATAGATTTTTACATATTATTTTACCATATATTTATGTAAATTGGAGATATTGGTTTCCCGTACGAGACCTGTGATTGTGGTGGTATGTCTGAAGGGCACAGGATTCATTATTGTTGTAAAATCATTACCCTGGCAGATCAGAAGCTGGGAACCCAACAGTTATTTTTATGTTCTTCCCTCTTTAAGCCAATGCAAAGAGTAGTGCCTACTGTGGTGGACTCGATGCCACCATGTGTTACATGTTTGCCCAATTATTTAAAGGGCACAATGGTTGCTCAATGCTTCTCCTGGCCATAATGGCATATTACTGAGGGTTCAAGAAACTGGACTTATAGAATGAAGGCACTTGGCGATCAACTTAAGAAAGAGGTGGTTTAGCTTGTACTACTTCTTTAAATACAAGTATCCGTAATATGTCCATAAAGGTTTAAAAAGTCAAAAACTAAAAGCTCCCGGAACTGAAGCACAAAAATAAATGGGTCTAATAGTTGGTGTGAGGGAGTCTAAGAAGGCAGGTATTCCCTCTTGTGGTAGCTTCTACTTCACCAACATGGAGTCCCTGGAATCATGGGGGGTGTATAACTGGTAAATAGGCACACTGGGCATCCATTGCTTTAACCCTTTACATGACATATCTGTATTTTTCACTTACTTGGGTTTTCCGTTTTCAGAAAACCCCTGTCCTCAGATGCAGTTTGTTTTAACAGAACACAATGTTCTTTATTCATCCTCCTGGGATCCAGTGTTGAGTCTATTAGTCTATTATTCTCTAAAGTGCAGATGTCATGTTGACAGCGCTGCAGCCAATCAGTGGACTTAGTGCCGCTTAGCTGCTTAACTCAGTTATTGGTTTGCAGTGCTGTTGATGGCTCATCAGCACTGCAGACAATAACAGTCACCAAGAGCAGAGGCGAAGACTCAGCGCATGACCCAGGGAGGGTGAGTAAAGCAGAATTTATTATTTTAAAGCAAACTGCAGTCAAAGGACAGAGTTTTTTAAAAAGGAAAATCCTTTTAATTATATAATAATTTGATAAAAACTTAAGTGTTATTTGCTAAAATATTTGGCATCAGTAGTAAGCCCAGAGATAGGGATATGTGCTGTAAGCAGTTTCAGCAAGCTTCTCTTACACTGTGATATCAGTAACCTGGTAGTGTTTTCATAAGATGATAATTACTTTTCATGTCGGTCATATAAGAAGTTCATCATAGCATGACTTGATTTATAACCCACCAACCATAAAGTCAATGGAGTCCATGCAGTAGAAAGCATTTAATCCCTGGATACCGTCCAGTACAGCACATGGTCCATTGATCCAAAAATTAATGGAGATATGTAAAAACAGTCTAGTTGGATGGAAGATAAGAGACTGAGGAGAACCACCACTTTCAAGTCTATGGTGTCTCTTCCTTCCTCGACTTTAATGTCATTGTTTGCAGGTATAGGTGTCTTGTTGCTGTACACACTTTTGACACTCCACATGGCAGCACCAATGCACTTGACAGTGGCAAGAAAAGGTGACCATTCGACTCTGAGTGTTGTATCCTCTTCCACAGCACAGGCTGTCACAGGTGGTCTCCCGAAAACAGATTCTTCCCGCAGTGCCAGGTGAAAAGCGACTGGCACGACAGAAACTGGGAGAATCCTCTAAGTAGACTAAGTCAGTGGATCTTGGAGAGCGGCCAGCAAAGGAGTGTCCTAAAGACTCATGGCCTCCCACTGCCTCATTGGTGGCTCCCAAGACTTTGACTGCATTGTCGTACTTTGCTTTAAGTAAAGCTCCTGTCTCATGGAAAGGGGAGAGTTGTTTCCAACAAGTGCGCACTGCACATGAACCAGACACTCCATGGCACTTACATGTCGTCTTAAGCCCACTCTTTACAGCCTGAAGATAAGCAAAGAATAAGGTATTAATTGTAAAGATTATCGAATTGTTGCCAGTAAATAAATACATTTACTTATAGGGTGTATTTCGACTTTATGAAGTAGAGTAGATTTACTTTACTATTCTACCTAAATGTTTAGTGAAATAACAGCAGGAGAAGAATAAGTTGGGTATGCTGATTACTAGAAAGCTAAGCAGTAACACTCAATGCCAAGCTGCAGCTACTAAAGCAAATTTTAGTGTGTGGTTCCTTTTGTAGTGGATTTTTCCTTTCATGTCTTTTATATCCCTGTGTGATGTATCCTTCTCTTAGGTCCAGCACTAGAAATATCACAGTCTGGACTGTTCCTTTAAGGCCAAATTCGTAGGCAGATACAAGGCTGTTAGTAAAGTTCAGGACACCGGTGGTCCGTCTGGGCATTGCGGTCTAAAAATGGACTTTGACACAGATGTCTGAATTTAGCCTTAGGGCTCTTTCACACATTAGTTTCTTTTGGTTCATGTGCTATCCGTTATTTTTGTGGATAGATCACGGACCCATTAAAAACCATGTGCTTTTCACGTGTCTTTTTTTTTTTTTTTAACGATCCAATTATCCACAAAAAAAAATATTGGACTTGATCTACTACGATCAGTTTTTCAGATCAAACTCTCTAATGCAAGTCAATAGCCTCATGAAAAATAAACAGACAACAAGCTAATTTCATCCGTGTGCTGTCCATTATTTTACTGATAATCGGTAGGAGAAGCTAAGAATTTTTTTATTTCATATGAGAAAAACGGATGCAACAAGGGTTGTAAAAATTGACACATGGACCAAAAATGGATCCAGCACACTGAAAAAAACTGGGATTGTTTTACATGTATTAGAAAAGAAACTGATGTTACACCAGCCTAATAGTGATTCTACTGCAGATATGTACCTTTGTGATGCTGATGCTTCCATGTTTCTCTATTTTCACTTTCATAAAACTCAATAAAAAACTAAATCTATAATTAGTGAGAGGGGCAAAGTAGTAGCTGCTACTCGGAGAATATGCACATTTGTGTACTTGTTTGCTTATTTAGATGATCTCTGTATACATCTCCTGTATTGAGGGACCACCAGATTCTGGTCTTTAGTCTCTGATGCTTTTGTAGTCCAGATGTCTATGGTGTAAACATCCAGCTTTGTTCTAGTCATGCTTAGTTTGTAGAGGTTTATTGTGTATCCTGCCAAAAGTTCACATGTAGGCTAAATTGTGGATGTCATTTAACATGTTTTCTTTAGGAGCTTCTCACCTTAATCCCAGCGTTGGTGTTATGAAGATCCACCTTGGCTCTCATGTCTCTTCCTCCTTTTCTTTGGCCCAAGAAGTTCTGAAGAAAGCGGGTGCTATGGCGTAGATTATCTCCACAGACGCCCCACTGCCACGCTCGCTGGCTCTCTAGCCCAGGAGAATCATCACATGTGCAGCGTTCCATCCTACCTCCACTGCAAGCCTTAGCCAGCGAGTGAGTCAAGGCAGCAGAAGACACCGCATAAAGGAATGCTGTCTCTTTAAATCCTGGAAAAAGAGTGCATATTTTACTTCAGGGAATTTTTGAAACTCTCATACAAATGAACAGAGAGCTGCTCATGAACTTTCCACTGACAATGATATTTGATGGGGCCTGAATATTGAGATATATGGGGGTCCTAGCAGTGGCACCCACTTCTGTCATACATTTTTGGCAAATCCTGTAGATATACAATCAAGTTGAGCACCAGCATCCCGTGAACTCGGGCAAGTGTCAGGGCCCACTGCATCCAGGAAGGCCCGCTCGGCCCTGTGCACCCTGCATATATGGAGCAGCTTCAGGAACTGAGTCTGCGTCATACAACACAGAAGAAAGCTATATTATACAGCCAACACCTGAGTGTAAGGGAATTTGCACACAGAGAGTTTTTTTGAGGAGGCCAAAAACTACAAGAGTTTCCAGTGGAAACCGCTTCAGGAAATGCTCAAAAACATTCTCAAATGCACATACCCTGACTACTGTGATCAGAGATCGCTCCAGTTACAGCAGTTGAATCCTTTAGATGTCACTGTCAATTATGAAAGCGACATTTAAAAGGTTGGAAATGGGGTGCTGATGACATTGTCATGGTTTTACACCCATGAATATGAAGTCCAATCTCTATAATTTTGCAATATACTAAAATATTACAGCATTGCAGTGTATTGTAGAAGTGATCGCAGATTTCATTTTCCTGGAACATAAATAAAATCTAAAGAAAAATACATTACAATACTTAACATATTTGATATCACCACGTATGTAACTATCTGAAAGACTAAAACATGACGGCACAGTGATTAGCATTGTTGATGTGAAGCAACAAAATTAATAAAGGGAATGGAGGGACTGCAATACCCAGAGAGGTGGGCAAAACTAGGACTATTCAGCCTGGAAAAGAGAAGGTTGAGGGGGGACATAATAAATGTGTACAAATATGTTAGGGGACAGTATAGAGATCTTGCCCGGGATTTGTTCAAAAGGAGGGATATTACGGTAACAAGAGGGCATTCACTAAGACTGGAAGAGAAAGGGTTTCAGCACCAGCATAGGAAGGGGTTCTTCACGGTAAGAGCAGTGAGAATATGGAATTCACTGAGTGAGGAGACGGTAATGTCGGATTCACTAAACCAGTTCAAGCAGGGACTGGATGCATTTCTAGATACCTGGCAGATTTCAGCATATACTTAAAAATAAAATAAAATAGTAGGTTGATACAGGGATTTATTCTGACTGCTGGTTTCAGAGTCGGGAGGGAATTTTTCCTCAGGTGAAGATTGGCTAAATCATTTGGGGTTTTTGCCCTCCTCTGGATCAACATTAGCAATTACAGAACTAACAGGTCGAACTTGATGGACGCAAGTCTTTATTCGGCTTTACAAACTATGAAATCCCACCGAGGGCACCATTAATGGCCAAGAAAGATAAGCCAATCTCTAGCAAGAAGAACTTGGTGCTAGGCCGAGAATAGAGTTGAGGCAGAAGCTTCAGGAAGTGCTCCAATCATACCCAGAGCACTTTAGTCTTATTTATATATTAATTAAAATGTGGATTATTCCGTGAGTAGCAGATTTTATAAATAACGGCATGGGTATGGCTTAGCTTTGAAAAAGCTAAATGACCGTATAAGTAGTTTGTGGGGGTTGATCATCATGCCAGATTCCCTTTAATAAAACTTTCCAATATATCAAACCAACTCTCAGATGTGTCCTAAACGTTGCCCTCACTACCACAAAGTGATAAGGATTGCACCTTCACCACATGCACATTAAATTTCTTACCTCTTTTTAAGAGACTCCCCCTGCCCTGTAAACTGCAGTTCCAGCGCTCACTGCGCAGCTGGTACTGGCATTCCACAATGCCCAATCGAACAGCTTCCTTAAGTGCTTCTGCTAAACCTGGTTCCTTTCGACACAATCTCTTCTGCCTCCGAGTGAGGGGCAGCAGATCACACTGCTTGAGGTGGGGTCGGTTGTGGCTGCTGCCAGTTACAGATGAGGGGGATGTGTAGTGTGACAGTGACTCCTTGCTAGTTAGCCTGTGGAGAGTTCCAAAAACAAAGGGTCATGTTTTGATGGCTTAGGTTAAGTATCTCACATAGTAAATGTCGCAAGCTTATGAGTATATTGTATCCGCAGACATAAGATACCTATAGATTCTCTGATTACTTGGCTCGCTTAATATCTTAAAAAGGAAGACACATGTTCAAAAAAGAACCTTCTAAATTCTTATACAAGACGGAAGCGTAGAGACCACCATAGATCTAGTAGCCTGGCCTTGCACCATAAGTCCTTACCCAAGAAGACCATCAGTTTTGAAGAGATACCTTATAAGAGCTGACCTAGAAAAACCTATCTGCTGTTATCTAGAAATGTTATATCTGTAGCACATCACTGAAGGCTCTATTCAGAACACTGGTTGTCTTCACGTTCCACTCTCCATCTTGCCTCAAAATGATCCTGAAGATTTTTCCATTGGTTATTATTGGGCGAAGACTTTTTGAGTCCTTACAAGCTGCCACTTTGGGTTGCTTATGTTGCCTGCTATACTGCACTATGTATATGCAGCCTCAAACCCAGCACACATAATGAAGAAACAATCCATTAGTATTTCCTGAACTTTTGTGAACTCCAGCAGTAAAGTGATTGGATTATATATTTACTTTAATAGCATTTTCTTGTTACCTTTGCTAATCCAGCTGCTTTAGAATACAGATTGCTTGCGCTAGCCTGATTTGCCTCCATTCTCTATCTCTTTTACCCATTTTACATGAGATAAAATGCCTTAGGCCACGACCCCACTATCAGTATTTGATCAGTATTTTTTCTCAGGAGTGGGAGCCAAAACCAGGAGTGGGTGATAAATGCAGAATTAGTGACTTGTTTCTATTATACCTTTTCTCTGATTGTTCCTCACCTGGTTTTGGCTCCCACTCCTGAAAAAAAATACTGACCAAATACTGACCAAATACTGATCGTGGGGCCGTGGCCTTAAACCCATTAAGGACGCATGGTTTCATACTTTTCTTCAAAGAGCCATACCTTTTTTTCCCTATAATATAGCAATATGAGAGCTTGCTTGTTTGTGGGACAAGTTGTAGTTTTGAATGACACCATTCATTCATTCATTCATTCATTCTACCATATAATGTATTAAAAAACAGGGAAAAAATATAATTGAGATGAAAAGCTGAAAAAATGCAAATTCGTTTCTTAGGTTTTGTTTTACAAAAATTATCTGGAAACATGATTCTTCAGTTCAGTATAATTACTATGGTATCAATCGTGTATGTTTTTTTTTACTATTTTAATGACTTAAAAAATACAGAACTTTTTTATAAAAAAGAGACTGTTATATATATATATATATATATATATATATATATAATTATATATAATTTTAATCATATTTATATGGTTTGTGTCGCAATTTTTCGAGACCCATAACTTTTTTACTTTTCCATTGATGGTGAGTCTATCTATCATCTATCTATCTATCTATCTATCTATCTATCTATCTCATATCTATCTCATATCTATATATCTCATATACAGTACAGACCAAAAGTTTGGACACACCTTCTCATTTAAAGATTTTTCTGGATTTTCATGACTATGAAAATTGTACATTCACACTGAAGGCATCAAAACTATGAATTAACACATGTGGAATTATATACTTAACAAAAAACTGTGAAACAACTGAAAATCTGTCTTATATTCTAGGTTCTTCAAAGTAGCCACCTTTTGCTTTGATGACTGCTTAGCACACTCTTGGCATTCTCTTGATGAGCTTCAAGAGGTAGTCACCAGAAATGGTTTTCACTTCACAGGTGTGCCCTGTCAGGTTTAATAATTGGGATTTCTTGCCTTATAAATATATATATATATAATTATATATAATTTTAATCATATTTATATGGTTTGTGTCGCAATTTTTCGAGACCCATAACTTTTTTACTTTTCCATTGATGGTGAGGTATCAGGGCTCATGCTGATGACTATTTTCGATCTGAGTGTGATGGGACAAAACATCGGATTGCACTTGGACCAATGTTAGTCTATGGGGTCGTGCACATGTCCAATATTCGTATCGCACTTGGCCATGCAAGTTAATGAGTCCGTGGAAAAAAAATGGACTGCACTCGGATGACATTTGAGTGCTGTCCGATTTTCACAGACTGACAGAATAGAGCAGATGGAGAATTTCTTTTCCTATCTTCTCCTCATCCAAGAAAATTGGATCACACTATGACATAATTGGACTGATTTTCTCGGATGAGACAAAATACAGTCGTATGACCCTAGCCTTAGAGTGTTTTTTTGCCCTGTAAGCTGACATTTTTAATGGTACTATTTTTTGGGTATATATGATGTTTTCATTACTTTCTATTGCATTTTTGTGCATCAGCATCTTGCAATCACATTATGGGGGAAAGGGGAAATGGACACCCAGAAAAGACACCTAGGTAAGATTGCGTGGCTTAATGGGAATATCCTGTTTTGGAAAACCCCTCTCCCTCGGCTACGGTTTGTTTATTAATAAAAGCCAATAAATTATTCTGGCTGAGTTGAATACAAAAGTTACTCAGAGCCACTAATCTCACTGATTGGCTGCAGCGCTGTCAATGTGATGTTAGTACTGTAGACAATAACAAACACCGGGAGCAGTGGTGAAGATTGTGCTGGACACCGAGGACAGTGAGTAAAACACAGTTTGCTTTTTTAACTTAAAACAAACCTCAACCAGGGGATATGGTTTCCCAAAACTGGAAAATACCTTTAAATGCTGCTGTCAATACTGGACAGCTGCATTTAAGGGGTTAACAGTAGCGATCAGAGCTTGTCTCAAACCCTAGGCATCCAATAGACCAAAATTTGTTTATGTTGCTGGTAATATTGTGAGATTCAAAAAAGGGACAACCTTTTTTCTACAGAAACAATTGACCCCCTTGTACATGGGCTGTGACTGGTATTGTAGGTGCGTTCCATCAAATTAGATGAACCCCTAGCACCAAGTCAAAATACAATCCACAGGCAAAGGCCAAACTTAAGGCCACGGCCCCACTATCAGTATTCAGTCAGTACTTTTTCTCAGTAATGGGAGCCAAAACCACAGAATTAGTGACTTGTTTCTATTATACCTTTTCTCTGATTGTTCCTCACCTGGTTTTGGCTCCCACGCCTGAGAAAAAATACTGACCGAATACTGACCGAATACTGATAGTGGGGCCGAGGCCTAAGATCGAGACTGATGTGACTCCCTATTATGTATTTTAGTGTATACTATGTTTTTGGGGGTTATATGTAGAGTAGCTGATATGGCAGCAGCAGTGGCATCAAGACTACAGCACATAACCACTGCAACCAATCACTGTGCTAAGTGGTGATTTTAAGGTAAACTGCATTAGATAAAGGGCAGTGTTGTAGTAACAGGCTACAAGTTAGGACTCGTTCACACTAGCAAATAAAAAAATCGTTCCCATTGTCATACAGGAGAGTGGACGATTTTTCCTCGCTTGTCATCCGTGGGCAATCCGTTTTTTTACTCAGCAGCTATTAATCTTTCACAGGGCAGTATCAGTTTCCTATGTTACAGAATTGCCATGTATCGGTAGAAATCGGATGCCATACTGATGGTCCGTATGGTGTGCGATTTTTTTTCTCTCACTGTTCAATTTTGGAGTCAAATAGCAGCATGCTGCAATTTTTTTCCACACATCAAATACTGCTGAGAAAAAAATACTCAGATCTAAACTGCCTCATTGAATAACATTGGTCTGAGTTCAATCCGACTTTTTATCTATTTATATGCTACGCTAGTAAGATTACGTAAAATTAATAAAAATGTCGAAAAGGTATACAGAGAATTCAGGGTTTATGAAGTAGGCAAAAACATTTCTAAAAATAAGCAGTCATTTTTTTAAAAAACAACTATGTTTAATAAATTATTACACTTAGGCCACATTCACACATTCAGTATTTGTTCAGTATTTTACCTCAGTATCTGTAAGCCAAAACCAGGAGTGGGTGATAAATACAGAAGTGGTGACGTGTTTCTATTATACTTTTCTTCTTTCTAATATATATATTTTCCTTTTCAGTTCTTATTAGGACCCCAAGGGAAAATTCATGCAACAAGTTGGATTTTCTTGCAATCATTTTTACTTCCAAAAAGAAGGGTAAACTTTAGTTACTTTAGTTAATCTCATACTGATATTATTTAAATTTAGGGTGTTTGCTTGGCGTGGTTCAGGGTATGGTCACGTGGAGTTATTTGATGGAGATTTTTCTGGCTTAATTAAAAAAGAGGGTTTTTTTGTGTTAATTTTGGTGTATTATTTTTTTTGTATAAGGCATTTTTTCCTGCTTTAATCAATTAAGTAGTTACATTTTAAGTGTCTCTTCAACCAGGAATCAACAATTTGCTTCCTTTCCATATGGAAAAAAACAGCATTATTTCCATTCTAGGTGTGTTTTTCCCAAATAAATTAATAGGAAACTAGTCATGGAGCAGTTTTTCAAGTGGATTTTGGAGCAGAATCCACTCCAAAATCCACTTAAAAAATAAAACTGTGTGGGGACATATCCTAAGATGAGTCCTTATTTTCCTAAAAGGAGTGCAGCTTTTATCTGCCTATCTTCTGCATTCTCCTCCAGGGGATTTAATTTTGGTTAATGGAAGTTTGGTTTTCCTATGCCAATACGATATTACCTTTTAACCCTTCTCACAAATTGTAAGGCTTATGTACTGTGCAATAATTGTTAAGCCAGACTGTATCCACATGCCTGCCTATGGCACTCGCTGCAATATAAGTCTTACAATATTACAATAATATATTTAATAATAATATCAAAAGTATCATTTTTAGGCATAAAAAAAAAACATGGACAAATCCTTCTTGGCTTTCTTTTGATTTCTTTTTAAATTTAGATTATTATGTAAAAGTCTAGCTTTCCTCTCATTCATTGCGATATAGTGTAATGCTATTTTTACATTCCTCTAAAAATATATATTTAAAAAAAAAATAACAACAAAAAAGCACAAGTTATTTTTTATTCAAAACTTTCCCGTAAACTTGGCATCCAGGCCTATTTAATTATATTCTTTAATAAATAACCTTATTTCATACCCCAGTATATTAACATACATAATTTAAGCATTTAAAATAATGAAATAAAGCTTTGACTAAGCAGAGGCATATTATCCACGGCAGATTTGTGGTAGAAACTTCTGTGTTAGGGTTCTTTAACGCAACCGTTTTTTTGGCATGTCTGCTTTCCGTTATTTGTACGGGTAGATCATGGACCCATTACAATCAATGTGTCTTTTCCCATGTTCGCAAAAAAAAAGTCCTAGTTTTGATCCATTGCAAGTCCTTGTGAAAAAAAAAAAGGATAGAACAGGGATGTCACCCGTGAGCTGTTCCTATTTTTTCTGTTTAATGTGTAGGAGGCGGGAAGAAATTTTCTTTCTTCATACAAGAAAAACAGATGTGACAAGGTTTGCAAAGACTGATAACTCTGAGCAAATGGGTCCAAGCCGACTGAAAAAAAAAACACGGAGCGTTTTTTTCACACAAGATAAAAAAGCTGATGTGTGGAACTGACCTTAGAGTAAAATTTGTTATCAAACTAGTCTCAAAAGTTACATGATTTGATAAACTTGAATTTTCACCACCCATCATCTATTTCAGATTATAATTGTTTTTCTTTTTTACATGAAAAGGAAAAGTCTTCCCCATCTCTGGAATATCAATTCAATTGTTAAGCAAGCAAATTATTCAATATATATATATATATATATATATATATATATATAATTTTTTTTTTTTTTTTTTTTTTTTTTTTTTTCCCCTGCTATGATTTGAAAGATTAAGGAATTTTTCTCTAAAAGAAGCTGATTGTTGCTACATTTAATTACTTAGCCCTCATAGAGATTTTTTAGTTACAACTGTTAAAAGTTCAGTGAATGTTTTTATTATTATTCTACATTCACAAACACACACATCATGTACAGCTGGAGGACACAGCGTATCTGCCCTGCTCTCCCATCACCTGTGATTACCCATATTATGTGATCTTATGAATGTAAATATTTGAGGGGAAATATCTTCATTTCAAGGTCTCCAAGCTCAGCACAAATCACCAAAGAGCTAGAGAGAGAGAATGAGATGTTCTACACAGGGAGGGGAAAAAACTGACTCTGAGAAAACAGGAAAGGGAAATCTCTGGGATAGAAGTGTGAGAAAAGAAGATGAAAAATGTGCATTTATCAGGTCGCCTTAACCCTTTCAGAAAAATAATAAAACGAACAATCTATACAATGCACACATGCAAAATTTATATAAGGTTTATATATTTCTATATTACTTGAGATACATCTTGCTTGAATGATCTTATTAAGATTCACAAATAAGTAAAAATGTATAAAATAAAAATCACATATATTGTGAAATAATCAGGATATCACAATCGTTCTGATCCTAATGCATCTTACATTTGCCCACAAAAGTCTGTTTCTATGATATAACATAAAGACTTATTTGTGCGTATATATTTATATATATATATGTGTGTGTGTATGTGTGTGTGTGTGTATATATATATCTATGTATGTATGTATATATATATATATATATATATATATGTATATATATATATATATATATATATACATACATACAGACACCCACAAGTATTTGAATTATATCATATGAACAAACTTTTGTGGAGAAATAAATTAGGATCAGATCGATTATTAGTTTACAATAATATACCATTAAATAAATATAAATATATATATATATATATATACACACATGTATTGACAATAATTTAATAACTCTAACATAAATAGTTGACAATATTTCATATGGCTAATATATCTGACAAAATATATATATTATATAAATATTATAAATGTCTATGTAGATATATATATATGCATGTATGTATATATATATATATATATATATATATATATATATATATATATATAAATTAGTGTATCATCATGTATAGCTTTCCCCATTAAGCATCGCATTTTGAACATTTTTCCGTCTGATCTTTCTGTCTCTGCGCAGGATAACAATGATGGAGATGAAAGCTTTACAGATAATCTCTTCACTTTGGAATCTTGTCATATGTCATAATCTCTGGTCTGATCATGGTAATGACAAGGCTGAATAATCGCAGATAGGATATATAACACAAATGTGATTGGTCATCAGTGGTTTACAGAAATCTGCTAAATACTTAGGCAGGTAGTAATGGGGCTTAAAATATTAAACTAATAATACTAGCCTATACAGGGCATTTTGGTAGTTTTAGTTCCCCCAGAGATGTAGACTCACAAGCTGTAGCTCACCTCACTAGCTATTGTAAAACTACAACTCCCAACAGGTTGGGAGACCACAGCTGGAGAGATTTGACAACTACTGGGACTTCAAGTTCTCCCAGTGGTTTACATAAAAGCAGATGAGGGAAGCTGAGACTTGCAGTTTTCCCAGAGGTGCCCATAATAATCAGATGGAAATCCCGAGACCTCTACTTGCTTCACAAGCACACGATATAATCAGACAGGGAATACTGGAACTTGTAGTTCCCCCAGATGTTTGCAAGTTATTTCTATAAGGAAATTAATAGATTTGATTACATCTATACACCAACAGCACATACTATAGTATCATTCTCCTCTCACTTTATGACTGCAAATTTCTCTAACCTCCAGGCAAATGTCACATGTAAATAAGAGTTACAATGAAAAACATGAGCACCATACCTCATCTCCTGCATGTAGAGGGTTTCTAAATAGTATAGTAACTTACAGCAGAACAAGCGAAAAAGAGGTTTCTCACCCAAAATAGGCGTCCACTGGCTGTCCTAGAAGGGTGAGGAGGGGCAGGGCGGCCAGGAACAGGTGGAGGCCGGCCGGCATTGTGCACACTGGGCTCTGCTCCTCATCTCTCTCCTGCTCTGATCACTGGCAACGGCTCACTGCTGCTCAGTTTAAAGGGACAGGACACACCTTGTAGCTGATTGGCTGTCATCTGACACACCCATATACTGGTTGGATGTACAGTCAAGGTGTGTAGAGAATGGGCGGGGCTTGTAGTGCACATCTGGCTGTGTAGTGACAGTGCAGTGTGAGGAGTAAGTCTGGACTAATCCATTCATCTGCTGCTCATCTATCTACATAGAGGCATAGCTGAGAAACAATAGGGTTAGGACCCTTCCAGGAAAAAGCCGCCTTGTTGTGGCTGGTGGGCAAATTCAAATTGGCCAATCTGTGTGTGACACCCCAGGGGTCTGGTTGTCACAGTGATAGAGATATTACGTCTGAGAGCAGGTGGGAGGTCCTTTGGTCAGGGATCCTGTGCATGCCACACCTCCTGCCCAGCCTTGGGAGGGGAAGAACTTCCCCTGTATAAACCCGGGGCTGAGGCAGGGTTAGTGAGACAAGGAGAGTGGAGACAAGAAGCAGCATAGGAAACAGCAGAGTTCCAAGGAGTCAGGGGCTGGCAGCTGCAGCGCTCGCCCTGACTAAGAAGATTCTTTACCGGACCCGGAGTCCGAGGCTGTGGGGACTAACTTCTACCCAGCAGCAGAATCCGTCAGGCAGGGGATTTCAGGTCCTCTGGCCCAGAAGCCCGAAGGCACGGTCACACGCGTGGGACCAGCACCGCCATCGTGGAGCGGAAGCCATTAGAAGGCCCCGAGTCACCGGCCATACGGGTGAGCACCACACGGTACACTCAGGGACGTGGGCTACTTACATCAGCTTCTAGCAAGGTAGCCAGAAGAGTACAGTCAGTTTGTGAGGCCTATAACTACGCCTGGCCAGGGGAGATCCCATCTGCTCAAAGACTGACCAGGCCCCGTTTGCTAGCAAGTACTCCGGGAGGGTCTATCGTTGTTACCAGTAAAGACCCTGAACTACACCGTACCGTCTCTGAGTGGTTCCTGCTACCCCCATCATCCACGTCGGCTGCCCTGAGGCCATACCCCTCCCGTTGGGGGTTATACTATCACGCTGCACAATCCTACCACCGGCCTCAGCGGTCTGCCCTGCAGCAGCAGCTCCCTGGCTGCACTCAACGGGTGGCGTAGTCATCAACTATTTACTACTAATAGACTGCCGTCTAGTTTGACTCCCTGGGCACGGACCGGGTCACCGCCACGAGACTACAACCCTCTACTGATCCGGCTCCGGGTAGGCTCCCGCATGCGCAACGCAGCGCGACACAGGCCCAGGGGCGCGTCAACTTTGGCGTAGTCGGCAGGATCACGTGCCCGCAACCACCGGGTACTGCGTGCCTGAAAAGCAAAGACTGTTCAAACTTACCAGTGGTGAAGATTCCCGCCATCGGTGAAGTTTCCCGCCATCCGGCGCCATCTTCTACCTTCTTCCCGCCATCCGCGAAGTTTTCCCGCCATCCGGCGCCATCTTCGACCTTCTTCCCGCCATCCGTGGAGTTTTCCCGCCATTGGACGCCATCTTGAGGACGTCGCGCGGGAAGAAGAGGGGCGTGGACTCCGAAAGCGCGCGAGAACTGAAGCCCCGCCTCACGTCCGGACGTTGCGTAAGGTCCTGGAAGGAGCCCAGCAGACGCCGACGTCACAGGAGCGCGACGGAAGGTCCTCAACCCTGACGATCCACTGCGGAGCCGCGGCCTACGGAGGAGGATCATCGCAAGGTAGGCCACGGTCCACTAGGGGGGAGGAAGATGTCGGATACGGAGGAGAGCTTCACTGCCTCAACCCCCGCCAGCGCTACCGCTGCTGCAGTTATGCCCTTCACCATGCCCTATATCCCGGGAGCAGCTTGGCTACCCCAGTACTCAGGGGAGTCGCATACCCTGCATGACTTTAGAGAAAAGCTGGATAGCCTCTTCCAGGTGTACCCCCTCACAGAAGAGCAAGAAGTGAGCGTCCTGGTGGCCCAGCTAACAGGGGCAGCCAAAAGGGAAGTAAAGTCCTGGCCACCTGGGAGGAAGACTGTCGCAGGGATACTAACCCGGCTGAAGGACACCTTTGATACCCGCACCTCAGCCGAGATTAAGCTTAGATTCTACGGGTGCAAGCAGCGAGCGCATGAGAGTATAAGGGACTATGCACTAAACCTACAAGAGGCCCTGAGGGCCATAAAGCAGACCGACCCTGATGGGGTGGGAAACGAGGACAGGCTGTTGACTGAACAATTTATAGAGGGTTTATATTGCAATGCCCACCGAACCCAGTTGCGGGCAATGGCCTTACAGGATCCCCATCTGGACTTTGCACAGTTCAAGGACAGAGCCATCCGGGTGCTCCGAGAACCGGCACCAGGTGGCGTTGTGACCCACAGACGCCCCACTACCACTTACTACCAGGAGGCGGCGCCCTTGTCAGCAGGGCCTGTGGGAGCTGATGCGCAGGCTTTGGACAATGACCCGGCTCCAGACCTACACCATCAGGTCCAAGAGCTAGCTAAGAGCGTTGCTGCGCTAACCCGAACTGTGCAGTCTTTACAGGTTTCCACCCCAGGGAAGATCCAGCTGGCATCCGGACCGGAGGACATCCCGTGGCGTCGACCAAGGAGGACCCCACCGGCTAGAGGAAGACCCAGTGACCGATACAGTGAGGACGGACGACCCATCTGCCGCCGCTGCAATCAACCCGGACATATGGCAAGGTACTGTTCTTTAAACGGGCACAACCTGGGGTAGGGGGCCAACCCCCAGGAAAAAGATCACCAGGCCCATCGAACTGGCGCGACAGATATGTGGGAGGACGTCCAGTCTTGCCTGTGGTACTGGATGGCATTCCCATGAGTGCCCTACTGGACACCGGGTCACAGGTCACCACCATCCCGTACGTGCTCTTCAAGCAGTACTGGAATGACTCGGATATTACCCGCTACCCCGACGACGACTTGAGTATCATCGCCAGCAATGGTCAGCCCGTGCCACAGATCGGATTTAAAGAGGTGACCATCAAAATTGGTAGAGTCGAACTGGCCGCACAGGGACTGATCATTGTAGATATTGATAAACATGAGAGTCACCCAAAAATAACTCTAGGAACTAATGTAATTGAAAATTGTCTTGCAGAGGTGATTTTCCTTTTACAGCAGGTTGCCAAGAATGCCAGCTCCGGCGAGCAGCGGGTGCTCCAGAAAGAGATCCGGGCACTGATGCAACGGCAACAAGTGGAACTCTCCGGCGGTGAGATTGGTAGCGTAAGAATGTGTGACCCTTTTCCTATTGCCATGCCCCCAAAAAGTGAAATGATGATTTGGTGCCGGGCAGCTATTGGTCTGAGAGGTAGAGATTACCAGGCAATGGTAGAACCAGTTTACTCAGACAGTAGGCCCACCATTTTGACAGCACGGGGGGTCGTCAATGTACGCCATGGGAGGGTGCCCGTTCGCATAATAAATATCGGGGAGAGGGAAGTGTACCTGCCCCGGTATGCCACGCTAGCCAAATTATATATCACTAATCAAAATTCTATACAATCTGTGGAACCCTTGCCTCCATCTCACCCGGAGGAAGGTAACGGCTCTAAGAAAGACATGGAGGACTGGTGTCAGCAACTACATCTGGGTACTGACTCCACTCCCTCACATCAGAAACAAGGAGTCTATCGGGTGGTTCAAGAGTATGAGAGAGTGTTTAGTAAACACCCGTTAGACTTCGGGCGAGTCAAGGGGGTAGAACATCGCATCCCCACGGGAGATCATCCTCCCATAAAAGAGAGGTATCGACCCGTACCCCCTGCACATTACCAACACGCCAAGGGGATGCTTAGAGACATGAAGGAGGCTGGGGTAATCCGGGATAGCTGTAGCCCCTGGGCAGCCCCACTAGTTTTAGTCAAAAAGAAAGACAACACCATGAGGATGTGTGTAGATTACCGGAAAATCAACCGTATCACACACAAGGATGCGTACCCCTTACCAAGGATAGAGGAGTCATTGGCTGCTTTAAGATCTGCTAACTTCTTCTCTACCTTGGATCTCACTAGCGGGTACTGGCAGGTTCCTGTAGCAGAGGCGGACCGGGAGAAGACCGCATTCACCACCCCGATGGGACTTAGTGAGTTCACCTGCATGCCGTTCGGACTCTGCAACGCCCCAGGAACCTTCCAACGATTAATGGAGTGCTGTCTGGGCCACAGAAACTTCGAGACGGTCCTGTTGTACCTGGACGATGTCATCGTATACTCCAAAACTTATGAGGACCACCTGAAACACCTGGCGGAGGTGTTCGAAGCTCTGGCGAGTTACGGCCTAAAGGTGAAACCCTCCAAGTGTCACCTCCTGAAACCAAAGGTGCAATACCTGGGACACGTGGTGAGCGCTGACGGAGTGGCTCCCGACCCCGATAAGATCACCGCAATCAAAGGATGGCCAAGCCCTTCCAGCGTAAAAGAAGTGCGGCAGTTCCTAGGGTTGGTAGGCTACTACCGAAGGTTTATTCCCGGTTTCACCAAAAAGGCGGCGCCTATGCAGGACCTCCTGATAGGCCAGTCCCGGAAGGCCAAGAACCAGAAGCCGCCCTTCAAATGGGAAGAGCTAGAGGAAGAGTCCTTCCGCCAGCTGAAGATGGCCCTCACGGGGGATGAAATCTTGGCGTATCCGGACTATAGCCAGCCCTTCATCCTCTACACCGACGCCAGTAACGTCGGGCTAGGAGCCGTACTGTCCCAGATTCAGCAGGGGAAAGAGCGAGTAATCGCCTATGCCAGCCGAAAACTGCGACCCACCGAAAGGAATCCCGAGAATTATAGCTCATTTAAGCTAGAGTTCCTGGCCGTGGTATGGGCAGTCACCGAGCGCTTTAAGCATTACCTCGCTTCTTCCCGGTTCACCGTATACACGGATAACAACCCGCTGACACACCTGGACACGGCAAGACTCGGTGCCCTGGAGCAGAGGTGGATGGCCCGTCTGTCCAACTACGAGTTCACAATTAAATACCGGGCAGGGCGCTCCAATACCAACGCGGACGCCCTGTCCAGGATGCCCAACCTGCCGGACGGAGGAGAAGATCCGGAGGGACTGGAAGAAGTTGAACTCCCTGCGTTCCACCGTCATGGGACTATCCAGTATTCCCACCGGGTAAGGAGTAAGCAGGCTGCTACGTTGAACCCCTTACCTCACTACAACTGGGCGGAAACGCAAGACAGCGACCCTGCCGTCCGACTGGTGAAGGAGATGCTGACTCGCCCGGAGGCTAGCCTGGAATCAGACGCTCCAGAGGAAGCCAAACAACTATGGGCAGAGAAGAGTCGACTGTTCCTTTACAAGGGGAAGTTGTGCCGCAGAATGGTTAACTCCAGGACGCATGAACTAATCTGGCAAGTAGTGGTGCCACGAAGAGACGCAGCCATGGTGATGGAGGCATACCACGACGGAGCTGGACACTTCGGGTGGAAAAAGCTGGAGTTCCTGCTGCGCGAGCGGTTCCACTGGGTAGGCATGAGGGGAACCATCGAGAAGTGGTGCAGAGACTGTGGCCCGTGGAATCTGAGAAGGAGGGACCGGGCCAGCCAGAAGACTCCCCTGCAGTCCATCGTCACCCGGCAACCGTTGGAACTGGTAGCCTTGGATCATGTAAAACTGACCCCCAGCAGAAGTGGCTACGTCTACGCGTTAACCATCGTGGATCATTACTCCCGGTTTCTGGTTGTCGTCCCCGTCAAGGACTTAACGGCTCGAACAGCAGCTAGAGCCTTCCAGCAGCACTTTTGCCGTCCACACGGGTACCCGGACCAAGTGCTGACGGACCAGGGACCTGCCTTTGAAGCGGAGGTCTTCCAGGAATTCTGCAATCTGTATGGCTGCCGGAAGATAAGGACGACACCCTACCATCCGCAAACTAATGGACTTTGTGAGAAAATGAACCAGGTGGTAATGGATCTTCTAAAAACGTTGCCCCTGGAAGAACGCAGTCTGTGGCCTGAGAAGTTGCCCGATCTGGTGGACCTATACAACCACATCCCGGTAGGTTCCACCAACTGTACCCCGGCTTACCTAATGAGGGCAAGACCTGGTAAGTTACCTGTTGACCTGGAAATGGGAGTCCTGACGCCCGAGGACACTTCACCAGAAACAGACTGGGACACAGAGAGGCAGCAGCAGTACCGGAAAGTACAGGAGAGCGTGGAGCGAAGTCTCTGTCAGGCTAGGGAAAGACAAGAGAAGACTTACAACCAGTATGCTCCCGCTGTTCCCCTGGTACCCGGAGAGCAGGTCTTGAAGAGGAAGAGACGGCTCCACAAGTTGGACGACCAGTGGGAGAAGGACCCGTACACCGTACTGCCCTCAAGCCACGAGAACCCGAAGGTCTGTACCATCAGTAAAGACGGAGGGGAAACCACAGCCATTGTATCCCGGGACCACCTGAAGAAGTGCCCCGAACAACTGAGGAACCCTGAGGAGGAACAGGAAGACCATCGACCCGTGGAAGAAAGGGAAGATATGGTTAGTACCGTGCTCGGGGACTTCCCTCGGTCTTGGACTCAAGTCAATGGTGCAGTTGTGGTACCCGTACTCACCTTCCTCCAACCATCATCCCAAGAACCTACGGAGCAACGGGTAGAGCTGGAAGAGCAGCCGGTCCAGGAGGCAGAAGACTCCACCCAAGCGGAACAGGAGAATCCACCCTCTGCTTATAGTGAGCCTGCCGTACCCCTAGTGAGACAAAGAGCCGGTAGACAGCTGCCCAGTTTACCCTTGACAGCTCCTACACCCTGTAGTTCAGGGCCAGACAGTCAGCTCCGTAGGTCCACTAGGGCCACTAGAGGCCAGTTACCCGCACGTTGGAGGATCTAAATGTTTAAGTTGTTTTACAATGTTTACCTGTTTATTGTTGCTTGTGTGTAATTTTGTGTTTCTAGTTGTTTTTAGGAGTCTTCGGTGGATTTGCCGGGAATCCTTTGTATATAGTTGGAGCGTAACCCAGGATGGACTAGAGACTGTTAAGGACTCGGGGTAGGACAGACCCCTACCTGGTTACGTCTCCCTGTGTTGGTGAAATGGACACCTTTGCTTTTCTTCAAAGACTGCACCCGGTTGCGGACATCCGTGACCATCTTATTGTGTTTCCTTATTGTATTTTATTGTTCTTTGATATACCTTGTTATATTTTTCTAAAAAGTGTTTAGTCCCGGAGTACTAAATTTCACTAGGGGGGAGTGTGACACCCCAGGGGTCTGGTTGTCACAGTGATAGAGATATTACGTCTGAGAGCAGGTGGGAGGTCCTTTGGTCAGGGATCCTGTGCATGCCACACCTCCTGCCCAGCCTTGGGAGGGGAAGAACTTCCCCTGTATAAACCCGGGGCTGAGGCAGGGTTAGTGAGACAAGGAGAGTGGAGACAAGAAGCAGCATAGGAAACAGCAGAGTTCCAAGGAGTCAGGGGCTGGCAGCTGCAGCGCTCGCCCTGACTAAGAAGATTCTTTACCGGACCCGGAGTCCGAGGCTGTGGGGACTAACTTCTACCCAGCAGCAGAATCCGTCAGGCAGGGGATTTCAGGTCCTCTGGCCCAGAAGCCCGAAGGCACGGTCACACGCGTGGGACCAGCACCGCCATCGTGGAGCGGAAGCCATTAGAAGGCCCCGAGTCACCGGCCATACGGGTGAGCACCACACGGTACACTCAGGGACGTGGGCTACTTACATCAGCTTCTAGCAAGGTAGCCAGAAGAGTACAGTCAGTTTGTGAGGCCTATAACTACGCCTGGCCAGGGGAGATCCCATCTGCTCAAAGACTGACCAGGCCCCGTTTGCTAGCAAGTACTCCGGGAGGGTCTATCGTTGTTACCAGTAAAGACCCTGAACTACACCGTACCGTCTCTGAGTGGTTCCTGCTACCCCCATCATCCACGTCGGCTGCCCTGAGGCCATACCCCTCCCGTTGGGGGTTATACTATCACGCTGCACAATCCTACCACCGGCCTCAGCGGTCTGCCCTGCAGCAGCAGCTCCCTGGCTGCACTCAACGGGTGGCGTAGTCATCAACTATTTACTACTAATAGACTGCCGTCTAGTTTGACTCCCTGGGCACGGACCGGGTCACCGCCACGAGACTACAACCCTCTACTGATCCGGCTCCGGGTAGGCTCCCGCATGCGCAACGCAGCGCGACACAGGCCCAGGGGCGCGTCATGTGCACTAAGTATCTTCATGGTATAAGTATTTTCCATATAACAGTAATGAAGTTTACATTTCATATATTATTCTATCATCTATACATCTCATATCTATCTACCCATCTCATATCTATCTCATATCTATTTAGCATCTATCTATCCATCTCATATCTATCTCATATCTATCTATTATCTATCCCATATCTATCATCTATCTATCGATCTATCTATCTATCTATCATCCATCTATCTTTACATCTCATGTCTATCTGTCTATCATCTATCTATCTATCTATCTATCTCATATCTATCTCATATCTATCTCATATCTATATATCTCATATACAGTACAGACCAAAAGTTTGGACACACCTTCTCATTTAAAGATTTTTCTGTGTTTTCATGACTATGAAAATTGTACATTCACACTGAAGGCATCAAAACTATGAATTAACACATGTGGAATTATATACTTAACAAAAAACTGTGAAACAACTGAAAATATGTCTTATATTCTAGGTTCTTCAAAGTAGCCACCTTTTGCTTTGATGACTGCTTTGCACACTCTTGGCATTCTCTTGATGAACTTCAAGAGGTAGTCACCGGAAATGGTTTTCACTTCACAGGTGTGCCCTGTCAGGTTTAATAAGTGGGATTTCTTGCCTTATAAATGGGGTAGGGACCATCAGTTGTGTTGTACAGAAGTCAGGTGGATACACAGCTGATAGTCCTACTGAATAGACTGTTAGAATTTGTATTATGGCAAGAAAAAAGCAGCTAAGTAAAGAAAAACGAGTGGCCATCATTACTTTAAGAAATGAAGGTCAGTCAGTGCGAAAAAATGGTAAAACTTTGAAAGTGTCCCCAAGTGCAGTTGCAAAAACCATCAAGCGCTACAAAGAAACTGGCTCACATGAGGACCGCGCCAGGAAAGGAAGACCAAGAGTCACCTCTGCTTCTGAGGATAAGTTTATCCGAGTCACCAGCCTCAGAAATCGCAGGTTAACAGCAGCTCAGATTAGAGACCAGGTCAATGCCACACAGTGTTCTAGCAGCAGACACATTTCTACAACAACTGTTAAGAGGAGACTTTGTGCAGCAGGCCTTCATGGTAAAATAGCGGCTAGGAAACCACTGGTAAGGACAGGCAACAAGCAGAAGAGACAAGTTTGGGCTAAAGAACACAAGGAATGGACATTAGACCAGTGGATATCTGTGCTTTGGTCTGATGAGTCCAAATTTGAGATCTTTGGTTCCAATCACCGTGTCTTTGTGCGACACAGAAAAGGTGAACGGATGGACTCTACATGCCTGGTTCCCACTGTGAAGCATGGAGGAGGAGGTGTGATGGTGTGGGGGTGCTTTACTGGTGACACTGTTGGGGATTAATTCAAAATTGAAGGCATACTGAACCAGCATGGCTACCACAGCATCTTGCAGTGGCATGCTATTCCATCCAGTTTGCGTTTAGTTGGACCATCATTTATTTTTCAACAGGACAATATATCCAAACACACCTCCAGGCTGTGTAAGGGCTATTTGACCAAGAAGGAGAGTGATGGGGTGCTACGCCAGATGACCTGGCCTCCACAGTCACCTGACCTGAACCCAATCGAGATGGTTTGGGGTGAGCTGGACCGCAGAGTGAAGGCAAAAGGGCCAACAAGTGCTAAGCATCTCTGGGAACTCCTTCAAGATTGTTGGAAGACCATTTCCGGTGACTACCTCTTGAAGCTCATCAAGAGAATGCCAAGAGTGTGCAAAGCAGTCATCAAAGCAAAAGGTGGCTACTTTGAAGAATCTAGAATATAAGACATATTTTCAGTTGTTTCACACTTCTTTGTTAAGTATATAATTCCACATGTGTTAATTCATAGTTTTGATGCCTTTAAATGAGAAGGTGTGTCCAAACTTTTGGTCTGTACTGTATATATATAGCTATCCATCTCATATCTATCTGTCTATCCATATATCTATCATCTATCTATCTTTACATCTCATATCTATTATCTATCTCATATCTATATATAACTATCCATCTCATATCTATCTATCTATCTATCTATCTATCTATCTATACTAGCTATTGAGCCCGTTCTATGACAGGGTGGCGAGCATTTTTATTGGTATATGGTCTCCCATCCTGGTATTTGTGCTGCCCCATCCTGGTATTTGTGCTCCCCAATCCTGTTCCCCCATCTTGTTATGTGCTGCCCTCATCCCTATCCTGATATTCATGGCACCCTTCACCCCCAATCCTGGTACGCATGGCACCCTTCACCCCCAATCCTGGTACGCATGGCACCCTTCACCCTCAATCCTGGTACGCATCGCACCCCTCACCCCCAATCCTGGTATGCATGGCACCCCTCACCCCCAATCCTGGTATGCATGGCACCCCTCACCCCTATCCTGGTATGCATGGCACGCCTCATCCCTATCCTGGTATGCATGACACCCCTCACCTACAATCCTGGTATGCATGGCACCCCTCCTCCCAATCCTGGTACGCGTGGCCCCCTCATCCCCCAATCCTGGTATGCATGGTACCCCTCATCCCTCAATCCTGGTATGCATGGTCCCCTCACCCCCCAATCCTGGTATGCATGGTCCCCTCATCCCCCATTCCTGGTATGCATGGTCCCCTCATCCCCCCAATCCTAGTATGTGTGGCCCCCTCATCCCTCAATCCTGCAATGTATGGTACCCCTCATCCCCCAATCCTGGTATGTGTGGCTCCCTCATCCCCCAATCATGGTATGTGAGGACCCCTCGCCCCCCAATCCTGGTATGCATGGTACCCCTCATCCCCCAATCCTGGTATGTGTGGTATCCTCTGCACACATGCAAAATAAATATATACTTATTCTCACCTTTCTTCCCTGTGCTCCAGCGCTGCTGTGTCCTGTTCTGCCGGAGGCCGGGGGAGGAGTGCGGCACCGGAGCACCGCGCTGTCTGGCGCCATTTTGCTGAAGACACACTGCAAATGTGTCTTCAGTAAAATGGCGCCGGACAGCGCTATGCTCATGCGCCGATTCCAACGCCTAACTCCGCCCCCGGTCTCCAGCCAGAAGATAGGCGCCGCGGCAAAGCTCCTCCCAGTCAGGTAAGTATGTAAGTATGGCGCCAAAGATCGCAGTATGCGTTCAGTGTCTACGCATACCATGATCTCCGGCGCCATACACTCCTCTTACCTTTAATGGCTCCATGCGTTCTTCTGTCTGGAACCAGACTGCGCATTGCGCATGTGCAGTCTATAGAGGCTTCAGACAGATAGCACTCTATCTATCTCTCAAATTCAAATGGGCTTTATTGGCAGGACTAAGTACATGTTAGCATTGCCAAAGCAAGTGGTAAAATAATGGGGGATGGAATTGGAATAGGGACACATCCAGGGTGGGGTATTGGGGTCCATGACATATGAGGCTCCTCTTAGTCTGTGGCAGGCACTGACATATTGTGTTTCTATGGCCGCTGCACTTTCCTCTTCCCCCAGTAGTATAGGATGTTTCTCTTCCCCCTCCATGGAGGTGAAGTCTCAGAGGAGATCAGACAGTCTTCTAAAGTGAGTGTCTCTCACTGCGGAGTATTTGGGGCACCTCACCAAGAAGTAGGCCTCATCCTCCACGGCCTCCTCGGGGCACTGCTGGCAGAGTCTGTGCTCCCGGGGCTTGAAGTTCTGTCGGTGCCGCCCGGATTCAATGAGTAGGCTGTGGGCGCTCAGTTTGTACTGGCTCAGGATCTGTCGCTCTTTGGGGTTTGCTAGTTTCTGTAGATATGAAGCCAGTTTGTATTCCTTCTGTAGGTTCTCGTATAGCGTCAGTTTCTCTGATTTGTTCATGTTGTTCCTCCAGACACTGATATATTCCTCTTTGCCTTTGTGTATCATCTTCCGGATTTCCCCTTTGGTCAGGCCATACAGGTTGGTGGCTTGGTCAGGCTGGTTTGGGGTGATTTGTGTTGGGGTCTTCGTTCTCCTGGGGCTTCCTGGTGTAGCAAGACTTTGTGATGGTAGGTGCTGGGACTACTACTTTGTAAATGAGCCTTGAATGATAGCGCCTTCTTCTGGATCACAAGGTGTAGTGGGAATCTGCCCAACTCCACTCAGCAGGCACTGTTTGATGTGCTCCTATGGAGTTGAAAGAGGTGTTTGCAGAACTCTAGGTGGAATATTTCTGTTGGCCCAACGTCCCACTTTGACCAGTTTGGGTATGTGACTGGACCCTAGACTTAGCTGCTGTACAGAAGGATTGGGGTAATGATGGTAGCAAATATTTTTAGCCAGAATGTTACAGGTGCCTTGAGATGGTACAGATGTTTTCTGATAGTATAGATGGCTTTGCACGCCTTGTCTTTCAGCAACTGTATGGCTTGCTTAAAGCTCCCTGATTGGTTGAGTTCTAGGCCCAGGTATGTGTACTTGTTGGCTTCCATAAGTGGACAGTTGTCTATTATGAAGGGAGGAAGCGGGGTGGCCAGCTGGTTTCTGCTTTCTTTTCTGGAACACCAAATTAGTTTTCTTCCGGTTGATTGGCAGTGCCCATGTGGTGCTGAAGGTCTCTAGGATTTTCAGATTATCTTGGAGGCCTTTCTCAGTAGGTGATACAGCATGTGGTCATGAGCATACAGCAGAAATTTTACCTCTGTGTCATGAAGGGTGAGTCCTGGGGCTGAGGAGGACTCCAGAGCCACTGCCAGTTTGTTGATGTAAGCGTTGGACTGAGGTGATCAGGGGTGATACTGAAGGGCTCAGTCAGTCAGGGCTGGTACAGGGGGATTTCAGTCAGTCAGGAGTGATACCGGAGGGGGCTCAGTCAGTTAGGGGTGATTCGGGGGGGGGGCACAGTCAGTCAGGGATGGTATGGAGGGGCTAAGTCAGTCAGGGGTGGTATGGAGGGGCTAAGTCAGTCAGGGGTGGTATGGAGGGGCTAAGTCAGTCAGGGGTGGTACAGGGGGGCTCAGTCAGTCAGGGATGACACAAGGGGGGCTTAGTCAGTCAGGGGTGTTACGAGGGGGCTAAGTCAGTCAGGGGTAGTACAGGGGGGCTCAGTAAGTCAGGGCTGGTACAGGGGGTCTCAGTCAGTCAGGGGTGATACTGAGGGGGGCTCAGTCCATCAACGGTGATACAGTGGGGGCCCAGCCAGTCAGGGGTATTATAGGGAATTCAGTCAGTCAAGGATGATACAGGGGGGCTCAGTTAGTCTGGCGTGCTATGGGGGTTCAGTAAGTCAGGAGTGATACAGGGGGGCTCAGTCAGTCAGGGGTGTTACAGGGGGCTCAGTCAGTCAGGAGTGATACAGGGGGGTCTCAGTCAGTCAGGGGTGATACATGGGGGCTCAGTCAGTCAGGGGTGATAAAGGGGGTCTCAGTCAGTCAGGAGTGATACAGGGGAGCCTCAGTCAGTCAGGGGTGTTACAGGGGGGCTCAGTCAGTCAGGGGTGATACAGGGGGGTCTCAGTCAATCAGGGGTGATACAGGGGGGGCTCAGTCAGTCAGGGGTGGTACAGAGGGGCTCAGTCAGTCAGGGGTGATACAAGAAGAGAGTCCTCACTCATCCCTTAGTGACTGAGCCCTTTCATCCTATATCACCAATGAGTAAAGCATACTGACACTCACTGTTGGTGTTGGCGGGGGCTCACTTAGTTATGGGTGATTATGCTGCTCAGCTACATACATCTAACCTTTGGTGAGTAATTCAGCCAGGATCTATCCTTCTTCTTAAGCATCCTGCTGTTAGTCTGTGACACAGTGGGGGAGGATCACTGTTACTCAGCAAAGCATGGCTCATTAACTCAGCTCTCTTTTCAGCGCGGGGAAGAGGCCACGAACAAAATTAACACTGATTTGCAGCAGCGCAGCCAATCATTGTTAGACTTACCAACAGCAGCACCGCTCTTCCTGGTTGTTCCAGGTGCGGTCTCACCGTAGTCAGGATCACTGTTCCATTCAGCCAGCATTTTATCACCACTGTACCTGTAGCTGTACACAGCTGACAGTGCCAGCATGTGGGCCCACCGATGGGCCAGTTCGACCCCGCCTATCTATAACATATCTATCAAAAAATTAAAACAGCACCATAAACTTCAAATCTCGGGTGCACGGCCCCCAAACAAATTGTCACGGGTGTGTCAGGTGTTATAGACAGTCGCTCTGGATCTGGCTGTAGAATGTCACTGTGCCTGGCATTGCAGATGCCTTCTTAATCCTGCTTACTTTAAGACCCAGAGACGACCTCCCTCCTGCTGTTAATTGACAATCCCTTGCAGGGGAGTTAAAAACTCTCAGTTTGCTGCCGGGAACCGCCAGTGATACTTCTATGTACTTTTGTGCATGCTTGGAGCACTAGCTCTGGTGCCCCTGGAGGACAGTTGGCGTTTCTCTTATGGTGTCTGCTCAAGCTAAGTTAGTCCCCTTTGTTTGTCTACCTTGTTGTCTTTAGTTTGTAGTGGGGCCTGACCAGTGCTCACCCCTCCCCCTCCCTATCTAAGGCCAAGCTATAGGGACATAAAGGGTTTAGGGTCCTGCTTGGCGATAGGTGTGGAACCTATATAGGGTCGGTAGAGTAGGCAGGGTGTTATTAGATCTGCCTAGGGGTCTCCACTCCCCCTTTCCCTAGTGTTTGGGCTTCCTCCCCCTCTTCCCTTCATGTTGCACTTTGTCTTTCCCACACCTTGCGTGACATTTTCACCTGGCATGCATAAATAGAGGGGAAAAAAGCTGACACGTGGTTTTATTTGTGTGTGGTTTTTTTTCCGGTGTGGTTTTTTTTCTCCCTTGGTTCATGTATTCTGTTTCAGAGCTGGCACAGCAGCTGTGCAGGTGACTGACCTCCGCTATGAGGTTCAGCAGCAGCAACAGCGGCTGCAGGGCTCTAATGTTGGGGTCTCTGTGGGTAGGCCGGTCCAGCTTGAACCCAAGGTTGCCCTCCCAGACAGATTTTCAGAAGGTAGGGACAAGTTTTTTGTGTTCAAGGAAGCTTGCAAACTGTATTTTAAACTTCGTCCTTACTCCTCTGGAGGTAAGAAGCAGCGAGTGGGGATTGTGATCTCACTGCTGCAAGGAGATCCTCAATCCTGGGCTTTCTCTTTACCGCAGAGTTCGGTTTGACTCCAGTCTGTGGAGGGGTTTTTCGGGGCTTTACCCTCATCTATGATGACCCTAACCGAATCTTGTTGGCTGATTCTAGGCTGCGTCGCCTTCAGCAGGGGAATCGGTCAGTAGAGACGTATAGCTCCGAATTCTACAGATGGGCAACTGATACAAAATGGAATGACGTGGCTCTCAGAAGCCAATTTTGTCAGGGCCTTACTGAAAGGTGCTTTGGCAGTGTATGAAACCTCAGAGTCCTTGGAGGCTGCCATGTCTTTGGCCATATGAGTTGATAGACGCCTTTGGGATAGGTGGGTGAGACCACCTTCTCCGGAGCCCTCTTTTCGGGGTAATACCCCTTTGCTGGGGGAGCGATCTGGGGGTGAACCAGTACTGGGGAAGGTGTAAGAACCCATGCAGTTAGGGGGTGCCTGTGCATCGTACGTTTCCCCTGAGAGTCGCAAAAAAAAAGGTGTGTGCTTTTTTTGTGGAAAAAAACGACATTTTATTGGGGCCTGTCCCTCGATTCCTAAGCAAAAGGAGACCCGATTAACCCTTGGTAGTCTGGAGTTGGATAATCAAGGAGTGCGTTTATCATCAACCTGCAGTTCTCGGTTTGTCCTGATAGCAGAGGTGGTGCTAGAGAGCAAGACTGAGAAAATTTCTATGTTTGTTGACAGTGGAGATGGAGTCGCATGGTTGATGCTGAGTTTGTGAGAACTCATGGTCTTGCTTGCTACACTTTAGCTATGCCCATTCCCATCTTCGCTATCAACTCAGCGCCACTTGCACAGAAAGCTCTTACTCAGATTGTACATAATGTAAGACTGAGGGTGGGGTCAGTTCATTGTGAGATAATCCCTTGCTATGTCCTGGACAGTCTTCCCACTCCAATTGTACTGAGTCTAACCTGGTTGTTGAAACATAATCCGTTGGTGGATTGGCAATCCAGAGAGATTATTGAGTGGGGAGATTACTGTCATGAGAACTGTTTAAACATTTCCCTTTCTACAGTCTCTACAGAGACTTTACCTGCATTTTTGTCTGGTCTTGAGGATGCTTTTTCTCAGAGGGGGTGTCAGGATTTGCCTCCTCATCGTGCATATGACTGTCCTATTAACCTGACCCCCAAAGCTAAACTACCAAAATCCAGACTGTATAATCTTTCTGGCCCTGAGAGGCAAGCCATGAAGAATTTCATTGCGTAAAGTCTGGAGAAGGGACATATCAGACCCTCATCTTCGCCAATGGCGGCAGGGTTCTTCTTCGTGAAGAAAAAAGATGGCGGTCTACGTCCCTGTTTAGATTTCCGGGAATTGAATCAAATTACCATCCAAGATCCATACCCTCTTCCTCTGATTCCAGATTAATTCAGCCAGGTTGTGGGAGCTAAGGTATTCTCCAAGTTGGATCTAAGGGGAGGCTACAATCTGGTTAGAATCAGGGAGGGGGATGAATGGAAAACAGCGTTCTATACCCCTGAAGGGAATTTCGAGAGTCTGGTTATGCCTTTCGGTTTGACCAATGCACCTGCGGTGTTCCAACATTTCATTAATGATATTTTCTATCATTTGGTGGGCAGGTTTCTGGTGGTCTATCTGGATGATATTTTGGTTTACTCACCTGATTTTGTGACACATCGGGGGCATGTTAAACAGGTGCTTCAGATATTAAGGGATAACAAACTATATGTCATACTAGAAAAGTGTGTTTTCGCCGTCCAGGAGGTGCACTTTTTTGGGGTACCTGTTGTCATCTTCGGGTTTTCGGATGGATCTGGAGAAGATCCGTGCTGTCCTTGATTGGGACCGTCCCGAGAACCTGAAGGTTCTACAGATTTTTCCTGGCTTTACTAATTTTTACCGGAAATGTATCCAAAATTATTCGGTAATTGTGAAACCCCTCACTGACATGACAAGGAAGGGGTCTGATCTTTCTAAATGGTCGGATGCCGCCCTGCAGACTTTTTCATTCCTAAAGAGCTGTTTTGCCACTGCACCTCTATTCAGTCATCCCGATGTTTCCCAATCCTTTATTATGGAAGTTGATGCATCGGAGGTGGGGGGTTGGGGCTGTGTTGTCTCATGGTCCGTCCCCTGGTAAATGGCGTCCATGCGCTTTCTTTTCTAAGAAATTATCTTCGGCTGAGAGAAATGACGTGGGTAATAGGGAACTTTTGGAAATTAAATTGGCAATCGAAGAATGGCGACATTGGTTGGATGGGGCTGTCCATGATCTTACTGTTATCACAGACCATAAGAACCTGTCATACCTTCATTCAGCTAACCGTCTCAACCCTAGGTAAGATAGATGGTCCCTGCTTTTTACTAGGTTCAATTTTGTTGTCACTTTCCGTCCAGGGGTCAAAAACGTCAAGGCTGATGCTTTGTCCCGGAGCTTCCCTGGTGGTGGTGACCATAAGAACCCTGCCCCAATTTTGCAGAGGGGGTAGTCATTTCGACATTGTACCCTGAACTGGAGGGTGAGGTGTTGGAGGCTCAGGGGGGCGGCCCTGCCTCCCACCCTTCAGGAAGGTTATTTGTACCATCTAATCTGCGCCACAAAGTAATTAGGGAACATCACAACTCTGTGCTTGCTGGTCATCCAGGTGGTAAGGCAACTGCGGACCTCCTTTCTCATCGTTTTTGGCGGCCAGGGCTGCATCGGGATGTGATTGAACATGTGTCTGCTTGTAGTATTTGCGCACGTTCTAAAGTATCGCATACCCGTCCATGTGGTATTCTTCTTCCACTACCTATTCCTAGCAGGCCATGGACACACTTGTCCATGGATTTTATTACTGACCTACCGGTATCTGCAGGCAAAACTGTGGTTTTGGTGGTTGTAGATAGGTTCAGTAAAATGGTTCACGTCGTCGCATTACTGGCATGTCCGAATGCCAAAACTCTTGCTCAGGTGTTTATAAGTGAGATCGTGAAGCTTCACGGGGTTCCCTCTGATGTGGTGTCAGATCAGGGGACCCAGTTTGTTTCCAAGTTCTGGAGAGCTTTCTGTTCTCGACTGGGGGTGCAACTGTCCTTTTCCTCTGCCTTCCATCCTAAGTCGAATGGGCAGAACGAACGCATTAACCAGAATCTGGAGACTTACCTCAGGTGTTTTGTCTCCGAAAACCAGGAGGAATGGGCATCTTACTTACCGCTGACAGATTTTGCAATTAATAATCATCACCAAGAATCTACCAGCAGGTCACCATTCTTTGGTGCATACAGTTTCCATCCACAGTTTGGTACTTTTAGTGGGGTAGGGACTTCGGGAGTTCCTGAAGAGGAACGTTTTGCTTTGCCGCTCTCCTCGGTGTGGCGGGGGGTTCTGAGTAATTTGAAGATCATGGGAGACAGGTACAAACGTATGGCAGACATGAAACGCTCGCCAGGTCTGGACCTGAGTGTGAATGACTTTGTGTGGTTGTCTACCAGGAATATCAAGTTGAAGGTTTCTTCCTGGAAGCTGGGGCCTAGGTTTATTGGTCCCTATAAAAAAACGCCGTCATTAACCCAGCAGCGTTTCGTCTTGAGCTACCTAAGGCCCTTAAGATCCACTATGTCTTTCACAGGTCTGTGCTCAAGAAATATGTAGAACCTTTTAAGTTCTCACCCCTACCGCTGCCCCCAATCATGGTTGATGGTAATTTGGAGTTTCAGATTTACAGGATTGTAGATTCTCGTCTCCAGCGTCGTTCCCTACAAAACTTGGTGCACTGGAAGGGTTATGGTCCAGAGGACAGGATGTGGGTTTCAGCATCAGAGGTGAATGCCCCCAGGTTGGTTCGTGCATTTCACACCTGCTATCCTGAGAAACCTGGTCCTGAGTATCCGTAAGCCACTCGTAGAAGGGGGGTACTGTCATGGGTGTCTCAGGTGTTATAGACAGTAGCTTTGAATCTGGCTGTAGAAGGTCACTACACTTGGCATTGCAGATACCTTCTTAATCCGTCCTTTAAGACCCAGGGGCGACCTCCCCCCTGCTGTTAATTGATAAACCCTTGCAAGGGAGTTAAAAACTCTCAGTTTGCTGCAGGAAACCGCCGGTGATACTTCTATGTACTTTTGTGCATGCTTGGAGCACTAGCTGTTGGCTGGCTTCTTCTCTGGTGCCCTTGGAGGACAGTTGGCGTTTCTCTTTTGGTGTCTGCTCAAGCTAAGTTAATCCCCTTGTTTGTCTACCTTGTTGTCTTTAGTTTGTAGTGGGGCCTGACCAGTGCTCACCCCTCCCCCTCCCTATCTAGGGCCAAGCTCTAGGGACATACAGGGTTTAGGGTTCTGCTCAGTGATAGGTGTGGAACCTACCTACAGTGAAGGAAATAATTATTCGATCCCTTGCTGTTTTTGTTTTTGCCAAGTGACAAAGACATGAACAATCTATAATTTTAAGTGTAGGTTAATTTTCACATTGAGAGATAGAATGTCAAAAAAAAATTCAAGAAAATCACATTGTATAAATTAGATAAATTTGTTTGCATTTTGCAGTGAGAAATAAGTATTTGTTTCCTCTGGCAAACAACACTTAATACTTGGTGGCAAAACATTTGTTGGCCAGCACAGCAGTCAGACGTTTTTTGTAGTTGATGATGAGGGTTGCGCACATGTCAGGAGGAATTTTGGTCCACTCCTCTTTGTAGATCATCTCTAAATCATTCAGATTTTGAGGCTGTCGCTTGGCAACTCGGAGCTTCAACTCCCTCCATAAGTTTTCTATGGGGTTAAGGTCTGGAGACTGGCTAGGCCACTCCATGACCTTAATGTGCTTCTTTTTGAGCCACTCCTTTGTTGCCTTGGCTGTTTGTTTTGGGTCATTGTCTTACTGGAAGACCCAGCCACGACCCATTTTTAATGTCCTGGCGGAGGGAAGGAGGTTGTCACTCAGGATTTTACGGTATATGGCTCCATCCAATCTCCCATTGATACGGTGAAGTAGTCCTGTGCCCTTAGCAGAGAAACACCCCCAAAACATAATGTTTCCACCTCCGTGCTTGACAGTGGGGACGGTGTTCTTTGAGTCATAGGCAGCATTTCTCTTCCTCCAAATACAGTGAGTTGAGTTAATGCCAAAGAGCTCAATTTTTATCTCATCTGACCACAGCACCTTCTCCCAATAACTGACAGAATCATCCAGGTGTTCATTGACAAACTTCAGACGGGCCTGCATATGAGCCTTCTTGAGCAGGGGGACCTTGCGGGCACTGCAGGAATTTAAACCTTTAAGGCGTAATGTGTTACCAATGGTTTTCTTGGTGACTGTGGTCCCAGCTGCCCTGAGATCATTAACAAGTTCCCCCCGTGTAGTTTTAGGCTGATCTCTCACCTTCCTCATGATCAAAGATACCCCACAAGGTGAGATTTTGAATGGTGCCCCAGATCGATGTCGATTGACAGTCATTTTGTATTTCTTTCATTTTCTTACTATTGCACCAACAGTTGTCTCCTTCTCACCCAACGTCTTACTTATGGTTTTGTAGCCCATTCCAGCTTTGTGCAGGTCTATGATCTTGTCCCTGACATCCTTAGAAAGCTCTTTGGTCTTGCCAATGTTGTAGTGGTTAGAGTCTGACTGATTAATTGAGTCCGTGGACAGGAGTCTTTTATACAGGTGACTATGTAAGACAGCCTGTCTTTAATGCAGGTAACACCGAGTTGATTAGGAGCATCTAACTGGTCTGTAGGAGGCAGAACTCATAATGGTTTGTAGGGGATCAAATACTTATTTCTCACTGCAAAATGCAAATAAATGTATCTAATTTATACAATGTGATTTTCTTGATTTTATTTTTGGATATTCTATCTCTCAATGTTAAAATTAACCTACCCTTAAAATTATAGACTGTTCATGTCTTTGTCAGTGGGAAAACTTACAAAAACAGCAAGGGATGAAATAATTATTTCCTTCACTGCATATAGGGATTGTAGGGTAGGCAGGGTGATATTAGATCTGCCTAGGGGTCTCCACTCCCCCTTTCCCTAGTGTTTGGGCTTCTTGCCCCTCTTCCCTTCGTGTTGCACTTAGTCTTTCCCACACCTTGCGTGACACAAATATCCGTTTGCAATAGTAATATTAGTTAAAAAAAAGTCTGGCAGCACTCCAATAGTTCATTTGTGAAAAAGTGGACTTTATGAGCTTGATCAAGCTTTATCAAGCTTGATAAAAGCTGTACACAGTCGAAACGTCGCCACACCATACGGGCTAATAAAGTACACTTTTTTTCACAAATGAACTCTTGGAGTGCTGCCTGTCTTTTTTGACTACTATCTACAGTTGAAACCAGAAGTTTACATACACTATATAAAAAGACACATATGCATGTTTTTCTCAATATCTGACATGAAATCAGAATAAACCTTTCCCGTTTTAGGTCAATTAGGATTACCATAATTTTTAATATTTGCCAAATGTCAGAATGAGAGAGAGGGAATGTTTTACGGCATTTCCACTCCATTCTAATGGGGATAAAAGTGTCCCTTTCTGGGGATCGGTGGGGGACCTGGCAGTCGGACCCCCACCAGTCTAGAAGTTACTTACTACCTATCCTGCGGCTAGGTGATATCTTGCTCCAACCTGAATACCCCTTTAATGTTGTCTGATATTTCTCTATTAGTAAATGACAAGTTGTACAATTTCCCTAGTGAATACAGATTTACAGTAGGCCTCATGCATATAACGATATTACGAACCTGTGTGATGCTGAGCCTCAAATATGCAAACAGCAATAACAGCCATATTCTAGCATACTGAATAAACACACAGACACAATGGAACAACTTCTCTATATGAGTTGTCACAGATATAACATCTCGGTCGTGTCTCAGTTTACTCCAACTTCACCTCGGATTTTAATGCCTTGCTTTGGTTGTGCATCATAAGCTTACAAAGAATTAAAGGGTGCAGAGCTGATATTCTACCAGGAGAGGGAGACAAAGTCCATTTAGCATTTGGTGGTTGCAACTGTAATGTCAACTTTTCACCACTAGGGACATATTGAGTCAAAATGGTGTCATAGGTATAGCAAATTCTTATTAGCATCACTTTGAGGGCTCACTCACACCTCCATATAAATCAGACTAGTGCTGTCCGATTTTTTATCGGATAGCACTCAGACCAATGTTATTCAATGGGGCAGTGCTGCTGACAGGTTTTTTTTTTTTCATTGACAGAATCTGTGTGAAAAAAATCGCAGCATGCTGTGATTTCACTCCAAAATCAGATGGGTGTGAGAAGAAAATTGCATGCCATACGGCCCATGGGCATAGCATCCAATTTTTATGGATAAATTACAATTCTGTAACATTGAAAACTGTAAATGGTCCTGTAAATGATTAACAGCTGCTGAGTAAAAAAAAAATCGGATGAAAATCGGACGGAATTCTTTTATACGCTCGTGTGACCTTAGCCTTAATCAGGCTCTAGTAAGATGCTAACAAGGTGAACACACACCTTTTGGTAACATGTGTTTAAAGGGGTTGTCCAGTATTAGAAGAAAAGCCTGTAGTCACTATATGTGACTGCAGGCTGTCAAATCGTGACAGTAGGCGATGCACACACTGTCAATATTCCACGTGTTGACTGGTCTCATCTGGCTTCTCCTAATTCTCTTCCATTGAGAGTCTAGTCTGCATATGACCACAAGTATACAAATCAAATACATGTTGCCATGTGACTGCCCAACCTTGCGGGGAATACAGGAGAATTGTGACAGTGTGCGCATCGTACACTGTCATGATTTGGCAGTCTACAGTCAAATTGAGCAACTGCAGAATATTCTTCTAAGGCTTGTGGTAAGACGACTCACTCGGCCGCTTTCGGAAGTAAACTCAGGAACCAGGTTTTCTCTGCAGGCTTTATTGTATGGCATAAAGCCCTGCAGCTCCAGCAAAATAAACATGGCCTTACTGGCGAAACAACAAAACAAAAGATAAAACAATAGCACAGTCCTTAGGAGTGTGGAGTTCGCCCACATAGGTTGTAGTCCCAGCCTTCAGTTCCTTCCTGAGCTGTAACTTTTACAGTCTGGAGACCTTGCCTTTCCAGACACAACAACAGAAAAAAAAATATGGACTGAGCATTTAAACCCTGCTCGGCCACACCCTCAGGGGAGATAGTGTGAATGGCTTCCCATCCTCTTTTCCATTCACAAAAAAACACACCCTTTACTGAGTTAACCCCCAACAACATGCTGGCAGAAATTTTGCAGGTTTTAGTTCACCCAGGCTAGCCACCTGAGTGACACATACCTCCCCTCGTATATCACACTAGTGACTCTGTCACATATTCCCCCCCTCTGCCCAAAGCTAGGGGTTTGGGCACCTTCCCATACCAGACAGGGAATTCTAGAAAGGGTATTAGCGTTCCCATGTAACTTCCCGGGCCTATGCTCTATGTGAAAGTTAAAGTTCGGAAGAGCTAGGAACCATCTAGTTATCCTGGCATTTTTACCCCTCTTTTCCCTCAACCATCTCAACAGGTCATGGTCTGACACCAACTTAAACGTCCTGCCTAGTAAGTAATATCTTAGTGTATCTACTGCCCACTTTATGGCTAAACACTTTTTCTACTATTGCGTAGTTCTTCTCACAGGTTTAAACCTTCCGGCTTAGATAGAGAATGGGATGTTCTTCCCCATTTATCTTTTGAGAAAGTACGGCTCCTAGACCAACCTCTGAAGCGTCTATCTGGACCACAAACTCTTTCTTGAAGTCTGGTGCAACCAGTGCTATCTTCAACTATTGAAACGCGGTCTCTGTTTCCTCTGTCCACCCCACCATGGTTGATCTGGTGCCTTTTAGGAGATCCGTCTGTGGCGCGGCCATCATGGCAAAATTTGGGATAAACCGCCAGTAATACCCCACCATTCCCAGGAACACTCTCACTTGCTTCTTGGAGAGCAGTTGCAGCCAGGTCTGGATTGCCTCCACTTTATTGACTTGCAGCTTTATTTCGCCTCTCCTAACGACATAGCCCAAGTACTTGGCCTCCTCTTTTCCAACGGCGCATTTTTTCTGATTTCTTGTAAATCCCGCCTTCCTTAGAGCATACAGAACGGCCTGTAGTTTAGGTAGATGACTAACCCAGTCTGGGCTAAAGACTACAATGTCGTCAAGGTAGGCTGTGGCATACTTCTTATGTGGGGCTAGGATCCGATCCATAGCCCTCTGGAAGGTGGCTGGGGCCCCCTGTAGCCCGAATGGCATCCGGTGTATTGAAAGCACCCATCAGGTGTCAAAAAAGCCATCTTCTCTTTGGCCGTCTGGGACATGGGGGTCTGCCAATAGCCTTTCATCAAGTCAAGAGTGGTGATGTTCCTCGCTGGTCCCAGCGGGGCATCGGGTACGCATCACACTTGAAAACCTCTTTCAGCCAGTGGTAGTCATTACAAAACCTTCCCTCTCCATTGTGTTTTGGCACGAGGACGATTGGGCTCGACTACCCACTCTTTGACTCCTCTATAACACCAAGGTCTGACCCAAACATCCTCTTCACCTCGATAGAGATGACCTCCTGGCATGCTTCCGGAATCTGGTACGGCTTCAGATTCTCTCTTACATGTGGCTCTGTTAGCATGTCATGCTCTACCACTTGAGTATGCCCCGGCAACTCGGAGAACAGGTCTCGATTCCGCTGTAGTAGTTCTCGACACTGTTGCTTCTAGGCCAGCAATAGAGTCTCTGCTATAGTGACCTTTTCCACTTTGCCTTCGGGAGCGGCTCCTAGGCAAGGAGCTCCCACGGGTTCCCGATCTCGCCATTGCTTGAGGAGGCTTACATGGTACACTTGGTGTGGCTTTCTTCAGCCAGGCTGGTGGACTCGGTAGTTCACTTCACTGAGTTTCTCCACCACCTTATACGGGCCTTGCCACTTGGCCAGGAAGTTACTTTCAACAGTGGGAATGAGAACCAGAACGCGATCCCAAGGCTGGAAGTGTCTCAGTCTGGCCGACCGGTTATATACCCTCTCCTGGGCTTCTTGCGCCCGGAGGAGATGTTCCTTCATGATGGGCATCATCGCCATTCTCTCGTGTATCTGGGCGACATGTTCGATGATGTTTCGGTGGGGCGTGACCTCGGCCTCCCAGGTTTCCTTGGCGATGTCTAGGCGACCCCTTACATGCCGGCCATACAGAAGCTTGAATGGAGAGAAGCCAGTGGAGGCTTGAGGAACTTCTCTGATGGAGAAGAGCAGGAACGGTAGCAGATAATCCCAGTCACGTCCATTCTTCTCGACGACCTTTTTGAGCATCGCTTTCAGGGTCTTATTAAAGCGGTCCACCAGGTCATCGGTCTGCGGATGGTAAACGGAGGTTCGCAGCTGGGTAATCTCAAGAACTTTACACAGCTCCTTCATCACCTTGCTCATGAATGGGGTTCCTTGGTCCGTCAGGATTTCCTTTGGCAGGAAGGTCCTGGAACAGATGTGGACAAGTTCTTGGGCTATGCTCCTACTGGATGAGTTCCTTAAGAGTACCACTTCGGGGTACCGGGTCGCATAGTCCATGACCCCCAGGATGTATTGGTGGCCCGGGCCAATTTAACTAAGGGGCCCATGAGGTTCATGGCAATCCTCTCAAAGAGAACTTCTATTACAGGTAGTGGAACTAAGGGACTACGGAAGTGAACGGTGGGCACGGTTATCTGCAGGTGGGGCAGGACCTACAATAGTTGAAGATCTCTCGGTAACATCCTGGCCCATAGAACCTCCTCACTATTCTCTCCTGATTTTTTCAACCCCTAGGTGTCCCCCCAGAAAATGTGAGTGGGCCATGTCTAATACCCTCCGATGGTATGGCCCTGGAACTAACAGCTGTTCCACTACCTCTTCACCTTTTAGTTTGGTTACCCAGTAAAATAGTTCCCCCTGAACTGCAAAGTGTGGGTACCTGGTGTCCGCCCCGGCTCTTGAGCAACACCATTACAAACCTTAACATTGTCCCACGCCCCTTTCAAGATCAAGTTTCGAACTTGAGCTGACCCAAAGTTCTCTCCAGGCAGCTCTAATTCAGGGAAGTCGCCCCCCTCAGTCACAGTCTCGTCCTCATCGCCGGCAAGGACACACAGTGGGAACTCATCCACTTCCGATGACAACCGGGATATTTCTTTAGGGTCCTGGCTTTTGTCCCTGTGAATCAGTCTGGATCCCTTCCCCACAAGTCCCAGAATAAGGGAAAATCGCGCCCCAATATGACGGGATGTATCTGGTCCTTGACCACCCCGACCTCGTGGGATTGGGCGCCACAGTCTGTTCCGACTGTCACTCTAGCCACCCGGTAGTTCTTGGTGTTCTTGGTAGGTGGAGAAGGGTGGCACTGATTAAAGTTACCAGAGTCCCGGAGTCCAACAGCCCCAGGACCATCACTCCATTAACGGATACGGCACATGCCTGTGGCCCCTTGCCGGGTTGACAGTCCACACTGCAGTCTGGGTAAGCATAGTATGAATATCGTCTGCCTAGACTGCAGTCCATTGGCTCAGCAGACGTATGACACTGGGCAGCTACGTGTCCTGGATTACGACATTGCCAACACATCACTTCCTTCACAACAGTCCTAGTAGCCCCTTCAGTGGAAGTGTGACGCCCCCAGTTGTGGCTCTGAACCCCTTCTGTGGTGAACCCGTCCCCTTTTGGGCACTCCAGTACAGGGAGGTGGCTATGTCGGGCTTCCACAGGGATTTTTCGACCACTTGGTACCTCTCTACCAGACCCACGAGGTCGTCTGCATTTTGAGGGTCGCCCTGGGCAAGCCAGGTCTACACCGACCTGTTTAGGGAATGGATGAACCTGTCCATCACCACACGCTCAACCATCTGGGCAGGAGAGGAGGACTCTGGCTGCAGCCATTTCAGGAGAAGATGTGACAAGTCAAACATCTGTGAGCGTGGAGGTTTGTCGCCAGCATATGCCCAGTGGTCGACCCTTTGCGCTCTGACATACTCACTCCTGAGCATGCCAATATTTCGGTTTTTAATTTGGCATATTCCTTTGCGTCCTGTAAAGTCAGATCGTAATAGGCCTTCTGCGGCTCCTAGGTCAAATATGGCGCCAGAACCTCCGCCCACTGCTCCAGCACCAATCTCTCCCATTTTGCCACCCTCTCAAAAACAGACAGGAACGCATCAACATCATCCCCCGTGGTCATCTTCTGTAACGCTCTCCTTACCGTCTTCCTGACGTATGCGTCATCACCTGGACTTGTCGGAGCCGTCGCCTTGCCACGGATCGCTTCTGCCAATAACTCCATCTTTTGCTGCTGTTGGCGATGCTGATCCTCTTGCTGCTGTTTCTGGAGCTGAATTTGTTGCATGAGCAGCTTAATGTTCTCTTGTTGCTGCTGTAGCTGCTCACAGAGCTGCTGCATGCTCTGATGGCTCTGCAAGTGCTGTTGCTTCATGCTCTGCTGGCTCTGCACCAGGTGCTTAAGTAGCTCTGTCATGCTGCCGGACGTCTCCTGCTGGCTGACAGCCTTTACCCAGGACATCCACAGGTCTCAATAGCAGGTACACGTGTTCCTGGAATCTTGGCACGCACTCTCGCACCAACTGTGGTAAGACGACTCACTCGGCTGCTTTTGGAAGTAGACTCAGGAACCAGGTTTTCTCTGCAGGCTTTATTGTGTGGCATAAAGCCCTGCAGCTCCAGCAGAATAAACACTGCCTTACTGGCAAAACAACAAAACAATAGATAAAACAATAGCACAGTCCTTATTAGTGTGGGGCTCGCCCACGCAGGTTGTAGTCCCAGCCTTCAGCTCCTTCCTGAACCATAGCTTTTACAGTCTGGAGACCTTGCCTTTCCAGACACAACAACAGAAAAAAAAATAGGCACTCAGCATTTAAACCTTGCTCAGTCACCTGGGGGGAGGTAGTGTGAATTGCTTCCCATCCTCTTTTCCATTCACAAAAAAAAACATACCCTTTAGTGAGTTAACCCCCAGCATATAACATGCTGGCAGAAATTTTGCAGGTTTTAGTTCACACAGGCTAGCAACCTGAGTGACACATACCTCCCCTCGTATATCACATCAGTGACTCTGTCACAGGCTATATTCACATGTTCAGCATTGGATCAGTATTTCACATCAGTATTTGTAAGCCAAAACCAGGAGTGGGTGAAAAATACAGAAGTGGTGACGTGTTTCTATTATACTTTTCCTCTGATTGTTCCTCTCTTGATTTTGGCTTACAAATACTGATATGAAATGCTGACCAAATACTGAACGTGTACACTAGAGATGAGCGGTGTTTGACTCGAACTGTTCGCCAATCTCAAATTCGAGCTGTTTTGGGCGGTGTTCGAGCCATTCGGCGAACACAAACAATTTGAAAAAAATTTGGCTGTTCGAGGTTATGTTCGATAACTGTTCGTGAACCAAAATCATAACTGGATTTTTTCTCAGTAATGCTGAAAATGAATGTTAATACGCAGTTTGAGTGTACAGCGGGGTGGGGCGGGGGGAGGGGCAGGGGATGGATCTCTGCAGAAATAATGAAGATCTCCATTTTTTTTTCTCTTTCCCGCATTTACAGTGGGGAGGTGCAGTCTGTCAGCCTATCAGCAGCGCACACACGGAGAGAACTGCTTTTTTTCACACAAGCAAGGGCATGTGTCATTGGCAGTGTATGTCACATGTCCTTGCCCTATAAGACCCAGCCATTTTCCCCGTCGCCACCATTTTCTCACTGCTGCAGCTGCGTGTTAGACGGCACCGCTGTTGCTGTGTGCGCTATACTTTGTTAATTTCAAGCCAATTTTCGCACAAATCTACAGATAGCTTGGGAGTAGGGAATAGTTGTGATTGCAGTCCTTTTAAGGACTAGGTTACATCATTTCCTACGACTTTTATCAGGCAGGTCTGTGCTCTTAAATAGATAGGTTGGGAGTAAAGACTAATTGTAATTGCAGCCCTTTTCAGGGCTAGGTTACATCAGTTCCTATCACTTTTTGCCAGGCAGGTCTGTTTTAGTGCTGTGCAAGTTTTTTTCACAGCATTTGGCTAAATCTAGCAAAGCAAATCCTTTTTGGTCTCTTGCAGTGTGTGTTAGTCAGTGGAGTAGCCTATCTGTGTTGCAAGCTACACCACCTGTGTATAGAATACAATTTTTTTTACTGCACCTAGTGAAGTAAAACCTTTTGGGCATAGCATCATTCTATTAGTCCATCTAAACTAACCTCCACCAGGTTGCAAATTCAAAATAATTTTTATCTGCATCTAGCTCTGAAAAAATATTTCGGCTTGTAGCAGTGTGTGGGACTTGTTCTATTAGTCTATCTATACTAACCTCCACCAGGTTGCAAATTCAATATAATTTTTTTCTGCATCTAGCTCTGAAAAAATATTTCGGCTTGTAGCAGTGTGTGGGACTTGTTCTATTAGTCCATCTATACTAACCTCCACCAGGTTGCAAATTCAAAATAATTTTTATCTGCATCTAGCTCTGAAAAAAATATTTTGGCTTGTAGCAGTGTGTGGGACTTGTTCTATTAGTCCATCTATACTAACCTCCACCAGGTAGCAAATTCAATATAATTTTTATCTGCATCTAGCTCTGAAAAAATATTTCGGCTTCGGCTTGTAGCAGTGTGTGGGACTTGTTCTATTAGTCCATCTATACTAACCTCCATCAGGTTGCAAATTCAATATAATTTTATTCTGCATCTAGCTCTGAAAAAATATTTCGGCTTGTAGCAGTGTGTGGGACTTGTTCTGTTAGTCCATCTATACTAACCTCCACCAGGTTGCAAATTCAAAATAATTTTTATCTGCATCTAGCTCTGAAAAAATATTTCGGCTTGTAGCAGTGTGTGGGACTTGTTCTATTAGTCCATCTATACTAACCTCCACCAGGTTGCAAATTCAATATAATTTTTTTCTGCATCTAGCTCTGAAAAAATATTTCGGCTTGTAGCAGTGTGCAGGACTTGTTCTATTAGTCCATCTATACTAACCTCCACCAGGTTGCAAATTCAATATAATTTTTATCTGCATCTAGCTCTGAAAAAATATTTCGGCTTCGGCTTGTAGCAGTGTGTCTATTAGTCCATCTATACTAACCTCCACCAGGTTGCAAATTCAAAATAATTTTTATCTGCATCTAACCCAGCCAATACTTTTGGGCTAATACCACAGTTTGGCCACTCAGCTCTGCTCGGTTCCCATCCATTGTTTTTTGTGCAAACAACTCCAGAGTTGTCAATTAGTTAACCACCAAAATGAATGGAAAAAGGCCTGCTGCTGGTGGAAAGGGGAATAGGCGTGTTGGGAAGGGAAAAAAAGGTTGTGTCCGTGGGGTAGGTGTTAAAGCAACAGTAACATCTGCAGAAGAAAGACCATCTTCCAGCCAAACTAAGATGTCTACTTCTTTTAGTGGACAATATGATAAGATCCCTTTCTTACGGCCACGCCAATCGCTACAAATTCCAGATGAGGCACAAAAACAGCAGGTGCTTCAATGGATATCAAGTGCTCCTTTAAGTGGGCTCTCCTCCACCTCAACTTCAACATCACAAATACTCCAGTCCTCAGAGGTGTCACCCCAATCGCACTTGCTTCCTCACAGCTCCCAAGTCTCCAGCTGCCCGTCTGAGTATGGGGTAGAACAGATGGTTGAGTCTGCAGAGCTGTTTACTCATACTATAGCCTGGGAATCAGAGGTTGGCTCCAGAGCTTCTGTGAATCCAGACGAGGAAATGAGCTGCACTGATGCCCAGAATCTTTATGAGTCGGATCCAGGACCAGACGCAGAAGGTTCTGACCATAATGTCGACCCTCGTTCCCAAACTGTAACTACTGTTGGTGGAGACAATGAGGAAGACGATGATGAGACTCAAATACCTGATTGGAGCGACAACTTTAGTTTTTTGTCAGGGCAGGAAGAGGTTGGCTCTGAGGACGACGGGTGTGATAACACACAGGGTGATGATGACTAGGTTGGAGATCCCACTTACTGTCAACCCACAGTCAGCCAGTCGATGAGGTCAGCAGAGGAGGTGGAGGAGGATGCTAGTGACGGCGAGGTCAGGTTGCGCCTTCCTGGACAGAGACGTAGTACTGGAAGCACGTCAACAACTGCATCCTCAAACACAACTCTGCCTCTGACCACAAGTCGTGGTGGCTCTTCAGGTCGCATGGGTGCTAAGCCTTGCATAGCCTGGGCATTTTTTCAGATCGATAAAGATGACCCAACTCGTGTTATCTGTAACATTTGTCAGCAAAAGCTAAGTAGAGGCCAAAAAATACATAGTTTGAGTACTTCATGCATGAACCGGTACATGGATATGAAGCATAAGTTGCAGTAGGAAGCTCACTGTGCTACAATGCGGCCTAGCCGGCCGGGCCAACCACCGTCTGCCACATCTTGTGCATCCGCGGCCTCTTCATCCTCTGTGACTGGGGGGACAGCAGTCACACCTGTTTTGGGACGCAGACCTGCCACCTCTTTACCCGCAACAGCCAGCGTGATTGGCAGGTCATAATTTTCTTTGGAGGTGGAAACACCAGCTGGTGTTCAGCGCTGTCCGACATCGATAGCACCACCTTTGGATCAAGGCAACCTAACATGTCCGCCTGCATCTTCCTCACAGACCGGCAGTTTGCCGGGAACACCCTTCTCAACCCCGTCTAAGCACAACAACCAGCCCTTGGTCCCTCAGATGTGGACAAGTAAAAGACCATTTCCTCCTAGCCATGAGAAAGCTAAGAGGTTGAATTTCACCATCTGCAAGCTCTTGGCTACAGAAATGCTGCCTTTCCACCTGGTGGACACAGAGGATTTTCGAGACCTTATGTCCGTCGCAGTGCCCCAGTACCAGATGCCCAGTCAGCACTACTTCTCAAAGAAAGGTGTGCCTGCGCTCCACCAGCATGTTGCACACAACATCACCGCTTCTTTGAGAAACTCTGTGTGTGACAGGGTGCATTTCACCACAGACACTTGGACAAGTAGGCATGGACAGGGGCGTTACATGTTGCTGACTGGGCACTGGGTAACTATGGTGACAGCAGGACAAGGGGCTGCTGTCCAAGTCTTGCCGTCCCCACGAGTTGTGCGTCAATCCTCTTTATCTCGAAGTTCCTCCACTGCTTCTGCCTCCTCAACCTCCTCTCGGTCCTCCACCTGCACCCAAAGCCTGTCTGGTCATGCCATAAGCTTTCTAACTGCGCAGAAGGGATCCTCCACACCTCCTTACTATGCTGGCAGCAGGGCTCAACGTCATCAGGCAGTTTTTACTTTGAAATGTCTGGGAAATGTGAGTCACACAGCTGAGGAGTTGTGGTCAGCTCTGGAGAACCAGTTTCATGAATGGTTGTCTCCACTGGACCTGAAACCAGGGAAGGCCGTGTGCGACAATGCTGCAAACCTGGGTGAGGCCCTTCGCCGGGGCAATGTCACACACGTGCCTTGTATGGCTCACGTGTTGAACCTTAATTTTTAGCCCATTATCCCGGACTAGATGGCCTTCTGCAGAGGGCACGGTCGCTGTGTGCTCACTTCCGCCGTTCGCATCCCACAGCTCAGCGACTTACATCTCTACTGAAGTCGTTGGGCCTGCCACTTCACCGGCTAAAATGCGATGTGCCTACCCGGTGGAATTCAACTCTGCACATATTGCAGCGACTGTGGCAGCACCGACAAGCCCTGGTGCAATACGTTCTGACGTATAGCCTGGGCCAACGAGATCCAGAGGTGGGGCAAATCACGCTGGAGGAGTGGTCTCAGATCAGGGACCTATGCACCCTTCTGCACAGTTTTGAAATGGCGACGAAGATGTTTAGTGCTGACGATGCCATTATCAGCATGACTATTCCGGTGATTTACATGCTGGAGCACATGTTAAACAGAATTCGGAGTCAGGTGGTGGCACAAGAAGAGGTGGAGGAAGTAGAGGAGGAGGAGTTGTATGCGGAAGGGCTAACATCTGCAAGGTCCAGACGGTCAGCAGCACCAAGGCGGCAGGCATGTGAGGGTGGGGGAGATGGTTTTACCAGGGCGCATGGTAGCAGCCAAACTAGTGAGGAAGGTGCAGGACCCAGGAAGAAGTGGAGGACGAACTGATGGAAGACTCATCAGATGAGGGAGACCTTGATCACATTTCTGTTGTGCGAGGTTGGGGGGAGAGGGCAGAGGAAGGAAGCATGATTGTTACCTCGCCACCAACACAACAGGGACTTGGTGCTCCTGGATGCGCAAGACACATGAGTGCCTTCTTGCTGCACTACCTGCAACATGACCCTCGAATTGTGAGAATTAGAAATAATCCTGACTACTGGGTTGCCACACTGTTTGATCCCCGGTACAAAAGTAAATTTGCAGAAATTATTCCTGCCATAGAAAGAGATGCACGCATGCAGGAGTATCAGCAGAGACTGTTGCAGAATCTTACATGTGCTTTTCCACAAAACACTAGTGGTGCACGTAGTGAATCTCACAGTTCCAACTTGCCAACCGTGGGACCGTCGAGTGTTCAGCACTCAAAACGTAACAGAAACACAGTATCTGCTGGTAACATCAATTTTACGGAATCATTTCACCACTTTTTTAGCCCATCCTTTGCAAGGCCATAGGAGACAAGAAGTCTGACACATAGTCAACGCATAGAGACGATGGTACAGGAGTATCTCCAAGTAAACATTGAAGCCATGACTGTGTCACTGGACCCTTGCTCTTTTTGGGCTTCCAATCTGGATAAATGGCCGGAGCTCGCCACTTACGCCTTGGAGATCTTGTCATGCCCCACAGCCAGCGTTCTGTCTGAATGTGTGTTCAGCGCTGCTGGTGGTGTGCTGACAGATAAGCGCACGCGGCTCTCCACTGATAATGTAGACAGACTCACGTTCATAAAGATCAATGGATCCGAAATGACTTTTCTACCCCTGTGTCATCCTGGGGAGAGTAAAAGCTTGATGATTTGTTAAAATCACCTCACCAACCGTTTTAAGCTTTCAAATTACTAATCATGTTTATCTGTATCTTGGCTGGAAAGTAATTTGGGCCTTGTAGCAGTGTGCAGTACTGATTCTATTAGGCCATCTATGCTAAACTCCACCAGATTTAAAATTACTAATCATGTTTATCTGTATCTTGGCTGTAAAATAATTTGGGCCTTGTAGCAGTTTGCAGTACTGATTCTATTAGGCCATCTATACTAAGCTGCACCAGCTTTCAAATTAATAATAATTTTTAGCTGCATCTAGCCCGGAAAATAATTTTGGGGCTCCCAGATGCGCAAGACACATGAGTGCCTTCTTGCTGCACTACCTGCAACATGACCCTCAGATTGTCAGAATTCGAAATAATCCTGACTACTGGGTTGCCACACTCTTAGATCCCCCACACTCTTCGATCAACCTTTTCATTTTAATAAAGAACAAAAAAATGGTCATTTTTGAAATTATAAGCATTAGCAGGTTATTAGAAACTGAAATCAAACAGTTTTCAACTCAAACTTTATTGTAGGTGATGTTACATTTGCACATAGGACCCCTTGTTCGAAAGGAGCTTCTGAACTCTCTCGTCCATTGAATTTGTCAGGTTTTGGATGGTTTCTGCTTCAATTGTTTTGCATGAGGACAGAATACCCTCCCAGAGCTGTTGCTTAGATGTGAACTGCCTCCCGCCATCATAGACACTCCTTTTGATGATGCTCCAGAGGTTCTCAATGGGGTTGAGGTCAGGAGAGCATGGGGGTCACACCATAAGTTTGTCCCCTTTTATGCCCATATCAGCCAGAGATGCAGATGTGTTATGTGCAGCATGAGACGGTGCATTATCATGCATGAAAATGATCTTGCTGCAGAATACACGGTTCTTCTTCTTGAACCATGGCAGGAAGTGCTGTTTGAGAAACTCCACATACATTATGGAGTTCATCTTTACCCCTTCAGGGATCCTAAAGGGGCCGACAATCTCTCTCCCCATGATTCCAGCCCAAAACATTACTGCACCTCCTCCCTGTTGGCGCCATAGCCGTGTTTGCATGGGGTGTCCATCAACCAGCCATCCTCCACTCCATCCATCTGGACCATCGAGCGTTGCACGGCACTCATCGGTGAACAAAACAGTTTTGAAGTCAGTCTTCATGTATTGTTTGGCCCACTGGAGCCGTTTCTGCTTGTGTACAGTGGATAGAGGAGGTTGACAGGATGGCTTACGCACAGCTGCAAACCTCTGAAGGACCCTGCATCTTGTTGTTCGGGGGACGTTGGAGGCACCAGCAGCTTCAAAAACTTGTCTGCTGCTATGACAAGGCTTTTTTGCCGCTGCTCTTTTAACCTGACGTAATTGCTTGTAGGAAAGAGTCCTCAATTTTCCCTTATCAGCACGCACACGTGTGTACTGTGAATCAGCTACATACTTCTTGATTGTGCGATGATCAGGATGAAGTGTCTTGGCAATGTTGATTGTAGTCATGCCTTGACCTAAACACTCCACAATTTGTTGCTTCTCAGCAGCCGACACATCCTTTTTCTTTCCCATTTTGGCAGAAAATGTAGGCAGCTTAATAATGTGGGACAGCCTTCTTAAGTAGTCTTGCCTTTCATTGGACACACCTGCCAAACTAATTAGCACAGGTGTCTGCAATTGCTTACAGTGATATAAAGAGCCCTGACACACATCACCATCAATGAGTTTAACTGACAAACAAAAAAATTCTTACTTTATCACTCCTAAACACTTTTTGCATAATAATTTGGAACGCGGTGTACATGTGCTTTTCCACAAAACACCTGTGGTTCACGTAGTGAATCTTACAGTTCTAACTTGCCAACCGTGGTCTGTATGGAGTTGTTCAATAAAGGGCCCAAAATTAAGATAACATAGACGGGAGAGGTCTCTATGAATACGAATTCCTAAGTATTTGATACCCTGTGAGGGCCAGGCAAAGGGAAAGTTGGACTGGATGGAATCCTGTATGGATTTGGGGAGGGAGACATCGAGGGCCTCAGACTTCGCTGCATTGATTTTAAAATTTGACCTTGTAACAAAGTGATCTATTTAAGCCATAACAGCAGGGATGGATATATGTGATTGAGTGATATATACTAGGACATCATCAGCAAATGCAGAGCACTTGTACTCGGTGCCTCCCACCTCAATCCACCTAATATTGGGGTTATGGCGAATTGATGAGAGCAGGTGCTCCGTCACTAGGATGTATAAGAGAGGGGATAGAGGACATCCCTGCCTTGTCCCATTAGTGATTATGAAAGGTGATGAAAATGTTCTGACGCGCCCCCTGGGCCTTGGGGCTCCCGGAGCCGGACCCTTTTTGGTGGATGCTGGGGGTTGTAGCCTCCGTGGCGGCGACCCGCTTCCGTGGCTCAGGGCGGTCAAACCAGTGGCGGAACTATTTATGTGGTTTTGATGTTTAAATGTCCGACTACGCCACCCGAGGATTGCGGTCAGAGTGAACTGCCGCTGCAGGGCAGACCGCTGAGGCTGGTGTTGTGGGTGCAGCAGAGCGTAGTATAACTCCCCACGGGAGGAGTATAGCCTCAGGGCAGTGTATGCGGAGGATGGGGGTGATGGTGCAGGGCAGCAGCAGTAACGACACGGAGTCAGTAATGCAGTCCAGGGCCTTTACTCACAGTTCTTATTATCCAGACCACTTCTGCAAGTAACGGCTGCCCACGTCGTACTGTGCTCACCAGGTGAGGGGCTTGGCCAACTCCCAGATAACTTTGGAGCACTTCACAGGACCCCCTTTGTGTGTCCTTTGTCTGGCCTTTCTTACCAACCCTTCTGTCCGGCTGCCTCGGGCCTCCTCTTGGTAAACTTGGCGCCAGCTTCCCTGACCCTATGTGGTGCCTTCCTAGCTGGTGTAGCGAGGGGCTGCGCCACATAAAATGTCACAGCCTCCGGTTTCTAGCTGAGGGTCATTTCCCGCCTCCACTAGTTTCGGGGACCGGTCTCCCCCTTTGGCCTGACCCCTCCACGCAGGTGGATTCGGGCGTGCGGTGGCGACTCGCCCGTCCGCACCCCTGGGATCCCTTCGTTCCTCATTCCTGGATCCTTCTCCGCTCCTCTTCCTTCCTTCTCCCTCTTCCAGGCCTGGGCCTCTGTTACTAGGCCCGCCTCCGGAGCAGAGCTCATGCAGAGCCCCTGCTCCCTGTCACTTCTGCTCAGACTTCTCTGCACTGAACTAAGATGGTGCCCACCTTTTATACTCCCTTCTCAATGCACCCAGGAACTGCTTCCTCCCTGCTCCTGCACTACAGGGTTCCCCTTCCTCGGTGTCCCCTCCCCCCACTCCAGCCAGGGACAGGGACTGTTGTGCCCATCTCAGGGGCATATTGGTCGCCCTGCCCCACGGCAATGTAGTGTAATGCATGTAGGTGTCGGGGTCCTGATCCACACTCCATCCTTACCTGAGAGTGAGATATCACACCTCTGGGTGAGGTGCAATACCTCTGTAGCAACCGAGCCCTCGGGGTGCTACAGTTCCATTTATCTTCAGCCTAGGTGACGTATTGCGATACAGGGCCGTGATTTTGGCTATAAAAGGGTCCCCTAGACCCTTACCCCAAGCTTTTTAAGATAATAATATATGGCGTGCCAGGAGACTCTATGGAATGCTTTCTCAGCATCCAACGAGAGTATCTAATTACAAATTTTTAACTGCATCTAGCCCAGGAAATATTTTGTGCCTAGTAGCAGTGTCTGCTAGTCAGCGGATTATCCCAGCTGTTAAGCAAGCTACACCACCTGTAGTTTGGACACTAATTTTTTCAAAGGAAATGCTTCGGGCCCCCGGGATACTCAGTGAAGAGCATCGGGATGCACCCCAAGTCACAGGGGCTGGGACTGGCGGTAGGACACCTTGCGGTGGACCGCCAAGCTCGATCCTTATGAAAGCTTTTTAACTGCAGCAGCTTTAGTGGACGCTACTGGAGCTGGAATTCCCGCAGCTGCTGGCATCAGACTTGCCCTCCAATAGATCCTTGTAAAAGGATTTAAAGTGTACTCATTCAAATTAGAGAGACAATTTAAATGAAAAAGCTTAGAGCTGCCTCCACCACAGGGGAGCTCGCTCGACCCACCAGCGGACAGGCACCAGTATTGGGAGAGGGGGGCTGGCCGTCAGGGTCCACCGCAGCTCTGGCACAAACCCGGCGACACGGAGGTCGCACCGGCAGGAACGGACTGGCCGTGTCGGCTTCGCACTTTTTTGGTTTTAGAAGGGCATGACATGCCTATATCTGCGTCTCCCCCTCCTTTTACTCCTCCACCTCTTTTCTTTTCGCATGACTATATGTACTTGTCACTTTTCCATGTGTTAGTTGTGTCTTCTGAGCAGTTTGTCAGCTTTTGGACACCTTTGAAGTGTTTTCTATGTGTTTTCTATGTGTTTCTATGTGTTTTTGTTTGCCTGCCATTGGTTTTAACGGTGTTCGAAGGTGTTCGACGAGCAGTTCGACGAACAGTTCGTCGAACATACGGGTGTTCGACGAACCGAACCGAACTCGACACTACAGGGGTGGCTCAACACTAGTGTACACGTAGCCTTAGACCAAAAAACACTTGAATCCAAAATAGGTTAAATAAAAGAAATGTAACTAAAATCTATCCATGTACATCACAATGTTCTAGACTAGATTTTTTATCAGTGTCAAGGTTTCAGGTGTAATTGGCCAACTATTATCTGTGGTTTAATTAGGTTAACCATGCTTAACCTTCATTTTTCACTTTTTTCTTCTTCTTGCAAGAGTCATAACTTTTCTATTTTTCTGTTGACCTATGCATATGGGGCTTATTTTTTGCGAGGCAAGTTGTACTTTTGAACAACACCATTCATTTTATCAAGTGATGTAAAGGAAAGCAGGAAAAATATTCCAAGTGTGGTGGAATTGCAAAAAAGAATGCAATTTCACTTTTTTTTTTACTTTATTTTATTTTATTTTTTTTTTGGGGGGGGGGGGTGTTACCATGTTCACTATATGGTAAAAATTAGCCTGAAATATGATTTTCCAGGTCAGTGCCAGTATGTTGTACCAAACATGCATGGGTCTTTATTTGATTGATTTTTGAAAAAACATGGGCTTGTGTCACCATTTTCCAAGACCCATAGCGTTTTAAATTTTTGGTCGATGGGGTTGTAATGAGGCTTGTTTTTTGTGCCGTGAGCTGATGTTTTTATTGATACAATTTTGGAGTACATACAATGTTTTGATCATGTCTAATGGGATTTTTTTTGCAGTGTTGCAGCAACTGGAAAAACTTAATTCTGGCATTTAGATTTTTTTTCTCAGAACACCATTTACCAATTGGGTTAATTCATTTTATATTTTGATAGATCAGACTTTTATGGACGTAATGATACCACATATGTGTATTTTTTTTAATGGGGCAAAAGGCAAAATTGAACTGTTAGATTTTTTTTTTTCATATTTTTAAAAACTTTTTTTTTCACCTTTGACTGTATCTGTTAGTCCCCTTAGGGAACAACCAATCGCTTGTGCTATATACAGCAATGAGAAAGGAGAAAAAATGCCAGCAACTACAAAAATAAATAAGTTAAAACATCATATTTATTACAGTACATAAAAATCCAAAGGGGAGAAAAAAAATACATACAAAACATGAGACACCGTGTCTACGCTTTTTGAAACTCATCAAAGTCAGGGAGCCAGCATATGACGTAACTCTACGCCATATGTCAATAAGGGGTTAAATGGTTATCCCCTATCTGTAGGGAATTATTTCCAGCAGTCTATGGGACTGCCATAAATAGCTGATCACTGTACTCTGCTTTTTCCGGCAGTCCTATAGACAATGAATGGAGCAGTGTTCATGTGTGTACACCTCCACTCCATTCAGGATGCAGCTCTTCTTGGGATCGCGAGGGGGGAGGGTTTGGACCACCAGCAACAGTGATATATTGTCTATTCTATGGATAGGGGTTAACTTTCAATTATTGGAATACCCTTTTAATTTCCATGAACTAGCCCAGGCCCAACCTTCTTTGGTCCAAGGGCCACATTGGCATGATGAACTAACCTGGTCGCCACTCTAAAAATTAAAGTGGTATTACCTTCTGTGACATAGGTACAAATTCTACTTACAGGACCCTTACCTCCACCAATCAGCACTATAATGATACGTTCACAATTTTCTGACGAGGATTTAGAAATAGCTTCTGCTCCTAAATCCATATCACAAAACAAAAAACGTGTTGAATATACTTTGAATAAGTTTCCAACTGATATTAATGGAAAAATCTCTTTTAGTGCACACAAACAGCAGATTTTTCTTAATATGAGCCATTAAGATTTATGGGCCGGACATAATCTGCCTCCAGAGATTATTGTAAATGATAGGGAAATTACCAGTGTGAGACATGTAATGACTGACAGTCTGCTCTCCTGATTTACGTGTCTCACACTGGTAACACCCCCTCTCAGAAGAAAAAAAGCCTTGCCACCACCAGGTCAGATTACCAATGCACTAGCAGGATGCAGTAGACCCCCATGATAAAGTCGGGGGCAACACAGATGCAAAATACTGATGCAAACAGCCACTCACTGACCTACCAGTTCATGGAGTGGGTGGCTGTGTAGTATTATACACTGCTCAAAAAAATAAAGGGAACACTCAAATAACACATCCTAGATCTGAATGAATAAAATATTCTCATTGAATACTTTGTTCTGACAACAAAATCACACAAAAATCATCAATGGAAATCAAATTTATTAACCATTGGAGGCCTGGATTTAGAGTCACCCCCAAAATTAAAGTGGAAAAACACACTACAGGCTGATCCAACTTTGATATAATGCTCTTAAAACAAGTCAAAATGAGGCTCAGTATTGTGTGTGGCCTCCACGTGCCTGTATGACCTCCCTACAACGCCTGGGCATGCTCCTGATGAGGTTGCGGATGGTCTCCTGCGGGATCTCCTCCCAGACCTGGACTAAAGCATCCGCCAACTCCTGGACAGTGTGTGGTGCAACGTGACGTTGGTGGATGGAGCGAGACATGATTTCCCAGATGTGCTCAATCAGATTCAGGTCTGGGGAACGGGCGGACCAGTCCATAGCTCCAATTCCTTCATCTTGCAGGAACTGCTGACACACTCCAGCCACATGAGGTCTGGCATTGTCCTGCATTAGGAGGAACCCAGGGCCAACCGCACCAGCATATGGTCTCACAAGGGGTCTGAGGATCTCACCTCGGCACCTAATGGCAGTCAGCCTACCTCTGGCGATCACGTGGAGGGCTGTGCGGTCCTCCAAAGAAATGCCACCCCACACCATTACTGACCCACTGCCAAACCGGTCATGCTGAAGGATGTTGAAGGCAGCAGATCGCTCTCCACTGTGTCTCCAGACTCTGTCACGTCTGTCACATGTGCTCAGTGTGAACCTGCTGTCATCTGTGAAGCGCACAGGGCGCCAGTGGCGACTTTGCCAATCCTGGTGTTCTGTGGCAAATGCCAAGCATCCTGCACGGTGTTGGGCTGTGAGCACAACACCCATCTGAGGCCCTCATACCACCTTCATGGAGTCGGTTTCTAACCGTTTGTGCAGACACATGCACATTTGTGGCCTGCTGGAGGTCATTTTGCAGGGCTCTGGCAGTGCTCCTCCTGTTCCTCCTTGCACAAAGGCGGAGGTAGCGGTCCTGCTGCTGGGTTATTGCCCTCCTACGGCCCCCTCCACGTTTCCTGGTGTACTGGCCTGTCTCCTGGTAGCGCCTCCAGCCTCTGGACACTACACTGACAGACACAGCAAGCCTTCTTGCCACAGCTTGCATTGATGTGCCATCCTGGATGAGATGCACTACCTGAGCAACTTCTGTGGGTTGTAGAGTCCGTCTCATGCTACCACGAGTGTGAAAGCACAACCATCATTCAAAAGTGACCAAAACATCAGCCAGAAAGCATTGGTACTGAGATGTGGTCTGTGGTCCCCACCTGCAGAACCACTCCTTTATTGAGGGTGTCTTGATAATTGCCAATAATTTCCATCTATTGTCTATTCCATTTGCACAACAGCATGTGAAATAGATTGTCAATCAGTGTTGCTTCCTAAGTGGACAGTTTGATTTCACAGAAGTTTGATTTACTTGGAGTTATATTCTGTTGTTTAAGTGTTCCCTTTATTTTTTTGAGCAGTGTATATGTACACAGATGGGGCTTGCTTAGGACACCAGAAACACAGATACGTGTGATGCACAGGCTTATTGATGACGCCTATACTATTAGATCAGGCGGGCTGTCCAGTACTATATAAGTGCACCGCACGAAACAGACTCCCCAATTTACTCAACCAACACTAACGGACCTGACTGCATCCTGCAAAATGGAAAAATGTGCAATAAAAAGTAATAATGTATAAGATAAACACCTTACATGAGGTATTGGTTGATATTTTGGCCAAAATACACAAGCTCACAACCCACTTCAAGGGTCCTTGTGAGTCCTAACACTAAAATTAAAAACGGTTCACAGAAAAGGACAGAGATTCAAAAAACATCACAGAGGAAAAAAAGCTTTACCAAGAGCAGGTCGGATTACCAATGCACTAGCAGGATGCAGCAAACCCCCATGATACTGGACAGCCCACCTGATCTAATAGTATGGGTGTCATCAATAGGCTGTAAGCCAGACACTGTGCATCACACGTATCTGTGTGACTGGCATCCTATGCAAGTCCCATTTGTGTGCATGTTTAATACTATGCAACCACCCCCTCCATAAACTGGTAGGTCAGTGAGTGGCTGTTTGCACCAGTATTGTGCACCTGTGCTGCCCCCGCCTTTATCATGGGGGTCTGCTGCATTCTGCTTGTGCACTGGCAATCTGACCTCGTGTTGGTAAGGCTTTTTTTCCTCTGTGATGTTTTTTGAATTTTTGCCCTTTTCTGTGAACCGTTGGTAACGCCCCTCTCATTTAAAATAATCTCTGTAGGCAGATTCTTGGGGAGATCTATGTCCCCTCCATAGATCTTAACAGATCATTTACATATAAAGAAAAATGTGGATTTCTCTGGAATCAGACATCGGATCGCAGACATCAAGGCATCATTTTATTCATTCTCCTATGACCTACATGCCGTTTCAGATAGCTTAGGAGGGTTGATTTGACAGGTGCCCTTTAATAATTCTGGTTTAGCGGACTTTCACTATTGTGATTCGTCGCTCAGTATCTTCCTTGTTTTATGGAGACTGTGACACCATCTGTTTTATCTGCTCTGTTTGGAGGTGAAGTCTGCAGAATTATTCTTGACTGTTCAGATAAGAGAAGAATCTGCCAGAAAATCAGAATGAAAAGCGGTTTTTAAGTTATTTGCGTATAATGTACATATGTATTAAAAATACATATGGACAACAGATTGAGCCCTACTATTTTCACCTGAGTCCTATATTTCCTTCTCCTGTCACCAGGTGGCAGTGTTCTGTAATCATTCAGCCATTGAACTGTATAGGATTCTGCTCCCTACATTCCATTGCATTAAATAATGTTTATATCTGGATAAACCCTGTAACGACCTTTCCTGCACGACAGAAGTGGCGATATTGTCCTGAAAAGTGCAGGCTTATACAGAGGGTGAACTTGCAGGATATATATGAATATACGCTGCCAGCTACATCACAATAAGCGCTGCTCTATAACCGGACAATCAATGCTAATAATTATTTTTTTTTAAATCATGTATTAGAGGTCACATCACTGCATGCAATGCTTAATGCTAGATAACTTCATGGGGGTCCCATCAGATATAGTACCAGTTGGGAATATACATGGCAGCCATAAGCATAGCCACAAGTGGTAGTGCATGGATTTAAGTGCTCATGTGTTACACACCATGAACCATCAATCTGAGTAGGGGTTAATTAGACACCTCCCTCCCCCTAATTCTTGGGGCTGTATTGAGCCCCCGGCTTGTTGTCCCGCAGTTTGGGGTCTCCCTGGAGACGCTCCCAGCAGGGGTTTTTTTTTTTACTCGAGCTTAAGGGAATGCTTTAATTTCACAAATGTCCTGGATATGGCCTAAACCCGTCTGATTTAGCAGAGGTCACAATAAACTGCAGAGCGTGACACTTCAGTAACCAAGAGCAAGAGAGCGAGGTCTTAGAGCTGGAGAAAAAAAGATATGTCCCAGCAATGGATCTGGTGGGTAGTGCTCGTCATATAGGAGTGCGGTGATATAGTCCAACCCTACCCCGTCACAACAAGGCTGGGCTCCTACCTGCTAAAGCGGCCGTCGGACTCTTTGGACTTCTGACAATACTGTACAAAGAGATTACAAACACAAGCATATATGTTTTATTCCCTATGGATATTGTCAAAAAACTACATTGTGCCTTGCTGAGATCTCCAGACTGTCATCACAATGGTTCAAGTGGTTTCTGATACAGAACACCAAATACCTACATTACATAAAGTTAAAGGGAATCTGTCAGCAGGTTTTTACTATATAATCTGAGGGCAGCATGAGGTAGGGGCTGAGACACTGATTTCAGTGATGTGTCACTTATTAGGCTGTGTGCTGTAGTTTCAATACTATCAGTGATTTATCAGCAGATTATCACTGCCTGAGTGCCTCCTGGTCCAAACACCACAACTGATTAGCAGCTTACTGTTAATGTACAATGGACAGAAAGCTGACAATCAGTGGTGTGGGCGGGGCAGCTTTCTGAGCTCTGCTACATCTACAGCAGAAGTCACTCTGCCTTCCCTTCCCGGCGCCTGCGCAGAAGATTCTTGCTCCAGAAGGATACACAGACTGCCGGAATTACCACGCCTTGCGCACCAGGTAAATTGCGCAGGTGCGGGATTCAGCATGGGAACTGAACGTCACAGGGCAAAATTTTGTATCACTTTAATCCCTTCTAAATTTTTCTTTATTGTAGTGGCGGTGCAATAAAATACTTACCGGCTAGAATTAGTTTGCATAGACTGACACTAAAAAAGTGGATTCCAGTCCTCACATTATCCGCTATATGAGCTGGACCGTTTGATTTGAGGTCATGTGATCAAGAAGAGGACCAGAGCACCACTGGAAACCAGGGAAGAAGGAGAGCAGTAAAGATTTTAATGCAGAGCACTATATCACATATAGAAGAGATTAGGGAATTTTGCTTGGAATACTTCTTTAACCTCAATAATAAATGCGCATTGTATTAGCTCTTGCGAGTGGATTTTGGAGGCTACGTCAGCATCTTGAACTCTTTGTCATGTTCTAAGATCATTCCTGGACCATTTTTGCAGTGCGACAGGTGGCATTATTCAGCTGAAAGAGGCACTCCCATTAGGGAATACTGTTACCTTGAACGGGGGTACTTAGTAGGTAGTAATTACATCTATGTAAATACAAGGACTTATATTTTTCCAGCATACCATTGCCTAGAAGATGCCTCTGCCAGCTTGTCTTCTACAATCGTGCAACTGAGTCCCATCTCTTTCCCAGGTATGTGACTTACACGCACCTGGCCATCCATAGCAATTGTGATTTATCACACTAGGCCACCTTCTTCCATGCTCCATGGTCCAGTAAGTGCTCACGTGCCCACAGTAGGCGCTTCCATCCGAGGATGGGTTCCGAATTTTTTAAAAAATCAGAGAATGTTCTCCCTAGAAATCTTGCTTAAAAAGCCAATATGGGGGACGATTTCACATATCTGCTGGCGATTTCCTGCAGGTCAGATCGCTCTAGATTTTTAATAGTAATATGATTTTATAATTCACTCTGAGCAATTTACTTGACTAAACTGTGACTTTTTCTGACCTACCCCAATATTGTCTAAACCCACAACATCCCTAATAGACATTGATGTATAGTGGAGACATTATTTGTATACCCAGACCCAGTGAAAACCTTTACATTCCTAATATTCTTACAGCTGAGGGTTTGTTACAATTGTATTAAAGTGTACCTGTTGTTTCAGGTAGCTTTACAGAGTAAGTTGTTCTGTGTGTACATGGGGTATAACGATATTTTTGGCAATTATAGAATTAAAGTCTGCAAAGGGGAAATCTCATGAGAAATTTAGGATACATCATTAATTATTGCTCCGGAAACAGAGATTCTTGCTCTCCTCTATCCGTACTGAGCAGTGTAACCGTGAATGCAGCACTGGGGTGAGATAAAACACTTACTAGAAAGCAGCAGCAAGTGTTTCTTTACCTCTCTCACTCTGCTCCTCCCTTGTCCTCCCCCTTCTTGGTCTATAAACCTTGACAGTTATGATCTGATCACTCAGCTGGCAATCTAGTTTGTTTTAACTAAGGTCTCTTTCACACGTCAGTATCTCTAGTACTGGTATGAATGGTGACAGTTTCCACACGTACTGGAGACACTGACACCCGCAGACCCATTAAAATGTATGGGTCTGCGCACATGTCACTGTGTTTACACGGACTGTGTGTCCATGTGCTCCACACGCTGACATGTCCGTTTTTTTTTTGGATACACTGTCCACAAAAGTGCCTCACGCTGAACACATGGATGACATCCGTGTGTCATCAGTGTGACATGTACCAGCGCCTGGGAATCAGCACTACAGTTAGCGCTGTTCCCAAGCGCCGGGTGCTGAACACTGCTCTCTTCATGGTTCCCTGCAGTCGCTGCGATCAGCACCAGCAGTGACAATGATGAGGGTAGTGGTAGGTAGTGTCTGCTCCCGCAGTATCCTCACCTGTAAAAATAAGAATAAAATAATAAAATCCATATACTCACCTCTCCTGTCCCCCACTGTAATCCTCTGACCGCTGATGCAGGGGAGCCGGGGAGAATGAGCGGCTCTGGAGCTGCACTCAGTGATTGACAGGACACCGCTCCTGAGCTGCAGCTCCGGAGCCGCTCATTCTCCTCGGTCCATCGGTCAGAGGATTACAGCGGGGGACATCTCCGGACAGGTGAGTATATGGATTTTATTATCTTATTCTTATTTTTACACAGGGACACTACGGGAACAAACTACCATTACCCTCATCATTGTCCCTGCTAGTGCTGATCGCAGCGCTGGCAGGGAACCATGATGAGTGCAGTTTTCATCACCAGTACTTGGGAACAGCACTAACTGTAGAGCTGATACCCAGGCGCTGGTCCGTGTGCTCCTGATGTGGCACACGGGTGATACACGTGACACGGATATCTCCGGTACTGGTTTCTCCGATACCTTTTTTCCGGTACCGGAAATATCCGGACGTGTGAAACCGGCCTACAATGGATTTCATCAGTATTTCAAAATGAATGATAAGTTCAAGAGGAAGGGAAGGAGAAGAAGTGGCTACTAAGTGGAGAAAGAAGCATTCCCCTGATAAGATATAATACAAAGTTTCTTATATTAACTCGTACTATTGATTTATCTATTTAGGTTTGCTGAAACAACAGTGGCCATTTAGGCCTACAGTCTCCATTCACCAACAGCCAACTGATAATGAGGTCTCATTGTTAGGCGCGGGTCATACAACCGTTTTTCTATCATCTGAGAAAATCATTCCAATTATGCTAATCACACTCTGATCAGACTGTGATCAGAGTTTGATCATAGTGTGATCCGTTTTTCTCGAATGTAGCGAATAACAAAAAAAAAGTTTCTCCATCTTCTCTATTCAATCTGTCCATGAAAATCGGATGTAATCTGAGTGCAGACCAATTTTTTTCATGAACCCATAGACTTGAATGGCTGAGTGCGATCCGACTATCGGAGGCAAATCATGCATACTGCGATTTTTTTATTTTTTTTTCCTCTGACCACTCAGTCCAAGGAAAAATATCAGACTTGGGCACAGCCTCACTGAATAACATGAAGAGTAGTCCTATCTGTCAAAATGATGGAGGGCACACGTCCGATTTTTACAGTCGTGTGCATGAACCCTTATAGAGTATATCAAATGCAGTGGGGAAAAAAAGTATTTAGTCAGCCACCAAGTGTGCAAGTTCTCCCACTTAAAAAGATGAGAGAGGCCTGTAATTGACATCATAGGTAGACCTCAACTATGAGCGACAAAATGAGAAAACAAATCCTGAAAATCACATTGTCTGATTTGGAAAGAATTTTTTTTTTCAAATTTTGGTGGAAAATAAGTATTTGCTCAATTACAAAAGTTCATCTCAATACTTTGTTATATATCCTTTGTTGGCAATGACAGAGGTCTTCACAAGGTTGGCACACACTGTTACTGGTATGTTGGCCCATTCCTCCATGCAGATCTCCTCTACAGCAGTGATGCTTTGGGGCTGTCGCTGGGCAACACAGACTTTCAACTCCCTCCAAAGGTTTTCTATAGGGTTTAGATCTGGAGACTGGCTAGGCCGCTCCAGGACCTTGAAATGCTTCTTACGAAGCCACTCCTTCATTACCCTGGCGGTGTGCTTTGGAACATTGTCATGCTGAAAGACCCAGTCACGTTTCATCTTCAATGCCCTTGCTGATAGAAGGAGGTTTTCACTTAAAATCTCACGATACATGGCCCCATTCATTCTTTCATGTACACGGATCAGTCGTCCTGGTCCCTTGGCAGTGAAACAGCCCCAAAGCATGATCTTGCCACCCCCATGCTTCACAGTAGGTATGGCGTTCTTTGGATGCAACTCAGCATTCTTTCTCCTACAAACATGACAAGTTATGTTTCTACCAAACAGTTCTACTTTGGTTTCATCTGTCCATATGACATTCTTCCAATACTCTTCTGGATCATCCAAATGCGCTCTAGCAAACTTCAGACGGGTCCGGAAATGTAATGGCTTAAGCAGGGGGACATGTCTGGCAATGCACGATTTGAGTCCCTGGAGGCGTAGTGTGTTACTGATGGTAGCCTGTGTAACGTTGGTCCCAGCTCTCTAAAGGTCATTCACTAGGTCACCCCGTGTGGTTCTGGGATTTTTGCTCACCGTTCTTGAGATCATTTTGACCCCACGGGGTGAGATCTTGTGTGGAGCCCCAGATCGAGGGAGATTATCAGTGGTCTTGTATGTCTTCCATTTTCTAATTATTGCTCCCACAGTTGATTTCTTCACACCAAGCTGCTTGCCTATTGTAGATTTAGTCTTCCCAGTCTGGTGCAGGGCTACAATTTTTTTTCTGGTGTCCTTCGACAGCTCTTTGGTCTTCACCATAGTGAAGTTTGGAGTGTGACTGTTTGAGATTGCGGACAGGTGTCTTTTATACTGATAACAAGTTCAAACAGGTGCCAGTACTACAGGTAATGAGTGGAGGACAGAGGAGCCTCTTAAAGAAGAAGTTACAGGTTTGTGAGAGCCAGAAATCTTGCTAGTTTGTAATTGACCAAATACTTATTTTCCACCAAATTTGAAAACAAAGATTTCTTTCCAAATCAGACAATGTGATTTTCAGGATTTGTTTTCTCATTTTGTCTCTCATAGTTGAGGTCTACCTATGATGTCAATTACAGGCCTCTCTCAACTTTTCAAGTGGGAGAACTTGCACAATTGGTGGCTGACTAAATACTTTTTTTCCCCACTGTAAGGTTGCCTTCATTTCTATCTGTTCTCAAGATCTTTCTGCCATTCAATAGCAACTTCAAGATTTGCTTACATACTGTGGCATGTACAAGTTTGGGCACTCCTGGTCAAAATTACTATTTTTGTGAACAGTTAAGCAAGTTGAAGATGAAATGATCTCTAAAAGGCCTAAAGTTAAAGATTACACATTCCCCTTGTATTTTAGGAAAAAAAAAATATTTTCATCTTTTACATTTTAAAAATTACAAAAAAGAAAATGGACAGATGCAAAAGTTTAGGCACCCTGCATGGTTTGTACCTTGTAGCACCCCCTTTTGAAAGTGTCACAGCTTGTAAACATCTTTGTAGCCTGACAAGAGTCTTTCAATTCTTGTTTGAGGGATTTTCATTCATTCTTCCTTGGAAAATTCTTCCAGTTCTGTGAGATTCCTGGGTCATCTTGCATGCACTGCTATTTTGAGGTCTAGCCACAGATTTTGAATGATGTTCAGATCAGGGGACTGTGAGGGCCATTGTAAAACCTTTAGACTGCGCCTTTTGAGGTAGTTATTGTGGATTTTGACCTGTGTTTACGATTATTATCCATTTGTAGAAGCCATCCTCCTTTCAACTTCAGCTTTCTTCCATATGGTGTTATGTTTGCATCAAGAATTTGTTGAAATTTCATTGAATTCATTCTTCTCTTTAACTGTGAAATGTTCCCAGTGTCATTGGCAGCAACACAACCCCAAAGCATGATTGATCCACCCCCATACTTAATGGTTGGCGAGATGTTCTTTTCCTGAAATTCTGTACCCTTTTTTCTCCACACATACCTTTGATTATTGTGGCCAAAGAGTTCTATTTTAACCTCATTGGTCCACAGGACTTATTTCCAAAATGCATCAGGCTTGTTTAGATGTTCTTTTGCATTCTTTTGATGCTGAATTTTATGGCGAGGATTCAGGAGAGGTTTTCTTCTGATGACTCTTCCATGAAGGCCATATTTATGCAGTTGTCTCTGAACAGTAGAACAATGTACCACAACTCCAGAGTCTTTTATAGTCGAGGGGATTCTGATTTGCCACTCCACCAATCCTATGAGCAGCTCTCACTGAAATTTTGCTTGTTCTTCCAGACCTTATCTTGACCTCCACTGTACCTGTTAACTGCCATTTCTTAATTACATTTGAAACTGAGGAAAGGGCAACTTGAAAACGCTTTGTTATCTTCTTACAGCCTTCTCCTGATTTGTGGGCCCCCACCAGGCTAGGCAGCTGCTTAAAAGAACCCATGGCTGCTGTTTTTTGCCACAAGGTTAGAGGAGGCTGGGTTTTTATAAAGCTGGAAAATTTGCTTCACCTGACCTTTCCTAACAATGCTAGTGAACAAGCCACAACCCTAACAGGCTAATTAAGGTCTGAAACTTTGGTCAAAGTTATCTGAGCGTATCTCCATGGATGCCCAAACTTTTCCATTGGCCCATTTTCCTTTTTGCACTTTTTAAAAATGAAAAAAATATATATATATTTTATTTTGCATAAAATACAAAGGAAATGTGTCATCTTTAACTTTAGGCCTTTTAGAGATAATTTCACCTCCAACTTGCTTAACTGTTCACAATAACAGTAATTTTGACCAGGGGTGCAGAAACTTTTACATGCCACTGTAGGTAGTAAATCGGTTCTGGTCACATGCTGGACAAACTGCCCTGAAAGCTGAACTCTAACAAGCCACGTGCCTATGTGATTATCATATAACGGGGACAGAATTTTAGTCTCTGGAAATAAACAAAAACCGCTTGCCACTTATTGACAGCAAGCAGAGATCTTGAGAACTGTAAAGGAATTTGTGCACAAATTATAATTCATCATTATATTATTAATTTTATGATTCCTAATTTTACAAAGAAGAAATGAACATGTCGGCACAAACTACAAGTCTTAATAAGCCCAAATTATTCTAGGAGTTGCACTTAGGTAGGAGATCACTGGTACAGAGCCTGTTGCACTTGGTACAAGTCTCAGGGCTTAAAGTGAACAGGCAATCTAGGGCTGGTAATAACCATTATCATCCCAGGGCTACGCAGAACATACCACCGAAAACTAGTACAAATCATCTGTCAGCAGTAGGATGGTACACACAATGGCAGTGCATGGGGCACAGTGTGTAAAGACTCCTAGATCATACAGACACAAGGGAAGATGATGAGTAGGAGGCTGCATAGATGAGCTTTGCTGAGGAGGGGGCAGCTGAATTTAGGGAGGATTCTCTTACCTTGTCTCATGGCTCTGGGATTGGTTGTCTGGTGACATCCAGCTTTCCTCTCCTTGTCATGATCAGGGGGCAGAGTATAAAATTCTCAGCACCTCTTGTCCCCCCAAACAGGCACTCAGCAAGAGGACAAACCCAGCTTCTCATGGGATGATCCTCACTTTCCCACCAAGGTCTCCTGACTTCCCCATCACCTCCATCATTCCCCCCATGGACGGGCTCCATACACTGCACTTCCTCTGGCTCTTCTCCGCTGCCCCCGTCCTGGCAGGTTATCCTATTTGGTGGTAAGAATTTATTGTATACCTTTATTTTTTGACATATTATCTATATTCAGCGTTGACGGTACTTGGTATGGTCTACTTGGCACAGAGCTGAGTTTGTCATTTAGCACAACTCATCATGATATCGCAATACCCTATGGGCAGTGTAGGAAACCCTCTTGTATTATCTGAATCTGAGCGTTATGATGATGGCGGCTACATGGCACACTCAGCTCTGCTACATCTGCACTGTAGGGAATAGATGCCTAGTGTCAGGCGTGTCTGCTGCTGAATCCTGATAATGGGAAATCGTTTCACTTCCTTCGCTGGTAGTAATTCAGCTTCCTCGCTTTTTCTTATTGAAGGTTTGATCCGATTATGCAATTCAGGCGTTTTAATAAAATATCCCAGTGCAAAAATATACACGCCCCAATATATAGTGAAAACACATCTAGATTAATGTAGAAATTGTCTGATAGAGAAGAGAGCATGGAGCCAACATAACATATGTAATAACATAGAACGGTGCGCTCCAATGATAGGCCTATGTGCAGAGTATTCAGAGATTTTCACCCCTCTTTATATTTCTATAGAGCCTGGTGTGTTTTTTACATAATTATATATTACATATAATTACGTGGTAATAAAACATGTTATTTCAGAGCGGAATATAAAACTTGATGGTTCTGCCCCAATTACAACTCATGAGGAGTAGTGCTGGGATTACTATAATCCTCATACAAATCTATTCATCAGATTTTTGTATTTCTATGGGATTATAGTGAAAAAAAATGTTATATATGACTTGATAGGAAATGAATGAGTGTGTCCTGAAAACTTCTATACCTTTCTGAGGAGCTGTAGAAACTGTGAATGTGGAGGTGAAGCATACCCCAAATATTGACATAGGCCCCCATTAACCCGACAGGCCAGAAGAGTGTCCTTCTTTGGGTTGGTATATGTCAGTATACTTTTTACTGTATATTAGAGCACTTTACTATGTAAAGGCATCCTGAATATATACAGTTGCATAGAGGAGACTTTAATTAGAGGTGTATGTCAAGAATATCTCTGGCATAAATCTCCAATGGAAAAGGTCACAGTGTGAATAGAGCATAGAAAACATTTTGTTAATTTCCTCCCCATTTTCAGGACCCTTTTGCTGTCAGTGAATGGAACTATTTCTATACATGTGCTAAAAAACTATACAGACCCAATACTTACACCTGAGGATTATAACATGGTAAAAACAAACTTTGTCTGATACAGTGTAACAAAAAAAAGGAGATTTGTGCTGCCTGACTTGGTCGGGACTGTTTTGGACCCTTGATATAAATCTTGAATTTTCTCATTCACTGACAGCAAAGAAAGATTTGATTGCGTCAATTCTTGATATAAATTGTGACCTCAAAGTTTGCAGTTCACCTGACACTATAAACTGTCCTAGACGCTCGCTAGATGTGAAAAGTGTCAAGAAATGTGGGCATGCTTTTCTACAAGTAGGTCTGATCTCAAAGTTTAAGGACTCACAAATAGAACATGAACCCATTATAATCTATGGCGCTGTTCACATGTCTGAGCTTGCTTTGCAGACTGTGCGTCGCACAAAAAAAAATCACGGCGATACATCCGTTTTCAATCTGTATCTTGGATCAAAATTACCCATACAAGTCTATGGGTCTGCGAAACCCATGGATGCCATCGGTATACAGTCCACGTGCTGTCCGTGATTGACATTGTGCAATGGATAGAAGAAGCTTTGTCATTTAATTATTTATTTAAATCACTGATGAAACTCTGATGGTAAAAACTGACACCCTGACCAATGTCGGATGACAATCGGAACGTTTTTTTTTTGCGTAAGTGAAAAATCACCAATGTCTGAATGAGGCATAAACACATTTACTTACCCTGGCTTCACATATGAGGTTTTTTTCTCATACATGCAAAACATATCTTTTTTATATCGTGTTGGATCACTTTTTGCAATCCGCTTGTCGTCTGTTTTTATCAAATGAAAAAAACCAAAAACCTAAAATAATAGCTTGTCCTATCAACAACCCGGTGAGAAACGGAAGAGAGCAATTTGATTTTTTTTCACGGACACATTCACTTAAATGGGCGACAACATGGGTCACAGTAGGACAGTCGGCCATCTATCTTTTAATACACGGATAACACATGTGACTGGGCCCTCAGAAAAAAAAAAAAGCTAGAAAATGGCACAAGTTTTTGCCCAAATTTTCGGAGTTTTTAAGACATATTGAGGGGGTGCGCTTTTTAATAAAACTGGTAAAAATCGCTACTCAAAATTAGTAATTCTACATCCCTTGAAATGCATATAGATGTAACATGACTACAATTAAACGGGGGCATGTACAGACAATGAAGACATTATAGAATAACACATAACTCAGATGCCAAAAGGAGTGAGGGCCCTGCTCGCAACCTTACAATCTATAAGGAAATAGGGGGGACATAGGATAAAAAGTGCTTGTTATGTAAGGTCCAGAGATCATTATGATAAATAGGGGATAAAGCCAGTCTACTACATCCAAATACATAAAGGATATATCACACAAGTCACCTACCCATGATGGAACTGGTGATTCCTGCATTTTGCGGGAAAATTTCTTAAAAAAAAAATGGATAAGAGAAATGATGATACATCATTTATGTAAAAATGTGAAAAATAAAATAAATAAATGCTCCTTGCTGCTTCTGCAACTTACAAAGCCATGAATGGCCGGCCGTGTTATATATGATGAGAGATGATTTTGCCTAGCGGTGCTTCACTCTGGCTCGTGGGAATCTCCACTGTATGATGTCTATATGGGATATATTAATAGTTATTTTAATGAGACATCCTCTCCCCTTTAGCTGGAACTATATTAAATATCAGATGTTGTTTTAGAAACTCTGTGCAAATTTGTATCATTGTATAAAATCAGTGATTAATGCTTAGCATTAAATTCCTCACTGATCAACAGAGAAGATTGATCCCAGTCAGAATGAAGGTGAGTGGAGCTAAGCTGCAGTACCAGGCAGTACCAGACAAACAAACAAGGCGCTGTTCCTGTGTAGACAGTGAGAGTACGCTTCCCAACTCATCAAACCTATTGCCTAAGTTAGGCCAGGGGCATAACAATAGTGGGTGAAGGTGTTGCAGAATATCACCCCTGGGCCCTGCAGTGGAGCCTATATGAAAGACTAATACTACTAAAGGCTTGTGAAAGTTGGGGGCCATGTTAGATATTTTGCATTTAAGCTCATGAATGTCACCTTAATCCACTGCTACTGGCAAACGTTTTAATGAAGAAGATGAAGATTAGGACCACTAGATCATCACCTTACTATCAGCCCAAGCCTGTTATGACTTTAAAGAAGCACGCCTCCCATAATCCTCTTAATATATTGCAATCATCATATTATATAACACTGTGTACTTACAATTGCTCATTTTGCCTTTCTACCCAGTTATTTCCTCTCTTTGCTCTATGTAGAAACAGGAAGTCTCTTTTCCCTGCAAAAATCATTCCCCTCTTCAACTCCTGACCCAGCTGCTCCTTCCTCCCCACTGCCAGGGACATTTGCAGTGACTTAAGATTCATGCTGGGAAAATTGACCTGTTTCTACATAGAGCTTAGAAGGATTCATCTAGTCGGTTTTTAATCATATGACGTCATAGACCTAATGGAAAGTAGAAGAATTAGCTGGATAGAAAGGCAAAATGAGCAATTGTAAGTACAGAGTGCTGTATAATATGATGACTGCAATATATGAAGAGGATAAAAACTTTGATGGGAGGAGGAGGAGTGCTACTTTATTGTGAGTAGAGCCTAGATGCAGGATGTGAGATACCAAATCTCCAGTGGCACTGTGCAGGGAAAGAAGGATGGCTGCTGTACTGCTGTCTGGTCTGTGGTCCCCTCATTTCCAGCAGTCACCCCTATACCTTTAACCCATAAGGAACTGGATTTATGCAAAAAAAAAAGCATACTCTTGTCAGACGTCTAGATTGTCTCGACACACCTTATTTTCAATTGAATTACAAAACATAATTGAATACACTTTCTAATGCATAGGCAAAAACCCCAAAAACAATTTTTACAATTTATTTTTTTCCACAATGGTAGTCTATGGTAGATATACAACTGTAAATCTAGGTGATATACATTAGGAGCGGACATCAAAAGCAGTTTGAGCAGTCGCTCAAACTGAAATGCCTCAATGAGAGTGAGAGTTCATGCTGACTGTCATATTACGACTGTTCTGTACAGTGCCGTAATAGGGTTGTCATAGAGGTGCTTGAGGCCTTGACCGTGTTTCCAGTTATTGTACCTCTGTACGATTCCAACAGAAAAAAATAAAATTGTGGCATGATCCTGCAGACTCCATATGTATCTGCGTACTAGTCAGTTCATATCCTTGTGGATAAAACTGGTGCTACATAGTGACTTACGCCGTGCTACATGTCACGTGGCCAAATATTGCTAGGTGTTGCTGCTACACGGCAGCATAATACAAGTGACTGGGGTCACATTAAGACCCTGAGCGTAGTGCGACCATGGCAAATAAGTCTTAAAAAAAACGTACCCAGTTGAAAATTTTGAGACTTCCTAGCAGCAGTACCACAGAGGTCGCAATTAGTGTTGAGCGATACCTTCCGATATCGGGAAATATCGGATCGGATTGGATCGGACCGATACCCAAACAATATCGGATATCGCCGATTCCGATACCGGAAACCAATGCAAGTCAATGGGACAGAAATATCGGAATGAAAATAAACCCATTCTTTCCTTGTAGGTTAGTTCTACATGAAGGAAAACAACTAAGAATAATGTAGAATGTATTACATGAAAAGCCGGCAATTCATCAGCGGCATACACCGGTACCCGACAATTTACAACAGAAGGAATAGAACATCACACATAGATTAGATAGATAGAAACATGTCAGTCATATATATAATAAGTACAGTGACAGTGTTGGTTACTGTACTTGTCATTTAGTGTAAAGGATTTATTAAAAAAAATAACAGTGTTTTCATGCACCGTCTCTTTAAAAAAGCCGGCCGGCAATTCAGCAGCGGTACCCGACAATTTACAACAGAAAGAATAGAGAATCACACATAGATTAGATAGATAGAAACATGTCAGTCACATATATAATAAGTACAGTGACAGTGTTGGTTACTGTACTTGTCATTTAGTGTTAAAATAAAGGATTTGTTAAAAAAAAAATTGGCGTGGGGTTCCCCGTAATTTTAGTCTCTAGAGGAGGTTAAGCAGACGGCTGGGGCAGATGTTTGAAGCCTGGGAAGGGGGTAATACCCACGGAGCTTCCCAGGCTACTAATATCAGCCCCCAGCTGAATACCTAGCCTTTACTAGCTAAAAAAATGACGTGGGGTCCCCCCTATTTTAATAGCTAGCACAGGCTAGGCAGACAGCTGGGGGCTGATATTAATAGCCCAGGAAGGGTGCCATGAATATTGGCCCCCTCCCAGGCTAGAAACACCAGCCGTCAGCCGCCCCAGAAATGGCGCATCCATAGGATGCACCAATTCTGGCACTTAGCCTCGCACTTCCCACTGCCCTGTAGCGGTGGCAGTGGGGTAATAGGGCTGGGGTTGATGTCAGCTTATAATGCCATCTGACATCAAGCCCAGGTTAGTAATGGAGAGGCGTCTATAAGACACCCCCATTACTAACCCCATAGTCAAAGTTAAAAAAAAACCACAAACACCCAAAATAAAGTCCTTTAATTGAAATAAACACACAATTCTTTATTGTTCTAAATTAAACCATACTTACCATCACGCCCATTCCAGCTGAAGCCAACGATCTCCTGCAATAAAAGTAAAATAATAAAGCAACCTCATCCTTACCTTTCCATGGTTCCCACGACAGCTTCAGCTCTGCTACATTCACATGACAGGCTGGATCGCAGCAGAAAGCTGCCATCCAGCTTGCCATGCCGCAGAGACTGATAACTAGCAGCTTCTTTTTCTGGTTACATGATCACAATTGGTGCTGGCGTCATGACCTGCAGCTTGTAATAGGCTTATAAAAATCACTAGGAGAGTTCATTTTGCCAGGTATGTGAATAAATTAGGACAAAAGCAAATTCCACTCTGCACATCCGGTGAAGCAGCTACTCTCTTATTCATGGCGTCTTGTTCATCTCCTTGAGGTGTCTCAGGCTGTGGCTAGGACTTGTGGACTGGCCGCTCTATTGCCGGTGATGAATGTTTTCCTGGTGGATTATGCAGTCATGGAGGCCTCATTACAATAAAGTTGCAATGTATCTTTCTCACCAATATCTTGCATATTTGGTCAGACTATGAGACATGGCTACCGTACCGACCTGGATGGATGTTATTAACCCGAGAAGGATTACCCCAGCTGCATGAAGTAGGATGGGTTACCAATAGGTAATATCCGGGGCATCCTAATCCTTCTTATTGTTAGAGGATTAGGCTGTGGGATGATCAGTATTGTCTAGCAAGGCTCTGTCTGGTGGGATACGCTGAGGATATGGGGGTCTTAAGCCCTATGTAATGAGGTCTCCCTGAGGAACAGGAGAGTAAGATCGCTTATGCATTTAGTATGTCCGGCTCTTAGTATCTAAGAATGGGCTGGAGGTACATAAATCCTCAAAATCTCCAAGCTACATTGTTATCAGAAGTTTAGAAATTGTTTCATTTGTGACTTCACGATGAAAAGACTCTTGTAGAAGAGTCTAGAAGGAGCTGGAGCACGGAGAATTATGTTTGGACATGAGTATCAACATAAATGAGATTAGAATCCCAACTCAGATCGGTTCCTTAATCTCGTTCATTACTTACGTTTACCACCATCAAGACGGGTTCCAGTACGGAAAGAACTCGAAAGTGGAATGAATATAATTGATAGAATGACTAGATATTGGTTTCTATATAAATCCTGTTGGGTACTATACTTATCACCCACATCCTTAACTTCTAGTATTAGGGAATTGTCTCTTACTGTAGGTGAAGGTTGGAGCCTTCTCTCCTGGACCTAGTAGCGTGAAGTGGTCTACCTCTATGGCACATATCTGGCTGAACAAACCCTAGGAGCCAGGTAGCTGGGCATAAACAACTAGTGGCTACTTTTTTTCTTTCGAAGTGTACGAAAATAAACTTTAGAGCAATCAACCATTACAGTCACATGAAGTTGCCCAAATTTTGCAACTCAGTGCGAGTTTACATTGCACAACAGCCCTAACTTGTGCATTGGTTATAGGAAAGTTCTCAAAATTAGTTAGATTTTTAAAGGGCCTCTGAAATCTTAGAATTGATTGACTTCTGTGGGAAACATCACCATTTTTCCTTGCACCAGTTGCAATAAATTTATATTGAGTCTCCAAGAAAATTGACACCAGGTGATAATACCTATCACTATACTGAGAATATACACAGTAAAGCCTCATTCAGATGTAGATTTTTTCACATACATGTTGTATCCACATTTTTCACAGATAGAACACGTTCCCATCTAGTCTATGTAGCTGATGACATGTTCTTTCGCAGACAGAGCGATCTTTAAAAGGAAACTGAGACATGTCTGTATTCCTATCTGAGATATGGATCAACCACACCCATTGAAATCAATCGGTCCATGAAAAAACAGACAGCATGCAAATGACATTTGTGTGTCATCCAATCCAGTTTTTCATTGTTTAATGAGTAGGAGAAGCTTGGATTTTTTTATTTTTTGCATACGAAAAAAACAGATGCCACACTGATGGTAAAGTGGACTCTTGGACAAAAATTTTATGAAAATGTAATCCATCACACTGATGAAAAATGTTCCATTTTGTCTTGTATTCCTAAGGGCTATTTCAGATGTCCATGATCATAAGTCCGATCTTGGATTGCAGTGCACAGACCAGCCGATCATATCCCGACCCCGAGCGGGATAGCTTCATATATTTCTATGTCGGGTTGGGAGATGTGCTGCCAGTCCATGCATTGCATTCCAAGATTGGACCAATGTTCACAGACATCTGAAAGAGCCCAAAGAATGATCTTAAGATGATTCTGGGAATAGGGGACAATTCATGAAATGTAGCATGATAGAAGACTGCAGCTTTGCCGAGAGCAACCAATCAGATGACAGCTATCAACTTTCCAATGGCATATAGAAAATGAGAGCTGTGATCAGATTGATAAGTTATAACATGATCTTTCTTCAGACAAAGTAAATTTTCTCTTACTTTTCCAACCACAGGTCCCTAGCCCTGGGTCAGCATTACAGCTCTCTAGGATCACAGCCCATTCTGTGTGGATCTATACCAGGTCTGGTGCCTAAGCAAATACGATTCTGTCGAAATTACATTGAAATCATGCCTAGCGTGGCAGAAGGAGTGAAATTGGGGATCCAGGAATGCCAACATCAATTCAGGGGCAGGAGATGGAACTGTACCACCATTCATGACAGCCTCGCCATCTTTGGACCAGTGCTCGATAAAGGTATAAACTAAGCATTGTTGGGTGACCCACACTTACTGTAGATACTTCATGACAGTAATAAAACCTAGATATGTAGTAATGTCAGCAAGGCATTCTAGATGAATAGTTATCTACATTATAGTTATATATAATATAGAAGAATGGCTATAGACCATTTATTATCTCCATACAGTGCCAGCCCAATGCCATATAGTCATAATTAGAGATGAGTGAATCAATTTGATGCAAATTGAATTCGTGTCATATTTTTGGCAATTTGCTGAACCCCCGCGAATTGAAGAAATTGTGATTCACTTCACGTGAATCGCCTAAAATGGCCACCAAAATTTTACACATTGCAGATTACATCAAGCAGAACTGGCTCAAATGACCCCAGGCACAGACAGATGGGCTTCCCCATTATACATTCTGGCTATCATAGGACATGGTATAGCACAGCCTATCAGAAGGGAGTACCACAGCCTGTGGAGGGCTCACGTGGCATAACAATGTCATGTGAGACCCGGAGCTGATAACGCTAGAACGGTATCTGTATGGGAGGGGAGTATAGGGTATTTTTATTTTAGAAGGGGGAATATAGTATTTCACAAGGGGTTCTCCTCTACTAGGACTAGTTTAAGGTAGTATTTGAGAAGTTTTTGTACATTGCATTTATTTTGCTTCCTTTCATTTGGTGGATCATGCGGGCAGACGCAGACCTGACTTCTGTGTTTTGCCGTCACTCCCTTTTTCTGCCTGGTTTTTCAATCATCTCAGAGGATCATAAGAAAATATACAGCGACCCATCACATAGGCAGCGAGATGAGCAAGTTCCCAGAGATGACAAGAGCCTATGCAGGTTCTGCTCTCACACAGGCTCCCAGCTCAGTAACACTAAGTGAATGAGTGAAATGAGCTTAGTGCAGGATGAAAGGGGTTTAAGCCTCCTCCCCACTGTGAGGCTGAGAGGGGCTCTGAGCCCAGCAGGACTCTAGAACTATTCACACGCCCTTTCACTGCTCCCCCCAGACAGAAAGGGGTCTCCACAAGCAGGGGACAGTGCACAGTCTGCACACAGTTGCCTGTTGCTACGAAATGGCAGGGAAATGGCAGTCTGGTCACACGCAGGTCCCAGAGACGTCCATCATTATATCTCTAATACACTGTGACACCAGCACACAAAGGGGAATTGAGTGTCTCAGCAGGTAACTGGCCGCACTGGGAAGAGGAGGGAGAAGTTTTTAATAAGGGGCTTAATCCCTCCTCTCCATCATACAGAGATCGACACTGTGCTCTCCTGTATTCTTCTTGATGCACACATATTTTTCGTATTTGTGCATATACCAATCCTATACACTGGTTCTAGGGTTTTTGTGCATTTTAAGCTCTTTTTTGTACTAAGCCATTTATTGCAGCAGAATAAATCACAGTAGGTTACTTTGTACATGGATTTGAGAAGCATATATAGTAATTTTGTGGCCCTTTACAACAGTGTGACCAATTCCACCATTTCTTTACTAGTCAGTGCCGAATTCCACCAATTGTTGATGCAGAATTTGTAAATATTCTTCTATAATTAATGATATTATTCTAATCTAATTCTATATGTGTGTTCCATTACTATCCTTTGTCTTCTCCAGCCACTCGGGAGTCCGCCTTTGTTCATGCCATCGCTTCAGCCGGTGTGGCCTTTGCTGTGACCCGTTCCTGTGCAGAAGGCAGCTCCACCATCTGTGGGTGTGATTCCCACCATAAAGGCTCATCAGGAGAGGGATGGAAGTGGGGAGGCTGCAGTGAAGATGCAGACTTTGGGGTCCTGGTGTCTCGGGAGTTTGCAGATGCCAGAGAGAATCGTCCAGATGCCAGATCAGCCATGAATAGACATAATAACGAGGCTGGGCGAGCGGTGAGTAAACACAAGTTGAGTATGTTGGGAAGAAACAAAAACTAAACTACCAAACTTATACAAGACAATGATTGAAGAGGAGATGTTAATTGTCATAGACAACAAGACAAAATTTGCTTTCTCCCATTGATACATAAAGACCAATAAATAAAGCTGGTACCTGAGCCAATGATGGATGATCATCACAAATCCTTAAAGGAAATGACCATTTGCGTAACCAATTTTTCTTCGTGTTTCATGAAATGTTAATAGAAGTAGCTTTCCTTATTGTCTTGATTAGATATCTATTGTTGTGTGCCCACAGTTCCTACTCAGATCTATGGGTTTCCATGATTACAGATTACAAATAAACCCAGTGCAGACATACTTCATATCGCCTGTCCACTACTTCCTGGTACTTTACCAAGAAGAAAGGGACAGATGGTGTAGTTTTATCCTGCAAGAAAACTCCATTCCAAGTCTGTTTATAGTCTCTATCCATGGAGACACATAGGTCTACATAGGAGCTGTAGCCACAAAATGGTATAAGATATTTCATCAAGTATTGCTGCTTTACTTGTTAATTTAGATGACTTGAAGCCATACAAATTATAGTTCGCCTTTCAGTAAGTACAGTATTTGTATTTTTCTCCTCATAGACCATCTTGGATCACATGCATCTCAAATGCAAATGTCACGGTCTTTCTGGGAGCTGTGAGGTGAAGACTTGCTGGTGGTCCCAGCCGGATTTCCGAGCTATTGGTGATCATCTAAAAGATAAATATGACAGTGCCTCAGAGATGTCTGTTGAGAAACACAGGGAGTCACGTGGAATGGTGGAGACCCTCAGGGCCAAATATTCATTATTTAAACCCCCCACTGAGAGGGACCTGGTGTATTACGAAACATCCCCTAACTTCTGTGATCCCAACCCAGAGACTGGCTCTTTTGGAACCAGGGGACGTTCCTGCAATGTGACTTCCCATGGGATAGACGGCTGTGACCTGTTATGCTGTGGACGGGGTCACAATACCCGGACAGAAAAACGCAAGGAGAAATGCCACTGCATTTTCCACTGGTGCTGTTATGTGAGCTGCCAGGAATGTGTGAGGATCTATGATGTCCACACCTGCAAGTGACACAGGTACAGGGAGCCACCACCAAAACACCATACAAAACGCTCTGCTAGTTACACGCTTTTCATTTTGTAAGATCATAGAAAACTCCAATGTTAGATGGTATTATAAAAACATGGCTTCCAAATATGGCGCCACTCTTCATGGATGCTCTGTCTAGTATTGCATCATCTCATCCCCATTTAAGGAACGGAGCTGAAATATCATATACAGCATATAGACAAGAGGGGCGCTTTAATTCCCTAAGATCCCGGGGATCAAAATACTGGTGTAAAATTCTTTAAAAAGTCAGAAATATTTTGCTCATCATGGAATTGCGCAAAAATTTTGCGGCTTTTTGCATTTTCACACCAGTTTGAAGCTTCTCTGCCACAATAAGTGGAGCTGGGGAGGGGGTGGGACATTGTGTGGATATGTCCACATGTCAAATTCAGGAAACGAACCTGTGTTTTTTATGCCAGAAATATTACTCCAGTCCCTGAGCCACTGAAGAGATTCACTAATTCATTAATTGGCGTGCTCCTCTTAATGAAGTATGATGTGCCATATTCATTAAGACAATGTCCTGTAGAAAAGCCTGTTGAGGAATATTTTAGTGTTGCTAAGCAGAAGCCTAAATATATATTCAGCTGAGGCCTTGTGCACATCTCAGTTTTGTATGGAGCTGCCATAGAAGTGTATGAATATTTCATATCTTAGGAAAGATTCATCAAGACTACCGTTGATAACGCTGGTCTTGATAGAGAGATGTGCTGGAGTCAGGCGCACCTGATTCATGAAAAGGCATACGGCTCTTCGTGAATCCAGATTGTTGGATGAGTGGCGTGCGCTCCAGTTTCTGCTGGTATAAGAATTGTGGTTTAGCAAACATTGCGGCTTGTCATGAAGTAGACCAGTGGCGGTCACCGCGGCCTTGCCCAGCCCCAGCTCTGCACACTTTGTTAGAGCTGGGCGATAATGGTGTGAGAACATAAAGTCTTAGAATTTTAGTGCAGCCTCAAGCTGTGCCAAAATGATGCGACTTTTCAAAACTTTTTAAGCCAAAATATTGTTTTTTGTTTTTAAGGCCACGGCCCCACTATCAGTATTCGGTCAGTATTTTTTCTCAGGAGTGGGAGCCAAAACCAGATGAGGAACAATCAGAGGAAAGGTATAATAAAAACAAGTCACCAATTCTGCATTTATCACCCACGCCTGGTTTTGGCTCCGACTCCTGAGAAAAAATACTGACTGAATACTGACCAAATACTCATAGTGGGGCCGTGGCCTAAGAATTGGGCTCATTTGGGTTTTTTGTCTGTCAGATTCCTCATCAGATTCAACTAAACTTGAGATTTTCCATCAGGTTTCATATGTGCAGTTATTGTTTCTGGAGGAGAATTTCTTACTTATGTTGAAGTAATCCTAAGAATATTGGATTAAAGTTCATTTTACAGAATAGTTTTCATAAATAAGTAAAAATCCTAAATTAAAAGACTTGTGACATAATTTCGATAGTTGTTAAGATTTGTCGAGAAAATTCAGCAGAAAAACTAATTCGGCCTGTATAGTCAGGGACGGCAATTCAACTCCTACTGGTCAAAGGAACACTGAAAAGTTCATGAAAGTATATGACAAGAGTGCTGATTTTATAATAATTAGCAGTTATGACAATTATTTATTAAAGGGGTTTTCTGGTATCAATATATTGATGACTTATCCGTAGGGTCCGACACCCTCACCGATCAGCTGTTACAAGCTCTGCTAGCAGCCGGATGTAAACACTTGGAACGGAGCTGCACTGCACAGCAGTGTAGTGGCTACTCCCGAGTACTGCAGAGCAGCTCCTAGTTCAATGTGTTTATATCTGTAAACCACCGGTGCTTGTAACAGCTGATCGTTGAGGGTGCCATGTATTTTGCCTCTTTAGCGGGGCTACTGGCCCTGCTGATTCCGTGCATCATCTATGGACTATATGCTACCATGATACAGCCTGGGTGAGCTGATAATTTTCTTATTGAACTCCATTTATGTCGTTTTTTCTTAAAGTGTCCATTGGTTCAGACAGGCACAGAAACATAGTCTACTACATTTCTGTGCCAGTCTGAACAGACAGACACTTTCAGTCTATCGCTCCATCGGGGGTTTGTCTGAATCCCATTTTAGGGGGATTCCGGTAGAATCTTAATCGCACTGTAGAAAGCGCAGTGTGAATAGGGCCTAGCCAGCTGCCGCTTAAGCTTTTACCAGCTGATCGGCAGGAGTGTAGGACCCGTACCTATCTGATATTGATTCGGAGCTCTTTAAATTCTTAATATTTGAAGTTTTGTTTTCACCTAAAGGTAGCAGGGCAGACACTTAAGGGGAGCTTACTGCATACTGTTATAAATAATAATACCACAGTATGCAGTATTGCTCCCTCTAGTGGTGACTTTAGACAGCCAGTACTTTTATTTTTTCTATCTGTCTATACATTTGACTTCTTTCAGAAAATGGAACTCAAAGCTCTATAAAAAATATATTAAAATATGGATCAGCACAGAATTTGTTCCTAAAAACCGCATTATGATACAGGTTCCAGTACTTGAATATGAAAAAGCTATTGTTCTTTTATCCACAGGCACCTGAAAATGTGAGTACCGTAATCATCACCAAGACTGTCCCTTACCAGAATCACCAGGTTTATAGGACACTCCAGCCAGAATCATACATTGATGAGCAAAGTCAACCTGGAGGAATCTACACTGTCACCTTAAGGCTGATGGGTGTCTTATGTTATCACATTCTCTTTCTTTTCTGGACATTACACCGGTAGCGGAGTTGGTCTTGTGGGTTATCCCTAATACATAAGGGACAATCAAGTGGCGGGAAAATTAGGGACAAATTGGCATCTCATAAATCTAAAACTAAGATTAGTTACATAAAGATGCATCAGATGAGAAGAGCAGTAGCGGAGAGGACTTCCAATGTTGTGCACTGGCTGGCGGCATTTATAGGTAATGTACCTCCATATATCAGGAGGAATGCGCTCCCCGGAGTTATGTGTCAGCATCTCTCTGTGACAGGACGATGTCAGACTTCCAGCGGTCCATCCAAAGCTTTCCATCTGCTTCATAGAATTTTATATTCAGAATCATTTTTATAAACCTTATTTATTACACAGTGTATATATCCTATATGCCGTAACTAAGAGTATATATAATATATTATAAATATATATTTGGATCAAAACACCTTTGTGTGCCGTGCAGGTGTTATTTTGTTTCATATGCGAAACGTTGCTATTAATGGGGTTGGTCAAAATGCTTTTTTCCACATCTGTCCATGGGGTGTGTCTCCTTAAATTACAGGTCTTACCCATTCAGCTTCAATACCAGACACCGCCCATATACTAGTGGCGCTGTTTATGGAACTTCCTGTTCACAAGGCTACATTGTGGTTAAGGCTATATTTTAAAAATATTTAGATTTTAAAGAAGTAGTCCACTACCTGGACATCCCCTTTTTTAAAATAAGTTATCCCCCTTGTAAAATAAAAACAACATATGGTCACCTCCTGTACTGGCGCCGGGTCCCCCGAGGCTTACTTAACACTGTTATGCAATGTAAACCCTGCAACTAATCAGCGGCCACCATTGGCCTGTTGCGCACTCCCCTCGAAAGAACCTTGGACAAGTGGAAGTAGTGAAAGCTCAACAGCCAATAACGGCCACTGATTGGCTGCACTGCTCACGTAGCATAACCGCGTTACGCAAGCCTCAGGAGACTTGGCGGTGACATAGCTGGAACGGCGCCAGTGTGGGAGGTGAGTATATTTAATTTTTATTTTACAAGGGAAACTAATTATTTTAAAAGGGGTTGCCCAGGTTGTGGACAACCCCTTGAATGTTAGGAACCCGAGATACTGACGTAAGGGGAAAAAATTAAATTACTGAACCAGTTAGACTACAATATACTGTATATATGGCCATATGTATTTTTAACAGCTCTCCATGAAGAAAATGCTTGCAGTAGTAAATATAATAATACAATTCTATATGCCCCTACTCCCACAAAAAATAGGTGCATGAAATCTGTTATAACACTATTCAACTGGTTGGAGCAGATTTACCAAAACTGATGTATCAGAAAGCTTGATCAGCTGTCGATAGCAACATATCCGATTCCTATAGATTATGGGGAAACAAAAGCAGCAATCAGAAGTTATTATAGGCAACAACTTCATATCCTTGTTACTGCCTGTCTTGGGCAGTCATTCCACCTGAAGGGGGCACTAAAGGTGCACATTGATGAGGATGTTACATTATGAGTACAATATGAATGCAGCATGGCACTGTACCCTGTGCAATCACTCTAATAAGCTGGGTGAACGGAGAAGAGATCTGAATGTCCTAGGCAAAGCATAGTATAGAATTACATGCACATCTCACTTGATACCTCTGGATTCATTTTACATGGTAACAATCATTTCCGCATTTTGCAGAGGAATATGCTTTTTTACTCCTCCAATGAGACACTACTACTTCTCTCCTCACCTAATGAACCCACCATTCACTCAAGAATACAGGTAAATCCCATCTTCCACAATGAAAAAAGGACTGTCAGATTACTGAGAGATCAGATTACAGCATTTTATTGAAGTCTATGGAAAGTAATGGGGGAACAAAGTGAGACAGTGAGGCAAAGAGATAGTGTGGCTGCATTCACCCATTAATACAGGTAAATCCCGTCTTGTGCAAAGTAAAATGGACTGCCAGATTACTGAGAGATCAGACTACAGCAGCCTATTGAAGTCTATGGAAAGGAATGGAGGAACAAAGTGAGACAGAGAAAGCAAAGACATAGTTTGGATGCCAAGTTAGATTTAAAAAAAAAACATTTTGTATCTGCAAAGCTGATGGACAAGTCTGGTCACGTGTTCCTCCATCAATTGCCATTTTGAAAAAAGGAGAGCGGAGCAGTCTGCCCATAGGGCTGCAGTAACAAGCAGGAGGAGAGCTTGTAATACTATAAATATGCAATTACTATATTAGTAGTAGTATATTAGTAGTATATATTGGTGGCATAAAACCATGTTCTGAAACACACGGATTAAAATAATGCACTTTAACTCATATTCAGAGCATTTAATTCCTTAGATGCTGTAGACACTACTGACCAAGGCTCCTAAGTGGTTTTAAGGAGGGATGAGAAGGAGATCATCTGTGCCCCAGCCATATAATTGTGGGTCATCATGGCAATGGCAGGCCTAACGACGACACCCAGGTATTCTACATACCAGAGTCTCTTAAGAGCCGGAGAAGACACAGAATAGTATATAGTCCAAAATAAAATAAAGTTTCTAGTAAGAAATGAAAAAAAAAAAAAGGAAAATGAATGCAAAAACAAAAGTGAAATTGTTTGTTTTCCTTTGTATTAAGGCCATCTCCTAAAATGGATAAATTGAATCTCCTCTTTTTAACACCATATTATTTTTGTTTCAACATTTTATGGCAATTAACTTTTAAAGATGATCTGTCACTAGGTCAAAAGTGGACAGTTTTTGCCAATGGGGTGATTGCTTACAGGGTATTAATGCAGAGCATCCTAAAGACATGCCTCCAGAGAATCCTGTGAGCAACCCCCTCCTTCCCCTTTTTGAAATTACTATAAAAATTTGCACAAAATAAATAGGTCCACATTTCTAGAACTGTATGACAGATTTAAAAAAGCAAGCAACAAAAAAAAAAAAGAGAAAACTCAAGCAGGAATAAAATCTGAGCGAGCAGAAATTGCTTCTTTTGACAAAGTTACATGTCCTCTTTAGATATATCTTCATAAGGATTGACGCTCTATTTAACTGATCTAGAGCTCCAAATCTCCTGCATAGTTATTAATGATACAATTCTAACTAGCTGCAGCCACCACTAGGGGAGCTCAGAAACTTACTGCTTACTGTGCTATTATTGTGTTCAATAAACACTAAGGTCACTTTAGTGGTAGCTACAAGAAGCAAGAAATGTATAGAACTAGAAAAGTCTATACTAGAAAAACAGATCATAAAGGAAACCTTTCGGTTTATGGCATTTACCATAAGAGTCAATTATATTTATGTTTTGCTGCACTAGACTTTAACAAATTCATCGACACCCACTGTTTATTTTTTTTATTTCTTTATTTTTAATGACAGAAAAGAAGAGTGATTTGAATTGTATTTTCGCTGTTTTTGCGTTTTTTTTTAAAACTTTATTTTTCAGTGTACTCAGGGGACTTGAACCTCATCCTTCAATGCATTTCACTTGACTTCATCTAGCAATGACCACAGGTCGGGCAGCTTGGCATTGTACTACTAATGCCAGACTGCCCGACCTGCTCTCGCCTCTGGAAGAAGGCCTATACAAACGCAGCGATAGCAAAATCTGTTTATTTTTTACATTTTACTCTTTTTTGTTTAATTTCTGAGAACAGGTTATTTGCATTTTATTATATACATGTTAATTCATAGTTTTGATGGCTTCAGTGTGAATGTACAATTTTCTTAGTCATGAAAATACAGAAAAATCTTTAAATGAGAAGGTGTGTCCAAACTTTTGGACTGTACTGTATTCTATATATATACACACACACACACACACACACACACACACACACATATGTGTGTATATATATATATATATATATATATATATATATATATATATATATATATATATATATATATATATATATATATATATATACACACACACACACATATGTATATATATATATATATACAGTATATACACAAATGTATATATATACACATACATACACACATATATACACATATATACACACATATATATACACACATATATATATATATGCACATATACAGTACAGACCAAAAGTTTGCATACATATATACATATTACATATACATATATACATATACACACACACACACACATATATACATATTACACATACACATATACATATTACACATACACATACATATATACACATACACATACATATATACACATACACATACATATATACACATACACATATACATATTACACATACACATATACATATTACATACACATACATATATACACATACATATATACATATTACACATACACATATACATATTACATACACATACATATATACATATTACACATACACATATACATATTACATACACATACATATTACACATACACATATATATATATACACATACATATTACATATACACATACACATATATATATATATGTACACATACACACACAATTTTATTTACGGTATTTGCTGCTTCAGATTTTTTAGATCTTTTAGTCAAGTGTTCCTACGGTTACTGAAGTACAATTAGAAGCATATCATAAGTTTTTACACTTTCGATGTACTGTATTTGTCAATAAGTTTATGGAAAGACTCAATATTAACAGTCTTAACCCTTATTTTTCAAAGCTTCTGCAGTTCAGCCTGGCAGCTGGATATAAGGCCAAATCCTGACTGATGCAAATCCATTCTTGCCTAATTAGTGCTTTGGAGTTGTTCACAATTTCTGTGTTCTTGGTTCTCCATATGCTTTTTGAGGACTGACCATAGGCTCTCAAGATGTAATCTGGGTAATTTCCTGGCCATAGACCACAAATTTCCATGTTTTGTTCAACGAGCAACTTGGCTATCACGTTTACCTTGGGACATGGTTTCCATCATGCTGTAAAATGCATTGTTCACCAAACTGCTCCTGGATCGTTGGGACAAGTTGTGCTAGAAGGATGTTTAGATACCATTCATCAGAATGGCATTTGAACCCACAACCCCAGTGCACTAAGCTGTTAGCCACACAGTTACATTTTAAGCCTATCTAGTCTAAGAATGCAGTCAAATTTTTTTTCAGAATTGAGAAATATGCCCCACTGTCCTTTTAATTCTGAGAACTAGAGAAAGAGTTTCCTCCATTAGTCAAAATTGATGTTAAAAAGTCCATGATCAAATTCTAAATTGTTTTAACCCCTTTACCCCCCCAAAAGCTGTTCGCACGTTAATGACCAGGCCAATTTTTACAATTCTGACCACTGTCACTTTATGAGGTAATTACTCTGGAACGCTTCAACGGATCCCACTGATTCTGAGACTGTTTTTTCATAACATATTGTACTTCATGATAGTGGTAAAATTTATTTGTTATGACTGCCGTTTATTTGTGAAAAAAATTGTAAATTTGGCGAAAATTTAGCAATTTTCAAACTTTGAATTTTTATGCCCTTAAATCACAGAGCTATGTCACACAAATAGTTACTAAATAATATTTCCCACATGTCTACTTTACATCAGCACAATTTTGGAAGCAATTTTTTTTTTTCGTTAGGAAGTTATAAGGGTTAAAAGTTGACCAAAGATTTATTTTTCCAACAAAATTTACCATTTTTTTTTTTAGGGACCACATCACATTTGAAGTGACTTTGAGGGGCCTTTATGACAAAAAAAAATATCCAAAAGTGACACCATTCTAAAAACTGCACCCCTCAAGGTATTTAAAACCACATTCAAGAAGTTTATTAACCCTTCAGGTGCTTCACCATGAATTTTTGGAATGTGGAAGAAAACAATGAACATTTAACTTTTTTTCACAAAATTTTTAATTTAGATCCAATTTTTTTTATTTTTGCAAGGGTAACAGGAGAAATTGGACCCAAAAGTTGTTGTGCAATTTCTCCTGAGTACGCGGATACCCCATATGTGGAGAAAAAACACTATTTGAGCACATGGCAGGGCTCGGAAGGAGCACCGTGTGACTTTTTGAAAGCAAAATTGTCTGGAATCGAGAAAAGACACCATGTCGCGTTTAGAGAGCCCCTGATGTGCATAAACAGTGGAAACCCTCCACATGTGACCTCATTTTGGAAACTAAAACCCCCGTGAATTTTATCAAGGGGTATAGCGAGAATTTTGAACTCATAGGCACGACTCAGAATTTGACATTAGTTCGTCATATTGAATACGTTGTCATTAGTGTTGTTCTCTACTTGAGTTTTTTATCAGGTGCTCGAGTATGCATCGAGTATCGATCGGAATAGAAAGCAGTCAAAAACTGTCATGTGTCTGAAAATGGTACCAATAAAAATGTGAACTCGTCCCCCAAAAAACAAGCCGTCACATGACATTGTCGGACGAAATATGGAAAAATTATAGCTCTCAAAATATGGGGATGCAAAAACTATTTTTTTTTTTAAAAAAGCGGTTTTTAGTGTGTGAGAGTTGCCAAACATAAAATCCCTATATAAATCTGGTATTGCTGTAACTGCAACGACCCGAAAAATAAAGCCGCCTAATCACTTATACCACACAAGTAACGGCGTAAAAAATAAAACCAATTCTTCACATGCTGTTGATTTGTTCATTCTACCTCCCAAAGATCGCAGTAAGGCTCGACTCACATTTATCCTGCACTCTGCTGAGTACTTACACTGGGGTTTCTGTGTAAATCTCTGATTTACGTGATTCAGACAGAACCCCCGGCAGAAGGTTCTCTATAATGGGGCAGATGGAGGCACTGTGGACGCTGTCTGACCTGTGATCCGGCAGTGTCCATCTTTTTAGGCGTGCATAAATGTCGGAACATATAAGTGGGTCTCGTTTAAATATATATTTATTCATCATGTCTTGTACTATGCCCATTCGTATCCATAGGATAGACTTTAAACATAATATTGGTTAGCCATAAATCGGCGGAAAAGCGATGATTGTAATTTAGATAGTGGAATATAAAATTGAAAATGGTTTTATCATACAAACCAGACTATGAGCGGTTAATTTCCTCCGACGCTGCTGTGTAGCGATGTATCTTGACAACCACCACAACCCGGCTGATACGATGGCAGTCGCGGCTAACGTGGCCATGCACGATTAGCCCCGGAGAGAGGGTATCGGCGACTGGTTGAGTGTGAGTGCACTTCCGACAGAGGGGGGCGGGGCTTTGTCTTTTAATGTTTGGCGTCTGCGCGGCACCCATTCCTGAAAGAGAGTATGAGCTCATGTGTTAAATGAATACTGTACAGCACAAACTCGTTACCTAATATAAACCTCATGATGTGCCAGAGTAATGGGTGAAACGCGTAGATGTGTAATAACATAGGGAGTTCAGTAATCAAGAATTCTGTATGTCTCAGCATGAATATAATTGAAATAGGGGTGACAGAGAGCCCCCCTGTAGTGTAGCAGGGAACATACCACATTGAATGAGATCATACAGTAGTATATGCAGCTTAGTAACAGGTGGCAACAAAATGTATCTGAGGGTCTTTGGAGCTACAATGAGAGCAGTATAATGTATCAATCGTGCAACAACTATATCAGAAGGAATGAACTCATAGGAAGAATATTTAGTGCTCCTATGTAACTCAACATTATAAACTTTTGTGAAGCACTTGAGGGTTCAAGGTGCTCACCTCACATCTAGATAAGTTCCCTGAGGGGTCTAGTTTCCAAAATGGTGTCACTTGTGCGGGGTTTCCACTGTTTAGGCACATCACTCCAAACCGACATGGCATCTGCTAATTATTCCAGCAAATTTTACATTCAAAAAGTCAAATGGCACTCCTTCCCTTCCGAACCCGGCCGTGCACCCAAACAGTGTTTTTTCTCCACATATGGGGTATCGGTGTACTCAGGAGAAATTGCACAAGTTTTGGGGTCCATTTTTTGCTGTTACCCTTGCAAAAATAAAAAAAAATTGGGTGTAAAGTAAATATTTTGTGAAAAAAGTTAAATGTTCATATGTTACTTCAATATTCCATTAATTCCTGTGAAGCAATTGAAGGGTTAATAAACATCCTGAATGTGGTTTTGAACACCTTGAGGGGTGCAGTTTTTAGAATTGTGTAACTTTTGGGTATTTTCTGTCACGTAAGCCCCTCAAAGTCACTTCAATTATGATGTGGTCCCTAAAAAAATGGTTGCAAATTTTGTTGGAAAAATTAGAAATCGCTGGTCAATTTTTAACCCTAACAAAAAAAAATTATGTTTCAAAAATTGTGCTGATGTAAAGTAGACATGTGGGAAATGTTATTTATTAACTATGTTGTGTGGCATAACTTTCTGATTTAAGGGGATGAAAATTAAAAGTTTGAAAATTGCTAAATTTTTACCAAATTTCCGTTTTTTTTTTTTTTTTTAAACAAATAAACGCAAGTGATATCGAAGAAATGTTAACACTATCATGAAGTACAATATGTCACGAAAAAAGCTATCTGAGAATCAGTGGGGTCTATTGAAGCGTTTCAGGAGTTATTACCACATAAAATGACACTGGTCAGAATGGTCATGGTCATGAAGGTGAAAACAGGCTTGGGTGGGTAAAGTGGTTAATGAAGCCTCTCCAACCGATGTTCATGCTAGGATATTGAGGCAACCATTCAAGAATACAATTGATATGGATGAAAAAATTTTGATTTTGTGGAGGGCGCTGAGGTGCAGGAAACTGTACTAGACGAGGAGCTGTGCTCAGACGTTTGTTCTCTCTGGGCTGTTGAGATCGGTCTGAAGAGGTGTCTGTAAATGCTCTTCCTATTGGGGTGAGGCTGCAGCGATCACTTCTGCTGTCTCTATGCTGGTACTAACTGTAGCAGGTATATCTTGTCCACATAGTGCTCCAAAATAGTGGTGTTGATGATCAGATAATGGACCTTGGGATTTATTGTAGAGGTGGCATAGTTAGCGGTGGTAAGTGCTTTTGGTGCTTCTTGTTCCACATGCCAAGCGGGAAGTGATGTATTTCAAGTTTTTTAGTGAAAGGACATGGAAGCACAGCATTAGTGCATCCGAATCCATCAGCAGTCAACGATTCAACGATAGCCATGCTCGTTCTAACATATGGTAACTCAGAGGTCTCCAACCTTTCTTACCTTGAAAGAAGGGCTGTGGAGTCGGTAAGCCAAACCGGAGACTCCTCAATTTCCATGACACAGACTCCAACTCCACAACTCTGACTCCCTCATACATGGCTCATGTGTAAGTGATAAATTTACTGTAGCACAGATTCATCTCAGCTAAAAGTCTAGACCCTTAGATCAGGAATAGGACATTTCATAACTTTCCCAAATTCTTATGAAAAAATATTCCCCACAAACTGCATTGAACTACTGTACCCAATTTATTATATATTTTAGGAGTTGGTCCATTTTATACCGACTCCACAGCCCTGCTTGAGAGCCACAGTCGGCTCAGAGAGGGTCGTGAGCCACATCCTGTTTCAGCCCCGCTCACAGTAGTGACATCCAGAGTCCCCCATTACCGGTGTAATGACAGCCAAAGCTTTTTTCACAGAAATCACACCGGGGCAGTATGCCGAGCTCCAGGGTTTCCTATCTTACCCCCATTCAGCTCTCTTCTGTGCAGGGCTACACACAAAAGTCACCATCTCGAGATCTACTCTTTATAGCTGTTTGCTACATCTGGTGCTAATACTACAAGCTGGCAGACAGCCGCGAGCCACATATCACATGGCAGCGAGCCACATGAGGCTCTCGAGCTACAGGTTGGGGACCCCTGTGGTAACTCATAGTGGCATATTTATCAAAACTAGTGCACAAGAGGAGTCAAATCAATTGTCTATAGCAAAAGTTTACTGCGGATATTGGGTAATAAAAGTTCTCCCAAAATACCAGAATAGTTACTATAATGAACAATCACATTTCCCTTGCACTAGCTTTCATAAATCTCCTGTTTCCCATAACTTCTCTATAGCAGCTCTGTGGACAGAGGCTAAATAAATCAGCTGCTTCAGCCTCTCTCACAGCAGAAAATCCCAGCACAATCTGATCACTAGTCAGCAGCTAGTTCTCCACTCAGAAGAAACGCTGCCTTTTATTCATAGAGATTACTTTCCTAATAAAAAATAAAAAAAATAATGAAAAACCATATCCGATAAATAATTTCTTTATTGCAATAGTTGTCCAGCTGCAATAACCAACAGATCATTTATTACAACATAAAATCCACAATAAAAATATACACATACTGTGGGACGGAGGATATGACATGTGTCTGAAGATTGGGGGTTTAAGTAGAGGTAAAGCAGCCACAGAACCACAGCACATGTCACCTACGGGAAAGACACTGAAGGGTGGGGGACGCCGAGAGAGGGGGAAAAAGAAACCCACACAGTGTTCACATCCACTGTGAGCATATTCAAGCCATAGGGACATGAGAGATGTTTATTCACAACCTGTCTTCCCCACAAACAGCACTAGTCATAACTAAACATAACCCCGAACATTACTTACCAGTAGACTGTACGGGGAAGACATTCAAAGAGGTCTGCACTCTACAAGCTGTACACTTGACATCAACCCAATGGGAAGATAAATCAACATGGCTACTGGAATATGGCTAAATCACCACAGCTCTGATTTGCATTGATGTTGGGTAGATGCGACAGCTCAGTAATGTACGGTTACGACCTGTCTGTCTTGTGCAATCATTCCACCAGAAAATCAATGGTGGCAATAAGACATGCATTGATGAGGATATTACAGTGTTGTTACATTGTGGGTACATCATGAATGCAGCATGGCACCGTATCCTGTGCATTCACACTATTCAGAAGCTGGGTGAACGGAGAAGAGATCTGAATGGCTTAGACAAAGCATAGTATAGAATTACATGCACATCCCTAGTGATACAGAAATAAGGGAGTCCGTGGTGTGCTTCTAGAATCCGACCTTCCCAGAAACAGCCAGTGGTGGGTGGAATGTTACTTGTTCGAATGATGATGATGACACTTTCCCCCAGTGCCCCTGCCCTGCCAGTTAATCATAGGCGCGATGCACTGGATCTCTACAAGAGAAGAGAGACTTTGGTTGGAGATTGTTAGAAAAGAAATCTTAACAATTGGCAATGTCTGGAATTCAGAGAGGGAGGAGTAGGCATCCTGTTCTAAGGGTTTTCTTCCTATCCTAATCCTAGTACAAGGTAGGAAGCGATAAGTCCATCTTGGAGAATCTTCAGACAGCCTGGACTAAGCATTAGTAAATATTCCCCAATACGTTATGTCTAGTGCTCAGCCTGAGGGAGTGGAGCAGAACATTCATCTTTGTGCCATACTCCCTGTGCCTTACCTCTCAGGTCCTGGACTAAGCATATTGTTCAAAGAAAAATGATAAGATAGTACTTCCGCTGCCCCACGTCCTAAACAACTTCCATACTATAAACTTACGAAGCTTCTTCTTTCAGCAAAGCCAAGAACTTCCTGACACGATACTCTGGATCCATCTTAAATATAAAAATAGAAAATCACTGGAAATTAGGCATAAATCAGTATATTCGAAGAAAGCTTTTGGGGTCAGTGAGGATGATATATTATCAGTAATTGGCACTGGGGCCAGAAAGACCAATTGGTTGTGCCTAGTATGAGGGAGTCAGGAAATTTTGGAATTTCAAAATCCCTCAACGTAGCTCAGTATTTTTAATATGTATGCTGGACTCAGAAACTGCAGAGTAAGCTACTGTCTACACAATGAAGAACATAAGATACACAGAGATCTACACCGTACCCGTGAGAAAGCGGAGTAAAGCGCGCGTTGGGGCGAGGACATTGCATGTGAATCTTTGGTGTAACTATTATTTATAATGTTGGTGACTACGGTCTCATGATTATGTATCCACTTATAGGATGCTTGGTATTTATTTATACATTTGGTTTAGATGATGCTTTATGCACTTTAATATCAGTATTTGTATCCATTATTTATTATATATTTACCAATCCTTTTCTGGCCCTAATCATGTATGTAAACATTTTTGATCCTGTACATTACATTTCCCATGTACATCACTATCTAATGTCCACTCACCCGTGTATTTATTTCCCTGGTATCTAAATTTCTGTTCAATGATGAATTATTGATTTTATATGCATTTAATAAAAGGTTGGTACACATATATCTGTCTTTTGCAAATTGGTTGATGGATCTACACCAGTAAGATGGGCTGGCTCCTTATCTGCGGTCTGAAAAATCCTCCTTATCAATGGTGGTGCCTGGTACCATAACTCCTCGCAAAGAGGGAACGGCACTGGTGTGATCACGCTCCTTTAGCAGATATGGAAATAGAGAAGTGTTTTCACACAGCTATTTTTGTGCTGCACATTCATTAGAATAGATGCTGAACGCACGACAAGGATCACCACTCCAGAAGGAATATTGGCAGACAACACTTTATACTTGAAACCTGACATCTATTTCATAAATGTCTTCAGAAAACTTTAAAGCAAGAACATCCCATCCTATTGTGTGTAGCAGACAGGAGGAAAGAACGGCAAATGGGATATTAGATTGTGTCCTGGCTTGCTTTTTGGGGAAGCTTACCCTGTAGCCTGGATCTGTCTAACTTATGTACAGAGACCCCTTGCCTGCACACCTGATGAAGGGTGTTATATCAGTAACATTGTTCCACTCATTTCTGTACCTACTGCGGTGTGATCAGTGGATACAAGATACTCATAAATCATCTCTACGTGCCTTTTGTTGTGCAGTTCCTTCTTCCCATCTGCTACAGTTTTACAGGAGCTCAGTGGTTGGCTCCAAAGGACCCTATATAATTTACAATATTTCCTAAGAGTGTACTCCCTGCCCTATTGGTGATTTACCCTTCTGTGTGTGTCCTCACCTGCATGGACATCTCAATTAACATCAGCAGCTTCTTGATGCCTATGTAAACCTTCTTGCCCTTCACATGCTGAGCAATAATACCACGTTCATTGTCCTTGAAACTACCCAAAAGCTGCAGAAGAAATAAAATACATAAAATGGAAATAAATTCCAAGTGAAACGATACACAATACAACCCGTCCATGTGATGAGCTCACCTCCAGCGCCTCCATCAGCTGCTCTCCTGTACAGATATTTGGAACCTGTATTGTAGTGCTGAAGGCATCCAGCATCTCCATCTCTTGGAGGACGTCCTTACGACTGGTGGTGCCAATGATCAGCAGTTTACGACCCTGGATAGAAATGGCAAAATCAGAGACCTGTTCTGCACAATATATCAGAAGTCGTTCAATTCTTCACAATATATGATCAGTTGAGTTTTCTTCCAGGAAGCAGCATCTCCTGAAAATAGTAGCCGTTAGGTGAACATCCCACTAAACATGTCTCTTACCTGTGGTGGAGCTTTCTTGAAAAGAACAAGTAAAGCCTGGAGCACCAGATTGGAGAAGCGAGGACCAATGGGAACATAATCTGCAAAAGAAAAACAGATTATAATCCCATAGGATTCATACATGCACCGATTTGGACGGATCTGTGGTCTCACCTAGAAGTCTTTCAATATCATCCACCACAACACAACTCAGCTGGGACTTGTAGGCATCATCAAAGATCTGCAAAAAGCCAGAACAATGAATGATTCAGAGAGGTAAAGGAAAAGTCACTTGAAAGATTCAATTCAATTTCGATTCTATATAAAGTGACCAGTTGTCTACTATATAGAAGTCACTTGCGTCCTTAAAGGGGTTGTATAGTGAAAACAAGTTATTACCTTTAGAACATGGAGCAGCAAGTCAGACGCCTGGCCGCCACTCCATTCATTCTCTATGTTCTATGAGGCTGCCAGAAAAAGCAGGACTCTGTGCTCGTCCGCTCAGCAGGGAATGAATGGGGCAGTCGAGCCGCTCTGCCGTTTCATTCAAATATATTTATTGAATTTTGTTTTAACAATAGATCAAAAAATAAAGTTAAATATATCACTTCAATATGTTAAAAAATCATATAGTAGTTAACACACAAAAAAAAAAGAAAAAAAGGAGGGAGACGGGATGGGGAGGGGCGGTAAGGAGGTTAATATGAGGGGTACACAGACAATGGAATGGTAATGATCAGCAATTGGTGAGGATATTATGTATGGTTAACCAAAAGAAAGACTGCCATATCACTGCGGTTGCAGACTAATGAGGATAAAGTGCTGATGATCAGTGAAGTCCCAGCAGTCAGGCCCCTATTAGGCAACACATTATCCATATTGGGATTAGGGGACAACTTGTTTTCACCAGACAACCCCTTTTATTAAGGATGAGAGGAAGTGTGAACAATATGCTCTTATTAGTGGGTGAGCAGGGGGGTTCAAATCCTGCTGACAGATTCCCTTTAAGGACGCAGGTTCCCTCCATGTCATCAAATTATTGGTCACTTTATTTACTGTAAAATATGAAGTATTGAATTTACAAATTACATAGCCATTAGTAATATTGGAATATGAAGTGATTTTAGCCTACCATTTTTTGTGTGTGACTAGTAGTGTATGTTTTATATAGATTTTTTTCCCCCAAAAAACCTTCTGTATCAATACAAGTAATTGTTGTTTTTGTTTCCTGTGTACATAGGACCCAAACTAGGCTGCATGCTTAAGCAGATAAAGTGAATCTTCTTCTTTTCATTATCAAATTAAAGCTGCACTCTATAATGCTATAGTATGCAAACATTGAATATATGAAATAGGAATTGCATTACGGCTATAGAAAATAAGTAAGAATGAAGGTACTAAGCGCATAAATTGACCAGTTCATGTCAGCCCAAGAGCCAACCACAAGGCGACTCTCTCTGCTGGGACCCTAAACCCAATATGATGCCTCACCCTCACAATCGCATGGGCAGGCAGGATTAGCCAATTTATGTGCTAAATACCTTCATTTTTACTTATTTTCTATGGCAGTAATGCAATTTCATTTCATATATTCAATGTCTGCATACTATAGCGTTTAATAGAGTGGAGCTTTCATTTGACAGTTACATATGGAGTGGCTCTCAGCTTGCACCAGTTCACATTTGACTTTCTGTTTGAAGTGGCAGTCAGTTTGATATCCTTCTCCTATTAACACCATATAATTTTTAGGTTGAACTTTTTAAGTTGATTATCTTTTTGGTATTTCTTAGCAAGGCTTGAAGCTATTGTACCAATACAGAGCTCCAACCCCAGATTTAAATGACAATTCTAGTTACAGTACCTGTAGCCTCCTCTATGGGGAGCTCCGAAGCTTGGTGTATACTGTGCTATTATAAAGTTCAATTTATAAACTAACAGCTCCCTCTAGTGGTGGCTGTGAGCAGCAAGAATTGTGTTACATAGTTTTGTTCATGCAGGGAATTCATGCTTCAAAAAAATCAGGCACCACAATAAAGATGTCATAAGAAATGACTTTGTATTTTTACCAATTATTTGATTTAAATACAAACAAAAAAAATGATGTGCTTACAGGTGGCCAATAATTTTTACATTTCTGAGATTAAAAGATAAAAAACTTATTTTGGTTAGGCTTCAGGTCTATTCTGCATAGAAGTTATACCTCTAATATTTGAGGCAATATCTCACATGATCATCTATAATCTCCACCTGTATACTGAAGCCCAAAAACAAGTGGAAAAAATAAGACCTACCTTTTTAATGGCCTGGCATTTGGCAGTCTCAGAGAATCCAATCATTTTCTCTGGTGAGCAGATCTTGATAAAGGGGAAATTGGATTCCTCTGAGATCTTGGCGGCTAGAGCAGTTTTGCCACTATGTGGTGGACCTAAAAGAAAATCATAGGACATCACAATTTAAAAAAACAACAACAAAAAAACCCCCCTCACTTCTTAATCAATTTTCCTATCAGAAAACAGATAAAAGAACTCACCTTCCAGTAAGACGCTGACCAGGGGTGTGCGATCACTGTTCTTGGTTTGTTGAACAAGTAGTTCCCCATCATCCAGGACACGAGTAACTGGGTCGCCCCATTTGATGATACCGTTCATAATATAACTTGCATAGTCCTCTTGATTGGTTCCAAAGGCCTAAAAACAAGACATATCAAGAATCACAGCTGGGACTTGCCAAATGAAGGCCATGAATAAAGGCTTCTGTCGCTAATCTATGGAGAATGGCCAAGTTCAATATTCTGCTTCATGCAAATGCTGCCTAGAGACATATGATGGCAGATTGCCTATACATCCAAAACGGAGAGTATCCAGGACTCTATGTGCTTCTGTACAGCCTTTGTACGTGGCTCCGCATTGTGCACGAAGCTTCATGCCTACTAAAAAGTTTAAAGAAGAACTCAGATTATAAGAAGTGACTATGTAGACAGCAGGACAACAACTTACAGGCTTTATGTCGTTTTCCAGAGAAGTGAGAAAGTCTCCTCTTGTCACTTGGAGCCGTTCAGCCTTCTCCATATCAACCTCTACTTTGGTGGTGGCCTAAAAAGAGAGAGCAAATATCAGTCATGGTTATGAGCAAAAATCTTCATCTATTCCCATTGTCACAGAGCTTCAAGTAGAGAACTAGAGATTTCAGCTGGCCAGAATAACAGGGTTTTTTTTCTGTTTGACCATGTGTTTTCTGCACCTGATGGTCCTATGTTATGGGTCTGGACCCTTCATGTTCTTTAAATGCCGGATTTTTTTTCTATCCTATCAGTTTATATTTAGAAGATGAGGAAAAAATGCAGCACAAGCAAAAAGGACAGGCCCTTAACATTGTGCAGATGTGACCAAGGTGGGATCTAAACCCTCAAGCCAGGCGCACTAGCCTCTCAGGCATAAAGACCCTAGGAAAGAAAATAATAGGTGGAAAGGCAGAGATTCTCCCATATAAGGCATTGTGATCCTTTTGTCCCCAGCTCATTTACATACATCATTAGGGAGCACTCTCATTGGCTGACAACTATAGGTATACTGCCTGTGCCGCTAGTCACTACTCATGGACAAGCAATGAGGCAGGGTAGTCAAATGTTCTAGGGTTAGATACCAAGAGAGCACGTAGTAAACTGAAGGGGAAAGACAAAAGTCAAAGTCAGCTCACGGTCCCAGGTCAGAATACCAGAAAGATAGCGGATCATAGCAAAGGGGCAAGACAAATGGATGGTCTAATCGAGGTCCAAGGTCAGGCATCAATAGATTAACAAAAGCACAGGAATACAAGGCAAAGAAGCACCACTGAGCAAATGCTATGATTGGCAGAGATCTGAGACTGACAGCTTAGCTAAGTAGCTGGGTAATCACTTAGAACAGGGAACACCTGAAGGAAGCTAAGCACCTCTCAGTCTCAGATTGGATGGCTGAGTGCTCTATCAAAATACCGACAGCTCAGCACGACCCTGCACTAGATTGGACAACTGATCTGTCACTCAGCGTTCAAGATACACTGAGCGGAGGAATCGTGACAGTACCACTTCTTGCTGGGTGACAACTGAAAGTGTGTTCTGCCTAGCCTCACCCTGGATGCGGATTGTCAGCTTTCTGCTTTCAATGTGCATAGACCGCTGTCAATCAGGAGCTCATGAATACCGAGGTCTACACAGTGCAAAATCATTAGTGAGAGGACTAGCAGAACTGCAGCAGATAAAACAGTTATCAAAACTACCGCGGAAAACCCAGTAATTGAGCCAACATTAAAGCCAGGGTCTCTGTCCATCATATTGGACATCATAAAGCTGGTGTACAATTCCATTTCTACCAAGGGGAAGAAATAATTAACAGATAATTTATAATCTCACTTTCCTTTCCAATCTCCTAGAATTTATGTTGTATTCCATATATTAAAGGGGCTGTCCACCTTTGAGGACTTTTTTTCTTCTTTACTTACTTGCATGTATTTGGGACTAAAATCAATTTTGTACTTGGTTTTTACTTAAAATGTTTAAAGAGTTCCAAACTTCCCATCAGACCATAATAACGGGCTCACTGACAGATTCTCAGTAGAGATGAGCGAACTCGAACTTACAAGTTCGGCATTCGTATTAGACAGTCACTGTCCGGTGCTAAACACCAAACATGGACTTTCCCCGGAAGTCCGTAGCAATGTTTGGAGTTCCAGGGCAATCCGTTGCACGAGGGGAGAGAGGGAGAAGGAGAGAGAAAAAATTTTGGCTCAAAAGTCTGCGTCTTCATTGTTTTCAATGGGCTTCGGGTTCTGGTTCAAGTTTGGGTACAGTTCTGGTACCCAAACTGAACCTTGGAATAAAATTTGGGTTGGGCACCAGAACTCGAACTTACACGGATCTGCTCATCCCTAATTTTCAGTTAACACTTTTTGCAGTCAACAATAAAAAGAACACAAAGGCTATAGAAGGCAAACAGTGACAAATTTTTAATTGCAAAGTTTGCCGGTATTTTTTGCCGCAATTATATGCATTTAAGTAAGAAAAAAAAAAAAGTATCACCAAAAGGTGGACAACCCCTTTAACATATTTTTAGAAATTGGGTACGGCACAAAGAGTCCGACTGTCTAAACATATATTGATACAGATTTTTTGCCATCTCTTCCCAACTCTACAACAGTTGGAGTTAACCTGCAGTGTATTTGGCGCAACTCCACTGCAGAGTCCCCTGGTGCCAAAAAGTTGCAAGAAAAAAAAAAACAGTCTAAAATAGAAAGAAAGAAAGACCATTTTTGACTTTGCCACCAATTCATGAATCACGTGTGCCATTTTGAATATTTGGGCGCCAAAAACTTCAACTAACACCAAAAGACAAAAAAGGAAAGTGACTTAAAAAAATAAATAAATAAATAATAACAGCAAATAATGAATCAAGGCCTTTGTTTCATATGTGCTGGCAATCAATTAAATTATATACAATATATTCCAGAATAGAAATATACATTGTGAATTCCATATTGGGAGAGTTTACAGCAAACGTCAGACAGAATAATGATCTTCACCAGGGCAGAGCTCTAGATAAGGGACTCTCATTCCAGATGGATCCAAGGAATGTTACAGTCCTGAGCGAGATGCACCAGGCTGAGAAAACCAGAAGTAATGTAAGGGGACCTGTCATTTGCCCCTTCCAGGTAATAAAGTGAGAGGGAACAGTGACAGGACTATGATGCAGATGAAATATTGTAAGGTGCTGAAAGAAAAGGGATTATGACACTAGTGCGGAGCAGGGAAGGAATAGTCCAAGCCAGTCCACTATATTGGATAGCAGTCTAGTTCACTTTATCCCCTAAAGAAGACCTGTCAGCGAATTTAATGTGGCCAGTTTTGGTTCTATTTAAATTCTTTCTGCAACATTGAGTATTCTGTTTTTTTTTTTCACCTGCTTTTAAATCTGCCGTGCGGGTCCAGAGATATAGGCCTTTATATTTTGTGCTAATTTCTATGGTCTTTAGCAAGGAGTCAATGCTCACAGGTTAATAATGCCATGCAGCCTGCCGAGATCCCCATATAGAATCCAGTGAGCCATGCCCCCTTAGTAAAGACCATAAAAATTAGCACTAAAAAAAAAAAAAGGATTTAAATAAAAAAAAAAAAAAAAAAAAAGAAAAGAAAAAAAAACCTCAAGGGATCAGGGGGAATGAAATAAGAGCAACAACTGGTCACTTATAACCTGGTGAAAGGTCCTCTTTAAGGCACCCATTCACATGTCTGAGTATCAGGTAGGGTGCTACTATCCAAATATAAAGGTTTCAGGTGTGATTTTCATATTGCCCACACCTGTTACTTGCCACAGGTGAGTTTGAATGAACATCACACGCTTGAAACAAAGTTGTTTACCCACAATTTTGTCTGGAAACATGTCTAACTGCAATAATTTTCGGGGAGAAATACTTCATTTTCTGGAACAATTCAAGGGTGCCATATAATATACATTGCTCAAAAAATAAAGGGAACACTCAAATAACACATCCTAGATCTGAATGAATGAAATATTCTCATTGAATACTTTGTTCTCTACAAAGTTGAATGTGCTGACAGCAAAATCACACAAAAATCATCAATGGAAATCAAATTTATTAACCAATGGAGGCCTGGATTTGGAGTCACCCCCAAAATTAAAGTGGAAAAACACACTACATGCTGATCCAACTTTGATGTAATGTCCTTAAAACAAGTCAAAATGAGGCTCAGTATTGTGTGTGGACTCCACGTGCCTGTATGACCTCCCTACAACGCCTGGGCATGCTCCTGATGAGGTTGCGGATGGTCTCCTGCGGGATCTCCTCCCAGACCTGGACTAAAGCATCCGCCAACTCCTGGACAGTCTGTGGTGCAACGTGATGTTGGTGGATGGAGGGAGACATGATGTCCCAGATATGCTCAATTGGATTCAGGTCTGGGGAACGGTCGGGCCAGTCCATAGCTTCAATGCCTTCATCTTGCAGGAACTGCTGACACACTCCAGCCACATGAGGTCTGGCATTGTCCTGCATTAGGAGGAACCAACCGCACCAGAATATGGTCTCACAAGCGGCCTGATTATCTCATCTCAGTACCTAATAGCAGTCAGGCTACCACTGGCGAGCACATGGAGGGCTGTGCGGCCCTCCAAAGAAATGCCACCCCACACCATTACTGACCCACTGCCAAACCGGTCATGCTGAAGGATGTTGTAGGCAGCAGATCGCTCTCCATGGCGTCTCCAGACTCTGTCACGTCTGTCACATGTGCTCAGTGTGAACCTGCTTTCATCTGTAAAGAGCACAGGGCGCCAGTGGCGAATTTGCCAATCATGTTGTTCTGTAGCAAATGCCAAGCGTCCTGCACGGTGTTGGGCTGTGAGCACAACCCCTATCTGTGGACGTTGGGCCCTCATACCACCCTCATGGAGTCGGTTTCTAACCGTTTGTGCAGACACATGCACATTTGTGGCCTGCTGGAGGTCATTTTGCAGGGCTCTGGCAGTGCTCCTCCTGTTCCTCCTTGCACAAAGGTGGAGGTAGCGGTCCTGCTGCTAAGTTGTTACCCTCCTACGGCCCCCTCCACGTCTCCTGGTGTACTGGCCTGTCTCCTGGTAGCGCCTCCAGCCACTGGACACTACGCTGACAGACACAGCAAACCTTCTTGCCACAGCTCGCATTGATGTGCCATCCTGGATGAGCTGCACTACCTGAGCAACTTCTGTGGGTTGAAGAGTCTGTCTCATGCTACCAAGAGTGTGAAAGCACAACCAACATTCAAAAGTGACCAAAACATCAGCCAGAAAGCATTGGTACTGAGATGTGGTCTGTGGTCCCTACCTGCAGAACCACTCCTTTATTGAGGGTGTCTTGATAATTGCCAATAATTTCCATCTATTGTCTATTCCATTTGCACAACAGCATGTGAAATTGATTGTCAATCAGTGTTGCTTCCTAAGTGGACAGTTTGATTTCACAGAAGTTTGATTTACTTGGAGTTATATTCTGTTGTTTAAGTGTTCCCTTTATTTTTTTGAGCAGTATGTATCATATTCCGAGATAGGTGTAACTCATCTCTTCCTGCAGAAGCAGGCTGTCATTATTGGCTGCAATGTGTATTATTCAGCACCGGGGCTTGGCTGCTGCGGAACATCATAAAACACACCTGTAGATATCTTCTTGATAACGGCATGTAACATCAATGGTAGACAAATATATTCCACTGCTACAACAAAAAAAGAGATTTTGCAGCAGCTGATGTGTACTATAAGGAACGATACTCTCACTGATGTAATTTATAAGTATATCAGAAGTCTTTGGAGTTTTGTAATGATGTATAAGATCAGGTCACATTTTGACCTCACTGTGGTACCACTTACCTTGATGTGTCGGTTCATGGCGGTGGACTGCGCTGCCCTCACGAGCCCCTCCAGCTCAGCTCCACTGAAGTTTTTGGTCTCCTGAGCCAATTCTGGTATTTCTACATCCACCGCCAGCAGACTGTGCTCCCTCATCCGGGCAGTGTGGATATGGAGGATTTGAACACGACCTTTTTCATCAGGCAGACCTACATTATTTAGGAGAGGAGTATGAGGCTTGAAAGGAAGCAAAGAATGTAAATTACATGTATGTTTTGTGTATGTCATACGCACCTATCTCCATCTTCACTTCCAGCCTCCCAGGTCTCAATAGCGCCTCATCAATCAGATCTGGTCTGTTGGTCATACCTAGACAGAAGAAGTTAGGAAATTGTGAGGATCAACCTATACTCCCATCAGGAGCGTGAATGGCACCCAGGCCACCTCACCTATGACCAGGATGTTATTGAGCTGCTCCACACCATCTATCTTGGAAAGCAGTTGGTTCACCACGGTGTCATGGACGCCTGTGCTTCCTGCCATGCTTCCTCTCTGCTTACAAATGGCATCTATTTCATCAAAGATGATGATGTGGAGGCCACTGTTGGCTCCAAGCTGGATATAAAAAAAGATGGCAGAAGTGATCATGAGCATAGACTGATTTCACTTAAAAAGACAAGACACCCAATTCCACCATTTAGTAATTTCTGCAATAAATCTCTAATGAAAACATAAAAGATTTTCCCACTTTATGCCTGCAGCTTTTATGCAGATCCATGTGTTTCCATGGTAACAGACTACAAACAAACCCTGTGAAGTCTGGTCCTGCATTCATATTGCTCCGTGTGAATCTAAAAATGCACGTTAGCATTAAGGAATAGGACTAGGCAGTTTGCATGCAGGCAGTTACCATGGAGATACATAGATCTGCACAGGAGCTGCAGACACAAAACGGTACAAGATTATTAATGATTTTTATTATTGATTAAATAGCTTAAAGAACCCCACAGCAACCATATGTTCATGGAGTATGTACTGAGTTAGACTTAGACTCATTGACTCACCCTCCTTTGTTCCTCTTCTGCATCTGCAAACAGCTTTCGGATGTTGGCCTCAGACTCTCCAACATACTTGTTTAGAATTTCGGGTCCATTGACAACTTTGGGTTCCCGGGCATTCAGCATCTTACCGATTTGCCTGGCCATAAGTGTCTTACCACATCCAGGGGGGCCAAAAAGAAGAATACCCTTCACGTGCTTGCACCCTGCAGGTTGAAGCGAGAGGTTTGATTAAGGTACAGTCCTTCAGCACAATGCACACTGGCATTTAGTATATAAAGTGCATCACTTTTTGCTGACATTTCCCAGTATGCAAAACAAGCTCTGGGAACACCGTGAATCAGCAGGGGTTGCTGTGAGCTGAGCAGATAAGGAATTCTAAAATATAGTAATCACATACACAGGATCACCTCTTTTCGGACAATAGGGGAACAGATAATTTTCCACATAAATGAATTGTAATCACCAAAGGGTTAAGTCACCAATGACTTTCTTTCATTTCCACTTATAAGCATTGAGCTTAGGGTTAAGGGCTGACGGGTGGCACTAAACTACTGCTGATCAGCAGCTTGTTTGGTGGTTGGCATTCTCATAATAGCAGACCACGCTTAAAAGGGGAATGCCCATCTCCAAGATCCTATCCCAATATGTAGCAGGTGTAATAATAAAGTTAGCAAATACCTCCAATTAGAAATCTAGTATAGTTCTTCTGACTAGCTATGTTGCTTACCCCATGTGCAGGGTATTGCAGTGGTTACGACAACTAACTAACTCTCACTATATGAGTGGTTGTAACCAGGGATATATAAGCTACTGCTATGCCCTGCACATAGGATAAGTGACATGGCTAATCAGAAGAACTATACTACATTTCTAATTGGAGGTATTTGCTAATAATATTATTATTACACCTAACACATATTAGGATAGGATCTTGGAGATGGGAATACCCCTTTAAAGATCCACACTGAACCCTCTGTAATTGCTCAGTGTGCATAGGCAGCCATTGTTCTCGGCAGTGTGAGTCCTGCTTAGACAGCACAATATGCTGCAGAGAACAGTTATCTTTTATGCAGCATAAAAGGTCAATTCACCTGACGAATTAGCGCTTTGCTCATTCGTTGGGCCATCGGCAGCCTGTTTAGACTGCAAAATTATCATGATATGAGCGTTCATAGAAACAGTCGTTCCGGATAATCGTGCAGTGTAAATGGACCAGTGGCTATAAGCTACACCTGCACCTATCCACGTAAGCAGACACTAATATGTACAAGTCTGAAGCTCCTGAACATGGCGGTATGGGAGATGGTAGTAATAATATACCCATGTCCCCTCATGTTCTTTACTCCTTGGCCTAAAAGTAATATCTGATGTGTAAATTTGGAGGAGTGATCCACTGATCAACCCTGATGTCCGCAGTGTCAGCAGATTCCAGCCGCTGCCTCCCAGTCTATTACCTGCCAGTGATGACAGCCATGTTTGGGTAGAAGAGGGCACCTGTCATCCCGGCCTAATCCTCTAACAATATGACCTTTTCCTGGGATGCAGGTGAGAATGTACAAGAAACACACAGTTATAGGGAGATACAAGACAAGGCTCGTGGAGGTGACAGAAGAGCAGGGAGATGGAAGGAGCAGCTTTTACTGGAAAACTTCTGACATTTACGACTTTATAAACTTCTCAGAGTTCACCATCAGAAAGAGCAGGTGCAGCGCAGCCCAGTCCACTTGCAAAATAGACATAATTAACCGAGTGTGGGCTGCTGGGCACAGCACCTGACTGCCAGCATGATGGCATGGCAGTGTATGCTGCTACTCCTAACCAGTTCAAAAGCTTGTATTGTCCTGGAAAAGACGATCACTCAGCTCTCCTCACATGGCTGTTCTACTACATACCCTACATTATTGCCTGTCCTCTATAATTCCTCCTGGAAAATACCAATAACCCCTTAGTGACCAGGCAAATTTTTTCAAATCTGATGTGTCGCTATGTGGCAATAACTCTGGAACGCATCAACGGAATTCAGTCATTTTCAGAATGTTTTTTTTGTGACAGATTATACTTTATGTTAATGGTAAATTTAGGTTGAAATGGATTGCATTTATTTAGAAAGACATAAGAAATTTAAAAAAAAAAAAAATCTAAAAATTAGCAAATTTCAAACTTTGAATGATCCCTTTAATCCAGATCGTCATGGCACACAAAAACATTAATAAATAACATTTCCCTCCTGTCTGCTTCACATCAGCACCATATGTAAAATGTTCTTTTATTTTGTTAGGATATTAGAAGCTTTAAAACTGTAGCATCAATTTTTCATTCTTTCAAGGAAATGTACAAAACTTAAAACCCCAAAAGTGATACCATATTAAAAACTGCACCCCTCAACGTATTCAAAACGGCTTTCAGATAGGTTATTGACCCTTCAGGTGCTTTTCAGGAATTAATGCAAAGTGGCATGACAGAATTGAATAATGTTATTTTTACTACCTAAATGTTCCTAACTACTGAACAAGTTAATATAGCTGGCAGACTCTTAGGCCACGTTCACACATTGAGTATTTGGTGAGTTTTCTACCTCTATATTCATAAGCCAAAATCAGGAGAGGAACAATCAGAGGAAAAGTATAATAGAAACAAGTCATCAATTCTGCATGTATCACCCACTCCTGGTTTTAGCGTATAAATACTGATGTAAAATACTGACCAAATACTGAACGTGTGAACTTGGGCTAAGGCCGCTATTTGGCCATGAATTGCCATGGAAACCATCAGGACTACACAATCATAATCTCAGGGTGCCGATGGGGTTAACAATGGAGCCCCCAACACTGTTAACCATCTAGATGCAGTAGTCACTATTGATAGCAGCATCTAAGGGGTTAAACGGCTATGCCAACACCGATGGTGACTGATGTAGCAGGGTGCGAGCTATAGTGTACTGCCGCATTTTCACGTGTCGGGGGATGCTAGTCTCTTACATCTGAGGTCAGTTTTAAGTCGTAATGATGGTCACTAAGAGGATAAATCGACAACTAGGTGTCACCATTCACCTTGTCAATAGCACTTATCACTACAAAGTGACAAAACAGTGTTAGAGGACCCAACTCGCTGATATCTCGCCAAAAATTACCAGGAGGAATAACAGAGGAATGGCACAATACATATTTTGAAGAAAAAATATCTTCCAGCTTTGCCATTTTATAGGGAATGTAAGCATGTAGTAAAACAATATTTTCGTTGTACATGAAACCATTTCGACTATTCATATACCTTGTTCCAGTCAGAAATAACCCCTTCATGCCCTGATCATTTCATCCAGTCACTGTCTAATATCTTTGCTATCTGTTATAAGTAATCACTGTAAGGAGGGAATTTATCAAGCTGAACACTGGCATATCAATCACGTAGTTGGTGTCCTACGCCTGCTCCCACAAATTTTTGAAAGGTGGTCATAGCTTATACAGCTTATCACAGACAGATTCACTATAGTTTACATCACAAGAGGTGTAAATTATAGCAAAAATGTATTCCGGTCCGTGACTGGTGTATATTTTATCACTGCGACGCACTGGCAGCTGAAAGAGGCACAAAAAGAGTAGTAATGAATTTAGAGCAACTTTCTGTAACAGACACGGAATCAAAATTGGCATGAAGAACACCAGTCTTGATATATTACGCCCTACGAACCCCTTCAGCGTGGATATAGAAAATGTGTCTGCTGATTCCGTTATGGTGACCTTGACCGGTTGATTTCACCATAATAAAAAAAAAACCTCACCCATCTGTTCCACAATCTCTGGTGGGAAGACCCTTGAAGCGAAGGCTCGTCTAAAGATGTCAGAGAACTCCTTGTCCAGACCACCGATCCCCATCTTCTCAAAGTTCCAGTCTGGGTTGATGATGGATTGGCGGTCTTGCTTGGTCTTTGCTTTGCCTATATGTAGAAAATTGGGGACATAAATCAGTAAAAATCATCCACACAGAGATCTGGAAAGGAATAATTATGTTGTTGGCCTACAAGACCAGGACTTGCTAGAAACCCTCATTGTTACATATGATGCCAGCACAGTTCAGGTCCTTACCTGTCTTAAAATACACAGAAAATTGAGACAAAACTAAACTTTATTTCTTTAACCCAGGTTTCAATAAGCATTTTTTGTCCAGGATCACCACACACCCACCAATGACTCATTGCTAGCAGGACTTGTTAATGATCAGAAAATACAATTAAAAGTAAATAGTCGTATTAATAATATTAATAATGAGGGAAAATTCAGCAGCTCCTATAGATAGAGGACTGATAACCTAGAACCTAATAATCCAAAATATCTACTAAGGTAAAAACAGGATAGACATATATACATACACACGAAAAAACAGTGCGTCCGTGTATGTATATTTTTATTACACACACACATCTTAAATGGGGTAATATATTATTACCCCACTCCACATTATAAAAAAAAATAAAATTAATTTCTCCTTTTGCGTATTGGATCTCTTTATACATGACCGTAAAAATTATTTCACAGTTCAAGATAAACATCCCATTATTTGCAGGTCATATTATAAACACTGCCCCCTCTGTCAGTTGTGTGTACTGCCATATCTGAGAAGTATGTGGTCACACTGCCACCTACTGGTCAACAGAAGCAAAATAGAAAAAGTCATGCTGACTTCCAATCCGATGACTAGTCAACCCCAATATGCCACTCTCCTCGGCCAGTACTGGCTATGCAGGTTTTATAAAAAGTGACCCTCCTTTTTTGCTGTCATTTTGAAGTCCACAAGAGGACGCCACGAGGTAAGTAGGGTTGGTAAAATCCTGAGGTCCTGATAGTAAGGCTACTTGTTATAAACTGATTATTACGTTGCACCTGCTAAGCCACAATAGGATCCCTCGATAATATTCGGCTGTCATCCTGACTTGGTGATCGGTCTCCATCTTCCCCACAGTCTATTTGTAAGCTTTTAGGAACACAGTTAGTACAAGTATCACTCACCAGTGAGGTTTAGTGAGGAGTTGTCGGCCTTCTCAAACACCACCTGACTGTTCCCCACCACCAGACCGGCCTCGATCTGCAGAAAGGAACATGTGCAGTGAGCTATGAAGGGTCGTCCATAGGGCAAAAGATGGCAATAGAAGAATTATATCTTGGCTCAGGATCGGACTTCAGAAAGAGAAATTGTATCAAAGAAGGTAATGAAGATAAGCGGCAACCAGAAAGCACTGGCACTGCTTATTGTGGGGGAAACAAGATTCTTAAGTTCTCAAAATCCAACTTGAACCACATACTAAATGCAAATTTAGCCTGGTAACAGTGATTGGTGGTGAACCCAACATAGGATCCCACCAAGGACAACATCTGCAAGGAGTTTGTATGTTCTCCCTGTGTTTGTGTGGGTTTCCTCCGGGTTCTCCGGTTTCCTCCCACACTCCAAAGACATACTGATAGGGAATCTAGATTGTGAGCCCCTATGGGGACAGCGACAATAATGTATGTAAAGAGCTGCGGAATATGTTAGCGCTATATAAAAAAATAAAGATTATTATTATAGGACACAGTCATGGTAGGGGGCTGCACCGCTTCCCCTGCTTGTCACTGTGACTACTGCCACTAGGGGGTACTAACTGCACCAATTACAGCTTGGGTTTCACAGTAAATTGTGGGTGTACAATATTGCAATGTCGTGCAGTCATATCATAAGTAACGAATGTGAATGGGGGTCGTTAAGTGACCTGACATTTGCTGGATTCCTGAGAGACCCCATTCACACCATTATTTTGCATTGCTGCAAAGAGATATTGGGATTCTCCATCAGTGGTCTCAAGACTTATCCAGTTAGCTCCCTCTAGTGGTGGACACGCGCACCACTGGGCATCAGGACAAAAGCTAATGCTCGAACCCGTTATATTATTAGCGAGCTCAGCGCAAAACTGTAGTGCCAAGAGCATAAATTATTATAAAAAGCAGTACCATATGGCGGAGCTCTTAGCGGGGTCTTAATGATTATATATATTACATAGGAGATAGAGACATTAGCCACACCTTTTGCTTCTTCCCACTGGACTGCTCCCCCTTCAAGATGCTGGGGTCCATTGCCTCAATGTCTTTCACAACCAGTCCAAAAAGCTTTTCATTGAAGGTGAACACCAGCTGTAGAAAAGAATAAAAGAGGAATAAAGGGGTTGTACAGGATTAGAAAAACAGGGTTACTTTCTTCCACACACAAGTATTGCTGCTCAGGCCTATCCACTATAGTGAAGCTAAGCTGCAATACTGGATACAAACTATAGACAAGTGCGGTGATGTTTCTGGGAGAAAAAAAGCAGCATGTTTCATTTCCTACACAAACCCACCCAAAAAAAGAAAGAAAAAGAGAGAAATAAAAGAACAGGAAAGAAAGGAAAAGGAAATGAAAATTGGGATTTCCCCATTCAGGATCCCCCCATTAGCCAGAGGAGGGCCGCTAACAACCCATGCAGCTTAGTGGCCAGTATGTAATACATTCAGCCAGCAGTGTCTGCTGTAGAGGAAATACAAGGCCTTAATGGGGCTCCTCCTTGCGATAGGCAATAGGACCACCTGCTCTCTTCTGCCATCACTTCTTTGGGGAGATGCGGATTCATTTTAACAATTTGGGGAGGTTCCTCAAGGGATATGACTTACCTGCTGCCCCACAGAGAAAGCCTGGTTATTGAACTGCTGGATGTACTCTCCAGCCATCCGGTCAGTGTCATAAGGGTTGGAGTCGACACTTTTCTTCTGCAAGAAGTCGATCTCGATGGTCATGACTCCAATGCACTGCTTGGTCTTGTCGAAGCTGTACACTGCAACTAAGAAAAAAACAAAATACTTGTTCTGCATATGTGGATTGCTTCCATACATAGAATTAATCATGTGCCTTACACATCACTATATAAAAGGGGCAAGAAATGAAGCAATGGGTAACAGTCTGCTGCCCATGATAGAAACAATTACATAGTTCTCGAAAACAAAGAAAACAACGCCACCTTGTGGCACAGTATCCATTTGCAGCTTAACATTTAAAAGATGAACTGAAATGGTTAAAGGCCATTAGAAAATTATTGATGTGCTATTCTAAGGATGGGTCATCAGTAGCTGACCAACCTCCAGGACCCCTACAGATCAACAGAAGAAAACATCAGCAGACCTTCAGAGTCTAAGTCAATGGGGCGGATCTGCAGTACAAAGCAGATCTGCACATAAGGATAAGCTGCAATGCCTGTGTAAGCAATGTGGGGGTCACAGTGCTAAAAGCTGCTTCAGCTTGGGAGGTACAGGGGGTTGGGTAGGGAAACAGGATTTCACCCCCAAACTATTTATATGCGCATGGTGCTATATAAAAGACAAGTCCAGCAATACCTTTAAATGGTCAGTCCCTTCTTTCTAGTTACTGACAAATTAGTGTATGAATTCATATGCAAATGAGGCTGAAGGATTATGGTAAATCTGAAGCCTCTGTCACTCCAGCTCTATTCCACACCCATTGCCAACTCCTCCTGCTTGACTGACTGCTTCTCAGGTAAAGGAGGCATCAGTCAAGCAGGAGGCGGCAGCGTTGGGCAGGAAATAGAGCTCAAGTGACAAATGGTTCAGATCTACCATAGTGCTTTAGCCTCCTTTGCATATCAATTAAAACGCTGATTTCTCAGTAAAGGAGGAGAGGACTGTCCATGTAAAGGTATTGCAGGACTTGTCTTTGAAAGAGCTGCATGCACATATAAATAGCTTTGGGGTGAAATCCTGCTGACAGATTCCAATGAAATTAACAGGTTGGCCATGGGTTTATGAAAACTGTGGGTCCACCAAAGTGAGGCACACTTTTTGGCCATAATTCATCAATTGCTTTTCTTAACAGTATTTTTTCTGTTTTTTTTTTGCTAGTGGGCTTGATGTCAGATCAATCATAAGGACACAAAACGACTGATGAATTTGGTGCAAATTGAGTGGGTTTTTTGCACCTCTCTAGACTAAAATGTGCCACAATACTTTCATTAAGATATAACATGTCACATGTTAGTCATGTGCACAAAAGCAGATTTCGCACTCCATTACGGGACTGTAGTCCCATTGTGCTAAAATGTTGCAACATTTATTACAAATAGAAAAAAAAAAGCAAAATGATGTATTATCCCAAAATAACTGGATAATAGAAAATCACATCCACACTGTCAAGCAAACCCAAAAAATGATAAGGATTGAAATGACTAGCATAAAAAAATAATAAATTTGGCGCAAAAAAAAAAAGAAGACGACAAAAAAAAATGATTTTTACGCTAAAAAAAAAGTGCAGAAAGAGTGATGAATCAGGGCCTCAGAGTCCCAAGTAAGGTATGGTTCTCTATTGACGACTCCATACAACATAACTTATTATGTAGGACTCATCTGGTCTGTGGCAGGACGAGCGCTCTCGCTGAGGACTCTTTATTGATGCTCCATAAAACCTAAGAATCATTAAGTCAATTAACAAAATAGGTTTAACAGTGCAATGGTTTCTCACGGGGCCTCACACATAGTGCGTGCACATCACACTTCTGCCCTGTGCTGAGCGATGAATCCGTTTGTGATGCAACTTTAAATCAATGGCAAATTAAGCATACAACCTTGGGGGGAGCAACTCAAGTGTGACCCTCTATGTCAAAGTCTATGAGAACTATCATATTTAAAGGGTATTCTGAAAGTTTCTGATCAGTGGGAGTCTGACTGCAGGGACAACCCTGAACTATCCCTTTGGAAGTCGTTCATGTTCACCACCGCTCCATTTATCATTTACAGGACTGAGAGAGCCATCTTTGACAGTCCCATAGACAATGTATGGAGCAGCGACAAGTATTTGTGGGCACTGCTCAATTCTTATCTGGTGGACAGGCGATAATATAGAATGTTGAGAACAATCCTTGATGGGAATAATTGGGCACTTCTGGTCATTATGTGGTGTTCACGTTGCAGTGAGGAGAACAGTAATGTTCTAGCCTGAATAAAGACCCAACAACAGGTTCTTCACAGTAGGAGAGGTTCAATGAGGTGTTAATGAAGGTGACAACCCTTCACAATTTACATAATGTTGAGAGCCTTTGAATTACTTATCTTGTCCTGATTCGAAAGTTACAGTATATATTATCTCCAGAGCTTCATTCAGAATTCAGCTGGCTTTAGATGTCCCAGCATTTACTGCTTCGCCAGTGCCTGCACTGAGCTAGCTGTGGTCATCTGCATTTTGGGAAGATGTGTGCAGCTCTGACTCCCAAGAAGGATTAGGCACTATGATTTCAATATGCCCTATCCTTCTGTACTCAAGGGACACAAACTTCAGAAAGGAGTTAAGTGGCTTACACCAATTTCTCCACTCACAGCATGTGCAGAGCTAAGTAGATGGGGGGTTGGGAAGAATAGCAGTTGGCGAACGAGCCATCTAATTCTAACGTGTACGGCCAACTTAACTGTATCACTACATTACGAGAGCCGACTGCTTCTCTCAACAACCAGCAGAATTACAAATTCAGCTCTGGAGTATAATATATGTTGTATCCCAGGGCTGGAACAAGATGAGTAATGTATTTAAAGAATGCCTTGATTTTCTGTGTGTAAAACATTATAAAAATTAGCTCTCGTAGAATGAAAGTAACTTATCTTTAAAGTACCATCTAGGAGAGGTAGCCATCCTATAAGTCAATGTCTGGCGGTTTTTATCAGCCTTGCAATATGACCAGCGATGAATGTCAAGCTCCACTTTGCCTCAAGGCCGTTGCACTCAACCAGCCAGACTTTCGCTCTACACTGAAGAGGTGCAAAACGCCCCCAAATTAACTGTCAGCAGATGAGCGTCTAGCATTGCATTTATTCCTGGTCATGTTGTAAAACTCGTTAAAGGGTCGGACACTGACACTTGCGGAAGCTTCTTCTCGCAGGAGGTTGTTGTAAGTTTCTTTCTTTGTCGGAGAAGAATAATTTGCACACTTTTCTCCCATGGAGCATTGCCTGTTAGACTCCAGTCAGTTTGTCTTTTAAGGAGAACTGGTACTTCCCTCTCCATGTATAATACATGCAGTGAAATAGTCTTTAAACGCCATTTTACACTTTCACTTTATATATTTTTTTCAAATGGATTGTCTTCAGATCGGTTTTCAGGAGCAGTCTGCTCCCAAGTCTGAAAGCTTCATGCTAACCTAGGGAACAAAGGGAGGCAAGTGATCCTAATTGTTTGACAGTTTGGGTCGGTACCATGACTGCCCAGATGGCCAGAATGGTCTACTTTCTGACGCTGCAAGCAGAGGCAGCTTTTCCTCTGCAGTATGTGAGGAGAGCAGGGGCACGGATGATCCGATGCTGGTCAGATCCAACAATCTGGTCAATCTCTGAACAGTGATTACAACCTCTATTGGAAAGGGCTCGTAAGTGCTGTGCTCCTCGTTTAGGAGATCAGCCACAGCAGCAGAGGTGGCCGGTAATGAAAGCAACAAGCAGTAGACTACAGAATAAAAAAACAAACAAATAAAAAGCTTGAGAGCAGAGAGGACTGTTTTGAAGAACTTTGCACTTTTTACCATGTGGAGAAATCCCCTTAAAACGGAATCTGTAACCAGGTTTTTGGCACTTGACCAGATGGCAGCATAATGTAGAGACAGAGACCCTGATTCCAGCGATATATCACTTACTGGACTACTTAGTGTAGTTTTGATAAAATCTCTGTTTTATTAGCAGGGGATTATCACTAGAGGACTCTTAAACCTGCTGCCATGTAGTCCTCCATATTCATGAGCTCTGCATAACCCCGCCCCCACCACTGATTGGCAGCTTTCGACCTATACAAAGTGTACACAGAAAGCAGCCAATCAGTGATGTGGGTGGGATTATACAGAGCTCATCATTCAGAGAGCTGGTAGATCTGCAGCAGATAAAACAGTGATTTTATCAAAACTACAACAGGGAGCCCAGTAAGTGACACATCGTTGGAATCAGGGTCTCTGCCATTATATTATGCTGCTCTTACATGGGGTAGCAAAACCTGGTGACAGATTCCCTTTAAAATATTTGGCCCCTAATGCCATTACATCCACAAGCAACAATTCAAGGGGCAGTGTGCAAATGACGGATACATTACTCAGCTTTAAACGCTTGCTGTCAGTGAATGGAAAGCGATACATCTCTGATTCGTCTTACAGATGGTGATTTCCCAAAGATACTTTTAATGAATATGCTGGGCTACAATTTCATTACACTCTGGCATCCTACAAATGCTGATAGATTCAGTTCTTACTAGATGAGAATGTAGATATAATCTGGAGTCTTACAAGACCAGAAGATGAAGACTAAGGTCTAGTAATACATTTTAAATCTGCCCTGTTGGCAGTTTCCTATTTTACGCTGTTCTCTACAGGTACAGGACCGCTGACAACTCAAAATAATTACTAATCCTGATTTACAACAATCGTGCATGAAATACAAGGAGGTAAATGTGATTTTTATAGAAGAAGGAGTCAGAGATCAGACGCAGCAGGTACATGCAAGATACAGAACCCGTGCTGTGTAGGACGATGCTGTCAATCTAGCGCCTGGGCTGATCACTGGATGATGCTTCTATAGTTATTTCATCACCATAGTAACTGGAATTTTCTCATCTCCGTACAACGAGATGATGGCTACAAAGCAGAAACTCCCCCGGGTTATTTCAGACATGGAGAAAAAAAAATCAAAAACTAGTGAAGGCTACAGCAACCCAATCTAGGAAATATACCAAAAACTGGGAAGACTAATCACACGAGATAGTCGGGGCATAGGTAGATGGAGAAAGACAGATCCATAGATAGCAAGGGATGAGAAAGATATATATTTAGGAGACATATGACAGTGATACGAGAGAAAGAGAACAGAGTGGAAGCGAGATATACGAGAGGGAGAGAGATGGGAGGGGGGGAGAGAGATGGAGGGCAAAAGGGAGTTTACATGGTCACTGAAAAAAGAGAATTAATATGAGAGGGAGAGAAAAAAAAGATGAGAGAGAGGGACAGAAAGATTTGAGATGGGATAGAGTGATATGGGAGCGTTATAATAGAGATAGGAGCATGAAATATGTGATGGATAAGGGATAGATGGATAAGGGATAGATAGATTAAGGGATAGATAGATTAAGGGATAGATAGATTAAGGATTAGATAGATAAAGGGATAGATAGATAAAGGGATAGATAGATAAAGGGATAGATAGATAAAGGGATAGATAGATAAAGGGATAGATAGATAAAGGGATAGATGAGGGATGGATAGATAAAGGGATAGATGAGGGATGGATAGATAAAGGGATAGGTAGATATAGATATTATGATTCACAGCTATCTATCATTGACCAAAACATGATTTTTGCGGTCACTGAAGAAAGTTAGTAATGATGGGGGAGGATATAACTCAGATTGCACATTGACACACAGATCATATCAGGATGGAATGAGACAAGATCCAAGATGAAGGGAGTTTGGATAACAACAAGATGAAGGGAGTTTGGATAACAACAAGATGAAGGGAGTTTGGATAACAACAAGATGAAGGGGGTTTGGACAGCAGCAAAAGATAAAATGCAATGTGAGCAAGAGGCTGGTCATAAGAGTGCCGAATGCTAAGCAGTATGCACAGGGTTAATAATAAGACATGACAAAAGACTCCTTGGAGACATAGTAGTTATTGCATCCAAGATACTGACGATTCAGGCAGGAGCCCAAGACTATTGATCAGCAAGGAGGTAACATGAATAGCTGCTGAATGATTCACAAGGGATAAGGAATGTCCCTGGCGCCCGGATACAGCGGCATATGGCCGCACCATGCAAATGCCTCCCTGTGTCTCCCTCCTCACAAGAAGACAACATTTATTCCACACTGCATCAGCAGCTGGGAGGAAACCCCGTCAGAAAGTGGCCATTAATGTCTTATTATCTCATATACCATTATATTGTCATGTGACAATTATCTGTTCTTCATGTCAGAGATTCCAGAGATGCAGGGGTTAAGTGAGAAGCTGTCACTGCCTCCAGTTTTATCAGATGTGAAGGCACAGAAAGCTCACATTACCATATTTTTATTTGCAGTTCTGTTGGATATGATCTATTATTCCCTGTTATCAGCCTTTGCAGGCTGTAGCTGCTGACAATAAGCCATCCCTGCCTACATAACTTTTTAACCCCCAATCTGTATAGAGGGCAAGCCCCCCCAGAGCAAGGGCCAGCAGTTCTGCACCCGGGCTGATATAAGGGGCATGCTTAGCATCTACAGCTCTATGAGCAGTTGTGTGACCAGAGGGGCCACATAATGCACAGCACAGTCTTGATCTGAAGGTTCAGGACCACGGACAGCTCAGCAGTCATTGCAGCATCATCCTGCGGCTCAATTCCTGCTGTCCTAGGCGTTTTCCTAGAAATGGCCGGCCGTGACATTGCGATACTCAGGTACTGCGGGATAGGTCAGACTTGTCTAACTCACAGATACACCATCCTAATGAGCAAACACCAAAATGAATCTGAGCGTTGATTAGAGATGCTGAAGGTCACAGGAGGAAATGGCTGAGAGATATCCATGGAAAAACAAGTAGTCAATAGAGGACTTACAACATCTGTGCTCTTAAAGAGGACCCATCACCTCTCCTGACATTTCTCTTAGTAAATGAACGCACACCCATTAAATGGAGCAACTTTTCTTAGAGCCTGTTCATACAAGGCCAGAAGGAACAACAGATGAGTAACACAAAGGCTATGGTAGGCGAGTGCACAGTCTGAAGGTCCATTTATACAGGCCGAATTCTGCGCTGAAAGACTATAAACAAGCCGATCAGGGCTGATTTATGACTCCATTCACACGGGCCAACAATACTGTATGGGAATGAAACACTTATTACTTTGGGAATATCCTTTAAACAAGTATATAGGATAGGGGATAACTTGTCGATTGCTGGGGGTCAAATCCCGAGATCAGGGCTCTAGGAGAACGATGATCTGCAGAGTCCCATACTGAATGGAGCGGAGGTGCACATGCTGATGAAACAGTGATTTTATCAAGACTACAGCAAGCAGCCCAATAAGAGACACATCGCTGGAATCAGGGTCTGTCCCTACATTATGCTGCTCTCAGATTTGGTGGCAAAAACCTGGTTGCAGATCCCCTTTGTTACAGTACATAATTGCACTTTATGCCGTTGCCCATTGGTCCTTACATTTTCTTGCGTTGCCAGGGACCTAGGTTTACAGAGGATGGGTGTATTTTTGGCCACTTATCATGGTGAGATGATTTTGACTTTTGTGGTGATTTTTTAACACCTTAATGATAGCAAATACACCTTTTTACTGATGAAATGAATAAGAAAATAGCATCACTCGACAGTTGAAAATGCAGTGGGTGTCAGCAGTATACCGATCGGGGGACATTTGAACCACTAATTGCGGATGTCAGTATCAAAAACAGCATCTAGAAATGTCACATTTCCAATATTTTCACAAATAAAATGCAAAACTTTTTAAACTAAATCTACCACTAACAAAGTACAAAGTGTCACAAAATAATTTCAGAATTGCTGGTAGAATTATTATGACACAAAGTGACAGGTCAGATTTGAAAATCTGGGTTTAGTCACTTAGGTATTAAATGTTTTTAACCATTTGCTGTTTCTTTGGGTTTCGCAATAAATCTTTAAAGGGGTTATCTGGGACTATTCAATACTGTTGTGCCTGGTACGATCAAGGGGCTCATGGACCGCTCCTGCCGTTGATTGTGTGGCTTGTGATGATATCACGTTGACAGAGCAGCTGACTCTCTTCAGCTCTGCTCTGCTGATGGGGCGTGACTACCCATGTCATACTGATTGTCCCATGTCCCTACTGCCTAACTGCGGGGAGCCAGTGGTCAATCAGCATGACGTCAGCGGAGCAGAGCAGGAGACAAAGAGCTGCTTTGTTGATGTGAAGCAGCAAAATCGCTGAGGCGGCGCTGGGTAGAACAGGCAAGTATTTAGCAACTATCAGCCTGACCGTTTTAAACTCAATAGGAAAATAAAATATTAAAGGGGTAATCCCAGACTAAAATCGCATTTTACATGACACCCACTAGTGTGCATTGACATTATTAATTGCTCCTTGTCTCTTTTTTTGGTACATGTGTTGTGCTATGCAAGCACAGATGATAGGGTGTATACATAAATTGTGCCTGTGGACTTGCTAAATGAAGGACCACACTCCTTTGAAAAAAAAAAAAGGAATGACCACGCACTTTAGTCATTTTATTGATATATATATATATTACACAGTACAGACCAAAAGTTTGGACACACCTTCTCATTTAAAGATTTTTCTGTATTTTCATGACTATGAAAATTGTACATTCACACTGAGGGCATCAAAACTATGAATTAACACATGTGGAATTATATACTTAACAAAAAAGTGTGAAACAACTGAAAATATGTCTTATATTCTAGGTTCTTCAAAGTAGCCACCTTTTGCTTGGATGACAGCTTTGCATACTCTTGGCATTCTCTTGATGAGCTTCAAGAGGTAGTCACCGGAAATGGTCTTCCAACAATCTTGAAGGAGTTCCCAGAGATGCTTAGCACTTGTTGGCCCTTTTGCCTTCACTCTGCGGTCCAGCTCACGCCAAACCATCTCAATTGGGTTCAGGTCTGGTGACTGTGGAGGCCAGGTCATCTGGCGTAGCACCCCATCACTCTCCTTCTTGGTCAACTAGCCCTTATACAGCCTGGAGGTGTGTTTGGGGTCATTGTCCTGTTGAAAAATAAATGATGGTCCAATTAAATGCAAACCGGATGGAATAGCATGCCGCTGCAAGATGCTGTGGTAGCCATGCTGGTTCAGTATGCCTTCAATTTTGAATAAATCCCCAACAGTGTCACCAGCAAAGCACCCCCACACCATCACACCTCCTCCTCCATGCTTCACGGTGGGAACCAGGCATGTAGAATCCATCCGTTCACCTTTTCTGCGTCGCACAAAGACACGGTGGTTGGAACCAAAGATCTCAAATTTGGACTCATCAGACCAAAGCACAGATTTCCACTGGTCTAATGTCCATTCCTTGTGTTCTTTAGCCCAAACAAGTCTCTTCTGCTTGTTGCCTGTCCTTAGCAGTGGTTTCCTAGCAGCTATTTTACCATGAAGGCCTGCTGCACAAAGTCTCCTCTTAACAGTTGTTGAAGAGATGTGTCTGCTGCTAGAACGGTGTGTGGCATTGACCTGGTCTCTAATCTGAGCTGCTGTTAACCTGCGATTTCTGAGTCTGGTGACTCGGATAAACTTATCCTCAGAAGCAGAGGTGACTCTTGGTCTTCCTTTCCTGGGCCGGTCCTCATGTGAGCCAGTTTCTTTGTAGCGCTTGATGGTTTTTGCAACTGCACTTGGAGACAGTTTCAAAGTTTGCCCAATTTTTTGGACTGACTGACCTTCATTTCTTAAAGTAATGATGGCCACTTGTTTTTCTTTACTTAGCTGCTTTTTTCTTGCCAAAATACAAATTCTAAGAGTCTATTCAGTAGGACTATCAGCTGTGTATCCACCTGACTTCGGCACAACACAACTGATGGTCCCAACCCCATTTATAAGGCAAGAAATCCCACTAATTAAACCTGACAGGGCACACCTGTGAAGTGAAAACCATTTCCGGTGACTACCTCTTGAAGCTCATCAAGAGAATGCCAAGAGTGTGCAAAGCAGTCATCAAAGCAAAAGGTGGCTACTTTGACGAACCAAGAATATAAGACATATTTTCAGTTGTTTCACACTTTTTTGTTAAGTATATAATTCCACATGTGTTAATTCATAGTTTTGATGCCTTCAGTGTGAATGTACAATTTTCATAGTCATGAAAATACAGAAAAATCTTTAAATGAGAAGGTGTGTCCAAACTTTTGGTCTGTACTGTATATGGGGGAATAACAGAGCAACGCCACATTGAAGGATAGTTGTTTCATGGGGAATACAAGGATTTATGAGCAGACGTCATGACAGATGATATCTCCTCTTTAGTTAAAAAAAGCAAAATATCTCCAAATGACGGTGACAGCTCAGATCACATGAATAAATGCGGCTGCACCAAGCAGATTTAGAGCAGCAAATACAAAGAAAAATGTCAAAACCGGATTTATTTGCTTAAAAACATCAGCTAATCTACAGATCCAGGAACAAGAACTGGAGATGAGATCACCTTGTTCAGCCTCTCCTGAATTTGACAAGTTTTGCAGAGCCATCTGCTGCCCACAAACCGCCCAACACAAGCTCCACATGGGCACTGCCATATGGCGGTGACTGAAGGCATTAGTGGGTTACAGATCTGGGCACCACGTCAGATCTGCCGCAGTGTTACACCCACTTTCACCTCATCAGCAAGCAGATCTTCAGATTACAGGTTATAATCTCTCAGAGTACTGCAGTTCTCGTGAAAGGGAAACATTATATAGGTCTCGTAACGAATATTCCCAATGATAGATTTTAATTTTTATTTCATAAACCAATAATACACATAAAAATAAGCAACTTTGTAATATATGTTATCAGAAAAATCTGCTACTTTCCCTGCCAAAATTGATCAGTCATTACCAAAATTCTATGTTCAGTGAAGACAAGACTTTCCCATTACTGATATAGAATCTTATCAGTAGCAGCTGTCATCTCCTATCTAGATAGAAGAGGGAGGGGCTCTGCCTCTAGCTCCTCCTCCTTCATCTGTGATCCCCTGCTGTCCTGTCTGTATACTCTTTTGTTTCTTCCCTGTCCAGGAGCTGTGGTATGATCAGACCATGTTCCTGCACGGTCAGACACAGCCATTACACAGTACACAGCAGAGGCACATTTATAAGATTATCTCAGCACAGGGACATTTATTTTTAACACATTCAGTTGTGGAACTTATTATTATTACAATATCTATTGATTAAAATATATGTTTTTTTGTTCGTGAGAAAACCCCTTTTTTACGCCTGTACAACACCGTTCCATTTTAATGAAGACACAGGACCCCAGTGATAAATTTTGCTGATGTGATTAAACCTCTTATAATTTATTCTAACCAGAAAACTGCTCCTAGGACACAACGTTATGGTAGTCTTCGGTCTAGAAACGTGTTATTGTGCCGCCATATGGTGCGCACAAAGCTGAGCATACAGCTACTGTACAATACTCTGGAGAGGATCTATTTAATTCATAAATAAAGATCACACTCCCCCCAACCACTGGTTAACAGGCTAATAAAATATCAGCATTAAGCTAAGGGAGCCCGGGCATCAGAGAGGGATTATTTATAGTATGCAGAGACATCGTTAATTCCTCAGCGCCTCAATTATTCAGCGCACGGCCGGAAACTGCCTTCTGGTTCAGTAAGGCAAAAAACGCAGGATTAATGCAAGGGAGCTATCAAATGACTGGCATAATTCTCTGCGCTATTAAAGCCATAGTAAGCTCACGTATGACATGAAAATAGCTGTACACCACTCCCTGCTGGGGTATGCACCAACACCATTAACTATAAAAGAGTATACAAACCTTACAACAATCAGATTATAGGTAAGACCAAAGTTTTCATATATTTCATATCTCTGGAAAACTAAGCAAATCAGGGCCCCTGATCACATCTAGGCGCCACATGTCACTATTCTTCCCTTTCAATACTGAAGGAACTTACCAAAACATGACCATCCGCCACCAGTAAATAACTCGCCTAGAAGGGCTTTATCCAATAGGCGGGAGTCACAGAGGTAGGACCACCAAATTGTACCATAGCTGTAGAGAAAGACATGGTCCGCACATCTAAAAATCATACATTAATCTAATACTCCTATGCAAAAATTCACAAAACAGAACATGGTTATCTTAGTTTAACATTCTGATCAGATTTATGAAACACACGGCCACGTCCCGGTGAACTTCTCAGTGGAACCCTAACTTTTTCCTAGCCTTAACAGTGCAGCGCTGTGCACCAGCAGGACGGGCAACCCACTGAGGGGTTCACTCTGACATGGTAGTGGGCTTCATACAGTCTGATCATAATGTTAAACTAAGTGTTGTTGGTGCGGTTTTGTATCTGTGAGGTGGTGTGGCCTGGAGTCATGGGTGCTGTGGGGGCACCAGTTCACCCCCCATGCTGGTGCACTGTCACCGCGGCGGTGGTTGACGCATGGTGCCGCACCTTTAAGGCTATAAAAAGTTAGGGAACCACTAAGAGGCTTACAGTGACGTGACATTGAACTTCATACAGTCTGATGAGAATGCTAAACTAAGAACCTCATGTTCAGTTTTGTAAATTTATGCCTAGCGGCATTAGATCAACGCATGATTTTTGGATGTGCAGTCCAGATCTTTTGATATGGTATAGGACCACCAAATTGTCCAGATAGGCTTTAAAATGTCCAAGGAGGGAATACCCCATGAGGAGGCATCATTTTATTTTCTGTATGGGATACAACTTACATTGCTGTAAATATCATGTATGCTTAAAGGAAACAGGTCAGCACTTTTTTTTGCATAAGGAAGTAGTGGTTTGGCTGTTTAGGCATTTGCACCCCCAATAAAAATGATGTTTTTTTGTAGAGATCTGATGTACCAGTCATAACAAAGGCAGTATAGAAGCCATATGCAAATTAGGCTGCAAGCGCACTGGGGGAGTGTCCAGGTCCTTAAATGGATTCTAGCATATGAACACGCCCCCATTGCACTTCCATTCTTATTTACATATGCAAGCGATAAGACTACTCATGACTGGTACATCAGATCTCTAAAAAAAAAAAAAAAAAAAAAAAGAAGAGAAAAAGTGTAATTTCTACTGGTGGCCAAGCACATAAACGGCTATAATATTTTTGCATATAAAAATGTGTTGACAGAATCTCTCTAAAGATTGACTATCCATTCTTAAAGGGTTTGTTCAGTTTTTCTTATTTCCACATAAGTCAATGAGAGATGCTGCTGTATGCCGCTGGGACAGTTGCCGAGTCTACTCTTGGTTACGTACCAAGTATTGTGAATATGTCCTATTCTTACCTAATAAGACGCGTGCATATTACTTGCTGAGAGTCCAATAGTTTCCTTAATAACGGTGAAGCTCGCCCTGCAGCACCGTCACTACATGTCCAATGCGGAAACAAGAAGCAATGCACACCCCTTTTAAGAGGTGCATGCCTGTGTCCACATCACACTTTTGATGTGAATGAGCTATGGAAACATCCAAGAAGATTCTGCAGTTTCTATAGTTACCATTAATTTCAATGGAAAGCAACAGCACAGCCAAACGCCCTCCTCTTCCTTGTTCAGAGGGGTCTAAGCAAGAGACCTCCACCAATCACACTCATATTCAGAAGACATGAAGAACTTAAAGGGGTATTCCCATCTCCAAGATCCTATCCCAATATGTAGTATGTGTAAAAATATTATTATTAGCAAATACCTCCAATTACAAATGTAGTATAGTGTTTCTGATAAGCTATGTCGCTTACCCCATGTGCAGGGCATTGCAGGACCTTAGGCATCCATGGTAATGACCACTAACAATTAACTGTCACTATATCAGTGGTCGCAATCATGGATACCTAAGGTCCTGCAATGCATGCACATGAGGAAAGAGACATAGCAAATCAGAAGAACTATACTACATTTGTAATTGGAGGTATTTGCTAATATCAATATTTTTACACCTACTACATATTGGGATAGGATTTTGGAGATCATAATACCCCTTTAACATACTCCAAATCCACTTCCGAATTCTCACTTCATATCACAGCTGCAGACTGATATGTAACATTCATTTAGCTGATTGACGGTCTCTTTCGACATCGCATGCTGCCAATGAGCCGGTATATCAGAAAAATACAAGTGAAACCCTTGTATTAAAGTGACCATCTTCCTGTACATCCTCATTAGAGATAGTGGGATTACCCTTCCGACACTTCAGTAGTCTGTGACCGCTGAATGGGAGCCATGAGAACCATCCCCTACCGGACAGTATCCGCGGCTCCTCTTGATTAGCCGGCCTAGCACGACTTCATCATTGTGGCATGATGCATATGTGAGGTCACGTCCAGGTCTCTTCCTCAAAAGAAGAGCTGTGGATGCAGTCAGGTAGGAGAGGGTTCTCAGAACTTGCGATTATCAGCAGATTACTGGCAATGGACCCGGTCCCGCAAATTGATTCACACCAACTCTATGTGCCACATTACTGAACACCATAATTATCCACACGTTACGTCCCCAGGTTCGCAGCCCTCATGTACTGTGAGGAGACATGTGAGAACTTTCTTACCTTCCACCTCTTGCCCGATGGAGAGACCAGCCCATTTTCTCTATAGAAGCAAAAAAAAAAGAAGCAAAAGCAATACGTCAGCATTATGAGTCATAAACTACAGTAACAACATAAATGGTGATGAATACTAGTATTTTAGAACTTTAAAAAATTTCCTAAATTGGTGATACACTAAGAGAAAACTCAACCTAACCCTAATCCCTTAGGTACAAGGGCCTACCAACTCTACCGCAACAGAAGACATCCGAGGAGAGAAGGTTCAGGAACTTAAATAGGTCGACTCGCTTGTTTTCAGTGGAGTTACCTTGTCACTAGGGGTGTCTGGGCAGCACGGTGGCTCAGTGGTTAGCACTGCAGCCTAGCAGCACTGGGGTCCTGGAATCAAATCCCACCAAGGACAACATCTGCAAGGAGTCTGTTTGCTCTCCCCGTGTTTGCGGGGGTTTCACCCGGGTTCTCTGGTTTCCTCCCACATTTCAAAGACATACTGATAGGGAATCTAGATTGTGAGCCCCAATGGGGACAGTGCCCATAATGTCTGTAAAATTGTCTGAATTGTAAAGCGCTGAAGAATATGTTGGCGCTATATAAAATAAAAATAAAAAAAGTCTGGTCATGTCTTTCTCTCTTCATAGAGAACACATGCAGGGTTGATCAAAAAGAGTACAGGGAGAGGGTTGTTAAGAGACCCTTAGAAGAACACAGCAATGCTTAAAAAAGCTAGTCATCTTTCTATACTGTCATATGTAGATTAAAGATTTTTTTTAAAATAATCTGATCATTTTTCGTAAACTCCATTAGTCCCTATGAAAGTCCCTTGCTTGGTGGAGTCTGTTCGTCCATGTATTGCATTTCTACGGCTGCCATATAATATAGCATCAACAACATCCTCAATAATAGCAGCCAATGATGGGGTAAATAGTTCAGCAGTCAGACCACAACGTTCACGTTTCATTAGATGATACCCCCTTCACTAAAACTGTCCGCAGCATGGGATATTACTTTAAGGGGTCGTCTCAACATCAATAATGGTTAACATTGCAAAGTGAAACCTCTAGGCTCTCAAGAATGGAGGGATTTTTCAAGTTTACTGTTTAATGCTCGCTGCCTAGGTTACCGACCATCGCTGCAGTCCAGCAGAACAGTCAAGCATGCACAGTGCTCACTTGCTTGTTTCAATGGAGTCTTCTAAGCACTGATCTAAAGCCGGTTGGATGGTTGCAGCGCATGGACCAACAAACTGTAATGGATTTGCACTTCTAGAATGATGCTCGCAGCATCAAGAGCACACAGTTTAGGACAGCGGCGCTATAACACTGACTGCTGGTCTGAAATGTGAATCTTCTGGAGCGCACTGCCCCAGGCGAACAGGAAGCTGAGAGGCAGGGGAGTGGTGCACTCCTGAAAATGTAATATGAGAACAACACTTCAAAATCTCTCAAGTATTATTCTGACTGCTGGTCTAATAGGACATTAATCAGTACAGTAAGACAGAAGCACAGCAACTGGTACCGCAAGAGGCGTCTCCTCCCCAAACATGGAGGGACATAAAATAGAAATCCTGAGTGGATGAGATTTATCAAATTAAAGGTACCAGAATTCTGTCTTTTATGACTTGCACTATATTTCTTACTTGTTTTGTCCAACAAGTGGGTGTGACATTGCTGAAATAAGGCGTGGCTTATCTGAAAAAGGACATGGCCTGAAGTGCTACACAGGGCACCAAAAAAAATTGTTGAGCACATTTCTGGCAAAAAGTAAGTCTACTAATAGGTGGTGTAAACTTAGACTGGACAGACTGAAAATGCAACAGCTTAATCAGCACGAGCCACCAAGATAAACTGGCACATTTTAGGACAGCAATATGGAAACACCAGCTCACCTATTCTAAGTGTGTATCAAGGTGAAACAAGGAATGACACTGTGGTCCCGTGTGTACAAAGGATAGAGAAAATGCTGCAAAATGATCCAGCTTCAGAAGTACAAACTACAGCACTTAAAATCAATAGTTTATCTGTTCAATTAAAACAAAGAAATAGTGCACAGTAAAAAAAAAAAAATGTCTCAAACGCCAGAGCATTCTTAGTCTTAGGCTAAGATTAAGATGCCCTGATGTTTGCAACACATTTTTTTTAATGCACAGTTTAAGGCTGTTTAGTCTAAGTCGGCAACACCTAAGAAGAAGAGTAATGATCAAGACGCTCCAGTGTCTTACCTGAGGGAGGCTGAAAGCGATATTGCCTGGCAGGACAGTGTGGTGGGTCTTCACGGTGAAGATATATCGATGGTTTGGTGACGTCCTTATAACAACATGTCTAGAAAAAGATGATGGGTGTGTTTGAAAATCAAGATTGCCGCATTTGTACGCCATGTGGTTGTTTAACTAGATAATAAGCCAATCTTGTAATAAGGTACTGTATATAAATATAAGAGATGGTACAGCACATGTGGTGACCAGGCCTCAGATACATTCCTTGGTCACCTGCTCCTGCCCAACTCTACAGTGGGTGAAGGACATATGGGCCACAAGGAGAGGTAGCACTAGGATGGAGGTGTCTGCATCGACTTGATCTACTGAAACCCATAAGAGCTCCGGAAGTTTCAAGCAACCAGAACATGATGAAATAAAAAAATAAACAAAGAGTTGGAAATTTTATTCTTCAAAATTTTAACAGTTTTCTATTTTTTAGGATGAAGTGTAGGGTTTTTTTTTTTTGCACGTGTTCTCGTCAAGATGAGAAGTTGTAATTGCTGTTAAGCCGTTAATGAGCGGGGGAGGGCTTTTCTACAGTCAGGAATCCTCTATAATGATCTTCAATTAACCAAAACTCCACAGCATCATTAACCATCTCGTTTGTCATAAACTTTTGACTTTCCGAAAGAAATAATAATCAGATGGGTCCACATCAGCCGAGTATGGCAGTTCGATGATCGAGGCTTTCAAAGCCAATTTCATTGATTTATTTGCAGGGCAATGCGAGACTTGTTGGTGGGCTCACCTTTGGAAAGTTTTTGCCGAAGTCCCAATCCTCACCTGACGGGGTTAACTTTTCTTAATTCCAAAATGGCATCACCTTTTCTGCTAAAACTTAGCAAGTGCACTTGTCAAAGTTAATAATTGTTTCCAAAGCAATGGGATTTATTTTTGTCTGCTAGAAATATTCAAGGCCAACTATATCTCAATACCTCCTCGTCCCCATATTGTAGAATTTGGAATGAATAGATGGGCTAAAAATACCTTCATCTGGGGGACCTGTCTTGTCGTTGTATTACAAGGTCAGTATGTAATGCTTTACATGCCCAGTGGTGGCGCTAAACTGAAATTAAACACTTCCTACCAGAACTGATCATTAGGAATCACAATAGAGGGATGGTCCATTCATGCAAATTCTACAATAAGTGGCCTCAGTGGTTACAAGCTGGCAGCTTGTAAAATCAAAAAAATACCTCCTCGTCCCCATATTATAGAATTTGAAATGAATAAATAGGGTAAAAACGCATGTCCCTCCATGTTTGCTGTGGAAAGGAGTGGCGCTGCACAAGCCCTTTACAAGCTGTTGGCATGTGTCCATGTGTCAAGTCACTCGCTACTGATGTGAATTAGAACACACCCTTCGAAAAACATCTGTACCTCGACTGCAGGTTTTTGGTTTTTTTTTTCAAGAAAAATTGTGCTTTACTCATCCTCCCCTGGTCCCCATGTGCAGGCACAGGTACATTTGTGGCCTGCTGGAGGTCATTTTGCAGGGCTCTGGCAGTGCTCCTCCTCTTCCTCCTTGCACAAAGGCGGAGGTAGCATTCCTGCTGCTGGGTTGTTTCCCTCCTACGGCCCCCTCCACGTCTCCTGGTGTACTGGCCTGTCTCCTGGTAGCGCCTCCAGCCTCTGGACACTACGCTGACAGACACAGCAAACCTTCTTGCCACAGCTCGCATTGATGTGCCATCCTGGATGAGCTGCACTACCTGAGCAACTTCTGTGGGTTGTAGAGTCCGTCTCATGCTACCACGAGTGTGAAAGCACAACCAACATTCAAAAGTGACCAAAACATCAGCCAGAAAGCATTGGTACTGAGATGTGGTCTGTGGTCCCCACCTGCAGAACCACTCCTTTATTGAGGGTGTCTTGATAATTGTCAATAATTTCCATCTATTGTCTATTCCATTTGCACAACAGCATGTGAAATTGATTGTCAATCAGTGCTGCTTCCTAAGTGGACAGTTTGGTTTCACAGAAGTTTGATTTACTTGGAGTTATATTCTGTTGTTTAAGTGATCCCTTTATTTTTTTGAGCAGTGTGTGTGTGTATATATGTATGTGTGTATATGTATATATATATATATATATATATATATATATATATATATATATATATATATATATATATATATACACACATACATACATACTGCAGCTGAAGGAGACCCCTTTAAAAAGACAAACCCCTTTAAAGACTTTTTGTTGGACCAGAGTCATTTTCAATAGGACAGGAGGTGTTGAAACACCTGAAATAGTAAAAAAAAAAAAAAAGTCTCTACTAAAAGTGATGATTAAATGGTCAATCATATGGTTTCTGTGCTGAGCATTTATACTACAGGAAAGAAGAGTTCAGTTTACTTCTACTAAGCGGGGTCTGATTTTTTGGAAGTATCCAGAAGCAGAATTGGATCCCTTAGGAAGCAGGGTCCCAGATATCCCGCAATTAAGAAAAAACACAAAATAATGACTCCCAGGCCACGCTATTTCATTGCAGGTCTTCTGCATCGTTTGCTCGCCATTTGCTACATAGAAAACCATTAAACTTTCCCCAAAGGAAATAAAAACCAACATATCTATACTTACTGTCCAGACTGGAAATCCTTCTCATTCACCACAGCGCAGTTTGTGAGGGAAAGCTCATCTGTGGGACATCGCGCTGCTATCATAGTCTGCAGAAAAAAAAAACAGATATATGTAATTATAACCCAGCAACAAGATGATGATAATGATTATCTAAGAGTCGGGGGGAGAAGAAAAAAAGGCTGTAAATACAAGGAATATTGTTGTTGATGGGCCACCTCCCAACCATATGTATGAAAATAAAAAAAAATAGCCAGCATTGCAAACCACCTTTAGTTTTGTGTATAAAGCTCCAGCTCAGCGCTATAGGTCCCCATAGACACAGCCTATAATCAAACTTTGTAGTCTGATTCTGCAACGATATCTATCCTTCACTCCTCTACAATATGTTGGGAAAGATGGAAAGGGGATGACTGCAAAGGGTTTGTTACTTTAGATATGCACAGGAGATGTAGTCATAATACACTAAGGTACTTTTAATTAAAACAACATACAAATGGTCCAACAAGAATAAATGTACAGGATATAAATAATCATATATTTAATAAAAGTACATATAACTTATTATTAGAAAATATAAAAAAACACGTAAAAAAGGGGCAATATACACAGACAAATGAAGAAACGGTGGGTGAGCCAATAAAGATAGCAAATAGCAAAATGCACTAAAAAAAAAAAAAGAATCAATTCAAATGGGAAAGTCAAACAAAACAATAAGGAACATCATAAATACTGACTGTAAGGTCATAGTAAACCAAACATCACACTGATCAGTAAGGCTATATTCACATGTCCAGTAATCATCAGTTAGAAACGGATCCAGCAGCAATCCGTTGGCAAAAAAGTTGTGCATACAGAACGTTTTTGTTTAAAAATAACTGATTTCAGCTGGATCTGTTTTTATAACATTGAAGTCTATGGAAAACTGATCTGCTAATCAGCCATCCATTTTTCTGTCATTTGAAAAGGATCTGTTTTTTGCTTACTGGATCAGTTTCAAATAGAACAAAACTGATAGCTATTTAACTGATCAGTTTTCCAAAGATTTCAATGTAAAAAAAAAAAAAAAAACACGGATCCAGTTGACATCAGTTCTTTTTAGCTGGACAAAAATGTTGTGTCTGTACAACTTTTTTTGTCAACGGATTGCTGCTGGATCCGTTCTAACTGATGATTACTGGACATGTGAACATATCATAGCATGTACAGAATCAGCAAGGCTAAGAGTATAGAAATGGCTCCCCCACCAAACACCCAATGCACGTTTCGCAATAGCTTCATCTGGGGTGGGAAAGTTTGTTCAATTTACCATTGTAAACCTAACCTTTAACGCTTTCAATCTCAAGGTCTAGGATATGGCGAACTTAAAAATGGGAACCAACAACATGGTACCATCCTCCCAATCCTACTAACTAAATCTCAGATGTTCAGAAACGATGAATGTACCGAGGCAACTGACAGACTTCCTTTCCACAGCATGCTCCTAACGTCCCTTCACACTTTCATTATTGATGTGGCAGCACAAACTGCTGATACCAGGCACTTTGAATGATCAGGTCTTTATTTACAGTGGGGAAAAACGTATTTAGTCAGCCACCAATTGTGCAAGTTCTACCACTTAAAAAGATGAGAGAAGCCTGTAATTGACATCATAAGTAGACCTCAACTATGAGAGACAAAATGAGAAAACAAATCGTGAAAATCACATTGTCTGATTTGGAAAGAATTTTTTTTTCAATTTTGGTGGAAAATAAGTATTTGGTCAATTACAAACTAGCAAGATTTCTGGCTCTCACAAACCTGTAACTTCTTCTTTAAGAGGCTCCTCTGTCCTCCACTCATTACCTGTAGTACTGGCACCTGTTTGAACTTGTTATCAGTATAAAAGACACCTGTCCGCAACCTCAAACAGTCACACTCCAAACTCCACTATGGCGAAGACCAAAGAGCTATCGAAGGACACCAGAAACAAAATTGTAGCCCTGCACCAGGCTGGGAAGACTGAATCAGCAATAGGCAAGCAGCTTGGTGTGAAGAAATCAACTGTGGGAGCAATAATTAGAAAATGGAAGACATACAAGACCACTGATAATCTCCCTCGATCTGGGACTCCACACAAGATCTCACCCCGTGCAGTCAAAATGATCTCAAGAACGGTGAGCAAAAGTCCCAGAACCACACGGGAGGACCTAGTGAATGACCTGCAGAGACCTGGGACCAACGTTACACAGACTACCATCAGTAACACACTACACTGCCAGGTACTCAGATCCTGCAGTTCCAGACGTGTCCCCCTGCTTAAGCCATTACATGTCCGGGCCAGTCTGAAGTTTACTAGAGAGCATTTGGATGATCCAGAAGAGTATTGGGAGAATGTCATATGGTCAGAAGAAACCAAAGTAGAACTGTTTGGTAGAAACACAACTCGTCGTGTTTGGAGGAGAAAGTATGTTGAGTTGCATCCAAAGAACACTATACCTACTGTGAAGCATGGGGGTGGCAAGATCATGCTTTGGGGCTGTTTCTCTGCCAAGGGACCAGGACGACTGACCCGTGTACATGAAAGAATGAATGGGGCCATGTATCGTGAGATTTTGAGTGCAAACCTCCTTCCATCAGCAAGGGCATTGAAGATGAAACGTGGCTGGGTCTTTCAGCATGACGATGATCCCAAGCACACCGCCAGGGTAATGAAGGAGTGGCTTCGTAAGAAGCATTTCAAGGTCCTGGAGTGGCCTAGCCAGTCTCCAGATCTAAACCCTATAGAAAACCTTTGGAGGGAGTTGAAAGTCTGTGTTGCCCAGTGACAGCCCCAAAACATCACTGCTCTAGAGGAGATCTGCATGGAGGAATGGGCCAACATACCAGCAACAGTGTGTGCCAACCTTGTGAAGAATTACAGAAAACGTTTGACCTCTGTCATTGCCAACAAAGGATATATAAAAGTATTGAGATTAACTTTTGTAATTGACCAAATACTTATTTTCCACCAAAATTTGAAAAAAAATTCTTTCCAAATCTGACAATGTGATTTTCAGGATTTGTTTTCTCATTTTGTCTCTCATAGTTGAGGTCTACCTATGATGTCAATTACAGGCCTCTCTCATCTTTTTAAGTGGGTGAACTTGCACAATTAGTGGCTGACTAAATACTTATTTTCCACACTGTATATTGGTGCCATATTTCAGGCTTCTGTGGGTCAGAACTAAAATCTTCAATAAAAAAAAATAAAAAATAATAATATTTCGAGCCACAGAGGCCTTCTTCTGTCTGTGTCTGCTGAGCTGAAAGGTGAAGAAGCTTACACCATGATCCGATGCTTTGCACCAAACCGTCTATAGATCAGTGAGCAGAACATAAATCAAGTTAACCCGCTTGACATATGAACAATGGTGCTCAGCTGTCATCACCTCTCTGCCGGGGACGATCATGGCAAAATTTTTCTCTTATTTTTCAACAACAAGCTCATTGCTCTATTGAATATCTGACAGACGGCTGGGAATATGTGCCATGGAGGAAGCATTCAGAAGAAATTCATCCACAGGAGATTATAAGCATCCCATCAGCCTAGCGCTACCTGAAGAAAAGCTCAACATCCCATCTCATCCTGTTATTTGCACGTCACCAAAAGTAATTTTGATTGTTTCACTTCCAGGAAAGCTAGGTGACAGCCAATATGGATGCCATTAAGGCTACCTCAGGGGCCACAACCAAATTTTCACTGCTCCCTAAATGAAAGACGTACCAAGGTTGCCAATTAGGGTCCTAAGGAAACTGAGTGCCATCCGTTTGGGAAAGCTAATGGCTACTAAATTTGTAGTTAGCCAGGCTATGTTCACACTGAGATTTTTTGGAGTGCAATGTCCTCAAAAATGGCTTTAACAAAGACCTGTGCTTTAATCTTCCAGAAGAGGTTTTTTTTCCCCACACCTAGTGGGTAAAAAAAAATGGTTTATGTCACTTCTTTGAAGCAAATCCTTATCGAAACCGCTCTTAAAAAACTGCAGAAAAAAAAGCTTCAAGGAAATAAAAATAAAAATAATAGAAACTCTTCCAACTTCTCAAAACCTTTTCAGAAAAATAAAACTGATCCAAAAATTCCCCCCAAAAAGAAGTATTACCGGAATGAGTTTTCCTTTGAGCTACACAGCAGACTGCAGAATGAATTAACTGTGTATCCATAAGGGAGCTCATTCTGACGGCTCAGTATGCAAACCTTACCTCTCCTTTTCTGTCTAAAGGGGGGGTGTCACTGATGAAGCGAGTGATGCGAAACCTAAGTTGGGGTAGTAAAACAGTGTCGTGTTGGACTTTGCTATGGGTAATTACCTGCTCTGATACACTACAACTCCGCATTAGATGTGCATTTGTGGGTACTATTACAAACAGTATAACTCTATATGTATATAGACAGGCTTGCACCTCTTATGTGGTTGTAGATGTTACTAGGTGAAACCACTTAATATCATGTGATTTTATGCAGCCCCTGTCATCACTGTTTCACCAGTGATAAGTTTGAGAATCTCAATAATTGTATTTTAATTTAATGAAATAAAAGATTGTTATTTTTTATTTTTTGTGTCATCTCTATAACCTAATCAAAGCTCAGCTTTCAACTAGTTAAAAATAAGCTTAGAAGATGTTCAGGTGAATAGAGATAAGGGGTTACAGTCCTCACTGACAGAATGGCTGAAAACTCATTCCACATATTGCTATAGGCTGTGACACAAAGGCAGCCGAAGCCAAACTGTCTAAAATTCTTAATGAAACTCTACTACAAATATCAAAAATTAGCTTTGATGAAAGGTCAAAAGATAAAGGCTTGCAAACTTTGTCATCACAATGAACTCACTGATGCATTTGACTACTAACGTATTCTGCAGTCTGCTATGCACAGTGATACATACACAGTGGCTGCAGAAACTAAACAGTTAGAAATGTTAAATTAAACCGTTTTGCAAAATGATATTTAATAAAAAATGCATGCAATTAAGTTAAAGAGACCATGAAAAGGTGTCCATAACCTTTAAAAACTTGACAGTAAATGACAACATTGGGGTAAAGTACTGATGATAATGTGGAGACCAGTGACAACTGTTTCTTGTAAGAAGCCACTTTTGGGACTTAAAGGGTTGGTTTAAGGTTATATGCAGTACCACAGGTCAGATCATCCGCCTGCCCCACACATGAGAAAATCCCTGAGGCTTTAGATACATTTCTGTAATCGGCTAACCGATTAAAACCATAAGCTCGTCAAACTGGACACCAATTATTTTTCTTCATTTTACTCGGCCTGAACAGTTGTTGTTGCTGAAAGATCAAAAATGTAATAAAGAGCCTGAAAGCAAATCACAATCTGATGCGGCTCTCACAGGAGAGATTTCCATGTCCCAGGCTCATTTTTCAGCTGTATACTGTCTGATCCAGGAGTGCTATAGAGTGCCAGCGGTACGTAATACCTCCGAATCAGAAGGACTTACTCAGTAGACCCTGAATCAGCAGGAGGCTGCTCAGATTTATGAGCGCAAAGCTAAGAGTAGATGTCGTCCCGTCCCCAAGCCCCCCCCCCCCCCCCCCTGATACACTGCCCAGGCCAAGCTTTTTTTTTTCATCTTTTTTTTTTTTTTTTTTTTTACAACAGTATCAAATACTTGTGTTTTAACACCGATATGTATCACTATTATGTAGTCACTATATTGCGGTATTATTTCTAGTACTTTATCCTAGTCACTTGTGGCAGGTGATTGTGTTAAACGTATTTTTAACAACATTTTTGCCATTTCTTTTTATTACAGATTATTAAAAATAAAGATCTTGCCATTTTCACACAGGTTACTGGGGCTTAGACTCTACCTTTCTGCTGTTTCAGGAAACAACACATGTACATTAGCCACAATGGTCAGACTCCGACCCCCCTATCTTTTATATCGAAGCATCAAATGAGCGTGTGAAAAGGTCATTGTGAAAGAAAGAGGAGCAGTGACATTGCCTATTGCGATTGAGGTGTCCTGTGTTATCAGCTGTGTGGAGGTGCTCCATTGTAATCCTCACGGTAATAATAAGGAGTCTAATGAAACTCTTCTTTAAAAGACAGGAAGTACGAGTCTGAAAAAAGCCCCAGTGGCCAGTGTGAAAATTGCAAGATTACCATTTTTGTTTTTTAATAAAGATCATGACATTGAAAAAAAAAAAAAAATGTCACAAAAAACCTGATGTAAACAATAAGTCATCATTTGATAATAGCTCCACAAACAAAGACTGTCAGAACTAATGTTCAAACCAAGTACAGGCACCCAATGCTCCCTCGGCGTGGCCAAACATTTGAGTGCACTTTACCAGCTACTTGTTTTCCTTTGATTTACACCACCCCTTCACTTCGACAGCTTTGACTTTATAGAGCCAAAGAATGGGGGAGATAGACTGAAAACAAGTAGGTGGGAAGGTACACTCATGGCTTTGCCTTTGTGCACCGAGTGCATGTGCTTGGTTTGAACAGTCATTCTGTGCTGACAGACTCCCTTTCAACAGTGTTCTCAGCTTGACAGATATGAAGAGACCTTATAAGCAAACTCAGGAAATGTTATTCCCTTTAGTGCAAATAACAGATGAGAAACAATCAAACACTGTGTGACTGCAGACTTCTGATTCCTAACAGCATACATAATACACACTGTCAGGATTCTCTGGTGTCGCTGCAGAGACTGGGCAGTCACGTGACCACAAGTATGCAATTTGCATACACGCGGTCACAACCCGACTAGACGTGATCAAGTGTATTGAATGAGGCTAAGCACGTCTAGTCGGAATGTGACAGGAAGTATGCAAATTGCTGCGTTTTGGCAGCGACATCGGAAAACCTTGACAGCATGGAGTGCGCGCACGTAAGAATTCAGAAGTCTGCAGTCACATGGAGTGTCTGCAGACTTTTATCTGAAGAACGGACAACCCCCGTAACCCATTTATGCTTTATATGAGTGGATATGTTGACAGTACCACTGATTCTAGGGGAGAAAATCCTTGCAATATGTACTATAAGATAGAGTACTACATGGCGCAACGCAGATCTGCAGAGTAATTCAGCGTGGGCTCGGTGTACCTCCTTACAGCCTCCAGATTTGTTCCAAAATTATACATCTGTGTAGGTCAGATTTTGGACTAGAGATTCTGATGTTCAGGTCTACAAATTTAGCTCTGTCCTAGAAACATGTCTGGACATACAGACCAGATTTTTTGAATGAGTAACAAAATCAAAGTCCGATCAGTTATCACATCCATCATGGCAGATGAAGTCCTCCTCAGATGTCTCTGTCAGTAGTTGCCTTCTTGGACTAATGACAATATCTGTCGGCAAATTCCAAATGGTAAAGGTGGCCATACACATTACATTAGCAGCAGATTCTGGGGACAGAGAAAGATTGGGCTGGTGGATTTCAACATGTTCTATCCTTTTGTACACAGGAGAGATAAGCAGTCATCACACCCCTCTCCCCATTCAGTGTACGAGAAAGAAATGATCCAGCTTAAATGGGTCATATCATGGAGACAACTCCTTTGTATATGACCTTATAGAGAAGGGTCCTGGGCTCGGCACCCCCTTTATAAGCCACACAAAAAGACTGTAAATAAGAACAGCGCCCTCTCTGGGGGAATTGGCCTGTCCATATTTTACATTTCAGACACAGTCAGCATGTATTATGCTTTTCTGCAGTGGCCTCCACAAGACCTGATGTCTAGGTGTTCCAGGAGGATTGGAGAGAGGGTTAACATCTCCATCTATGAATTGTGCAGTAGAATCTGATCTATTGCTGCCTGTTATCAGCCATTTCAAGCTGTGCAATCCTCCTGGTGTTTTACAATGTATGTCTACAGTGATCTCTATATGTAAAAAAGGGGGGAAAAATCCCCATGTGTATTTAATAGCGCAATACAATTGCTGCATGAAGAATTATTTGCATGTCTTCCCAGAATGCCTCTGTGCAGAGACGTAATCCTGCATTTTCTGTCTCTGAGGGGAATTGCTGATTTGGCACTAATGTGTGAACAGATTTTTCACTAAGGAAATTCAGACTTAATCTTAAAGGGGAAGATAGCAGCTAGACTTCCTTGAAGAAGAGCATGGCCAAGCAGTGGTTCTCTGTAACAACCCCTGGAACTGAGAAGTCAACAGCTACTGAGGGTGTGTGGCCAGCTTTACAACACTACAGCAGAGGTGGGCAACTAAAGGGGTCTTCTGGTATCAGAAAACCTGTCTCCTGTATGCACTGACACGATTAAGAAGATGGAGACATTTTTTTCCTCCATTTACAACACTAAAGCAGGGGTGTTAAAAAATATATATATATTTATCAAACTGTGCTTGATACACCATCCCCAGGTCCAGCGCTAAATTTCTGCCACTGCTCCTAGTCTCTGCTATTGTCCACAGCACCGATGTCATGTCAACGGCACTGCAGCCAGTAACTGAAGTCTGTTGATGGCATGAGAAACTCAGAGCCACTGAGCTCACTGATTGGCTGCAGGGGTCAATTCTCTGCGTGCTGCAGCAGAAAGCAGGGATCAGGCGCATACACTGGTGAGGAGCGTCTCCACAATCAGGCTCACACAGCATATAACATAGTGTGTACATCTGTCATGTGATATCCTAACAGCTCCTGGAGACGACCTTATTTTCAGTCCGAATGTGATCTGACAAAACATCAAATCGTACACGGCCATGCAAGTCAATGAGTGCATGGAAAACATAGGACTGCACTCGGATGACATCTGAGTGAAGTCCGATTTACGCACACTGACCCAATGGAGAAGGTGGAGACATTTTTTTCTCCATTTTCTGTTCATCCGAGAGATTCAGATAACACTATCATCACATTCTGATCAGAGTGACATTTGCACAATCGGTCTGATTCTCTCGGATGAGACAAAGTACGCTGGGGTGACCCTAGTCAGTGATCAGTAGGGGTCCGATCACCTTCACCTCCCATCAATCACCAGGCCAAAGTTGCAGCACAGTCCATTCAAATACATGGGGCTGAGCCTCAGTACTAAACCTAGCAACACATAGTAGTGAAGTTAGCACAACTGATCAAAGGGGTCTTGGTGGTGGTAAGCAGTCAATGTAAAAAAAAACCCTTTAAGAAGAATATTGCAATATCTCCAATAACTGGTGGCACTGTCCCTTTAACACTACAAGAAGCACTGTGTTAGGGCTCTTTCTTGAGATTTCACCAGAAGAGCAAGAGATAAATAATGCAAACTGCTTCTACACCCAGAATGTTCCTTCTCCTGTAACAGAAATAATTCAGTGCCGATCCCGAGCTCCCTCCCGCCTCCATCCCTGCAGCCGCACAGAATCCAGGTCAGACAGGGCTTCTCTGTCACATCAGGAGATTTTAATGGGTATCTGTGGAATCGGTGCCTTATGCTAAATCTGGACTCAGCCTGCAGGAATCACTGCAGATTCACACCCTCCTGGGAAGGGCTCTGCCCACATCAGCACCACACGGCGCTCCTCCGCCTCATCCATATGGATTCCTGCAGCAATCACTTCTCCCATTCTCTGGTGTCTTTTTACATGTACGTGATACATATTCAGACACCAATGCTGGAAAAGAAAAGGTGTAACAGGAGGAGAAAGGATAAGGATAGCGTACACCTCAGCCACACATAGCAAGAAGAGGGTGCATGGCAGAGCTGTGGCACATGTACAGCTAGTAGGACCAGAGCGGCCATTATGCTTCATGTCAAACATTGAACGTTATCAACTTTCCACAGTATAAGTGATAGGTTTCTGATTCATGGTGGTCCGACAGCTTGGACACCCCCTGATCCTGAGAAAGGGGCTCTGAAATACCTAGTCTCATACACACCAGCGCTCCACTCTTTCTCTATGGGAGTGCCAGTTATAGCCAAGTACAGTGCCCGGCTTTCTCCTGTAGTCCTATAGAAAATTAATGAGGAGGTGGCGTGCATGGGTGGTCACTGCTCAAAACCAATGGGGCACTTCAGAACAACGTACTAAAGGATCTGTGGGGGTCCCTATCACAAGAAATAACTAACCCTTTAATAATCAATATTGTAATTGGCTCCATAAAAGTACAATGCAACTTAAGGAGTTTCCTTGTTTTTTTTTGTAAACAATAAAATTCTCATAAACCCAATTAGGAGATCCTTAGTTAAAGGGGTTGCTTCATCTTGTTAAATAAGTAAAATTGCTAAGTGTGTGCATTAAACTACTTTGCAAAGTACCTTTTATTTAAATTACTCTTCGTTGTCATGACCAGAGGGATTTTTAATTTTATTGTAAGCTGCTCAGTGCCAAGGTTACCACTGCACTCCATCAGAGGTGGCCGGTTTTCTAGGTAAGGAGCGCGGGCTTGTAAGCTCTTTGCTTTACAGCCTGAAAGAGCTTCTTTGAGGATGTCTGGATTGCTGGACTTGGCCGCCTCAATGCCCCCGCGCTCCTCTTATGCTACCTCTACTTACAGCACACAGGTCGGGTCAGCGGCTCAGCCATACCACTGGACCAAGCTATTAATCTTCAGGAGCACAGGAAACCAGGAGGCCGAAGTGCATGAAAAAAGGAGATAAACCCTTTACAAGGATTTAAAAAAAAAAAAGGTTTAGCAGAAAAATAGAAAAAAAAAATACTAAAAAATACTCACTTGTATAACAATACTTAATCAGATCAGATGAATACCCTCCACTCAGGGGCAGCTGCTACTGAAATCCCTGTAGGTCTGTGTTTACTTCCCTACAGCCTCAAAAAAGTCACATACATGTACATGACCGCTGCAGCCAATCACTGGCCTCAGGACTGCTGAGATCCATGACTGGCAGCAGAAAAATAATCAGCGCCTGGAGCAGGGCTGTGGAGTTGGAGTCTGTGTCCATTTTGATGGAGTCGGTATAAAATGGACCGACTCTGACTCCTAAAATATATAGTAAATTGGGTTCAGTAGTACAATGCAGGATGTGCTGTAAAAGATTTCATAGGAATTTGGGAAAGTTATGAAATGTCCTATAAATGTCTGTTCTGTTCCTGATCTAAAGGTCTAGACTTTTAGTGGAGATGAATCTGTGCTGCACTTTATGTACCCGCTCAGTACTGAGGCAGTGCTTGGGAGTCAGACGTTTAGATTACGGACTCCACAGCCCTGGTCTAGGGGTGTGCATGCTGGGGCACAGGAGCAGGGGCTGACGGATTTAACAGGTAAGCAACTTTATTACTTTTCTGCTACAAGTCCATTTTTTTTTTTAAATTATTCAGGGCCATCATCTACTAGCCATTCTGGAGGCACATTGATTTCAATAAGAACTGTGTCATGTTTCCTTCCTCCCTTGGGGGCACTACAGGGGAATTGAACACTTGCTGCCAGGCTCCTCAAGGGATTTCATGCAATCGCTAGGGATCCCTGCAGAAAGACAAGATGGAATTAGGGCATCATCAAGAGACCCTTATAATAAAAGGAGTTGGAAAGAGAGGAAAATCGCATTAGAGGGGTAGTTAGAAAGCGGCAGTATAGGTCTCATTTAGATTTTCGTATATCATGGTCAGAGTATGGATTGTGATTTCCGGACTGAACATGGGTCTCCTGACATAAAACCTCATATATGCCTATGACGCTATTCAGCTTGGGTCCGTCCAGAAATCCCTTCCCCTGCAATGGCCTTTGAAGTGTTAATGACCAGATGACTCATTTGTCATTGGAAAATCAAGTTGTTTACAGAGGGTCTTTGGAGGGGTGGCCTCTGGTTATCATGTGTATACTGATTATTACGTGGTGGTGCGTTACTGTATACGGGCAATGCTTATCTGCATGGCCTGGACAGTAGAGAACACTAGCAGCCCAGAGCCTGCGCGGACTAATCAGCAACATATGCCGTTCTCTATAATAACTATTTACCAGTAAGTTAATAATACATTCTGTACACGATCTACTGCTGTAAACTCAATTTCCAGGATGCCAGAGAGTTGCTCCTGGACACCACTAACCTGCAAGAGGATAAGAAAGTATCCACAACAAAGCGGATTGTCAATACGTTGCATCAACCCATGAGAAAGTTTGCAGCCTCTGAATGTAAAAGGAAATGTTTACATAACTGACAAGAAGAAGTGATCTTAAAAAAGGGCAAGGAATAAAAGATTCATATTGATGTCCATAGGGGAACTGGCATGGTCATATAGCCCTGGTATTAAGGGTAGCCCTGTTTTTTAACTCCATACCAATATTTATAAAGCGATCATACCCAGTAGATGGCGCCCATAGCAGGGATATGTTTTATGGCCAGCAATCTATTCTGCAGCCACCTGCACTATTGACATTGATACAACTGGCAAAACAGTCAGCAATAAATAACCAGGTAGTATAGGCGTCTATGGCACAGCGGGCACTCTGCAAAGACCAAGGCAAATGGTAACACAACCCACAACCTTGCCCGTCTCCAGCCTCTGTGTTTCCACCATGCAGTCAGGGAAAGGAAAAATAAAGGATCTCATTGAGACGCCTACAAATCCCACAGGGAAAGCAGAAACATGGGAACAAATGATAACGGAATGTAAATCATGGCGGCAGCAGCCACCGTCTGTGCCCTGACAAGTTGCCCTGCAAATCACAGACGCCCACTGCAAAATCCGGGCATCGCAGGAGACAGATACCAGACTAAAAGGCAGGGCTGTATCATTGCAGGTGACTGTACAGTATACAGGCGCATCGTAGCTGGAGAGCGACTAATCATAAACGCTGCCACCCCTCCCCCAACACAAAGTCATACAGAGGAGCGAAGAGACAGTTCATACAAGCTGATATCATATTACATCCTCCTAGTCTGAGTGTGTGTGTAATATATATATATATATATTATATATATATATACACACACACACACACACACACACACACACAGACACACAGACAGAAACATGCCTGTATACAGAGCGTCGTACCCACACCATGTACAATCCATGAACACAGCCATAGTGAGGGGATCCTAGCACTGTTTATTACACATGTATATACTATATGTCACTTACACTGGATGTGATATATAACGAGCAAAGGAAGGATTGTCCAGCACTCTCCCCAGGACAGGTCACATACCACAATTTATTAGGAAAGATAAAAACCAACACAAGTGTAAGATTGTTGTAATATATATATATATAGTAAGGCAGCACTAGTCATCATAATGGGGGATACTCGCTGCACCGGGTCAATTAATGCACACCAGCAATGTCTTTCCGGTATTTCACAATGCTGCAGTTTATTGCACTTCATAAACCACAGTTCACACATAAAATGTCCACGAGCCCAAGTGGCAGACAGGCCCACTTGGCCCAGGTTACAGCCTTCAGCAAGGTAATACTTTAGCAATCTCCATACAAGTGTCCATATAACAAAGTTTATTACCTTTGCCGGGTTTTAGCTGCTGCAGTCCATTTAATCCGCCACCACTGTGGCTTTAAGGCTTTCCCAGGTGGCGGTCTCTAGCCATCGTCCCGTCTAAGGCTACTGGAATGTTTCACTCACACACATCCAGTCTATGCCTTTCCGGACTCTTCACCAAGCCTTCCAAGGCCACTGGCATCTACACAAGATCCAGCCTCGACCTTTCAGGCTGCCAGGCTTCACTGTATCACGGTGTCCCACACACACGGGGAACAGGCCTCACGCCCAACACACCGAACACACCTGTCTCCCATCAAGCAGGGTTTATATATCCATCCCGTGTGCGCGCACACACACACACACACACACACACACAGGACCTTGCTGATGTCACAGTCATGTGATCAGATAGACATTCTGTGCGCGCAGGACCTGTGCTATGTCACAGTCATGTGACCAGTCACCTGAGGGGGAAGGTACATGGTCAGGTAAAAACACATCCTGGACCATTACCGTAATGCCAGCAAGTCGCTGCATTACAATATATATAAATATAATGAAGCACTTGTATATACCTATATACTGCATAAGACACATACTATTTACAAAAAGTTAGGGATATTTGGCTTTCGTGTGAAATTTCAGGATGAACCTAAAATGCACTCTAGCCTTTTCTGCACATGTCCAACTGTTCAATGTTTCAGATCCATGAATCGCCCAATAAATTTCAGGGTTCAATTAGAATTGAACAGTCCTCCACATCACGCTGTTCACATTTTGACATCATGAGACCAAGACGACACCTAACATTTGAAACCCAGTACCTCGCCATTGCGAGGCTTCAAGCAGGATGTTCTCAGACGGAAATGGTCACCGAGCTTAGAGTGTCATCAGCAGGTTGCAACAGAGACACAGAGAGATTGGAAGACTCACAGAAAGGCAGATAAGTGGACGTCTTATGGCCACATCCCTTGCTGATGTCAACTTGACCACTTCATTGTGAACAATGCCCTTCAGAACCAGATGGTGAATGCCACACAACTCCAAGACATTTATGGGAGGTGAGAAGCACCGAAGGGTCACGTCAGACCATTCGCAACGTGGTCTGCGTGCTAGACGACCTGCATGGGTATTTGACCACACTACCAGGAACAGGAATCATCATCTTGTATGGGCCACGGAGCATCTACGCTGGAAGAGGGACCAGTGGGCCTCAGTGCTGTTCACTGATGAAAGTCGATTCACGCTGAGCAGAAATGATGGCTGCCAACGATGTTGGAGACGTCAAGGAGAGAGTATGCATCAGTCACTGTTGTCACGAGACAAGCCTTTGGTGGTGGCGTTACAGTGTGGGCAGGTGTCTAGTCAGTACAGAGCTACCAAACACTTTGTGAGTGGTACAGTGACAAGCCCCTACTACACAGGCCTAATTTCATCTTCATGGACGACAATGCTTCAGCTCATCGAGGTCAAATCATTAGGGAATGGCTGCTGGAGACTAGGGTACCTCAAATGGAGCGGCCTCCACTTTCTCCAGACCTGAATCCCATAGAAACCTATGGGATCAGCTGGGTCATCGTGTAGAAGCTCGTAACTCTGTACCCCAGAACCTCAATGATCTGAGGGCCACCCTTCAAGAAGAGCGGGATGCCATGCCTCAGCAGAAAATGGCCTCAGGGGTCATGTGATGTAACAACCTCACGTGAACACTGACATCGCTGGAACGGCATCGGCATGAGAGGTGAGTATAAGTGTTTTTATTTTAACAGGGGAAAACATTCAGATTCAGAAGGAGTTGTCAGTGGACAACCACTTTAAGAGCACAACATTTAGGTGATGCTACAACAGGACATTGTATACAGTATGCATACTGTCTATATACCATGTATATCTGTGTACAAGTATATACTATGTAAACATATATCTATGTATACCATCTATATATATTATGTACACATGTATATATGTCTGTATATTGTCTATACAGGTATATTCTATTTATACCATGTATCTACTGTCAGGGCTGTGGAGTCGGTGCCCATTTTGGTGAAGTCTACATAAAATGGACTGACTCCTAAAATATATAATAAATTGGGTGCAGTAGTTCAATGCAGTATGTGCTGTACATTTTTTCATAAGAATTTTGGAAAGTTATGAAATGTCCTATACATGTCTGTCCTATTCCTGATCTAAGGATCTCGGCTTTTAGTTGAGATGAATCTGTGCTGCACTTTATGTACACGCTCAGTAGTGAAGCTCCTCCTACCAGGGCTGTGGAGTCGGAAGTCAGGGAAATTGAGGAGTCGGAGTCTTTGCTTACCAACTCCACAGCCCTGACTACTGTGTATACATCATGTATCTGATACGTCTGTATATATAATGTATACCATGTACAAACCATGTATATATTATGTACTGTATATAATGTATACCATGGATACAATATGAATGCATTACGTATATACTGTACACATTATATATACCATGTATGTACCGTGTATATATTATGTTTACCAATGTACAATATATACTGTATATTATATTAACTATGTATATAGCCTTACATCGCTGGGGTCCTGGGTTCAAATCCCACCAAGGACAACATCTGCAAGGAGTTTGTATGTTCTCCCAGTGTTTGTGTGGGTTTCCTCCGGGTTCTCCGGTTTCCTCCCACACTCCAAAGACATACTGATAGGGAATCTAGATTGTGAGCTCCAATGGGGACAGTGATGATAATGTCTGTAAAGCGCTGTGGAATTAATGGCGCTATGTAAGTGAGTAAAATAAATAATATATATATATATATATATATATATATATATATATATATATATATATACACACACATATATAATACAATGTATACTACCGTACATACCGTGTATATATTTTGTACACCATGCATATATTATGTATACCATGAATATACATTATATATATACCATGTATGTACAGTGTATATTATGTATATGTCTGCATTATATACTGTATATAATGTATATATTATATATACCATGTATGTACAGTGTATATATTCTGTACACCAAGTATATACTGTGTACCATGAATATACCGTATTATATATACCATGTATGTACAGTGTATATTATGTATATATGTCTGCATTAGATATACCATGTTTAGACCGTATATATTATATATACACATCACGTATACCATGTATATATTCTGTACACATGCATATATTCTATATACCGTGTATACATGCTGTATGTACCCTGTGCACACGTATATATGTCTTATGTATACCATATATATTATGTATATCATGCACATGTCTGTATATATTCTATATACCGTGTAGATCTGCTGTACATGCACCGTACACAGGTATATACCGTGTACATACCAAGTACATATGTCTGTATTGTATATACTCTATATCCCGTGTATACATGCTGTACGTGCCCTGTACCCACGTATATAACATGGAGTCACATGTAACACCCACTGTCCCTGCAGCCCGGCGCATCCTCCAGTCACTGCGGCCAGGGGCAGTGACACAAGAAGGATCCGGCTGCGGCGTCCATTCAGGCTGAGAGCACAGGTACCCGGACGCGTATTAACCTTGACATCCCGGAGGAGGGAAGTACCTGCTCATTACCTCGGCGTGGAGGACGTGCCCAGGACAAGTGTCACTTACCCGCCCCGCCATTGCTGCTGGCGCCGCTGCTGTCCCCTCGCACCGAGAGCCCCCGGCTACACAGGGAGCAGAACCAGCTCAGCACAAGAGCTCAAAGATTCTCCAGAAGAGGAGGGGCCTGTCAGGTCACATGACTGCTGTCAAGAACGCAAGACGTAAGAGCGCACACCCGGAAGTGTCGATTGCCTCATGGTGGCGACGTAAAGGACCTAGGAGGACATATTTCTGGTTGTCGTGAGGCCTTCTCACGTCTAGTGATGTACACAGCAGTGATGCCTATAGATGTAACTGTGGCTGGGATTTAGTCTAGTTTATATAAGTGTATTTACTTAGCTCTCCACTGGATTGTTCAGGAAACAAGGAAAGCGGTGTTCTGAGGGCTTCTACAGGGGCTTCCACAGAGGGTTAGTCATGTAGGTGGAGAAGAGTTGGCTAATCTCTCACCTAAGCCCTGCCATCCAGCACTGCTATTATGAGGCTTCCTCCTTTAAGGTGGCATAATTGACCCTGTCCCATCTTCTAGCAGCAGTCAGTGGAACGTTGGGAAGTATGAGCAGAAGTAGCAGTCACATCTGGACTCTGGTGCCTGTGGGGTCCAGCAGCCTGTCTACCATATTAGATGACCTTTGCATTGGTGTCCAATGTTGTAAAAACATATACAGTGTGACAAAGTCACTGGTAAAGTGCTGGAGGGGGGATATGTAGCACTGAGATTTATAGCTGCAGTAGTTATACATAGGAAAAGGTTGCAGCACACGAGTGGGTTAATCCGCCATCTTAGTGCTAGGGTGATTAAACACCTGTAGAAAGGGAGGAACTCAGAGGATGAAAGCTGAGCATTTGTAGTGGGGAGGGCCTGGAGGTGAAAGCACTGAGCTGTTTTGCTCATATAAATGCATATTTTATTAGATGCATTATGTAAAATAGGCAGGTCAGTGAAGGCATAGTAAGCTGTCATAAGAGCATGCAAATGAATATGTAATTATAATCAATAGGGAAAATTTGTAGTCCTAGAACATACAGGTGCATCTCACTAAATTAGAATATCATCAAAAAGTTAATTTATTTCAGTTCTTCAATACAAAAAGTGAAACTCATATATTATATAGAGTCATTACAAACAGAATGATCTATTTCAAGTGTTTATTTCTGTTAATGTTGATGATTATGGCTTACAGCCAATGAAAACACAAAAGTCATTATCTCAGTAAATGAAAATAACATAAAACACCTGCAAAGGCTTCCTATGCATTTAAAAAGGTTCCTTAGTCTGTTTCAGTAGGCTCCACAATCATGGAGAAGACTGCTAACGTGATAGATGTCCAGCAGGCAGTCATTGACACACTGCACAAGGTCCCAAAGTTCAAATGTCCGAATGTTGGGGGGGTATATATATATATATATATATATATATTGTGTAGGGTGTGGGGGAACGTTAGCAGCGGAGGAGCGGGGCACAGGAGGCAACAGCTGCCTGCTGCAGTCTACACTGTCCCCGCTCCTAAAGAAAATGAATATTCACTGCTCCCCACGCCCATTTGCGTGGGGAGCACTGACTGTTCATTCTCCTTAATAGCCAGCACACAGTGTAGCCGCAGCGCGGCTCCTGCAGCTGTCGGGCGATCGCGTGTGCCCGCTATTAAAGGGCATCGATATTCACCGCCTCTCCACGCCATGAAGTCACTGCTCCCCACGCACACAGTCCCAGCGTGGGGAGCGGTGACTTTTCCAGCAGCTAATCTCACCTTGTGAGCCGCGCATGGCAATGACGCCATGCGCTGCTCACATGGCGAGATCAGTGCTGGCAGACAGCCCTGGAGGAGAGAGAAGGAAGGTGAGTAGGAGTGTTTATTTTTTTTTATGTGCAGTGTGATGGGGATTAGGGGGGTCATGCATACCAGGATAGGGATGAGGGGTGCCATGCATACCAGGATAGGGATGAGGGGTGCAATGCATACCAGGATGAGGATGGGGGCCACGTATAATATGAAGGGGGGCATATATACAAGGATGGGGAATATTAACAGAATTGGGGGGACAGTACCCCTATACCAGTATCAGCAGCAGACCACCTCCCCCTTAACAGTGCATCGTGACCACATTTTTTGCTTACATTTTTTTTTATATTTTCCTCCTCTAAAACCTAGGTGCATCCTATGGTCCAGTGCGTCTTATAGTCCGAAAAATACGGTAACTTTTTGATGATATTCTAATTTAGTGAGATGCACTTGTATGTTCAATAAAAGAGATATGTTCACTTGTAATTTTGCTGTAGTGGTGTGGTCAATGATCTAACTATTAGATCTAACACCTTAGGTTTGATTTAGGTGAATATGTAAGCAGAGCACCAGATAGAGCCCCCCCCCCCCTCACACGCCGCCCCGAAGCACGAGCATATCATTAACTCGTAACTGAAAGTAAAGATTATACAAAAACCACAGGACGGATTTAATCAACCAAGATATCATTTTAATTAGTGTAGTTTCGCCCACCTGACAGTGTATGTAGTTTACTGCGCACAATCCTGCTGACAGCAGAATATTTAAAGAGACAGTGTTCTTGTGTACCACTATGTGCAACTAAGTGTGTTGATCTACCACAATTGGTGTTAGAAGTGCGGGCAAGATCCCTAGGAAGCAAGTGTGATGGCTGTGGACAGACTGCATGTCCTGGGTGAAGGTGGCGGTGAGCATGGAACAGCGGTCAGACAAAATGGAGAAGCTGATCAAGCACCTGGTCCAAACCCAACACCAGCAGCAGCATCTGCAGCAGTTCCAACAGTAACAACTGCAGAAGCATCAGGAGCAGCTGCAACAGCTGACACAACAGGAGACTAGTAAGCTGCTTATGCAGCGGCTGCAGCACCAGCAGCTCCAACAGTACCAGCAACAAGTCGACAACAGCAGCAGCAGATTGATTTACTCAGAGGCGATTCGTAGCACGGCAGCAGCTCCGTCTCCATTGTCAGCTGATGATTACTCTGTCCGGAAGGCGGTGAGGAGAGCCTTACAGAAAATGACCCCGGGTGATGACATAGAGGCCATTTTAACAGTTATTGAAAGGGTCGCTGACACAGAGAAACTCCCACTAGAGCAGTGGGTGGAAGTCCTGGTGCCATACTTAATGGGGAAGCCACAAAAGGCCTACTATGATTTGGCTTTACAGAATGCCCAAGAATTTGAAAAATTGAAAACAGAAATTTTGGTGCGCTTGGGGGTGACAAGACAATGTGTCAGGGCACAACAGGCCCACCGCTGGGCATATCACCATGACAAATTCCCCCACTCACAAATGTTTGATCTGCGCACCTCGTCCAAAAGTGGCTATAGCTGGAGTCCTCTATCCCGGTGCAGATGGTGGCGCGAGTTGTAACGGACCGGTTTGTGCACTCCCTTCTGAGCCCGATGCAGACTTGGGTTGCCCAGGGAGAGTCCCAGAATGCCGATGACTTGGTCGAAAGTTATTAGGGAGTCGACAGGTCCGTGGGGAGGCAACCCATTCCATACTGGGGGGCCGGAGATTAAAAAAGAAATGGGGCATCCAAGTGGGCGGCAGAGGTCATCCCATAGCCCTCATCAGGGGATGTAATTTTCTGGCTATCACGGTCGAGGTGAAATAGCTGCCCATTGTCCCCTGACCACTGAGCAAAGGGACTGTAGCATGGGACGCTGGTGTTCGTTCTACACATACCCAGCTTGCCGTGTGGACTGTCCACCCGGCAAGGGATCCCAAACTTGTCCTGTCAAAGTGAATGGCCTGCATATGACTGGACTACTAGACTCAGGGAGTTTGGTGACCCTTGTGAGGTCCACACTCCCTCTCCTATTGATCCCTGGGAAGAAGGTTGGCATCCGCTGCATTCACAGGGATGCTAAAGACTATCCGGTGGCCAGAGTCGTTATTGAGATGGCCCGAGGTACTGAGTTCCATGAGGTAGGCATGGTCTCGGATTTGTTGCACCCAATCATCATAGGCCGGGACTTTGTTTTGTTTTGGGACTTGTGGGGGAGGCGCAGAAACCTGGGTTACTCGGGTAAGAAACAGGTTGGCTCTGAAAAAATCTCACCAACCCCAGAGTCTGACGTGTTTCCCTTCTGTGTAAGGGGAAAATAAGAGAAAGTAGTATTCCCCGAGGCAGACATTCCTGAGATAGGGGTAACCAGAGAAAATTTGGGGTTCACCCAACATAGAGACCTTTTGCTAAAAGAAGCGTTCAATAAGGTAACCATCATAAACGGCATAGCACAGGAGTCGGGGGCTAACACCAGGTTTCCCTATTTTATGTTGAGTGGGGACCTATGGTACAAAGGTTACTCCCAAATCCTTCTCTCTCAAAGTGCAAAGGAGAGGACGGCCTCTTCTACACCTGAAGGTTGCTTCCAGTATACCAGAATTCCGTTCGGGCTGTAAGGAGCCCCAGCTAAATTTTGGAGGCCATAGGCCGAACCCTAGCCCCTCACAAAAAGTATGCCGAAGCTTACCTCAACGATATTGTGATATTCAGCCCAGATTAGGGAAGTCATCTGCAGAAAGTCCAGGATGTGGACTGGATGTGCTAAGGCAAGTGGGGTTTACCATAAACCCAAAGAAGTGTACCATTGGGAAAAAGAAGGGAAAATACCTAGGTTACATCGTTGGAAGAAGCAAAGTAAAGCCGCAAGTGAGTAAGGTGGAGGCAGTCCAAAGTTGGCCGAAACTGGTCTCCAAAGTACAGCTTCAGGCATTTCTGGGAATGTTGAGACACCATCAGCCGGGTATTCCAAATTTCGCCATGATAGCCGCACCCCTGAACGACCTTCTTAAGGGCTCAAAGACATCAATGGCCAAATGGTTTCTTGAAGCAGAGATGGCATTCCAAGAGTTGAAACTCAGGGCTACAGGACTTAATCTTTCATGTGAACACAGACCTGGGAAGTTGCATAGTAACGCAGATGCCTGTTTAGACTCCCCTGTTTGGGGACTGAAGGTGCCAAAATCTATGGCTTTTGGCAGGGGGGTGGGTGGGGGATATGTGACAAAGTCACTGGCAAAGTACTGGAAGTCAGATATGTAGCACTGAGATTAATAGCTGTAGTAATTATACATAGGAAAAAGGTTCCAGCACACAAGTGGGTTAATCAGCCAGCTTAGTGCTAGGGTGATTAAACACCTGTAGAAAGGAAGGAACTCCGAGAATAAAATCACATCCTTTTAGAGCATTGGTCATATGAAGGGAAGACAAACCTGGGATTTGTTCCGGAAGTGGGCGGTTACCCGTAGCAACAAGGACTGTGCCATACGTTATGGTTATGTTGTGTTTTTCCTGTTAGGCCAGGAAGGTCGTGTTTGTTTTTGCTAACATTGCTGTAGTTTATGCAGTTCTCTTAATAAACTCAGCAGAAGATTTAAAGAGACAGTGTTCCTGTGTACCTCTGTGTGCAACCAAGTGAGTCAATCTACCTCAACAGACAGAATCTCCTCATCAGGAGCCGGCCTGAGACTCCTAAGAATCTCCTTGTAAGGAGCTGGCCTGAGACCCCTAAGAATCTCCTTGTCAGGAGCCGGCCTGAGACTCCTAAGAATCTCCTCGCCAGGAGCCGGTCTGAGGTAAAGGCAGCGCTGGATCCCACTAGAGAACAAGGATAGGATTGTAAACCGGTCACTATTGGGCAGCCTATATAATGCACCTATTTACATAGGTCACTGTTTATGGCACAAGTTTATAGGGGCACTATCTATATAATGGCATCACTATAGTGGGTGCATGGGATGCAGTCACACCTGGACTGGCCATGGAGACTAGAAGGACCCAAAAGGTCTTTTTGGCCCATATGTGAGACCAGTGATAGTTGGGAACCTTGTTTTGTATAAGAGTCCATCAGCTTCAAATTACATCACTGGACACTACTTACTAGGGGGCACTATATGGATGGCACTGATGTGTGTGCCAAAACTGTTTTTTCAGTCTCAGTTTTGCTAGTTAAAGAGGTGGTCCACTATAGTGTATAATGCCCCCATCGATTTACACCTTTTAACTAAGTCTTTTTGTAAATACCTTCTGCTTCCATATGTGCCTATGTGGTGAAACGTTGCCCACAACGCAGTCAATCAGGGGGTCACGCCTAAGTGATTCCAGGCAACCCGGAAGTTGTGATGTCAGCGGCGGCTGCAGCCGGGTTACGTGATGCGGACTGAGCGGTCAGCGATAGCGCCGCTCACAGGCACATATGGCAGAAAGTATTTACAAAAATAATTACTTACAAGGTTTAAATCGATGGGGGCATTATACAATGTAATGGACCACCTCTTTAAAGCGTATCTCCACTTTCACAAGAAAACTCTAATAGTGATTAAGAAAAATTATACTACAGTTTTTGCTGATAACCCACAACACGAACCTCCTGAAGTCTGTGCTACGGACTACACTATAATATACAGTGTCTTGCTCAAAGCTTTTAGTTACCGGCCTCAGTGCAGAAGCAAGTGCTGTAAAATTCTATGGCACTCGCTCCAGTACTGAAAACGGCAGCCTAGCATCAGAAGGACGCTGCCTAGTTTAGTGCAGAGTGTTCACAGACTTTGGGAGGTCCATGCTGCAGGTTATCAGAAAAATCACTAATAAGAGTGATTTAGAAAAATGATTATACTACTCACTGAGCCGCGTTGGAGGTAGGCACAGGTTCACACAGTGATGCAGTCCGCGGGTTCAAACAAACTGGTGGTTTATTTAGTGTCCATACACCAGTGAGGAAACAAAAGTAACAGCCTTTTCCTGGCACAAAAAGGAATAACAGAACAAAGCTCAAAATAACACGTCCATGCAGCACGGCCTCAGCCATTTAAACAAAGTGCCTTCCTCTGCCTCCTGCAGAGTTTAAGGAGCACATGCAAGGTCTGCTCACCTTGCCCAACACACACAGACAGACTGAGACAGGCACAGCTGTCTTAAATCAGCCTTCCAAGACCTGGACTGGAGGTAAGTGAGCAGCTGTTCCCCTCCAACTCTTTCAGCTGCTCGTAAAACCCGGCCCTGTAATCCGGGCCCATTAAATTCCTCTCAGCACTATGTCTGCTGGAGTCTGCTTCTCCGGGTCCTACATCACCGAAGCTTGGCACTTCGGGGACACATACCTCCCATCCACGACCTGTCCGGCTGCCACCTTACATACCCCCCCCTAAGCGGGGGGGCTTGGCACCTTCTGTCACCATACAATAAACCCTTGACAAGGCATCAGCATTCCCATGTTGTTTCCCAGGCCTATGCTCTACCCGGAAACTAAAATCTTGTAGAGCCAGGAACCACCTAGTCACTCTGGCATTGTTCCCCTTCTTTTCTCACATCCACCTCAGTGGGGCATGGTCTTAAACTAACCTGAACCTTCTACCTAACAGGTAATACCTCAGAGTGTCTAACGCCCACTTAATGGCCAAACATTCTTTTTCTATAATGGAGTAGTTCTCACAAGTGGAGAGCTTCCGACTGAGATATATTACAGGGTGTTCTTCTCCGTTAATCTCCTGGGACAAGACTGCTCCCAGCCTGACATCCGATGCATCCGTCTGGACCACAAACTCCTTGGAGAAGTTGGGCCCCACCAAGACTGGCTGTTAACAAAGGACCAGTTTCAATTCCTGGAAGGCCGCTTCTGCTTCCGGGGACTACTTGGCCATAGCCGACTTCGTCCCTTTCAGAAGATCCGTCAGCGGGGCTGCTATCAAGGCAAAGTTAGGGACAAATCTTCGATAATAGCCCACAATGCCTAGAAACGCCCTGACCTGCTTCTTCGAGAGGGGCTGTGGCCAGTTCAAGATCGCTTCGACCTTATTTATTTGTGGTTTTATTTCCCCTCTACCAACAACGTACCCTAGGTACTTGGCTTCCTCCATCCCCATGGCACATTTCTTCGGGTTGATAGTAAAGCCCGCCTTCCTCAGGGCATCAAGTATAGCTTCAACTTTGTCCAGATGACTTTCCCAGTCCTGACTGAATATGACAATGTCATCTAGGTAGGCCGCTGCATACTTTTTGTGGGGTGCTAAGATCCGGTCCATGGCTCTCTGGAAGGTGACCGGAGCTCCCTGCAACCCAAACGGCATCCTGACGTATTGATAACATCTGTCTGGCGTTGAGAAGGCTGTCTTCTCCTTGGCCTCTTTGGACAGGGGAGTTTGCCAATATCCTTTGGTGAGGTCCAGAGTGGTGGTGTACCGAGCGGGTCCTAGCCTTTCGATAAGCTCATCTACCCTAGGCATTGGGTAGGAATCGAACTTCGAGACCTCGTTCAGCTTCCTATAGTCGTTGCAAAACCTCCATTCCCCATCTGGTTTCGACACTAAGAGTAAAGGACTGGACCATCCACTTTTGGACTCTTCAATGACTCCCAGGTTAAGCATCCGCCTCACTTCTTTTGAGATCACCTCTCTGCGGGCCTCGGGGATCCGGTATGGTTTTAGATTGACGCAAACATGAGGCTCTGTGAGAACCTCATGCTCTATGACCTGAGTGAGTCCTGGCAACCCCGAAAACAGGTCTTTATTTCGCTGTAGCAACTCTTTGCACTGTTGCTTTTGGGCACGTGACAGTGACTCTGCCACCTTGACCTCTTTTACATCGGCGTCAGCCTCAGCCACTAAACAGGGAGCTTCCACAGGCTCTCTATCTTGCCATAGCTTAATCAAGTTAACATGGTAAATTTGGTAGGGCTTCCTCTTCCCCGGTTGGTGGATTTTATAGTTGACTTCCCCACTTTCTCTACCACCTCATAGGGGCCCTACCACTTGGCCATGAACTTGCTCTCTACTGTGGGCACTAGCACAAGCACTCGATCTCCTGGGTTGAACGATCTCACCCTGGCCGACCTTTTATACACCCTGGACTATGCTTCTTGTGCCTTGAGGAGGTGCTCCCTCACAATAGGCATCATGTGGGCAATCCTCTCTTGCATCTGGGCAATGTGCTCCACCACGCTCCTATAGGAAGTGGTCTCAGCTTCCCAGGACTCTTTTGCCACATCCAGGAGACCTCGAGGGTGTCGTCCATAGAGTAGTTCAAATGGAGAGAAACCTGTGGAAGCTTGGAGAACTTTCCTGATGGCGAATAACAGATAGGGAAGCAGACAGTCCCAGTCTCGGCCATCCTTTTCCACTGCTTTTCTCAACATTGCTTTCATGGTTTTGTTAAACCTCTCGACCAGTCCGTCCGTCTGGGGATGGTATACGGAGGTTCTCAGTTGTGCAATCTGCAATGTCTTGCACAATTCCCTCGTGACCTTCGACATAAATGGAGTTCCTTGGTCTGTTAGGATCTCCTTAGGCAACCCCGTTCTTGAAAACATGTGGACTAACTCCCGGGCTATACACCTGGCGGAGGAGTTTCGTAGTGGTACGGCCTCCGGATAACGTGTAGCATAATCTAATGCCACCAGGATATACTGATGCCCTCGGGCGGACTTGACCAGAGGCCCCACTAGATCCATTGCTATGCGTTCGAATGGAACCTCGATGACGGGTAGGGGCACTAGGGGATTGTGGAAGTGGGCCATTGGGGAGGTTATCTGGCATGTGGGGCAGGAACGACAATAACTCTTTATTTCTCTATAGCAACCTGGCCAGTAGAATCTCTGGAGGATCCGTTCCTGAGTCTTGTCTGCACCCAGGTGACCACCCAACACATGAGAATGAGCCATGTTTAACACCCTGCGTCGATAGGGCCTTGGCACCAGCAACTGTTCTATTACTTCACCCCTTGGCTTGGTTACTCTGTACAGCAAATCCCCATTCACAGCGAAATGAGCGAACTGAGTGTCAGCCCCCGGCTCCTGAGGCACCCCATTTAACACAGTAACATTTTCAAAGGCCCCTTTCAGAGTTAAATACCTGAATTGGGCAGTTCCAAAGTTTCCCTCGGACACCTCCAGCTCAGGGATATTGGCCTCAGGGGATGTTGCCTCATCCTCATCGCCCAGAAACACATACATGGGAAACTTATCTACAATGTTCTGGGGGTAAGTTTCCTTAGGCGCGATCTGGCTGTCGTCCGAGCAACCAGGTGTCCCCGCTTTCCCCCACATTTCCCAGAATAATGCAAAGTCACGTCCAATTATTATGGGATGCAATAGGTCCTTAACGACCGCCACTTCTTGAGATGTGGTGCCACAATCCGTGTTTACCTCCACCTGGGCCACAGGATAGTTCTTAGCGTCTCCATGGATACACCGGACACCCACCACCTTCCCAGGAACCAGTTGATGAGGGAGTGTGGCCCTTATCAGGGTCACCAAACTTCCTGAGTCTAATAGTCCAGAGACTTCTACCCCGTTTACTGACACTGAGCATGCCTGAGGGCCCTCGCCATGTTGAGGAACTGCGCTCCAGGCGGGGTAGGCAAAATAGGAGCAACACTGGCCCATGTTGCAGTCCATTGGCTCAGAGTTTATGGGACACCGGGCGGCCAGGGGTATGACATCTCCAACACACTATATTATGGGGTGGGATCTTGGGCAGCAACTCAGATCAGACCCCTCCTGAACTCTAGGACGCCCCCCCAGGTGTGGCTTTAGTTCCCTTCTTTTGGGTGTCCGCAGCCTTTTGGGAACGACAGTATTGAGAGGCTGTGACCCCTTGTTTTCTCAACGAACTCTCAACCACCTGGTATCTTTCCACCAACCCCACCAAGTCATCGGCATTATGGGGATCTCCCTGGGCAACCCAGGATTGCACCAACTTCGGGAGAGAGTGTATAAACCTGTCTATAACGACCTTCTCCACAATCTGTGCTGGGGAGGAAGATTCAGGCTGCAACCACTGCAGCAGACTCCAAATGCACACACAGCCTCAAGCTCCAGAGAGGACGAAGTACTGCTCTTGCTAAAGCCTCACAAGTAGTAATGAATATCGCCGGCACCTCACTCTCAGACACACCAGGTATTTATACACCCAGGCCAGGGAGCTAACTAGCCAGAGGGAGGTAGCCGCTGGGTCCTAGAGACAGCCAACCTCTAAGAAGATGTCTGTAATGCCAAACGTAGAGATCTCCTGCAACCAACAGAGGGCGACTGTCTGTCACCTCTGACACACCAGTGACAGCGCTATTCTCCGCTGGCACAGAGCGGTCACAGACTTCTGCTGAAGTCACGTCAATAGAGCAACAGTTTCTTTTCCTGTTGACAGCGCGGGACTACTGGTGTCATGCTGATTGACAGCTGGCTATCCGCTGCCTAGTTGGGGAAGCCGGCTGTCAATCAGCATTATGCCAGTAGTCAAGCCTTGTCAACACAAAGACAAACTGCTGTTTTGTTGATAGGGAGCAGCTGAATCTTTGGCAGGAGCGGTCAATGACCCGCGCCGGGTACAACAGGCAGATAGTTGCCTTTGTTAGCAACTACATGCCTGTTTTAAAAAAAATGTCGGATATCCCCTTTAAATGGGAGATTTACAGTGAAGGAAAACATTCAACTCTCTGATCAGTGTCTGGGAGGCTGTGGTTGGTGCTGCCCAAAAAGTTGATCGCCAACATATTAAGAAACTGACAGACTCCATGGGTTGACGGCTTATAACTGTTATTGACAAGAAGGTCGGCTATATTAGTCACTGATCTTTTTTTTTATGTATTTTTGTACATTGTGAGTTGTTTGGTTATTCTCAGTTTAACAGATGAAAATAAACAATTGAGATGGGAAAATTTATGTTTTTCATTTAGTTGCATTATAATTCTGCACACTAAGTTTCCCAGTAATTATGCACAAATATATATTCTAAGAAAGACGAAACCACACTTTTACTTTCTTAAATATTCAGGTTATTAACCATTTGGATTGACTGACAGCACTGTAGTTGTTCAATAATAAAATTCATCATCAAAAATACACATTTCCTAATATTTGTGCACACTGTAGAATATTTTACGTGGTCATTGTCTTTTATTAATTGAGTCATATCCAGTAGATAGGGATGATCTCTTTGCCCTTCAAACATATTACATGTATTTTTGAGGTGGCGTTACTTTTTTTAAAATTCAGTAATCTTACTTTTTTTGCAGACAAAATATAAGATGATGTCTTATCATGCCGTCATGGTAAACAATTGTAAGTTCCTCATCATCTACCAGAGAATCAAAGGCAAGTACTATAGAGAATATCCCACAGTTGTATCTGTCATGTCTCGGTTTGGGGATTCAATCAACTGACCTGTTGCTTCATGGTCTATTCCTCTGTCTGCTGGGCTAATGCCCTTTCTTCCCTGTCAAAATACTGATGGTTTCTATTTACTTTCTTGGTTTGATCCTGTCCAGGTGTTTCTCATTTTCCCATTTTGGTCTGCTCTCTCACATTCTGGGTGGGGTTTTATATGTTCAACCTTCACTGCACTTCCTATTGCCTGGAAAAATCAATAATTCTTTCCATTGTTCCCTTTAAAAAAAAATTGAGGGGACACCTGGTCCTCAAAACATAATTGAGGAGGATTTGGAAGGGGATTGGGAGCACGAGATACAGTGCGTTCTGGGTTCCAGGTGGGTTAGGCGTCGTCTGCACTATCTCGTTAGGTGGAAAGGTTATGGTCCTGAAGATAACTTGGGTTAATTCAGAGGCTCTTTATGCAGATCGCCTGGTGAGAGAGTTCCATCAGCGACGTCAGAGGTTTTATATGTTCACCCTTCACTGCACTTCCTTGCTGGCTATACCTCTTGGTGGATGTGTGTTCAGGAGTTCCAGCCCTTCAGGTAAGGGGTTTACCTTGCTTGGTAAACTCCTGTTGTATTCTTGCAGTGAGTCTGTTTGCTTTCCTTCCTAGCACTTTTTCCTTTTACCACTGTTGGGTTTCTGGGAGGTTATACTTGAATGTGTCTAGTTTCTCACTCTGGGTGTTTGAATCTTACTTCATACTTTCCTTTCCCCTTGTTGACAGTGTGTTGTGGCCTCCCTTCTGGTTCCTCAGTAGATATAAGAAACCTCTTTACCGCCTTTTAGGGAGTTAGGTCCGAGGTGTTGTGCGGCTAGGGCCTTTCTAGTCTGTACAGGGACCAGTTGAGTATACATGTGGTGGTTCCCGTGTGTGAGTGTGTATGCATTCATAACATTGTAGTTGTTTATTGGTATATCAACATTAAGAAACTGCATGTTTGCCATAGATGTTATTGGTACCAAGACTAACCATCACCATCTATTCTGGGAGCAGATTAATAACCATCAAGATCTTGCCAGTCTTGAATTGCATACCATAAAAGTCCATAATCTTCCTCTGCAGGAGTCCTTGATGCTTTTGATGATGTCATGATCCAGAATGCCTGATTGTCTGCTGTTCTTCAGGATGCACGGGAGACAGGTTGTTCATGTTCTGCTGCTGTCATCATCTCCAGACTCCCTGGATCTTTGTAGATTGGCTCAGAAACTAGTTCTTCAATGGTGCTTTTGTGGGTGGGAATGTCCAGATTTGACTGTTATCAGAGGTTGTCATTCCCCTTTTAAGACTCACTGTGGGAAGACTCCCCAGATGCCTGCACAACGTCCTCACCAGACTCAGCCATTGCAACGTGATATTGGCAGCACGGTGGCTCAATGTGTGGCACTATGGCTTTGCAGCGCTGAGGTCCTGGATTCAAATCTCATCAAGGACAACATCTGCAAGGAGATTGTATGTTCCCCTTATGTTTGTAAGGGATTCCTCCGGTACTCTGGTTTCCTCCCACACTCCAAAGACATACTGATAAGGAATTTAGATTGTGATTCCCATTGGGGACAGCGATTCTGATGTCTATAAAGCCATAAAGGCTGTAAAGCAAGGGTGCACATGTGGTGCACCATACCCTTCTGTGTGGCCCCCAATCATCTGGTCACAGAAATGCTTGCTTGTGTGTAGCTGTCTGTTTGCCCCCCATAAATTTTAGGAGACTGGGGTCCCCGTACCCCTATTTGTTACTCCAGAAAGGAGTATATGAGTTTTACAAGCAGCCATCAATGCTTGTGGTTCTCTACTTTGTAGTTTATGGTATTTAGATTTACAATTGTGAGAGCTACATTCATGCATGGCCATCACCTCTCCTAAGTAATAACTGTAGGTGAAGGGGAACAATATTATTCCCATAGATGCAGGTTCCACTTTCTGTACTAGTCTATCAGACATTTATGGCAAGTAATGTTGTTATGCTGGAACTATCTCCAATGATAATAACACAATAACACTCAAAGTTAAATTATAGCCTCTGGAAGTGATGAAATGCAACATAACAATGTGGCCCTTGGATCAGAAAAGTAAAGCAATAAATGTTACATATTCTGAAAGGGATGCCCAAGCCCTATTTCAGGATACTATTAGTATGCTATGAAAAAAAACACCTGACAGATTCCATTTAAAAGCATCAGTCCTGAGGAAGCTCCTGGCCTTTGCTATCATGGTTGATTATTTGCCCAAGAAGCTGACAGTTTTCTTTGGAGTTTTGCATTTTGATGAAGGTCCTGATTTAATTCAGTGGAAATGATCTAATCAACTTGTAGGAAACACGTATATTACTTAACGGTAATGTGTTTTTTCGGAACCCATGACGGCACAACGAGAGAGGGGATCCGCCCTTCAAGGACAGGAAACCTTCAAGATAAAAAGGGCGGCGCCTCTCTCCGCCTCAGTGGATTACAGAGCATGAGAGGACTCTCCAGTTAGAGCACATAATTGTATTAACCATAAACGAATTTCACCCATGTGAATACTCAACACCCACCAACCGGAAGGTGAACACCATAGTGATAGGGAGGGAATGTAAAGGTGCCGTCATGGGTTCCGAAAAAACACATTACCGGTAAGTAATATACGTGTTTTTCTGTCACCCATGACGGCACAACGAGAGAATTACAGAGAACTAGGTGTGTAAGGGAGGGACCACAGCCTGCAGAACCCTTCTCCCAAATGTGAGATCAGAGGAGGCAGAAAGTTCAAGTCTATAGTGATTATAGAAAGTGGACGGAGATGACCACGTGGCCGCCTTACATATTTGCTCAATGGGCACGTCCGCTTTCTGCCCAGGAAGCAGCCATGCCCCGTGTAGAGTGGGCCTTCTGATTGTTAGGAGGATTTCTGCCTGATCCCGTATAGGCCATCGTGATGGCTTCCCGGATCCACCTTGATGGAGTGCCTTTTGAGACCTTTGATCCCTTTCGGGAGCCCTGAAAGGAGACAAATAGAGCCCTATCCTTCCTCCATGAGCTTGTGGATGCTAAATAATGTATAAGGCATCTCCTGACATCCAAGGCATGAAATCTTTCCTCCTTGCTATTTTTTGGTTCAGGACAGAAGGAAGGTAGGGCTATCTCCTGAGACATATGAAATTTAGAAACAATTTTAGGAAGGAAAGCAGGGTCTAGTCTCAAAACTACCCTATCATCTAACACTAAGGTAAAAGGTGAGTCTGCAGACAGAGCCTGTAACTCACTAACCCTCCGTGCTGATGTTAAGGACACCAGAAGTATTGTTTTTAGGGTGAGTAATTTTATGGACCCTCAGCTAAGGGGCTCAAAGGGAGAACCTGTTAACACATTTAGCATTAAGTTTAAATCCCAAGAAGGGACCCTTATTATAGGGGCTGGATTGGCTCTACTGCATGCCCTCATGAACCTGGAAATCCATTTGTTACCAGCCAGATTATAATTATACAAGGCCCCTAAGGCAGATTTTTGGACCTTTAAGGTGATAACCGCTAGGCCTTTCTCCAGCCCTTTTTAAAGAAATTCCAAAATGGCTGTTATGGGAACCCCCCCCCCCCCCATCCCAGGAGAATCCCTGAGATGTCAAGAACTTCTTCCAGACTCTACTGTAAATTTTAGTAGTGATTGGTTTCCTACTATCTAGAAGAGTAGTAACTAGATTCGATGAGAAACCCCGACCCTCTAGCAACAACCTCTCAAGTTCCAGGTGTTATGATATGCAACATGTACTAAGGAAAGATAGGGGAAAGCTGTCCCTACAGTAAGACTAAGCTGAAGCCCTACGATGTAGCGGGCTCCCTGTTCCTAGCGAACAGACTGGGACAAAAATGGGACACCTCCTAAACAGAGAAGTTGTTGCAGAACACAAAAAGACAAACTGACAAAAGGTACTAGAGGTCCCAGAAAGACCAAGCGAACTGACAGAGAAAGGCACCAAAGCACCAGGCTAGAGAAACAGTCAAACACTGAAGTCCAGCACAGCCAGAAGGGCGGAGCTGGAATATAAAGGCTGATGGTCACGTGACCGCAAAACACAAGATGGAAAAAACAAACAGGAGGGTTCAAACAGTACTCCCTCTTTTATGAGGATCCTGCGGATCCTCCAGGCCCAGGCCTATCCGGAAACCTCTTGTGGAAAGCTTTAACAAGCTTAGGAGCAGAGACATCATCCGTCCTTACCCAGGAGTTGTCTTCGGGACCGAAACCCTTCCAGGAGACAAGATACTGTAATCGCCCTCTATGCCATCTAGAATTCAAGATATGAGAAATTTCATATTCGCCATCTTCCACCACAGGAGGAACTGTGATAGTGGCGTCCCTATCAGATACATCAGCCTTTTTCAACAAGGAAACATGAAACACAGGAAGTAGGGACATCCAACCTAACAGCAGACGGGTTAACAACCTGAAGCACTTTAAATGGACCCACAAACTTAGGACCCATTTTTTTAGAGGGAATTCTCAACCGCAGGTTCTTCGAGGACAACCAAACCATGTCACCCACAGTAAACAAAACCTCCTTACGTTTCCTGTCAAAATACTTCTTGGACTTCTTGTTAGCCTCTTGAAGGTTGCAACGTACATTAGTCCAAACTTTCTCCAAATCACCGGAAAAATTCTCCTCCTCCGGCACCGCCGACCCCAATTTGGAGAACGAACCAAAAGACGGATGTCTCCCAGTACAACAAAAAAAAGGAGAATACCCAGCAGAGGAGGATGTGACGCGCCCTCTGGGCCGTGGGGTACCCAGAGCCGGGCATTGTGGATGCTGGGGGTTGTAGTCACCGTGGGGGTGACCCGGTCCGTGACTCAGGGCGGTCAAACCAGGGTAGTCTATGTGTCTCTGTTATATATAGTCCGACTACGCCACCTGTGGGATGCGGTTATTGGGAACCGCTGCTGCGGAGCAGTCCACTGAAGCTGATGGTGTGTGCAGCAAGGTGATGTGACTCCCCACAGGAAGAGTGGAGCTTCAGGGCAGCGTGTATGGATGATGGTGGTGATAGTGCCGGGATCAGTAATGATAACACGGAGTCGTTGCAGTGCAGTCCTAGGGTCTTTACTGGTGGCAATTATATAGGCCCCAACAGGAGTACTTGCTAGGGATGAGGGCCTGGTCAGTCTGGGAGCAATCCTAGAATCCTCCTGGCCAGGTGGAGTTGTAGGCCTGCCGTACTGACTGTACTCTTTGGCTATCCCGCTTATAGTCGTGTTGTAGCCCACGTCCCTGAGTGTAACGTGCGGTGCTCACCCGTATGGCTGGCGACTCGGATCCCGTGTATTCCTCGCTCCTCTGTGGCGGCACGGGTACTTTTGTGTGGCTGAGCCTCCGGGCTTCTGATGGGCCAGGAGACCTACAATCTCCTGCCGTGCGGTTTCTGCTGCTGGATATACAATCCCCACAGCCTCGGACTCCGGTTCTCTGTATGTGCTCCGGCTAGGACGAGCTCTGCCAGCTCCAGTCCTCAGCTCCTTGCTCCTTCGTGTCCTACTTGACTCCTGACACTGACTAACCTAACCCCGCCTCCAGACCCAGTTATAAAGGGCAGGATCCTCCCCTTTCTGGTCTGGAGCAGGAGGTGTTGCATGTAATGTCTTCCTGGCCAGGAAACCCCTGTTTTGCTCCCAGACATGATATTACTACCACTGTGGCAACCAGACCCTCTGGGGTGCCACATTCCCCCCTAGTAAATTTCAGTACTCCGGGACTGAACACATTTTTGCAAAATAACAGGTAACAATAAACCGGGTACATTAGGAATATTTACAAGTATTATAGTCATTAGAGGTCACGGTATAGATCGTAACCTGGTGTCCATCCCACTGAAACAAGGTGTACTTCTTGACGGACCCGTCCAAAACGCTCCACGGAGGCCCTGGAGTGGCTGCAGGGCATTGATGATCCGGATGCTGGACCACGTCTTCAGCCACCTCCAATGGTTTTTTGTTCTGTGGTCTGTCACAAGGGGGCACTTTACAGGTGCGACTATTTACAAGCAAATTTTTGGGTATCCATTGTCCATAACCTGAAAGTTTTTTTGGACCCTGTCGGGTAACTGGAAAAAACACATTTAATACACACATACTAACATTTCAGTTATATTTTACATTTCAAATTCTCCATCAAGCAGGGATCTGACCTCTGGTGATTCTGGTAGATCTACGTAACACACTGTCTGTGTTCTACCTTGGTCCCCTGTGTCTACCCCTGGTGTAGTGGGCACAGTGTGATCTGCACTACTGGTATTTTGAGGTGTCACTGGTAGGTTGGACAACTTCCTACGTATCCTTTGGCTTACCGTGGGTACGACAGGCTCGCTACTAGCAGAGGGTAGATTCTCCTGGTCTGCTGATGAGGAATCTTCTGTCTCCGGGGCCAATGGTTCTTCCAACTCTACTGGGACTTCTGCAGTTTCCTGAGGGGTCGGTTGGAGAAATGTAAGGACTGGCACAACTATTGCATTATTCACTTGTGTCCATGACCGGGGAAATTCTCCGAGTACTGTGCTGACCATTTCTTCCACTTCCTCTGCGGGTTGAGGGATATCTTGGCCTTCTTCAGCATGCTGTAGCTGCTCGGGACATTTCTTCAGGTGGTCTCTGGAAACTGTTGCTGTCGTTTCTCCTCCATCCTTACTTATGAGGTACACCTTGGTGTTATCATGACTTGATGGTAGAATGGTGTACGGCTCTTCCTCCCACTGGTCATCCAATTTATGGAGCCGCCTTTTTCTCTTTAGGACTTGCTCTCCAAGTGACAAGGGGGCAGCAGGTGCATGTTCATTGTAAGTCTTCTCTTGCCTTTCTCTTGCTTGGGACAGACTTCTTTCAACACTTTCTAGTACCTTACGGTATTGCTGTTGCCGCTCAGTGTCCCAATCCGCATCCGGTGAGGCGTCCTCTGGTGTCAGAACTCCCATATCCAGATCGATGGGCAGCTTACCAGGTCTCGCTCTCATCTGGTAAGCTGGCGTGCAGTTGGTGGAATTCACTGGGATGTGGTTGTAGAGATCCACCAGGTCTGGCAACTTTTCTGGCTACAGGCTGCGTTCCTCCAGGGGCAACGTCTTCAGTAGGTCTATCACCACCTGATTCATCTTTTCACACATCCCGTTGGTCTGGGGGTGATAAGGCGTTGTCCTGATCTTCTTGCAGCCGTACAGGTTGCAGAATTCCTGGAATACTTCTGCTTCGAAGGCCGGACCTTGGTTTTAAAAAAACTCTAAAGAAAACCCATGAACAGATGGAAGACATTTCTACACTGTTACTAAGCAGGAGTTGGGTCCCAAGATCTCAGTGAGGCTATTGATCCAATAAATTAGAAAGCATGGCCATTAAAAGTGCATTCATTTTTGTGCTGGGATGAGGTCATCAATGGATGGGTAACCATGCGGGCAGCAGAAGTGCTGTTGGAAAGCTCTGGCTGCTGTCTGAGCCGTTTGGTCCTTGACTGGCACTACTACCAGGAATCGGGAGTAGTGGTCTACGATGGTGAGAGCGTAGACATAGCCTGACCTGCTCGGGGATAGCTTCAACATGGTCTAGGGCTACCAGTTCGAGTGGCTGCTTGGTGATGATGGGCTGCAGGGGAGCCCTCTGGCTGTCACGGTCTTTTCTTCTCAGGTTGCACGGTCCGCATTCTCGACACCACCTCTCGACTGCTTTCCTCATGCCAACCCAATAGAACCGTTCACGTAGCAGGACTTCCAGCTTCTTCCATCCAAAATGTTCTGCTCCATCGTGGTACGCTTCCAGGACCATAGACGCATCTCGCCTCGGGACTACCACCTGCCAGACCAGCTCATGTGTCCGGGAGTTGACAGTTCTTCGACACAGCTTCCCTTCATAGATGAACAGCTTGCTCTTTTCCTTCCACAGCTGTTTGGTCTCTTCTGGAGCATCTGAATCAGGGTATGAGTCAGCTTGTGTCAGCAACTCTTTGACTAGGCGGACAGCTGGGTCACTGTCTTGTGTTTCTGCCCATCCATGGTGGGGCAATGGATTAAACGTGGCTTCTCTGTTGGCAGAGCACCTGTTCTTCACACAATGGGAGCACTGCTTTATCCCATGGCGGTGGAACGCGGGGATTTTTATCTCTTCCAGCTCCTCTGGGTCTTCTCCCCCGTCTGGCAAGTTAGGCATTCTGGACAGCGCATCTGCGTTTGCATTCTTGTGCCCAGCCCGGTACTTGATGGTGAATTCGTAATTAGACAGCCGGGCCATCCATCTTTGTTCCAGGGCACCAAATTTTGCAGTGTCCAGGTGTGTCAGCGGGTTATTATCCATGAAGACGGTGAATTTGGAGGAGGCGAGATAATGCTTGAAGCGCTCTGTCACGGCCCAGACTACAGCGAGGAACTCCAACTTGAAGGAACTGTAGTTTTCTGGGTTCCTTTCTGTGGGCCAGAGCTTCCTGCTGGTGTAGGCTATTACCCTTTCTCTGCCTTGTTGGATCTGGGACAGCACCGCTCCCATTCCCACGTTGCTCGCGTCCGTGTGAAGGATGAAGGGCTGTCCATAATCAGGGTAGGCCAGGACCTCATCTCCTGTGAGAGCCATCTTCTGCCTGGTGAAGGACTCATCTTCCAGCTTGTCCCATTTGAATGGTGGTTTCTGGTTCTTGGCCTTTCTGGACTGGCCTATCAGGAGGTCCTGCATGGGTGCTGCCATCTTGGTGAAGTCTGGTATAAACCTTTGGTAGTAGCCTACCAACCCGAGGAACTGCCGCACTTCTTTAATGGTGAAAAGTCTCGGCCAGTCCTTGATTACGGTGATCTTGTCGGGGTCTGGTGCTACACCGTCAGCGCTTACCACATGTCCTAAGTACTGTACTTTGGGCTTCAGCCGGTGGCACTTTGATGGCTTCACCTTCAGGCCAAAGCCAGCCAGGGCTTCAAACACTTCCGCCAGGTGCTTCAGATGATCCTCATAAGTCTTGGAGTATACTATGACGTCATCCAGGTACAGGAGGACTGTCTCGAAATTCTTATGTCCTAGACAGCACTCCATCAACCGCTGGAAGGTTCCTGGGGCATTGCAGAGCCCGAATGGCATACAGTTGAACTCGCTGAGGCCCATCGGGGTGGTGAATGCGGTCTTTTCCTTATCCGCCTCTGGTACAGGAACCTGCCAATACCCACTAGTAAGATCCAAAGTAGAGAAATAATTAGCAGATTTTAATGCAGCTAGTGACTCCTCTATCCTGGGTAGCGGGTATGCATCTTTATGAGTTATGCGGTTAATTTGCCTGTAGTCTATACACATTCTCATTGTGCTATCCTTTTTCTTTACAAGAACTAATGGAGCTGCCCAGGGGCTACAACTGTCTCTTATTACCCCAGCCTCCTTCATCTCTCGTAACATCCCTTTGGCATTTTGGTAGTGTGCTGGCGGTACAGGCCGGTACCTTTCTTTAATGGGTGGATGGTCTCCCGTGGGGATATGGTGTTGAACCCCCGTTACCTGCCCGAAGTCGAGTGGGTGTTTACTGAAGACCCTTTCATACTCCTGAACCACCCGGTATATTCCTTGTTTTTGATGTGGAGGGGTGGAGTCAGTGCCCACATGCAGCTTCTGACACCAGTCCTCCATCTGTCCCTTGGAGCCATTATCCTCCGCCTGTTTAGATGGAGGTAAGGGTTCCACTGTGTTTATAGAATTTTGATTGACGGTGAATAGCTTGGCTAGGGTGGCATACCGGGGCAAATGGACTTCTTTTTCCCCAATGTTCAGGATGCGGACTGGCACTCTCCCATGGCGGACATCAACCACCCCCCTGGCTGTTAAAATGGTGGGCCTACTGTCAGAGTAGACGGGCTCTACCAGGGCCTGGTAATCTCTACCCCTTAGACCGATGGCTGCCCGGCACCATATCAGCATTTCACTTCTTGGGGGCATGGCAATAGGGAATGGGTCACTCATCATAACACTGCCAATCTCACCACCAGACAGTTCTACCTGTTGTCTTTTCATCAGGGCTCTTATCTCTCTATGTAGAACCCGCTGCTGGCTGGAACTGGCGGTCTCCGCAACCTGCTGTAACAAGACAATTATTTCTGCAAGACATTTTCAATGACATTAGTGCCTAAAGTTATCATAGGATGACTTTCTTGGCGATCAATGTCGACAATAATCAGTCCTTGTGCTGGCAGTTCGACTTTGCCAACCTTTATGGTCACTTCTTTGAACCCCACCTGAGGTACGGGTTGACCATTGCTGGCATAAATGCTCAAATGTTCATCTGGACGGCGGGTAATGTCAGAATCAGTCCAGTACCGTTTGAAAAGAATGTAGGGGATGGTGGTCACCTGGGATCCAGTGTCCAGCAACGCGCTCATTGGAAAGCCGTCCAGCACGACAGGTAGGACCGGTCCTCCTCCCACATATTTGTCTTGCCAGCTTGATGGGCCTGGTGGTCTTATGCCTGGGGGTTGGCCCTCTGCCCCAGGTTTTGCTCATTTAAATGCCAGTACCTTGCATAATGTCCTGGCTGGTTGCAGCAGAGGCAGATGGGTTGTCCGTCCTGGTCGTAGCGGTCGCTGTTCCTCCCTCGGGATGGTGGAATCCTCTTCTGTCGGCGCCACGGGACGTCCTCCGGACTGGAAGCCAGCTAGATCTTTCCTTTGGGAGACACCTGCAAGGACTGCACAGTTTTGGTTAGTGCTGCTACACTTTTAGTCAGCTCTTGGACCTGATGGTGCAGGTCTGTTGACGGGGCACTGTCCAGAGTTTGTGCATCAGCTCCTACAGGCTCCGGGGAAAAGGGTGCCATCTCCTGGTGGTAGGTGATAGCTGGGCGGCGGTGAGCTGTAGCGCCTCCTGGTGCTGGTTCTCGTAGCACCCGGATGGCCTTGTCCTTAAATTGAGCAAAGTCCAAATCAGGGTTTTGCAGAGCCATTATGCGCAGCTGGGTTCGGTGGGCGCTGGACAGTAAACCCTCAATAAATTGCTCAGTTAACAGTCTGTTTTCATCACGCACACTGTCAGGGTCTACCTGTTTGATGGCCCTCAGCGCCTCCTGCAGGTTTAAAGCATAGTCCCGTACACTGTCCTGTGCCCGTTGTTTGCACCCATAAAACTTCATCTTTATCTCTGGTGTAGTACGGGTGTCAAAAGTGTCCTTTAGGCGGGCCAGTATCTCTTTTACAGTCCCTTTTTCCCTGGTTGACCAGGACTTTACTTCTCTCTGGGCTGCACCAATCAACTGGCCTATAAGGATGCTCACTTTCTGCTCCTCGGACAGGGGGTATACTTTAAATAAACTGCTTAGTCTCTCTTTGAAGTCACTCAGAGTGTGCGACTCTCCTGAGTACTGGGGCAACCACGCTGCTCCCGGTATATAAGGCATGGTGAATGGCATTACGGCGGCAGCGGCCGCGCTGGTGGTTGAAGTTCCCTCCATATCGGGTGTCTTCCTCCCCCCTAGTGAACCGTGGCCTACCTTCCTTCTCTTTCCTTCCGTAGGCCGCAGTTCCGCAGGCAAGGGTCTCCGTCGAGGACCTGGCGTCGCACGAGTCTGATGTCAGCGTTCACTGTGGCTCCTTCCAGGACCTGGCGCTGCGTCAGTGCGTGGGGCGGGGCTTTGGACTTCGCACGTTTTCAGTGATCACGCCCCTCTTCTTCCCGCACGGCGACACGAAAATGGCGGACAATGGCGGGAAAACGGCAGCAGATGGTGGGAAATCTTCACCACGGTATGCGACACAGTCTGTGAAGGCGCGCAGTACCCGGTGGTCGCGGGCACGAAATCCTGCCGACTACGTCAAAGTTGACGCGCCCCCTGGGCCGTGGGGTACCCGGAGCCGGGCCTTGTGGATGCTGGGGGTTGTAGTCACCGTAGGGGTGACCCAGTCCGTGACTCAGGGCGGTCAAACCAGGGTAGTCTGTGTGTCTCTTGTTATATATAGTCCGACTACGCCACCTATGGGATGCGGTTATTGGGAACCGCCGCTGCGGAGCAGTCCACTGAAGCTGATGGTGTGTGCAGCAAGGTGATGTGACTCCCCACAGGAAGAGTGGAGCTTCAGGGCAGCGTGTATGGATGATGGTGGTGATAGTGCCGGGATCAGTAATGATAACACGGAGTCGTTGCAGTGCAGTCCTAGGGTCTTTACTAGTGGCAATTATATAGGCCCCAACGGGAGTACTTGCTAGGGATGAGGGCCTGGTCAGTCTGGGAGCAATCCTAGAATCCTCCTGGCCAGGTGGAGTTGTAGGCCTGCCGTTCTGACTGTACTCTTTGGCTATCCCGCTTATAGTCGTGTTGTAGCCCACGTCCCTGAGTGTAACGTGCGGTGCTCACCCATATGGCTGGCGACTCGGATCCCGTGTATTCCTCGCTCCTCTGTGGCGGCACGGGTCCTTTCGTGTGGCTGAGCCTCCGGGCTTCTGATGGGCCAGGAGACCTACAATCTCCTGCCGTGCGGTTTCTGCTGCTGGATATACAATCCCCACAGCCTCGGACTCCGGTGTCCGGTTCTCTGTATGTGCTCCGGCTAGGACGAGCTCTGCCAGCTCCAGTCCTCAGCTCCTTGCTCCTTCGTGTCCTACTTGACTCCTGACACTGACTAACATAACCCCGCCTCCAGACCCAGTTATAAAGGGCAGGATCCTCCCCTTTCTGGTCTGGAGCAGGAGGTGTTGCATGTAATGTCTTCCTGGCCAGGAAACCCCTGTTTTGCTCCCAGACATGGTATTACCACCACTGTGGCAACCAGACCCTCTGGGGTGCCACAGATGTATGATTGTTAAGAGCAAATTCTGCTAGAGGCAGAAACTCAGACCACACCTCTTGATTGTTTTGTTGCAGACAACGCAAAAACTGTTCAACATCCTGGTTCTTTCTTTCAGTCTGTCCATTAGACTCAGGATGATAACCAGACGAAAATGACAAATGGACTCCCAACCTGTCACAAAAAGCATGCCAAAAGCGAGCCACAAACTGAGGTCCTCTATCAGAAACAATATCCGTGGGAACGCCATGAAGCTTGACAATCTCCTTAAAAGCCTTAGCGAGTGTCTTGGCGCAGGGCAACTTAATAAATGGAACCAAATGACACATCTTACTAAAACGGTCCACGACCACCCAGATGACAGTAAAACCCTCGGACACAGGAAGATCAGTAATAAAATCCATTGTGAGATGCGTCCAAGGCGCACTAGGAACCTCCAGAGGGCAAAGCAACCCCGCAGCAGGAGTATGTGAAGCCTTTGACCTAGCACACACAGTACACTGATGCACCCACTTGATGACTTCCTTCTGCCATCCAGGCCACCAAAAACTGCGACTGATAAGTCTCTTAGTCTCCGAAATTCCTGGATGACCTGCCAACCGAGACTCATGACACTCCACAAACAAATCTCTCCTAAAGCCTCTAGGCACGAACAACCTCCCATGGGGAGTGTTAGATGGAGCATCATCTTGAGCTTTCAGAATCCCATTCTCCAAAACAGAGTCCAATGCCGCCACCACAACTCCTTTCTGTAAAATGCTCTCCTCCTCCTCGGCACCGACCGTAGGAGAGAAGCTGCGAGATAAAGCATCGGCTTTAACATTCTTAGTACCAGGGATGTAGGTAACAGAAAAATGAAACCGAGAAAAAAAAAGTGCCCACCTAGCTTGACGGGCATTCAAGCGCTTGGCAGAATCCAGATAGATCAAATTCTTATGATCTGTGAAAACCTGAATAGGAAATCTAGCGCCTTCCAAAAAATGATGCCAATGTTCAAACGCGAGTTTAATAGCCAGCAACTCCCGATTTCCAACATCATAATTCAGTTCGGTTTCTGAAAATTTTTTCGAAAAGGAGGCACAAGGATGTACTCCATCCTTGTTCTCCTGAGACAAAACTGCTCCGACCCCCACCGATGAAGCATCGACCTCGACCAAAAAAGGCTTGGTCTCATCAGGCTGCATAAGGATAGGGGCAAAACTGAACCTCTCTTTGAGATACTCAAACGCTTCAATGGCCTCAGTAGTCCACTGGGCCGTATTCGCACCTTTCCTGGTGAGATCGGTTAGAGGTTTAACAATTACAGAAAAATTCTTTAATGAATTTCCCGTAATAATTGGCAAAACCCAGAAATCTCTGTATAGATTTCAAACCAATAGGCCTAGGCCATTCCTGCACAGCCTGAACCTTCACAGGGTCCATCTCAAAGCCCTCGCTGGAGACAATGTAGCCCAAAAAACTAATTTTCTCCACAGCGAACTCACATTTCTCCAGCTTAGCAAAGAGTGAATTATCACTCAATAACTTCAAAACTTCACGTACACTCTGCCAATGGGACTCTAGATCTGGAGAGTAAATCAAAATGTCATCCAAATACACAACCACATTCTTACCAATCAAAGGTCTCAGCATGTCATTACTAAGGTTCTGAAAAAAAATGCAGGTGCATTGGTAAGACCAAAAGGCATCACCAGATTCTCAAAATGACCTACCGGAGTGTTAAAAGCAGTTTTCCATTCATCTCCCTCCTTCACTCATAACAAATTGTATGCCCCCTGGAGATCAATTTTAGAGAACCACTTGGCCCCCACTAACTGGTTAAACAAGTCAGGAATTAACGGCAATGGGTAGGAATTGCTTACGGTAATTTTATTAATTTCACGAAAATCCAGACATGGACGTAAACCCCCGTCCTTTTTTTTAACAAAGAAAAATCCAACTGCCACAGGCGATTTAGAAGGTCTAATGTGACCATTAGCCAGGCTAGTCTGTATGTATTCCTCCAAGGCCTTTCTTTCAGGGATAGTCAGATTAAACAAGCGACTCTTGGGAAGAGTAGCTCCCGGAACAAACTCAATGGCGCAATCATAATCCCTATGAGGAGGTAAAACTTGCGACTCCTCCTCCGAAAAAAACCTCAAAAAATCTTGAATAGGTACAGGTAATTCCCCTTTTTCCACAGCCGCAATGCGACCATTACAACATTTATCATAGCACTTCGGACTCCAAGACTTTATCATATTAGTAGACCAGTCCAGCAAAGGATTGTGCAGTTTTAACCAAGGCAATCCTAGAACAACCGGAGAGGGTAAATTATCTAAAACAACCAAGTCCAAAATTTATTGGTGAACTCCATTGATAGTGAGGGGAAGGGCAGCAACCTTGTAATACATTTCAAGGGAGTGTTATCAATTGCAATCACAGAAATAGGTGATGACAAAGGTTTGGATTTCAATTTAAGGTTTTCCAAAAACCTTTTATCAAATCACATTAAGTGTTGAACCACAATCCACAAATACCTGAAATTCAATCAAATCTCCCTGCAAAGTAGTACTCCCAGAAAGAAATACTCCTGCAGAGCATAAACAAGCTATACGGGCGTAACTGACCTTTTTTTTTTTCCTTTACTTAAACGACGCTCACAATACTTAATCAAATGGTCAGCTTTACCACAATAAAGACACAATCCTTCGGCGAACTTCCGGTTTCTTTCCTGAGAGCGGAGTGACATCGCCCCAACCTCCATCGGTTCTCCGCCATCTGAGCAGATTTTCTGTGGACTAGGAACAGACATTACAGGAGTCTTTACCTCATTCAGCCTCCACCTCAGTCTCCTGTCCACACGAACAGCTAATTGCATGGCATCCTGCAGAGTCTCAGGTGCAGGGAATGCAATTAGCAGATCCTTAACCCTTTCACTCAGACCAGCAAGAAATAAACATTTCAGCACAGGATCATTCCATTTAACTTCTGAGGCCCATCTCCTGAAGTGTGTGCAATAATTTTCAACATCACCTGACCCCTGATTCAAACGCCTGAGTTCTGCCTCAGCAGATGAGATTCGATCAGAATCGTCATATAATAGCCCCATAGCAGAAAAAAAAATCTTCAACAGACCTTAAACACGGATCATTAGGTTGGAGAGAAAAGGCCCACCCCGGTGGTTCATTGCGCAAAAGTGACATAATAAAACCAATGCACTGTGATTCATTCCCTGAGGACCTTGGTCTCAAACAAAAATATAACAAACAAGCATTTTTAAAGGAAAATTTTTTTGCTGTTTACCATAAAAAACATCAGGCAGTCCTACCTTGGGTTCGACAAAATGCGCTCCAGAACAGCTACTCATGTGTTGCTGAAGCTCGGTCAGCTCCAGATACAATCCCGGCAGGCGTTGAGCCAAATCCTGGACGGAAACCATACTGATCCCCGAATTTCTTTCCTTTTATTTTTTTGGGCTGGACTTACTGTTATGATCTGCAACATGTACTAAGGAAAGATAGGTGAAAGCTGTCCCTACAGTAAGACTAAGCTGAATCCCTACGATGTAGCGGGCTGCCTGTTCCTAGCGAACAGACCCGCCTTAGTCCTCGGCTAGTCTGAACGAAGACCTATAGCATTAAGGGAGGGGTCCCTAAAAGAACTAAGGACTGGGACAAAAATGGGACACCTCCTAAACAGAGAAGTTATTGCAGAACACAAAAAGACAAACTGACAAAAGGTACTTTTGTGGGAGTGTTAACCTGCCCTCCAGATGTCCCCTGAAGATGGTTTCGTTCTTTAGGACGTCCCATTGCAATTCTCTTGAATGAAATTGGGCCCAGCATACCGCTGGGATGCAGGAGGTGAGGGACCCCAACAGAGACATGGCCCCCCTGAGAGTCATTACTGGGTCTGTTATGGCTGTCGAGACTAAATTTTTTATTTTCTCTCTTTTCTGCTCGGGCAGGCGGCATTCCTGTTGAACCGAATCCAGAGTAAGGCCTAAAAAGATCTGAGTTGTATGCGGGATGAGTTTTGATTTTTCTAGGTTTAAACACCATCCTAAGTTTTTTAAGATGGTGCACACCTGATCCACTTGGGCCAGGCAGTGATCGTAAGTTTTGCCCACTATTAAGAAGTCGTCCAGGTACGGAATGATCAATCTGTTTTCCTCCCTGAGATGAGCCGTAACCTCCGCTATAAGTTTTGTGAATATGCGGGGCGCTACTGCTAGGCCGAAGGGAAGAGCTCTGTACTGGAAGTGCTTGACGACTCCCTGTACAGTTACGGCTACTCTGAGGTATTTTTGAAAGTCGTGATGGATTGGCACATGGTAATACGCATCCTTTAGGCCCAACACTGCCATGTAGCAGCCGGGGAATAGAAGGCTTATCGTTGATTTTATTGTTTCCATCTTGAATGATGGAATGTTCAGGAATTTGTTTAGGCCTTTCAAGTTGAGGATGACTCTGTATGAATTGTCCAGCTTCTTTATAAGGAACAAGGGGGAATACAACCCTCTTCTTTCTTCTTGTGGTGATACCTCCAGCAAGACGTTCTTTTGCAGGAGACCTGAAATCTCTTCCTCCAGTGCCCGCTGTTCTGGTAGAGAAGATCTTAAGGCAGTCGGGATAAATTTCTCTGGTGGATTCCCCAGAAATTCCAGTTTTAAACCTGATTTTACTAAATTGAGGATCCACTTGCTGGAAGAGATCGTTTCCCAGGCTGGAAGGACGAGAGAGAGTCTCCCTCCCACCTGGGATAGAGTGTCATTTTGGCGGTTTGCGACTATCCTGGGAGGGCCCGCCGAACAAAAACCCTTTCCCTTTCCTGGAACGATCTTCCCATCTAGATTGTTCTGAGGACGTCCTTCTGCGGCCAAATTTCTTCCTCCGAAAGGACTGCTTAAAAGTTGAGAAGGAAGATTTAGGAAATCCTTTTTTGTTGTCACCTGCTTTCTCCAGAATTGTGTCAAGAGAGGCACCGAAAAGAAAATCTCCTTCACACGGAAGAGAACATAGCTTTCCTTTCGTTTGTATGTTCCCCGGGCAACATTTCAGCCTGACTGCTCTACGGCCGGCATTAGACAGGGCCACAGATCTTGCTGCTAATCTGGCAGAATCCGCAGAGGTGTCCGATAAGAAGGCCGCTGCTCCTTTCAATACAGGTAGAGAGGCCAGAATGGAGTCCTGTGACTCGTTCTTAACCTGGTCTTCTAACCTGTCTAACCAAACCATAAGGGATCTTGCGGTACAGGTTGCTGCTATGGCTGGTTTCAATGCCCATGTTGATGACTCCCAAGTACCCTTAAGAAAGGTATCTACCTTTCGGTCCAGTGGGTCCTTCAGCATCCCTGTGTCTTCAAAAGGGAGAGAAGATCTTGTAGAAGCTTTGGATACCGCAACATCCAGCTTCGGGGCTTTATTCCAGAAAGTGGTATCTTCCTCACTAAAGAGATATTTTCTTTTGAAGGAGGATGAAAGGGGACCCTTTTTCTCTGGCCTATCCCACTCCTTCCTGATAAGTCCCTGCACCTTATCATTAATCGGGAATACTCTATGTTTTTTTCCGATCCAAGGTGCCAAACATAATATCCTGTACCCATTTTTTTTTACTTCTGGTCAACTAACCCCATTGTGGACCTGATGGCTTTTACTAAGCTATCCACACTTTCCAGGGGGAAACAATGACCTGTGCCTGCCTTGCTATCCGAAGAGGAAGAGTCAGTGGAGTCATCCAGCATTCCCTCGTCGGATTCAGAGTCTGAAAGGGTGGGTGGGGTTTTTGCCCTATGGGCCTGGGATGCTTGGGAAAACGACTTAAACAATTTTTCTACCTCAGACCTAATAAGGGCTTTTAGATTTGAAGAAAAATCTGGGGTTCCCTCCGAAATTGTTTCCTCAATACATGGCTGGCATAATCTTTTGGGCCAGTCTTTATTCAGTCCCCGTTCACACAAGGCACATACTCTGTACTTGGATTTCTCCATACATTTTTTAGGGACCTTCTGACCATATAAGGGAGGAAGGAGAGGGAGAGAGACAAAACAGAAAAAAATCTACATTAATACGTCGACTTTCACGTAGCTCACTCACCACCCAATAGATAAAGACAGGGTAGCGGAAAGGGAGGCAGGACGGTATCCGATACTTCTCCACGGGAGACCGCGGAATCATCGATCCTGCAGGAGCTATGCTGGCTGGATCTTGAATCCCTGGTGCTGCGAGTCCCAGAAAGCCCACTGCTCCTGCTCTGCAGTGGACGCTGCTCCTGGGTGCACTTCTGGCGCCGCGGCTGCTCCATCTCCACAGGCTGCTGCAGCTGCAGCATGGACTGCTGCTCTTGCTGCTGATGCGGTGGGGAGGGCTGCTGTGAGGCCATTACGGTGCACTGCGCCCCTGCCTGGCCGGTGATTTACCCTTAAGTACCCTTATTGTGCCAGGGAGATCACCGGCCGGCGTCCCCGCAGCTTCTGGTACCCCCCCGAAAATTACATCTGGGGGTCAGAGGTCCCAACGCACGTCATCGGGGCGCGACTTCCGGTTTCGTCACTTCCGGTCGCGCCCCGTGATGTCACATCCGGGACGCGGGGTTTGCTGGCTACCATGCTGTGTAGGTGCCGCAAACCCCCGCCCGCATGCGGGGAGACCACATGTCGGCGCCCCCCGCGGCGCTTCCAGGAACCACGGGACCGGTCGCAGCAGAGACTGTGCCCGGCCACCACCGACCGGCCCCGGCAAGCTTGAACATGCTGCTGTCGCCGACGACGAGAAGGAAGGTCCCCCATCAAGGACAGGAAACCACTGAGGCCGAGAGAGGCGCCGCTCTTTTTATCTTGAAGGTTTCCTGTCCTTGAAGGGCGGATCCCTTCTCTCGTTGTGCCGTCATGGGTGACAGAAAAAAAGAGAGCATTAATCAGCAGCTGAGAGTCACTAGACCATATTCCAGGCTTTCTCATGATAGCTTCTGCTCTAGTTCACTTTCTCTTGTGAGTCCAACATAGCGCATGTGTCTCTATGTGACTCACCTGTTCTGGCTCCAGTTCCGGGCTTTGCTTCCTTTTTCACTGGCACACAGCTCCCTCTGTGCTACTGCAAATCACTGTGTTAACTAGACACAAACCTCTGATCTCATCAAAGGCCTTTCATGCCCGACTCAGGTGGCTAAACACCACATGAGTATACAGCTAACAAGTGCACATTGCTTTCACATGATTTGGAGGAGTTTTGCCACACTTCCCCATTTTGAAAAAATTGTAGGAATAAAAGGAAACTTGGGCACTCCCATAGGTAGTAATGTATGCTACTAGTGAAAGAGCAGGTTTTCCACTATATTTTGAAACTTCACAGGCGAAAGCTAAGAAGAAAGGGGAAAAAAAAAAAACACACAGTACTCGTCAAGTTTGTACACCCTTGTTCATGCAATGGTTTTTCTTGTTCTTATAAAAATGTGCACATTATAGATTTAGACTGAAGGCAGCCAAGTCATGAAAATAAACATATAGCAACAAGGAGAAAAGAAACACATGTGAAACGAACCAGAATTTGTGTTAAGCCTTAGATTCCTCAAAGTACTTCCCTTTTGTTTTTATGACAGCATTAAACCCCCTTGGTATTCTCTCAAGAATATTCATCAGGTCATCACCTGGAATAGCTTCACTAACAGGTATGCCTCGTCAAGAGTTTCATTTGTGGAATCACAAGCGTTCAGAATGCTTTTGCGACTATCAGGTATATTATACAGGTGTAGAGTAATATGGCACAAACAACTCAACTTATTAATGAGAAATTACAGTCCATTATTACTTTACAACATCAAGTTTCTAGCATTTTTCTGAATTGACTGACCTTCAAGGTATCGTTGTCAGAAAAACCATCAATTGCTATGAAGAAATTGTCTCTCATGTGGACCATCCCAGAAAAGGAAGGCCTTGAATTATTTCAGCTGCAGAGGATAAGTTCATCAGAGTTACCAGCCTCAGAAAAAATTTGACACCACCGTAGATAATCTTCATAAATGATGCACAGACATCAAATAGCAGATACATCACCACATTATCTGTCCAAAGGAAACTGTGAGAAGCAGGCCTTTATGGTCGCATTTCTGCAAAGAAGCCACTAATATGGACTGCAGACAAGAAGAAGAGGCTTGTTTGGGTTGAGCAACACAAGAACTGGACAATAAATCATTGGAAATTTGAAACTGTGGACTTTTGAGTCTGAATGTGAGATTTTTTTATACCAGCCGCCATGACTTTGTGAGATGCAGAATAGGTAAGCTGATGGTTTTTACATGTGTGGTGCCCACTGATTTTACATGTGTGGTGAAGGGGGAGGTGTGATGTTGGGGGTGCTCCGATGGTGACACTGTGGGTGATTTCTTTTAAATTCAAGGCACACTTACCCAGCATAGCTACCACAGCATTCTGCATTCACATGTCATCCTATCTGATTTGCAGTCTGTAGGATTATCATTTGTGTTTTCAACAGGACAATGACCCAAAACACACCTCCAGGCTAAGGGAAGGACTATGTGACCACGTGGATTATCAGCTACAGGTCCATTTACACAGACAAACCTTTACCAATCAGCAATTGTTTAATAGCCTGTTTACACTGGCAGACCATAGGAAACAATGCTCACTGAGCGATCTGTAATAGATCAGTGCGCATAGGCTGCCATACTTATCGATCGTCAAGAACAGAACTTGCACTATGCATTACCAATACAGATGAGTTTTTGCGCAGCACAAACGATCATTTCACCTGATGAACATATGTGCTTGTTTATCGCGTTATCGTGAGCCTGTTTACACTGAAAGATTAACATGAAACAAACATTTTCAGTATCAATTCAGCTTTAGAGTAACGCTTCTAGTGATAATATGTTAGGTCATTGTTATAAAAGAAATTTCCTGCTATTTGTTGATTGTGCCACAAGTTAGTCTTTCAAGAGTCAGACCCCACATTGTGTTACCTGTCCTAAATACACGGTTTATTGCTCAGCTGCAGTCTCAAAAGACATTGACTTACTTACATTTTGAAAGTCGCAGAATTATTTATTTTTCTGTTTTGGGCCTTTCTTACAGTTAATAGGGGTATACAAATCAATCCATATCAATGAATCAATAATTAAGAATGTAATTTGAGAGGGCGAATGAGGCACTGGCATTTATACTGCAGTATTGCTGCATCCTTTTATTGTGATAGGGGAATGCTCCCCCTAGTGTTCAACAAAGGGTAATCATGTGCAACTCTACATTCAAAGATACAAACACATTCCTATGGGCATTGATTTTCATCATGAATGGTACATTTGCTGTGCTCAAATATTAAAAGTAGGAATGGTATCATCGTACATATGTGCAGATTTTCTATTCAGTGATAGCAAAAGTAGTCTAAACATAGATCAGCCAACCATTTCTTGGCCCCTACCAACAGCAGATGTCTGAGGAAATAAGGGTGATATGCTACTCTTATTTTAACTAGGGTTTAGTATGTAGCAATTTCCTAAGACATGAGACAGGGTTGAATGTGTTGTGCAGGTAAGAGTGTAGAAAGGAGCCCCCAATTGATAAAACTTTACTGCAGGTCAATAGCAAGTTGCAATAATTAGGTGAGATGGTGTACTCGGTGCTGTCTCATTAGTCATGCACATTAGTGGCATATAGGAAATGCTACAGAATAGACAGGTTACCTAATTAGTGTATGATTGTTGGGGGTCCTACGACGCCAACTAACCGTTAGAAAGTTTCAGCAATGCTAGGAAACTGCTGTGCCACTTCGTCCCATAATGGCTTGCCTCTGCTTATTTTTGAGAAGCTACATGGACAACTATTTATTATAATCCTTCTCTAAATGACAGCTATACTTTGATTTTTCCCCCAAAAAAGCACAATCAATTCACAGAGCATGTATATTTATTTCAGTGGAGAAAGGAAGATTCATCACTTGTTTCCAAGGGGAACAAAGGATAAGGCTTATGAAAATGTAAGAATTGGGTACGGTCTTCCCACACCTGTATACATTATATGGGCAATAGCATTAGGACACACATCTTAGTCATTGAATTTGGGTTTTTCATTCAGTCCTATTGCCCCCGGTGTATAATATCCAGCCCCTAGACATGGGTTTTAGGAGTGTCCAGAAGAGCTGGGTGGGACTGGCCGTTCCCATATCTCCACTCTGGGATTTGAATGGCCTATTTAAGGCAGCTCAGTGGTGTCTGTGTGTGGAAGGTGGGAAGACTTGTGTTTGCTGTTCAGTCTCTGCCTAAGACTGACAATGAGTGGACATTACTATCAACAGATGATCCTGTTCTATCAAATGGACTGTTTTTGGTCTTCCCTTGCTTGTTTTTGTATGCCAGGAAAAAGCTGTGTATTTTTTCCTTTATGCCAGAAGTGTTATGAACTTTAATAAACTTTCCTGTGTGATTCAAGATATTTTGTGCCTGTGTGTGATCTTAAACCGCTGCCAGAGACTAAATCCCCCACAATATATACACTACCGTTCAAAAGTTTGGGGTCACCCAGACAATTTTGTGTTTTCCATGAAAACTCATACTTTTAATTATCAAATGAGTTGCAAAATGAATAGAAAATATAGTCCAGACATTGACAAGGTTATAAATAATGATTTTTATTTGAAAGAATAATTTTCTCCTTCAAACTTTGCTTTCATTAAAGAATGCTCCCTTTGCAGCAATTACATCATTGCAGAATTTTGGCATTCTAGCTGTTAATTTGCTGAGGTAATCTTGAGAAATTTCACCCCATGCTTCCTGAAGCCCCTCCCACAAGTTGGAATGGCTTAATGGGCACTTTTTGCATACCATACGATCAAGCTGCTCCCACAACAGCTCAATGGAGTTGAGATCTGGTGACTGCACTGGCCACTCCATTACAGATAGAATACCAGCTGCCTGCTTCTTCCCTAAATAGTTCATGCATAATTTGGAGGTGTGCTTTGGGTCATTGTCCTGTTGTAGGATGAAATTGGCTCCAATCAAGTGCTGTCCACAGGGTATAGCATGGCGTTGCAAAATGGAGTGATAGCCTTCCTTATTCAAAATCCCATTTACCTTCTACAAATCTCCCTCTTTACCAGCACCAAAGCAACCCCAGACCATCACATTACCTCCACCATGCTTGACAGATGGCATCAGGCATGCTTCCAGCATCTTTTCAGTTGTTCTGCGTCTCACAAATGTTCTTCTGTGTGATCCAAACACCTCAAAGTTTGATTCGTCTTTCCATAAAACTTTTTTCCAATCTTCCTCTGTCCAATGTCTGTGTTTTTTGCCGATATTAATCTTTTCCTTTTATTAGCCAGTTTCAGATATGGCTTTCTCTTTGCTACTTTGCCCTGAAGGGCAGCATCCCGGAGTCGCCTCTTCACTGTAGACGTTGACACTGGCGTTTTGCGTGTACTATTTAATGAAGCTGCCAGTTGAGGAGCTGTGAGGCGTCGATTTCTCAAACTAGAGACTCTAATGTACTTGTCTTGTTGCTCAGTTGTGCAGCGGGGCCTCTCACTTCTCTTTCTACTCTGGTTAGAGCCTGTTTGTGCTCTCCTCTGAAGGGAGTAGTACACACCGTTGTAGGAAATCTTCAGTTTCTTGGCAACTTCTTGCATGGAATAGTCTTCATTTCTAAGAACAAGAATAGACTGTCGAGTTTCACATGAAAGTTCTCTTTTTCTGGCCATTTTGAGAGTTTCATAGAACAAACAAATGTAATGCTCCAGATTCTCAACTAGCTCAAAGGAAGGTCAATTTTATAGCTTCTCAAATCAGCCAAACCGTTTTCAGCTGGGCTAACATACTTGTGCAACGGTTTTCTAAACATCCATTAGCCTTCTTACACAGTTAGCAAACACAATGTACCATCAAAACACTGGAGTGGTGGTTGTTGGAAATGGGCCTCTATACACCTATGTAGATATTGCAATAAAAACAAGACGCTTGCAGCTAGAATAGTCATTTACCACATTAACAACGTATAGAGTGTATTTCTGATTCATTTAATGTTAGCTTCATTGAAAAAAATGTGCTTTTCTTTCAAAACTAATGAAATTTCTAAATGACCCCAAACTTTTGAACGGTAGTGTATATCATATATATATCAGTCCATCGAACAACCCCAGTTTTTCCACTTTACCAATATCCCTCACTATTATTATTAGTTTTTTTTAAAGCACCATTTATTCCATGGTGCTGTACATGTGAAAAGGGGTTACATACAAAATACAGATATGATTTACAAAGAACAAACTAAAACCGACACACTGGAACAGAGGGGGAGAGGGCTCTGCCCTTCCGGACTTACAGTCTAGAGCAGGGATGTCAAACTCAAAACACACAGAGGGCCAAAATGAAAAACTTGGACAAAGCCGCGGGCCAACCAGTATACAGAATAATGAGCCCACATAGTCCTCCATACAAAATAATGGGCCCCACATAGTCCTCCAAACAGTATAATGGCCCCACAAAGCTTTCCATACAGTATAATGGGCCCCACATAGTCCTCCATACAGTACAATGGGCCCCACAAAGTCCTCCATACAGAATAATGGCCCCACATAGGGGTGGTGGTTCTGGTGTCGCGTGCCAAATATAACCACCCGGCGGGCCAGATTTTGGCCCACGGGCCAGAGTTTGACACGTGTGGTCTAGCGGATTAATGGGAAAATTCCGAATGTGGTGAATGATCGGACGTGTTGGTGCATGGAATTCCAGATGATGGAGAAAACTCGGGAGAAATCTTGGAGGTGATTCAGTGAGGAACATACAAATGTGTAGGACAGAAGGAAGTTTTGGGAGGACTGGAGAGTAAGTGTGGAAAGATATCAAGAGATTAGTTCAGAGATGTATGGAAGAGACAGATTATGAAGAACCTTGTTGTAAATCAGTGTAGTAGTTTGAACTGGATTCGTTGGGGGATTGGAAGTCAATGAAGGGATTTGTAGAGGGGAGAAGTGGAGGAGGAGAAAGGTAGATTAATCTCACTAGATATTTGAAATAATTTATACAGTGAATATGTTGTAGATATTGATTTGTAGGCATTTCATATTTAGCAGTTAATTCCTGCAAGGTCAGTACGATGTTCTTTCCTAGGTCTTGAAATTCCATTCCTTAAAGGGGTTGTCTGGGACTCCTACATTGATGGACTATCCTTAGCAAAGGTCATCAAATACCTGATCGGTGGAGGTGCGAAGCTACACAGCACAGCTCTTTCAACGGAATAGTGGTCGTGGCCATGTACTGCACATCCACCCCCTATTGATTCAAATAAGAAGCGAATGTGCAGCACCCAACCATGGCAACTATATGGTTGATGAAACTGTGCAGTTCTACAACTGAACATATCCAGACGCCACACAAGAACAGCTGATCTGCGGGGTGCTGGGTGTCGCACCTCCACTGATTAGATATTTGATGACCTTTCCTAAGGCTAGTCCATCAATGTAAAAGTCCCGGACAACCCCTTCAAATAATACAATTTGTTACCTTGGTCAAAGACAGTGTTGACCCATATGGGCGTGTATATTTATAAGCAACATGAGAGCCTAAATAATTTCCTCACTGTGTTCCTGGTTACAATAATATATTTTAACCCCTTTCTGACGTATGACCTAATAGTACGTCTTGGTGACCTGGGCCGATTGGACCAATGACGTACTATTAGGTCATATGGCAATCGCGCCGCACACAAGTGGTGCGGGGCGATTGCCGCCGGGTGTCAGCTGATAGTCACAGCTGACACCCGGTACTATGTGCAGGGAGCGGTTCCGGCATATTAACCCCCTCAGTGCTGCGATCGAAGTCGATTGCGGTGGCAAGGGGAGGTGATCGCAATACTCACCTCCTCTTCCGGCCTCTAGCGCTGTCTGCCGCGGCTTCCTGGATGTTGCCATGATGACCCGATGTCGTCATGACAACATCCGAGTCACCAGACAGCAGGAAGATTCTTTGGTCATGCGCAGTGCATGACCAAAGAATCTTCTCCCGGTACAGCACTGACAGCCTGTATAGCACAGGAATGGTGCTACATTCCTGTGCTATACAGGCGATCAGAATAAAAAAAGTGAAAGTCCCAGAGTGGGACACAGAATAAAAGTCCAAAAAGTGTTAAAAAATGAAAGAAAAAAATAAAATAAAAAAAATAAAAATATAATGTACCCATCAATAAATATTATGAAAAAAAAACAATAACAGTAGACATATTTGGTATCGCCGCGTCCAGAACGACCTGACCTATAAAACTGTCCCACTAGTTAGCCCCTTCAGTGAACACAGTAAAAACAATAAAATAAAAAACGAAGCAAAAAACTCAATGCTTCATCATCATACCGGCAAACAAAAAATGAAATAACACGCGATCAAAAAGACGAACATAAATAAAAATGGTACCGCTGAAAACGTCATCTTGCCTCGCAAAAAACAAGCCGCCATACAGCTCCATCAGCCGAAAAATAAAAAAGTTATAGCTCTCAGTATAAAGCGATGCAAAAAATATTTTTTTCTATAAAATAGCTTTTTGTGTAAAAGCGCCAAAACATAGAAAAACAATATAAATGTGGTACCGCTGTAAACGTACTGACCCAAAGAAAAACGCTGCCTTATCAATTTTACCACACACGGAACAGCATAAAAAAAAAGCCCATAAAAAAAAAATTCTAGAATTGCTGCTTTTTGTTTATTCTTCCTCCCAAAAATCGGAATAGAAAGCGATCAAAAAATGTCACGTGCCTGAAAATGGCACCAATAAAAACGTCAACTCATCCCGCAAAAAACAAGTCGTCACATGACTCTGTCGGCCAAAATATGGAAAAATTATAGCTCTCAAAATATGGCGATGCAAAAACTAGATTTTGCAAAAAAAATGCGTCTTTTAGTGTGTGACAGCTGTCAATCATAAAAACCCGATATGATTCTAGTATCGCTGTAATCGAACCGACCCGAAGAATAAAGTCATCTAATCACTTATACCGCACGAGGAACGGCGTAAAATATAAACTCTAGGGTTAGGGTAGTGTTAGGGTTAGGATTGTGATGGGGTTGGGATATTTTTCAAAAGTAAAAAAAAAAAGACGACATGACGACTAGTGTTGAGCACAAGTGCTCGCTACTTGAGTTTGCATCGGGTGCTCAGGAATGCACTGGCTATTGCGGGTGCTCAAGTGACATGCTCGAGTCTCTGCCCCATATGCTTCGTGGCCAAAAAATACTCGCGGGGATTGCCTGCCATACACGAGCGATCCCCGCATGTTTTTTTTGGGTGTCTAATAACCATGAAACATGCGAGCGGGGACTCGAGCATGTCCCTCAAGCACGCGCGATACATGGTGCACACCCGAGTACCTGATGCAAACTCAAGTAGCAAGCACTTGCGCTCAAGACTAATGACAACTTATTCAATATGATGACCTAATGTTATCAAATTCTGTGTCGTACCTCTGGATTCAAAATGTTCACTATACCCCTTGATAAAATCCTTGAGGGGTGTAGTTTACAAAATGGGGTCACTTGTGTGGGGGGGTTTCCACTGTTTAGGCACATCAGGGGCTCTCCAGATGCAACATGGCGTCCGCTCTCAATTCCAGCCAATTTTGCGCTCAAAAAGTCACACAATGCTCCTTCCCTTCTGAACTCTGCCGTGCGCCCAAACACTGTATTTTCCCCACATATGGGGTATTGGCGTACTCAGGAGAAATTGCACAACAGTTTTTGGGGTCCATTTTCTCCTCTTACCCTTGTGAAAATAAAAAAATTGGGGCTAAAACATTATTTAAAGTTTGATTTTTTTACTTTCACGGCTCCATGTTATAAACTTCTGCAAAGCACTTGAGGGTTCAGGGTGCTCACCACACATCTAGATAAGTTCCCTGAGGGGTCTAGTTTCCAAAATGGTGTCACTTGTGGGGGATTCCACTGTTTGGGCACATCAGTGGCTCTCCAAACGCAACATGGCGTCCGCTAATTATTCAAGCAAATTTTACATTCAAAAGTCAAATGGCGCTCCTTCTCTTCCGAGCTCTGCCGTGCGCCCAAACAGTGGTTTTCCCCCACATATGGGGTATAGGCGCGCTCAGGAGAAATTGCACAACAAACTGCATGGTGCAATTTCTCCTGTTACCCTCATGAAAATGCAAAATTGGAGGCTGAAAAACATTTTTGTGGGATAAATGTGAAAATTTTATTTTTACGGCGCAATGTTCTAAACTTCTGTGAAGCACCTGGGGGTTCAAGGTGCTCACCACACATCTAGATAAGTTCCTTGAGGGGTCTAGTTTCCAAAATGGTGTCACTTGTGGGGGATTTCACTGTTTAGGCACATCAGGAGCTCTCCAAACGCAACATGGTGTCCGCTAATTATTCAAGCAAATTTTACATTCAAAAAGTCAAATGGCGCTCCTTCTCTTCCGAGCTCTGCCGTGCGCTCAAACAGTGTTTCTTCCCCACGTATGGGGTATTTGTGTGCTCAGGGGAAATTGCACAACAAATTTTGGGGTCCATTTTTTCCTGTTACCTCTGTGAAAATAAAAAAAAATTGGGTCTAAAGTAACATTTTTGTGAAAAAAGTTAAATGTTAATTTTTTTCTTCCACATTCCAAAAATTCCTGTGAAGCACGTGAAGGGTTAATAAAGTTCTTGAATGTGGTTTTAAGCACCTTGAGGGGTGCAGTTTTTAGAATGGTGTCACTTTGAGGGGTCTACATTACAGAAAATACCCAAAAGTGACTTCAAATGTGATGTGGTCCCTAACAAAATGGTTTTGTAAATTTTGTTGTAAAAATGAGAAATCGCTGGTCATCTTTTCACCCTTATAGCTCCCTAATAAAAAAAAATGTTGGTTTCAAAATTGTGCTGATATAAAGTAGACATGTGGGAAATGTTATTTATTAACTATTTTGTGTGACATACAGTACAGACCAAAAGTTTGGACACACCTTCTAATTTAAAGATTTTTCTGTATTTTCATGACTATGAAAATTGTACATTCACACTGAAGGCATCAAAACTATGAATTAACACATGTGGAATTATATACTTAACAAAAAAGTGTGAAACAACTGAAAATATGTCTTATATTCTAGGTCCTTCAAAGTAGCCACCTTTTGCTTTGATGACTGCTTAGCACACTCTTGGCATTCTCTTGATGAGCTTCAAGAGGTAGTCACCGGAAATGGTTTTCACTTCACAGGTGTGCCCTGTCAGGTTTAATAAGTGGGATTTCTTGCCTTGTAAATGGGGTTGGGACCATCAGTTGTGTTGTGCAGAAGTCTGGTGGATACACAGCTGATAGTCCTACTGAATAGACTGTTAGCTGCTTTCTTTCTTGCCATAATACAAATTCTAAGTAAAGAAAAACGAGTAGCCATCATTATTTTAAGAAATGAAGGTCAGTCAGTCCGAAAAATAGGGAAAACTTTGAAAGTGTCCCCAAGTGTAGTTTCAAAAACCATCAAGCGCTACAAAGAAACTGGCTCACATGAGGACCGCCCCAGGAAAGGAAGACCAAGAGTCACCTCTGATTCTGAGGATAAGTTTATCCGAGTCACCAGCCTCAGAAATCGCAGGTTAACAGCAGCTCAGATTAGAGACCAGGTCAATGCCACACAGAGTTCTAGCAGCAGACACATCTCTTCAACAACTGTTAAGAGGAGACTTTGTGCAGCAGGCCTTCATGGTAAAATAGCTGCTAGGAAACCACTGCTAAGGACAGGCAACAAGCAGAAGAGACTTGTTTGGGCTAAAGAACACAAGGAATGGACATTAGACCAGTGGAAATCTGTGCTTTGGTCTGATGAGTCCAAATTTGAGATCTTTGGTTCCAACCACCGTGTCTTTGTGCGACGCAGAAAAGGTGAACGGATGGACTCTACATGCCTGGTTCCCACCGTGAAGCATGGAGGAGGAGGTGTGATGGTGTGGGGGTGCTTTGCTGGTGACACTGTTGGGGATTTATTCAAAATTGAAGGCATACTGAACCAGCATGGCTACCACAGCATCTTGCAGCAGCATGCTATTCCATTCAGTTTGCGTTTAGTTGGACCATCATTTATTTTTCAACAGGACAATGACCCCAAACACACCTCCAGGCTGTGTAAGGGCTATTTGACCAAGATGGAGAGTTATGGGGGGCTACGCCAGATGACCTGGCCTCCACAGTCACCAGACCTGAACCCAATCGAGATGGTTTGGGGTGAGCTGGACCGCAGAGTGAAGGCAAAAGGGCCAACAAGTGCTAAGCATCTCTGGGAACTCCTTCAAGATTGTTGGAAGACCATTTCCGGTGACTACCTCTTGAAGCTCATCAAGAGAATGCCAAGAGTGTGCAAAGCAGTCATCAAAGCAAAAGGTGGCTACTTTGAAGAACCTAGAATATAAGACATATTTTCAGTTGTTTCTCACTTTTATGTTAAGTATATAATTCCACATGTGTTAATTCATAGTTTTGATGCCTTCAGTGTGAATGTACAATTTTCATAGTCAAGAAAATACAGAAAAATCTTGAAATGAGAAGGTGTGTCCAAACTTTTGGTCTGTACTGTATCTCTCTGCTTTAAGTGCATAAAAATTCAAATTTTGAAAATTGCTAAACCATTAACGTGCAAACCACCCTCGGAGGTAAAGGAGTTAATAAGACACTACTCTTGATTTCTTTGGGAAGATCGCCATATTTCAAATGTAGCAAAGCTTTAAAATCTTATGGAACTGCAAATTCCTTTGTCTAATGCTAAGTTGGATTAGTTGTTGGTACCACAAATTCAGTCTGCAATATGCCTAAATATTGTGACCGTGTTGTAGCACCTAACCATTGGAGCCTCCATCTGTTTCGGGCAAATCCAGCTTCCTATAAGCCAGGGATGGGGAACCTCAGGCCTGTGGCCTCAATGACCTTTTATCCAACCCCCTAGCAGATTCCGGAGAATGCAGCTGTATTTTGCTGGAAGCCGGCCCATTAATTTATTCTTGATCTGTGAGCACACGCACGCCATGTTCACTACTGAACGCTGAGGCGCGTGCAATGAAAGATTACGTTCTGATATCAGTGCCAGCATCAGGATGTACTTTGTGGGTGGAGATAGCGTGTTATTTGTACAGCCCCCGAAGGATGGTACATCCTTGTTCTTTCACAATCTTTTCTATCACAGGTTAAAGTTATATATAAAAGAAGGACACAGCCCTATTTAACTCCTAAATATGTTAGTTATGATTTCCACTTTACAAATCATTGCCTGCCTGGATGATTTGCCAAAAAAAGAGTCAATGATATTTTGATATACTGTATTGATTTTATATATTGAAAAGGATCCATAGTATTCAAGAATCTCTAACACTTCAGCTGGTCCTGCGGAGATGCCAAAAATTTTCACATATCGTCGTTAATTTCATTTTGCTTTTTCTGACTTTGATACCCTTGATTTCTTTCGTCTTTATAATGAACCTCGGGGAGAGAATGAATAATAAGGAGTAGGTGTTTTTCTGCACTGCTGGGAATACCAGTACTGAGACCGGAGATCATCGGTGGATGGAGCCAGGAAACCAGGAGAAATTTAAGTGCATTTATTTAGTCAGAAAGAAAAGTTATGTAGACTGTTTTATTGATCCAGCTAAAAAGATGGATTGCAGTTAGACTGCAGTCAGACATTTCTGTCCCTATTTAAATGAATGGATCCTGTACTTGATCATTTTATTTTAATTTTTCTCATCCCAAAACAGATCCAAAGTGGGAAATAACTACGGGACATATGAACATAGTCTAACATTGTCTATTTATTAGTCACAGCTGATCACCATTTTACAAAACCTACTTGGTGTGGTCCTACTAGTTTTGGTAACAGATCAGATAAACAGTTAGCCAAAATTCAGAACAATATTTTAATACCTTGGTCTACCAATGAAATTAACCCATAAAAGGCCTAATTTGTGGGATCCTTCCCTTGCTGATGTAAAACTTTAATTTATGCAGTGTCTCATTGTTTAAAGGGGTTGTCCGGTCCAAATCGCTAAATCTTCAGTCACTCTGTGTGGCTGCAGACTTCACGCACTGTGCGATGTGGCGATTCACCAGTTTCTGATCCAGGATGGAAGGGTTTGTATGCGTTATATATACTCCTGGCCAGGGCCTGTATTGTGGGTGCAGCCTCGCGCCATACACTTTTATGGAGCGAGGCTGCACCCAGTAGACAGCCACTCTCACTGGATGGTCGTGTCACTAGTTGGGGCGTGGCCTCGCTTAATACAAGAGTATGGAGTGAGGCTGCACCCACTAGACCGGCTCTGGCCAGGAGTATGTATAATGTGTCACCCTGGCCTGGATGCCACAAATGTATAATAAAGCTGTGTCTGAGAGCAAGGGGGAGGTTCTCTGGTCAGGGACCATTAGCATGCAGCACCTCCTGTCCCAGGCCAGTAGGGGGAGCAGGCTGCCCCTATAAAAGCTGGAACTGGGGGCAGGGTTAGAGAGTTCTGGACGACCTGTCTCTGGAGTGAGAGGTGTCCCAGAGAAGGGAGAGCCAGTTCAGCTGAGGCTGAGGAGGACGAGTGGCAGTAGAGGAGGCAAGCCATACGGGCGAGAAGACACGCCGAGCTCAGGAACGTGGGCTGTTACACCACCAGGAGGGAAATAGCCAGAAAGAGCGCAGAGAATACGGTAGGCCTTCACCCTCACCCTGACCAGGGCCAGCTTCCCACTTGTTCTCAGACATCCAGGCCCCCTCCTAGCCGGGACTGTTTTTGGGTCGTCTCACCTGTCCTAATAAAGACCCTGAACTGTTTAAGAGGCCTCCGTCTCCTGGCTATTGCGATCGGAATCATCCCCTCCATCATCCATCTATATACTGCCCTGGGGCCACACTCCTCCAGTGGGGAGTTATACTACTTAGTGCTGCACACCTACATCAGCCCCAGCGGTCTGCACTGCAGCGGCGGTTAACCCTGACCGCAATCCACGGGTGGCGTAGTCGGATATTTAAAACCCTACAAATAGACTGCCACAACGTTTGGTCTGACCACCCTGAGCCACGGACCGGGTTGCCACTACTACCCCCATTATTGCCCTGTTGCCCGGCTCCGAGTGCCCCACGGCCCAGGCGACGAGTCATATAACGCATACAAACCCTTCCGTCCCGGCTCAGAAACTGGCGAATCACATCGCAGTGCGTGAAGTCTGCAGCCACACAGAGTGACTGAAGTTTTATCGATTTGGACCAAACAACCCCTTTAAAACAATGAGACATGGCATAAATTAAAGTTTTACATCAGCAAGGGAAGGATCCCACAAATTAGGCCTTTTATGGGTTAATTTCATACATACATACATACATACATACCCTCTGATCCCGGCTTAGAAATCGTTGAATCCTTGCAGCGCACAGTGCGTGCACTGGGGGGATTCATAAGTCTGCAGTCACACAGAGTGATTACAGACTTATTGATTTGGACCGGACAACCCCATTTAACGCCTTAGGGACCGGACCAATTTTTTAAAAATCTGACCAGTGTCACTTTACGTAGTAATAACTCTGGAATGCTTCAACATATCCCATTGATTTTGAGACTGTTTTTTTGTGACATAAGATACTTTATAATATTGGTAAATTTAGGTTGACATGTTTTGCGTTTATTTATAAAAATATCAGAAATTTGACAAAAATGTTTTAAAAATTGCAATTTTCAAACTTTGTGTGGTATGACTATTGGGATTAAAGGGATAGTCATTCAAAAACATTAATAAATAACATTTCCCTCACGTCTGCTTTACATCAGCACCATTTGTAAAGTGTTGTTTTATTTTGTTAGCATTTTAGAAGGTTTAAAAATGTAGCAGTAATTTTTCATTTTTTCAAGGAAATTTGCAAAACCTAAGTTTATAGGGACCAGTTCAGTTTTGAAGTGACTTTGGGAGTCCTATATGTTGGAAACCACCCAAAAGTGATACCATTTTAAAAACTGCACCCCTCAACGTATTTGAAATTGCTTTCAGGTAGTTCATTAACCCTTCTGGTTCTTTTCAGGAAGTAATGGAAAGTGGCATGACAGGAATGAAAGAGTTTATTTTTACCACCTAAATTTTGATAACTTCTGAACAGGCCGCTATAACCGGAGGACTCTAAGGCTGTTATTTGGCTGTTACCTGCCATGGCAAACATCAGGACCACACAATCAAGATCTCAGGGTGCCGATGAGGTTAAAGAGGGAGCCCCCACACTAACGATTTAGATTCTGTAGTCACTATTAACAGCAGAATATAAGGCGTTAAACGTCCATGGCCGGTGCCAATGCCGATCGTGGCTGATACAGCAAGTTGTCAGCTATAGTGTACAGATGACAGTTACAAGATGGTCATCTGTCGGGGAACGCTAGTCTCTTATATCGCAGGTCAGTAAAAAGACATCTATTGGTGACTAAAGGGGAAGTTTTTTTCTCCCTTAGTATGTGGTTATATAGCTCTACTAGTGTAGAAGTGAGTTCTGTGGCATGCTTTTATAACACTTCATAAAGGATCTGGGCCATGTGCCTTTTTATTTGCTAAGGTTTTTATCACAATCATGACCTCTTGCTCCCATTACCATCTTTAGTATTTTTCTATCTGCATCGGTCAGCGATGGGAGCTTTATTGATTGCAAGATACCTTGCGTTTCCAAATGTGCCTGTAAGCGGTACCATCGCTGTCCGCTCATCCCCATCACATGATCTCCTGCTGCAGATGTCCGGTGATGTCATGTCAACTTCTGGAATGGGAAGCTGACCCGGCATCACTGAGGAGGGACCCTTTCTCCCTGAGTGACTGTGAGCGGAGTTTCACTGCACGTCACAGCCCAGCATGGCGCATGCTCTGTTAATGAAAGCAGTGCAGGAGAGAGCACACTACATGCACTTTTTTTTTTCTTGGCTTGACAAAGGCCCTGTGTGGCCGAAACATTGCTAACTTTCCTGGTCCCTCGTATTTTTGGATTACTTGCAATGTTTACAACCTAATGGAGGGTCTGTATCAAGTCTGCACCAAATACGGAGTGATGCATGGGATACACCTTGTTTTGACAGATCTACAAGAAGCAGACATCCAGGTAAGTATATATTAGTATTATTTTGTCTTAATAGTATAGCTAATCTGTTTTAAAATTTAAACCTAATGGTGCCCAGGTTTCCATACACAGAATCCAAAATGCCTCAGGTGTCCGCAGGAGGGCAGACCAATCTCCTTCTCTTGGAGTGCAGATCTTTTCCACGTATACACAGAATTGTATGGATGTCTGTTTCTTGTAGATCGTCTGTCTAACTAAATAAATGATGAGATAATTATATTCCATTATAGGGTTAAATATATGACACTATACCATTGGTTCTAGATAATTAGGGATGGCCACCTTGTGGTGTGTCATGATGCTTATAGGTATATAAGGATTGCATTTAGTTGTGAAAAGAGACATTATTAAGAGCTTTTCATGTTTGAAACGCGTAGTACAAGTGTTTCCCTTTCTTTGTAACTAATTCTGTTTTTAGAGCATTCCAATAAATGATGATTTTAAGAAAATAAGAGAATTTCTTGGGCGGATGCTGGATCTCATCCATTGTGATTATGTGATTTGCATACATGCAGACACGTGCCGACTAGACGTGCGCGGCCTCGCTCTGTGCAAGTGAATTAAGCGAGGCCGGACACAGTCTAGTGGGAATGTGGCCTGAAGTGTACAAATTGCATACGTGCAGTCACACAACCACTGCTCCCGGCCCCAGAGAATCCTCACAGTGCGTGTACTGTGAGGATTCACAAGTCTGCAGTTACATAGCGTCATAGAAAATATTAAACATTTTTGAAGTCCCTCACCCCCCCCCCTCAATTTTCTTATTACACAGATTTCCAGTAAGGAAACATGAGCTTACAGTCTCCTAGACTTAGACTAATACAAGTAGGATATTGAATGTGGGCGAATAGTGAACCAGCTTAATTAACATGCAAGAGCTTATTTTAGGACAAAGACCATGAGGATGTATAATGTACATAGCCAAAGAGCTATACAATAGACAAGTAACTGAGGCAGGAGAAGTCTTTTTCAGAGAACTGGACAACAAAAGGGTACCTGTGTTTACAAGTGGACGAGGCTTTGTCTCCAGGAAATACATCCTGAATGACACCTAGGCTGCCTCAGAGGAAATGTTATATTTACAATAATAATAATAATAATAATAGTTTATTTTTATAGCGCCAACATATTCCGCAGCACTTTACAAATTTTAGGGGGGACTTATACAGACAATACAGAATAAGCATATCTCATATCAGACTCGATGTCTCAAAAAGAAAACATTGCAGTTTGTATAAATCCGATATTGATGAGACATACATTTTCAGCACCAGAAGACGCATAATTTTTCATAACTGTAACCCCTGGCAATGAGCCACAAATCCACAGTGACACGATAGCTGACAACAGCTATGCCATGTGAGTAAAGATAAAATCCCTATGGGAAATATGGCGGCAATCTTGAACTTTTGCGATCATCCAGTGAGGAGTTGTTGCATAAATTGAGATTTCATAAAATCCTGAAGGGCTGAGGACAGCCCATAACCCTGCCCACATGAGGTTATCACAGGGGGGTGTGTGGGTGGAACTCAAGGCCTGATAAAAGATTAAGCCCACTTAATTCCCTGCAGGAATCCCGTTTTCGCAAGGTTACCATAACTTACACAGCTACATTTACAGAAAAAAAAAGTTATGGACTGCAAAGGGAGGGAAAAAACAAAACACAAAATTGGCCTCATACCTGAAGGTTAAAGTGACAGTACCAAAAAAACTTGTAATGCTATTTTAACTCCAAGTGTGAACAGTCTCGCTATATTCCCCAGGTCTAAATAATTAATTCGTTCTGTAGGAACCTACGGCCCTACACACCCAGGCACCACTGGGCTCAACCATGACCTGCTCTCTGACCTCACTACATGAGTGTACGCGCTAAATATAGCTAAGCGGAATCCCCCATGCTTATATAGTCCGCAGCTTGTAACCACGCCCTCACCGTGTGTCAAGCGACTAAGAACCCGATTGGTGCTCCGTCAGGGTGGGCGTAACCGGAACAATGACGTTTCCCATCCTGATTGGTCAGACTTGACACCCATTTTTTTTTACTACACCCTCTGATAAGAACGATGAACCGTAACCATAGAAACTGTACGACACTTTACGACGTTCTGTCACACGGCTCATCTGTGCACATCCCTGTCTTATTCCACTTGTCATACATGAAGATAAGGAAATGAGTAAAGCCGCTGTTTTAAAGGCGGGAATACGTAACAACTCTCGTTTCCTGGATGGGCTAATAACGTTAGTAAGATGGCTACAATGTAGCTTCCTGCGTGTGACGTTACGGTTTTCTGATTGGATGTATGGTTCAGAGAACGCCTACAGATTGAGAATCGGAGCTTCTGATTGGCTGGCTCCGGAGCATGCGTGCTCTGCGCTAGTTCCGGCACTCTTCCTTCGGTGACGTCAGCAATCGCCGCCATTTCGTGTGACCGATCGGCAAGGAAGAGGTGGCGAGAGCAGGAAGTCGGTGAAGGAACAGCTCTGGTAAGACGTAGTCGTGGTTTGCTGTGTTGCTGGATAATTGGTGGGTCGGTGAGCGGCCTGTGGTAGTGGGGTGGGCGCCTGTATGTAGTAGTGTATGGGGCAGTGATGGAGGAGAGGGCTGATTCACCCGATCGTGTCCAGGGGAATCCACCATCCCAGTCGCACGTATATCTGGGCTGTGACGCCATCATGACAACTCTCAGGTCGCCATATATCCGTAGCCTGATGTCATGGTCCCCTCAGCCCTGGTCACATGACCCCATAGGAGTCAATGGAGGTGATGTTCTGTGGCGTAGCGATCAGACCCCATGTAGATGTCATGGGGCGAATCGCAGCGACTGACCTGCTGTGTATGGCCAAGCACGCCTGGATCCCTGGTAACAAAGGCAGCTCTGGCGTAAAAGCCATATAATAGGAGAAACCCGTTAATCCGTAATGTTGTCAGTAGACTGAATGTAATGACTGCGGCCACAGCCTGATTATTCTGCCCCCTCCTCGCTATTCAGTGCCACCTCCAGACCAAGGCTTGTCAGGTATTGCAGCTCAACTCTGTTCATTCAGTATGGCACAATTGCAATACCAGAGACAAGCAATGGTTGCGGGGGGGGCGCTGTTTCTGAAACATGTTTTCCTGATCCTGCAGGACTTCCTGTAATGTAACTGCCAACAGCTCAAATAAATGGAGACCTGATAGGGGCTGTTGTTTGGGAGGGAGCCGCTGCCACCACCCTGGTGACTTCTGAATGACATAGCAGCTCTCCAGATAATACAAGGACCATTGTGATTTCTGCCCCCCATACACATTATATGGGCCGCAGATATCTCGCCCATCTTTCCCAGACACAGGAGCGCTCATGTGGTCTCTTTGGAAAAAAAACATCTTTGCTAGTAGCTTATCTCTGGGACAATATGATCGGCAATCCGAAATTGGACATGCCTGATCGTCATCTCCTCCGACCATCACTTAAATGTTAGAGTGCCGGCAGGTTCGGCCAACATTACTGTGTATGGGGGTCTTCTCTACAATATCTGTATGATCTATATGGGCACGGGCCGTCTTCTTCGCCGGTCAGATCATGGGAAGTTTGGAGGCGACGTGCATCTGGAGTTTTTTGAGGTGTTCAAAAATGATGAGTTTTATTAAATACACTTTATTTTTTTCCCAGTTTTTCCTCTCTTTTTTTTTTTTTTTCCAATCAGTTTACTCCACCCCTGAAATGTTCTTTGCATCCTTTTGATTATACAGTGCTTAGTTTGGAGAAGTTTCCTAAAGAGTGGTGTGCTTAATAGAACCTCTTATGAACAGGAGAATGATTTTTCCATGAAAAGAATAAGTTTTCCAAATTGTTTTGAGGAGGATTTTAAAAATTTATGAAAAAAATAAATCTTTGTGAACTTGGCCTTTAAATATGTACTCGCCGGGTTTTTTCCTATTTGTATTTTGAAGCAGAATTGCCCCAAAATCCTCTTCAAGAAATGAAGAACACTCACGATTAGGGTTGAGCGAGTATGTTCTGTCCGAGTATGCTCGGGCCGAGCTCCGAGTAGTTACAGCTGCTCGGTGATATGGTTGAATCCCTCCCGTGTGCATGATTTGTGACTGTTTGACAGTTTTATTACATGTGAGGAATGTTTATTTCTTACACATTCCTCACATGTAATAAAGCTGCCAAACAGTTGCAAATAATGCACACGGGAGCGATTCAACCATATCACCGAGCAGCTATAAATACTCGGAGCTCGGCATGAGCATACTCGGCGAAAAGGTTAATAGAACATACTCGCTCAACACTACTCACGATTAATTTCCCGTTACTGTTCATACTGCATGGGGTGTGGGTTTTTTTTTTTTTTTTTTCGAGTTTGGTCTTGATCTTCATCGCTCTTAACAATGAAGTAAAAAGACTGCAAAGCAAATATGCGGAGAAACCACTTTAGAACTGAAAAATCTGGTTTCTGATGTGGATTTCTGTTGAAAACCACATAAGATTTTTTGTGCTTTAGAAAAATAAAACAAACTCTGATCGTGTGCTATGGCTGTGTGCCCACTGAGGGGTTTTGGGAGGTCTAAAAATGACAGGTTTTCTAGTGGAAACCACTTCGGGAAATGAAAAATTCCTCAAAGGAGAGTTTCCTGAACATTTTTGGCAGATTTTTGATTGGTCAGTGCTTACTTTGGAGCAGATCCCATCAGGAGTTGCTTCCTTCAAAGAAGTGACCTGTACTCGCTAATTCTCACCAGTTTTAAAACCCTGAAGCAAAAAATAAAAACTCTGAAAACCCTGACAATGTGAACAACAAAGTGGTTTTACAATAGAAAGGCATAAGAAAGTCTTTCAGGCTTAACTTAGAGCAGACCCCTCCAAAAAAAACCTCATGGCTTAATAGGACCACTCCCCATCATAGACCAGACGCTGTACAGTGATGAGCCTGTGTCCGTACTGTAGACACAAGGATTGCCACTGCTTGCCTCAATACCTCCAGGGCGGCCATAGACGGCTACCACTGTTCGGATCTTCTTGCTCGACCTCGGTTGATTCTCTCTTCTAGACTCACTAGATTATTAGGCCTTTTATACTGTATTTTTGGGGGTTTCACAGGGTCTTCGGCCACGTGCACACATTGCGTGTTTAGCAGGGCTGTGGAGTCGGTATAAAATGGACCAACTCCTAACATATATAATAAAGTGTGTACAGTAGTTCAGTGCAGTTTGTGGGGAATATTTTTTCATAAGAATTTGGGAAAGTTATGAAATGTCCTATACATGTCCGTCCTATTCCTGATCTAAGGGTCTAGACTTTTAGCTGAGATTAATCTGTGCTACAGTAAATTTATCACTTAAACATGAGCCATGTATGAGGGAGTCGGAGTCGGTGTCATGGAAATTGAGGAGTCGGAGGTTTGGTTTACCGACTCCACAGCCCTGGTATTTGGTGCATTTTTACCTCAGTATTTGTAAGCTAAAACCATGTACAATCAGAGGAAAAGTATAATAGAAACACGTCACCACTTCTGTATTTATCACCCACTCCTGGTTTTGGCTTACAAATACTGAGGTAAAATACTGACCAAATACTGAACGTGTGAACATGGATATTGTTTTGTTTGTATATATATATATATATATATAGCAAGTTTTTGTCTGAAGGAGCACCCATCGATTATATAACAAATCCATCGATGCTCAGAGACCCCTTTTAGCCCACACTGATGAGCCATCACTAACCCCTTCCAGGCCTCACAGGCTTTAGCGGATTCTTTGCACTGACTTTTCTCCCGCTACCTCAGAAGCCGGCGCCACAATCTGTAATCTCCACATGTTCTAAAAGACTTTGGACTCAATAGCTTAGTGGAGGAAGGAGATGTAGCTGTACATGCCAGTAGTTCCCAATATTAGGCATATGGACGATCCCTAAAATTATTAATGCCCATCACAATTAGGATTTATTGATTACCTTTCCACGTGTTTAATATATAACCAGGCCATTGATTATCCAGCCATTTATTACCTGTTGTGTGTGTTTGAGAGGAGGATGGTTAACACTGTAATGCTGGTGTGGCGAGGCTATTCATTTCTCTAACACCCCCCAGTATGGTGTAATCCTAGACCAGGGATGTCAAACTCAAACACACAGAGGGACAAAGTCGTGGGCCAACCAGTTTACAGAATAATGGGCCCCACACAGTCCTCCATACAGAATAATGGGCCCCACACAGTCCTCCATACCGAATAATGGGCCCCACACAGTCCTCCATACAGTATAATGGCCTAACATAGGGGTGGTGGTTCTGGTGATGCGGGCCAAATATACTCACACTGCAGGCCAGATTTGGCTCATGGGTCAGAGTTTGACATGTATGTCCTAGACCCTGCTACCATCAGATCTATGCTACTTACATTTGGATGCAGGGCTGTGGAGTCGGACTCCATTTTGGTGGAGTCGGTATAAAATGGACCGACTCCTAAAATATATAATAAATTGGGTACAGTAGTTCAATGCAGTTTGTGGGGAATATTTTTTCATAAGAATTTGGGAAAGTTATGAAATGTCCTATAAATGTCCGTCCTATTCCTGATCTAAGGGTCTAGACCAGGGGTCTCAAACTCGGCTGGGTATATGGGCCGCACATGGAAAAAATTTGAATTTGGGGGGCCGCATTCTTCGTTCAATGTGACATTTTTAGTGATACCATTTTTTTTGTATACACCTTTTGAACATTTTTGCCGTGTTTATTTTTTTATGGCTTGGGTCGTTATGGATGTGGCGATAATAAACGTGCACTTTTTTGTGTTTACTTTAGTTTACATATAAAACAGCATTTTTAGTGCCCAATATTTTTTCATGCTTTATTTTATTTTTTATTTTTTTTACAATTTTATTTCCCCCAATTGGCCACATACAGTAATATTGTCTTACAATTAGCATCATATAGTAATAATGGAAAACATCTTGTAGTAATGTTCCCCATCTTGTACTAATGTGCCCCATCCAGTTCCCCATCCTGGCGCCCATCTTTTACTAATGTGCCTCATCCAGGTCCCCATCTTGGGGCTATGTGCCCCATCCAGGTCCCCATCCTGTGGCAATGTTCCCCATCCAGGTCCCCATCTTGTGGCTCTGTGCCCCATCCAGGTCCCCGTTTTGTGCCCCATCCAGGTCCACATCTTGAGGCTATGTGCCCCATCCAGGTCCACATCTTGAGGCTCTGTGCCCCATCCTGTGGCTATGTGCCCCATCCTGGTCCCCTCTTGTGGCTATGTGCCCCATCCAGGTCCCCTCTTGTGGCTCTGTGCCCCATCCCGGTCCCCATTTTGTGGCTCTGTGCCCCCTGTGCTGTTCTTCACACATATAAAATAGAAAAAAAAAAAGCTGATTCTCACCTGTCCTCCGTTCCCTCGGCGGCCTTCCTGCAGATGTGGCCCGCAGGCACCACAGAGTCCGACCCCTTGACGATCCCGACCTGGTCCAGGAGGAGCCGCCGACAGCAGCGCTGCATTGCCGCACAGAGACTGTCTCCCAGCACAGCATTTTCAATGTCAGCCGCCGGCCAATCAGAGGCCAGCAGCTGACATCTGCATATGGCAATGACGTCATACTCGCTGCGCCGACACGCAGATATCAGCTGCTGGCCTCTGATTGGCCAGCGGCTGGCATTGGAAATGCAGTGCTGGGAAACAGTCTCTGTGTGGCAATTCAGCGCTGCTGTCGGCGGCTCCTCCTGGACCAGGTCGGGATCGTCAAGGGGTCTGTGCCTGCGGGACGCATAAAGCAGCCTCAGGGGCCGCATGCGGCCCGCGGGCCGCATGTTTGAGACCCCTGGTCTAGACTTTTAGCTGAGATGAATCTGTGCTACAGTAAATGTATCACTTAAACATGAGCCATGTATGAGGGAGTCGGAGTTATGGAAATTGAGGAGTCGGAGGTTTGGCTTACTGACTCCACTGCCATGTTTTGATGTGCCCCAAGATTTCTCACTTACAGTCTTGGACCTGATGAGGCCTTTGTATTTGCTTTAGTGATCCGTGTCAGACTGTCTAAACCTGATGAAACTGAACTTAAATGCTCAGCGGCGTCAACAGGTCTAAGATCTATTTAAAGAGTTTTAGAACCGTATGAAATAAAACTAATCATTAGACATGTGGACTGAAGCTGACTCTCGCAAGTATGGGCTGATTAGTTTATTTGTGGGTCTCCTACAGCCGATTACCTACCAGGTACTTGTGACTGCAGCTTATTTTCCTCTCATATTGGGAAAAAAAATCATGCACAGTTTGGGGGAATAGCCGTTAGACAAGCAGACATTTTGTTAACAGCCACGTTCGTCCACAACATCTGAAAACCTCAAGGGTATTGCCTATTATAGAAGGAAGCAATACTTGCCACTAGGATTCCCTGCCACTCCAGAGGTCTCTATTAGAACTGGAAGAGATGTCCTAACGGACGGCCCCTGCGATCTACTGACTGGTAGTCAAACATTTTTATGAAGCAGAACTTTGCGTTGATTGCAACTAAAAACTTTCTCCTGTGGTTAAACACCAATGTGAGGGTGTGAGGAGATGATCATATGGACCATCTGATGCACTCATTACCTGAGAACTTTATTGGGCATGATTATATCGTTATGGCTTTAGAGAGATAGTGCAAGTCTCCATCTATCTAATCTCTCCTGCTCTCCTCAATTGCACCTCAAAAACAGCTGCAGAATACAACCTTTTCTTACCATGGAAACTACAAAAACTTTTCTCTGGCTCATTGTTGACTTGATTACTGCAATCCACTATAATTAGTCTTCCTGTCACTAAAAACTACCCTCTAATCTGACCTGAATGCAGCAGCCATGCTCCTTTCTGTCCAGCCCATACACAGAAGCCTCCATCCTGTGCCAGTCATTGCACTTTTAGCCTATCCGCCGCAAAACATAACATTTAAAGCACCACTCCACCAGTTTTTTTTTATTTCACCACCAGGAATGGTGCCACTAATATAAGTTCCCTGCCCCTAGTAATATACATACCAGCCACCGTCTTCTGCTCTTCCTGGCACTGCATCTGGAAGCGCTGCCATCTTGTGACTGCAGATTCTGGCTGACAAGCTCTCAATATAAATCTGTGAACCTTGTTCTGGCCATCATAGACTTGCATTGAGTTGTGACTTCAGGATCACCCAACAAACACTGGAGTGATCCGGCAGGTCACAACCTGCAGAAGACTACTGTAGCAGGGCCGAGAACAGAATTAGACGGCGGCTGATGAGTATAATACTAGGGACCGTGAACTTACATTAGTGATATCCCTCCAGTGGAGAAGTTTAAAAAGGAAAACCCACTAGAGTGATGCTTTAAACTTCTCTCTCACCAACAAAGCTTATCTCTCTCCTTTCTCATGTCTGTCTGCTACCCTTTCTGCTAATGATCTAAGACTAACATCCTCCATAATCTAAACCTCCCACTCCCATCACCAAGACTTCTCTTGTGCTGCGCCAGTTCTCTGGAATGCACTACCCCAGACAATTCGGTTAATTCCCAGTGTCCACACTTTTCAGCGTGCCCTAAAGACGCATATCTTTAGGCTGGCCTATTATATAACCACACTAATCTAACGTTTGTCAGTTCTCCCTTGCTTTTTTCATCCTGGTGCCTTCTTTCATCAGTTTCCCCCTTCTTGCACTCAATATCACTTTGTATCTAGACATACAAATGTAGGCTTGTTTGTGTGCATGTCTACCATAAGGAACTTGCTTTACATATGCAGTTAGTCCTGGTGCCTCCATATTGGCCTCTCCCTGCATCCTGCACTTCTTTCTGTTGGGTAGGTTCTCCAACCTGCAGTTGTTTGAGGTGGACGTGTCTATCATGTGCTCTCAGCAGTTGCTGATCACGTGTGGAACGTTCCAGGAAATGAGTTTCAGGAAGAGATCTGACGAGAACAGGACCTGCCAGCATTTTTTGACTCCAGCTTGTATGACACTTGAAACTTGGTTTTTCTGCATGATTGTGGAAACATGGTTCTTGCATCTCCTGCTTTGAGGAGGTCTCCTTCATATTTGTAGTATATAGTGTTTGCCATTTACCAACCTTATTGCAGGCAGCAGCTGTGAAACCTGAATGGGTAATGGGCAGTATTTATAGCTGACACAGCCATTACACAGTACACAGCAGGGGCACATTTATAAAATTCTCAGCACAGGGTCATTATATTTAAACACATCCGATTGTGGAAGTTATTATTATTACAAGATCTATTCATTAAATTGGGCCTTTGTTCATGGGAAAACTCCTTTTAAGTTAAAGGGACTAATCGAAGAGTAACTTGTTGCTTTTACTATTGGAAAAAGGTGTATACGGAGATCAACTCAATTAGAGATGCCTTAATGATCTGACAGCTTGGCCTCCATTTATACATTTTCTTTTTCGTTGGGTTAGCCCTTTTAACTCTGTCCATTTTTCGCCTATGCTTTGGTATAGACGTATACCATATGTGGTAGAGAGCTATCGCCTGATTAGCTTTGTGAATAATTGGTGGTACATCTCCTTGAATTAATGGGGTTGTCCAGGATTAAAACAACATTGCTGCTTTATTTTAGAAAAAGCCCCACTCCTGACCATGGGTTGTGCGTGGTATTGAAGCTCAGCTTCATTCACTTTTGTGGGGCTCAGTTGCAGTACCAGACACAACCCTTGGTCAGGGGTGGTGTCATTTCTAAAAGAATGAAGCCAGGTTTTTGTAAGATGGCAGAAACATGACCTCTTACTAGACATGAGCCAATAAAGCAGCCAAGTCAGTATTCCATGGCCTGAACAGGAGCCATGCGAGCCTCATCTTACCTGATGGCATCCTCGACTCCTCTTTTGATTAGCCAGCCTGATGTGACGTTGTGCATTCGTCTTGTGACATTTTTCCCGATTTGGCTAATCTAAATAGGGGGTGAGGATGCCGTCAGGAAGGAGATGGTTCTTAGGGCTTCCGTCCAGCGGCTATGGAATATTAACCCAGCTGCCGGACCAGGGTCTTGTGGATCAGTTCCTCTCATCTCTACTACTTTCTTCTGGTAACAGCGCCGCATCTTTTGCCAGGTTCTGTCTGGTATTGCAGCTTGGTTCTCTTAAAGGGAGTTGCGCTTAGATGCCACGAAGAGGATGTATTACGAAGCATAAAATGTTTGCGGTATAGAAATCCTCCTACACGTCACCTTGCATCACTTCATCTGGTTCCTTCCTGCGCCCTCGTGTCTGAGTCATCAGTAATCTTGCAGGCAGTGCTTATGTACTTTGTGTTATATGCAGCTTTCTTCATTTATTGCATTGTGCCTATAGATGTGTGGGCAGAAGCGGTGTCTCATTTGCGAGTGGGCTGTTTCTGGGCATGGGTAGAGGAATTATTTTCTTCCATCTAGTCTTCACTCATTGTAGTCTTCAGGCCACTGTATTCCACATTTGTGTAGATGCTCAAAGATGTAGGCGAGCCACCGGTCTCCTCATCAACACACACTTTCAGCTCCGCTGCATTTACGGAAAAAAGGGGGCAGAGCAGTGGTTACGTGGTGGGTCCTGGGAGCCAACCAAAGACAAAATCTGGATGGTATATATATATATATTTTTTTTTTTTATGATCTCTCTCCATTCTTGGTCGATCTTTTCGGAAAAAATAACTTGAGTCAATGCATTTAGAGCCCAAATCTCTAAAGCCATCACTGTGGCTAAGAGCAATGTTGTATGGTACTACAGCTATATGAGGCATGTTATTAGAGCTTAAATGGAGGGGCCCGCCAACATGGTGAACACACGCCATCACAAGACAGTGCGGTCCCACAGGTTGGCCCAAGTTGACTTTTCTTCACTTGATATTTCTTTAAAATATATTTAATATAATTGTAAGAGATTTAAAGGTACTCACATCTCTGATGCATTGGTGATTGTGCATTGCAGGTATGACAACGGCTGAGATGGGGGGGTCCTCTGTGTCCCTCACTTAGCAGATATGACAAAAAATGGCTGAGATTGCAATATACCTTTTTAAAGTGGGTTTTCCACAAAATCGGAACTTGCCGATGGGATTCCCAGTGATCCTGAGAATGGACAATCCCTATGAATGGGATGGAGCTGCGCATGATCAAGCTGCCCTCTATTCATTGTCTATAGGACTGCTGTGATGTATTCTGCTTTTTCCAGCAGTCCTGTAGACAATGACTGGATCAGCTGATTAATGGTGGGGGAGAGGATTATTTCTGACTTTGTGTGGGGGCGATTGAGGCAATATTCTGCCATATATTTATACATTTTGTAATATTTATTCACTGCTACTATTTGCAAAGTTTTCTGGAGCAGTGCCTCTTTAAGCCGAGCCTCCTTATACCATCCCTGCCTTGCTGGGATGTCCTGTCCCTGTCTGACAACGGTTGTTAGGCAGTTTATGCTTAGTTACCTGTAGCTAGATTGGGATTGCACCGACAGTAGAGAGGAGGAAAACAGCTTACCAGCCGTCACGCCATGGTGTTCCTCATGTTAAGCTGCATTATCAGGGAGGATTTCTATAGCTTAACCACATACATAGATAGTTTGGTCTTTTTGGCCTTTTCAGTATGTACATGGCGTGTTCCTTGTATTATACCGGTGCCCAGGGTCTGGTCTGTACCATTCATATTCAGTTCATCAGGAGCTGTCTGTACTAATGGCAGCTGCTGCCCATACAACGCAGCTCTGTGCGTCACCAATCAATGGCCTCATGTCTGAGACCTTCTCCTAAACAAGGTCACTCTGTTGAGATGGCTTTCACATTTTGAAGTCTGGTGCATAGGACATGGCTTGTATTCTCTACAATACTGACGGCATGGCACTGCTTGTTCTGGGGAAATTGGGGCCGGACTTTGTAGATTGAGGCCTCAAGCACAGATCCTACATGGTGGCTCACATGGATCTACTGGTGTTACACACCTTAGAAGGAAACCTCTTGTCCTGAGAACCAATACTTATCTATGGGATTGGTTAATTCTCAGAAAGGACTAAGTGGATTTTCGAAGCCTTTGCTATTGATTGTCTATTCCTAGTATAGGCCATCTGTATCATATCCGTGGTGTCCCCCCCCCCCCCCCCCACAGCCCCATACATCAGCTGCTAGCAGGTCCTGTGGTGACCGGACAGGACTGTACAGAACTTCAGTGTAGAGGCTGTTCTCAAGTACTGCAGCTTGGCTCCCACTCCTGTCGGTGAGAGCGGTGTTGCAGTACTGGATAATGGCCACTACATGGTGTACGGAGCTGTTTTGTTCTGGTGTTGTACATTATGTACGTCCTGGGGTCGGACCCCCACGGATCCAATAATGATGACCTATCCTAAGGGTACATAATCAAGGTCCAGGACAACCCCAATACAAGCAAGCCAGGGTTTTCTGCACTTTATCCTTCCGTCTTCTAAGATTCATCCAGCTGTGGGTTAAATATTCCATCACTGGTCTGAGCATGTGCTATACTGACTGCGCAAATAGTCTGCAGTGCGATACTCTGCAGGTAAATGTAGTAGAAGAGTTAACCGATCCTGTAAGCGAGGAGAAGACAGAACATCCTCTCCTCCCCGCTTGTCCTTGACCCTTTGTGTTAATGTAATATTAGACTGTAATTGTTCCTCTCCCGTGTACAGCGTCACGTTACAGCCCCCGCCTTCCCGTTAGCGCAGTTTGCTGTCAGATGTCTAAGGTTGCCATGGTAACCGTTCCTTCTCTCTTCTCCTGAATCTTCCTGGCTTTTAATGGACAGTGAAGGACTTGCGCGCTTGACAGCAGACCGCAGACAATCTAAAGGAAGTGGGGAGCGAACTCTGGACAGATTGTTGTGGGTTTTTACTTTTAATCTTTTCAAGGGTTAAAGTAGATAATGCCAACATTAAGTGTGGTGTTACCAGCCTCACCGTTTAGAAAGTCGTGCTCCTCTGCAGACATGTTCTTCTGATCTTGGACAACCTTTTTAACAGGTCACAGGCATCCCACGCACTAAATTAGTTTTTTAGAACTATATAATAATGCAATTTCATGAGCTGACTCTCGAATCTTCTTCCCAGGTATAAAGGAAAACCACCCAGACACTACAATGGGGAATATGTTTGCAAACCTTTTTAAAGGCCTATTCGGCAAGAAGGAGATGAGGATTCTTATGGTGGGTCTGGATGCTGCCGGAAAGACTACAATCCTGTATAAGCTGAAGCTGGGCGAGATCGTGACCACCATTCCGACAATAGGTATAGAGTTCCCCCTTATTGTCTACATTGGGCGAATTCAGATGTCCGTGTCAGGACCACGACTTCATTACTGACCATGGGCCTCGTGCTCTGAACTCAGCAATGTCATACATGCCTCTGAGGCTGTTGGGATCAGGAAACCAGTGGTCAGTCTGGAAATCGCACTGAGTACTCTGGCCAGGTTTACCAGACATCTGGATTCAGCCTTAATGTGTCGGGTAGAAGAGGCTCACTGATAACATGTCTGTGTCTTTTCAGGTTTTAATGTGGAGACAGTAGAATACAAGAACATCAGCTTTACTGTGTGGGACGTTGGTGGCCAGGACAAAATCAGACCACTGTGGCGCCATTACTTCCAGAACACTCAGGGTATGTGCACTTTACAGGCGACCTGGACAATCCCCTTACCTAAATATACAGCACATAGCAGTGTGCCAGGCTCCATGCTGAGCAGAGACCCTGCAATCATGCGGCATGTGGGGTCTGTCAGATGGAGTCAGCGATAATCAACTCTGTATAAGTCCATGATGCATTTTTCATTTTTGCTCTTTTGTTTTAAGTTTATTAATTGGGGAAGGGGGGTAATCTCAGGTATGTTTTTTTTTTTTTTTTTTTGTTGTTTTATTTTCCCTAAACTATTTTTATAATTTTTAGTTTCTAATCCCCGTCTCCTCCCCAAGTCTGGATTACATAGGAGTACCAAGATGGTATTATTAAGGGGGTTGGGGTTGGCTCTAGACAACCTCAGCATGAAATGGGTGGCAGAGCTATCTCCGGTCTCTGCTGGTAGTGGTGTTAGTGGCAGGTGCTAGCTGTATAATACAGCAGGCATCTGCCTGGGTATGAGGATGTCTTACCCCCTTAGCCCACTCCATCTACCCACATCCAACACTCTAGAATAAGTTAAATAGAAAAACATGGCTGTTTTGCTCCAGAAACAGCTACTCTTATTATTGGCAGATGGATAACAGTGGAATTGTTTGTATGGGGTAATGGCTATGCTTTTTTGTATACATATAACTTGAAATGGATTATTACTATTTATGTGAAGATCTAAGGGTGCTTTTACATTGTGTTCTGGCATTCATTTGGTGGCCCCATTGGGGCTTGCATCCGAACCCCCCACAAAACTGGGTTCAGACATATGCACTGATGGGGCCATAGACTATAATGGTGCCGGCAGAGCAAACGCGCGCTTCGACGTGTATCATTTTCAGAAGTATACGCCTACTGGAGGAGGACACTCAGACATAGTATTCTGAAAGTCAGCCTCCAGTAGGTGCACCCTCTCGAAAATGATACATGTCAGAGCCCACCTTTGTTGTGCCGGCACCTGTTTTGTGGGGGTTCGGATGTAAAGTCCCAACGGGGCCAGTGAGCAGATGCCAGAACGCAATGTGAAAGCACCCTAAGGGTACATTTGCACGCTACGTTGCCGCATGTGGCCTAAAGCTGAACCCACAAGTCTGCGGTAATGTGTGGGGGCTTATTTTACCCCATAGATGGGACTTATCTTTAGCTGCATTGGTGTGACGCAATTTTACCTGCAATAGCTACGGGTGTTGGCATTTTGGACTGATTAGAAATCTTCAGAATGGTAGTATTTCTGATGATCATTTTCTCTTGCCTGCAGGTCTCATCTTTGTGGTTGACAGTAATGATAGAGAGCGAGTGAATGAAGCCAGAGAGGAGCTGACAAGGATGCTGGCAGAAGACGAGCTGCGGGATGCAGTGCTATTAGTATTTGCTAACAAACAGGTAAAATCTACTTACAAATATATATTCTCCAGAGAAATGGTTACCTGGCTGAGCTCCTGGGAGACACCGAAGAAGAGTTCCTTATTTCTCACTTCTTATTGCAATATAAACATCAAAAGATAAATTAAAGGGAGAAATTTTTTTTTTGTGCCTTTATTGTTTAACCCTTTAAAGGGGTTGTCCGGGTCTTTTAACATTGATGGCCTATCCTTAGGATAGATGGGGTGCGACACCTGTCACCCCCGCCGTTCAGCTGTTCCTGGTGTCTGCAGCAGCCGGAATTGCACATCTCCGTCGACTGAATAATGGTACTGCATATCCACCGCCTATTGATTTGAATAGGGAGTGGATGTGCAGTGGAGCATTACTACAAACCTGATAGTGCAGCCTGGGAGTTGTAGATTCACAACTGCTGGAGAGACGCAGATCAGTTAAATCTAATTTCCCAGCTGCTGGGTTACTTAACTTGGATTCTTGTATTTGTAGGACCTCCCGAATGCAATGAATGCTGCAGAAATCACAGACAAGCTGGGTCTGCACTCCCTACGTCAGAGGAACTGGTACATTCAAGCAACCTGCGCGACCAGCGGGGACGGTCTGTACGAAGGCTTGGACTGGCTGTCCAATCAGCTGAAGAACCAGAAGTGATCCCACCCTGAGTGACCACCACCCTCCCTCCGCCCCCTACTTCCGCCTAACTCCCATCCTGTTCAGCATCTTGGCAGGGCTGGCCAGCACCTCTGCTGCCTCCCAGGCGGGCATGTCATCTCCGCGCACATCTGTGTCGTGTGTCTGTCTGCGCGCCTGTGCGAGTGGGAGCAGCAATCTCACACTGTGCCTTATACATGCTTAGCAGTATTAACTTCCCCTCTGAACAAAACACTACCCACCACGTAAACGGCCTGCGCATCTCTTTCCACCCTCCCGACTGTGCCCCCCCCAAAAAAAAGTTTCACAGGTAGATGGATTACCAGTCTTCAAAACCGCAATGCCACCTGTAGGGCATACACGAATATATTCCATAATGAGAGGTACTTTCCTGAGAGGGAATATGGCTGATCCATGCCCTTTCTCTTAGTATTACATAGCCGCCCCAGTCAATCAGGAGAACGTTCAGAAGATATAGCCTACATTCAAGCCTTTAGTATCTCAGGAGGTCATCATTTATGATATTCCTGAGCTAATGGGGGTTGTAGTTCGTATTTTAGCATATTCTGGTTTACCTTTATTAATATACCTACTATTTATCCACTTGTGACTTTTCTAGACTGGAGTGATGGATGTATGACCAGGTACATCCAACTCATGACCACACTGGAGAGATGTTACTGGGCAGAGGAGAATGCATATATTGGCACGGGGCTGGCACACAATTCTAGGTAACCGGTGAATTGTATAGTCTCAATACCTCAACCTGTTTCCCACACATCCCACCGCCAGGTCGGGCTTTGTAAATTCTGACTTCTCTCCCCACTTTGTACTGACGCGCATGTAACATCACCAGCCTGGCTCACTGAGGCTCCTGAGATGTCTGCTCCCACTCCTAGAACTTATCATAGTTTTTTTTTCTTTTTCTTTTGGGGGTATCAAGTGGTATTCCCGTACCTTGAAGGAAGTCTGTACAGTAATATTTTCTTCTAATTTACTAACTTCACTTTCTTTTTTCATTATTTTTTTTTTTGCCCCATCCACGCTCATCCCCAGCATCGCCCCTGGCCCCCTGTCTAGTCGTCTGATAGACCAACGTTTGGTTAAACGTCAGAACGGAGGTGCAGAGGGAGGTGAGGGGTATATACACGAAAGGGAACATTTCTTTACCGCGCGGTCTGGTTTGCAGACACCGCAAGTGACGTAGGCTCTTAAACCCGTAAACATCTTGTCCTGGGTCGTGAACTTGTACAGAATAGACTATAAGGACAGCGAACGTTACATCACCCAGATGTATGAATGTAAGGAGGAGTCCTTTAAATTATAAGAATATACAATGTTATAAGTACTGAGTAGTATTAAATGAATATGGCGTTGTTTGAAAATTGATCAAAAAGAAAGTGAGATAATCCTGTACTTTGTACCCTGGCATTTAAATAGGGGGGGGGGGGGTACTCACCAGCAATGTGACTCTAAAACTCCCAAAATTCTTCTCATCTCCTGCAGCGCCACCTTCTGGCCTGTTGCTGTATTGCGCGTGTGAAAGACTCGACAGCACACGGCGGGATCGCGTTCTATTTTAATCTGCATCTAAAATCTTCGGGTTTCTGTTTATTTTGTGGGGATCGGGTTGTAGCTCTTATCAATTTTAAATGACTATATATACTTCAGTCTGTAAATGAGACAGTTTTCATATCATGCATAAACGGCATCAGAGCTTTAAAGCGAATATTTTCTTTTTTCCTGTATAAAACTGATTGAAAAGCGTGAACCATGTGATGTACAATTGGACCGAAATTGAGTTTCCTTTATTTTTTTTTATTTTATTTTTTTTGTTTTCTTTTTGTTTTGTTTTCTAACCATGTTGTAATTTGTCTGAAATGCTCTATATTAAAAGAGTTCTGTATTAAAGTAACCAGCAGGTTTAGCACTTTTTTTTTTTCTTGCTAAATTGATTACAGGTGGTCTATTTCTCTGAATTGGTCTTTTAGGTATAGCTGTCAATGCATAATTTTGGTCAGTGGCGGAACTGACAAGATATGGACCATTGCTAGTTCACATGTGTCTTTCCACACGGACATACAGTCCCATTTGTAAAACAAATAAAACCTGCAGCAGGCGGTTGGTATTGCCTGTTTCACGGACTAAGTGGCGCTATTTTCAATCGTGCTTCGAGAGACTACACAAGCCTGCGAGTGTGACTGGTTCCAGAATTGCTACGTTCATATGAATGTAGTCGTAGGGTTAGGGCTACATGGAAACTTTTGGTATCACTGCTGTTAAAGGGACTGTCAGCACAGAATGGCTGTTCAAAGCAAGTAGAGGTGTTCGGTGCATCATGATGTGGCTTAATATTTAAGTGCACTCTCCCACCTGCTTGTTTTTCATCTACCTCTGCCCATCTCTGGCTTCATAAGGCCAGAGCTGTCAATCAAAGAGCTAGGGGTGGACATGGATGGGAATCAATTAGGTGGGAAAGTGTACTTAAAGAGGTTGTCCACTACTTTAGCATTGATGACCTATTTTAACGATAGACCCCAACTGACCGGACATAGATGACCTAACACCCGGCACCCCCGCCGATCAGCTGTTATCGGCGGCAGCAGCCACAGGTACTCACTTGTGGAGCTGGCTGTCTTCTGATAGTGGGTTCTGCACATCCGCTTGCTAATGATTTGAATAAGAGGCGGATGTACAGTACCAAGCCACGGCCACTATCGGAAGACTGAGCAGCTCCGCAAGTGAGGACCTCCAGCCGCCGTTGCCTACACCAATAACAGCTGATCGGCGGGGGTGTTGGACCCCGACCGATCAGACACGGATGACCTATCCTAAAAATAGGTCATCAGTGCTAAAGTAGTGGTCAAGCTCTTTAAATATTTGACCATGCCATGATGCACCGGGCCACTGGACTTGAGTTGAAGAGTCTTATCAAGTGGCAGATGCAGACTATAAGATCGCAAGTAACTCCATCTAGTGTTCCACCATGCGTTGTGTGGATATAAAAATGTGTTTGTGTAACCCTTAGTTATCATCTGTAAATTGTGTGATGTGACCCTGAATCTGGTCATAGTCTTTGATATTGCACACCACAGCCACACCGTGGGACTCGGCCTTTATTCTTGTGGGCAGTAGATGTCACTAATTTAAATTTTTTTTTGCAGTGCTGCTAACTCAAATGGTCCAATTCATCAAAGCTTTCGTGCCTGAATTCTAGTGTAAAAGCTTAAAGTCGCAAAATTTAGGTGCAACTCTGATTTAAGCCTACATTTTGTGACTTGCCGTGATCACGCCAGTTTATCCTAGCTCTGATAAAATGAGTGGAATGGGAGCATGGCAGGGGCGAAACATCACAGCTTGTTAATTCCTGACGTTCCATACACCAGTAATCTAGTACCTGATTAGAGTAAGATTTCTGGCGTAGAACACGGAGGTGTACGGCACTCATCAGACGCTCCAGAGGCTTTCACCTCTTCATGAACCGGGAGCAACTGACTCCAGCACACCCCCTCATCAAGACTGGCGTGAATGAATACCGGTCTTCATGAACTGAGTACTTGGGGGTCAAATTCATAATTTGAGGGTTTTTTTTTTTTTGTTACTGCATTTATTGCTCCAAATTCTTCAAAAAGTGCACGTGGTTCAGTTTTTTTTTTTTCTGCAAATCAAACAGATTATTGTGCGAGCCCATTAAGCATCTGCTAGTACTGAATCCCATCTATCTAGAACTAGCTCCCCATCTGCCTGATGAGATGGCCACTATATCCAGGCAAAGACTGAATGGAGAGATGGATGCATATGGCCAAAATTACAGAAATGGTAGTCTCCAGATGGTAACATACAAGCCTCTGATACAGGTGTAGATTTACACCCCATGATAAGGCTTTGGGCTAGTCACACATTTTCATGTAAGTTGTACCTTCACATCTACTTGCCAAGTATATACACATCTCATTGGTGTGGAGATCTACTGATGTTACAGAAACCATGCATAAATCAGATCTTGTGGTATGAGCACAATGCGTTGTTTTTTTTTGTATGGTGAACCTAAATCAAGTTTTCTAGTGGAAACCTTTTCAGGGACTGCTCCTTCTTTGGGAAGTTCTTGGACAGTGCTTAGTTGGGAGCGGATTCCATAAGCTAATTCACAGAAATGATGATCGTTTTCTGCACCTGCACATTCAATAGTGACTGTGGCATCGAAGTAGTTGGACAGAGAGGGCTCAATCTGTCATCCAATTAGTGATTGGGATGTGCCTGTGTTTCCATATCAGCCTGGGGATTAATGAAGTCACTCAGCTGCCATATTTGTGATTGACAGCAGCATTTAACTAGTTAACAGCTGCGGGTGAATCACGATTCTACCTGCGGCTGTGAGGGGCACATGAATGCTGATCAGATCAGCGGTCATGTGCCCGGAAAGGTGCGGGCTCAGCACCGAAGCCCGTACAAAAGGGAGGGACCTGACATGTCATAATTAGTGAATGAGCGAGTATGTTTTGTTAACCCTTTCGCCGAGTATGCTCGGCCGAGTAACGAGTGTATATAGCGTGCTCGGTGATATGTTTGAATCACTCCCGTGTGCATGATTTGCAACTGTTTGACAGCTTTATTACATGTGAGGAATGTGTAAGAAATAGACTTTCCTCACATGTATTAAAACTGTCAAACAGTCACAAATCATGCACACGGGAGTGATTCAACCACATCACCGAGCAGCTGTAACTACTCGGAGCTCAGCCCGAGCATACTCGGCGAAAGGGTTAATAGAACATACTCGCTCAACACTAGTCGTAATAGTACAGCACATGTTAGAAAGGGGTTAAAAAAAATCGAAAAAATCAAAACCTCAATGATTCAGTGAAAAAAAAATGCATCCACAGGGTTCTGTTGAATAAAAAAAAAAGTTGTTAACCCCCCCAGAAAGAAAGAGTGTTCCTCTGTGGAATGCATTAATAATTTCACAAGAAGCTATTCCTAATAAAGGTCATCATGATCAGAAATGTTGCATTGAATGGATCTAGTCTTTCTATTGTTTTGGGGATGAGGATATGGGCATCATGGTACATGATCTTTCCTCATATTCCATTGACTTTTAGCCACAGGGTGTTTTATGCTTTGTGATCATGGCAAATTGCTGTGGTTTATTATCTTATAACCTGCTGGAAAACTTCATGAAGAAAGGAGACTACAATACACAATCACTCTCAAGTAAGCAGGTATGTATAACATGAGGGGAAAAAATCCTGTTTAATTTAGTGATAATGGCTCGACCTTTAAGGCTGAATTTACTTTGGGTTTCTTGTCCTGAACTAGCAGCCTGAGGCCACGGCACCACTATCAGTAGCTGGTCAGTATTCGGTCAGTATTTTTTTTCAGCAGTGGGCATCAAAACCAGGTGAGGAACAATCAGAGAAAAGGTATAATAGAAACGAGTCACCAATTCTGCATTTATCACCCACTCTCCACCTATACGAAAAACGGACCGATTATTTTGATCAAAGTGGCATTAGTTTTTCTTGTGGAGAGAAAAAAAAAGTTTCTCCACCTTGTCATGTCAGTCCGTAAAAATCAGACTGCACTCAGATTTTTTACACAGACCATTGTTGATTTTGATCCAACCCCTCAGATCAAAATCAGACATGTCCTCGAGCCCCAAGGAATACCACCTGTGAAAACCACACACAACTCGCACAAGACAGTCGGATGTGTCCATGAGCCCTAAGAAACAGACTGAGGTTGACTGACAACAGGTCACTATTTTGATAACTCTGGAAGACTTCCTGTCTCTGAGACGGGAGATTTTCTCTGATTCGGGAAGAGACTGGAAGTGTTGCAGCATGGAAGAGAGGGAGATCCGTGCTGCTGTCTTACTTTATACTGAAGTGCTGAGAAATACGCAAGTAACTAATTTTTTTTGATGGATTTGCAGACAAATTTACAGCTGAAATGTTCTGCCACTTGAAAACGTAACCTTAATAGGAGCCTGACAGCAGGTCCATGCTGTCCAATCCACAGCCATCACATATCAGACATTGACTGTATGATCTCAGCCGGGTATGTCTGACTTTGGAACGCTGCAGCGTTTCAGAGAAAAACATACTTTAAAGCCAGGGCTGTGGAGTCTTAAGTCTGTATAAAATGGACCGACTCTGAAAATATATAATAAATTGGATACAGTAGTTCAGTGCAGGATGTACTATAATTTTTTTTTCATAAGAATTTGGGAAAGTTATGAAATGCCCTATAAATGTCTGTTCTGTTCCTGATCTAAAGGTCTAGACTTTTAGCTGAGATTAATCTGTGCTACACTTTATGTACACGCTCAGTAGGGAGTCAAGGAATTTGAGGAGTCAGAGTCCGAGTTGAAGGTTTGGTTTACCGACTCCACAGCCCTGTTTAAGGCCTCTTGCACACGTCCTCATATTTCCGGTACTGGAAAAAACAGTATCGGAGATGTCTGTGTGCACCTGTATGGCACAAGTGTGACAACATTGTGCCGCATCAGGAGCACAAGTAACGGCGCTTGGGAATCCATGTACAGTTAGCGCTGTTCCCAAGCGCTGGGTGCTGAACGCTGCCCTCATCAGTGTCCCCTGCTCACGCCGGGGAGAATGATACGCTGCAGCAAGCGAGCCCCGGAGCTGCGCTGAGCTCAGTGAGTGACAGGACACCGCTTGCTGAGTGCAGTGGTGGTCCGGGGCCCGCTTGCTGCAGGAGTAATTTTTTTGGCTCCTTGGCGTGAGGGATTGCATGGAATACAGCGGGGGACACTTAGTCATTTGTCCTAAGGATTTTACCAGTTGGACACTGCGGGAGCAGAATACTACTCTCAACATTTTCCCCTGCTGGTGCTGATTGCAACACCGGCAGGGAACAATGATGAGGGCAGTGTTCAGCACCCGGCGCTTGGGAACAGAACTAACTCTACGATGTTTTGCGACCTGTGCAGCAGATAAAAAACAGACATGTCAGCGTGGAAGCACGCTGACATGCACACACCGATTCATTTGCACGGGAGACTAGTTGGACAGGTGGGTCCATGGCAGCTTCTCCTTGCCTGCTGGCAATGATTGACAGGTCTCTTCTTACACACACACATACCTGTTACTCAAGGGGAGCTGGTGGGGTGAAACTGCCAGGTACCAGCCTTTTTGACGAGTCTCCAGTGCGGCTCAGTCCCCGGTGGATTTAAAGTATTTTTTTCTCTGAAATGTCGTAGCGTTTCAGAATCTAACATACCTGGCTGAGATGATACAGAGGATCGGGCAGCATGTATTAACTATCCGGTTCCCTTTAAAAGGGCTCTCCAGAGATTTGATATTGATGATCTATTGTCAGGATAGGTGACCAATATCATCACTGGTCTCCTCACGCCAGGTAGTCATAGAACACACATTAAGGCCACGGCCCCACTATCAGTAGTTGGTCAGTATTTTTTCTCAGGAGTTGGAGCCAAAACCAGATGAGGAACAATCAGAGAAAAGGTATAATAGAAACAAGTCACCAATTCTGCATTTATCACCCACTCCTGGTTTTGGCTCACACTCGTGAGAAAAAATACTGACAGTGGGGTTATGGCCCAACAGTGCGCTCTGCTACCGTCACATTACTGCTGATCTGAGCCGGCAAGAGCGCACTGTCATTGTGCACATCCCACAGGGATTAGCTCAGCCCCTGAAACCAAGATTACTGATGATGCTTAATTTCAGGGAAGGGGCAGAGGCTTAGGCAGTGGCGCCCCCTGATGATGCTTTGTTTGAGTTTCCCACCATGCACTGGGAAAGTGTTATCAAAATAGGAAGTAGTAAATAAAAGAAAACCAGCTAGAGGGAATTTTTAATTCAAGTATATTAGAAAATAGTTTATATAATGTCATTAGCTATAGAAGGATTCAGGATGAGAAGTACTTTGTATGTCGGACCACCCCAGGCGCAGTCTTTTTCCTGATGCCTATTTTGCAGCGCTTGGGCAGAGTCTGGGCGGGAGCTTTTCCTATCAGGAGATGTCTCAGAGAAGTCACAGACACTATTTTCCTACCAGGCATTCTTCAGAAGCAGAAGAAAATCGCTCAAGAGACTGAGCATGTGGACAGCAAAGTGAATTTACAATAGCAATGCATAGGCAGAGTCTGTAAGCCGCTTATGGAGTGATTATTTCAGGAACGGCCGTGCACCCTAGAACGCGGTGTGAACATGGCCTTAGACTCTCGGGAATGTCACAACGTGAATACTGCCATTCTCACTGCAAAAATACAAATGAAATGATGGTGATTATAAGTGGTGGGTGTCCATGGCGATTTGTGTTGTTTTGGAGAGAATGTGCCAATGTGAACACAGCATTACCAGCCACACATGCTGCAAGTGTGAACATCGCCCTATTATATATGACTGTCACCAAACCTATTCCAACATTATTACTGTAAAAAGCTGATATATTCCGCTCACATAGAGATTCACCAGCTGAGTAATCTGCAAAGACAAGTGTCCAAACCAGGGCGCAAAGGCCGCGACATAGCCACACTGCCCAAAACAAATATGGCCGCTAAAGTCTATGTGATAACGTCATTGATGATGCGCCGCTTCCTTGCGTCACGTGATCCGCTTACAAAGTTGAAAAGGGGCGTGTCTAAGTTAAATTCGCGGCTCGTACGAGTCTCACACTAACGAGTGATGGAAGCCGAGGTTTTGTCGTTCACGATTCCTGTAGAGAGTAATAAAATCGTGTTTGTATGGAACATCACAGCACAGCTACCGGAAGGAGTTATTTATGTGAGTCTCTTCTTCGTTTTTTGCAGAAGGTGCGCGTGCCGACGTGGGCGGGGTCTCCCTTGCGCATGCGCATTGTTTGCTTCCACGTATTACCTTGCTTGGGATGCACTGTACTTGCAATATATTTGGAAATTGTCAGCTTCCTCGTATAAATAAAGCTTTATAGTGACAAATTAACGGCCCATGTACTGAATGAGGCTTACATAGACTAGTAATAGCCTCATAGCGAAGGCCTAAACGTGCTAATTAGCCAGTGCATGTGTATAAATAATGGAAAACTGGAACATTTAGTGAACTCTAGGGAACACCCTGAAAATGGGCACCTTGTGGTGGGGTTTGCATTAGTCCCCCTCCTTTTCCGCTTGTTCACCGGCAGGGGGATATATAGAAGTCATTGGCCCTCATAGTGTCGGTGCGGAGCAGCCATTAACAATCCAGCAGGTTCCCACAATCATATCCTGGGGCCAATAAGGGGAGGCAGAAGCCCCTCCCACCATTCTAACTGCTTAGATGTTGTGGTCACTTCTTCATGGCATCTAAGAGGTTAAACTGCCAAGAAAGCTGGCACCAATTGCAGCAGTTTCCGATGGGCGTCAGCTGTGTATAACAGAAGGCACCTTCTGGGAACAGAGCAGGCATGAGCGCACATATAGATCCTCTGATTTCTGCTGTATCTATAGGGGGATATCACAGCCGCTGTGCGCTGCACCCCCGAAATAAAAGGCCCTATAGCAGATCACGGCCTGCCGCCATTGCCATAGTTATCAGGGCCGGTGACACTTTTTCCAATTCAGGTGGCATTCAGTGCTGTGGCACTACGCAGGCATTCTGCCCTCAAAGCATGTTTTCTGGGGGAGAATACACTTCTCAGAGGTACCATATGGCTGTGCATAAGCCGTCTGCGAAACCATAAAATGGGCCTGTAGACTCACCTCTGTTGTTGGTAACGTGATGAAAGTCAGTAGGACATTAAAGGCTTTTGTCTATCACTGGTCATAATGGAGGGTAGAGACCAGAAACAGGATCTGTGACATGAAAGCACCGATCAACCATAACAGTAACGCCACCTGCCTAATATTGTGTAGGTCCTCCTGCAGCCATCTCTCTGACCTATGGAGCCTTGGATCCCACAAGATCTCTGAAGATGCCCTGTGCTATCTGGCACCAAGATGTAAGCAGCAGATCCTTTATGTCCTGTAAGTTGTCAGGTGCGGCCTCCATGGATCGGACACATCCCACAGAGCTATGATCGAATTGAGATTTGGGGACAAGACCTCACCTAGTCAAAAAACATCATTTTTAATGGAAATTGCTTTACGGAACACTCCTTCTTTGGGGAGTTTTTGCGCAGTTTTTCATTTGCTGAAGCATCTTCGGAGTGTTTTTTTTTCCACCTTAAGTGTTTTTTTACAATTTTTTTTTTTTCAGCCTTTTGATTGGATGGTGCCCGGTGTAAAACAGATTACATCATGAAAGGCTTCAAAGCAATTATTTTCTTTTTTTTTTACCAGGCATTTTTCAGACTTTGAATAATAATTACAAAAATAAAAAAAACGCTGATAAGATTGAACATATGAACAACATATAGAAATGAACAGGAAGAGTCTCTTTCAAACAATTTTTTAGCGATTTTTTTTTTTTTTTTTTTTTTTCTGGCGTTTTTGAAGCAGACCCACTTCAAAAGATTCCTTAAAAAACTCCGCAAGCACATGACCTAAGTTTTCAGCAATTTGTTCTATGGTATCTCTTCTTTGTAATCAGACAGACAGGTTTATTTAGCCTTCACCCCCTCACAGACCTATAAGCCTTGGGTGTCACCAGTTGTCCTGCCTTGGACCTCATTTGGTAGATACTAACACCCACAAGACTTGCCTTTTTGGAGATGCTCTGACCCAGTTGTCTGGCCATCACATTTTGCTCAGCGGCTCAATTTCCTCCTTGCCCATTTTTCGTGCTTCCAGTAGGAACATCTGGATCATCTGCTGTCTCATATCTCCCACCCCTGATGGGTGCTATTGTCACAAGAAAATCACTGCATTGGTCAGTGGTCTCTAATGCTATGGCTCATCCGTGTGTATAAAAGTATTCATTTGCTGACCACTCTCCGGGGTAAAAATGATATTTCAGTAAAACTAGAATCTTATTCATTAAAATCCCAAGGGGTCACAGCACACATCATACTCTGCCCCTGGGGTCCTGCAATGAGCACAACACAAACGCAGAGCATGCTCCTACGGATGCCTTGTGATGATGGTATTAAAGGGAACCTGTCATGTTGTACATGCAGCCTGATCTGTTCCCAGCATGGTAAAAGGAAGAAGCTGAGCAGTAGGATATATGGGTTTAGGGGAAAAGATTCAGTAGAATTTGTATTTTCTTCATTAAAATCCTTGGTGTTTGTATGTATATGAGTCCAGTGGGCGGAACTACTCAGTGATTGACAGATATCTCTGCATGCAGTTATACAGGGAAAACTGTCAATCACTGAGTAGCACCGCACACTGGACTCATATACATACAAACACCAGGGATTTTAATGAAGAAAATACAAGTTCTACTGAATCTTTTTCTCTAAACCCATAAATCCCACTGCTCAGCTTCTTCCCTTTACCATGCTGGGAACAGATCAGGCTGCATGTACAACATGACAGGTTCCCTTTAATACCATAATCACAAGGCATCTGTAGAAGCATGTGTGGCGTTTGTGTTGTGCCCATTGCAGGACCCCAGGGGCAGAGTATGATGTGTGCTGTGACCCCTTGTGTCATGCTCTGCCCCCAGGTCCACATCACAGTTTCGGTTTTGTTCATCATGTTCCTTTATTTTGGAGTGACCTGCTCTCACACATTTCTCTCTTTGTAGTGCTCTCTGCAAGAAGTGTTTTCTCAGTTTGGACCTCTGTACTCCCTGAAACTTTTCCCAAATGCTGGCGTGGCAGAGCCTGGGTACTATGCTGTCATCAAATACTTCTCATCCCAAAGTGCCAAGAGAGCACAGGCATCGTGTGACAAGAAGAATCTCTTCCAGGACACCCCTGTAAAGGTAATTGAGATGACAGCGGGTTACAGTCTGACCTTCATCAAGCATGTGTAAAGTCACAGCCAGTATCATATCTGCGCTCATTATTCTGCTGAGAGTCATTGGAAACAGTCAGTAAGCTTGTTGGCAAACACTTTCCGCAGCTAAAACTTTGTTCACATATTCAGTAGTTTATTTTCCTTTTTGGATCCATTTTGTGATGACAAAAGCAGAAATGATCCAGTGCAGGATCCACTCATTTGAATGAGGAAGGAAATGTCATAAAATATCTTTCTTTTGACTGCAATCCGTTTTTTAGCTGGTTAAAAAAATGTATTCTGCCCAACTTTATTGTTTGGCCAACAAAAACCGATAGTAACTGGGTCCATTTTTTTTTAATGTTTTTTTTTAATACTCTAAACAGATGAAACTGCACATATGAACAGTCCCTTAGCTAAACTCCTAGGGTGCAGATAGAAAGCCAGTTTTTAGAATCTCACATTACTGCTGAGTGTTTGCTGTAAAGTTTTCATATCTCAGAATCAAATCACTGTAATTAGTACAGTGCAGACCCCAAGTTCCCAGGAATTCAGCATTGAGGCCTGCAAAATAGTTAATGCAGCTCTAGAGTATCATAAAGCCTTTCACTCGGGTCCAGGAGAAGATGGCTAATGTTATATACTGACAAAGTGACTCTTTCTGCAGAAAAGTGTGTGCAGCACTGGAGTATAATACAGGCTGTAACTCCGGATCAGTACAGGATTAGTCATGTAGTGTATGTACGCAGTGATTTCACCAGCTGAATAGTGAGTGCAGCTCTGGAGTGTAATATCGGATGTAACTCATGATCTGTACACTTTAAGTAACGTATGTATAGACAGTGACTCCACCAGCAGAATAGTGAGTTCAGCTCGGGATTATAATACAGACTGTAAATCAGGTCTAAGAGAAGATAACTAATGTCATATAGTTACAGAGTGACTCCACCAGCGGAATAGTGCGTGCAGCTCTGGAGTATAATACAGGATGCTCACCATTATTTTCACCCCTTCATTTTTTTCATAGACTGTGCAATATCTTCAGAAATAAATGGAAAGTACCAAAGTTATATCTTCATGATTTTTTAATTACTGGTCCAAAGTAATACAACAATAAAACATTGTTTTTCAACTTCCATGTTGCAATTTCAAAGATGAAACAGAATAAACAGCAAGTGCAGCAATAATAGCAGCCCTAATTAATACTTGGTTGCACACCCTTTGGCATTGCTGACAGCCTCCATACATTTCTTGTAGCTATCTATAAGCTTCTTGCACTTCTCAGCTGGAATTTTCTCCCACTCTTCCTTTGTAGTTTGTTTGAGTTCTTGAATGTTTACAGGGTTCTTTTCCCAATGGCAGATTTCAGCTCACCCCAAAGATTTTCAATGGGATTGAGGTCAGGACTCATTGCTGGCCATTTTAAAACAGTGCATTTTTTATTTTTCAACCATTCCTGTGTACTTTTGGATGTGTGCTTTGGGTCATTGTCTTGCTGGAGGACCCATGATCTTCGACTCAAACAAAGTTTTCTTACACTGGGTAGGACATTTCGCTCTAAAATCCCTTGATAATTCTCTGATTTCATGATTCCTGTGGTACGGTCAAGGCAACCCCACAATATTATGGATTCTCCACTATGCTTAACTGTTGGTAAGGTGTTCTTATAAGCTTCATTGCACCATCTGTAAACAAACTGTTGCTTTGCATTGCCAAAAAGCTCTATTTTTGTTTCATCTGTCCATAGGACATTTCCCCAGAAAGATTGTGGTTTGTCAAGGTACTTTTTGGCAAAGATCAGTTGTTCATTTTTATGTCTTTTCTTCAGCAATGTCTTTTCCTTGGCCTTCGCCCATAAAGCTCTGCTTGGTTTAGTGTGCGGCGTATGGTACTTGTTAAAACCATGACCTCAGACTGTTCCAGGGTGGCCTTCAGGTCTTTGGATGTTTGACGTGGTGTTTTTTCCACCATTCGCACCAACCTTCGAAGACATCTCTTGTCAGTTTTCCTCTTTCCCCCACGTCCAGGGAGGTTCTTGATGGTTCCATGCTTTGTAGACTTCTAAATAACATTGCGCACTGTTGCAACTGGGATACCAATGTCTTTGAAGATGGTCTTATACCCTTTGTAAATCTTGTGTTTGCTATTAATAGCAGTTCTGATGTCCTCAGACAGCTCCTTTGTCTTCACCATTGTGACAAAGGAATAGGGCCTACCATGTGGCTTTTTAAAACACTGAAGTCATCATTCATTGGCTAATTCATGTCACATGGACATCGACAATTAATCACAGATGAATCTCTTTTGTGATTTACCACAGGTGAGTCAAAATGTGTTTCCATACTAAATTAATGTAAAGGGTGCCAAAACCAGTGACACCGCAAGCTTTAGGTTTTTCTATTTTTCCCTCCCATTGTTTTTGGTTTTCAATTATTGTTTATCATTTGCTCTTTTCTATTTAACATGAGCGCTCTATACAAAAAAAACTGTTTCACTTGATTCATTTTTTTCAGGAGATATTTCACATTATCTACTTAAACTTTATGGGTGCCAATAACGATGAGCTGGACTGTAACTCAGGATCAATACAGCATAAGTCATGCAATGTATGTACGCAGTGACTTCACCAGCAGAATAATGAGTGCAGCTCTGGAGTGTAATATCGGATGTAACTCATGGTCTGTACACTTTAAATAATGTATATACACAGTGACTCCACCAGCAGAATAGTGAGTTCAGCTGTGGATTATAATACAGACTGTAAATCAGGTCTAGGAGGAGATAACTAATGTTATATACTTACACAGTGACTCCACCAGGAGAATAGTGAGTACTGCTCTGGAGTATAATTCAGGCTATGAAACAGAAGCAGTACAGGAAAAAAGTAATATAAATATGTGTACAATGTGTTTCCACCAACAGATTAGTGATTGCAGCTCTGGAGTGTAATTCGGGATGTAACACAGGATCAGCACAAAATAAGTAATGTATATACAAAGTTACTCAACTTTTTATCTTGTTTTCCTTGTACCTAGGTACAAATATGTGTCAAGCAGAAAGGATTTCCATACAAGTCTCTAGAGCTGTACAGCCACAAATGTCAGGAACTGGCTAACTATTACCTTGGCTTTAATGGCTGGTCCAAAAGGATAATTGCTGTGAGTAATTGCCAATATTTTATTCATAAATTCCCAGACAGTCCCTTTAATGTACTATGTGGCCATGAAGGCAATAATATATGGGGGGGGGGGCTCCAAAATTGTGTATATGCATGCTGTATGTGGCATATGTCTATAGAGAGGCTTCGATGTGGACCACACCTATACTATGCCTAAACCCCACTATTTCTATAGATCCACAGGGTTGTTGTCCTGCTTTCCTAGGCCCCAGATGTACAACCCCTGGCAAAAATTATGGGCTCGGAGGATGTTCATTCAGTTGTTAATGTTGTTGAAAAAAAGCAGATCACAGACATGGCACAAAACTAAAGTCATTTCAAATGGCAACTTTAGGGCTTTAAGAATCACTAAAAGAAATCAAGATTAAAAATGTGGTACTCAGTAAGGGTAATTTTTTTTCAGACCACGCAGAGTGAAACAATTATGGACTCACTCAGTTCTGAGGAAAAAATTATGGAATCACCCTGTAAATTTTCATTTCCAAAACTAACACCTGCATCAAATTAGATCTGCTCGTTAGTCTGCATATAGTCTGGAGAGCTGTTGCACCAAGTGGACTGACATGAATCATGACTCCAACATGAGAGATGTCAATTGAAACAAAGGAGAGGATTATCAAACTCTTAAAAGAAGGTAAATCATCACGCAATGTTGCAAAAGATGTTGGTTCTTCACAGTCAGCTGTGTCTAAAATCTGGACCAAATACAAACAACATGGGAAGGTTGTTAAAGGCAAACATACTGGTAGACCAAGGAAGACATCAAAGTGTCAAGACTGGAAACTTAAAGCAATATGTCTAGAAAACAGGAAATGCACAACAAAACAAATGAGGAATGAATGGGAGGAAACTGGAGTCAATGTCTGTGACCGAACTGTGCCTTTAACAACCTTCCCATGTTGTTTGTATTTGGTCCAGATTTTAGACACAGCTGACTGTGAAGAACCAACATCTTTTGCCACATTGCGTGATGATTTACCTTATTTTAAGAGTTTGATAATCCTCTCCTTTGTTTCAATTGACATCTCTCATGTTGGAGTCATGATTCATGTCAGTCCACTTGGTGCAACAGCTCTCCAGACTATATGCAGACTAACGAGCAGATCTAATTTGATGCAGGTGTTAGTTATGGAAATGAAAATGTACAGGGTGATTCCATAATTTTTTCCTCAGAATTGAGTGAGTCCATAATTGTTTCACTCTGCGTGGTCTGAAAAAAAATTACCCTTACTGAGTACCACATTTTTAAACTTTATTTCTTTTAGTGTTTCTTAAAGCCCTAAAGTTGCCATTTGAAATGACTTTAGTTTTGTACCATGATTGTGATCTGCTTTTTTTCAACAACCTTAAACAACTGAATGAACATCCTCCGAGCCCGGTGATTCCATAATTTTTGCCAGGGGTTGTACAAGTATTCCTGATTATACATATGTATATTTTCCTTTAGATGGAGAATATAACTGGTTTGGATCATGATCCAGAGGAGGAATCAGAACTACAAGAACCATCAAAGCTACGATACCTGTGTGTTGTGCAGGTGACCCTTCCCTACCACGGAGTTTGCAGCAGAGGAGTCGGAGTCGTAGAAGAAAGCATCGACATGCAGAACGGTGAGGACTCCTAATGAGAACTGTGATTGTACATCTATATAGAAACCATTTTTTTCACATTTCCAAGGCTGAGATTAAAGGAATTGTCTGAGAGTTTAGGAAATTTCATAAAATAGCCAACAATATGATAGCATGATAAAATAGCCATATCCACCTTTCACATTACCTGCCGCTCGATTCCTGCGGCTTCAGTGGTACCTGCTGCTGAACATTGTTTACAATGGTCCCGTGAATAATCACTGGCCTGAGAGGTCCTGTGCTGCATATGCCAGTATCAAAGCTGAGGCTAGTGATTGGCTGCAGCGTTCATGTAGCGATATATGTAATATTATCGCTGCTGGAACAGGGGACTTGACAGGTGGTTTTTGGTTATTTTATTATGTTATCATATCTCTGCAGTTTTGTTATTGCTGGACTACCCCTGTAATGCTTTACTTATGCATTATGACTTCATTGATATTATGAGATATTTTAATTTAATGCTGTTATCACAACGTGATCGTTGCACTTTTTGTATTACTATGGAGGGAACATGTCCTGGGGCAATGGGAGGTACTATGTAAACTGGTAATTTGTTTTTATACCTGTGCAGGGCCGGAGGAAGAGGAGCATAGCACTGGGATATAAAGTGCCACTGACCATTATATGAGCCCATACATATAGTGCAATAATGATGCAGGACTATAGGACCTGTACAATAAATGACCGTGTGACAGCACTTATGATGTGCAGGTGTACATGGTAGTTTTTTTTTCTACTGCTATTATATGTCCATGTCTTGTTTTATTTTCTTCCCAGATCCAATGGTATTTATATCAAAGACCGAGAAAGTACAGAAGTTTTCCCAGCAAAAGGCTCTGTCTAACGCTTTCCAGAAGCTCCTGCTGGTGGTTTTTGGTAATGGTTATTGGAGACTGTTTTATATAACCTTACATAATATTAAATAATCCTGTAACATTAAAGGGTCTCGCTAAAGAAATTTATGGCATATTCCTAACCTATATAATTAAGGGGGGTCCAATTACTTTTATCTTGTCAGTCTTTAGTGACAGTAACTCTAGGGTCTTCGGCCTCTAATCATCCTCTAAAGCAACAAAGAGGTGAATGCGCAATATACTAATAATGTGGGCTGCATCTCGAGTGTTGGCCAATTAGGACTTGCATGCAGGAATTTCCTGGCTATTAAGCCCATTAAAGTAAATTACTCCACGACAATTCTGATCTGCCCTAGGGGACTTCTTGATAGTTGTATGTGTCTTCCTTCCAATACAGACAGTGGTAAGGTTGCTGTGGAATATGTTGCTGGTGAAGATGATACTGTAGACTGCCTAACAGAGGAAGAACTGCAAAGACTCATTCAGGTATGGAATCACCTTGTCCTTCAGTATCCCAGTGACTGCTGCAACCAATTAATGGGCACAATATTGATGCCAAGGTAGTAGACACAAGACCACTGAGCCCAGTGATTGTCTGCAGCAGTCACATGCACTGTAATCATGATGTAATGACTGCAGGTTGTCAAAAACGAAAATGGGCAGCCACAAAAAAAGTCATTGCCTAAGCCTTGTTGTGTAAGTAACGCTTAATATTATTAACTAATGCAAGCTGACTGGGGAAATTTATTTTCTTGGGAATCCCCATTAACCCCTTCACGACATATGAGATATAGCGTATTTTCGTCATATGTCGTGACCCCTGATTTTAATGCGGGCTCGCATGCTGAGCCCACATCTTTGTCGACACATGATGGCTTTGTCGACACATGATTTAGTCAGCCATCATATGCCTTTAACAGCCGTGGGAGGAGCGGTGCTCCGCCTGTGGCTGTTAACCTGTTAAATCCTGCTGTCAATCTCTGACTGAAAGATTTAACAGGTTCGCAGGTCATTCCACGCTCCCATCGGTGCGCCCATGATGTGATTGCAGGGCGCCAATTCGTTGTCATGACAGCCTGGGGTCTGCTAATGACCCCCGTGCCTGTCATTACAATACTCCTGTGAATGCCGGCTCGTGGCAGGTGTTAATAAGAGATCATGATTTCATTGATCTTCATTATACCAATGTTAAAAATAGATAAATGCACTCGTCACCATGAGATATCCAGAAAAAACACATACAACCGACGCGTTTCAGCTAAAAGCCTTAACGATGATTAAGGCTAGGTTAGTAGAGGGGAGAAACTCAAGGAGTTCAGTTTTGGAGAGATTCAGTTTAAGAAATGCGTCGGTTGAGTGTGTTTTTTTCTGAAGATCTCATGGTGACCAGAGAATTTACCTATTTTTAACATTAGTAAATAAAGACTATTTTTTTTCTAGTTTTTAATAACCTGTCATCCCTGGAGGAATCTTCTTTGTTTGAATTTTGTGCTTCTACGTCCCAGACTAGGAGAGCTCCGTGTGATTTCCTAAAGTGGAACTAGGTGCTGTTAAATGCGATGCTGTTTACTAAAAAAATAAGCCCTCACCCAGGCCCAGATCCCGAAAAATGGAAATGCTATGGGTCTCGGAAAATGGCAACAAAAGCAAAAATGTTTTTTCATACAAATTTCACCAAAAAATGTTCACCACTTAAATGAAAAAAACCTATACATGTTTGGTATCTCCGTAATAGTACTGACCTGGAGAATCATATTGCCAGGTCCGTTTTACCATATAGTGAACATCGTAAATAAAAAAACAATTGTGGAATTGAACTTTTGCAAGTTCACCGGACTTGAATTTTTTTTTTTTCCATTTTCCAGTACTTTATATGGTAAAATCAATGGTGTACTTTTGAATGACAACTCGTCCCACAAAAAAAGCCCTCATAAAGCTATATTGATGGAAATTTTAAAAACTTATGGCTCTTGGAAGAAGGGGAGGACAAAAATGAAAACGGAAAATGGCCCTGGGGTGATGGGGTTTAATGTTTTTCCCAGAAAATCACTTATAAAATCCCTTGGTGTATATGCCAATGATCAGGAAATTCTGCGGGTTTGAGGCTGCGTGTTTATGGCCAGATGTTACAGTATAGTGGATGGGATTTCTAGAAATCCCATGTCCACTATGCGTCCCAGTGCACCTGCGGATCACCTGCGGAAACTGACATGCGGCGCATTTTTCCAACCCATCATCAATGAGGAAAGTCCACATGTAAAAAAAAAAAAAAAAAAAAAAAAAAAAAAAAATTGCGGCCGCTCGTTTGCATAATGAGGGCGGAAGCCGTGTGGCTGTTCTGCAGTGTCGCAGCTCTGGATCGTGGGCACATTCCCTTAAGTCTCTTTGTGCCGTCCTCTCGGCAGGTGTTGGAATTTTGCTATTCCCTTTCGACTTGTTATAAATATTTTTGTGTCGTAGGTAAATGACTTCTCATGGACTCCACTAGATCCTGGAGGAGGGGAAGACGAGGACTGGGCCGAGCTCACCTTCCAGGAAGACACTGTGATAGAATCATAAGAGTTCTTATCTTTCATAATTTATTTTTGTACTTTGTACATTAAATGTGTAACGTTTTGTTGTGAAATGTATAATTTTGTGATATTTACCGTAGTTTGTGTCTTTTCTATAATGGCTATTTCTAAACCTTTATTAGTATGTTTAAGTGACTTATTTAAGAAGTTACACCAGCAGACTGCTGTTCCTCATCTCGATCGTAGATATTACAGGCAGAAACACTAGTAATTATATGTCCCATGATAAATTGCCCAGGCATCCCAAAGGATGGCGTCACCAGATCACATCGTAAAGAGGTTCTAGTCATGTAGATTCACATTTCATGGCTTAAAAGCACAGGAGAGGCTACAGACTGAGCTTTTTGCAGCAGCATGCGTGTCACAGGCGATGTGCAAACTCAGGCAAAATGATTGGGTGCCAGTAGTTTTACAAAATAAGGGAGTTAGCCAGAAGGAGATTCATTGGGAAAAACAGAACACACAGGGGCATGAAGATTTGTGGTCATCACCCAGAGCATCTCTGCAATTGACTGAGCCCATTCTGCTTGATGAATTGTATTACATAATAACTAATGGTAGACAACAGTGATACACAGACATAGAAAATGACGCTTTTCTCACTGTCACCAGGCTTTTGCAATGTAATCTGAGAGTAGCATCGCTAGAATCGGGATCTCAGCCCCTATATCCTGTGGCCCTTGCTGGTCTTCATACTGTCATTTTGATACAACCACTGTTTTCTCTGCTGCAGATGTAGCAGTGCTGAGAATGCTGAACCCTGTATAACCCCCACCTATACCACTTATTGGCAGCTTTCTGTGTACAATCAGTGGTGGGGGCCAGGATTACACAAAGCAGGAGGACTAGGAGGCACAAGACACCTAGCCCTGTAGTGATAATCTCCTGGTGTTAAAACACTGATATTTTTCTTTTTAGCAGCAACACACAGCCTAGTAAGTGACACATCACTGGAATCAGGGTCTCAGCCCCTACATCATCCTGCTCTTATATTGTGTAGCAAAACCTTCTGACAGATTTCCTTTAAGCACATGTGTGTCATTGACTATGTGTCAGCCTTGGACACAAGGACTTTTATGCTGCTTGACAGCCATAAGATCCTGGCAGTATATGCCCTTCATGCCACCTGATTTTGTTTTTATTGGTTTTGGGAGTATACGTGTTACTGTAGTTATTCTGAAGTAGATTATTAACGCCTTACAATGATTCTGCTTCTTATTCTTTTATTATTTTACAATATACAATACATTTAAGAGACTAGGCAAAATACATTAGAAACACATATTCTTTGGTCAGGAAGTATGATAGTAGCATTACATTAACCATTCTGATTTTCTCCAAGCGGCTGATGATAAAATGCAGCAGGTTTCTGGGCTTCTTGTAAGAGGGCAGCCACTTGTAGCATTCATTTACACCATGCAGTTGCTCTCCACAAACCGTCGACACTTCATCACTTTTAGGTAAGTCTCCACCTTGTGCATGTCTTTCTTGAAACAGGACAGGAGACCATAGTTTTTAATCCGTGCATCATCGTTGTTGTCTGGATGGGAGTCAAATTTGTCATACGTGAAGGTCAGTAGGCCGTAAGTCCGGGCGTTTCCATCATCTAGTTCCTGGTGATAGCAAAAAAGATGAATCATTAAAAGGATAGACTAGGTCATCCATATCGGATCGATGACCCAGCACCCTGAGCTGTTATTAGCTCTGGATGTGACCATTGAATGGAGCTGTGTGGCACATCTCCATTCAATGGGTAGCAGCCTCTGCCGAGAACCGCAGTATGGGTGCATTACCACTAGCTCACCAGCAGGGGGAGTACTGTGAAGGTTCATCTTACCCTTATGAGAGCGTATAATCCTTCTTCAAGATCTCGCAGTTTTTCATAGACCGCATTCCCGAACATTTGATTGGTGAACAGTTTATTCAGCGATTGCACCGGTGTCGTCCAAGACTGAATGAGTGTGAGGGAGAATCGAAGAAGGTCCACATCCTGTAATAAGTGAAAACTAGTTAAGAGTTTTGCTAGCGGTGTAGTTATGGTGATAGACTCGCGAAACAACCTTCAGGCTGTTAGATACCCATACAGCGGAGGAACCAACTTACTGATTTCTGGTGGGTGTTGTCCTTATCGGTTGGGGCTGGGATGGTTTCTGAGTAGCAGAACATTGCATAGGAGTTTTTATTTGAGTATCTCTTATCTTCACGGATGAATGTTCGTTCCTGGAAGAGAGATGTAAGCTAGTCAACAGGACAGCCGGCTATAGTGCGATTAATAATTCATGGCAATACACAATATTGGTTGGGTTTGGTTCTTTGCAATATCATCTGAGAAATGGGGCTCATGCACATGACCGTAGTTTCGGTCTGAGTGCGATCCATTAAACATCGGATCACACTCGGACCAATGCTATACTATGCGGCTGTGCACATTTCCAATTTTTTTCCTCTGACCGAGTGGTCCAAGTAAAAAAATCATAGCATGTAAAATTTGCCTCCAATAATCGGATCGCAATCAGCCATTCAAGTATATGGGTTTGTGGAAAAAATCTGACATCTGAGTGCAGTCTTATTTTTACAGACTAACAGAATGGAGAAGATGAAGACGTTTTTTTTTTATTCTTCACATCCGAGTAAAACGGATCCCACTATGATCAGAGTCTGATTAGCATAATCGGACCGCTTTTTTTCGGATGGAGAACATAAGGTTGTGTGACCCTACAGTAATTACATTTACATATATTGGACTCCAGTTTGAAATCTGCCAACCATTGGGGCCCATTAGGAAGCAGCCATACATTTTCAACAGTTTTTCTCCAAATGCCCATTCGGCAGGATGACTCGTTCTTGCCCTTCCCATACACGTGCATGTTGGCTTGGCATGTGTTCTCAATAGGGAAAAGGGAAAAAGCCATTGCCAGATACTTTTGGTGACTGCTTATCTCCCTGAGAACAAAAGGATAGAGCTTTGAACGTTAAAAGCCTGATCCTTCTTCCCCTCAATATCTGTTATTAAGAGGCCCCCATATGCTTAAGAAAACAAGCAATTCTGCCAAAATCAATGGGTTTAGTTGATTATTTCTGATGTCTAGTGGCCTTATGGACCTTCTACTGAGCTAAGTAAAATTCAGGAACTCTTGTCAGCTTTTTGTCTGTAATGGTGCTACTCCCAGGTACTGAGTAGGAACTGCAACACAGCCTGATTTTCTTTAAAGGGGCTGTTTAGCATTTCTCTGCATATTAGCTGCTCAGGAGCAGAATATTTATTTATTTTACTCACTTATATACCACCATTAATTCTACAGCCCTTCACAGCCCATATCAGCACTGTCCCCATTGGGGCTCACAATCTACATTCTCTATCAGTATGTCTTTGGAGTGTGGGAGGAAACTGGAGAACTCGGAGGAAACCCACCCAAACACGGGGAGAAAATACAAACTACTTGTAGATGTTGTCCTTGGTGGGATTTGAACCCAGGACACCACAGAGCTGCAAGACTGCAGTGTTAACCACTGAGCCACAGTGCATGCATTATATCTATATAAGAAGCTGAAGTAGCCAGTCCCACCCTTCTAGGCATTAGTATATGTCTGAGTCTTTATATACCGCCTCAGTCAGGACATTGGAGGTGCACCATGGTATATGGCGTCAGTTTCTCAGTTGAGAACCCCCTTCAGATATAAAAGTGCTGCTATACATGTTCTATTCCAATCAGTCCAGTACTTACATAGTCTCTGTATGTGTCTGCCACCACCTGGTGAATGTACTGTGCCCTGATTACAGCATTATTGAGGAGACTGGCAAGAGGTATCTGTGGGAAGGCGCTGAACCCTGGAGGGCTTTGTAGGCCCATGATGAGCAGCAGTCCAAGCGAGGAGCACAGTCCTAGGAGCAGAGGTAATGAACAACATAAGTTAACATGAGATAATAAATTATGATGTCACCACAACTCTTTCAGACATTTCTGCATTGGCCACCATCAATTTGCCAACCCTGCCCACAGATTGCGCTTGGTATTGCTTAGTCCCATCCACTTGAGTTGCAATATCAAGTCACAACCTACGGACAGATGAGAAATTTTTTTTGGAAGCCAGCAGCCATGTTTTTTTTCTAGCCATCTGCTTGAAGACATACCTGAAGCCATAGCTTTCTGGTTGTGGAGCAGTTGGTGGTGCAGGTCTTCTTGATGTAAGGACCAGGTCCGGTCTCATCCATTTATATATGTAAAATGATTAATAATCAAAAGGTGTTTACAACGGTCAGGTCACAACTAATACATGTATGAAACGTTTCTCATGTGACACTTCTTTAATATGGATAAAACAAGGTGACATTTCTCCTCGTACAAACATCTATATACAGTATTTCTGTAAAGCTCATATTACCGCTCGCATTATATTCCATTGACGGAGCGTAGCTTGGCTTTCATTGAATACCATGTGGATCGTTCTGATCCATTAATGCAGTAAGTGACACCTATATCCTTTATATTAAATAGGCAGAAATCCACCCGCTCTTTGGCTACACATCCATTCTGAATATTAAAGAAGTGGACAGACGTAGAGTAGACGCTAAGGGAGACCTTGCACTCACCCCACACAATTTGTTGTTGCCTCCATACACCGCTTTCATACTGTCCTATTCATTTTTTTATTACATTTTATATACAAATCCTTTCTGGCTCTATCAGGGCTTGCGTCTGATGCCATGAAAAATGGGATTTGGGCAGCAGAACCCCCAACTATAACGTGGAAGATGGAGGCACTTTGTTCTCCGTCTGGACTCTTTTCTGGTGGTAAAAGACAGTTGCTGGAATGGAAGCCAGATTGGGATCACAAAGTAACTTTCATTTTAGCAAATGGCTCCATACTCCGAATCTCCTTACACCTGAACACCCAGACCCACTGACAACTCATCTGACCCTAGATTACAATAGTGCTCTTCACAGAAAGGCTGATTATTGTAGCTGTAATACAGTGGCCATATTACAGCTGCCTTGAGTTAACCTGAAGGTCCATGTACACTGCACGATTATCGGTAACGAGTTCTAGAAGCGCTTGTTTTATCATAACCGTGCAGTCTACACAGGTTGCCTATCACCTGATGAATGGTGAAATCATCTTTCGGTTTGCAGAAAAGATCATTGTTCTCAGCAGCACATCGTCTTTTGTAAGCAGGACTTGTGCTGCCGAGAACAATGACGCTGTTTGCACACTAAATTCAAAGCTATGTGCATGGAGCTGGTGCAATGGCAAACAAGTCCCTATAGTGTGCCTTTGCCATTGTCCTCCGCATTCCATATTTTTCAGTGTAACATAGACGAGGTACATTAGGACCCTCTGTAGAAGCTGTGTTATGTCATTGACAAGGCGCCTTCTTTGCTGGGAACCTAAACTAGTAAGAAACCTCTCCTGGGCTGAGAGGTTCCGACCAAGCACTCCACCCATCAGCCTATGGCGGTTTTAATCACAGTTCAATCCTACCTACCCATATAATTGTAGACTATCAGCACAAGAGAGGAATCACATTAGGTTAGGTTCCCAGCAAAGAAAGTCTCCTTGTCGATGGCTATTGGGCACACATGAATTGGCCAATTTATGCGCTAACTATCTTAATTTTTAACTTTTTCCTATAGCAGTGATGCAATTCCAATTTCATATATTCCATGTATGCATACTATAGCGTAATGGAGTGCTGCTTTAACTGGTTAGCTACATATTGAAGTGGCTATCTTATCTTGCACCTGTTCACACCTGGTTTTCTATAGAACATAAGACAGTAATGTACATGAGACAGGCTGCATTCACACTTGTACAGTCTGCGAGAGAACAGTATATTTCTTGCAAAAACAGGAGCAGAATCCAGCTTCCAGATGTGATAGGATAAAGTGCAAATGTTAAAAAATCCTATTCACATATGAGGTCAAAAACCAAACGACATCCATGGTGTGATTTTATTTCATCATGGCAGCATGCTCTGTCAGTTGGGACAATGTCACGGAGTTAAAGAGAATGTGTCAACCCCCTGGGCGATATCAGACCTCTACTATGGCCATACAGGGTATAGAAAAGTAAATCTATACATACCTGTATGGCCCATAGCCATAATAAGCAGACGCCAAACCTGTGGAAAAAAGAATTGATTAAAGTGCTTTTCTCTGCAATCAGACCTCTGCTATGGGCCATATAGGTATGTATAGATTTACTTTTATATACCTTATATGGCCGTAGTAGAGATCTGATATCGCCCAGGGGGATGAAACATTCCCTTTAATGCTTCCTTTCATATTTTTTTAAACACTTTTGCCAACCAAGAAGTAGGACATTGACGTGAAAGTTTTGAAAAATCGTGAAATTGAATCTTACAAGCATTTCCACGTAATAATTTTATTTTTCTGCATTTATTACACACTTACGTATATGCATCAGGGATCATAATAATAGCACCATATTATAGAAGGAGCAAACCGGTTACACTTCTGCACAATCCATTAGTTTAAACACTTTCCTCTAAATGCAAGTGATGGAGTGAGTAAAATATAATTTCTTAAAGTCTGCCAAGAAAGTAACTTATTTATTAAAGGCTGCCTGTCAGCGCAAAATGACTGTACGAACCAAGCACAGTCACTTGGTGTACTCTTGGAGTAGCTAAGCCGTTTTCAGCACCTTCCCACCTACTTGTTGATCTCCACCCTCATCTTTCTCCTTTAAAGCTAGAGATGTCAATTAAGGAAAAGGGGAAGAGATAGATGAAAAACAAGTAGGTGGGAAGTTGAACTTAACTGTTTGGCCACACCAATGGGGAACCAAGCTTGGTTTGAACAGTCACTTTGTGCTGACAGACTTCCTTTCACATAGCTTTAGCTCAGAGGACTGCAACCATTGGCTTTCGACTGTTGGAACAATAGTTTTCAGCAAATTGCGGCTGTCAAGGCATGCTGGGAGTTGTAGTTTCATCAGAGCATGAACGTTGGAGTTGCAGATCACTGCTTTAGATATCAATGATGCACCTTTACTATAATATGGGCAATGGGTTTGTGAGGTTCAAAACTACTAGGACACTTTACTGAACATTGCGGTCTGTTCACTGAGTGTTGACACCCACAGTCGGCACATTATGATGCATAAGGGGGTTGTTTTATTTCAAAAACCTAATTTTAGATTTCTTGATAGGTCAAATTTGGGTTACTAGCGGGGGTTTCTCCATCAGCTAGACAAAGTAGAGAGTGGCTGCGGAGAGCTAGTCTAGAGGAGCAACATATCTGTACATTACACAGACCAATGATTTTAATATACACAATGTAATACCTCTTTTACCCTGTGGGGGTGTTGCAGGGAAATTGAACACTTGCTACCCTGTACAGCTGGCTGCAATAACCCTAGATGAGTCTGTTCTAACTAAAAGGGATTATAAAAATTGACCAACCCCTTTAAGATGGATCTCCCCATCAAGTCAAAAACATCTGAACAACGCCTGATAGATAGCTACAATATATGGTACATTCAGGAGTTTCACAGGTGTAGCAGGTTTATACATTGCTAAAGCTGGGTACATATTAGTCCCACTTGTCCCAAAAGGCAGAGGAGAAAAAAAAATGAGGACAAGATCCCTCAACATAGTAGTCTTTTCCTGTTAGTTTGCGGCAAGTCCATCCTCATAACTTTGGGTTCCAACCAGTGCATTCAGGTGTTATGGTGAAGAACTGGTTTATTCGTGACTTTGAACCCAAGACTTTGCAATAAAGGGTCAGAATATCCCCCATCGTGATGTTTCTACTCAAGGCATGGGTGCTCGCCCTCCATGGTCTTAGCTGCAAGGACTCGTACGTTTTGGATGTCCTCGTAGGTCGCTGTCTGATAGGCTTCCAGCCCCTGTGTAATGCACAACACGAAATATAAGTACACATACTAGATATGTCTGAAACAAAGCGTACTGTGGATGATGACAATCCAATACTAAATATATGGTTCCCAAGGCTCCGCTCACGGCTCTATAAGGATCTGGCATATGGGCCAGTGAAATACGAGCATATTTCTGCGCATCCATTATGGCGGCTGGAAATCCCAATGATCCTAATGATGCTGAACTAATCGCTCAATAGTGATTTGTAATGCAATTAATTCAGGTCAGATTGGCATTTATGGCCATAATATGGATGTAAAAATGTAAGGGTTGTGTAAGGGTATGTGCACACAGTGTCTTTTTCAGGCGGTTTCCTCCTGAAAAAGTCCTGCAAAAGTGCCCTATAAAATGAACATTGCTGTGTACGTTCCGTTTTATGTCGCGTCTTTGAACAGCTATAGAGTTGGGAAACCCAGAAGTGGTTAAAAAAGTGACATGCTCATTCTTCTTCTCTATATACTCGAAAGTATAGAGTAAAAGACGCCGGCTGCTGCAAGAACAATGGCGAAACTGCTTCAGGAAAATGACCGTTTGTATTGGAAGGCTGCATTTCCATGCTAACATTTCCATCATTCAAGCAGTACATTAAAGTCTCCACTAGGTGTCTCACTACCACCCAACAAGACTGATTGTGTCAGTACATCCCCAATACATAATTCATTTGAATTCTGCACATTGAGTTTGAGCCCCACATGTGCCATATATGCCATTTTTGCAATTGGGATTCATCAGACATTTTGCACCATTTGCCTCGGTGTTGCTTGCTTGCAGAATGAGTTATCTAAGAATCTGTCAGTGAGCTCGGTCTGATGGGTGAGTTTGTAACTTTTTTATCTGTATTATTCTAACCTGCTCTAAGATGACTTATGACCACAGATCACATCAAATATGAATGTGCTCGGAAACAAAGAGCCTGTAAAAAGCCAAAAGGTGCAACATTTTTAATGACACCCAATTGCAAAAATGATTTTTAAGCCACACATACATGCGTTTAAGTGAAAAACAAAATCAGACAACCTCTTTAAGCACTGCCTGCAAATCACCATTAAGAAATCCAATATGGTCAGAAAATTTGCAGTAGTTGTAAGATTCCTTACAAAGTTTTATCCCATATGGAAACACTGAATTCACGGTTTTGGTGAACCTGTCATTTTATACTGGCTTGCAGGAGATGATATGGAGTCATGCAACACGTTGTATAAAGGACAGGCAGTGAGAAAAATCCTAGCATGTCCTACAGCAGATGGTAAGACAAACCCAGAGAAGTAGAGGTTATCCACGTACTGTATGCAGGCTTGGACTGGCCCACATGAGAACAGGTGGATCCTCCGGTGGGCCACCATCCTCTTATATGAGCAGTACTTGGCACTATATACTTGAATCACTATATACATACAAAGGCAGCATCGTATTCATGTAACAATCTACCCAGTTCATTGTGATTGAAGATAATGTCACATTTGCATGTAGCTGAAAAGTGGGGCCCTGGAGTTGGTTACTGGTGGGCCGTTGGCGCCGCAGTCCGACACTGACTGTATGGAGCCAATTCTAATAACTCTTCTCCAATATAATTCTGTCTATGGCCAATTGTACAGCATTAACGTGGAGTACGTACCTCATATGTATGGTCCTCAATCTTTAAACTGCGTTTTCTCTTCTGTAAGAGAAGCAAAATGAGTGTCGTTAGTGCTGATTATAGTCTGTAATATGTAACATGCTCTATATGGGCTTTAAAAAGAAAGTATCTATATAAGATCAAAAGCTGATAATGAAATGTATCTGTAGAGAATAATGTTCTGTTGACTACCTAATCTATCCATAGTTCAAAGATGGGATTCTCCCATTGATAGCATATCTTCAGGGCATCCCATAGTGTTCTCTGAGACCCACACCGATCAACAAAATAAAGTGAAGGCTGCTTAAAAAAGCCGGAATACCAAGCATAGTCGTTTATATAAAGAATTGGGCCACAACCCCCTATTATTGTATAGATTGGTGGCGGTCTTGAAATTTGTTCTCAAGCATGAATGTTTTATCCTAATCAGTTTAAGTCCTAGGGAACCTCTTTAAGATATCACATGGCTGTACTCTGGCAACATTTTAGGATCCAAATATTGGCCTCAACACCTAGACATCCCACCTTACTGAACTTAGAATACCATAGAGGTTCACTGTGAAGTAGAATTGAGTATTGTTCATGTGTTGTGGTCACAGTACTGATTCTAAAATGTATACTGCATCCATTAGTATTTGTATGGGATATTGATTTTTAGTGTACCTATTGTTTCACGTGACTTTTCAGACCAAACTGTCATGTGCGTACATGATAAATAACAGTATTTCTGGCCATTATATGATGTGTATCCTGCACTTTTCATCAGTTTTCCTCTCTGCAGGCTCTAGCTGTAATTTTCAGTTGTCTCTGAGCTAGTGGGTAGAGACTACCTGCTATGATCTCTCCCACACACAGCATACACACAAACATGATAGATTCCTTCTCTTCCTTCTATGTACCACACAGACTGACACAACAACAGCTGCAAGGAGGATATTATGCAGCAGTATTGAGCTGTGTGGCTGTGAATCCAGCAAATCTGCTAGAAGCAGAATGATTTGACTGCCTCTCAGTATGCTGAGTGCTCCTCACACCATTCTCCATTAAGTATCATAGGAGGTATAACCTGACACCTCACTGTGATGGCAGTATGTTTTGCCTTGAACAAGGCAGAGTTGAGCAGTTTTCTCAAGGTGGCTAGTGAGTTTAGAGGAAGAGGGGAAGAGAAGAGGCTCATAAGTGGAGAAAGAAGCAGAATTCTCCAATAAATTATATTACAAATTTTCTTATATTATACTATTAATATGTGAAAATTTTGTTGAAACGAGAGTGACCATTTAACTATTCATATATGATTATGCACATTACTTACCATTTCCCTCAGCAGTGTTATAGGCACCACTACAAAGAGCACAATGAGGATTGTCTGAATCACTATGATTGTATCTTTCATTGTATTTCTCGTCTTTGTAGTATCTTTATTACCGCAACCTGAAAATAGAGAATCTTCATTTTAATGTTTAGTCAGTAACTTGCCATTTTCTGGCTTCCTTTCCTGCTGTTCTGCCATGCCAGGATGTTGCCATGTGAGATGGCCACAAGCCCAATGCCATAAGTTTACAGAACAGTCCACTGACATTACAACGGGCAGATCCACTCAATACAAAGCAGTATCATTGTGGGTATCTATGGAGAAGCATAGGATACAGTGACTTATAGATGGGGTCACAGAGGTGCTGTCTGAGAAATCTCTCACTGGGTGTGGATGGCTGGTCTATTTGGAAGGCATGGATCCACAAATCATTGATCTTAGCACTGTGCATCAGGTAAAATTCCCTTATTCTCTTCATTTATGATATTTAGATATATGAATGAATCAGGTTGAGCTGCAATTCCAGACACTGCCCATGTCTAGGAGTGGCGCTGTTTCTGAACCAGAAGAAGACACCTCTTTTACATCTGTAAGTTAGGAGATGATCTGTACAGTGAAGGATACTTATGTGTTCAAATTTGGTGAAGAAGCTCTATTACATTTGGAGCCAAATATGGACACATCTGGGGCAAGGAAAACTTAGCCGATTTGTGGGTTTTCTTGCAAAGTACTAAGCCGACGCCATCATGTGCCTTATTTACCCACCTACAACCTCCTACTAATAGGAGTCTGAACTGAGCAGTTTCAGATTAAATTAGGAAACTGCTAGACCTTGAAGTGACGTTTTCACCAACACTGGTTATTTCGAGGCAGATGAACAATCCTGCAAAAAAAAATAGCTGACAATTTGGAGGGCTGTTTCCAAACCCCCCCTGTGTTCTGTACCTTGCCAGTACTTAGTGTAAAAATCTATTTTTTGGGACCCCCAGCAGCCCTAAAACAAAAGCCCCCTCAGTGTTATTATTTAGTTTTTCTTTTTACCAAATACGATGCCCCTTCTTTTGGTTTGGAGAATCTCTGATATATGAGCTGTTAATGGAAGCTCTGTTTTCTTTAGTGCCTATGTGCTGACATGTCTCAACTGATGGTGCCAGTAGATGTATACTTAAAGGGGTTGTCATGCTGGATGTGAAGTCTTCTGCTTAGGACCCTACCTCTAATAGCCAAAGTTTTCAGCTGCTGAATAAAGCAGCTATTTGCTGCCAAGGTCTACACCATGTCTCTCCTATCGAGCACATCTGGGATGTCATTAGTCGTCAATTGCAAAGCAAGCTGCCAGCAGCAGATCTTGATGATTTGCCCAAGTGCATTCAGTGTGGCAGAATATTCCTCAGGCAACCATTAATAACCTCATTGATAGCAGCCAAAGTGTGTAAGTGCGGGGATTCCTACATGTGGGCCTCATACCAAATACTGAATGAATCGAAATGTTTTGAAAATTTTGTTTTGACCTTTTCATCATTTGTATATCATTAACATGTCTATTGACACTATGATTTTCATAATTCCATGACTTCTTGGTGTATATACACTGCTCAAAAAAATAAAGGGAACACTCAAATAACACATCCTAGATCTGAATGAATGAAATATTCTCATTGAATACTTTGTTCTGTACAAAGTTGAATGTGCTGACAACAAAATCACACAAAAATCATCAATGGAAATCAAATTTATTAACCAATGGAGGCCTGGATTTGGAGTCACCCCCAAAATTAAAGTGGAAAAACACACTACAGGCTGATCCAACATTGATGTAATGTCCTTAAAACAAGTCAAAATAATCCTCAGCATTGTGTGTGGCCTCCACGTGCCTGTATGACCTCCCTACAACGCCTTGGCATGATCCTGATGAGGTTGCGGATGGTCTCCTGTGGGATCTCCTCCCAGACCTGGACTAAAGCATCCGCTAACTCCTGGACAGTCTGTGGTGCAACGTCACGTTGGTGGATGGAGCGACACATGATGTCCCAGATGTGCTCAATCGGATTCAGGTCTGGGGAACAGGCGGGCCAGTCCATAGCTTCAATGCCTTCATCTTTCAGGAACTGCTGACACACTCCAACCACATGAGGTCTGTCATTGTCCTGCATTAGGAGGAACCCAGGGCCAACCGCACCAGCATATGGTCTCACAAGGGGTCTGAGGATCTCATCTCGGTACTTAATGGCAGTCAGGCTACCTCTAGCGAGCACATGGAGGGCTGTGCGGCCCTCCAAAGAAATGCCACCCCACACCATTACTGACCCACTGCCAAACCGGTCATGCTGAAGGATGTTGCAGGCAGCAGATCGCTCTCCACGGCGTCTCCAGACTCTGTCACGTCTGTCACATGTGCTCAGTGTGAACCTGCTTTCATCTGTGAAGAGCACAGGGCGCCAGTGGCGACTTTGCCAATCCTGGTATTCTGTGGCAAATGCCAAGCATCCTGCACGGTGTTGGGTTGTGAGCACAACCCCCATCTGTGGACGTCAGGCCCTCATACCACCCTCATGGAGTCGGTTTCTAACCGTTTGTGCAGACACATGCACATTTGTGGCCTGCTGGAGGTCATTTTGCAGGGCTCTGGCAGTGCTCCTCCTGTTCCTCCTTGCACAAAGGCGGAGGTAGCGGTCCTGCTGCTGGGTTGTTGCCCTCCTACGGCCCCCTCCACGTCTCCTGGTGTACTGGCCTGTCTCCTGGTAGCGCCTCCAGCCTCTGGACACTACGCTGACAGACACAGCAAACCTTCTTGCCACAGCTCGCATTGATGTGCCATCCTGGATGAGCTGCACTACCTGAGCAACTTCTATGGGATGTAGAGTCCGTCTCATGCTACCATGAGTGTGAAAGCACAACCTACATTCAAAAGTGACCAAAACATCAGCCAGAAAGCATTGGTACTGAGATGTGGTCTGTGGTCCCCACCTGCAGAACCACTCCTTTATTGAAGGTGTCTTGATAATTGCCAATAATTTCCATCTATTGTCTATTCCATTTGCACAACAGCATGTGAAATTGATTGTCAATCAGTGTTGCTTCCTAAGTGCACAGTTTGATTTCACAGAAGTTTGATTTACTTGGAGTTATATTCTGTTGTTTAAGTGTACCCTTTATTTTTTTGAGTAGTGTACATTTATATTTAAATACACACATACACTCCTCAACATTGAAATTGCACCACCAAGTATACACACACACATATATATATATATATATATATATATATATATTATATATATATATACATACAGTACAGACCTAAAGTTTGGACACACCTTCTCATTTAAATATTTTTCTGTATTTTCATGACTTTGAAAATTGTACATTCACACTGAAGGCATCAAAACTATGAATTAACACATGTGGAATTATATACTTAACAAAAACGTGTGAAACAACTGAAAATATGTCTTATATTCTAGGTTCTTCAAAGTAGCCACCTTTTGCTTTGAAGACTGCTTTGCACACTCTTGGCATTCTCTTGATGAGCTTCAAGAGGTAGTCACCGGAAATGGTTTTCACTTCACAGGTGTGCCCTGTCAGGTTTAATTAGTGGGATTTCTTGCCTTATAAATGGGGTTGGGACCATCAGTTGTGTTGTGCAGAAGTCAGGTGGATACACAGCTGATAGTCCTACTGAATAGACTGTTAGCTGCTTTTTTCTTGCCATAATACAAATTCTAAGTAAAGAAAAACGAGTGGCCATCGTTACTTTAAGAAATGAAGGTCAGTCAGTCCGAAAAATTGGGCAAACTTTGAAAGTGTCCCCAAGTGCAGTTGCAAAAACCATCAAGCGCTACAAAGAAACTGGCTCACATGAGGACCACCTCAGGAAAGGAAGACCAAGAGTCACCTCTGCTTCTGAGGATAAGTTTATCCAAGTCACCAGCCTCAGAAATCGCAGGTTAACAGCAGCTCAGATTAGAGACCAGGTCAATGCCACACAGAGTTCTAGCAGCAGACACATCTCTACAACAACTGTTAAGAGGAGACTTTGTGCAGCAGGCTTTCATGGTAAAATAGCTGCTAGGAAACCACTGCTGAGGACAGGCAACAAGCAGAAGAGACTTGTTTGGGCTAAAGAACACAAGGAATGGACATTAGACCAGTGGAAATCTGTGCTTTGGTCTGATGAGTCCAAATTTGAGATCTTTGGTTCCAACCACCGTGTCTTTGTACGACGCAGAAAAGGTGAACGGATGGACTCTACATGCCTGGTTCCCACCAAGAAGCATTGAGGAGGAGGTGTGATGGTGTGGGGGTGCTTTGCTGGTGACACTGTTGGGGATTTATTCAAAATTGAAGGCATACTGAACCAGCATGGCTACCACAGCATCTTGCAGCGGCATGCTATTCCATCCGGTTTGCGTTTAGTTGGACCATCATTTATTTTTCAACAGGACAATGACCCCCTATTTGACCAAGAAGGAGAGTGATGAGTGATGGTGTGCTACGCAAGATGACCTGGCCTCCACAGTCACCAGACCTGAACCCAATCGAGATGGTTTGGGGTGAGCTGGACCGCAGAGTGAAGGCAAAAGGGCCAACAAGTGCTAAGCATCTCTGGGAACTCCTTCAAGATTGTTGGAAGACCATTTCCGGTGACTACCTCTTGAAGCTCATCAAGAGAATGCCAAGAGTGTGCAAAGCAGTCATCAAAGCAAAAGGTGGCTACTTTGAAGAACCTAGAATATAAGACATATTTTCAGTTGTTTCACACTTTTTTGTTAAAGTATATAATTCCACATGTGTTAATTCATAGTTTTGATGCCTTCAGTGTGAATGTACAATTTTCATAGTCATGAAAATACAGAAAAATCTTTAAATGAGAAGGTGTGTCCAAACTTTTGGTCTGTACTGTATATATATATATATATATATACACTGTACTGTATATATATATATATACTGTACTGTATATATATATATTTGGTGGTGCAATTTCACTGTTGAAATATATACATATATACACACGACCAAGGTGCAGAATATGTTGAAAACAAATCTTGCCCACACAATATACATGGTTAAAATATAGAATAGGTGTTTTTTTTTACTTTGTATGACTACTGTGAAAAACAGGAAACAGCCCTGATGTATCAGCTTATAATGTGTGTGTTCATCACATTGCTTATATAGATAGACAGTAGTGGCAGTATGAATATGGTAAAGTCATACATGGTACTTTACTTTTGTAATCCTATAGAGCTACCCTACAAAAAAGATGCGTTGCTCCATAAATACAAGACATTACTTACTGTATCTTGTACTGAGCCTTCAGGGCAGCTTTCATATACTGGTGGAATCACTGTGCACATACATTGTACATTACTTTACTTATCTTGTACTCATCCTGAACTACAGCCTTCATTACACTTATACTTCATACAGAGGCGTACATAGAAATCATGGGGCCCCATAGCAAAAGTTCTAATTGCCCCCCCACCCCCCACCACACACACAAAAAAAATAATTAATAATTGTCGTGGTCACTGAAGAGCATATCTCACAGCTTTCCAGCCTTTACATACTGATTTTCCTCCTTTTCTCCTGATGAAGTCCTAGATTACTCTTTCACTGCCCACATAAAGTATGATGCCAACAAAAGTGCCCCCAAACACAGTATGATACCCCCATGGTGCATTCCTCCACATTAGCCTCCACATGCACAGTATACTGACCCTACTGTACCCCACCTCAACTCCAAAGGCAAAGTATGGTGACCCCAACACAGTATGATCCCCCAACTGTGCCCCCACACAGCTCTCCATGCAGTATAATGGGCCTACATGCAGTATAATGGCCCCACACTGTATAATGGCCTGAACTAGCCCTCCAAACAGTATAATGGACCCCACACAAACTTTCACACTGCATAATTGCTGGCATACAGTATAATGGCCCCTCACATAGCCTTCCAAATATTATAAAGGCTCCACATAACCTTAGACATAGTATAATGCGCCCTCCATATAATATAATGCACCCTCCATAATCCTCCATATAGAATAATGCACTCCCCATGGTCCTCCATAAAATATAATGCACCCCTCATGGTCCTCCGTAGAATATAATGCACTCCCCGTGGTCCTTCATACAATATAATGCACCCCCCATGGTCCTATATACAATATAATGCACCCTCCATGGTCCTCTATACAATATAATACACCAACCATGGTCCGCCATACAATATAATATACCCCCCATGGTCCTCCATACAATATAATTAATCTCCTATGGTCCTCTATGCAATATAATACACCCCCCATGGTCCTCTATGCAATATAATACACCACCCATGGTCCTCCATACAATATAATACACCCCCATGGTCCTCTATACAATATAATAATAATGACACAAAGCTAGGAGGAATAGCTAATACTAGAGAAGAGAGAGAGAGGATTCAAAAAGATCTAAACATGTTTTTTAGCAGGGAGAAATGCAAAGTCCTACATCTGGGCAAGAAAAATGAAAAAAGCATATACAGAATGGGAGGAATAGGGATAAGCAACAGTACATGTGAAGAAGACTTGGATATACTAATAGATCACAAACTGAACATGAGTCAACAGTGTGATGCAGCAGCAAAAAAGGCAAACACAGTTTTGGGTTGCATTAACAGAAGCACAGAGTCTAGATCACGTGAAGTAATTTTTCCCCTTTACTCCTCTTTGGTCAGACCTCATCTGGAATACTGTGTCCAGTTCTGGGGACCACATTTTAAAAAAGACATAAAGAAACTGGAGCAAGATCAGAGAAGAGAAACCAGAATGGTGACCGGTTTGCAAACAATGTCGTATGAGGAACGGTTAGAGGATTTGGGAATGTTTAGCTTGCAAAAGAGAAGACTGAGAGGAGGCTTAATAGCCGTCTACAAATATCTGAAGGGCTGTCACACTGTAGAGGAATCAGCTTTATTCTCATTTGCACAAAGAAAGACTAGAAGCAATGGGATGAAACTGAATGGGAGAAGATACAGATTAGATATTAGAAAAAACTTTTTGACAGTGAGGATGATCAATGAGTGAAACAGGCTGCCAATAGAGGTGGTGAGCAGTGATGAGCGAGCATGCTCGCTACTGCTCAGTGCCATTCTAATGGGAATTTGTCGTACCCGTTACTGTGGCCCTGCTTTGTGTGTCTTTAAATTCTTAGTGGGGTTTTTCCTAAAATTGGTCAGCCTTTGGACTCATTGCATACCCTATAACTGTATAGCAAACTCTCTCCTTTCTTATGGGAATTTGTCGTACTCGTTACTGTGGCCCTGCTCTGTATGTGTTTAAATTCTTAGTGGGGTTTTTCCTAAATTTGGTCAGCTGTTAGCGTCACTGCATACCCTATAACTGTATAGCAGACTCTCTCCTTTCTTATGGGAATTTGTCTTTACTGTGGCCCTGCTCTATGTGTCTTTAAATTCTTAGTGGGGTTTTTCCTAAAATTGGTCAGCCGTTGGACTCACTGCATTCCCTATAACTGTATAGCAGAATCTCTCCTTTCTAATGGGAATTTGTCGTTACTGTGGCCCTGCTCTATGTGTCTTTAAATTCTTAGTGGGGTTTTTCCCAAATTTTGGCAGCCCTTGCAGTCACAGCATGAGCATTACCACTATAGGAGACCCGCTCCTTTATAATGGGAACATTTTTTTTACTGAGACCCTCCTCTATGTCTCTTCAAAGGGGTATTGGGTTGCGTCCAAATTTTTGGCAGGCCTTGCAGTCACTGGATACGCAATAACATTATAGGAGACCCACTTGTTAATAATGGGAACAAAAAAGCATAGCTGGCTGATGGCTCTCTAACAATAGCGAGGGCCGACTGCTGGCCTTTTAAGAATAGTAAGGGCCGTCTGATGGCCCTATAAAAATAGGCTTTATGACTATCAGAGTCCCTCCATCATAAATAAAACAGGATGTGTCTGATGATGTGTCACACACCACATTGCCAGATAAGGTTGTAATATGTTAAAATGACATTTCCCAGTGAATGCATTTGTCTTAAAAAATAACGTAAAAAAACCAAAACAATAGGATCTTTCTTTAGTATAAAAAACAGCGTCACCAATTTAACCTCAATGTAATCACATTGTTCAGCTCATGCACCTCCTCCTCTATCTCCGAAATGACCACATCAGTCACAAGCTGACAGCACTGCAGCACTGCCTTGGCCAAGCGGCAACAGGCTGTGCTGAAGATAACATGCTTAATGCTTAATTGACAAACCGCCCAGCTCTGCAGAGTTGTTGAAAGCTGTAACACAGCAGCCTGATCTATGGCTCTCACCGCTGAACATACAGCCAGGCATGGTCGTGTGTGACAATGGACGGAACCTGGTGATGGAGAAATGACAGCCGGAGTAGATACGGTTTCCCTCTATGCCAGTACTTTCATCGAGCTAAATACAACTCTCAGCAAAAAAAGTTGTGGACTGGCTCCGTACCGTCCCTGGCCACATTCACCTGTCCACATGTTTGTGGTTAGGCGGTCCTTCCCAGTAAGTGCTCTTGGGAGGGCACGGGTAATGTTGTGGGACCCGTGCTTGTGGAAGGCGGAGACGATACCGGGAGAAACAGTGGGGGCTGGGGACCGAGTATGGACACCGGGCCGCTGCCGGCATTAGGTTGTGAAAAGCTTCTGCCTCCACGAGCTTAAAAGGCCATATTTCAAGTGCAAGCAGCTGCCCAGAAATCTGGCAGTTTAGTGTTGCGGCCTGTGGGTGGGTGGCTGGCTGCATACTTGCACTTGCATTCCAAGTAACAGAAAACTAAGCAGATGGTGGCCTCTATCATCACCATGGCCTCACCTCGGCACTATGAACTCTCCTGAAGGAGAAGCCAGGGCCCGCTGGAGGAGTCTCCGGTTCTCTGGTGGACCCGTCCAACCCTGCCGAGAAGCAGCCCTGGCTAAGAAAAGTGTGGCAGAAGGTTCCCGGACACTCTGTGGCTGCTTTTTTAATGTGGATCGGCCATGCTTATGCATGTTATTTCTTAAACCGCATTACAGATCAGGCCATTGTCCAACTCTGTATTCAAGAAATTAAATGAGCAAAGAAAGATTTGTGTGTGTCAAAGCACCACAGACAAGTGCGAGTTGATGCTGGACGGGCTGCCATTGCTTCTGCAACAAGCTGCATTAGAGGACTTCCTGGGAGAAATGACACGCAGGGTAGATACGGTTTCCCTCTATGCCAGTCCTTTCACCGAGCTAAATACAACTCTCAGCAAAAAAAGTTGTGGACTGGCTCCGTACCGTCCCTGGCCACATTCACCTGTCCACGTGTTTGTGGTTAGGCGGTCCTTCCCAGTAAGTGCATTGGGGAGGGCACGGGTAATGTTGTGGGACCCGTGCTTGTGGAAGGCGGAGGCGACACCGGGAGAAACTGTTACGGATCTGGGTGGTTTAACCTCTGTGCTGCGGTGCAAGGAGGGACCTGAGGGGCGTAACTAGGTATCAACTCTGACCGACCAAGGCCGTACGGCGGCTCAGTCGACTCCTTGACCAGGGAAGGACCGAGCAGAGGGACCAGGTGCTACTCTGGGGACCGACCTTTTATGAGAGCAGGTGACTCTCACGGGTCAGAAGGCAGGGACTGACCGGTACAGCAGATGAGCACGGCAGGCAGGCTGACGGGTGATCCAGGCAGACTGACTGGCAGGCACGGCAGGTAACAAGCAGGAGCCTCCAGGTAGGCTGGCTGGTAGGCACGGCAGGTAACAGGCAGGTGCTTCTAGGTAAGCAGGCTGGCAGGCACGGCAGGTAACAGGCAGTAGCCTACAGGTAGGTTGGCTGGTAGGCACGGCAGGTAACAGGCAGGTGCTTCTAGGTAAGCGAGCTGGCAGGCACGGCAGGTAACAGGCAGGAGCCTGCAGGTAGGCTGGCTGGTAGGCACGACAGGTAACAGGCAGGTGCTTCTAGGTAAGTGAAATGGCAGGACACAGGCAGGAGCCTCCAGGTAGGCTGGCTGGTAGGCACAGCAGGTAACTGGCAGGTGCTTCCAGGTAAGCAGGCGGACAGAGCCCATAGACAGACTGGCGGACTGGAGAGTAGACAAGCAGACAGACTGGACTTGTAGTCTGGCTGGCGGGCTGGACTTGTAGTCTGGCTGGCGGGCTGGACTAGTAGTCAGGCTAGCAGTGGGACCTGAGGGCTGAAGCAGAGTATCAAACACAAAGCTACAACCTTGCACGGGCACCTCCATATTGGAGGAGGTGCCTTTCATAGGGGAAGTCCTCCGGCCATTGGCCGGAGCCTTTTTAGGACGGCACGCGTGGCCCCTTTAAGAGGGAGGGAGCGAGCGCGCGCGCGCGCGTGCGTGCCCTAAGCACAGAGCCGGGGAGGCTGCGTGCACCAGCAGCAGCTGCATGGAGGCCAGAAGACGTCGGAGCAGGACCGCAGCAGTAAGGGGAACGGCGTCTCTGCCGGGCAGGAGGCAGAGACGCCGATGCTGCAGAAACAGTGGCAGCTGGGGACCAAGTATGGACACCCGGCCGCAGCCGGCATGAGGTTATGAAAAGCTTCCGCCACCACGAGCCTAAAAGGCACATTTCAAGTGCAAGCAGCTGTCAAAAATTTGGCAGTATAGTATTGCAGCCTGTGGGTGGGTGGGTGGCTGGCTGCATACTTGCGCTTGCATTCCAAGGAATGGGGTAGGGACAACTGAACGCTGCACTGGGACAAGGACGTGGACGGTGATTGTTGCAAGTCTGCAATGACAGGTGCATGGCGGGAGGCATCTTCACATGCTCCAAGGATCACTTATGATGGGCACACTTTTAGGCAGTGACCTGGGAGTCAGAAATGCTTCCAGAGGTCTTCCCCATGCTGTTCCCATGTCTTTTCAGCACTGTATGCATGTGTCTGATGATGTATCACACACCACATGGCCAGATAAGGTTGTAAAATGTTAAAATGACATTTCCCAGTGAATGCATTTGTCTTTGTTGAAAGCAATGCAAAAGTGCAAAAAAGCATCAAAAACGCTACGTGTGAACATAGCCCAAGGTGTGGAGGAGTATTTTTGTTTTTGGTTATTTATTTTGCTTTATATACATTGTGCATGTCATGGAAAGGATGTTCCTTAACATATTTCCCAGGAAAATCCATTTTGGTTTAGTTTTGGTATGTTTTATTGTGAGACCGTAAAAGTGGCGTAATACTCTGACAACGTTGTTAACTGCAGTGACCTGGGAGTCAGAAATGCTTCCAGGGGTCTTCCCCATGCTGTTCCCATGTCATTTGAGCACTGTTCCCATCGATTTGGGCAATTTTTAGGCCCTCTGCAGACCGCCGTGGGGAGCTGCCTGAAAAATGCTCGAGTTTCCCATAGACTTACATTGGGCTCGTTGCTCGGGTCGAGCACCCGAGTATTCCAATTTGCTCGACCCAAGCAACAAGTACCCAAGCATTTTAGTGCTTGCTCATCACTAGTGGTGAGTTCTCCCTCAATGGAAGTCTTCAAACAGAGGCTGGACAGACATCTGTCTGAGATGGTTTAGTGAATCCTGCATTGAGCAGGGGGTTGGACCACATGACCCTGGAGGTCTCTTCCAACTTTACCCTTTCTATGTATTGCACCCCCATGGTCCACCATATAGTATAATGCACCCCCCATGGTCCTCCATACAGTATAATGCATCCCCCATAGTCCTCTATATAATATAATGCACCCCCCATGGTCCTCCATACAATATAATGCACTCCCCATGGTCCTCCATACAATATAATGCACTCCACATGGTCCTCCATACAATATAATGCACCCCCATGGTCCTCCATACCATATAATGCACACCCATGGTCCTCCACAAAATATAATGCACCCCCATGGTCCTCCATACAATATAATGCACTCCCCATGGTCCTCCATACAATATAATGCACTCCCCATGGTCCTCCATACAGTATAATGCATACCCCATGGTCCTCCATACAGTATAGTGCACCCCCATGGTCCTCCATATAATAAAATGCACCCCCATGGTCCTCCATACAGTATAATGCACTCCCCATGGTCCTCCATACAATAAAATGCACCCCCACGGTCCTCCATACGCGATTATGGCCACCAGTCACTGATTTAAAAAAATAAATACAATTCTCACCTCCCCTGGTTCCACCCACTGCTCCGGTCTGCTGAGCCTGTGGTGTGAATAGCCGCACACCTCAGAACTGCAGGTGCCCTGTAATGACGTCATCACGCCCGCTGCTCTAAGACGTCAGACGCCGAGGAAGAATGATGGGGGTGGAAGCATCTGCTAACGCTCCCTCCTCCATCATCATTCCTCACGTCTATGGGAGCAATGATGATGGAGGAGGGAGTGTTAGCAGATGCTTCCACCCCCATCATTCTGTACAGGTGGGTGGTGCGGGTGCTGATGGGCTGAGAGGGGGCCCGGTGCGGGTGCTGACACAGGGTCCCCCTGGCTCACGGGACCCATAGCAGTAGTGTGGCCTGCTGTCACTGGCGGTAAGCCACAGACTTCAGAGCTGCATTTACTATTCTGTTGGTAGGATCACTTTGTACATACATTATACATTACATAACTAATTGTGTACTGATCTTAAATTACAGCCTTTATTAACCCTCAGATTTGCGCTCATTATTCTGTTGGAAGAGTTGTTGTGTAGATACATTAAATTCGTTTTTCTTACACTTATCTTAAATTACATCTGTATTAAAATTCTGAGCTGCACTCACTATTCAGCTGGCGAATACATACATTACATTAATTACCCTGCCCTGATCCTGACTTATTATACTCCACAGCTTCACTTAATTTTCTGATGGTGGAATCACTGTATACATACATTACATTACTTATCCTGTAATGATCCTGAGTTACATCCTGTATTGTATTCCAGAGCTTCACTCATTATTCTGCTGGTGCAGTCACTGTGTACATACATTACATTACATTACTTATCCTGTACTGATCCTGAGTTACATCCTGTACTATACTCCAGAGCTGCACTCACTATTCTGCTGGTGCAGTCACTGTGTACATATATTAAATTACTTATCCTGTACTGATCCTGAGTTACATCCTGTATTATACCCCAGAGCTGCACTCACTATTCTGCTGGTGCAGTCACTGTGTACATACATTACATTATTTATCCTGTACTGATCCTGAGTTACATCCTGTATTATACTCCAGAGCTGCACTCACTATTCTGCTGGTGCAGTCACTGTGTACATACATTACATTACTTATCATGTATTGATCCTGAGTTTTATCATGTATTATACTCCAGAGCTGCACTCACTATACCGCTGGTGAAGTCACTGTGTATATATATATTCCACTTTTTATTCTGTACTGACCCTGAGCTAAATTTTATTTTCATATTATACTCCAGAGCTGTATTCACATTGCTGCTGGTTGCTAGTATAGGTAATATTTTATAATTGAGAATTGTACCAGATAGTTTCAGTATTTAATACTGCCCACAGAAGACTGTCGGATTCCATTCACACTCCAGACTTACCCACTATCATCAGCTCCGTCCCACAGGATAACAGCTTTATCTCACGACTTGTATTATATTTACAGAAGTAGACTCCGCTGTCTTTTGTTTGCACATTTTTTATGATCAACTTGTTTTCTTCAAATATAATGTGAGGATCTGGTTCTACATAGCTGATCAAGGAGCCATTTTGATGTCCACGATACCAGGAGACAGTGAGGGTTGCAGGGAGCTTGCACCCACATCCACATTGTATACTGACAGTCCGACCTTTTCTCACAGCGATGAAGCGAGGACTCTGCATCTCCATCCCTAGAACAGCAAAGTATAAAACCACTCAGCAACCTCCATGCTACCTGTCATGTGTCCCCTAAAAATGCACAGTGTATTAAAGGGCATCTGTCAATAGGATCAACTCTCCTAAGTTGTCTATGTGGGAATGTAGGTCATAGGAAGCTGAATAACATGGTACCTTAATATCTGCAATCTGATGTTTTATACCTGAAAAATCCACTTTTTTCTTAATATGTAAATGAGCTGTTAAGATCTATGGGCCGGGCACTGATCTCCCTGAGAATCTGCCTCCAGAGCTTGTTGTAAATTTCATTTGAAAAAATTAACTCATTTAGAAACTGATGGCAGCAGCACATCTCAAAAAAGTTTGGACATTGGTAACAAAAGGCTGTAAACGTAAGTGGTACTAATGAAAACAGCTGGTAAGTCAAATGACTATAACAACAAGAGCATGTTAGAGAGGCAGAGTCTCTCAGACGCAAAGATGGCTAGAGGGTTACAAATATGTGAACACCTGCATCTAAAAATTGTGGAACAATTTCAGAAAAATGTTTCTCAATGTAAAATTGCAAAGAATTTAACTATCTTCTACCACCATCTACAGCACATATTAACATCAAAACTTTCTGAGATTCTGGAGAAATCCATGCGCACAAGGTACAAAGATGAGAGTCAATAAAAGTGTCCTATATTTACGGACTGTCCTGGAATTTCTGGACAATTGACAACCCTGCCCAGGACTGCTGAACAGCGAGGATCCTACAAAAGACAAGAATGGGACAACATACCTTTCCCAAAACTCCAGCAGTTGGCTTGGTTTCCTCACTTCCCAGATGTTTACAGACAAGCGGATGATACACAATGGTAGACAGTGCTGTCCCAACTGGTTTGAGACGTGTTGCTGCCATCAATTTCTACATTAATTCATTTTTTTTCAAATAAAATGGAAAAATGTCTAACGTTCACCTTCTGATCTGTGTTCAGTTCTGATGTGAATAAAATATAGATTTCCAAATCAATGCATTCTTGTTTTCTTTACATTTTACAGTGTCCCAATTTTTTTGAAAACGTGGTTGCAGATAGATATGGATGATACCAATGAATAATATTTTTATTGATAAGAAATGTTCATCGTAGACATAGCACGTTGTTTTTCCATTTTAGTTAGATTATCATCCAGTGCTGAAAATAACTCTGTGGAAAATTCTTTATTCAAACGACTATTCTCTTGAGAGGTACTTGGAAAATATACAATAACATGTTTATTGCTCATTGCCTTTTATTAGAATTAAAGCCTCAAGTTGGAATTTACACGTGAAGATTGTAATTTATGTTTTAAGCCAAGGGTAGATACAAAAAGAAGAGAGAATCTGTGCTCTACAGTAGATTGCAGTCTAAGGCCGATCTCACACATTCTGGTTTTGCAGTTGGACTACACAGATCAGCTGTGGACTTCCTAACTCAAAGAGTAGAGAACCTGTTGAGGCTGTTAAGTTCAAGTCAGAAGACCCGCAGCCAGTCCGTCACTGTCCGTGCATTACAGTCTGTAGTCTGACTGTGAAAAAACATGTGAAACTAACCTAAGGTTGAATTCAGACATCCATGTTTCATGGTCCGCATACTGACGTCGAAGCCTGGACCAATCGTGGTTCTCCTTACGTGAGCTAACAACCTTAGACATTCCTATACAGGTCAGGAGAAGGGCATTGCATTCAGTATATGGACCATGAAACACAGATGTCTGAATAAAGGTTTAGGCTTTCATCACACACAGTTTACCTTTTTTTTTTGGATGACATCTTTTTTTTCTTCTTTTTCTTCAGACATTTTTACATTAAATATTTTAAGTCTTATGTAGGAACCTATGGGATAAATGCACCCCCCCAGAGCATGCTAAATTTTAGGAATTAAAATTCATTGACCAAAAAAGTGAGCAAATGGCACAGAAACACCCTTTATCGTGCGTTTTATGTTTCCCTATTGTCTTACAGCTGACATCTGACTTATAGAATAAAAATATGGAAAACCATCTTTATAGGTCATACACCAATGGCTTGTTTGTAGCACATCACCCTGAGCCTAAAGTTCACGTAACCGTATTTCTGGTCCGGGTGCTGTCTGTGGAAAAAACTGACCTCACACCCGCCAATGTTGTCCTATTGGGCTGTTCAGATGACCATATTTTTTACACAGACCCAATGTCCACATGAAAAAAATTGCATCATGCACTATTCTCTTCTATATTTCGGACGAGACTCGCCTATTCAACTCTATAAGTGTGCAAAAAAAATCATCCCATACAGATCATCCATATTGCATCAGATGATTTTTACAGATACATTGCAATTCTTATTGTAGGAAACAGTTTTTGTTCTTGGAAAATTTATTGACCGCTGATTTATAAAATGAATGTCCTACAGATTTAAAATCATCATTTTTTTCTGAATGAAAATTGGATGCTTTATTTATATACTCGTGTGATCTTAGTCTTATAGGCATGAATAACTGATCATGGAATCAGCTGTTAATTCCTCTATAGTTGTGAGCAGTACACCGTGAGTGACAGCTGTAAGCACGCCCTGGCACTTTGATTGACTGCTCGCTCTACAGAGATATGCTGCAGGCCAAGCTGTCAATCAAAGTACTGAAGGGTACTTACAGCCCTTTGATTAATACAAAATGATAAACAGTGTAAATCCATAAGTATTGAGTATAAAATAATGCACAGTGGCAGTAGGAAGGGAGCAAAGATCTCACCAGACCATCGGATCCTCATGGTCCCTTCTTACTGCCACTGTGCATTATTTTATATTCCATACTTATGGGTTTACACTGTTTATCATTTTGTGTTAATCAATTGTGGCGCCCCTGAGGGTTCGACCGCCACAGGGATGCTGCACTTCTCTAATGGAGTGTAGTGTTCCTCCTCTGAGGTAAGAACAGTGCGATGGTCAGGACCCTTCCTTCACATCCAACACCACACTTCTCCCACCAGAGGGGGCTAGAATGCACTAGGTGCTGCCCTCCTGGTTATCGGGAGACTGGGGAACCAAGAGATAGGGGAACCATTTAGTGGGTGAGGGTGGAGGACTCACATTTTAGTGACACTGTAAATTTCATATTTAATACACAGCCATCTTGACTCTTGGTTCTTTTGATGGTTCTTTGACTGTTCCTTATCGTGATCTCTCCTCCCTGAGCGTGGATCCTGTGTGGACCTGCAGCGGACGGGGACACGGCCCCTCGTACCCTGGCCTTGGGTTGAGGGGCAGGCTGCAGACAATGTATGTCTCAGCCCGGTCAAGGACCATGACCAAGAAGGCCTGGAGCTTTAGAGTGTAGCTCCACCGCAAATGGATCCCAGGGAGGATGCAGACAGAGCAGTGTACGCCACCTGTCCTCGCCAACCTGATATATTCAGAGGGATTCCGGCTGCAAGAGGGGTACCGGCCCCCGACACCTGACCTTGCTACTCCACGTCCTGGTCGGGAAAGCCCAGTAGGCCCTGAGGGTCCCACCGGGTAACGGAAGGAGCGGAGCTGCCACCCATACCCTTTTTCTGAGAGGAGTTCAGAGGGAGACCCGGCCTATCTACACACACACAGACAGAAAAGGACCCGGTCTGAAGTCTAGGAACCCTCTGGTGCGGGGTCCTGATTGGACACTGGACTTACTCGGAGGTTGTCGGACCCCCCCGTCTCTGGTGACCGCAGAACTCCGCGAGGAGCAGGGAGAAGCCTTGCAGCTGTACTCTACAACGTGAGTAAAAACCCTGGAAGTTAACCCCTATGGCCTCCGGACTCTTTATTCTGCATTACACCGCGCTACACAGCACCAGACCTCCTAGACTACTTCCCCTGTCATCCTGTCCCTCTGCCCTGAGGCCCTGCTCCGCCTGTGGGGAGTAGTAACAGCGACGGCTGCTATGACACCATGCCTCGGCGGACTGCAGCAGCGCTGGTGGCCTTCACCAGGTGGCACAGGTGGCGTAGTCGAGATCAGCCACTCAACCCGGATAAGTCCATACCATCCTTTTTAGTGCGACGGCCCTGGGCACGGAGCGGGTCCGGGCCACGGCTGCACCCCCATCTACAACAACAGGACCGGGCTCCGAGTCCCCATCTCCCAGGGTAGGGCTTTTCACACGTCACACACAATCCTATTTAATTATTATATATATGTTTTTCTTGTATACTCTCACTATCTTGGTATCCGTCTGTAACATATAGACTGTACCCCTTCTCTATTGCATTATTATTGATTACATGTATTGGTGGTTATTATGTTCACCAGCCATGGGTGTCTTGTGTCATATATATGTTTTTTTATTTAATTTTAATTGATGTTGAAATAAAATTATATTTTTATTCATATTTCTATGCCTTGCACTTTTTTCTATCGGTTTACTATATCTTTATGTGCAAATTCTGGCTATATTACCTGTTGCTCATAATATATTTGTAGGTTTAAGTATTTTAATACACTCATTACACACATCAATGATTAGTAATAGACGGACCTATAATGAAAACTGCCTGAGTGCTCCTTTAGATGATAACATTCTTGCCGCCACCACTAGGGGGCACTTAGAAGATGATTGTATATGGTTTCATTATAACTCCATTGCCATAACATCCCCCTGGTGACTGACAGACAGACAGAACTTCCCCTTTTGATAAAGAAAAGATAAGGATGTACCTGATAGTTCAGAACTGTTACTAGATGCACAGCATCCCTGATCTGCAAATAAAAAAAAAGAAACTATGAAAGCAACATTTATTACATTAGTATGACGCTTAGATTGAATTTTAGAGCAATGAACATGACCCCTTCCCCCTGTTAGCTGAGGAACCACAAAAATAAGGGCTCATCCTTCACTTACACCCCTGACTGCACACACAAATCATATTCAATATTCTAGGATATTTGTGTTTTCGTCTACAAATAAACTCTCTCCCAGAAGGCATTGCCAAAAAGCCCCCATACACAACTCAGAGCAAACCCCCCAAACCGCACTATGCCCTATGGGGGTCACACTATACTGTATAGAGGACCACAAGGGCCACATTATATTGTATGGAGGACCATGGGGTGCATTATTTTGAATGGAGGACCATGGGGGGTGCATTATATTGTGTGTAGGACCATGGGGGGTGCATTATATTGCATGGAGGACCATGGGGGGTTCATTATACTATAGGGAAGGCTATGTGGGGCCATTATAATATTTGGAGGGTTATGTGGGGCCATTATACTGTGTGCAAGCAATTATACAGTGTGAAGATTTGTGTGGGGTTCATCTTACTGTTTGGAGGGCTAGTGCGGGCCATTGTACTGTATATAGGCCCATTCTACTGCATGGAGGGCTGTTTGGGGGTCACAGTTAGGGGATCATACTGTGATGGGGTCACCATACTTGCATTGGGAGTTGAGGAGAGGTACAGTAGGGTCATTATACTGTGCATGTGGAGGCTAATGTGTAGAAATTCACCATGGGGGTATCATACTGTGTTTGGCGGGCACTTTTGTTTGTAGGGCAGCACGGTGGCTCAGTGGTTAACACTGCAGCCTTGTAGCACTGGGGTTCTGGGTTGAAATCCCACGAAGGACAACATCTGCAAGGAGTCTGTATGTTCTCCCCGTGTTTGTGTTGGTTTCCTCCAGGTTCTCCGGTTTCCTCCCACACTCCAAAGACAACCTGATAAGGAATTTAGATTTTCAGCCTCAATGGGGTCAGCGATGATGATGTGCGTAAAGCGCTGCGAAATATGTTGGTGCAATATAAAAATAAAGATTATTATTATTATGATACTTTATGGGGGCAATGAAATAGGAATCTAGGACTTCAGAAGAAGGAAAATTACTATGTAAAGGCTGGAAAGTTGTGAGATCTGATCTTCTGTGATCCCGACAATTATTTAAGTTTTGTTTTTCTTTTTTCCTTTTCTCTTTGGGGGGGGGGGCCCAATTAGAACTTCTGCTATGGGGCCCCATGATTTCTATGTATGCGCCTGTTCACACAGTATGTATATGTGTAACAGAAAAACGAAACTCCTACAATAGGAACCATGGAAATTAACGAATGCAGAACATCGGACAAAAATGGCTGTTATTTATAATTTTTTACTAAGCTTTTGTTCTATTTTTTAGTGAAAACTGACATTGCTCCTCAGTGTGATGGGTAATTATATTTTAAAGCTAATAAAATTAATAGAAAATTTCCAAGGTTTGAGAAAAAACATCAGTTTATCATTATATTTCAAGGGTTTCATTACTTGTTCTTAAAGGGGTTGTCTGGGAAGAAAGATTGATTACCTTTCCATAGGATAGTCATCAATATTGATGTTAAGTGGGGGTTAAATAGCCGGCATCCCCAAAGATGTAAACACATTGAACGCAGATCCATTCAATGTGTAGCAGCCACAGCCGGGTACTGCGGAACTGCTCCAAAAGCGATGGCCTCGCTATCAGTATTTGGTCAGTATTCGGCCAGTATTTTTTCTCAGGAGTGGGAGCCAAAACCAGGAGTGGGTGATAAATGCAGAATTGGTGACTTGTTTCTATTGTACCTTTTCTCTGATTGTTCCTCACCTGGTTTTGGCTCCCACTCCTGAGAAAAAATACTGACCAAATACTGATAGTGGGGCTGTGGTCTAAGGGGCAGTTTTCAGCTGATCATAACCTCACCCATCTCATGTTGATGACCTATCCCACCAATCGAAAAACATATACATACACGGTGTGTCAGCTTATTTCGATTAGTGAATACATGAGATCCATATTGAGGTCACCTTGTCGTGGTTGGATGGTTTTACGCTTTTTGATAAAAAAATGTTAACTAAGTACCTCACGCCATCGCACAGTGTATGTATGTGATTGTATATTGGCCACATAGCGTATTTCTACACCTGCACATTAATTTAATACTTAAAGGGGCTTTCCCACGAACAAAAGTTAATTTTAAAAATTATTTGTGTCTGACTGTGTACGGAACATACCACAGCTCCTGGGCAGGGGAGGAAGCAAAAGACACTACAGACATTACAGCAGGGGATCACATTCATTTTGTGAGTTAAAATATTGTTTAAAAAAAGGCAGTGAAATGTTTTACTGCACAAAATGAATCCTCTGTGATCCCCAGCTGTGCTATCTGTATCCTCTCTTTTGCTTCCTCCTCTGCCCAGGAGCTCTGGTATGATCAGACAGTGTTTTCCGTACACGGTCAGACACAGACAATTTATAAAATGAACTTTTGTTCAAGGGAAAAGCCCTTTAAGGTGTGTGGTCCCTATTTTCTTTTTTTGTACTGTCCCACAGATAAGTCATCAATATTTTCTGAAGAGCAAAATAGAAAACTCCAGCTTCATAAAAATTCCAAATTTATTCGAAATTTTTTTTCCAGAGCTCTGACTATGAACGCAGTGTGTGCGTTCGAAACGCGTTGCTGGTTCTATTATATCATAGATTGATGTTTTATCATGGAAAAAAAATTTTTTTTAATAAATTTGGAATTTTTCTGAAGCTGGATTTTTTTATTTTGCTCTTCTGACGAGTGGTCATTGGATTCTGTGCTTCTAATGCCTCGAGCTGGCTTTTGTCTACTTCTTCTATCAATATTTACTGCCTGGACAACCCCTTTACAGCGTCTTTACAGTTGATACCACATTTATATTTATTTTGAAGTGCTTCAAAATCCATATCAGAATCCGATACAAATATTTTTTAAATACTCTTTAATATGGATTTTGAAGTGGATCCGCTACTAAATCCACTTAATAAAATCCCATGTGAACATGCCCCTAATATAAACTACTTAAACATTTAGTAACTTTATAACAAGGTACTGGCAGTGATCTTGGGTTACAGCATGTCTATAGTGTATAGGACCCCAGATTTTCTTTTGTTTGTTATTGAAATGAAGCAAAAATTGTAGACAAATGTTCCCAAAAAGCTCAACTGAACTTGTATACTAAATGCGGCTCTGTATTGTGGGAGTTAGTTTTTCCCACAGATTTAGGGCTTCATGCACACTAGCACAGCTCGTGTTTTGTAGTATGTTCTGTCAGGAGCCATATACAGGGAGACATTGTCTTCTAGAAGAACTTTTTCTCAGTTATGTTATGCATTTAGTTCACAGAGACAGTAGAGAACTTATGGATCTCTACAGCAGCACAATTACGACTCGCTATACAACAGGACCAAAGTATGGCTGTGTGCTTGAGCGTGCGAAGGGGTGGACATATCATTGATGCAGCCACACAGGGGCTCAAGAGGTAAGGGGGGCATTATCATCTTCAAAGCAGGTGAAATTGTGCATTGTAATGAGATATTGTACTGCAAAGGGCCTTCTTCTGCCTGTGTCCACTAGTGAGCCTGAGGGTACATTCTCACAAACGTAATTTTGGTCTGTCTGTATAATGTCCTACACACAGACAAATTCTAGATTGTGCTATTGCACGTAAGAGATTTTTCCTATAGACCTCAAGTATACTCTACATGTAAAAAATTACACACTAGTCTGGTCTGATTTACGTCTATATATGTCTGATTTAGTAGAACCATGGGTGGTCCAGGGCTTTTTTTATGACTGATCATCAGTTCCATATGTGAATGGAGTTGTTTCTGAAGAATTCACATCCATTTCTGCAATCTCTATTGGATAGTTACAGAAATTTTTGCACTGGACACCTGTTCTGTGGAGGTCCCATAGGTTGGGTCCCCATCAATTATACACTTATCACCAATCCTATAGATAGGTGAAAATGGTGTAATTGTGGGACAAGCACTTAAGGTTATGTTCACACATCATGTTTTTTTCTGCGTCCATTTTATGCAGCAAAACCTGATCTCTTGCCAGAAGGTTGTTCAGGATTTTTGTTGCTGTTTTCTTGCTTTTTTTTGGTGTGTTTTTTTCACTGTCCTTTTGTCTCTGTTTTGCATGTACATAAGGTTCAGTAAAAAAAAAAATCTCATTCTAGTTTAGGCACAAAACACGCTGAAAAAACGCTGAAAACTTGACACCTGCATTTTTTCAGCGTTTTTTTCAACATCCATTACTTCCAATGGGTGAAAAAAACACTGAAAGAAGTGACCTGCTCTATCTTGCAAAAAATCATGAAAAGCACAAAAAAAACCATGATGTGTGCATGAGATTTCTGGAATCTCATAGACTTTGCTGGTACTGTAAACCGCAGCTGAAAATTTGCATAAAAAAAGCATCAAAAAACACTAAAAAAAACATGATGTGTGAACATAGCCTTAAAGGTATGTAACAAAAATGAAAAAGATTTTCTGCTGCATATTCATTTGTGGAAAATCCTCAATTTTTTTCCATGAGATTTTAAAGGGGTTGTCCATCACTAGACAACCCATTCTTAAATGCTAAGGTGCTGTATGTAAAATAAAAAAATCACATACTCACCCCCAGAGCCGAAGCTGTTCCAGCAATGTTGATGCTTTTCTGGCACGTTCGTGAAATTATTATGTTACATGACTGCTGCAGCCCATCAGTGGCCAATTTATGGGCTGCAGCCTTCACAGTTCTGTCACACGGAATTCCAACCGATGGAGCTTTGCAGCCCGTCAGCCACTGATGATGTTCCACAACAGTTACGTAACATAACAATGGCAAAAAGCGCCAGCATCGCTGGAAGAGCACCAATCCTGGAGAGCAGTATATGATTTTTTTTTATTATTTTATATGTGGCCCTATTATTTTTCAAAATGTCACTCGTATGATGCAAAAAATATTCACATATGAAATTTTCAGCATGTCACCTTATCCTGCGGTTGTCATGGTATTTCCCCCTTTGCAGGAGGCGCACAGTGGAGACGCTAATTGGGAATGTGCCCTAAACTACAGTTTTGTGCTTGTAGCTGTAGATAGGCATGGGATGTAATGTGCTCCTATTTACAAGGTTCCTTCACTTTTTATGAATTTTATATGTAGATAAACCTGTATTCTGTGGTGCTTTAAAGTTTACTATGTGTCAAACATTTCAAGTAGTTAGATTCTGCTTTTTATGGCTACTTCTCTCTCCTAGGCCTATAGAGACTTCAATCATAAGCCTGCATTCAGACAAATGATGTAAAACCTCTATGTTTCACCAAAAAAATGAACAATTTTCCAGACAAGTTGAATGAATTTTGTGTGAATTGACCCTTTGACATTACTGAGTCATGGTTCAGTCCATGTTCTGTCCAATCTACACTCAATCGAAATTCTGCATTTAAATGGATTTTACACCCTTCCTCACCATTTTATTGAGTATATAGAAATAAAATCTATCTGCATTCAGAATTCTGCTGATGGTTGTTGGAAACCATCAACAACTTGTTCTTACAATTGGTAGTAGAATGAGGGTGATAGTCCGAGCTGCCGACGTAGAAGACAAGAAACCAGGAAACAGATATGAAATGTTCATGCGGTTTATTCTCCACGCGTTTCAAAGTTGGACCAACATCTTCCTCGGGAGAACCAGAGTATAATGAATATATGAATACTTTGATTCTCCTGAGGAAGAAGTTGGTCTAACTTCGAAACGCGTAGAGATTAAACCGCATGAACCTTTCATTGCTGTTTCCTGCTCTCTTGTCTTCTATGTCGGCAGTGCAGACATACCTATTCTCTTACCAATTGTTTGATACGACGGGAGTCCCATTCTGGGGGTGCTACAGAAGCTGATTCATCTTGATTCCTTCGTTGTGGGTTAATACCATCCCGATAGGTGAGCAGTTTCCTACTTTCACCCCATTATTTCTCCCTTGGAAAAGACCCTATTGCGCTTGGTGTCACCTCCATTTTCCAAACTTATTCTTACACATCCCCAACAGAATAATGAGCTCTTGTAGTGCAAGGGGGGCAGTTCGTTTTTGCTACATCATGTTTCTGGAACAAGGCCTGATGTATAGACTACTCTTTCTAGAATGAAAATTACCAAAGCTAACTTTGTGTGGATGCTAACCAAGCAAGGATTGCTGGGAGATTTCTGCTCTGAAGTGTATAGAATTGTAAATGCAGTTCTAGAGTGTAAAACAAGATGTAACCAATGATCACCAATTTTATATCTAAAACAACAGTGGTCCTGTTTGCTGGTGGTGGACTCCTGAAGATCCATAGTTCAAGTGAAACATTGTCTCAATTGTGCTGTCTCCACTGAAGTGAGCAGAGGTAACTTTGCCTCTGAAGTATGGGGGAAGCACAGGGGGACTGAAGCTGGCTGGGATCAAGTAATCCAGCCAGCTTCAGAGGAGCACATGCAGACTCTAAAGCAAAGAGCCAGCAAGTAGCGCACATTCCCTGCCTAGGTAATTGGCCACCCTGAGACTGCAGGATGGCCGGTAACGTAGGCAGTAAGTTGTACACGATAGAATTAAAAATCCCTCCATCATAGAGAACAGAGAGGAATTTTTATAAAAGGTAAATTACAAAGTTCTTTGTTTTTTTTGCAAGCACTTTGCAATTTTACTAATTTAATGAGAAAAAAGAATCCTTTAAACTGGAGGACCATGGTGCAATTCAGGACCTAAGGTGTAAGATTTCAGGTCCTACAGAGCAGTCTTCATTGTTGCATTGAAGGAGAGAGGCAAGTCTGCTATCCGGAAAGAAATGCAGACATTATAACACATAAAAAAAAGTTTGGGCAAATCTAGAAGTGCTGCTGAAAAAGTCCAGACACATAAGATAAGGTGAGACATAAGTTTAATCAAAATTGGGCTATATACTTCTGCATCATTGCGATGCCTTCCTCAGACCAGCATATGGAGAAAGAGTCGGTGCCAGGTGGCGTCAAGAAATGTTTGCAGCAGATGCATGGCAGTAAATATAGTAAGTAGGATTCGGGAGTGCTGTTAACATGGAATCATTTTAGGGGTCTGGTCTGGAATTCAAATTAATTTTAGGGGCTAGTCTAGGGTCTGATGAATCATAGGTGTCTAGTTTATGGTCTGCATTAATTATAGGTGTCTTATTTAGGGTCTGCATTAAATTTAATGATTTGATTTGAGGTCAGGTTCACTTTAGGGATCTGTTCGGAGGTCATAATTAATTTTGTGGTCTGGTGTGAGAATTACTTTATGAGTCTGATCTGTTTTTTCTAACTATCAAATAATAGTAAATCTCAATGCAAATAATTCTGCAAAGTTCTGACAAGTCAACGTCACTGATGTTCAGCTTGGAGCAAGAAAGAGCAGAAAAAGACAATAGATATAACGATGTGCACACGTGAAGAAATGTATATTTATTCAATAAGCAACAAACTACATGACTAAAACCATTTAAAACCAATTCTAAATATGCTCCATCACTGACGTGATGCATATAAAGAAGTAAATTCTCTAATATGACCGCAGATATCAAGGTGTATAAATAATTGTTAAATAACAGCAAAACAAAATGTATATACCACAATTAGCAAGAAAGTCTATCAGAGCATTCAAATAGTATACATATATCCCATAATAATAATTTTTATATATACAGTATATATATATATATATATATATATATATATATATCAGAAAAAAAAAAACATTTAATTGAAAAAACATTTCAATAAAAATATCAGTGAAAGGATCAATGCGTTTCGCTGCTCAAAGCAGCTTCATCAGAGGAATGCATATATAACATTTAGTTATTGGATATATATGAAATATTTTTTATTAGTATGAGACATATGTATACTATTTGATGGCTCTGATAAACTTTCTTGCTAATTGTGGTATATACATTTTGTTTTGCTGTTTTTTTCAATTATTTATACACCTTCATATATGCAGTCATTTTGGAGAATTTCCTTTTTTATATACACCACATCAGTGATGGAGTATATTTATAATTAGTTTTTAATGGTTTTAATCATGTAGTTTGTTGTTTTTTGAATAAATATACATATCTTCAGGTGTGCATATTGAATTTGTATTGTCATTTACTTCTGTTTTTTTGCTCCAGTATATTTCAGTACCCTTGGTAATTTGACGTATATTAATGGCAGTGCTAATTTTTTTACTAGTACATATGATGTTCAGCTTCGATCTTCACCTGTCTGCAGGCCCAGGTAAGGAGACATTTATTAAAACTAGTGGAGTACCCCAGCTCTAAAAGATGCCATACTGGAAATTGGAGAATGTTCATCTGTGTTCTCCAGTCTAACCATTAACGTGGCCTGTATATGTTATTGTAGACATGTTTATGCCCCTCCGTGCTGTTAGACTTCGAGACACGGCCCCCACTGCTTCCTCTTTCACACAGATGTGCAGGAAAAAGGTATTTTCACAGAAAATTCAGTACATGAGCGCGTAAACAACACGGTTCAATGCAAACTGGTCCGACGCAAATGAAAAGTTTTATACAGATTTTCTCTCCTAAAGATTGGTACAATGAGATATTTTATAGTTTTGTAGTGGGTTAAATACTTTTTTACAACTGTTAGTTTTTTATTGAGATCTGTAGATGGTGCGAGTGATTTCTTTAGTAAAAATTCAGGTATCAAGGTATTAATAGACACAATAGTAAATCCCAATATTACCTGTTCTATATGTAAAATATTATCAATCATGGTCAAATATGAAAGTTTACCTACCTAACAGAAGCGCAGCTATGCAGAGTGCACAGAGTACGGCCTCGCTCGTAGTCATCTTGAGACATGTAATCTACAAAGTAGATTTTGGGAGCATGCGGAGTCTCATGAGGGTGGACTGTGGGACATGCAAATAGTCCAGGGCTGAGGCTTCTGTAGCTGACAAGCCATCAGATGCCAAGATAATTTACTAGAGATATCTGGGCAGAACAAATTGCTTCAAGCACAGGTTATATTATATATAAAAGATCATTTACCCAAAATGTTATATATTACAGATGATACTAGACATTGTGCGCGACAGTTCTACTGATATAAGTACACTCTATAATAAAGGTGTTATTACGTATGAATAGAAACCGTTCATTGACATGTATAATTGTATGACTTATGCTTAGTGATATTATTAGGATTGTGTGTCCCAAAGATTTCTACCATAGACAATAAACAGCATCTATTGACCAACAGTATTGATAGGTCCGTCAAGTTCTACCTTTCTCAGATCCATTTATATCATAGACAGTACAACATCTGCAAGTAGTTTGTATGTTCTCCCTGTGTTTGCGTGGGTTTCCTCTGGGTTCTCCGGTTTCCTCCCACACTCCAAAGAAATACTGATAGGGAATCTAGATTTTGAGCCCCGATGGGGACAGTGCTGATAATGTCTGTAAAGTGCTGTGAAATTAATGGCATTATATAAGTGAGTAAAATAAATAAATAAATAAAGTCATGGCCAAAAGTGTTGGCACCCTTGAAATTGTTCCAGAAATTGAAGTATTTCTCGCAGAAAATTATTACAAATACACGTTTTGTTATATACATGCTTATTTCCTTTGTGTGTATTGGAACAACAAAATAAAACAGAGAAAAAAAATCTAATTGGACCTAATTTCACACAAAACCCCAAAAATAAGCCAGACAAAATTGTTGTGTTCATTACTTTGTAGGCCTCATTCCATTTAGCGGTAAACAGTAGAATGATGTGCTTTACCAAAAAGCTCTATCTTGGTCTCATCTGTCCACAAGACGCTTTTGACGCGCCCAGGGTGATGAGGGAACGACTCGGCGCCCGGGCCTTACTGTTAGTTTTGGGGGATGTCGCGGTGGCCGGCTCCCGGGCCCGTACCCTGGGGTCACTCTTAAAAGAAGGAAAAAGGGAAAAGTTGTATGGGAAGGGGGAATGTTTGTGACGCCACCCGTGGTGTCTGGTGAGGATCACCAGCGCTGCAACAGTCCTCTGAGGCCAGTGTTTGGGCAGCTTAGTTGGTGCTGCTCCCCACAGGTGGAGCGGGGCCTCAGGGCAGTGTAGAGAGGGATGTAGAGTAGAGCGTTGGCGGGTGCAGAGCTGCGGAGGAAAGAACAGACAGAGGCAGTAGTTGAAGTCATCCAAGTCTTTACTCACGGTGGTGCTTTCTCAGCTCAGAGCTTCTCTCTGCTGTCACACGGCGAGCTGCGGCCGCCAGGGTGGGGTTCAGCACACTCCAGGTAGTTCAGGAGCACTTGACAGGACCCCCCCCCGCTCTAGTGTGTTCCTCTCTTGTTGAACTTCTCCCGCCTTGTGTCCCCCACTGAGTCCCGTACTGGAACTGCCATGTCCCTTGTGGGTAACGTGTAGTTACCGGACCGACTGGGTGCCCTTTTTGGTGACTGGTGGTGAGGACGTGGCGTAAGGCCGGGTCCCTCTGGATAAACTCAGATTAGGGCATACAGGTGGCGACTCCGCTCCGTCCGTATCCCTCTGGGATCCACATAAGCCTCCGGACTTTTCCGACAGAGACATGAAGTGCAAAGTCAGATAATCGGGGACCGGTACCCCCTCTTGCGGCAGGGTCTCTCTGGCAGGGCCAGAATAAGGTATGCAGGTGGTGACTCCGCTCCGTCCGCACCCCCTGAGATCCTTTCGCCTGTGGAGCCTAACTCCTCTGCTCCCCTCCTGGGCTTTCTTGGTTGGACTCTGACCGAGGACAGAGCCGGTTATAACTCTGCACCAATCCCCCGTCTCGAGGCCTGAGACTGGGAACCGTGGACCCTAATCTGGCAGCAGCTTTGTACTGACTTGCCGTCCCAAAGACCCACGACCAAAGACCCGGTTATTAAAAGGGCCTCCAGTTATATATGGTTCTATTAAGTGCTAAAGTAAAGTACTTCCTCCACCCTCACTCACTACGTGGTTCCCCCTAACTTTGGTTCCCCCCAACTCCTCCATTCAGGCCCGGGGCAGCACTATGGTGCTTTAGGCCCCCTTCAGAACTGGAGTGGTGTAGTGTTGAGTGTGTGGTTGGGGTCCTGTGAGGTACTCCATCCTTACCTGGGAGAGGAGATACCACACCTCGTTCTGAGGTGCAGTACCCCTGTGGCGACTGAACCCTCAGGGGCGCCACACTTTCCCAGAAGGATTTTGGCTTACTCGCATACATTTTGGCACATTGCTTTTTTATGTCTCTGTGTCAGTAGTGGGGTCCTCTTGGGTCTCCTGCCATAGCTTTTCATTTCATTCAAATGTTGACAGATAGTTCGTGCTGACACTGATGCATCCTGAGCCTGCAGGACAGCTTAAATTTCATTGCAACTTGACTGAAGCTGCTTATCCACCATCTGGATTATCCAGAGTTGCAACCTTTCATCAATTTTTTTCTGCCATCCATGTCCAGGGAGATTAGCTACATTGCTATGGGTTGCAAACCTCTTATTTTGTTGCACACTGTGGACAATAGAACATCAAGATCTCTGGAAATGAACTTATAACCTTGAGATTGTTGATATTGTTCACCAATTTTGGTTCTCAAGTCTTCAGACAGTTCTCTTCTCCTCTTTCTGTTCTCCATGCTTAGTGTGGCACACACAGATAGATTGAGTCCACTTTTTCCCTCTTTTCTGGTTTCAGGTATGTTTTTCATGTTGCCCACACCTGTTACCACAGGTGAGTTTGAACGAGCATCACATTCTCGAAAAAAAGTTGTTTACCCACAATTTTGAAAAGGTGCCAACAATTTTGTCCAGCCCATTTTTGGGGTTTTGTGTGAAATTATGTCCAATTTGCCTTTTGTTCTCTGTTTCTGTTGTTCCAATACACACAAAGGAAATAAACATGTGTATAACAAAACGTGTAATTGCTATAATTTTCTGGGAGAAATACTTCACTTTATGGAACAATTTCAAGGGTGCCAACACTTTCGGCCATGAGCGTGTTCTCTAATTTTAACCCTCAGCACTATTTATCAGATCAGCATTTAGCTATTTTTGAGTGTAGTTAATTTAATATTTCATAAAAACTGTTTTTTTTAATCATTGTTTTAGTACACCTCCAATCTTCTTTGCTTTTGGAGCTACTGCTTGACATTGAGCACTGCTGCCTTTACTTAGATGCAATCCAAATCTCTTTCAGGTCTTTATTTCAGTTGCTACTTAAAAATATAAATAAAAAATATTATGTAATATTTGTTATGTTTTTTCCCCTAGGTTTTCCACTTTTATTGCATTTATTGCGATTGTTGATTTTTTTTCAGCTTTTTATCTGCAATTGATCTTCAATGTTTGCTTGATTATTTTTTTATCTGTTAGTGTCAATGTGACTTTTTTTTTTACATTGCAACTCATGTGGTTCTTTGAGAAATAATAGAATTACACAACTTCTGATTTAAGTTGAAAAAGCAATTGAAAAAAATGCAATAAAAAATAAAGCCCAATAGTTTTCAGCTAATTCTTCATTTAATACTTTTTAAAATGTTTCTAAATTTTGCACAGTTTTACTTGAGCGCCATGGTGGAGGGCAAAGTCAAATTTTGTTTTGCGCAGTCAAATACTAACAAAACTTTTTTTTTAATCTTATCGAATGGGTACCGAATTGATCAAACATAGAATTTCATTTTGCTGGTACAAAAATCACCACTGCTAACAGAAGGACAAGACAAAAAAGTACAAAAATATAACTATAAATGTCGAATCGGGGAAATTATTTTAAAGAAAAATGCAATAAATTATTAAAAATACATAATCCCCAATTCATCACTTGCATTTTGTTTTACATATTTCGTTGCACTGTTTTTCTTTTTTTGCTGGCAAATTCATGTTAAATGATGTACGATATCTGATCACAAACACTGCGTCCAGATGTTAGTCAGTAGTAAAAGACATATGCTTTTTGTTTGTGTCTCTTTTCTACAGAACATGAAAATGACCATAAAAATGCAAATATAATTTTTTTTTAATTTATTGGGTTTTTACTAGGCAAAAAAAGAAAGCCTTTGCGAAAAAAAAGCCTTACAACATTTTTTTTAAATGCTGTTTTATGTGGTTGAACAAATGCAACTACAGTACATAGTCCTGCAATAGCTCAGCTTGCAAAAAAAGCAAACTCCATACAGCTCCATCAGTGCTATGGAGAAAGTGAAGCTATATAGGTCTTAGAAAATGTGAAATCCATCCAAATTTTTCTTTTTTTTTTTTTTTACAAAAGTTAAAATTTTTTTTATAACCACTAAAATATAAAAAAAACACAATAACTTTGTTACTGACATAACTGTACACGAACTGATCCGAAGAATAATGTTGCCATGTAATTTTTTCTGTACTGCATAATGATTGCCATAATGCTGAAACAAAAAAAAAAATGCTGGAATTGAGGGTTTTTTTTACATTTCACCCCACCTGGAATTAATTTTTTTCCTGTTTTTCCTTACATTATATGGTAAAATGAATGGTGTCATTCCACTGGTCCAGAAATAAACAAGCCCTTGTACGGCTATAGTGATGGAAAGAAAATAAAAAGTTATGGCTCTTGGAAGTAGAGAAGGAAAAAACAAAATCTCAAAAATGAAAAATCAACTAGTTATGAAGGGAAGCAATAGCTTTAAGGTAATGCCACAATTTTACGGTCATGATGTTACCATCGCCTAAGGGATTAGGATAAATGTTATATAAATCCCTTTTTTTTTTTCCTTTTTTCATACAATAAATGTTTAAAGGTTTTTTGGGGGCTATTGTATTATTTTGTGTCATTTTGTGCCTATTGATAAACTATTTAATGCAAAGTGATTTTTACACTAATGATTTTTTCAGGATCTGTTCCCATCTCTGAGCAGAACCATGGAAAGGCCGGCAGTGCTGGTTCCATCTCATGACAGACCCCATTGATCATAGTATTGACTATATTTATGGCAGGTATGTACAAAGCCTTCTAATCATTAACTTTTTTCTGCTTTCAGATGGAAGCGTGTGACCGGATCCATAATGTATTATTGAATATTTTGAGCAGCTTACAATGGATGACACAGGACAAATGAAATTTAAGCCAGGGGTGAATATTAAAGAGGAATGGGTCACCTGCACACACTCCTTATGTTGTGAGGCCAACCGGCTCTTGTTGGGTCTTACATGTGGATGAGATATAGGCAGAGATATATTCATGATTCCGTGTATTCGGGGATTAGTCCAGATGAATTCAGTAAACAAGCCGTTATAAGGTGAACATGGAAATATCACGCCATTCTTCATGTTTCAATGAGATGGTTTCATAACCCAACAGATGGGTCAGGCTTGGGTCTGACGGGCGTCCTGTTCATCAATAGATGTATTTAGTCATAGGGAAATGTTTTTATTGAACGGTGCCCATAATAAGTTGCTGTTATGGTCATCTAGTCATCCATGTTGTACTACAGTAGAGTTAGACCTTCCCAAGGTTGGATGTTGCTAAGAAGCTAAAGAAAAGTTGGAGTTCCTTGGGGAAAGTGGCTCAGTTATAACAAATTTGCTTCCCCACAAGTCAGTTGTTACTCATCTGTGGCTGCAAAGTTATGACAACTGCAACTCTCTTCATTCTGGGAATTGTAGTTTCACCCACAGGTTGAAGACTATAGTGAGGGTCTGAATCTGTAGTCACAAGTTGCCTCTGATCACTGAGGAGCCTATGGACATCACAACCATATTAAGCTATGTTCCCACAATGAGTTTTTTATTGTTGTAGATTTTCTGCACCTTTTAGGGTACGTTCCCATGATCCGGAGCCGCCTATGTCCCCAGCACTGCAGAGCAGCCGCGTGGCTTCCGCCATCATTTATGTAAATGAGCAGCCACAATTTTTTTTTTCACATGCAGACTTTCCTCATAGAGGTTAGGTCGATGGGGAAAGTCCACATGTAGACCCGCAAGAGAAATTAACATGCTCCGGGTCTGAAAGACACGCCCCATGTCAGTTTCCGCTGGTGATCCGCAGGTGCACAGGATCAAACCCGCAGCGGCTCCGGATCATGGGCACATATCCATAGGTAAATTAAGTTACTTACGTTTTTTTGATGCTACGCTTTTGTTTTATTTTGATATGTCATGTTTCAAACAAAGCTACGTTGTTTTTGATACTTCCTGATATTTGATGTTGACAAAACTTTATAGTCATGTACGAATTACATGCGTTTTTAGTGCGTTTCTGTGCGTTTTTTACTTGCAGATTTTCCACATCCAATGCAATTCTATGGGGAAAATCCGCACAGAAACCTTACCATACTCGGAAGAGAAATTGTAATTTTAAGGCTTTCAAACACGCACAGTAGGTCAGAAGAAAAGTACGGTTGGCAGGACATTTCCATGAATCCCATCCACTTTGCTGGAATTGTAAGATGCTGAATTTTTTACTAAGTGAAAACTCACCAAAACTCATCACTGAGTTCTCAGTAATAGTACGCTCAGTGTCCATAGGCTGCCACTGTTGCTGCATTTTGCTCGTTCATCAGGGGATCGGCAGCTTGTGTACATGGCAAAATAATCAAGAAACGAGCGTTACCCGATAATCTTACAGTGTTAATGACCCCTTAGTTTGCACAGTCTTAGAATCAGAGTGTATGATAAATTTTCCCCACTGTGTTTGCACCAATTGTATCTAGTCTAGCAATCCAAAGTCAGCCTGGACTCCAGAGTGGTACAATGTACCAAACTATTCAGGTGCATTTAGACTACATTTATTTATTTTGCTCACCTATATAGCACCATTGATTCCATAGACATCATCATCACTGTCCCCATTGGGGCTCACAATCTAAATTCCTTATCAGTATGTTTTTGGACTGTGGGAGAAAAAATATGCATACACTGGGAGAACATATAAACTTGCAGAAGTTGTCCTTGGTGGGATTTGAACCCATAATGCCAGGCTCTCAAATTAACACTGCTAACCACTGAGCCACCATGCTGCCTGATGCAAGTAAGCTTATTGGCGAACATTTAAGGGCTAATCACACTTCTCATGCGCACAGAATGATCGGTTAGACGATTGTTCAGTGCAAATAGACTCATTATTTTTGGCAGCTCATGTTCTGGTTACACAGAACAATGTGCTGCTGAGAACAATGATTTTTAAACAAGCTTGGCAGACTGCTTAAACTGGCTGATTATCAGAAATTAACCTTATTAGGAACACTCTTTCAATGTGATCGTACAGTGTAAATGCTCCCATGGAACTTTCAGCAAAGAATTCTTGAAAATGGTTACAAGTTTATGCACAAAGTATATTAGACAATTGCAGAAGTTTGTATTATACAGCGATTAAAAGGGTATTCCCATCAGTTACGGTTTATTGATAGGTATGAGTCCCACCTAAGGGACCCCCATATATTTCAAGAATGGAACTTGTGGCGCCCTGCTGCGCATTGGTGCCACAGATCCCAGAGTGGTGCATGGACGGACTTCTCCACAAGATCCCCTCATAGCATTCACACACCTCCACCTTCCACTTCAGACCACCAGAGGGAGCCCGGATAGGGATATATATACTGGAGGGTGGAGTTAGGCAGTCAGTCTGTTGAGAGGAGCTCCTGCAGAAGCTAGCCGGCAGTGGAGCTCAGTCAGTTCAGTCCAGACTCAGAGAGCTCGAGTTAGTGAGCCTAGGGCGTGCCGACGTCAAAAGAGCGGTGAAGAGTAGCGAGGCCTACTGCCCGTGTGAAGCCTAGTGAGGGCCCCGAGCGTGGCCGAAGGCGAGTGGAGTAAGCGAGCAACATAGGGGGCAGAGGAGCTTAACCAGCTCACCCCAAAAACCATTTACCGGACACCGGTTCCGCGTCTGCAGGGATTCCTTACATCCAGCAGAAACAACCGGAACCCCTGGTGAACTATATGTCCCAGGAACACAAAAGCTGATTACGTACCAGGGCCAGGAGTCACGGAGGCCCCAGAGACCAGGGAGTGTGAACTCCAACAGAAGGCCCTAGCACCAGATCAGCAGGTGCAAGACAGAGACCAAGTTAGGCCTAGCTCCAGGCAGGTCAGAAACTTATCAAGGAAAGGCAAGGAACAGGAGGCCCCACACCCGCTCACTGGGGAGAGTCCTGATATGCACCCTTCTCCCTAAAGTGCCCTGGATCGTGCCTGAAACACCACCAGTAAAGGTACTGAAGTGAACTCCGGTGTGCGTGCCAATTCTTCTATCCTTCCTTTGACCCGGCTGGGTCCCCTCTGTCCTGCATCCCAACACTTACGCTGCCCTGAGGCCCCGCTCCACCTGTGGGGAGCCGCACCAACTAAGCTGCCTGAACACCGGCCTCAGAGGACTGTTGCAGCGCTGGTGATCCTCCCCAGACACCACAGGTGGCTTCACGAACATTCCTCTTTCCCACATAACTTCCCGCTTCTTTTAAGAGTGACCCCAGGGTACGGAGCCGGCCACCGCAACATATCCCGAGATCAGGCAACAACAAGGCCTGGGCGCCGAGTCGTCCCCATTCCCTGGGCGCGTCAAACTCATCTGTCATTGCCATTAACAAAGAGGAGGGCACACATGTGGGGGTCTATCCATTCACTTCTACGGGAGTTCCAAAAATGTCTGTAAAGGGAATACCTCTATGTAAGGGATCAACAAATAACACTCTAATAGCTTTCCAATGAACAATTTATTAGAATTTGAATAATATACAAGAATAATATCTATGATTTCATTTCTGTTTCCAGTACTAGACAGGAATATGTACAGGCATAAGATGTAAAATTACACAGCACTGGAATTGCTTTCATACATTAAAATGTAAACATACGGTTAATAAATCGCTGCGGGCATCACAGGATGCACAGAGTGGCCCAGAAATGATTAATTTAAGACTCGGCTGTGCAAATCAGTGTCACCGGTTTTCCTCTTTATTTGTAGGTTGTATTTAAGACATATCGGTAACCAAACTGCTTCCAATTTTCATCTGCACACAAATATAATTCTAGTAATATGTTGTATTAAATATAAGGCTATATGGTACACTGGGTTCCTATGTAGTTGTTCTAATTTTCAACAAAGTGCAGTATATATATCTATAATATATATACTGTATATACACACACATACACACATTTATATATATATATATGTGTATATATATATATATATATATATATATATATATATATATATATATATATATATATATATATATATATATATATATATATATATATATATATATATATATATATATATATATACACACACATATATATACACACACACATACATATATACACAGTTCAGTTTTACATAGCCCGGCAGAATTTTTCCTTTCTTGGCATTGTTTCAGAGAATATGAATATAACAAAAAAACCTTTTTCTCCACTCTCCACTCTCCACTCATGGTTATTGGTTGGGTGAAGCCATTTATTGTCAAACTACTGTGTTTTCTCTTTTTAAATCTTAATGACAACCAAAAACATCCAAATGACCCTGATCAAAAGTTCACATACCCCAGTTCTTAATACCATGTATTGCCCCCTCTAACATCAATCGCTGCTTGAAGTCTGTTGTGGTAGTTGTGGATGAGGTTCTTTATTTTCTCAGATGGTAAAGCTACCCATTCTTCTTGGCAAAAAGCCTCCAGTTCCTGTAAATTCCTGGTCTGTCTAGGATGAACTGCGCACTTGAGAGCTCCCCCGAGTGGCTGAATGATATTGAGGTCAGGAGACTGAGATGGCCACTCCAGAACCCTCACTTTGTTCTGCTGTAGCCAATGACAGGTCGACTTGGCCTTGTGTCTTGGATCGTTGTCATGTTGGAATGTCCAAGTACGTCCCATGCACAGCTTCTGGGCTGATGAGTGCAAATTTGCCTCCAGTATTTGCTAATAACGTGCTACATTCACCATTCCTTCAACTTTTACCAAGTTTCCTGTGGCTTTGTAGCTCACACATCCCCAAAACATCAGCAATCCACCTCCATGCTTTACTGTAGGAATGGTGTTCCTTTCATCATAGGCCTTGTTGACTTCTTTCCAAATGTAACGTTTATGGTTGTGGCCAAAAAGTTCAATTTTGGTGTCATCACTCCAAATTACCTTGTTCCAGAAGTTTTGAGGCTTGTCTCTGTGCTGTTTGGCGTATTATAGGCGAGATACTTTGTGGCATTTGCGCAGTAATGGCTTTCTTCTGGCGACTCGACCATGCAACCCATTTTTCTTCAAGTGCCTCCTTATTGTGTATCTTGAAACAGCCACATCGAGGTTTTCAGAGAGTCCTGAATTTCAGCTGATATTATTTGTGAGTTTTTCTTAGAATTCCGAACATTTTTTGCTGGCAGCCCCTGATTTACCATTTGTTAATCACAGTTTGAACGCTGCTGACTGGCATTATCAATTCCTTGGATATTTTTTTGTATCCCTTTCCTGTCTTATACAGTTCAACTACCTTTTCCCATAGATCCGTTGAAAATTCTTTTGCTTTCTCCATGACTCACAATCCACAAACGTCAGTGGCTGGATGAAAGATGCAAGATTCTGTCTGGATCCCAGAAACTCACTCAGCTTTTATGTACACACACTGATTACAAGCAAACAGGTCACAGGTGAGGATGTGCCATTCAAACCCATTTGTGTCAAATTCTGTGCATGTTATCAGGCCAAAATCACTAGGGTATGTGAACTTTTGATGAGGATCATTTGGATGTCTTTGGTTGTCATTAAGATTTAAAAAGAGAAAACACCGTAGTTTGACAATAAATGGCTTCACCCAACCAATAACCAGGAGTGGAGAAAAAGTTTTTTGTTATCATTCATATTCTCTGAAACAAGGACAAGAAAGCAAAAATTCTGCCAGGGTATGTAAACTTTTGAGCACAACTGTATATACTATATATATATGTATATATATTCTGTATATACACAGCGGTTGAAATAAGTATTGAACGCGCCACCAGTAAATCTATTTCTAAAGGTGCTATTGACATGAAAATCTCACCAGATGTCAGTAACAACCCATCCAATTCACAAAGGCAAAGAAATCAAACCATAGATGTCCGTAAATTAAGTTATGTCTAATAATGAGAAATGGCACAGGGAAAAAGTATTGAACACACTTACTGAAATTCATTTAATACTTCGTACGAAAGCCTTTGTTGGTGATGACAGCTTAAAGACGCCTCCTGTATGGAGAAACTAGTAGCATCCATTGCTCAGGTATGATATTGGCCCATTCTTTCACACAAACACTCTTTAAATCCTGAAGGCTCCGTGGGCTCATTCTATGAACTCTGAGCTTTAATTCCTTTTATACATTTTCTATTGGATTCCGGTGATTGGCTGGGCCATTCTAGCAGCTTTATTTCCTTTCTCTAAAACAAATTGAGAGTTTCCTTGCCTGTGTGCTTGGGATCATTGTCCTGCTGAACTGTCTACCTTCGTTTCATCATCATCCTGGTAGATGGCAGCAGATTTTTTTCAAGAATGTCTCGGTACATTTGTCCATTCTTCCTTCTTACAATTATATGAAATTTGCCAGTGCCGTATGCTCAAGAACAGCCCCACACCATGATGTTCCCACCTCCAAACTTCACTTTTGGCATGGTGTTGGTGATATGCAGTGCCTTTTGGCCTCCAAACATGGTGTGTATTATGACATCCAAAGAGTTCAAAATTGGTCTCATCTGACCAGAACCTTCAGCAGTTTAGAAATTCTTCTGTAACTAATGCCATCAGTATGTTTTGCTATCATATGGTTGCAAAGGTCTTGAAACAGCTCACTGGTTTTACCCATCATAAGACCTTTTTTGCGCGGCACCTTGTAATGAGACACCTTTTTATAGGCCATCAGTTGAACCATCTGATATTATTTTTCACTAAATGGTGGGATTGCTTTCTTATTACTGATAGATTTAAGCTGCTGTCAAGACTTTCCATGGCTTTTTGCACCTTTCTTTCTTCATGTGTTCAATAATTTTTCCGTGTCATTTCTCATTATTGCACAGCTTCATTTATGGACATCTGTTGAGACTTTCATGTCCGTAGCACCTTTATAAATAAATTCACTTATAAAATTGATGACGTGTTCAATACTTATTTCACCCGCTGTGAGTGTATAACATACTGCATATATTATATATATATAATTTTTATTTCTTTTTCTAAGGCTGCACCTTTCACTGAGATGAATAAAAAAAACTCTTAGATGAGAAGTTTGCATTTGCCTTGTGTACAACAGGGTTGCGACATACACAAGACCTACAGAGGTGGAGTATGATAAAGTCAATTCTAAATTCTCCATAGCTTATAATAGAAAGAACAGCAGTAGAATTTAAACCTAAGACTATGGACATGATCCATAATTTGCAATATATTTAAATTTCCTTTTTTTGTCTTACAGTGTTCGCTGACATTTTGTGCAACAAATTATTCCAAATGGTTCACTTGTTTTGTGAATTTGGTGCAAAATAAAAAATGCTCTTATTTTTGTCGTTAAGGATTTTTTTTACGACTATCTAGCACCAAAAGTCTCAAATCCTTTAAAAAGTCACAAAAATGCATCAAATTAAAACCACTTCCAGAAATTTTACTCCAGGCATGGACTAGAATGAGATGCGCTAAAAAAACACCAACATTTGGTTGAAGTCACATTTCATGAATCTGTCTAATACATCTGGATAAGCAAAGTTGTAGAGGAAAAAAAAAGACTGAAAAAAGAAAGACGAATTAAAAAGTGGCGCAAAATGTACAGAGAATAAAGCGCAAATACTAAAGCCACTAAAGAGAAGCAAATTACTTTAGAAGACTGGAGGAACGGCAATGATGAATCGGGAGCAAGGATAGTGATAGGTACATTATTTGAGTAGATATGGGTTTGGGTGTTAATACCCTTTAGACTGGTACTAAGCATAAACTTGACATATCTTGGCAAAGCAGTAAGATGGGGGTCATTGTATACAGCTTAATAGAAATAATCTGAATACTTCACAGTATCAGTAGCCACATATACCAACATAATGTCCATTTATAGATAGGGTGGAAGATTAATGCTCCGTCACATATGAAATAATAAAACAAAAAACGAATGAAACCACGTTTGCAGAAGAGCTTGAAACATATGAAAGAGATTGTATCTAAAAGCATCTAAACCTAAAAAAAAGAAGGAAAAAAAAAAGGTTGGATGTAAACTACTTTTTCAGTATCCGCGATACTAATGTTGCATTTAGTCATGCTGGACATCCTTGAAGTTCACAATCAGAATATGAGAAGAGGAGACGGGCTCTTCATATGGACTAAAGGATATCCGTCTTGCAGTGGTGGCCAAGGGTTTAGAATAAGGGGTCGAGGGTAAGATTTGTGAGTTCTATACTAGGCCTTCATCAATCATAAGAAAACGAAATCATCCTGGTGTAATCCCTTAGTACTCTGACACCTTCTTGTTCATGGAACATTACTGTAACCAGACCTCGATACCAAAGGGCAGATGAACTTCTGCAGACAACTGTCTCAACGATGTAAAGTTCAGTTCTTTCCCAATGTCAAATTCTGTTGGGAGAGGGAAACAGGAAAAACACAATTGGTGGCCAAGCTTCTTCCTCCAAGCCGGTGAATTTCCAGAGGAACCATGCAGAATACTGTGGCTGTAGTCATTATCGCTAAACCAGTTGCGCATCTACAGCCCAAAGCTTTGGCAGGACATGCCAACAAGAAGCAGAAGCCACACAAAGCAGATATCAATGAGCAATCATTGTGTTTAATTCTTGGATTGTGTTGTGATTGAGGATTAATTACATAAGTCTCATTATAACCATCAGAGCTCCATTTTTTTGATACAGAGTTACAAATCCTCTCCATAGACACAGGAAGAAATGATACAATATAGGCTTCCTCCTCCTGCCACCACTAAAGTAAAGGGGGATTTATGATTACTGTTAAAGGGAATATGTCACCAGGTTTTCCCAATGTAAACTACAGCCACCACCTTTAAGGACTCTTTTACAGTATTCTAGTAATCGGTAAATCCCACACACCCATTGCATAACACAAAAAATACCTTTTAGAATCCCCCCATAAGGCGCCATCTGATCCAATGGGCGTCTCTGGTCTTGCTTTGGCACCTCCTCTTTTCCCACAATCACCGTCCTCCTGCTTACTTCATGTGGATGACATGTCCTACGTCATCTACACAGTGTCACCTAATCTCGCTCCTGCGCAGATGTATTCTGCTATGTCCTGCTGAGGTCAGAGAAAAGCACTGTAATGCGCATGCGTCGGGAGAGGCCAAAGAGTGCCGATGACCCAGAAGGAAAGTGGCGCATGCGCATTACAGTACGAAGTACGCCTGAGCAGGAGTTCGATTGTGGGACACTGTGTGAATGACGTAGGATGCGTCAACCACATGAAGCAAAGTGGGAGGACGGCGACAGTGGGGATAGAGGAGTCGCCAAAGCTAGACCAATGGACCCGATTGTGCTGTATGGGGGGATTAAAAAGTTTTTTTGTGCTTTGTGGAGGGAATTGGGGACTTTATACAGCGTACTGGAATACGGTAAAAGAGGCCTTAAAGGTGGTGGCTCTAGCTTATATTGGGAAAACTTGGTGACAGGTTCTCTTTAAAGGCTTGTTCACATATAATAGGGGGATAACTTACTAATCGCTGGGGGTTCTACCACTTGGACATCCAGCAATCTTAAGAATGGGACCAGAATTTATTAGATGAGTAATGGCTCTTTGTAGACCATGGTGCCACAAGTTTTTTCTGCAGATGTCCGCACCAAAACATGCAATAGAAATCTGTTTTGACTATTGGGCTTTTGCTGTGGGGGAGGGGAAAAAGATTTAGCTGCGTTTCACTTTTTTCTTATGTGGTTTTGGTACAAATTTGAAGTGGGGGGTTTTAAGAGTTTTTAGTGCAGAAATACAAGGATTTTGCACATAAAAATGCAACTGCATTTTTTACATGCGTTTTTCAGGGTATGGGAAAAGATGTACCAAAAATGGAGAGTTCAACAATATCTTTAAACTCCCTGAGGGCATGAGTTTTCTTGCGATCACATAGACTTTGAACTCTTGAATGCAGCAGATTCACTGCACAAAAAACAGCATTTACATTACATGGAAACATGGCATTATTTTATGGCATTTTACCCCTTTGGTATAATTTTTTTGTGATTACAGAATAAAACTATGCTATAAATCATTGTTCTACCTTGCGGATATTGCATACACAAGGTATCGTAAATGGTTTGAATAGCAGATTTTTCAGTTTCAGAGTCGTTTCTGTTTGTTATTAAGTATCTCACATTTCCCAAGGGGGTTTATAGCCATGCAGGTGAGATCTCCAAACATGAAGCTAGAAGATCAGCCGTTCTTTTTTTTTTTGCTGCAAAGCAGAAAGCGCTTCTTATCTCCACGACCCCAAGAAAGCATGGAAGCAGTCACCATAGAAAATCATGCTCTGACCACTCACATTCTTTCCTTTGTATGATACCAACGTCAAGACTTATTACTGTAATGGAAAAAGGAAGATATAGACTCAGACGGAGAAGGAGCTTAATGCACAGCGTTTTTTTTGTATACAAGAAAAATTAGGATCAATGTTTTTTATTCGATTTTCATCTCTTTTTTGGGCCATCAGTGAAGCATCTGTTTGTCTTGTATGCACTGACCCTTTGATTTGAATGAACAATTTTGATTCACACGTTGGATCAAAATCAGATATCTCTCCAATATTTTTGCCAGCAGGCTGCTAAAAAGAGGACATTTAAACATGCCCATAGACTATACTGGGTATGGGTCTTTGAAAAATATAGATAGATCACGTACATGAAGCGAAGCATAGTCGTGAGAATGGGGCCTAAGTAAGGCAAACTGTATACATCCACTGAGTAGGATTGAAGAAGTATATACTTTCAATTAAGCACTAACCATGACAAATTTCTTAAACCATTGAATGTCGATTTGTATAATATCTTTATAATGGCCAGAGCTCTTTTTCTGATGCAAATTCAAAATCTGTGATAGAACTGAAAGATAAATTTCTGTATTCAACAGCTGCCACTAGAGGGAGCTCATGAGATAACCGCCTACTGGACATATTAATAGGGTATTCCCTTCTCGTACATTTATCCCATATCCACAGGGTATATGTATAGCAGATGTGGGTCCCATTAATGAGACCTTTATCTGTCTAGAGAACGAGGGCTTCATGCCTAACACTATTAGTGGAGTGGTGGTCATATTTCCCATATGTATGTGTGCCTCTCTCCTTTAATTTATATGGGAATTGCCATCACCTCTCCAACGACAGCTGTGCATGATGGAGCCCAGTTTTTAGGATAGATCCCACCAATGGGACAAACCTCTATTAAACATTGATGGCATATCCATAATGATCTCTGTAAAAAGCCATTGAAATAAATGGCGCTCTATAAGCAAGTAAAATAAATATCCAGAGGATGTGTCATAAATATACAAAAATGGGAACGCACCTTAAAGATAACCGGTCACCATGAAATTGCAATCCAATCTGCAGGCACCATGTTATAGAGCAGGAGAAGCTGAGCAGACTGATATATAGTTCTGTGGTATGACCTGTGTTTTATTCATTTAATCCTCCACTCTTTCTTGGATTTTCAGTCCAGTGAGCGGTCCTATCCATGATTGATAGCTATCGTTGTATTGACTTTTACATATAGATTGCTGTCAGTCACTGAGGGGGTCGCCCACTGGACTGAAAATCCAAGAAACGGCAGAGGATTAAACAAAACACAGGTTATATTAAATCTTTTGTCACAATCTGATATATCAATATATACAGTACAGACCAAAAGTTTGGACACACCTTCTCATTTAAAGATTTTTCTGTATTTTCATGACTATGAAAATTGTACATTCACACTGAAGGCATCAAAACTATGAATTAACACATGTGGAATTATATACTTAACAAAAAAGTGTGAAACAACTGAAAATATGTCTTATATTCTACGTTCTTCAAAGTAGCCACCTTTTGCTTTGATGACTGCTTTGCACACTCTTGGCATTCTCTTGATGAGCTTCAAGTGGTAGTCACCAGAAATGGTCTTCACTTCACAGGTGTGCCCTGTCAGGTTTAATAAGTGGGATTTCTTGCCTTATAAATGGGGTTGGGACCATCAGTTGTGTTGTGCAGAAGTCTGGTGGATACACAGCTGATAGTCCTACTGAATAGACTGTTAGAATTTGTATTATGGCAAGAAAAAAGCAGCAAAGTAAAGAAAAACGAATGGCCATCATTACATTAAGAAATGAAGGTCAGTCAGTGCAAAAAATTGGGCAAACTTTGAAACTGTCCCCAAATGCAGTTGCAAAAACCATCAAGCGCTACAAAGAAACTGGCTCACATGAGGACCGCCCCAGGAAAGGAAGACCAAGAGTCACCTCTGCTTCTGAGGATAAGTTTATCCGAGTCACCAGACTCAGAAATCGCAGGTTAACAGCAGCTCAGATTAGAGACCAGGTCAATGCCACACAGAGTTCTAGCAGCAGACACATCTCTTCAACAACTGTTAAGAGGAGACTTTGTGCAGCAGGCCTTCATGGTAAAATAGCTGCTAGGAAACCACTGCTAAGGACAGGCAACAAGCAGAAGAGACTTGTTTGGGCTAAAGAACACAAGGAATGGACATTAGACCAGTGGACATCTGTGCTTTGGTCTGATGAGTCCAAATTTGAGATCTTTGGTTCCAACCACCGTGTCTTTGAGCGACGCAGAAAAGGTGAACGGATGGACTCTACATGCCTGGTTCCCACCGTGAAGCATGGAGGAGGAGGTGTGATGGTGTGGGGGTGCTTTGCTGGTGACACTGTTGGGGATTTATTCAAAATTGAAGGCATACTGAACCAGCATGGCTACCACAGCATCTTGCAGCGGCATGCTATTCCATTCGGTTTGCGTTTAGTTGGACCATCATTTATTTTTCAACAGGACAGTGACCCCAAACACACATTCAGGCTGTGTAAGGGCTATTTGACCAAGAAGGAGAGTGATGGGGGGCTACGCCAGATGACCTGGCCTCCAGAGTCACCAGACCTGAACCTAATCGAGATGGTTTGGGGTGAGCTGGACCACAGAGTGAAGGCAAAAGGGCCAACAAGTGCTAAGCATCTCTGGGAACTCCTTCAAGATTGTTGGAAGACCATTTCCGGTGACTACCTCTTGAAGCTCATCAAGAGAATGTCAAGAGTGTGCAAAGCAGTCATCAAAGAAAAAGGTGGCTACTTTGAAGAACCTAGAATATAAGACATATTTTCAGTTGTTTCACACTTTTTTGTTAAGTATATAATTCCACATGTGTTAATTCATAGTTTTGATGCCTTCAGTGTGAATGTACAATTTTCATAGTCATGAAAATACAGAAAAATCTTTAAATGAGAATGTGTGTCCAAACTTTTGGTCTGTACTGTATAAATATCAATATATATCAATATATCAATCTGACCAGCTCCCCCTGCTCTATAACATGGTGCCCGCAGATTGTATTGCATTTTCATGGTGACAGCTTCCCTTTAAACTTTAATAATAGGATATGCTGTTAGTTCCCACTAGTGGTGGCTGCTGGCACGCAGAATACTATATTTTAACTTTTTGTCTATCCAGGGGATTTGGAGCTATGTTTCATAGAAATTGAGCTTTAACCCCTATAAAGCCTTATTAACAAATGAAGCAGCAAATAATCTTTGATCTAAAAAATACATGACATCAAAATGCCCCTTCAGTGCGCTCTGCATTCTCTCCATTAGTTAATATTGCAGGAGGAAAAGCAGCTGCCTTCAAGAATAAGCTTTCTCTATATATATTATACATTTTCTCCAGATGCCGGAGAAGTATAGCGCTTTCTGACAAATCAAGTCACTGCCATGCAATATATGTTAGGGGAGGCTTTAAAGATATTGCATGGTAAACAAATGACTTGGTCCTCCATATCTTGGCAAGAATTGTTCCATCAAATTCTGTATATAAATTTATGACAGCTGTCAAAATATATCAATATATAAAAAATAATAAATTAGAAATAAATTAGATTTCCTTTATAAAGTCACCTAAGGGCGCATGTTTTATAAATACGTATGTTACATAAATGCTAGATGTCACATTCAAGGGGAGAAATGAAGAGTTGAGAAAACGTATTTTTAACATTAATCACATTAATAAAATAAATATCCATTATATTAATTATAAATTGTTCCTTTCTGTCCACTGCCTATAGCACCCCTAGTAGTCATGGTCATTTTAGACAGAAACAGACTTTTCCCTCCATGCACTTTCTACAGTTGACTGCCTGATATAGAGAGGAAACCCTCCCCAAATTTCTTCAAGTATGAAGCTACACATCTGTCTCCCTTACATCATCTCCACTGCTGCGTGAAAATCTGTTAGTTGAACGTGGACGCTGACTTCCATTTGCTCCTTCATCATCAAGATATTGTCCATAGGCAATGTTTATTCTGTCTGCTACCAAACCTTCTTTCTCTGGAGGGTCCTCAACAGCGGAGTCAAAATCCTTACTGTGACGGTAGATGTAGGACGCATGCTTTACCGAACGCTTTAGGAGGTGCCTACGGAAAGCCCTCTGGATTTTGATGGCACAAACTTCTTCTTGTTTCCTTTTTAAAGTTGTTGTGATAGGTTCATAAGACACTTTGGAAGGGTTGGCTGCCATAAATTTTTCTTCCATCGAGGCTTTTAGAGCGTCCATTTCTCCGGAGTCTCCCAATACTTCTTTAGTCAATGCAAACAAAATGTCCAAGCAATGTATCTTATCTCCAACGACCATTGGGAGGTCCAAAGTAATCAACTTTATTTTGTTGGGTTTCTGAATTCGTAACGGATCCTGTAAGGTGTCTACAAAGTCTGACATTCTGCTGTATGCAATAAATTGAGTTGCATCAGGATCGAATTTCTCCCAAGTTTCATAAAACATCTCAAAATCGTCCTCACATAAGGGCTCACCGCTTTCTTCTGTGGCCACGTTAAAGTTCTCCAGGATAATAGCAATGTACATATTGATTACAATCAAAAAAGAAATAATGATATAGCTACAGAAAAAAACAATTCCTATGGCTGGATTTCCACAGTTTCCTTGCACAGCAGTTCCTGGATTCTCTATATGAGGGTCACAGTCCGGTGGGCCACTGTTTAGAATTGGATTTAAAAGCCCATCCCATCCAGCCGAGGTGGTAATTTCAAACAAGCAAATAATACTATTCCCAAACGTCTCAAAGTTAAACATGTCATCAATGCCAGATTCCTTCTTCACATAGGCAAAATTAGACATCCCAAATATCGAGAAAATGAACATAACTAAGAACAAGAGGAGACCAATATTGAAGAGGGCCGGGAGAGACATCATAAGGGCAAAAAGAAGCGTCCGAATTCCTTTAGCTCCTTTAATGAGCCGAAGAACCCTCCCAATTCTTGCAAGTCGGATCACTCTGAAAAGTGTGGGTGACACAAAGTACTCCGCTATGAGATCTGAGAGAACAATACCTAAAAAAAACAAGCAAAAAAGTCACGAGAAGGGCAATGAATACTGAATCTATTAATTAGGAGGCATTTTAAAATATGACTCGGATTTATTATAAAATATCGAGCCTAATAATATTGTTTTATTTTTCGTTTACCAGTGGTGTTGTCCACCTTTAACATTTTTTTTTTCTAGGGGTCAGAACGGCATAAAAAAAAACAAAATAAATATTAATCTCTGCTGCTTTTGTTTTACACTCCTGGATCCCTTACTGGTCTCTACTTCTTGGTCACTCCTCACAGTCTGAAAATTACTTCTGAGCCAATCACTGGCCATAGCAGAAGACCCCTTCTAAGCCAGTGATTGGTTGAAGCGGTCACATGTCTCTTTTTCAGGATGTCATTGCTCAGGAGGGACTAGGAAGCAAAGAAAGCTCAAATATGGTTTTATCCGATTAACTGTACATTAAAACCAAGACCAAGAGAAATGTTGTGCAGAATTGAAGCGGTTTTCCTTGTGCTGCTGGCAGAATCCCACGAATGGACTCAAGAGATAAAGAAGTTTAAGATACAATATTTATTGGACAGTTATAAGCCTACGCATTTCAAAGTTATCCAACTTCCTCTTCCTGTGGTCATGTCCTGAAGAAGTTGAATAACTTCGACACGCATAGACATTATAACCGACCAATAAATATTGTATCTTAAACTTCTTCATCTCTTGAGTCCATTTGTGGGATTCTGACAGCAGTGCAAGGAAAACCGCTTCAATTCTGCACAGCAGGATGTCATTGCTACACCAAGAAGTAGAGACCGGTAAGGGAACAGGCAGCACTGGAACAAAAGAGGCATGGGATGGGATCAGTGAAATTTTGATTTTTTTTACCCATTCTGAGCTTTTTCCTTTAGGCAAAGCCAAAAAAATGTGATATAAGGGCAGTACTCGACATAAGGATTTAAACAACACCAAACAGAGAATCCATTGGGTCATGTGCTGCTCACTGTTCTTCTTGGAATCAGACTGTATTTCTACAATTATAATTTACGTACTGACACTTACCAGCTATAGAAATGATGACCACCACAAAGTCAAAAATATTCCATCCAACCGTGAAGAAGTAATACCTCAGAGCAAACATTTTGAGGAAGCACTCCGTAGTGAAGATGACGATGAACACAAGGTTGATTTGGAAGAGAATATTCACTTTCTCGTCACTTTGGTCATCTGTCTCAATCATCATTGTAATCATGTTAAGGCAAATCAAGATCATAATAAAGATGTCGAACGCTTGCTTGGAGATAAAATCAAAGACAACTCCTTGGATCGGATTCTTTATCGTGTACAAGCATGGCATGGCAAAAGGTATAAAAAAAAGTAAAGGAAATCAGTTAGCAGTATAAAAAAACAACATAATTTTTGCTGAAACATTACTTGTCTTATTTCCTATATGTTGTTTGTTACATATAAAGAAGTGGAATAAATTATGTAATATACAATGATCATACAAAGTAGTCAACGTAGTAGTGGAACTAATGCTATAAAAGCTGCTACAAGGTCTATTATCAAAAAGGTTCAGGGTTCATCAGCAGCAACCCCTAAAGGGGATCACCCATAATATTAAGTGATTGCAATTAGAGTGGGATATGCCATCATCTACTGTAGTTCAGAATGAAGGAGCAAAAGCACAGGTTTAACGTCAATCACAATATTTCTCTATAAATTTTGTGGTCCCCCATAAAGATATTTCAGCACACTCTTCTACATAAAAGATATGTTCCTAAATAGATAAATAAACTCTGATATTCCCAATTACGGGTTTATTTATTTTGAGATTCTCACCTATTATTCAAGACAGAGTATCTTGGCTTGTCACTGAATAACATAAATGGCCTTATAGATGTGTAACAAACGTGTATCAAATTTAGCCCCAACATTCGCACATCCTTTAGTTAACTTATTTGTTTGGGATCTGTCTAATAGAATGACATTATCCCAAACAGTCCACTCCATTAATATGAGTGCCTGTGAGGATCTATTTTACCTCCGGTCTAGGAATTGGTTTCACCGGCTTCTTTGAACCCAGTTTTTTCATGGCATTGTAGTATTTTTTCTGCTCCTCAGTCATGAAGATATCTTTTCCTCCAAAGTATAAGAGAAAGACATGTTCGTTATTTGCAGTGTCATACACTCGCATTAAAGACTCATTGAAACCTCAGTGGGTTTTTTAATATGCAGAAAACGGTCCAAGTTTCATCACTGATTTTGACCTGATTTTCATCAGAGGTTGGCCACTGTGCTAGTTTTTGCCATCAGAGTTTCGTCACATAGCACAAGCATCCAAGTAATTGCTGATTTTTTCACAAAACCATAGACTTTGGCGACTTTATTCGGATCAATATTGGACAAGTCTCCATGCTTCTGTGTGGACTACTCAGTCCAAGGAAAAAACTGGATATGTGAAATACCCCACAGACTATCATAGGTACGATCCATAAGAAACATGGACATCCCTCATATAAGAAAAAGCTGACATGTGAAGGAGCCCTAATGATACATTTAGACTTCAACCCATTGGTGCACCTTAAAGAGCAATAATCAACTACAAGTCATCCGATGCTTGCTTACTAGACTGTTTACAGACACCATCAAACAATGATGGGGACAGAACGATTGTTAATATGATCGTTCTGCCCTGATAGAGCAACATATTATCGGCAGTACATCTCCTGTGTACATCGGGCGATGTGCTGCCAATAACAATCATTTTTTTTGCCAGCATAAATGATCTGATTACCCAACCAATGAGCATTTTGCACAGGCGGATAATCAGGAACAAGCATTCCTACAATCCGATTGGTCTAAATACACCGTTATCCAATGATCATACACTGTTTACTATGAATTGTAAATGACCTTGAGACCGCGTTGGTACTTTTCCATTTCTAAAATACTTATCTTTTTCTTTTGCTGATTGAAATTGTCTATGATAACACCAATGAAAAGATTTAATGTGAAGAAGGCACCGAATATGATGAATATCACAAAGTACAAGTACATGTACAAGTTGATTTCATAGACAGGTTGGTCCTCAATCTTTAAAACAGAAGGGAAAAAAAATCACAGTGACTACTTAAAAACATATATATATTATATTTGTATATATGTATGTGTGTACAGTGTATATAATATATATTACATATATATTTTATTTATTTGTTTTTTTTTGGTGCATTATATTTATCTACGACATAAAACATAATTGTAACTAGGTCATCTTTCATCCTGGGAAAAGATTCAGTTTTCTGCCTGATCCTGTGCCTAATAAAACTGACCAATACAGTCTAAGCTAATGGCGCACACAGGTCATGTTTTTCACCAGACCCTAACCCCCCAACCCAAGTCATAACTCCCTATATGGGATGTGAGAGACACAGACTAATAGTAAGAAACCTACTTATAGAGAGATAATACATCTACTTACTTTCCTCGAGTCCACAGCTGCATACATGATATCCATCCAACCTTTAAATGTTGCCTATACATGAAAAACAAAAATACACTGCTCAAAAAAATAAAGGGAACACTTAAATAACAGAATATAACTCCAAGTAAATCAAACTTCTGTGAAATCAAACTGTCCACTTAGGAAGCAGCACTGATTGACAATCAATTTCACATGCTGTTGTGCAAATGGAATAATAATAATAATAATAATAATAATAATAATATAATAATAATTTTTTTATTTATATAGCGCCAACATATTCCGCAGCACTTTACAATTAAGCGGGGACATGTACAAACAATAAATTCAATACAAGGTAAGACAGTTTAACAGTTACATCAGGAGTGAGGTCCCTGCTCGCAAGCTTACATTCTACAAGGAAATGGGGGGACACAATAGGTGGAAAGTGCTTGTTATTTCAGGTCAGGCAATTATAATAAGTCGGGATTATCATATAAAGCTGTATGATCCGGTCATCAGCCTGTATGTTCAAGTGCAATACTCAATTACCGAGTGCAGTTATCGTGTGCATGGAGGGTGTAGAAACAGATGAACAGTAGGGGGCAGATTCTGAATAGTATTTAGGAGGGAACAGGGGAAAGTTAGTTTACTGGGTATTTGAGATGGTAGGCTTGTTTAAAGAGATGGGTTTTTAAAGCGCGCTTGAAGACATCGGGGCTAGGCATCAATCGGATCGTCTGGGGTAGAGCATTCCAGAGAACTGGCGCAGCACGAGAGAAGTCTTGGAGACGGAGGTGCGAGGTTCGGATTATGGGGGATGTTAGTCTTAGGTCATTTGTGGAACGGAGGGCACTTGTAGGACGATAGACTGAGATGAGAGAGGAGATATAAGGTGGTGCAGAACTGTGGAGAGTTTTGTGGGTGAGAGCAATGAGTTTATATTGGACCCTGTAGCGAATGGGTAACCAGTGTAATGACTGGCACAAGGTGGAGGCATCGGTGAAGCGGCTGGACAGAAATACGACCCTGGCTGCCGCATTCAGGATAGATTGGAGACGGGAAATTTTGGTAAGAGGGAGACCGATCAGAAGAGAGTTGCAGTAGTCCAGACGAGAGTGAATAAGAGCAACAGTAAGAGTTTTAGCAGTTTCCAAAGTGAGAAAAGATCGGATTCTGGAGATGTTTTTAAGATGCAGGTGACAAGAGCGAGTGAGTAATCGGATATAGGGAGTAAAGGAAAGGTTAGTGTCGAATATGACCCCAAGGCAGCGGGCGTGCTGCTTGGGAGTTATGGTCGACCCCTCCAAGGTAATTTCGATGTTAGGTAGTGTTAGGTTAGTAGAGGGGGGAAACACAAGAAGTTCAGTTTTGGAGAGATTCAGTTTAAGATAGAGGGAGGACATGATGCTAGACACAGCAGACAAACAATCCTTGGTATTTTGTATTAGGGTAGGGGTGATGTCAGGGGAAGAAGTGTATAATTGGGTGTCGTCAGCATAGAGATGATACTGGAACCCAAATAGACAATAGATGGAAATTATTGGCAATTATCAAGGCACCCTCAATAAAGGAGTGGTTCAGCAGGTGGGGACCACAGACCACATCTCAGTACCAATGCTTTCTGGCTGATGTTTTGGTCACTTTTGAATGTTGGTTGTGCTTTTGTGGCGCCCTGCTGCGCATTGGTGCCACAGATCCTAGAGGGGTGCATGGACAGATTCCTCCACAAGAGGCCCTGATAGCATACACACACCTCCACCTTCCACCTCAGACCACCAGAGGGAGCCCGGATAGGAATATAAAAAGGGGAGGTGGAGCTAGGCAGTCAGTCTAAGTCTGGAGTCCACAGAGAGTGAAGCCTGTGAGAAAGGCAGTCCAGCTCAGACTCAGGGAGCTCAGATTAGTGAGCCTAAGGCGTGCTGACGCCATAAGAGCAGTGAAGAGTAGCGAGTCCTGCTGCCAGTGTGAAGCCTAGTGAGGGCCCCGAGTGCGGCCGAAGGCAAGTGGAGTAAGCGAGCTACATAGGGGGCAGAGGAGCTTAACCAGCTCACCCCACAACCATTTACCGGACACCGGATCCGCGTCTGCAGGGATCTCTACGACCAGCAGAAACTACCGGAACCCCTGGTGAACTACATGTCCCAGGAACACCAAAAGCTGACTGATATACCAGGGTCAGGAGTCACTGAGGCCTAAGAGACCAGGGAGTGTGGCCCTACCACCAGGTCAGCCGGTGCAAGACAGAGACCAAGTTATGCCTAGCTCCAGGCAGGTCATAAACTTATCAGGAAAAGGCAAGAAACAGGAGGCCCTACACCCGCTCACTGGGGAGAGTCCCGATATGCACCCTTCACCCTACAGTGCCCTGGATCGTGCCTGAACCACCACCAGTAAAGGTACTGAAGTGAATTGTTGTGAGTGTGCCTATTCTTCTTCCGACCCAGCTGGGTCCCCTCTGTCCTGCATCCCTTCTCTTACGCTGCCCTGAGGCCCCGCTCCACCTGTGGGGAGCCGCACCAACTAAGCTGCCTGACCACCGGCCTCAGAGGACTGTAGCAGCGCTGGTGATCCTCACCAGACACCACGGGTGGTGTCACGAACTTTTCCTATCCCATACACCTTTCCCCCATTCCTTGCTTTTAAAAGTGACCCCAGGGTACGGGCCCGGGAGCCGACCACTGCGACATCCCCATAAACCAAAACAGCAAGGCCCGGGCGCTGAATCCCCATCCCTTGGGCGCGTCACTTTCACACTCGTGGTAGCATGAGACTCTACAACCCACAGAAGTTGCTCAGGTAGTGCAGCTCATCCAGGATGGCACATCAATGCGAGCTGTGGCAAGAAGGTTTGCTGTGTCTGTCAGCGTAGTGTCCAGAGGCTGGAGGCGCTACCAGGAGACAGGCCAGTACACCAGGAGACGTGGAGGGGGCCGTACGAGGGCAACAACCCAGCAACAGGACCGCTACCTCCGCCTTTGTGCAAAGAGGATCAGGAGAAGCACTGCCAGAGCCCTGCAAAATGACCTCCAGCAGGCCACAAATGTGCATGTGTCTGCACAAACGGTTAGAAACCGACTCCATGAGGGTGGTATGAGGGTCCGACGTCCACAGATGGGGGTTGTGCTCACAGCCCAACACCGTACAGGACGCTTTGCATTTGCCACAGCACACCAGGATTGGTAAAGTCGCCACTGGTGCCCTGTGCTCTTCACAGATGAAAGCAGGTTCACACTGAGCACATGTGACAGACGTGACAGAGTCTGGAGACGCCGTGGAGAGCGATCTACTGCCTGCAACATCCTTCAGCATGACTGGTTTGCAGTGGGTCAATAATGGTGTGGGGTGGCATTTCTTCGGAGGGCCGCACAGCCCTCCATTCCATGTGCTCGCCAGAGGTAGCCTGACTGCCATTAGGTACCGAGATGAGATCCTCAGAACCCTTGTGAGACCATATGCTGGTGTGGTTGGCCCTGGGTTCCTCCTAATGCAGGACAATGCCAGACCTCATGTGGCTGGAGTGTGTCAACAGTTCCTGCAAGATGAAGGCATTGAAGCTATGGACTGGCCCGCCAGTTCCCCAGACCTGAATCCGATTGAGCACATCTGGGACATCATGTCTCGCTCCATCCACCAATGTCACGTTGCACCACAGACTGTCCAGGAGTTGGCGGATGCTTTAGTCCAGATCTGGGAGAAGATCCCACAGGAGACCATCCGCAACCTCATCAGGAGCATGCCCAGGCGTTGTAGGGAGGTCATACAGATTACATCAAAGTTGGATCAGCCTGAAGTGTGTTTTTCCACTTTAATTTTGGGGGCGACTCCAAATCCAGGCCTCCATTGGTTAATAAATTTGATTTCCATTGATGATTTTTGTGTGATTTTGTTGTCAGCACATTCAACTTTGTACAGAACAAAGTATTCAATGAGAATATTTCATTCATTCCAGGGGCGGAACTACCGCCCGTGCAGCCGGTTCATTGAACGGGGGCCCCGAGGGAGAGGGGGCCCCTCCAGCCTCCAGCAGGGCCGCCATCAGGGCATGACTGCCCTGACTCCAGTATGGGGCCCAGCCGGTAGGGGCCCCCTTGGGGGCCCCCCTCTTGTGCGTCTCTCTCCTCATGGGGCCCCCGGCCCCATGCTAAGCGCCGGGTCCGGGACATCTTAGCGCTGCGCTGCTGCGGCAGCGCTTTAATGATTCCCCTGACTTCCGGTCATGTGACGGCGCCGTCACATGACCGGAAGTCAGGAGAACCTGGTGTCAGCGATTTGGACGAGCGCCAGGGTTCTGCAGGGATCGCATGGGGGTAAGTATAACAAGTTTTTTTTTTTTTTTAAATACAATTTACTAGGAGTGGGGGGAATGGGAGATGCACATGTGGTGGAGGGGGATGAGAGAGGTGCACATGTGGGGGAGGGGGATGAGAGAGGTGCACATGTGGGGGGAGGGGAATGAGAGAGGTGCACATGTGGGGGAGGGGGATGAGAGAGGTGCACATGTGGGGGAGGGGAATGAGAGAGGTGCACATGTGGGGGAGGGGAATGAGAGAGGTGCACATGTGGTGGAGGGGGATGAGAGAGGTGCACATGTGGGGGAGGGGGATGAGAGAGGTGCACATGTGGGGGAGGGGGATGAGAGAGGTGCACATGTGGGGGAGGGGAATGAGAGAGGTGCACATGTGGAGGGGGATGAGAGAGGTGCACATGTGGGGGAGGGGGATGAGAGAGGTGCACATGTGGGGGAGGGGGATGAGAGAGGTGCACATGTGGGGGAGGGGGATGAGAGAGGTGCACATGTGGGGGAGGGGAATGAGAGGTGCACATGTCGGGGAGGGGGATGAGAGAGGTGCACATGTGGGGGAGGGTGATGAGAGAGGTGCACATGTGGGGGAGGGGGATGAGAGAGGTGCACATGTGGGGGAGGGGGATGAGAGAGGTGCACATGTGGGGGAGGGGAATGAGAGGTGCACATGTGGGGGAGGGGGATGAGAGAGGTGCACATGTGGGGGAGGGGAATGAGAGAGGTGCACATGTGGTGGAGGGGGATGAGAGAGGTGCACATGTGGTGGAGGGGGATGAGAGAGCTGCACATGTGGGGGAGGGGGATGAGAGAGGTGCACATGTGGGGGAGGGGGATGAGAGAGGTGCACATGTGGGGGAGGGGGATGAGAGAGGTGCACATGTGGGGGAGGGGGATGAGAGAGGTGCACATGTGGGGGAGGGGAATGAGAGAGGTGCACATGTGGGGGAGGGGGATGAGAGAGGTGCACATGTGGGGGAGGGGAATGAGAGAGGTGCACATGTGGGGGAGGGGAATGAGAGAGGTGCACATGTGGTGGAGGGGGATGAGAGAGGTGCACATGTGGGGGAGGGGGATGAGAGATGTGCACATGTGGGGGAGGGGGATGAGAGAGGGGCACATGGGGGGGATGAGAGAGGGGCACATGTGGGGGAGGGGGATGAGAGATGTGCACATGGAGGGGTGAGAGCTGCACATGGGGGAATTGGGAGAAAATGAGCTGCACATGGGGGAATTGGGAGTAGGGGGATAATGAGCTGCACATAATGAATGTGGGGTGGGGGACAGTAAATGATAAATGATGATGGGGTGGATGGGGTGGGGAGAGCACGGACATGATATAATGAATTGGGGCAGGGGGTGCATGTAAATAATGAATGCGGGGAGCAGGAAGTATAGAGTAGGGGGCGTTGCGGATGCAGGAGTGTAACTGGTAACAAATTGGCGGAAAGAGTAGAGGTTCTAATTAAATTATATATTAAGTGCCTATTTACAGTTAATGGGGGCACCGTGGTGGATTACAATTTATATTTGGAATGGTAGGTTGCATAATAACTAACCATATATTGATGGTGGATGCACGTCTGTATTCAGCTGCGTAATGTAGAAGTTGGGGAATGTGCTCTAGATAACTGTGTTATTTTATGCAGAGACGAGTCCTGGCTGGAAGACGTGATGGCGGTCTGTGCTGGATGAAGGAGAAAAGCGTAGCTGAAGGACTTCACCTAGAGACGTCACCAGTGAGTCAGTGTATTACATGTACACTTACACTATATACTATGTACCGGGCTCCTGTGTATAATGTCACTGGTGATCACTGTATTACCTGTACACTGACACTATATACAGAGCTCCTGTGTATAATGTCACTGGTGATCACTAGATTACCTGGACACTTACATTATACATACCATGTATAGAGCTCCCGTGTATAATGACACTTATGGTAATATTAGTAATGTGGTGGTAATATTAGTAATGTGGTGGTAATATGTGGTCTGGTCATGGTGTGGCAGTTTTTGCCCCTTCTGTGTGGTATTATTCGGTCACTATGTTGTGGTAATATGTGGTCTGGTCATGGTGTGGCGGTATTCCCTGTATGTGGTATTATTGGTCATTTTAAAAAAAAAATGTATATGACACATTCCCTTAAAGAAAACTAAATAAAAATATATCTAAAAAGAGTATTGGATATTTTAAGAAAATTTTAATAGGTTAGAGTAGGGCCCGGCCAGAAGAGTCTACCTTATCGTGGTGGCGGCTTTAAAAATCTTTTGGCCAAAACAAAAGCTGATGGCTATGTATGTGGCACTGTCACATGGCCGAACGTCAGGAGAACCTGGTGGCAGCGACGTGGACGAGCGCCAGGATTCTGCAGGGATCGCATGGGGGTAAGTATAACAAGTTTTATTTGTTTTAAATACAATTAATTAACTAGGAGTGGGGGGGGTGAGAGATGCACATGGGGGGATGAGAGATGCACGGGGGGGGGATGAGAGATGCACATGGGGGGGATGGGAGATGCACGGGGGGGATGGGAGATGCACGGGGGGGATGGGAGATGCACATGGGGGGATGAGAGCTGCACATGGGGGGGCGAGAGATGCACATGGGGGGGATGAGAGATGCACGGGGGGGATGGGAGATGCATGGGGGGGATGGGAGATGCATGGGGGGGATGGGAGATGCACGGGGGGGATGAGAGCTGCACATGGGGGGGATGAGAGCTGCACATGGGGGGGCGAGAGATGCACATGGGGGGGGGTTATGTTTACATAACTTTGTTGCCTTATGAAGTGCAGGGGGGGGCCCCCAAAAAATTTCTTGCACAGGGGCCCACTACAGTCTGTGTCCGCCCCTGATTCATTCAGATCTAGGATGTGTTATTTGAGTGTTCCCTTTATTTTTTTGAGCAGTGTAATTTAATGTTCAGTTCAAATAAGACTTGAAAGGTCTATAAAATTTGGAAAACTTGTCTGATTTCTTCCAAAAAACAGCCACACACTTATCCACAAGCCACATTTGGTTTTGCAGCTCAGTTCCATTTTTTTGGTTTAGGGTTAAACCACAATATCAAGAAAAAAACAACATGTAGTTAGCAGATATAGACCCCGATTCATCAAGACCGGCGATTTTCATGCCAGTCTTGATGAAAGGGCTTGCTGGAGTCAGACACTCCTGACTCATTAAGAGGCAATTTCTCAAAGCTTTTTACACCAGAATTCTGGTATAAAAGCTTTGATGAATCGGGGCTATAGTCTTTGAGTTAATGAAAAGTTACAGTGGATCTGTCACCAAATTTCACAATCCAATCTGCATACATTATTAAATAGATCTCTTAGATCTAATGGAAGACATGTTAGACTGGCTGCACAATGTTTTTTAAAAGTTTTAACTTAGTCTCCTATCCACTTAGTCTAAATGACAGATCTTCAGTGTCCCTCCTTCCCCTGGCTGTGGAGATCTCACACTGCTCAGTACAAGCTGCAGCTGGGAGTCAGGCCGGATGGGTAGGTGGAGACTGACTATACTTGGACTCATAAAATGCTCATTTTAATATCAGAATTATACAACCATTCTAATAAGGATTTTCCAAGTACATTTACCAGTCTTTTCAGATCCAAGAGCTTTATGAAACAATGAATGCAGTTTGTAATGAAATCTGGTGACAAATCTGTTTTAATTGGTATGTACTGTATATTGTTAAAATAGATAGGCACTATTGCTTTAAATTAAAACAAAGTGCCTAGTCCAAATACATAGATGCGATACCATTATTTGTAGTCATACAATATCCTAAGGCCACTGCCCAAATATCAGTATTTGGTCAGTATTGGGTCAGTATTTTTTCTCAGGAGTAGGAGGCAAAACCAGGCGTGGGTGATAAATGCAGAATTGGTGACTTGTTTCTATTATACCTTTTCTCTGATTGTTCCTCATCTGGTTTTGACTCTCACTCCTGAGAAAGAATACTGACCGAATACTGATAGTGGGCTGTGGTCACAGTCGCTTGGCTGCTCAATGCTCTATGGTTGCTCACTAGTAATAATATCGCTAAACAGTGGGCATCTGCTTTGAAAAAAAAAAACCCAAAAAATCAATTATGGAATTTCACCCTGGTCTTACTATCAGCTCTTGCTATTGATGTCCTAATACGTTTCGCCTCCTAACAATCCAGCTAATCAGGGAACAAAGTGGAATAAGGACCGTTTGCATTGCGGCAGTCAATTGTCAAATGTGGCCCTTTATTTTATTTATTTCTTTTTTTAGAAAGCAGGGGTGGTGTGGTGTTCAGAAAGTGGTGCTCAAGTTTGGTGGTCAGGTTTCGCTGTTTATGTAACATTTTGTAACAGAAAGGTTGATCAAACCAATATAAAAAATGTGATTATTATTATTAATTTTTTTTTTAAAGAATTTTACGGCTGTAAAGACTGAGAGGGGGCACACCCTTGAGAAAAAAAAACTTTTAAGAAAAAAAAAAGTCAAGTGAAAGTATCAAATGTATGTAAATGAGAGAGATATTTGAAAAGTGATTTCAACACAATATTTCTATAGTGAGCAATGGGATACCTATTTGCAACAATAAATAGCTAGTCTATTTTTTTCCCCCGAAACACCACTACCCCTGTCCATGGGCTAGAATAAACAGCTCACCCTCAGGGCGCATTCAGACATCCATGTAAATTGGTCCGAGATAGGACCGCAATCAATGCATGGACTTGTCCGTGGCTATCCTGACCAAGAGTGACATGTATAGAAATACATGAAGCTGTCACACTTGGGTCAGGAGACCTGCAACCAGTCGTGGTCAGATCCCGGTCCGATTTACATGGATGTCTGAATAAACCCTTATTCATTTCAGTGTTGCAATTCCAGAAACAGCTCAATGGCAGAAGTTGAACTGTTTTCGGTAAAAATACAGACCTTACAGTCTTGTAGGAATATATTTTTGTGTCTTACACAGTTTTAATTATATTACGAACGCATATCATAACAAAATAATAATAAGTTCCTTACCACTTGTAATAGGGACAAGTATCCAAGACCTACATTGTCAAAATTCACTTTGACATTCACCCATCGCACTTGTTCGGTGAAATTTAAAGCCATACAATCTGAACGATTGTTCACAACAGAAATATCGAAGAGTTCCGATGTGGTTGTGTTGATACATCGATAATATTTTCCAGCAAACATATTGACACCCATTATACTGAAGATCAGCCAGAAGATTAAACAAACCAGCAGCACGTTCATGATGGAAGGAATGGCGCCCAGCAAGGCATTGACTACAACCTTAAAGACATACATAAGGCAGGACATGAATGAAGTCAGTAGTCACAACCATCTTATCAACAGAATTTATGGCCCATGAGGAATACCCATGTGGTTCTAAAATACACATTAGAAGTACTGATGGATATCTACCCTCATGCCCTCAAATCGTGACAATGCTCTCAGTGGTCTAAGGGCTCTCAATGTTCTCAGCGACTTGATGGGGCCAAGTTCTGAATAACCCAGCCAGTTTGCAGTCAGACTGATTAAAGACACCTATAAGTAAAGTAAAAATGTTAATTTTGAAAGGAATGTGACAAGAATGTAAGTATTGCTACTGTAATAATACCTCCTTTTGAAATACTTACATCCACAATTAGAAAATCAAGCCAGCACCAAGCATTAGTAAAATAAACTTTGAAGCCATAAGCCACCCACTTCAGCAACATTTCGATGACAAATACGTAGGAGAAGACTTTATCAGCATATTCTAATATAATTTTGATAACTTGTCTCTGTTCAATATAGATATCTTCAAATGCCTGTAAATAAAAAAAAGAGAATATTACAATAATATATATATATATATATATATATATATATATATATATATATATACACACACACACATATACATGCACACATACATACACCATATATACTCAAGTATAAGCCGAGGTACCTAATTTTACCACAAAAACAACTATGAAAACTTATTGACTCGAGTATAGGCCTAGGGTGGAAAATGCAGCAGCAGCAACTGGTAAATTTCCCCATCCTGGTACGCATTGCTCCCTCATCCCCAATCCTGGTATGCATGGTCCCCTCATCCCCAGTCATGGTATGTATGCCACCCTCATCTCCAATCCTGATATGTATGGCACCCTCATTTCCAATCTTGGTATGTATGGCCACCTCATCCCCAATCCTGGTATGTATGGCCACCTCATCCCCAATCCTGGTATGTATGGCCACCTCATCCCCAATTCTGTTATGCATGGCCACCTCATCCCCAATCCTGGTATGCATGGCCTCCTCATCCCCAATCCCGGTATGCGTGGCCTCCTCATCCCCCAATCGTGGTATGCATGGCATCCTCATCCTCCAATCCTGGTGTGTATGGCACCCCTCATCCCCCAATCCTCGTATGTATAGCCCCATCACTGCACACATAAAAAAATAAACACTTATACTCACCTTCTTTCCCCACCTCTGCTCCAGCGCTGCATCCTGTTCTGCTGCAGCAGCTCATGTCCGCATCTGAGCAGTGCATGAAGTCACTGCCATGCGCTGTGAGATGCTGATGTGAGCTGCCAGCATATTCACTCCTCTCCACGCCAGGACTATGTGCATGGAGAAGAGTGAATATGCATTCTCTTTAGTAGCGGGCACTGTCAGCAGGAGCTGCGGCTCAGCTCTCCTCTGTGCCCATTACTAAAGAGAATGAATATTCATTCTTCTCCACACCCATGGGAGTGGAGAAGAATGAATACTAATTTCCCTTTAGCAGCGGGCACATGTGGTAGCTGCAGCAACCGGCTACTGTGTGTTCCCCACTCCTCCGCCGCCGCAACCCACCCCTTCCCCACCACTATCCATCCCCGGAATTTCTATATACTCGAGTATATACCTGAGTATAAGCCGAGGGGGGCTTTTTCAACACGAAAAATGTGCTGAAAAACTTGGCTTATACTTGAGTATATACGGTAGTATATACTCACTTCTGATGAGAAGTGAGGAACCGGCAAGAGGATGCACTGTTCGATGCAAGAGGATGCATTGTAAGGAGAGAATGAACGACTAGAGACCAGCACTGCCCCTGCAAGTGACGTCAATTGCGGGGACAGCGCTGGTTGCTGCTTACTGAGTAATCTTCTTACTATGCGCACTGACAGTGCACTCTCTTGCTGGCTCGTCACTTCTCATCAGAGCCGGCATGGAAGCGCACTGTCACTGTGCACTTAGAAGAATAGTGCATGGTGACAAGATCCTGCTGAGCATTTGTCAGAATTGACAACCAACGAATGCTGCGTAGAGCAGAGACTAGCAGGGAGCACTAATAATATTTTGTTTAATGGTGGGGACAAAGGCTGCGACAATGACAGCAGTGTGTGCCCCTTGATGATGAATCTTTCTCAAAGAACCGTTATCACATTGAAACTAGTAAAAGTAAAGCAGTTAGATTGAGTAGCGAGGGAACGACAGGGAATTTATATTAAAAGTATATTAGAAAAAAAGATTACATTATGATATTAAGTATATTTAAAGTTAAAATACATTTTAGTTTCAGATCACCCCGTTAACTTTTAAAAAATTACTCCAAACAGAATTTTATACCCATTTGTAAAAAAAATTGTTACTCACAATCAACTGATTTCAGGTACAGGAAAATAAACGGTAAATCTCCTTACTTATTATATCTATTAATTTGATGAAATAGCTAGTATTCATAAAAGAAAAAAAATCCCCATGATTTCCTATATAATCTCTAAACATGGTGTGTACAGGCTTATAGAAATAGTGCCACACCTGTCCATGGGTTCTACCTGGTATTGCAACTCATTGAAGCAAATAAGAATACAGTGCAATATCACACATAGCCTGTGTATAGTTGTGGAATTATTTTTGTACAAAAGCAGCCAGATTTTTGGTAGCAAAAAAACCAAAACCTCTTAGTAGTTACCAAAGCTCCGCTGCTGAGCAGGATCATGAAGATGATAAAGGTTTCAAACCAATTGTGTTCAACTATCTTGAAACAGGTCTTACGAATGTTCCACCAAAGCTTTCCCTTTTCAGTTTTGATATCAACATACAGACATGGAAATCTTCGTACGCATGCTGAAAAATAGAAAAAAAAACAAACAACATCTATTAATACAGATGGACGTCTTATCACCGGTTAGACAGATGTCTTGTGACTGAACCACGCGGAAATATTGGTCAAGTGATATCCGTGATAAAAGTAAACATGCATATATCACACGAGGGACGTGAATACTTAGAAGACATAGTGTTGTAGAAAATAAATAAATTGCACAAAGAATTAAAGAGGGTGGTCTGGACATACCCTTTCCCTATTATCCCTCCCCTAAAACAGCCTCTATTGTCTGATTGAACTACCCTGAAATCGGATTGTAGATATAAAATGACTATCACCCCTGCTGGCCTACCCGATCTATGGATTAGAATCTCAGAGGTGGAATTTAAAGCTCCTGGGCGCAAAACAATCTATACCAGCGGTCTCTCAATCCCAATTAGCCCTATTTTTAACAAAAAAAATTGACAATCCATAATCCATGAGAAAAATCCGCTATTTCAGAATACTCTAAGTCTGTGTGCATACGTTGCAGATCTGGTGCGCTTTTGTCGTGTTTTTTTCTGCGCAGATTTGTAACAAAATCTGAAGCAAAACCTGATGCCAGCAAAGTGAATGAGAGACCTGAAGTGTCATGGAGACTGAGTATTTGCAGGCGAAAAACGCTGTGTTTTACTGCCAATAGATGCCAAAACGTTGCAGAAATTTCTGCAATCAAATACTCAACGTGTGCATATACACTAAGGCTATGTTCCCACTATGAGTTTTTGGTGAGTTTTCTACGCAGCGTATTTTTGAAAAAATGCAAGTAACCTATCTTACTTAATGGGTGCAGAAAATATGCAACATCAAGAACTCATCAAATGCTCATCTTGGGAATGTAGCCTAATAGAAAAAGTGAGAAACAAATCAATTAACACATTTGCATCTATTTAGATTTAATAAAATAATATGTTCTTGAGCTCAGAATATGTTCACACTGAGTCTTTTTCGATGTGGACCCTCTTCATTCAAAATCCTCCTCAAAAACTGCTTGATAAATTCCTGAAAAACTCTTCCAATACATTTCTAGGGCAAATTCAAATTGCCGCTCATGTGAGGAGTTTTTTGAGAATTTTTTTTTCTTCCTGAAGAGGTTATGAAAAATGCCTAGTGGAAAAAAGAAACCACGGGTATGTGCACACGACATCTTTTTTCAGGCAGATTCCGACTGAAGTCATCAGGAAAAACTCAGCAAAACAGCCGCAAGCATAATGCACAGCAATGTAGAACAACTTGCTGTGCACATGCTCAGTCTTTTGGGAAACCGTGAAGCAGTAAAGAGAAGTAACATGCTCATTCTGCGGGTGGCTTCATTTGGTAGCCGCTCTGTAGTTGAAACTACAGGTAAAAGATGCTGGTGGCAAAAAATGATGGCAAAGCTGCCAGCAAAGCCGCTTCAGGAAAAAGAATGCCATTACCTAAAGCGGCTTGGCCTAGGAAAACCTTGGCGGTTCCACCAGTGTCTTAACCCCCTAGCGACCACCTAATGGGTACTTATGCTTCAGCGCTGCTCTTTCACGGCGCTGAGGCATAACTGAATAGCACTGCCCGGCAGCAGTGATTCCCGCGGGTGTCAGCTGGCGACGAAAATAACTACTTTTTATATAAAAAAAGGCATTTTTACTGTGTGATAGCAGCAAAACCAAGAAAAAAAAAACCCATATAAGTCTGGTATCGCTGTAATCGCACCGACCCGAAGAATAAATCCGCCTTATCACTTATACCGCATGGTGAACTGCGCAAAAATAAAAATAAGAACTATTCTGGTACGGCTGTCTATTTCTTCATTCTGTCTCCAAAAAAATCGGAATAAGTCTCGGTTCACGTCACATTTATCCTGCGCTCTCCACTGAGCACTTATATTGGGGTTTCCGTCTAAATTCACCAAAACCACAATTCAGACAAAAAACCCAGATGGAGACACTCAATTATGAGGCCGATTGAGTCCCATTTGACTGGTCTCTGTTCCAGCAGCATCCCATCATTTTAAGTTTTTTTTTAGCGCACAAGTGTGGCGACCACAGATCTATACACGCCTAAAAAGGTGGAGATGGAGATTAATTTACAGGGTGTGTGTCACCAGGAGAAATGTATGGAGGTGTTACACTTTATGGGGGCACAATGTATGGGCACTAAACAGGTATATTTGGAATTCTCCAGAATAAAGCCTGGCGTGAATGTTACATAATAGTCACTTCAACCGTAGATGAATTAATTGAGATGTGCAATTTCTACAATGGGGTCACTTTTGTGCTTTTTTTCTGCTGCTCTGGCACCTTTGGGGCTCCGCAAATGTCGCCCACAAACTATTCTACCAAAATCTATGCTCCAAAAGCCAAATAGTACTCCTTCCTTCTCAGCCCTGACGTGTGGCCTAACAGTAATTTCTGACGACATATGGGGCATCATCACATTCGGGAGAAATAGCATAACAAACTATGTGGTCAGTTTTCTCCTATTATCCATTGCAAAAATTACAAATTTGGGGCTAAACTACATTTTCATGAAAAAAATGAAAATTTTCAATATGATGACCTAATGTTATCAAATTCTGTGTAGTACCTGTGGGTTCAAAATGCTCGCTATCCCCTTGATAAAATCCTTGAGGGGTATAGTTTCCAAAATGGGGTAACTTGTCGGGGTTTTCCACTGTTTAGGCACATCAGGAGATCTCCAAATGCGACAAGACACCCGCAGACCATTCCATCAAAGTCTGTGTTCCAAACATCACTCCTTCCTTTCCAAGCCCTGCTATGCCCAAACTATAGTTTTCCCCTACATATGTTCGTACTCAGGAGAAATTGCACAACAAATTTTGGAGTACATTTTCTCCTGTTGCCTTTGTGAAAAAAAAAATTGGGGCTAAAAGTACATTTTTGTGGAAACAAATTTGATTTCTTAATTTCGCGTCTTTACGTTATAAACTTCTGTGAAGCACCTGGTGGTTCAAGGTGCTCACCACACATCTAGATAAGTTCCCTGAGGGGTCTAGTTTCCAAAATTGGGTCAGTTGTGGAGGGTTCCATTGTTTAGGCACCTCAGGGGCTCTCCAAACACAACATGGCATCCGTTCTCGATTCCAGCAATTTTTGCATTTATTAAGTCAAACGGTGCTTTTTCCATTCCGAGCGCCCAAACATTAGTTTTACCCCACATATGGGGTATCAGCATACTTAGGAGAAATTATACAACAAATGTTGGGGTTTATTTTCTCCTGTTAACCTTGTGAAAATAAAAAAAATTGGGGGTAAAAGTAAATTTTTGTGGAAAAAATTTTTGATTTCTTATTTTCACAGCTCTACGTTATAAACTTCTGTGAAGCACCTAGGGTTCAAGGTGCTCACTACACACCTAGATAGATTCTTTGAGGGGGTCTAGTTTCCAAAATGGGGTCACTTGTGGGGGGGTTCCACTGTTTAGGCACATCAGGTGCTCTACAAACGCAACATGGCGTCCGCTCTCAATTCCAGCCAATTTTGCGTTCAAAAAGTCACACATTGCTTCTTCTCTGAGCTCTGAAGTGTACCCAAAAAGTGGTTTTCCCCCACTTATGGGATATCGGCATGCTCAGGATAAATTGCACAACAAATTTTGGGGTCCATTTCCTCTCGTTACTCTTGTGAAAATAAAAATATTGGGTCTGAAATAAACATTTTGTGAAAAAAAGTTAAATGTTCATTTTTTACTTCCAAATTGCTTCAGTTCCTTTGAAACATGTGAAGGGTTAATAAACTTCTTGAATGCGGTTTTGAGCACCTTGGGGGGTGCAGTTTTTAGAATGGTGTCACTTTTGGGTATTTTCTATCATATAGGTCCCTCAAAGTCACTTCAAATGCGAAGTGGCCCCTAAAAAAATGGTTTTGTAAATTTTTTAAAAAATGAGAAATCGCTGGTCAACTTTTAACCCTTATAACTTCCTAACAAAAAAAATGTGTTTCCAAAATTGTGCTGATGTAAAGTAGACATGTGGGAAATGTTATTTATTAACTAATTTGTGTGACATATCTCTCTGATTTAAGTGCATAAGAGTTCAAAGTTTGAAAATTGCAAAATTTTCACCAAATTTCCATTTTTTTCACAAATAAACTCAAGTGATATTGAAGAAATTTTACCACTATCATGAAAATATGTCAAGAAAAAACAATCTCAGAATCAGTGTTTTAGAGTTACTTATTACCTCAAAGTGACACTGGTCAGAATTGTAAAATTTGGCTTGGCAATTAAGGACATAATTGGCTCTGTCATTAAGGGGTTAAAGACTTGTGTGCACATACTCTATAAGTCACTTTTTTGAAGAGGATCCTGGAGGAAACCTCTTTAGGTTTTTCTAAAATTCTTCAAAAGCACTCTAGGAAATGAAAATCCCCTCCAAAATCTCCCCAAAGCTAAGTTCACACGCAGTGTTTTTGCTGTGTTTTTTTTCTGCAGTCAAACCCTACTATCTTGGCAGTAAAACAGCTGTGTTCAAAATACCCGTTTTTCAGCATTTTTGTGGCTTTTTTATGCTTTTTGCAGCATTATTTTGGGTGTAGATTACGTGTGCTTTGTCTATAGTACATGTTTAATAAAGTTGGTTTCATTCATTAAAAACGCCACAAAAAAAGTTTCTTGCGTTTTTTTGCATTGTTTTTTCACTTTCTCATTGCTTTCTGGCGGTGGAAATCCGCTGAAAGAGTTGACATGCTGCAGATTTCAAAAATGCTGCAATTCTCAAATTCAAACAGAAAAAAGAGTGTGCATGAGATTTCTGAAAGCTTATAGGTTTTACTTGTTCTGTAAAAAGCAGCTTTTAATTTGCATAAAAAAACAGCAAAAAAACACTGAATGTGAACGTAGCTCAAAATATTGGTCTCCCAAAGCGGTTTCAGCTTGAAAATTTGAACTTCTCAAAAAATTATATATAAAAAAATCCTTAGGTTTTAATAGGACGTTTATTGTATATCTAAGTCAAAAATTGTGCAGAATAACAAATAAATAAATAAATAAATAAATAAATAAATAAATTAGAATTATTATTTTTTTTTACAGAATTTCATGCAGAATTTTACACATTATTCTGGAACTATTGATTTCCGGAGACATGAAATTGCAGTGCTGTGTAAATCCTCTTGTAAGAAGAAAACCCATTACAGAGATAAGAGTTTGTAAATGTTTAGTTTCTCTTCTCTTTTCTGGAAGGTTGAGTTCACCTGTTCATTGAAGCATATCCAAATATTCTCCCAACCCTGACAAATTTATCACCAGAAGTATCCGACATACAGCTGCCAGGAGGAACTAAAAACTATACTGAGACACCTATGTACAGGAAAAAAAAACCCGCTACCCTACATACTTTATCACCGCACGCATAGGTTCCTACAACATTATTCTCAGGGGAGACGTATTGAAATGCATAGTAGCGCTACTTTTCAGTACGTCTCAAATGGATATGTTTTTATTCATTTGTTTGGGAAAAAAAGTGTAGTCCTCCAAACTCTCCAACTCCCCACAGAGCTGGCACCAAACTCCAGTGAGGGGTTATATTACACCCCAAGTATTTCTTGTCTGTACCAGCAAAAACAAGTTAAAAAGCATACTTTTTTACTAGGATCTGGACCCTACTAGCTGAAATTCAAAGGGCTTTATACACTCTAAGGGTGGGGTCACAACACAGTATAAAAAAATCGTTCAGAGCTTCATCCAGAAAAGTGGGACAATTTTTTCCGCCCACTTGTCATCTGTGTGCTGTCCGTCTTTTTCAGCAGCAGCTATTAATCGTTTACCGGACGATTTACAGTTTCCTATGTTACAGAATTGCAATGTTATCCATAAAAATCATATGCGTACACATAAACCTGAATAGGCGAGTCTCATCCGATTTATGGAAGAAACTAGCACATGCTGCAATTTTTTTGCAGATTCGGTCAGTGAAAAAAAATAACATCGGTCCGAGCACTGTCCGTTTTTCACCGAAAATAGGGTCATTTGAACGAGCCCCCATACTAATGGAGGCTATGAATGATTACTGACATTTGCCCAACTTCACCCCTTGACCCATGCGTTCATCATCAAGTGCATTAACCCTTAGCTCAGACCTCACCAGCCGCCCAACCACTCTGCCAGGTATACTGACGCCAGCTCTCTCAGCCAAGCAGCACCTAATTCAGTCATACTTTTGTCGCACACATGCCCCACGCTCAACCCCCATATTACACAAAAAGTTATTTTATGATAGCATAAATTACCACATTAATTATTATTACAACTACATATTAAGATTTGAGAGTCCTCAGTGGTTGATACCTTTTAACGGCTAAATTAAAAGATGGTAACAAATTGCAAGCTTTCGAGACTACTAGGGTCTCTTCATCAGGCATAGAATAACACAAAATCTGAAGAGTCACATATTTATGCACAACAGGACACAGGAATAATGCAATAGATAAGACAAGTGACATGAAGCAGAACTATCAGTATGGGAGAGGGCTAAACAGTTGTGGTCGTAATTATTGGAACAGTTCAAAGATAAGGAGTATGAAAGTTTTATTGGCCTGTGATTGAGGTCCGGTCCATGGTTGTGACGCCACCAAACGGGTCTGAGGAGCACATTCCTTAGTTGATGTAGAAAGACATAAATCCATGCGACACATTCATTCCTGCACTGAATGTGTCAAAGGTTGTCATGAGTTCATATTCCAAGACTCTCCTGTCTCTCTGAGATTTGAAGCTATCTTTTAATACCAGTAATTTCATGTACATGATGCTGTGATCAGGGATACAAAAATGTTTGACCACAGGTATATCTATTATTATTTCTTATATTGTGTTGCGATGAGAATTCTCCATTCTTCGCCAGAATTTTGCGACTTTTAAAAGTTTTTACTCCACAGAACAGGGGCTCATCTCTCAAATTGTCCCCTATTTTGTAAGGGGGTGGCAGACATTACTTTAACCCCTTCATAGCTCCATCTTTTCCATGTATATCACTGTTTATAGAGGAACATCTACAGAATTTGCATATATTCGATTCTACATGAGAGAAATTTTGCCTGTGGCTACGTTGCAGTTATTTCCATCAAATAAATCTGCACTTCCCAATATAACTAAAGGGCAGAGCGATGCTACAGGGAAAATTGCCATAAATTTGTAAATTCATGACAAACAGTGCTCAGCTTCTATATAGTAAAAATACAGAAAGTTAGACGTCTCTCCAATCTTTATTAACAAGTCCTACAAACAACAAGGGCAATAAACAGCACAAAATACCGCTGGATGGGGAAAAAATCTATCACATTTTATTAGTTTAGAATAAAACAATTTCTTATAAAAATGAATCACATAATGAATAGCGACATGGCCAGAGGGGAGATAATAAATAACACTGTTATCACTAGAACATGAAAATCAATAGGTTAGAGTACAATAGTAGGACAGAAAACATAATCATAGTAGCCCGGAGGGGGATTCTGTATTATGGGTTTGTACGTTCGGCAATAGGATGTGTTATATTAGCCACCTCTGGTTGTATTTCATGTGCTCTTTAGAGGCTTTAGCACGCTATTGAGTGTGTAAATTGTTTTCTCCTTAGGGCATTTATTCTACTGATTTATATTGTGCCTGGGACTACTTTACAGTTTAAATTATATGTAATGTAATAATATAACAATATAATATTTTCTCTCTGTCCGGTGCCGATTTCCTTCACATCTACTATTGTACCGTAACTTACTGTTTTTCTTGTTGTGATGCTGGGGTTGTATGTTATCCCCACTCTGGAGAGGTCACTAGCCATCATTTTCAAAATAAATGGTTTTCGTCTGACCCAATTGAATATATTTTGGTATGTACTGCGGTTCTGTGTGCTGTCTATCGCCATTGTTGTTTGTAGGACTAAATTATAAATCTTGCTCAAACCTTATTTGCATACATAATTATGCCAAGATTACTCCCACTTTTTAAAAGTGATGATAACAGAGTCAAATAAAATTTTTTTTTTTTCAAAAGTCCTCCTCCCCCTTTGTTTGTAATGTGAGCGTATACCTTCTGTAAAGCATTCTTCTGGGTCATCCTCTTCTTTATGTTCCAAGGTTTCTTCTTCTTCCTCTGGCTCCGGAGGTTTATAATCTGCTGTACTGCACATTGAAGTACCATCAAAAAACGTCTTCTAGATAGAGAGTAACAGAAAAGTTACCGCATAAATAAATACATGAAATAAGTAGATGAAAATATAAGAAACTTTTTAATATTGCTTATATGAGAATTTGACTTCTTTCTCCACTTATGAGTCACTTACAACCCCCCCCCCCACACACACACCTTCCTTCTGGACTCCCCCTACACTCTTAAAAACAAATAAAATGTGTCTGGGTCAAAGCAACAAAGACTGCCAACAAACTGAGGTATCAGATTACATCTCCTCCTATTATATTCTGTGGAGAGGAGGAATGAGGGGAACTCAGCACAGTGAGAGACAAGCAGAGACAGGCAGGTTCTGCTGCAGCTTCAATCAACTGTTTTAGCTCACTCCAGAGCTGGATTAACAGCTACCCTGCTCAGTGCTGCTATATAATATCCTCCATGCTGATGCTTCTGCCTGTATGCTACAGAGAAAGAAAAGTGGGAATTCGACCTGTCTTTGTGTGCTATGTATAGGTGATATCATAGCAGCTAATCTCCTTCCACTAGCTCAGTGACAACTGAAAATCAGATATAGAATCTGCAAAACTAGTGAAAAGTGCAAGCTATAAGGCTGTGTGCCGACGTAGCATTTTTCAAGCGTATATGCTGCGGAATTTCCGCAGCGTAAACGCTTGAAAAACGCATGTATATCCGCACCCCATGGTCCCCAATGGGATTCCGCAAGTTCTATGCACATGTTGCGGATTTTTCCGCAGCGTTTATGCCGCGTTCAAAAATCCGCAGCATGTCATTTAATTTTGCGTTTCCGCAAGCGGAATTGCCTTAGTCCAATGCATAAAAAACGCAAGGCAATTCCGCATGTGGAAAACGCGTGATAAACGCGCGAAAAATGCGCGATAAACGCGTGCGGAATTCCGCATGCGTTTTTCCGGGAGAGGACTTGCATTTATGCAGCAGAAATTTTCTGCTTCATAAATGCAACGTGGGCACATAGCCTAAGTCATATAATATCCAGAAATAGTATTATTCCTCATATACTACACACAAATTGCAGCCTATTCTGAAAAGGCTTGTATGCTTTAAAACGTCAGAGATGTATTGGCAACTCAATTCACCCCCTGTCGCTAGTACAATTAGTATTTGAAAACTAATAGAATTACAGTCCAGAATTACAAAACTAGGAATGGCTCTTGATACAATAAAATTGGGAATATTTGCCCCATACGATTTGATAAGCATAGATCATGTTTACCCAGATCGCCATGGGCCTCCAAGCCCAATGAGACCTGGCAGATGCCCAGGTTTGCTCGGTACTGAAGTATACATACAATATGTTATAGCAAGTTTGTTAAATATTAGTAAACATGGCATATACATAGGAAATATTAATAACTATGGCCTGTAGATTACGGCTTTACCTTAGGCTTTATTACTGTTTCCTCAAACTCGGACTGAGTGCTGAGCTCATCTGTTTCAAGATAATCCAGATCTGACTCTTCAGAAGCTATGGGCACTTCTATCCTGTAGTGAGGATTATTAATCAGGTTAATATGATCTAATTCAGTCATGATATAACGTGGCTTTTTTATGAAGCCATCAATAGCTGGACATTCAGGCTTGGGCTCTTCTTCAGTCGCTAAGTGGTTCAGAGCAAAACTCTCTCTAACATCCTCAATATTATTCTTGTCCTCCTCCTTATTCTGTTCTTTCTTCTTAAATGGTAGCAAGGAAATCATAGTTTTCTTTATGAAGTCGATGCCTCTAGTAATCCTTCCTATGGCAATCTGCAGGTTATTCATCTCCCCATCATCATCAGAGGCCGAAAGGTTGTCAGCACTGAAGGAGCTCAACAACAAAGCCAAGAATAGGTTCAACACCTGGAAACAGAACCAAAAACAATACAGAAATGAACACACTGTAGAACTTCACCTTGTACAACAACTTGGGGCTAGTCACCACACCTACATTTAATATAGATTTATATTCATTAATTTAAAGGGGACCTATAATGTAAAACAACCAATCTAGGTACAATATCCCAGGTCTCAGTAATGAGAAGAGCTCCAGTTTGAGCCGCAGTCGCTGTTTGTTACTTGTGGCATAGGGTAGCCATTAGAAGAGAACAAAGGCTGCCACAGAACATAGAAGCATGGGGGCTTATTTGTGACTGTGAAGAGAGTTTTTGACAGATAGGTGACAGATTAGCCTCCCCAGAGAAGTCTGTAAGCTGATGACTGAGTGTGTAGAGGAGTTCCGTGCCATAGACGGCTAGAGGAATTAGGATTGTGTGTGAAGAACAGTGATGAAGTAGGCCAAAAGTGCTGCAAGTAAAGAGGTGATTAAGACAAGGGTTGTGACCAGTACTGTGGGTGAGTTCAGTGCGTGTAAGAAAATTAACAATAGAAGGAGGTGCTGCTGAGGAGATTGCAAGCACATAGTGACCAGCATCAGCAAATTGTTGCAAGTGTAAACCCACTGTTGCAAGTGCCATTTGTCCACCTTTTTCTAAGTAACTGGTTGCTTCTGTGAGACTATAAAACCATCAAGTTTCCTGGCTATCTGAGAGTAAAGGTATTGAATTACCATATGTGTGCGACAGCTTCTTTCGGCCATCCGTGATTGGGGAACTGCTATTTTAAGGGACATACCATTTTCCATCTTTTTTGTAAAGGAGTTTACTCAAACTTTGTATTTGTGATACCAATAATATCTAAACCCCGGCGGACCCCATTAAACTAAGCTATGTCCTTTAGCATCTATTTAGATCTGTTGGAAAATGCAATAACTGACAATGTTTCATTCTGTACGGACTACAGGCCAAAAGCAAATAAGATGGAAAACACAACTAGTACAACTGATACATGATGCTGAGATTTAAATAGCACCTTAATATATGTATCTCATCTCTCCATATCTGCAATATCTGCATTATACCTCTGGACACCTTCCTCCAGTTTTCTATTTTCTATGTGGGCAGGATTACCTTGCTACTTGGGTTGCTTCCCTTAAATCCTATTATAACTGTAAAGCAATGCTGGAGGAAATGTCTGGCTGCTTAGAATAGAGCTTAACTAATGGTTTGTCCAGCTGCCAAGGTTTTACTATTCCCCTCTCAGGTCTGTCAGAACCTGGGCTGCTGCACATCATTTTACAGCACACAGTCATTTCTCTGCAGCTTTAGCAGCAAATGAGACTTAAAAGTGGCTAACCAAGCAGCCATAAATAATATTGTCCTCCACTCACATACTATATGTACAATCTGTATTCATCATAATGTAAACCCATACTAAATTGAAAGATAATCAGCTCTCTCTCCTACATTATTGGTCAATTGCAAAGAATAACCATCAATCTCTGTGTATCGCTGGTTGGTCTTTCGGACCTCAAGGAAGGTCTAAATGCTATTGCTCTTACAGCAACCTAAATAGCAGTTATATATTAACCCTATGGCACTATGACTTTACAGTATCGGCCCAAAGCATGCTATAGGCTAACTAAATATCCCTGTACATGCAATATTATAAATAAAAGGCTCACCACCAGGTTACCAACCACCATGACCATCAAAAATACAGTCAGACACATGGCTTGTCCTGCCACCTCCATACAGTCCCACATGGTCTCAATCCACTCCCCGCACAGGATCCGGAAAACAATGAGGAAGGAATGGAAGAAATCATGCATGTGCCATCGAGGAAGAACACAGTCTGAGTTGATCTTGCACACACACTCTTTATAGCTCTTCCCGAAAAGCTGCATTCCCACCACAGCAAAAATGAAGACAATGATGGCCAGGACAAGTGTGAGATTCCCAAGGGCGCCCACTGAGTTACCAATGATTTTGATGAGCATGTTCAATGTTGGCCAAGACTTAGCGAGTTTGAAGACTCTAAGCTAGAAGAATAAAAGAGTATGACCATTATTACAAAATATATATACAGTATAATATATATTATTTATTTTATTCTCTCGGCAGCTTCCGGTTTTCAGTCATAGAGGCGCAGATGGCGCAGCTTCAGTCATTTCTCAGTACACAGTGAGCAGCGACTGTAACCACGCCCTGGCAGATTGACTGACAGCTAGCTCTGTACTGATACACTGCAGAGCCGGCTGTCAGTCAAAGTGCTGGGAGTGTTTAAAGCCACATTATTCTGATATGGTTCCCCATGGCTGTGTGTCTACTAGCCAGGCTCAGTCCTTCTCAGCCCTAATCCACATGCATGTCACTTGACAAACTGTAAGGTTTTAATATTAGAGTTAGAACCATCCAGACTAGGGTCACTGTGACGTTGTGGGATGGCTTTTGCATTTTTTTTTTTCAAAATTATGTTAACTAAGTACCCGATATTATTTTCATGCACTATTGCTGTTTATTTAATTACTGAAGGGTATTTGCATATAATGTTTCTTTCTTTGTTTTTTTTATGTCTCCAAATGCTATAAAACTTGCAGATAATGGGTGAATCTGGAGATTAAAAGCGTTCCAAAGCTGTGCAGTTGCAGAACTGAAGGTCCGGCTGCCGGGAGACAATGAACTTTATTCTCTTGGCAGCTTCCGGTTTTCATTCATAGAGGCGCGGATGGCGCAGCTTCAGTCACCGCTCAGTATACAGTGAGTAGCGGCTGTAACTACGTTCTGGAAGAATGACTGACAGCAGGCTCTGTACTGATTGACTGACAGCTGGCTCTGCAGTGTAAGTGCTGGGAGTGTTTACAGCCTCCGCTCACTATGTACTGAGCGAATGTCTGAAGCTGTGCCTCTATGACTGAAAGCCAGAAGCTGCCGGGAGGAATAATGTTAATTTCCTCCCAGCAGCCAGGATCTCTGTGCGGCGGCTGCATGGTTTCAGAACGCTGTTAACCTGCAGATTGACCTCAAATATGCAGGTTAATAGTGTTTTGGGACACGACAGGTTCTCTTTAAGGAGAATCAGTACCTCCAAAAACTTCAATCCAATATAACTAATGAGATGTATGTGAATAGGGTGCTGTAGAAGCACCACGGGCCAGTGTCCACATCAGTATCTGTCGGACGGGATCCCTGAGAACAGTCTCCTACCTGCGGGACTCCCCGGCGCCTCCTCACCACACCACAACCCCACCCCTTTCACCACAACAATGATGCCTACCAATTAGAAGAAGCAGTGGGGATGTGGGCAGTTAGCAGGGTTTTTACAGGGCTCCAATCTGGCAACCACAGAATACGGACGTTGCTGATGGGGTCCTGTGAATTGATTTGCTTATCTCTGGAAACTACCCTGAAAGTCAATGTTTGTCCCATTAAAAAGCCTTAAAATATGACCTGGAATGGAGTTTGAGAAATCCTGAAGTTTTTTTCTGGTATATTCCACTTTAATTAGGAGCATAGATTCTTTGTCTGCCACAGTTTAACAATTTTTTCATAGTTAGCCATTTGCATGAATTTAAACAACATCTTTACACAGAAGTTTAACGTTGGGTTTAGGACTTACCAGACGGAAGGAACGCAACACTGACAAACCTTCCACATTGGCCAGGCCAAGTTCCACCAAACTCAGAGTGACTATTATGCTGTCAAAGACGTTCCATCCAACCTGGAAGTAATAATATGGATCCAGAGCAATCAGCTTCAAGAACATTTCAGCTGCAAAAATACCAGTGAAAACCTGGAAAAGAAGTATAGTACTAAGGGATGGGTGACATAATGACAACATTTTTAATGTCAATTAAAATTCTTATTACATAAAAATATACACTGTACATCTAGAGAATGGTTTGACTAAATATTCTCTACTTATCAAACCAACAGAACTTAGTAGAAATTGGTTAATTTTCTGGAGTACTTGAGAACACAACTCAGAGGGAGGCAATGAGACAAAAATTTATCCAGAAACCATAACATTTTTCAGTACTTTATTTGGAAACTTTTTGCAGAATATTTTTTTATTAACTATGCAATATGTGATCTGGCCACTAGAGGGACAAACTGAAATTAATTATTCTTCAATTGCCAAAGTTTCCTTGAAAATCTTGTGGGACTTAGCAGCATCATTACCCGAAATGTACATTTTCACACAGATTTTTTTTTAATTATTGTTCATTTGCTTCCTAAATTCACAATAAAAGAAATGAGCTAGAGCATAAGTTGGTATAGGGGAAATATTTAAGAGCACATTCACACTTTGGCCATTTCACAAGCAAAACCCAAGAAAAAAACAAAATGAGCATATACGCTGTAGTAAATAAATAAATAAATATGAATAGTACATGTAAATAACATTGAGTACTTAGTTAACACTATTTTGATCAAATAAGTGTAAAAGCCATTCCACAGTGTGAACATGCTCTTACACATTGCAGATATACCAGCTTATGATACAGCTCATTTCTTTGGTTTTGCTTTAGTTTCTTGTACTTTGTACAAACAGGGGTGTGGCACCCTTTTTAAGCTAGGCATTTCATCTGTATAGCTTCCCTTGGGCAGGTGTCTGAACAGTCGGCTGCTCTGCTGTGATCTACAATGATATCAGCTGACACAAGGCAAGGTTTTAATACTAGAGACAGGATAGAACCGTCCCAATTGGGTACACCTTGTTGTGGTGGGATGGCTTTTAGGCTGTGTGCCCACGATGCGTTTTTGAAGCGTTTCCGCAGCAGCAATTCCGCTGCAGAAACGCTTCAAAAACGCTTGGTAGAAGGTCTGCCATGTTCCCCAATGATAATCTGCATGTGCTGTGCACATGCTGCGGAAATTTCAGCTGCGAATTATCATTGCGGAAAAATACACAGCACTACCAATTATTTTGCGGTAGCGCTGCGTTTTCGCCGCCATTGGCTTGCACTGGAACGCATGTATTCCACATCACTGCATCTGTACATGCAGAATCCATGCGTTTCAATGTGCGGATGGTACCCGGGTTTGGAGAAGAGGAGACTCTCCTCCGGACCCGGATACCATAGAACCTGTAAAAAAAAGAATAAAATAAAAAATAAATATTATACTTACCTTCTGATGGTCCCCGGTGTCCTTGTCTCGACTTGCCAGCAGATCGCGGTGGACTCAAGGACCTGCCATGACGTCATTTAGTCATGTGACGGGTCACGCGACCGCTGACGTCGGCAGGTCCTTTAGTCTACCGCGAGCTGCCGGCAAGCCGAGACGCATCGGATACAGACACCGGGGGCCATCAGAAGGTAAGTATAGATTTATTTTTTATTTTTTAACATTCTTTACGGTCACACTATATAAATCCATGCCGTTTACATGGATTTATATAGTGTGACCAAGTTGTCAAGCACTTTCCAAGTGATGCTAAAATCGCTTGGAAAAGCGCTTGACATAAGCATGCGAAATCGCATGCTAAAAACGCTTCACAAACGCTTGTCCCTGGCAGGAAAAACGCATGTACAATCCGCATGTACAATCCGCATGTGTTTTTTCTGCCAGGGAGATGCAGAAACGCTCAGGAAAAATCCGGAGCATTTCTGCATCGTGGGCACATAGCCTTATGCTTTTTTGATCAAAATAGTGTTAACTAAGTACCTTATGTGTGTACTATTACTATTTATTTATTACAGGATAAATGCTAGTTTGTTTTTTTCTTGTACTTTGTTCCTAAATGCAAAGTTAAGCAACTTTCTAAATAGTCTTCATTAAAAAAAAATTCTACCATTTTGCTGCTGCTAAATGTCTAAATGTCTTTTATCTCGCCAAGTCATCTGCAAAAAAAAATACAAGTCATTCATAGCTCCTGTTCCTTGTTCTAATGCCACTCTCTGTTCTTACAATCCCTCCTCTCAGTGATAGAGATAGCAGCTGGGATCGGAGGCTGTACACAGTACTGCAGTGGAGAGAAGGGAAAGTATCCAAAGTTTTATGGAGAGTAGAAATCAGGCTATAGACAAGGAGGAAAAGCAGATGGAGGAGATAATTGTAGTGTAAGAGCTGTGCAGACACATGAAAGCAAGTGAAGACAGAAGCACCCTGGATACACACAGAGCTCATGTCCAGCCTGTATTGCAGGAAGGGACATTCCGAAAGGAAAAAAAAACTAAAGCTTGGATTAGGTTGCAAACTACGAATAAGGGGGTCTGAAGTTGAATGAAGGAATTAAGATTACACAACACAACATAGTTCACATTATTAATTTAAGATAATCACTAACACATATAAAAATCTTATTTTTTTATGTCAAAGGTGTCCATAGGCTTTATCGCCACAGTTGCAACAAGCTCACAGAAGATATTGCCACTTGATTGAATTGTAGGAGCAAATAACCCAGAACTTCAACCACATTGATTCCTAACAAGGGCTCACTACTAGTGTTGAGCGAGTATGTTCTGTCCGAGTATGCTCTGGCCGAGCTCCGAGTATTTACAGCTGCTCGGTGATATGGTTGAATCGCTCCCGTGTGCATGATTTGCAACTGTTTGACAGTTTTATTACATGGGAGGAATGTGTAAGAAATAAACATTCCTCACATGTAATAAAACTGTCAAATAGTCGCAAATCATGCACACGGGAGTGATTCAACCTTATCACCGAGCAGCTGTAAATACTCGGAGCTCGGCCCGAGCATACTCAGCGAAAGGGTTAATAGAACATACTCGCTCAACACTACTCACTACTATTCTCCAATGATTGGCTAGGAAAACCAGGATCAGAGCATTGTTGTCTGGAAATTTTTATAGGACTATCATTCAGGCATCGTTCAGTATTGGTCAGTATTTTACATCAGTATTTGTAAGCCAAAACCAGGAGCGGGTGATAAATACAGAAGTGGTGACTTGTTTCTATTATACTTTTCTTCTGATTGTTCCTCACCTGGTTTTGGCTTACAAAACTGTTGACGATTTCAGTATTTTACATCAATGTTTGTAAGCCAAAACCAGGAGAGGAACAATCAGAGGAAAAGTATAATAGAAACAAGTCACCACTTCTGTATTTATCACCCGCTCCTGGTTTTGGCTTACAAATACTGATGTAAAATACTGAAATCGTCAACGTGTGAACGTGGTCTAAAAACATTATTATTAGGGCACTGCATTGCATTATTATATATCTGTGTTATATAAGCATTGTGATGACATTATTCCAGCACTGTATGGAGGTTTTATTTGAGCACCGCTTGTCTAATTACTGCTGTTTGTAAGCTTTTATTATATCTAGAAGAGGAAACCTCCACATTATGTTTTCCCCAGGAGCCTCAACAGACCATGATATGGCTAGAATCCCTGTTATGCGTTTTGAAGCCCTCCTAATAGTTGTATCATTAGACAGTAGGCACTTACCAGGTTGCCCACACTTAGCACATTTTCAAACTCTTCGGTCATTGGATAATGTTCCATGGCCATGAAAAGCGTATTGAGAACAATACAGATTGTGATCCCAAGGTCCACAAAAGGATCCATGACCACAAGGCGAACAATCTCCTTGAACTGTATCCAGGGTTTACAGCAGTCCCATTTCAAGAAAGTGTTTGCAAACTTGTACCACCAAGGTGGACAGGTCTGCTGAGCCTCCTCTAGTTCTGCAGGAAGGAAGACATTGAGCCATGTTAATGACATATAAACAATACAGGATAGTACATGTGAATGTGGCACAGATTATATCACAGTCTATATTGTAAATGCTTGGATGAAGTGCAACTGAGAGCCTTTTCTACAGGTTAAAGAGAACCAGACAACTAACACATTCTACTCAATCCATGGGCAGCATGATCGCAGCCAGGCATGTGGGGTATATTTGCCTCGATGATTGCTTTACTTTTATTTTTGTTAAGAAGTTTCATATTTTTAAACATAAAGAGTAACTAAACTTTATTTTTTTTTAATTATTTTGACGTGCATGGACACTTTGCCAATCACTTTATTACAGGGTTTGCCTTCATTTTTGTAAAAAAAATCATATATGTGGCTTCCAAACCTCTGCTTTTACTCAGTCTATCTAACTGCCTTGAGAGCACTGAAGTACAGATGATGGCAGTAAGAGTCACCGCCTGCATATTTCTCTGTGCGTGCTAATGTTGACAGACCCTCATTGTTCATGTATAGTATACTGTAATGGAAGCATTGGATTTACTTCCACAAGTACAGAGTTCTCATTATGTCCTCCCCGAGTAATATACACTGCTCAAAAAAATAAAGGGAACACTTAAACAACAGAATATAACTCCAAGTCAATCAAACTTCTATGAAATCAAACTGTCCACTTAGGAAGCCACACTGATTGACAATCAATTTCACATGCTGTTGTGCAAATGGAATAGACAATAGATGGAAATTATTGGCAATTATCAAGACACCCTCAATAAAGGAGTGGTTCTACAGGTGGGGACCACAAACCACATCTCAGTACCAATGCTTTCTGGCTGATGTTTTGGTCACTTTTGAATGTTGGTGGGCTTTCACACTCGTGGTAGCATGAGACGGACTCTACAACCCACAGAAGTTGCTCAGGTAGTGCAGCTCATCCAGGATGGTACATCAATGCGAGCTGTGGCAAGAAGGTTTGGGGTGTCTGTCAGCATAGTGTCCGGAGGCTGGAAGTGCTACCAGGAGACAGGCCAGTACACCAGGAGACGTGGAGGGGGCAGTAGGAGAGCAACAACCAAGCAGCAGGACCGCTACCTCTGCCTTTGTGCAAGGAGGAACAGGAGGAGCACTGCCAGAGCCCTGCAAAATGACCTCCAGCAGGCCACAAATGTGCATGTGTCTGCATACACGGTTAGAAACTGACTCCATGAGGGTGGTATGAGGGCCCGACATCCACAGATGGGAGTTGTGCTCACAGCCCAACACCGTGCAGGACACTTGGCATTTGCCACAGAATACCAGGATTGGCAAAGTCGCCACTGGCGCCCTGTGCTCCTCACAGATGAAAGCAGGTTCACACTGAGCACATGTGACAGACATGACAGAATCTGGAGACGCTGTGGAGAGCGATCTGCTGCCTGCAACATCCTTCAGCATGACCGGTTTGGCAGTGGGTAAGTAATGGTGTGGGGTGGCATTTCTTTGGAGGGCCGCACAGCCCTCCATGTGCTCGCCAGAGGTAGCCTGACTGCTATTAGGTACCGAGATGAGATCCTCAGACCCCTTGTGACACCATATGCTGGTGTGGTTGGCCCTGGGTTCCTCCTAATGCAGGACAATGACAGACCTCATGTGGCTGGAATGTGTCAGCAGTTCCTGCAAGATGAAGGGATTGAAGCTATGGACTGGCCCGCCCATTCCCCAGACCTGAATCCGATTGAGCACATCTGGGACATCATGTCTCTCTCCATCCACCAACGTCACGTTGCACCACAGACTGTCCAGGAGTTGGCGGATACTTTAGTCCAGGTCTGGGAGTAGATCCCACAGGCGACCATCCACAACCTCATCAGGAGCATGCCCAGGCATTGTAGGGAGGTCATACAGGCACGTGGAGGCCACGCACAATACTGAGCCTCATTTTGACTTGTTTTAAGGACATTACATCAAAGTTGGACCAGCCTGTAGTGTGTTTTCCCACTTTAATTTTGGGGGAGACTCCAAATCCAGGCCTCCATTGGTTAATAAATTTGATTTCCATTGATGATTTTTGTGTGATTTTGTGGTCAGCACATTCAACTTTGTACAGAACAAAGTATTCAATGAAAATATTTCATTCATTCAGATCTAGGATGTGTTATTTGAGTGTTCCCTTTATTTTTTTGAGCAGTGTATATGTATATATAGGTCTAATTTTTGGCTTTAGGATTAATACATTTGTCTTAATGTTATAGATCATCCCTACTCCAGTAAAACACAAGCAATTTTTTTGACACTTTTCAATTTTCACATGGCTGCCAAAAAGATTGTGTCACGCCAGGTGTGGGAAAGCAACACAGAGGGAAAGGGAGCCCAGACACTAGGGAAAGGGGGGGGGGGTGGAGACCGCCTAGTCTGGTCTAGTGTCACCCTGTCTCAACTACCGTCCCTATATTGGTTCTTAATCTTAACCAATCGACGCATGCGTGCCTCGCCCTGACTTTCCCTGGTGTATGGCTGAGGCTAGGGAATGGAGGAGATGAGCACTAGTCAATCTCCACTAAACACTATATAGACAACAGGGGTGGACAAACAGGGGGAAATTGCTTAGCTTTAGACGAACTCCAGAGAGGATGAAGTACTGCTCTTGCTAAAGCTTCACAAGTAGTAATGAATATCGCTGGCACCTCCCTCTCAGACACACCAGGTATTTATACACCCAGGCCAGGGAGCTAATTAGCCAGAGGGAGGTAGCTGCTGGGTCCAAGAGACAGCCAGCCTCTAAGAAGATGTCTGTAATGCCAAACGTAGAAATCTCCTGCAACCAACTGCAGGGCGAATGTCTGTCACCTCTGACACACCTGTGACAGATTGATTTTTGTGCAATTGCATTTTTTGTGCATTTTGCAACTTTTTAAGCTGCAGTTTGCGCAAAAAAATAAATGTATGGCTAAGAGTCTAGGTGTGCAACATTGGTGTGTTAAATACCTTCCCATTTCACAGACCTTCTATCATGGCTTCAGAAACGACACTAACAGAACTGCCTGTTCTCTTTTGCAAGGTTGGTTCCTCCAAATACATCTTAGAGTTCTTCTCAAGATCAGTCTTTACTGAGGTGGCCTGGGAAGGAGAAGACATGTTCTTAGATGGTCACTCAAAGCTCCGCATGCAGGTACTGTATACTGATACCCAATATCCAATCATCAGCGTGCAGTACCACCTTTCCCTTATCTTTCAGTATACTCGCTCTAAGCTATAGTGATTGGCTCTATGGTTACAGACTCACTGGGATCCTGGGTGGAATTCAACCATGGACAACATGTATGGAGAAGTAAGTTCCCCCCCCCACACTCACAATTGCATTGGTTTACCTCCAGGTGCTTTGGTTTCCAAAAACATTCACTTCCTATGACATTGGCCCTATTGAGAAAGGGTTAGTCCACGGTCTCACGATTATTATTTGGTAAGTAATTTTTCTCAGGAGTGGGAGTCAAAATCAGGTGAGGAACAATCAGATAAATGGCATAATAGAAACCAGTGCACCAATTCTGCATTTATCACCCACTCCTGAGAAAAAATACTGACCGTATACAGATAGTGGGGCCGCAATTCATCAAGATTTTCACTCTGGTCTTGATGAATTGGTGAGTTGGAGCCGTATGCTCCTGATTCATTAATCAGAACTAGACACGTGGTCAAAATTGTTGGTACCCCTCGTACAATTGTCACAGAAATAACTTGAATCTGACAAAAGTAATAATACATTAAAAATCTATGAAAATGAACAAATAAAAGTCAGACATTGCTTTTCAACCCTGCTTCCACAGAATTTAAAAAAAAATTAAACAGATGAAATCGGCCTGGACAGAAATGATGGTACCCCTGAAAATAATGTGACAAAAGGGACATGTTAAATCAAGTTGTGTCCACTAATTAGCATCACAGGTGTCTACAAACTTGTAATCAGTCAGTGGGCCTGTATATAGGGCTACAGATACTCACTGTGCTGTTTGGTGACATGGTGTGTACCACACTCAACATGGACCAGAGGAAGCAAAGGAAAGAGTTGTCTCAGGAGATTAGAAAGAAAATTATAGACAAGCATGTTAAAGGTAAAGGTTATAAGACCATCTCCAAGCAGCTTGACGTTCCTGTGACTACAGTTGCACAAAGTATTCAGAAATTCAAGATCCATGGGACAGTAGCCAACCTCCCTGGACGTGGCCGCAGGAGGAAAATTGATGACAAATCAAAGAGACGGATAATACGAATGGTAACAAAAGAGCCCAGGATAACTTCTAAAGAGATTAAAGGTGAACTTCAAGCTCAAGGAACATCAGTGTCAGATCGCACCATCCATCGTTGTTTGATCCAAAGTGGGCTTCATGGGAGACGACCAAGGAGAACACCATTGATGAAAAAAAATCAGAAGAAAGCCAGACTGGAATTTGCCAAACTACATGTTGACAAGCCACAAAGCTTCTCAGAGAATGTCTTATGGACAGATGAGACAAAAATGGAAGTTTTTGGCAAGGCACATCAGCTTTATGTTCACAGATGGAAAAATGAAGCATATCAAGAAAAGAACACTGTCCCTACTGTGAAACATGGATGAGGCTCTGTTATGTTCTGGGGCTGCTTTGCTGCATCTGGCACAGAATATCTTGAATCTGTGCAGGGTACAATGAAATCTCAAGACTATCAAGGGATTCTAGAGAGAAATGTGCTGCCCAGTGTCAGAAAACTTGGTCTCAGTCGCAGGTCATGGGTCTTGCAACAGGATAATGACCCAAAACACACAGCTAAAAACACCTAAGAATGGCTAAGAGTAAAACATTGGACTATTCTGAAATGGCGTTCTATGAGCCCTGACCTAAATCCTATTGAGCATCTTTGGAAAGAGCTGAAACATGCCGTCTGGAAAAGGCAACCTTCAAACACGAGACAACTGGAGCAGTTTCCTCATGAGGAGTGGGCCAAAATACCTGTCGAGAGGTGCAGAAGTCTCATTGACAGTTACAGGAATCGTTTGATTGCAGTGATTGCCTCAAAAGGTTGTTCAACAAAATATTAAGTTAAGAGAACCATCATTTCTGTCCAGGCCTATTTCATCAGTTTAATTTTTTTAAAGATTCTGTGTAAGCAGGGCTGAAAAGCAATGTCTGACTTTCATTTGTTAATTTTCAAAGATTTTTAATTTATTATTGCTTTGTCAGATTCAAGTTATTTCTGTGACCACTGTGGGTTTTTCTTTCATTAAACGAGGGGTACCAACAATTTTGACCACGTGTGTAGCCATGTGCACATACCCTTAGTGTAAAAGCTCTGAGATTCTGCAACTGCATTTTTCACATGCATTTTTTAATGCTCCCCATAGAAGTTTACAAGGGAAATAAAATGCACGAAAACTATACAACTCAAGAGGGTCTTTACATACAAAGTGGGTGTAATTTTTTAAGAAATTACATGCTCTTTATTTGAACTGTTAAATGCAGCAGATTTTCTGCACAAAAAGATATAACTGAAAAAAATGCAGAATTTTCACTAAGTGGGAACATGGCCTCAAGCTTCTTGGCCCAAAGCAAAATCAGTTGGTCGTCTCTTGTGGCACAAGGGCTCTGCACACCTATACAGTAGCTATACTCATGCTGGCAAACAGACCAAAAATGTATTTTTTTTTCAACAAGAAGGTATGAACAAGACATTTGAAATAAAAAAAAACAAAACTAAAACTTAATGGGACTCACATCATCTTCCACAGCATCAATGGTCTCTATCACCACTCGAGGTATCACTCGTCCATTGCAATCCATCTTCTCTTTGTCTTCTTCAGCTAAATCTAGTTCTGTTGATTTTTTTAGGTCTTCATTGACAAGTCCCACAGAGGCCATGCTGGCTTTCTAAGATGGAAAATGTAATAGTGGTACTAATTAAGAATATATCCAAGGTAAAAAACTGTAGATCGGAATGATAAACTGTGCTACAATAAGTAAGTGTAGCTGTGTCTCAATCAACCAATCATTGGTATAATACAAGACGTACAGTTAAATGGGTGGTCCAAAATCCAAATTAATTTTCATTCTAAATCTTTATCTATTTAACATCATAATTGTTATAACCCTCCTGTTTGTTTTTTCCATCTTGTATTTTGCGGTCACGTGACCATCTGCCTTTATATTCCAGCTCCGCCCTTTTGGCTGTGCTGGACTTCAGTGTTTGTCTGTTTCTCTAGCCAGGTGCTTCAGTGCCTTTCTCCGTCAGTTCGTTTGGTCCTTCTGGGACCTCTAGTACCTTTTTGTCAGTTTGTCTTTTTATGCTCTGCAACAACTTCTCTGTTTAGGAGGTGTCCTATTTTTGTCCCAGGCCTTAGTTCTTTTAGGGACACCTCCCCTTATGCTATAGGTCTTTGTTCAGACTAGCCGAGGACTAAGGCGGGTCTGTTCGCTAGGAACAGTCAGCCCGCTACATCGTAGGGATTCAGCTTAGTCTTACTGTAGGGACAGCTTTCCCCTATCTTTCCTTAGTACTTGTTGCAGATCATAACAGTAAGTCCACCCCAAAAAACTAAAAGGAAAGAAATTCGGGGATCAGTATGGTTTCCGTCCAGGATTTGGCTCAACGCTTGCAGGGATGGTCTCTGGAGGTGGCCGAGCTACAGCAACACGTGAGTGGCTGTTCTGGAGCGCATTTTGTGGAACCCAAAGTAGGACTGCCTGATGTTTTTTATGGTAAACAGCAAGATTTTTTTTCCTTTAAAAATGCTTGTTTGTTATATTTTCATTTGAGACCAAGGTCTTCTGGGAATGAATCACAGTGCACTGGTTTTATTATGTCACTTTTGCGCAATGAACCACAGGGGAGGGCCTTTTCTCTCCAACCTAATGATCCGTGTTTAAGGTCTGTAGAAGAATTTTTTTCTGCTATGGGCCTATTATATGACGATCCTAATAGAATCTCATCTTCTGAGGCAGAACTCAGGGGTTTGAATCAGGGGTCAGGTGATGTTGAAAATTATTGCACACACTTCAGGAGATGGGCTTCAGAAGTCAAATGGAATGATCCTGCGCTGAAATGTTTATTTCTTGCTGGTCTGAGTGAAAGGGTTAAGGATCTGCTAATTGCATTCCCCGCACCTGAGACTCTGCAGGATGCCATGCAATTAGCAGTTCGTGTGGACAGAAGACTGAGGTCCAGGGTGAATGAGGTAAAGACTCCTGTAATGTCAGGTCCTTGTCCCCAGAAAATCTGCTCTGACGGCGGAGAACCGATGGAGGTTGGGGCGATGTCACTCCGCTCTCAGGAAAGAGACCGGAGGTTCGCCGAGGGATTGTGTCTTTACTGTGGTAAAGTTGACCATTTGATTAAGTATTATGAGCTTCGTTTAAGTAAAGAAAAAAAAAAAAAGAGGTCAGGTACGCCCGTATAGCTTGTTTACGCTCTGCAGGAGTATTTCTTTCTGGGAGTACTACTTTGCAGGAAAATTTGATTGAATTTCAGGTATTTGTGGATTGTGGTTCAACACTTAATGTGATTGATAAAGGGTTTTTGAAAACCTTAAATTCAAATCCAAACCTTTGTCATCACCTATTTTTGTGATTGCAATTGATAACACTCCCTTGAAATGTATTACTCACAAGGTTGCTGCATTTCCCCTCACTATCAATGGAGTTCACCAAGAAATTTTGGACTTGGTTGTATTAGTTAATTTACCCTCTCCGGTCGTTTTAGATTTGCCTTGGTTAAAACTGCACAATCCTTTGCTGGACTGGTCTACTAATGTTATTAAGTCTTGGAGTCCGAAGTGCTATGATAAATGCTGTAATGGTCGCCTTGCGGCTGTGGAAAAATGGGAATTGCCTGTACCTATTCAAGATTTTTGGAAGGTTTTTTCAGAGGAGGAGTCGCAAGTTTTAGGGATTATGATTGCGCCATTGAGTTTGTTCCTGGAGCTACTCTTCCCAAGAGTCGCTTGTTTAATCGGACTATTCCTGAAAGAAAGGCCTTGGAGGAGTACATACAAACTAGCCTGGCTGCTGGTCACATTAGACCTTCTAAGTCGCCTGTGGCAGTTGGATTTTTCTTTGTTAAAAAAAAGGACGGGGGTATACGTCCATGTCTGGATTTTCGTGAAATTAATAAGATTACAGTACGCAATTCCTACCCATTGCCGTTAATTCCTGACTTGTTTAACCAGTTGGTGGGGGCCAAGTGGTTCTCTAAAATTGATCTCCGGGGGGCATATAATTTTATAATTTGTTACGAGTGAAGGAGGGTGATGAATGGAAAACTGCTTTTAACACTCCGGTAGGTCACTTTGAAAATCTGGTGATGCCTTTTGGTCTTACCAATGCACCTGCATTTTTTCAGAACCTTATTAATGACATCCTGAGACCTTTGATTGGTAAGAATGTGGTTGTGTATTTGGATGACATTTTGATTTATTCACCAGATCTGGAGTCCCATTGGCAGAGCGTACGTGAAGTTTTGCAGTTATTGAGTGATAATTCACTCTTTGCTAAGCTGGAGAAATGTGAGTTCGCTGTGCAGAAAATTAGTTTTTTGGGCTACATTGTCTCCAGCGAGGGCTTTGAGATGGACCCAGTGAAGGTTCAGGCTGTGCAGGAATGGCCTAGGCCTATTGGTTTGAAATCTATACAGAAATTTTTGGGTTTTGCCAATTATTACAGGAAATTCATTAAGAATTTGTCTAGAATTGTTAAGCCTCTGACCGATCTCACCAGGAAAGGTGCGAATACGGTCCAGTGGACTACTGAGGCCATTGAATGCCTTTGAGTATCTCAAAGAGAGGTTCAGTTCTGCCCCTATCCTTATGCAGCCTGATGAGACCAAGCCTTTTTTGGTCGAGGTCGATGCTTCATCGGTGGGGGTCGGAGCAGTTTTGTCTCAGGAGAACAAGGATGGAGTACATCCTTGTACCTTCTTTTCGAAAAATTTTTCGTAAACCGAACTGAATTATGATGTTGGAAATCGGGAGTTTCTGGCTATTAAACTCGCGTTTGAACATTGGCGTCATTTTTTGGAAGGCGCTAGATTTCCTATTCAGGTTTTCACAGATCATAAGAATTTGATCTATCTGGATGCTGCCAAGCGCTTGAATGCCTGTCAAGCTAGGTGGGCACTTTTTTTTTTCTCGGTTTCATTTTTCTGTTACCTATATCCCTGGTACTAAGAATGTTAAAGTCGATGCTTTATCTCGCAGCTTCTCTCCTACGGTCGGTGCCGAGGAAGAGGAGAGCATTTTAGAGAAAGGAGTTGTGGTGGCGGCATTGGACTCCGTTTTGGAGAATGGGATTCTGAAAGCTTAAGATGATGCTCCATCTAACACTCCCCATGGGAGGTTGTTCGTGCCTAGAGCCTTTAGGAGAGATTTGTTAATGGAGTGTCATGAGTCTCGGTTGGCAGGTCATCAAGGAATTTCGGAGACTAAGAGACTTATCAGTCGCAGTTTTTGGTGGCCTGGATGGCAGAAGGAAGTCATCAAGTGGGTGCGTCAATGTACTATGTGTGCTAGGTCAAAGGCTTCACATACTCCTGCTGCGGGGTTGCTTTGCCCTCTGGAGGTTCCTAGTGCGCCTTGGACGCATCTCACAATGGATTTTATTACTGATCTTCCTGTGTCCGAGGGTTTTACTGTCATCTGGGTGGTCGTGGACCGTTTTAGTAAGATGTGTCATTTGGTTCCATTCATTAAGTTGCCCTGCGCCAAGATACTCGCTAAGGCGTTTGTTAAGGAGATTGTCAAGCTCCATGGATTTCCCACGGATATTGTTTCTGATAGAGGACCTCAGTTTGTGGCTTGCTTTTGGCATGCTTTTTGTGACAGGTTGGGAGTCCATTTGTTATTTTCGTCTGGTTATCATCCTGAGTCTAATGGACAGACTGAAAGAAAGAACCAGGATGTTGAACAGTTTTTGCGTTGTTTTGTGGCGGACAATCAAGAGGTGTGGTCTGAGTTTCTGCCTCTTGCAGAATTTGCTCTTAACAATCATACATCCTCCTCTGCTGGGTGTTCTCCTTTTTTTTGTTGTACTGGGAGACATCCGTCTTTTGGTTCGTTTTCAAAATTGGGGCCTGGGCCTGGAGGATCCTCATAAAAGAGGGAGTACTGTTAGAACCCTCCTGTTTGTTTTTTCCATCTTGTGTTTTGCGGTCACGTGACCATCTGCCTTTATATTCCAGCTCCGCCCTTTTGGCTGTGCTGGACTTCAGTGTTTGACTGTTTCTCTAAGCCAGGTGCTTCTGTGCCTTTCTCTGTCAGTTCGCTTGGTCCTTCTGGGACCTCTAGTACCTTTTTGTCAGTTTGTCTTTTTGCGTTCTGCAACAACTTCTCTGTTTAGGAGGTGTCCCATTTTTGTCCCAGTCCTTAGTTCTTTTAGGGACCCCTCCCCTTATGCTATAGGTTTTCGTTCAGACTAGCCGAGGACTAAGGCGCGTCTGTTCGCTAGGAACAGTCAGCCCGCTACATCGTAGGGATTCAGCTTAGTCTTACTGTAGGGACAGCTTTCCCCTATCTTTCCTTAGTACTTGTTGCAGATCATAACAATAATCTAAACTATTTCTAATATTCTTGAATTAAAAATTCCTTTTCCTTCCCTAACTACACTAACTGCTATTTTATTTTTTCCTACTTCCTCTTTGATGACGCTTCATTTGAAAATCCCAGTGCATGCCGAGATATTCAAACAAAGTGTCATCAGGGGGCAGAGGCTTTGGTCACTGCCGCAGGCCCCCGTCCCCTCCCTGAAACAAAGTGTCAACAGTGATGCTTATTTCAAGGGTTGGGTTAGTCCATGCGAGATGTGCACTGTGCACAATGACAGCGCGCTCTCTGTTGCAGGCTCAAATCAGCAGTAACGAGCCAGCAACAGAGCGCGTTGTCAAAATACCCAGCAAGCAGAGACCAGTGACGACACCTGTGGGGGCAGCACTGGTCTCTGCACGCTGGGTATTCTGACACCGCTCTGTTGCCAACTCGATACTGCTGATGTGAGCCGGCGAGAGAGCAGGCTGTCATTGTGCACAGTCCACAGCTCGCAGAGACTAGCCCAGCCCCTGAAACAAGCGTCACTGATGATGCTTTGTTTCAAGAAGGGGGCAGAGGCTGTGGCAGTGACCACAGCCTCTGCCCCCTGATGACGTTGAGTTTGAGTATCCCAGCATGCACTGGGATTCTCAAACGAATTGTCATCAAAAAGGAAGTAGGAAAAAAAAAGAAAAGCAGTTACTGTAGTTAGGGAAGGATAGGGAATTTTTAATTCAAGTATATTATAAAATAGTTTAAATTATGGCATTAAACAGATAGGGATTTAGGATGAAAATCAATTTGGATTTCGGACCACCCCTTTAAGAAGAAAAATTATATCCAAGATAAATCTAAAAAAAAATTGTGGCAGTTGTTATGAAGTTTTGTCTTTTTTTTTTAACATTGGTTTCCTATATCATATCAGTGGAAGTCAAATTTCTGATCAGCTGAGGGTCCTAAATTGCACCACTCCATACATTATGTAGTGACTTGAGAGCCACTACGCAATGTACAGAGATCTGCGATTTCAGATCTTACAATTTGCTTTGTCACCTTGAATCAGTTCGGTTCAAGGTGTCAGTAGTCAGACCCCAACCATTGTAATATTAATGACTTATGCTAGTCGCTGTACATCCCTTTATGCTGGGATCACATGGCTTATTTGGCAGTGACACAGGTTGTCCTGCCAAAGATTGCTCTGTCATTGCTAAATTGCAGCATAATGCAAGCGAAGAGGGTCCCATTGCAACCGCTACAAGCAAATCACAGAAAATCCAACTGGTTCCAACTTTTTGTGACTTGCCACAGTTGAATCTACTTGTGGACCACAACATGATCACGCTCATTTGCATAATGCTGCGCTATAGCTAAGTCGCCGTGTACAAATCTTTTGCACTGAGAGCCTCCTGTTGTAGCTGCATTCAGGCATAATTATATTATTCACCTTGATATTGTGTGACTAAGCAGGGGATTTTGAGCTCTCTAGTAAAAAAGAACAAGAGTCTAACCCCTTAAAGAATTTTGCCAGAATATAGATCAGTTACAATAAAATTATAGAGATCTTTTTATTCTGTAGATTAACCCCATAACCATCCTAAATCATACAATAAGACAATACAGGAAAACTATACAACAATTATATTTTATAGGATCAACTGCTTGATTAATACTGCGGTATTCAGATAAAACATTTGAAGCCGGCCGGGGACTATATGTCTCAATTGACTAATCAGAGACTGGTCCCTGGCAGTTTCTTCACGCTCTTGTTTCTTTGATTGACAGGTCTTTGCATATCCACACATATACAGTAGAGACAGATGTGTCGGTTTAGGGGAGTGGGTCGGGAAGAAGCCACCAGGGTTTGGCTTCAGACTAGTCAACTGAGACACATAGTCTCCGGCCGGCTTTTCAAGGTATGTTTCCTCTGAAAAACACATTTCAGACTAAAATGTACACGGCTGCAATAGTGCAACCAGACTCTGATTCCTATTGCCCATAGTTCAGGCAGCATGAATTAGGTTCCCTTTAAAGTTAGATCAAGATAGTTTATCAGGAAGCCACAGGGAAGATGTGTCTTTCATCCTACACCATTTACATTTCATTTAGATATTATTCCCATATATTAGACATTATATATGTAAACACACCGACATGGGACCATCTTCACTTTCCGGAGGTCAAAAAAAATCAACGTACTTCAAATCTCTAAAATTTAATTCTAAGCTTAATCCTACTGAATGTCCAATTTACAGGATGGATGGAAACCACAGAATAATGGTGTTGGGTCATTTTCTTATATGCCGGTTAATCAAAGCTGTTGAAGAATAGTTTTGAGGGCTTAGGTCTATATTTAGAGTGGATTATCCAGGTGAACAGTGATACTAGGATCTTGTGAGGCAATACCATTAAGGAGGACGCCTTGGAGGCTAGGAATCATAAACAAACATATTAGACGAAGAATCCTGCCCACGGAGCTAGCAATCAGAGGCACTGAAGAATACGATCTCCAGGATGCCAAGTGGATTCTTGAAGTCTTGCGGTTTCTAAGTATCATACTCCTTATGATTCTTGTTCACTGCTGCGTTGGCTGTTTTACCAAGTTGTGCAAGCATAAATACGAGAAGGATCAGCTCATCAGATTACAGTTATATGAAAGGTCACAGGAGCACCGTACATTACTACTGCTAGCAGTAATAACACTTTGTGTCCTGCACAGGCTGCTGTCACCACAGAACATTACACTGACAAAACACTCCAATTTCTAGTGCAGCAGCAGGGGAGAATGGCACATACACTAACAGTCTATCGGGTGCCTTCTCTGGCATAGTGCCCTCTCTAGTTCATAGTATCTGTCACCATAGGAATACTAAACTACTTTCAAGGGTGTATGTACCATAGAGGCAGTCTATGTGACTGCTTTGGGATTAAAAACTGGGGGGCTGGGGGTGCCCAATGCAAGATTGAGTTCATTTGATTTTTATGGATGGTGAGTGGTAGCATAGAGTTGTGGTTTCCACTGGTGAAGTAAAGTAACCAAAAACAGAATTTAGAAGTTCTGAAAATGGGATGTGGTGCAAAGAACGCGCGTCAGATGGTTAGAGGTGGTGCTGGTGGTGTCAGGCATTTCTTGAAAGAGGTCTCATTTTTATCTTTGCTATGATCTCACCATCCTTTATATATTATAAGAGGAACTAAAATAGAGACCATAATTCTACTTTGGAAACCTGCTTGATAGACGTCAGAAGGACCCTGGCTTTCGATGAGTGGTTTCCATCTTGCCTCCTTTCCACAACATGACATTACCTATGTCAAATGCAAAGTAACAGAAGCAGATAGATGACAGCCTCCCACAAGATCAACACATTACTGCTGCTGTCATTGTTCCCAGGATGGGGTTGACTATATTCATTTCCTTTTGCTGCATTTTCAGAGCAGAAAACAAACAAGCATTGAATGGACTATCCTAAAAAGTCAACCAAATGTCCCAAAATGTTAAACTACAGAGCTGCATACACAATACTGCTGTTTATTATTACAGTCAATAAGAAAATGTTTATAATGCTGTGCTGTAGGGGTTATTTTTTTCAGTATATAAGATACAGTTACTGTACAGTGTGGACTATGCCATGTAATGACTATTGCTTTTCAAATGGCAAATCACCAAAGCCAGCTCTTTCAGACACTGAACCAATGAGGAATGTTAAGAGATTCGAACTCTGAAAAGAGTAGGACTGTAATCTAATATTTTCCAAACTTTTTGAACTCCAAGATGCCAAACTTTTCCTTGATGTTAAGCAGATACAAATTACTTGAGTTACATACTAACCCTTTGACCCTGCTCTTCTTGATGCTTCTTTAGCTGTTCTAGCATGTCCTGGAATTCTTTCTCCTTTTCTAAGGCTTCCTGAATGGTGGCTTCATTCTGCTCATCATATGCCATGGCCACCACAGCGAGGATAAGGTTGACGAGATAAAAAGCGCCCAGGAAAATCACCAACACAAAGAAAATCATGTAGGTTTTACCTGCAGCTCTTAGGGTCTGGGAACAAAAAAAAACAATAAGTTACTTTATTGCATCAGTTATATTGAAGGAGAACACCCCTAACTCCAGCTGTTACGCAACTACAACTCTCTGCCTGACCGGACTGCTCCAATTATCGTCAACCAAAATCTTGATAAAATAGTTAATTAAGGTAAAGTTGGACTATGACATACAAGGTTTATTTAGGGTAAAATGTAGACTCGGGGTAAGGGTTGAAGTTAGTATTGTTAAGAGTGTGATACCAGTTGAAACAGGTTCTCCCAGTAGTCCTGAGTCATCAGCCTGAAGAGTGCCAAATAGGCCCAGTTGAAAGAGTCGAAGTTGGTATACCCATAGTTGGGATTTCTTCCAGTCTTTATACAAGTATAGCTTTCTGGACATTTTCTGTTGGCAGAAGATACACTCATAGTCAAGACCAAAACTCAAAAAAAAATGTATTACTTACTAAAAAATACACAGTGGTGTACATGCTATATATTCCATGCGTGAAATGACTCTAGGTTTCCTCAGGCCTGACCCCAGTGATGCAAAGAAACACTTACTAAACCTGCTCCAGTTAAAGCTTCCATTAGTAAGTGACATAAACTTGAAAGGGAACCTGTCATCACGTTTTTGCTAATTCATCTGACAGCCTCATGATGTAGGAGAAGAGATCCTGATTCTAGCAATGTATCACCCACTGGGCTACTTGCTACAGTTTTGATTAAAACACAGTTTTATCTACTGCAAATCTAGCAGTTCTCTGAGTGCTGAGCTCTGTATAACCCCTCCCACACCACTGATTGGCAGCTTTCAATGTACACTATGCATAGGCAGAAAGCTGACAATCAGTGGTGGGACGGGGTTATACAGAGCTCATGGGAGACTACATGGCAGCAGGTTTACAAGTCCTTTAGTGATAGAATCTGGTTTGATCAGCAAGAGATTATTAAAACTACAGCAAGCAGCCCAATAAATGACACATCACTGGAAACAGGGTCTCTGTTTCCATCATGCTGCTCTTAGATTAGGTGGCAAAATCTGATAACGGATTCCTTTTTAGAGGTCTATCCACATGTCTTTGCTGTGTGCAAAGCACCACCAAGGTCCCAACAAATCCGGAATACTCCATGAGCAATCATATGGTGCCTTTGCAAAGCACAGCATTTACCAACCAGTGGCTTGCGAGTCACATATGACTTTAGGGCCTCCATGGTTCCTCAGCTGTTGGCTCCAAAAACTAGTGAATACAGATGGCATATTAAAGATTATATTTTACCTTAATAGATTTCAGAAAACATAGTGCATGCATTAATAAATAGATCTGCTAAACCTGATGAGGCCAGTATACTTATTTTTGAAAATTCACCTGAAAATGGCTTCCTATTCCTTTTTTAAAGTTTATATCTTATATCAAAATGAGTACTATTTTTTTTAGCTCTAGCTAGATTCACAAAATGTTCAGTTTACTCCTCATCTTCCAATAGTCATAATGTTACCATATAATGTATAGAAAAATGGGGAAAAAAGTGAAATGGCAGAAAAAAAAAAAACCACCATTCCACCATGTTTTTTTGGGCCTTGTGTTTACGGTGTTTATTGTGAGGTATAAATTACTTGCCAACATAATTCTTCAGGTCAATATGATTATAGATATTTATTTTTATTTTTACGGTTGAAAAAAAATCTCAGAACTTTGTAAATAATAACTTTCCTATTCTACTCTATCGACATCGATTTTTAAAGTAAGTACTCTTGCCTTATCAGGTCTACCAGATCTACTATTTAATAATGTAAGCAGTTTGTATTGCTTTTAATAATAGAGTAAATACCATATCACTGACAGTTAATATTAGTGTAACTGTCACACTGTTCAATATTCAATAGGATTCTTCAATTTCACTAGTCATTGTGGCTCTATATAATCCATCATATTTTAATGTAGTTTGTGAATTACACATAGTTGACACCCACTGACCTATGATATTTGAAAACTCTCCTATTGTCCTTATATAAAACCAAAAGCACACAAAAGGTACAGTATGGCCAAAAAGAGCCATATTTGTCCATTGTTTGGGTCTGGTATTGCAAAAAGAACAGTGAGTTTTAGGCTGTACTGCAGTTAAGAGCATGAAAACATCTTTAAAAGCGTAAGAAAAAGAGAGTGAGCAAGCTTAAAGTGGTTTGTTCAAGTCTGTGACTTAAGATTCAGTGACTTTTGATTCAGGGAATTTAAAAAGCATTGACTTGTATTTATTCACTTTTTGTATGTATGTTTATATTCCTGTTTTGTGCAATTACTAGTGTTGAGCATTCCGATACTTAATTCCGATACTTTTGCAATATCGTATACCGGAATCGGAAGTTCCCATAATGCAATGAGCCATTTTCATTTTATTCAGCCAATGAGGATCCTAAGAAGTGTGGGCACATCCTGTTAGGCATGTAGGCATCTTAACTAATGGCATGGCTGTGATTGCTGCTGAAATGATGTTATGATGCACTATAAAAGCCGCCAACGCCATTTTGAGCTCACTCTGCTGTGAATTCAGTTAGGGATAGGACGCTGTTGTTCTGAGGGACAGTTTTAGCTACCTATTTGCTCTATACTGCTTTACCCAAGCTACTTTATAAATCGCTGTGCCTTGCAGTGCTAGTGCACAGTTCTCTGTGCTGTTCACCGCTGTCTGCAAGGTCTGTGTGTGTGAGTGCAGCTCACCCTGTAGTGTGTGCTTCAACCACGTCTGGTTGTAGTGCACTCAGTGTGTGTCACTGCCTCATACATTGTCCTTTTTTGCCAATTCATAATTTTTCCTGATATCTCCTATTAGTGTGGTGGTTCCATCCGTATTCAGCTAAATTGGTTCCAAACACACTATATAGGAGTAGATAGAGAAATTTTTTTGGTCTTGCAGCGCTAGTGCACAGTGCTCTGCATCTGTACTGTTCACCGCTGTCTGCAAGGTCTGGTGTGTGAGTGCAGCTCACCCTGTAGTGTGTGCTTCAACCCCGTCTGGTTGTAGTGCACTCAGTGTGTGTCACTGCCTCATACATTGTCCTTTTTTGCCAATTCATAATTTTTCCTGATTTCTCCTATTAGTGTGGTGGTTCCATCCGTATTCAGCTAAATTGGTTCCAAACACACTATATAGGAGTAGTTAGAGGAGCCTTTCTGCAGCATTGGGCCCTGCAGCCCCAGCCAGATTAGTATTAGCCTATTTTTTTTAGCCTCATCTATTGCATTGTAGGTTACCTTCCTACATTGTAATAGCTACAACAAGTTTGTGATACTATCGTTATTACATCTTTAGGCACATCCAGTGTCTTTTTGTGACAAAAAAAACCTAAATAAAGTTCACCAAACACTCCACTTTACAGTTGTGTAGGCCACATTAGCTCATATTAAAGTCTAGTCCACACTTTATAAAATTAGTGTTTCTTATACCTGTTAGCAGCTGTTCAGGAATAAGCACACTAAGCCCTTAGTACTTTTCTGCCTATCTTTATCAGTCTAGCAAGATGAAGAAGGCAGGGAGTAAGGCATGTGGTCGTGGGCGTGGAGTTTCTGCAGGGAGAGGACGTGAGGATTCTGTGCCTGCAGGGAGAGGACGTGGGGATTCTGTGCCTGCTGCGGGCACCAGTGACTCAGCATCCCCCAGTTTTACCAGGGAACAGTCCTTTATGCGCAGCTTTGTAGGAGCTAGCCGTACCCCACTGCTGCGGGAGGACCAAATTGAAGCCGTTGTCGGATGGATAGCAGCTAACGCATCGACTTCAATTAGTTCCAGATCCTCTCAGGTCCTGAGCACTGAAGAGCACCCATCTGTCTCTTCACCACCTGCCAAATTGCCCAGGCAGTCAGAGAGCCCTGGACAGGAGCCATCTCTACTTCTGTTCTCTGAATCTCTTGGCTTGGAAAGAGGGGGCCAGCCAAGCAAAATTCGAGAATTTGAAGAAGAGGTAGTATGCAGTGATGCGCAACCGTTTTGTCTCTCTGAATCTGAAGAGGCGGGTGGGCCAGTGCCTATGGTCAGCAGCACACCTCAGTACGCATCTGATGATGAGACTCAGGTGCCACTTTCTGGTGCGTACTGTGCTGTCGAGACTACCCAGGAGAAGCAGTTGTTTGAAGAGGGTGGTGAAGATGATGAGGTCCTTGACCCATCATGGCGTGAGGGACAGGAAGGTGGTGGGAGCAGCTCTGAGGAAGAGATTCCCCGAACAGCCCAAAGAGGAGGGAGAGGGAGGGGGCAGACTTGCCTGTAGCCTCCACTTCGGCACCCATTAGGGGCATGGCTCTTCCAAAATCCAAAGCGGGCGCTCCCAAGACTTGCAGTGCCTGGTCCTTTTTTGACACAGTTGCAGATGACATTTGCTTTGTCAAATGCAAGCTGTGTAATCAGAAGGTGAAAAGAGGGAAAAGTGTCAGCAACCTCAATACCACAAATATGTGGAAACATGTGCGGACCAAGCACGTGGTGGAGTTACAAAAACACACTGAAGACCTAGGCCAACCTACAGCGCCACCTACCACCTCTTCAGCTCGTGTTGTAGCCTCTTCCTCCAGCTCACACACAGCTGGTTCGGCTTCCTCACAGAATCGCCATGGAAGAATCTCTGGCACTGTTGTACAGAGACACAGTGTAATTCCACCCACAGCACCACTTTCCCAGTCATCCTCACACTCCCAGGCCAGTCTACAGCACAGGCATGGGAGAAAAGGCGCCCATACTCGGCAAACCACCCCCGAGCACAGGCTCTGAATGCTGGCATTGCTAAACTACTGGCCCTTGAAATGCTATCATTCAGGCTGGTGGAGACTGACACATTCCGTAACTTTATGGCATTGGCAGTCCCACAATACAACGTGCCCAGCCGCTTTTATTTCAGCAGGCAAGCCGTCCCTGCCCTGCAACATCATGTGGAGGGAAAAATTAAACATGCGCTACAAAACGCCGTCAGTAGCAAGGTCCACCTGACCACCGATGCGTGGACCAGTAAGCATGGACAGGGACGATACCTTTCCCTCACTGCCCATTGGGTAAATGTTGTGGAGCCGGGTACAGATCTTGAGAGTGGCGCTGTACGTGTTCTGCCAACTCCAAGGATTGCAGGAATCCAGTCTGTACACATTGACTCCTCCTCATACTCCAGTTCCTCTGAATCAGCGCTGCAGGAGCCGTCACGGTCTACCTCCACATCGACCCGTGAACGGTTACCTGTTATGGTGACCAATATGAGCACAGCCGTGGCCAAACGTCAACAGGCCGTATTAAAATTAATTTCTTTGGGGAATCGAAGCTACACAGCGCAGGAGCTCTGAAATGCCATCAAGCAGCAGAGCGACGTGTGGTTTGTGCCAGCGAATCTCCAGCCAGGCATGGTAGTGTGTGACAATGGCCGAAATCTGGTGGCAGCTCTGGGCCTAGGCAACCTCACTCACATCCCATGTCTGGCACATGTGCTCAACTTGGTCGTGCAGAGTTTTTTGAGGGACTATCCGGATCTTGATGCACTGCTTCACAAGGTCCGCATAGAGTGCGCTCACTTGCGGCATTCCAGCAATGCAAGATCACGCATTGTAGCTCTGCAGCTCCGATTACGTCTTCCGGAACATCGCATCATATGTGACCTACCCACCAGGTGGAATTCAACGTTACATATGTTGGAGAGGTTGTGTGAGCAGCAGGCAGCAGTAATGGAGTACCAGCTGCAGCAGGCGCAAACAAGTTCACACTTCACCACCACTGAGTGGGCCTCTATGAAGGACATTTGCCAAGTTTTGCGTGCCTTCGATTATTCCACGTGGATGGCGAGTGCAGATGATGCACTAGTCAGCATGACTATCCCCCTTATCTGCCTGCTTGAAAAAACACTGCAAGCACTAAGGGACGAGGTTTTGGAAGAGGTGGAGGATGAGGAGTCACAAATGCCATCTGCTTCTCTACAGTCTGCGCAACGTGGTTCCTCACAAAGGCCTAGGCAGGGGACACTTTGTGAGGAGGAGGAGGAGGAGTCAATGGATGAGGAAGACATCTGTTCAGAGGAGGGAGGTACACAATGCTCTAGTAGTCAGTATCTAGAGCGAGGGTGGGGTGATGCAGAGCAGGCAGAGATCACGCCTCAAGCAGGGGACAGCGTTTCTTGGCCAGTTGGCAGTCTGCAGCACATGGTTGATTTCATGCTGCAGTGCCTGAGAAACGACCGCCGCATCGCCCACATTCTCAACACGGCTGATTATTGGGTGTCCACCCTCCTAGATCCTTGCTACCGGGACAACTTACAAAGCCTCATAACACCGTTGAACCGGGAGCGTAAAATGCGGGAGTACCAAGATGCACTGGTGCATTCCATCATGTTCTCCATTCCAACCGAGAGCAGTGCTGCTAGTGCTTTACAAAGCAGCTCAGTGCGTCGAGGCAGTGGAGGAAGCTCTGCACAAAAAGGGAGCAGAAGCAGCGCCTCAGCACAAGGCAAGACCAGTATGGCCGAAATGTGGCAAAGTTTTGTGTCCCCGCCGCCACAAATGTCTACACCATCACAGACGGCTCCAGTCAGCAGAAGGCAACGTTTCCGTCAGATGGTGACAGACTACATGTCTTGCCCTCTTAGTGTACTCCCAGACGGCTCTTCTCCCTTCAAGTTTTGGGTCTGTAAGCTGGATACATGGCCAGAGCTTAGTCAGTATGCATTGGAGGTGCTAGCTTGCCCTGCTGCTAGTGTATTATCGGAACGCGTCTTTAGTGCCGCAGGTGGTGTACTAACAGACCGTCGCATGCGACTATCCTCCGATAACGTTGACCGGCTTACTTTTCTCAAAATGAACAAGGCCTGGATCTCTCATGAATTTGCCAGTCCTCTTCCAGAATAAATAATTGATGGCAACAGTATCCAGGTCTCCTGTTCTGTTCATGTTTCTACCACCTGAACTGTAATCCCTGAGCTCCAACACCGCCAGTTGGCGCTCGGAAGTGCCGTCTGCACAGTCAACATTTGCTGCCGTGTTATTGGGGTTCAGTAACGTCAGCTGTTCCCCTGCTGTGCGGACGGCAATTTCTCCTGCTCTGTCCACATCCACTGTACCACTGATTTAAAACCTCCTCCAAATACACCTCTGGCTCCTCTGTTTTCAGTATTATCCCTGAGCTCCAACACCGCCAGTTGGCGCTCGGAAGTGCCGTCTGCACAGTCAACACTTGCTGCCATGTTATTGGGGTTCAGTAACGTCAGCTGTTCCCCTGCTGTGCGGACGGCAATTTCTCCTGCTCTGTCCACATTCTCACTACTACAGATTTTAAAGTTGCTCCAATTACACCTCTGGCTCCTCTGTTTTCAGTATTATCCCTGAGCTCCAACACCGCCAGTTGGCGCTCGGAAGTGCCGTCTGCACAGTCAACACTTGCTGCCCTGTTATTGGGGTTCAGTAACGTCAGCTGTTCCCCTGCTGTGCGGACGGCAATTTCTCCTGCTCTGTCCACATCCACTGTACTACTGATTTAAAACCTCCTCCAAATACACCTCTGGCTCCTCTGTTTTCAGTATTATCCCTGAGCTCCAACACCGCCAGTTGGCGCTCGGAAGTGCCGTCTGCACAGTCAACACTTGCTGCCGTGTTATTGGGGTTCAGTAACATCAGCTGTTCTCCTGCTGTGCGGACGGCAATTTCTCCTGCTCTGTCCACATCCACTGTACTACTGATTTAAAACCTTCTCCAAATACACCTCTGGCTCCTCTATTTTTAGTATTTACCCTGGGCTCCAATACCGCTAGTTGCTGCTCAGAAGTGCCGTCTGCACAGTCAACGCTTGCTCCAGTGTTATTGGGGTTCAGTAACGTCAGCTGTTCCCCTGCTGTGTGTCCAGCAAATTCTCCTGCTTTGTCCACATCCACTGTACTACTGATTTAAAACTTCCTCCAATTACACCTCTGGCTCCTCTGTTTTTAGTATTTACCCTGGGTTCCAGCACCGCCAGCTGGTTCTCGGTAGTTCCATTTGCTCTTCTACCCATCCGGGTTCCAGTACCGTCAGCTGGTCTTCGGCAGTTCCATTTGCTCTTGTACCTTCTACTACCCATCCGGGTTCCAGTACCGTCAGCTGGTTCTCGGCAGGGTCTTTGTCACGGGTACTCCCTCCTGCCCAGCCTGGTTCCAGCACGCCAGCTGTTTCCGGGTAGTGTCAACGTCACTTTGCCTCCAATGCGTTGTCCTGTCGTGTTGCGGTCGGGTTAGCCGACTCTATGGTGCCTGCAGTTTAGGTGACTCCTATGTGGGCTGCGGGATCTGGCAATGAAGGCTGGTTCCATAGTGCCAATAGGACAAGCACCCCCTGTAGGGCTGTGGGTTTTGGTAACTGCGGCCGGCTCGCGGCCTTGAACTTTTTTTTACATGGGTACCTTCTGCTACCCATCCGGGTTCCAGTACCGTCAGCTGGCTCTCGGCAGTGCCTTTGGATTAGGTGCCTCCTTCTCGGTATCCAACTTCCACCAACGTCTGCTGGTCCTTGGTAGTGCTTTCTGGCACAGGTACCTCCTGCTTAGTAACCGAGTTCCAGTACCGTCAGCTGGTCTTCGGCAGTTCCATTGGCTCTTGTACCTTCTACTACCCATCCGGGTTCCAGTACCGTCAGCTGGTTCTCGGCAGTGTCTTTGGCACGGGTACTCCCTCCTGCCCAGCCTGGTTCCAGCACGCCAGCTGTTTCTGGGTAGTGTCAACGCCACTTTGCCTCCAATGCGTTGTCCTGTCGTGTTGCGGTCGGGTTAGCCAACTCTATGGTGCCTGCAGTTTAGGTGACTCCTATGTGGGCTGCGGGATCTGGCAATGAAGGCTGGTTCCATAGTGCCAATAGGACAAGCACCCCCTGTAGGACTGTGGGTTTTGGTAACTGCGGCCGGCTCGCGGCCTTGAACTTTTTTTTACATGGGTACCTTCTGCTACCCATCCGGGTTCCAGTACCGTCAGCTGGTTCTCAGCAGTGCCTTTGGATTAGTTGCCTCCTTCTCGGTATCCAAGTTCCACCAACGTCTGCTGGTCCTTGGTAGTGCTTTCTGGCACAGGTACCTCCTGCTTAGTAACCGAGTTCCAGTACCGTCAGCTGGTCTTCGGCAGTTCCATTGGCTCTTGTACCTTCTGCTACCCATCCGGGTTCCAGTACCGTCAGCTGGTCCTCGGTAGTTCCTCAGCTTTCTTGTACCTTCTGCTACATTTCCAAGTTCAAGCTTTTTGAAATGGTTCTTGGTAATCACTCTGGATCTCCCTGACGAGGACCCTGAAGACCAACCCTAAGAAGAGGACCCTGAAGACCACCCCGAAGAAGACTGAGGACCCTGAAGACCACCCCGAAGAAGACGAGGACCCCGAAGACGAGGACCCAGATGACCAACCCGAAGAAGACGAGGACCCCGAAGACGAGGACCCCCGAAGACGACGATCCTGAAGACCACCCCGAAGAAGACCAAGAAGATGACCCTGAAGAAGTTGACCAAGAGGACAAAGAAGAGAAGACAAGCACCAAGATACAGAAGAACAAGAGACAGAAAACCAAGAAGCAGAAATACAAGAAGCTGCAGAACAAAAAGCGGAAGAACATTAAGCATAAGACTAAAAATCAGAGCAAAAGATAATATCTAAATTATAAGCAGAAGATGACTAAGCAGTGTATGGGGGTGAGTCCGTTCCTCCTCGTGGTGCCCCTGGAAAAGACCTGCTGCTGCAGGCCAAACTGAACGCGGACAAATCCTGTTGTAAATCTTTTGTGACGGGCAGAACGAAAGGTGTAATGTCCAACCTTTTATAGATAACAACTACAGGAATGCCTGTCACAAATAGGAATATTTTGAAGAAGAAGAATATGAAGAAGATGAAGAAGTAGAATATGAAGAATGAAAAAAAAAAGAATAATACGAAGAAGGTGAAGAAGAAGAAGATGAAGAAGGTGAAGAAGGTGAAGAAGAAGTGGATGAAAAAGATGCTGAGGATGATGAAGGAGAAAGTGTGGGAGAAGTAAAAAAGAAGGTGAAGAGCATGGAAGTAGTGAAACATAAATATCTGACAAAATATAAAAATACTTAACATAGTCAATATTCCCGTAACTCAGAAAGTCTTAAAAAAAATATTAATTCCTGCTATTCCATTTGATTGGGCTAAACCTCTATGCCTTTATTGTCTCCCCCACCTCCCCCAATACATTCTACATTATTCTTAGTTGTTTTCCTTCATGTAGAATTAACCTACAAGGAAAGAAAGGGTTTATTTTCATTCTGATATTTCTGTCCCATTGACTTGCATTGGTTTCCGGTATCGGAATCAGCGATATCCGATACTTTTTCGGTATCGGTCCGATCCAATCCGATCCGATATATCCCGATATCGGAAGGTATCGCTCAACACTAGCAATTACAGTTAGCTAAATGTGCTCCATTTTTGACAATGCCATTCAATGGTCATCTTGTCACATGTATGCAATCCCTGAACAGTCGTTTGAGAGTGCATACTGTTGTGTGAGATGTCTGCTTGTTGTACATTTGGAAGCCCAAGTACTGGATCTACATGAGCAGCTGGTAATACAGGAGTTTACTGTTCACTGTATCTCTCCTTTCTCCAGGTACAGTCCGCAGAGGGCATGTGGCGATCATCCCCTCAGCCCAGAAATATCCACCATTGTGGTCTATTGATCCTGAAAAAATAGGGAGCACCTGAGGACATTATCTGACTACAACAGGTACTGACCCTATCCGGGTCCTTCCAGAGCCTACTGGTATTCTGCTCTAATGTTCCTTTTTTCCCTGTAAAGCCTATTAGAGAGGACGCATGTCCCCGATACCTAACCTGATCTGCACATTGCCATTCTCCATTTCAGAGAATATCAGGTATTCCCTACTTATTAATACACACTAATGCAGCTATTCACTAACAGCTTTAACCTATAAGCTGGTATACCCTGTACCTGCACTTTTACACTCTTCCTTTTTTTCCCACAAGGGTTAATTTTGCATATGGACTAATTAATTGCACTACTCAAGCAGCATGTCCCACTATGGAACAAATGGTGCAATCTGAATAACTGATTATACATTATTTATCACCATTGTGTATCTCCATCATAAATAAATATATGTTTTTTACTCAATCCATTATTACTATTTTTCATGGTCTTCACCTGAGCCAACTCAGTCCAGCACAGGTACCACATTTATTTTATTACATTTTCACTGCAGCTAGTGGAAGCTGCATTTATCTGCTACAGTTCTGAGAGGTATACTTACCAGCGCCCCTATCTTATAATATTAATTTATCCTTTAAAAAGATGATAGGTAGATGGATTACAAAAACACTAAAGGCCTAATTCATTTGCATTCTATTTAAGTAGTTTTTCTTTTTTTAACTTGTGATATTCATTGACATTTTTTTGCATAAAATTACTAAAAATGGTGAACTTAGTTCATGAACTTTGTACGAAATAAAAAATGTTCTTTATTTTTGTCTTTAACTTGTTTTGTGACTTTTTAGCATGAAAAGTCACATTCCACTAAAAATGTCACAAAATTTGCACAAAGATTTCAGGCATACAAAAATCATTCCATGAAGGGTACTAGAGTACATTTGCAGAAAAATGTTGTAACTTTTTAAAAAGTTGCAATTGATAAATTAGCCAAAAACATGTGGATCTCAAACCCCATCCACAATGGCAAACGTTAAAAAAACAACAACAGGCAAGAACACATAAAATAGACTTTAAAAAGGTGTAAATGAAAAACAGGCAAAAGACATCACAAACTGGACAAAAAAAGCACAAATGGAATAATGATTCGAGCCCTGAATAGGACAGTCAGAGAAGTCCAGGACCCTCATCAGCTTTGTGAAGGGGTTTGCACCCTTCAAGGTTGCTCTCCAGCTCAGCACTAACTCTACCCAGTCTAACTGGGGCAGGCCTGACCACTCCCCTGACCTTCTACGTGGTTAAACTTCACCAGCCCCTTGGAGTTGTTCTCCCCTAACCAATGCTGCCCTTTCAATGAAGGTGAGGTAGTGGCCGGACACTGTGGACACTTTTTTACCCATCTTAGCATTTTCCATATTCATCACAATTACTCTCTCACTTTTGTTGGTCGGTCTCCTGTAAGAAATAAGCAATAATTTGAACCAACAGTCACTCTTCAGAAGGAGCTTTTCGTTCGTCTTCAACAGGCTCTCCCTATCAACCTCTAAACATTTTTATCAAATTGAAGTGTAAAATATTTAAATACTTCAACAGTCTTTACAAAATATTTGACAATCAAGAAAACACATATAATCAACACCGTCAATATTCCTGAGAAAGTTCGTGCAAATATAAGAAACACAGTCCTTTGTTTCCTTGGGCACGGGTTCCTCGGTCCTTCTAGGTTAGGACACTGGAACAGGCAAAAGGACCATCCTTAAAACAGGGGCAGAAACGATGTCCGTTTCTTGTAAACAGTAAAGGCACAGTCCATTAAAGTGCATAGGGAAACATTTCCTGAACAGGATCTAGCATAGTCCATAGGTTGAGAGTACAAACTCCCCAACTTCACTTGAAGCGCCCCAATATCCAGTAGAAAAGGGCAAAACAGGTGCAAATAAAAATAAAGAAGAAAAGAAAATGTAGCTTGTCCAGCTATTCAAGTAATTGTCTATGCAGGCCTATTCAGCCTTAATGGACAACATTCAGGAGCAAAAAAAGTCTTTTGATGCAACTTCAAACAATGGCTATCTCAGCCTTCAGAGGAAACACTAGGGTCTAGGACCCGATTGGCCCAGCCAGAACAGTCAGTTTCTTAGAGACGGGGAACTGTCTCTTAACATTTGGTGCAACAAGCACAACACTGACTTCTCCAGCATTGCTTCATGGTCCTAATCCATCTTTTCTTTTTTAGGAGCTTCAGTGGGGCCAGATGGCATTCAGCAAGACACAGAGACCTGACTGTTGGTAGCATGAATTGTGGGTAATTGTACAGACACCGTTGTTGGTCCAGTGCCCCCAGATGCTGTTGGGGCAGCAGCCCGTCGGGTTGTCACTTGTGGGGCCGGCTCTCCTTCCCAGGGAGGTCGGGCCCAAATTGGGGTCTGGTGGGAGTTGGGAAGAGTCCCCTTACTCGTTCTGCCGCCTGGGGTTCCTCTGTGTCCGACCAATCTCTGGGGCAGTACTCCTCCATTTCCACTATTCTTGACACAGATATTTTGTACCCATGGGCCCCCACATTTTGAGAAATTGGACCTTGTCTCCTGGCCAGAGACTCCGGGTCCGCTATAGGTCATAGTCCCTCGCCATTGACCGATGGTTGACAAAAATGTCCAGTCTATTCCCCTGCTCCTGAATGAATCCGAATCCCTTTTTCTGATCAAAATTAATTACAACTCCTCTCACCAGATGTTACTCCAACGGTCTCTTCCAGGGTTATCCCTCCACTCCTGTGTATACGCTTCCATGCATCTCTTCTGTTGAATTATCCCAGCTCGCCACAGTTTATACCTCTCTTCATAGGTCATATTTGACTGGGGCTCCCCTGCCCTCTCTTCCGGCAGTTCCGAACTTATTTGAGGTATAGCCACAGCCTGACCAGGCTGAGCAATGACGGCAGCAGGTAGGGCAGTGGACAGAACAGGTGACAACATGCTGGACAGCACTTCCGGGTCCTGGGGCGGCTCCCAGGATTTTAACGATAGAGGGAACCCAATAGGCTCTCCTTTTCTCCAAGCCCCCATCCTCTCACTCGCCCTGGAAATTCAGCTGGCATCGTAGATCTCCCTTATCCATCCCCTGCCCCCCTGTATGTTGGGCTAGTGAAATATGTATGCGCTAGGGGTGCTAATGTTCCTCCTGGAGATGGTATTATGGTAACCCACTTCTCCGAGAATGATGACAGCGGCGAACACGCCGGCTCCTCGCGGCACAACAGTGATCCTGCAGTGGGTCCCGAACAGGTGGCAGCTGAGATGGACGGTATTGGCAGACCAGATGATTTCTCTGACTACTTTTGTGGTGACGCTGCAGTCCTCAGGCGGGACTAGCAGTTCACAAGCCTGGGTGCTGGGTGCCACCATCTTGATTGCGCTGTGCTCCATGGGTCCAGATGGAAGCCCCACCCCTCTCACAATAGCGGAGGCCAGGACGGATGCTCCAGCCGCTGTGACTGCTCCTAGGCCTGGACAGGCCCCTGCTCCACTGCGCGGCCCTGGCTGAGGCAGGTATGACGCTGCGGTGGGCAGTGTTGGAGCGGTCAGGGTCTGGCAGGCACCGACGACTCCTCCGGTATGTGCAGTGTTGATGGGAGGGGCATGGTTGCAGTGGGCGGTGCTGGGACGGTCGGCGCTCCGGTGGCCAGGGACAACTCCTCCGATCCATTGGAGGGGTGCAGATGCAGGCGCAGTACCTGTGGGTCCAGCTTCCGGTAGCTTGGAGGCTTCAGGATCCTGGTGGTACCGGGTGGCCATGTCCAGAACCGATTTGGAGGATCCCAGTACATCACTGCTGGAGGAGAGAGGGCACAAGCCTGCGTCCTTCAATATTTCTCCCCTTGCAGAAGGTCCATAGGCCATCGTGCATGCTGCGAGATCCACCATCATAGACTCTGATAAGGAGCGTGATCCTCTTTCTCCAACTCTCCTGAGAGGAATGGCATTCTTCCCACATGGAGAGCTCCTATTCCTCTTTACTCCTCCCGCTCTGAGACTATACCCCTCTAGGCTTATCCAGGGACTATACAGGTTCCATGAATTCTTGGAATGCTGGAGGAACTGTTACTCAGGACGACCGTTGATTGTAGGTTTCTCAGTCATACGATGCAATGACTTTCTGGCACAGACACACTGACAGTCTTTAGGAACAGTTCAACCATAGTATTTAATGCAGATGCACGGTCAGCACATAACATCAGTTCTTTGAAGCAACAGGCTTTCCATAAACAACAACAGACAGTTTCTTCACAGAAGCACAGTATGCAACAGGCTTTCCTTAAACAGCAACAGTCTCTATGACAACACAGTTCGTTGTGCCCACCAGTAATCCCTGTCCACAGTGCCACACTTCATCTTCTTTGCAGTGAGGTACGGGGGAGAGGGGTAGAACGGAAGGAAGTCCTTAGAAGTGGTGTTCAATCCTTTTCCTCTGCTTAAAACAGTAAATCCCGCTTCAACTTCCTTCCGGTGTAGTTACTCCTAGCAACTAGCAGGCACTCGCAGTCAGAGAAGTCCAGGACCCTCATCAGCCTTGTGAAGGGGTTTGCATCTGACGAGCCCAGGGGATGGGGACGACTCGGCGCCCGGGCCTTCTTGCCTAGTTCTGGGGGATGTCGCGGTGGTCGACTCCCGGGTCCGTACCCTGGGGTCACTCTTAAAAGAAGGGGTAAGTTATATGGGATAGGGGAATGTTCGTGACGCCACCTGTGGTGTCTGGTGAGGATCACCAGTGCTGCAACAGTCCTCTGAGGCCGGTGTTTACGCAGCTTAGTTGGTGCGGCTCCCCACAGGTGTAGCGGGGCCTCAGGGCAGCGTAAGTGTAGGGGATGCAGGACAGAGGGGACCCAGCCGGGTCAGAGGAAGAATAGGCACACTCACACGACAGTTCACTTCAGTACCTTTACTGGTGGTGTTTCAGGCACGATCCAGGGCACTTTAGGGTGAAGGGTGCATATCAGGACTCTCCCCAGTGAGGGGTGTGGGGCCTCCTGTTCCTTGCCTTTCCTTGATAAGTTTCTGACCTGCCTGGAGCTAGGCCTAACTTGGTCTCTGTCTTGCACCTGCTGACCTGGTGGTAGGGCCTTCTGTTGGAGTTCACACTCCCTGGTCTCTGGGGACTCCTGACCCTGGTACGTAATCAGCTTTTGCTGTTCCTGGGACATATAGTTCGCCAGGGGTTCCGGTTGTTTCTGCTGGGTGTGAGGAATCCCTGCAGACGTGGACCCGGTGTCCGGTAAATGGTTTTGGGGTGAGCTGGTTAAGCTCCTCTGCCCCCTATGTTACTCTCCTTCCACTCGCCTTCGGCCACGCTCGGGGCCCTCACTAGGCTTCACACGGGCAGTAGGCCTCGCTACTCATCACCGCTCTTTTGGCGTCGGCACGCCCTAGGCTCACTAACTCAAGCTCTCTGAGTCTGGACTGAACTGACTGAGCTCCACTGCAGGCTAGCTTCTGCAGGAGCTCCTCTCAACAGACTGACCTTCTCACAGACTGTAGACTCCAGACTGACTGCCTAACTCCACCCTCCAGTATATATATCCCTATCCGGGTCCCCTCTGGTGGTCTGAGGTGGTAGGGTGGAGGTGTGTGAATGCTATGAGGGCCTCTTGTGGAGAAGTCCATCCATGTACCCCTCTGGGATCTGTGGCACCAATGCGCAGCAGGGCGCCACACATCCTTCAAGGTTGCTCTCCAGCTCAGCACTAACTCTACCCAGTCTAACTTGAGAAGGCCTGACCACTCCCCTTAGCTGCACCCTGTTAACCCCTTTAGTTGTTGGATGCTTAGAAACATCTATACAGTATCTACCTGTCACACCTGTGTACAAGATACCCCCTGCAAATAAACAAGCTAGAAATATGAGAAAACTACTATGGCTAAATGAAGCTGTAAGGGACAAAATAAATGCCAAAATAAAAGCATTTACAACAGAGAAAAAAAATAAATTATGTAAAAAAAACTATTCAAGGCAGCAAAGATTGAGACAAAAAAGTTTGTTGCCAAAAAAAGTAAAAATAATCCAAAAATATTCTTCAGCTACAAAAACGCAAAAATAATAGTGGCCCCCTCAAAAATAATCTGGGAGAAATGGTGGAAGAGGATGAGAGAAAGGCCAATCTACTAAACTCCTTTCTCTATAGTATTTACACAAGAAAATCTCATGACAGGCGACATGATTAGGGATACTAGAAAATCTCCATTAAATATCATCTGCTTAACCCAGCAGTATGTACGGCACCACCTCAAACACACTGAGGCCATATTCACACATTCAGTATTTGGTCAGTATTTTACCTCAGTATTTGTAAGCCAAAACCAGGAGTGGGTGATAAATACAGAAGTGGTGACGTGTTTCTATTATACTTTTCCTCTGATTGCTCCACTCCTGGTTTTGACTTACAAATACTGAAATAAAATACTGATCAAATACTGAACATATGAACGTGGCCTAAAGTACACAAATCACTAGGCCCGGATGACATACACCCCCCGAGTACTACAGAAATTAATAACATGGTTTGTACCACAAGATGGGCGCGTAGCAAATGTGGTGCCAATATTCTAAAAGGGAATAGGACAGATCTTTCTAATGATCTTTTTACCTCTAGGCCTGCGATGGTTACTACCTTCCAGGCACTGTTACCTTCATTGGTGCTGTGACACCTTGATAAAGACTTGGGAGAGTGGAAACATTTTCCTTCTGTAACTTGAAGCAATATACACTGCTCAAAAAAATAAAGGGAACACTCAAATAACACATCCTAGATCTGAATGAATGAAATATTCTCATTGAATACTTTGTTCTGTACAAAGTTGAATGTGCTGACAACAAAATCACACAAAAATCATCAATGGAAATCAAATTTATTAACCAATGGAGGCCTGGATTTGGAGTCACCCCCAAAATTAAAGTGGAAAAACACACTACAGGCTGATCCAACTTTGATGTAATGTCCTTAAAACAAGTCAAAATGAGGCTCAGTATTGTGTGTGGCCTCCACGTGCCTGTATGACCTCCCTACAAGGCCTGGGCATGCTCCTGATGAGGTTGCGGATGGTCTCCTGTGGGATCTCCTCCCAGACCTGGACTAAAGCATCCGCCAACTCCTGGACAGTCTGTGGTGCAACGTGACATTGGTGGATGGAGCGAGACAAGATGTCCCAGATGTGATCAATCGGATTCAGGTCTGGGGAACGGGCAGGCCAGTCCATAGCCTCGATGCCTTCATCTTGCAGGAACTGCTGACACATTCCAGCCACATGAGGTCTGGCATTGTCCTGCATTAGGAGGAACTCAGGGCCAACAGCACCAGAATATAGTCTCACAAGGGGTCTGAGGATCTCATCTCGGTACCTAATGGCAGCCAGGCTACCTCTAGCGAGCACATGATGCCCCGTCTCATGCTGCACATAACACATCTGCATCTCTGGCTGCTGTGGGCATAACAGGGGACAAACTTATGGTGTGGCCCCCATGCTCCCCTGACCTCAACCCCATTGAGAACCTCTGGAGCATCATCAAAAGGAGTGTCTATGATGGCGGGAGGCAGTTCACATCTAAGCAACAGCTCTGGGAGGGTATTCTGTCCTCATGCAAAACAATTGAAGCAGAAACCATCCAAAACCTGACAAATTCAATGGACGAGAGAGTTCAGAAGCTCCCTTCGAACAAGGGGTCCTATGAGCAAATGTTACATCACCTAGAATAAAGTTTTGAGTTGAAAACTGTTTGATTTCAGTTTGTAATAACCTGCTAATGCTTATAATTTCAAAAATGACCATTTTTTTGTTCTTTATTAAAATGAAAAGGTTGAAAACTCTGCTGTGCATAATAATTTGGAACATGCATTTTGAGTGCAGTTTCAGTTTTTTATTTTTTTTTAAATATACTGTTATCATAGGCAGTTAGTACAAAAACCTTTCAATTGTACTCTAATAGTTATTTGACTGGAAAATTACAATGACTGCAATTCATATAGGTAATTTGGGAAAATCTGAGAAAATATTATTTGCATAATAATTTGGAACACAGTGTAAATACGTCATTTTACGCCATCCAAGGAGTGTGCAGTGAATTTTAATATACAGGCCTGCAACGGTGAAGGAGGTATCCTCTATGTCTTGAGGAAAGAATTCTTAATCTTCATCACACATGGTGATTCTTTACTGTAAGAGCAGTGAGACTATGGAACTCTCTGCCACATCTATAATATAAATCAGGGATGTGTCCGTCTGTCTGAAGCCTCTATAAACTGTGCAAGCGCAATTTGCCTGCGCAGTCTGGCCCCAGACAGAATGACATATCCACATCCCAGACAGGAATGAGGTGGCGCTGAAGATCGCGGTATGAGTAGGCACTGATCGCATACCATGATCTCTGGTGCCATAAGCACATACTTGCCGGGGGAGGAGTGTGGCGCCTCTGTTCGGACCAGAGGCCGGGGGAGGAGTGTAGCGTCAGAATCGGCGCCTGAGCATAGTGTGATATCCGGTGCCATTTTAGTGAAGAAAAGTGTGCATAGTGTCTTCAACAAAATGTTGAATACATTAATTTTGCTGAAGACACTCTGACATTTGTCTTCAATTATATAACGCCGGATATCGCGCTATGCAGGTCCTAATTCCATTGCCATTTTAGTAAAATAACCCAGGTGACGCGCTGCAGGGGAGTGATGAAAAGGTGAGTAGGAGTGTTTTTTTTTAATTTATGGATGGGGGAGCAAATACCGCGATGGTGGAGCAGGATGGGGGAGCAGGATGGGAGAGCACCTAACAGGATGGGGGAGCATATACCAGGATCAGAGATGAGGATTGAGGCGCAAATACCAGGATGAGGGACCAGGATGTGGCAGCAAATACCAGGATGGGGGGAGTATGGACCAGGATGGAGGCACAAATACCAGGATGGGGGAGCACATAACAGGATGGGGGACCAAGATGGGGGAGCATGGACCAGGATGGGGCGCAAATAACAGGATGGGGGAGCATATACCAGGATGGGGGACCAGGATGTGGGAGCAAATACCAGGATGGGGGAGCATGGAGCAGGATGGGGGACTAGGATGGAGGCGCAAATACCAGGATGGAGGAACATATACCAAAATGAAGGACCACATACCAGAATGGGGGAGCATATATCAGGATGTGGGAGCATATACCAGGATGGGGGAGCGTATACCAGGATGGAGGAGCGTATATTCACGGGGTCTTCCGTGGGCATAATACTATTCAGACAACACAGGGTGAGGGTTAAACAGTGTGGCAATACTTTATTGAACCACCAAACAAACAATAACATATAGAACAGACACAGCTAATACCCAAGATGATGCAAAATTACACAATCTCACCCTTCCGATGGCCCGCCGGGAATAGAGCAGTTGCGACTTTGGGACTTTCAGGGCCAACTACCTTAACCTATGGCTCCCTGCTTTTGGCGGGCCCCCGCATGAAGGAGGTAGCGGCAAGTTTAGGAAGCTGCCAGTCCATCGAGGCACAAGGCCAGGAGACCCGAGGGTCCCACACTGCCCTCTCCGAACAACTCCATGGGTTCCAGGTGACCTCATTGTCCCAAACTGGCTTTCTCTGAGTGTCTCCATGGGTTCCAGGTGACCAGATGGTCCCAACCTCAATCAACATATCCATGGGGCCAGTTGACCTAATTGTTCCCATATGGTTTCCCCAAATGTATCAATTGGTTCTCTCTGATGGTCAATGGAGCAGATCTGTATCCTTCCAGCCAGGGCCATGTACCCTTAGGCTGGAATCCTGTAGAATCCAACTCTGTCAGGATGGAGCCATGCTACCAAACTACTGTCCTGAAGAGTCTCTCTGATCTTTGATTCTCCTTGCAGCACGATAGAAATCCCTTATCTTTTTCTGTGGCTCAGGTCATCATTCACAGGTCAGGGAGAAAGGTGCAGGGCTCAGGTCCCATTGTTTGAGCATTTAATTAATTTGCATAGTTTGTATCCCCCTGCTCTGTAAATCAACAACTAGCAGTAATTAGTATATTAACAAACACTATTGTTCTACCCTGAGTCACTGTCCTTCTTGACCGGCCAAAGAAACACATACATTCAAAAGTCAACACAAACACAATAGTGTATTTCTCTTGGCCTAACAAATCTGGATGTCTAGCTAATTAAGATTAGAAGCTGTGTCGTCACAGGGAGCATATACCAGGATGGGGGAGCATGGACCATGATGGGGTGCATATACCAGGATGGGGACCAGGATCGGGGAGCATGTACCAGGATAGGAGACCAATAGATGGGACCATATACCAATAAAAATGCTCGCCACCCAGGAGTAGAACGGGTTTTGATAGCTAGTGATGTTATAATCGTTAATTCACTAAACAAGTTAAAGGAGGACCTGGATGTATTTCTAGACAACTATACTATTACAGCTCATGAATAATAGATTTTGAAAATGGGACATTGATCCATGTGACTAGTCTGATTGCTATATGTAGAATACACATGTCAAAATCTGTCCCGTGGGTCAAATCTGGCCCTCGACACCAGAATCACCACCATGGTTGGCCTGCGACTTTGTCCAAGTTTTTCATTTTGGCCCTCTGTGTGTTTGAGTTGGACATCCCTGATGTAGAAAGAGAAAGGCATTTTTCGTAGGGGGCAGTTAGTATGTGCCTCATGGGGTTTTTGCCATCTTCTGGATTTTCAACCTTAAATCATTGAAAACTCCAGGCATATTCACTTGCAAAGGGCTAAGCTGCAATGCCAGACCAAGACCATGGATGGAAGAGACACTGTGCCTGTAAAAATGCCTTTTTTTTGTTTAATCTCCTACTACCTCTCTAACTGCATTTCTTGCTGTCCACTTAAGGAAAATGACACTCACCCGCTGTCACTGCTGTTCCCACACAGAAGAGCATCCAGCGCTCCATCCAGGAAGTAAAAGTTAGCTATATTGACATAGAAAATAAAGAATGAATAAACCTAACATACATTTTTAAAACATTATTTATCTTAACAGCCTATGTCCACTTTGTTTGCACACCATTTTACACTTTAGGCCACAGCCCCACTATCCGTATTTGGTCAGTATTCGGTCAGTATTTTTTCTCAGGAATGGGAGCCAAAACCAGGTGAGGAACAATCAGAGAAAATGTTTTTTTTGGGGGGGGGGGATATACAGGGCAACCAGGACATAATATACAACTTTCTGGAATGCAGCACAGGCTTTGAGGAAGGTGGGAGTATTGGTTCATACATGAAAAAAATGGTGACAGGTTCCCTTTAAACACCCCAGAAATATTGGCAAGTATGCATGTTGATGTGAGGTCTATGTATTTCATCCCCTGATTGTGTCAGGCAATCACAGTCTAGCTTTTGTCCAGAATGACATCATTCGCCACCCCAGTCATTTGATGGGACATCTTATGAATGTTTTGGTAGTGATGACTTCAGAGCTTTGTCTGTGAAAAAGCTACAAAAACATCAGAGGTGGATTTTCTAAAAAGTACAGTGGGGAGGTTGATTAGTGCATTACATCTTTATGGGGTCTTTTGACTCCCCCCTAACAGATTATGTTAAGGAAGAGGAGGGTCCGGCAGTTTGAAATATCTGGCAGCGGCTTTTTCCCCTCCCCCCATAAAGAATGACAAACATTTATGTATATAGGGTTGTCGGGAGACATAGGCCCCGATTCATAAAGACCAGGGATGTTTGCACCAGTTTTGATGAAGGAGGCGGTACTGGAGACAAACGCTCCTGATTCATTAAGATGCACATGTGAAAACACTAAAAATCATTGAAAAAAATTGTGAACCTCAAAATTGCACAAAAGTATGAATTTCAAAGTTAACTTGAACTTTATGTAATGAAGCTTTGGTGGATTTACACTAAATTTATGATTTCACTTACACTCATCATTGAGGTAGGTAGACCAGTCTATGGATATGTTGGTGAACATGTCGGTATTATTGTATAAGGTTGAGTTGTCGGCAAAATCCATAGAATTGATGGTCTCATTTCTGTAGTATTCATAGGCTTCCTCAGAGGGTGGCCAGCGGACACACTTCTGTCTCAGATTTCCCATAAACAGCTGAAGACCAATTAGCGCAAAAACGGCCAAACAGAAGACAGTGAGGATCATCACATCTGCCAGCTTTTTTACAGACTGAATAAGGGCCCCAACAATGGTCTTCAAGCCTGAAACAGGTAAAAGGGATTATATGTTATCTTCACGACACCCCATGTCTAATCATAAAAGATGCTTACTGGAAGCAGGTAGTGAAAGGATGCGAATGGTAATCACATGGACCAGTCATGGAGGAATCACATATATAAATTCTTACCATGGTGCACATCCGCATGTAGTCTCTATGTTCTCTGCATTTGCATGGTGGCTCAGTGGTTAATACTGCCTGACAAGCAGCACTGAGGACTTGGCCATGAGATACACAAGGGGAAATTAGGTTCCTTTTAGGAACTGCTTAACACTACACCACTCCTTACCCCCTAACAGAAAACGTCCTAGTGGTCCTGTGGGGACCGTTTCCCAGTACATATTCTCAATATCCATTAAATGGAACCTCAATTTGGCCCCATAGCAATTACATGGGCTACCTCTACATTCCATGTTCCCTTTCGTATTATTTTGAGTTTTATTTTGTCTCCATGCATTCATGGGTTTACTCCAAAGTTCTCTGGTTTCCTCCCACATTCCAAAAAACATACTGATGAATTAAAGGAGTATTTACCTCTGATATATTTATGGCATACCAACATGTAGGATGAAAAACACCTTTCAATTCCCTCTAAAACATATGTGTGTTTTCTAGCTACTGAAATTAGGTTGTGGGCTTCATTGGGGATAGGACATGATAGGACTGATTAAAAGCTGTGATGGTGGCACAGAATAGGTTGTCGCTACAGAACCCACGGGAACAGAGGTGTACCTATCGTGATGCAGGAGCTGCAGTTGTACACCGGGCTTTGGAAGCTAGGCACCTTTGGCTAATATCAAAAGACCAGTTTGATGAAAGGCCAGTTTCGCATTGGGGCCCATAAGTTTCGAGTTATGCCACTGCACAGGGATATACGGTATAGGTCTCCCAGAAGCTATCTCAACATACTATAGATGGATAGAAACCTGGTAATGTACAATATTATAACCTCCCAATTACTGTCTCCAGCTCAACCTACATGGGGCATATTTATTTTTTGTCAAGTGAGCCAAATGTTCTCTACCACACAACGTGGCAGAACTACTCGTACTATTCTCCCTGAGATCCCCACTCTTGCCAAGATTTTTGGATATGCTCCCTGGTTGCCTTATTCTGGAAAATATATAAATGCAGCAATGCCCACCTTGTTACACCAGATCAAATATACAGTGCCATAAGTTATATGTTTACAGTTGGACTCGGTATATGTATGAGCTATATAAACTGACAAAAAAGGATAAAATAAAAATTCCTGACATCTTACTAACTAAAATAGGGACATGAGGAAGATCCAATTTAGGATTATGAATAAGCACAGGAGGTTATTGGGGGTCAGTGAAGTAAGGAAACAAACATGGACAATTCGTGTAAATGATACTGAAGACAACCGGTGCGGAGGTGTGAATCTGTGAAACTGATACTAACAACTTGGTGTTAACTATTTAATGACAGGAGGTGTCACACTATATAAAGTTCCAGCTGGGGAAAACCTTGTTTCACAATCTACAGAAAGACTATGTTTTAAATGCCATAGAGGTAATCGTACTAAACACCTATATTGGATAGATCTGTAATACAGAACTTATAGAGGTACAGCACAGACCCATAGATTTCTACATGTATGCACATTCTGACCTGCAAAATTAATGGCGTGTCCATTATATGCTAAATGATGATGGTATTGCTTCAAGTGATACTTGTAGGAAATAAAATCCCAATTTGGGGGCAAGGCATGGCAGCACCCAAGGTTGTCCATAAGGTGACATCACAGTGTAGTAGAGACTCTACACGCAAAGTAAAGGCCTCCATACACATTAGCCAAACTTGTCCAAATCCGCAAATTTCGGTGGGACCGGCTGACCATCGGATGTGTAGTGAGACCTCCCGATTCTTCCCCAACAGACGATGTCAGGGAAGAGAAGGATCAAGCAGTTGGAATGGCCAAAGCTTTTGTTTTCAGGTAGGCAAGTCTGGAAGCTCTCTTCTTCTCTCTCCTCATTCAAAACACAAACGCTCAAAGTCAAGTTTCTAGAGAGAGATGACTGTCTGCAGAATGAAAGATCGGTCAACATTCAGCTCGTAGCTCGTGTTTATGGCCAGCTTTACAGACTCCAGGCTATGGTGTGCACATGAGGCTTAAGCGCCATTAGGCAGCAAATGTTCTTGCAAACTTGAAGAAAACATATTAAACAGCTCAAACGAGAAGCAGGGTATAAAATGATACATACCTGGAATTACAGTGATTGTTTTAAGTGCACGAAGGACGCGGAATGTCCTGAGAGCAGATACATTCCCCAGATCCACAAATTCTGTGGTATAACTGGAAAGATAATAAAACATGGGAATACCCTAAGATGTTTGATGTATAGACAGGAAACCAATGCCGAATAGCCACAATCCATGCCTTAGGGGGGTCATGCAGATTTTCTTCTAATGTGTATGTTGGTCTTAAGGGTCACTGGAACCTCTGAACACACAAACCTTTATAGGCCACCTAAATAAGTAATCTAATAAATTATTGTTGTGACAAATGAGTAACTGTTTGCTAGATCTATATAACTCCCTCCCCTCCCATACATTTTAGATAACTGTTGGCCACACGATGGATGGTGAATCGTTCAGTCAGTAACTATTTTGCCGGGCTCTCCCATACACAGGAGCACTTATTCTACTGAGCGCTCCTGTGTTATCTATAAGAGAACCACTGCCAGACTTCTCTAGCGGTAAATTAGCTTTAGATAACAAAATGATCAGCAATCTGAAATTGGACATTCTAGAGCATACATGTCAACCCCGTGGGCCAAATCTGGTCAACAGGGTGATTATATTTGGCTCGGGACTCCAGAACCACCACCCCTATGTGGGGCACGTTATTCCGTATGGAGGACTATGTGGGGCCCATTATTCTGTATGGAGGACTATGTGGGGCCCATTATACTGTATGGAGGACTATGTGGGGCCCATTATTCTGTATGGAGGACTATGTGGGGCCCATTATTCTGTATGGAGAACTATGTGGGTCCCATTATTCTGTATGGAGAACTATGTGGGTCCATTATTCTGTATGGAGAACTATGCGGGGCCATTGTTCTGTATGGAGGACTTTGTGGAACCCATTATACTGGTTGGCCCGCAACTTTGTCCAAGTTTTTCAAGAACCCCAGGAAGTGTAACCAGAAGAGAAAATAAGGAAACCCCTGAAAAGATAGCAAAACTAATGTTAGCACATAGGAACGGCAATAAAGAGCAAAGCACTGAGCATGGAGCAGGATTGAATAGCCCACCTAATGATCAGATGTTGAATACCTCCCAATCATCCCCAGACAGCCACTCCCTGCTAACTACAGCAGAATGAACATAATGACACCACTGCTTAGTGCCAGACAAAGCAGTGTCCTGCGTTGCCTGGCAACCGGGGAAATCAGAGAGAGACACGGTGTCCCGCTTCCTCACAATCCTAAAACACCAGAACGCGATGTTCCATAACAGTGGGCTAGTCTCCGTGCACGCATATTAGCTCCGACTCCAGTGTCAGGACAATGGCGTCGCCTGCGAGCGGAGTAGCATAGCACCGGACCAGATCCATTCCCAGGTGCTAGCACGGAATCACGATTCCTAACAGCCATTTCATGTAGGGTGCATTATACTCACTTGCCGGCCATAGGCCTCCACTGTTTTCAGTTCTGTACACTCAGGAACGTCCGCAAACAACTCAGAGGACACCCGATTCGTTTCAACATTTAACAGTTTACTTTACAGTTGCAGTACATCAGATTGTATCACACAGTATCGGACACAGCACCCTCCCTTTCTTTTTTCAGTAACACAGTATTTTTCCGTTTTACTTTCCCTTCCGCCTGGACTATCCCTGCTGTAACAGTTCATTTCAGCCCCAGGGATTTTCCGTCCGGCCATGTAGTATTGCTGAGATCAATAATCTTTTCCCTGGTTCCACGTCCAACTTCCTCTGTACGGAAGGGGTTTCGGTGCTCTCCATAGCCACCAACTCAAGTCTTGAGCTCCGGATGTTGCAGGAATATCCGCAGGGAGTTTGGTAAGGCCTCAAATCGCCAAGCACAACTTGTACTTGCTTCTGCTAGCAGCCCTGCACCTTGAACTATCCCTAGTAGCAACTGTCACCAACAAAGTGTTTCATTTAATGACTAAGTGAAAACCACTTTGGACTGAACCAATCGTCTCTTTACTCTGTCTGTCCCGGTAGTCTGTTGCTGGGCAAACTTTAACATGTCACCTACTAACTACTGTCATCATCTTCTAACAGTATGCACTAAGCATATTATACTTAGGCCACGGCCCCACTATCAGTATTTGATCAGTATTCGGTCAGTATTTTTTCTCAGGAGTGGGAGCCAAAACCAGGTGAGGAACAATCAGAGAAAAAGTGTAATAGAAATAAGTCACCAATTCTGCATTTATCACCCACTCCTGGTTTTGGCTCCCACTCCTGAGAAAGAATACTGACCGAATACTGACCAAATACTGATAGTGGGGCCATGGCCTAACAATGCCTATCGCTGTCTAATCTGCTCTATGTCCTAAACTCTATCCTATATGTGGCACCCCTGTGGGTCCAGTTGCCACAGAGGTACTGCACCTCATCCAGAGGTGTGGTACCCCACTCCCAGGTAAGGAAGGAACACTACCTGGGACTCACACACCTGCATCCAGCACTACACCACTCCAGACCAGCAGACGGGGCAAGATGCACTTAATCTCGGCTGAGCCCTGTAGCTGGCTGGAGGGGGGGGACCAAAAGAGAGGGAACCATGTAGTGGGGTTGCCACAGAGGTATTGCATCTCAGCCAGAGGTGTGGTACCCCACTCTCAGGTAAGGAGGGAGCACTACCCGGGACCCACACACTCACATGCAACACTACACCACTCCTGAGGGAAGGTCCAGATAGCTCCTAAGGGAGAGCACAGACTCGGTCCCTGTTTGGAGGGTGGAACTAAGTAAAGGAGGTGGGTGGAGGAAGTAGTTTAGGGGAGCACTGAAGGAAGAGTATAAAAGAAGGGTAGAAACATCTAGAAGGGGCCATTCCTGGTTCCAGTCCTTGGAGCAGGAGTTCAGTGATTGAGGACCGTGGAGGAGAGAGGCCCAGTCAGAGAGGCCAGTAGAAGAGTGAGGAGAGAAGACCGGAGCAGTGCGGAGGGCTCCAGAGAGAGAGAGGATCCTAGGGGCACGTGAAGTGCGGAGTCCACCCGTGCGCCCGAGTTCACACTGACCATGAAGGGATCAGGCCGCAGTAAGGGACCGGCCTCAGATTAGCGGAGGACTGCAAGACTCAGCTAGCAAACTGGAGGTTGCGGTATCTTCACGTGCCGTAGCCTAACACCACACACATTCACTGAAAAGGTGGCCATATAGGACAAAGGGGACAGAAAAGACGTCACCCAACAAGGCCCATGGTCACTGGCTCTGGACACTGTGTGTGAGGCGCAGGGCACGAGGGCGAGAGCCAGCGCAGAGAGACAACCTGGAAAGGTACACAAAAAGGGGTGTCTCGATCAAGTGCACCCAAGTTATCAGAGTTGGCTGGATGACTTCCCCGGAGGACACAGGACTGGGACGGCGGTTATAATCTGGCAGTTGTAACCTGGAGCATCTTAATAACTGTGAGTAAACACTTGAAGACTGCACCCCGCTGTGTCCTAGACTTAATTGCAACGTCACCTGCCTTGCACCACAACACCAATATCCAAAATCTCCTATTTAACAGCCCTGGGGCCTAGCTCTACCCGTGGAGAGCTGAAACATCTCTGCTGCGTCACCAACAGCCCCAGTGGATCTGAACAGCAGCGGCGGCCATCTATAGCCGCAAACCACGGGTGGCGTCACGAATCTTTATTCCTCAATTGACTTTCCTTATTGACCGCCCTGGGCCACGGACCGGGTCACTGCCACCGTGACTACCCCAATAGAACCGACCGGCCCGGCTACCGAGTACCCCACGGTCCAAGGGGGCTCGTCATATACTTTCCATACAGATGGACTGAGGGCATGTTACTCACAATAGGCATTACCTTTACAGTATCTACACAGTAGCATCAGAACCTTACAACAAATTACATTAACCAAATCACTTAGTGTCTATAGAACTCTATGCAGATTCACAAATGACATTACTCACAAATTACAATAAAACCACGTCACAACACATATTTAAATACAATCCTAGCAGTCGTTGTCTTTAGGGGAGAGGCGTATGAAGTCTCCTGTCACACCCTTACATTTACATACTTCTCTTTAAGTATTAGCGATATTACACTCTATGTGTTTAGATCTTACTTCTTATAATAACAAAATTGTATTACAAAACAGTACATTGGATGCAAAAACAACAATATTAATAGATTAAAATATTAACGGAGTGATTAGTTGGTGAAAAATAGCCAAGCAGTAAAATGATTGATCCGAGTGAGCAAGTTAGTGAGCACAACAGCGTCTACCTTCCACTTACGCCATTACAATGACACAGAAATCCAGCCAGTTCCATGGATCCCTGAGGAATGTAAAACTGTCGATACAAAACCCTCGGGCAAAGATCTTTATCAAAGACTCAAAAGTGTAAATGCCTGTGAATGTGTACCTAGAATGACACAGATAAAAAAATAGGTTTCCCGTTAATTACTGTACACATTAGTCAGACATCCTAGACTCTGTTCATATGTCCGCTTTACTAATTCGTTAGTCTGTCCTGTTTAGAACACAAAAACAGAATAAACAGATTTAGGATCCTGTGCATTCCTATAAGTAGAAGGGCCCGTTTATAACATGGGGTCCAGCAGAATTCAATTTGGTGTCAGTTTTTTGTAGAATGGAAAAAAAAGTCTTAGGGTATGTGCACACTGTGCTATTTAGACACTGGCACAGCAGCCGAGATTCCCCAGGCAAAGCCACTTCAGGAAGATGCCAGAGGTCATTTTACGGCTTCGCCAGCAGCTTTGCCGTCGTTCTTGTGTCGACTTATTTACTCTATAGAATGGAGTGTGAAGAGTTGACGGCTTCCAAGCAGAAGCCGCCCAAAAAATGAAAATGTCACTTCTTTTAACTGCTTCAGGATTTCTGAACTTTGAAGCAATTAAAAGATGTGACATAAGACGGAACATATGCACAGCAATGTGGTTTTGACATTGCTGTGTATTATGCACAATTTTTGGCGCGCTTTTGCAGCACTTTTTCAGGCGGATTCAAGCAGATGTCGTGTGCACATACTTTTACATGCAAATCTTTTTCTTCTGTTTTAAAAAGAAAATAATGGAACCCAGGCTAACCCAGTACAAATCAATGTGCCCGCTCTGCTTCCATATGAAACAGGATCCCATCTCCGCCTGTCTGTTTTGTTTGTTTATTCTAAATAGATCAGACAAAGGAATGGTAAAATGGACATTTGAACAGAGCCTTAGAAAAACAGTTGTAAGGGTTCAAAGAGCCCCCAATACCACAAGCGTGGGATGCAATGACTTCCTCTAAATGCTCAGTCATCTAATCAATACTGGCCTTAGGTTGTATGGTTCCCTATGCAGTTCAATCCATTTGACACCCTCAATCAGTGCCTGATTAATATTACTATACAGTGCCCAAACAGCACCATTTGTTGGAGTACACAAACAAAAGTTGGGGGTACAAAACTCATGTACCTTGGCCATCAGGGTCAAATGGCACCCCCTTGAGAAGTGACATGTTATATATCCTGTTTTACCACCCATGTTGCATGCCAATTAAAGGAGTATTCCTATTTCATAAAGAAATGACATAGGATATGCCATCCCTTTATTATTATTTGGCGTCTGACCTCTGGGATCCTCACCATTCCTAAAGCTGGCCATATACATTAGATAATTGTCTGCCAAATTACTGTCCTGCTGGCTGCAGTCTCTCTCAACTCCCTCATACACAGGAATGCTTGACTTGGCCAAGCTCTACTGTGTTCTTTAAGACTCCTCAGATAGTGGAATATCTCACCACTGAATAAAAGGATTAAATGATTAAATTCCAGTTGGCTGATCCTTAGGTCACCCCAGCAGTGTTGGCCGATCACACCAAAATCGGTGCGTTTGGAAGACTTTTATCTAATCTGTATGAACGACTTAAAAATGAAAATACTATAGCACCGATTCATCATTGCAGCCTTTCACAGTCTTTTTCTACCCAGATGCGTTCCCAGCCACGTGAATGGATCCAGCCTTAGTTCCCTGCACAGCGTGGCCATCAGAAGTGCATGGAAAAATAGTAAATAGGGTGGAGTGCAGAATCAGCATTGTGGTTCAGCATTCTCAGGTTTAGTGGGGTCCCGCAGGTTCGAACCCCACTAATTAAAAAGTAATAGTACTGTATATGCTGGTTATGTGCCCTCACTTTATAAGATGGGAATGGCCCATTAGGGTTGAATGTAATCATAGTAGATAAATGTTACTTACTCCACATTTTTGGCCCAAGGTGGTGGGTCATTCATGGTCATGAAAACACAGTTTGCTAAAATTGTTATCATAATAAAAAAGCTAAAAATTGTGAAGATGAGTTAAGGAAAATTAACCAATACATAATGTAACTTTTTTTTTGCTAAAACATGGACTATGCCCTCAGCACCATACAGATCCTATTCCGCTCTTGTCCATGGGCTGTACCTGGTATCGCAGCTTAGACCCATACTAATGAATCTGTGATACCTGGTATAGCCAATAGACAAGAGTATTGCTATTTCTAGTAAGAAAAACAGTAGCCCACAATCTCAGACAAACCTTACAATGCTTGACTACTCTAAACTATATACAGTAACTGTAATAATAAATTATAGTAACATAATAAGCCACCACTTATTTCATAAAGGATATGAGTGGATCAACACTTTTATGGCTCCTGTTCTTAATGGATTGAAAGGGTCCAGTAGGTACATCGCTTTGGTGGCAGTGAATCGAAATACTGCTTTGCTCTTATTCAAGACAATGAATGTCTGTGGGAAGATACAACAGGATTAGACACCAAAAATGAAATGCTAGGACATTAAAGCGTTTTTCTGTAGCTACAAAAGGCACAATAAAAGTTCTACAAAGAAAGTGATGTTCATGTGTGTTCCTCCATAGGAACATGCTTACAATAAAACATGACGAGATAACACATTAGTACAGGGTGCAACTTTCATACATGTTGTCCCTGTGTCGCCTAATCATGCGGTTTATGGACAGCCCATGAGCTGTCAGACTGTAGGAAAGCATGTTAATTTCTTAAAAAAGACCCAGTATTTTTTTACCTGTTGTAAAATCCACTTTTTCTACTGAATCTGTTGCTGTTTTTCTTTAGTTCCTGGGCCTCTACATGCCTGAGATATGACCCCCTGTTCTCTGTATGTGTGAGATGTGTGTCGGTTCAACAGAGAGATATAATTGTTTAAATCTGTATCCACATCAGTAGAACACTGTACTTGCTAAAATACTGTATATATAGTTTGATGTACGGTTTTAACTCTGTGAATGATTTAAAATGCATTGTATTACATGATTATATAAGGAGAATATGCTCAGGGCGTTTCCCAGTGGACAGTTGAAAAGTATGTGACAGGAATAAGTGGAGCTGCCATCTTGGGGGTAGTCTGGAATATGTCCTGAACAGAAGAGGATGCACTGGAAGGGAATTCAGCAGCTTCTGCTTGTGAGAACACCCCATTGACACCAGAGGAACGGAATATTGGAGCTGAGCTTGCTCGTGACCAGAACCTGTCCAAGTTTGAGGAGATTCCTGTCAGAAACGTTGTTAAGAGACGATAAAGGCCAGGACCTACAGTGAAGGTGTTGGACGCCACTGAGAAATTAAGCTACAAGCATCAATGGTACCGCTCATCTGCTGAAGTAGCCCCGCAGTGAGAAACTGTTCACGCATAACATAACATTTTGGCGCCAAAATATTCAAAGATGAGATATAGCCTGTAGTTAGTTAGTTAGGTATATTAACTGCTTCACACAACGTTTGTGGCTAATATCCACGTCCAGAACTTTCGGATTCGCTGCCACGGTTTATGTTGGTTTAATAACTAAAAACCCCAATCCACTTTGAGATGCCAACATGGCACACTACGGACTCTGGATCATATTTTACTCCATTTTGTTACAGGAGAAAGTTTCTGAACAGCATTTTAGTACTGGACAGTTATTTAACTCCGTAAGACTATATTTACGGCTAAACTGCCGTCACCGTAGTTTCTTTTGGGTATCTTCGATACAGTTGAGGACGGACTGTTCCTCTGTAAACACCATGGGAAGGGAGAGGGAAATTTGGTTGGGGAAATAGAGGACGTATTTGTAAGATTGCAAAACCCCAGTATTGTACCGCAGGCTAGCCTGTAGGTTACACGTATACAATTAAACCAATTCTTAGGATGTAAAATGGTGATAGGCGGCCAATTTAGACAGGTACGCCAACAGGCAAATCTATAAAAACAATAGTAAATATAGATTGCTTAGGTGCCGCGCTGTATAGCACAGAGGTTCCAGCTGTTGACTAATGTCTGCATAATGTTTAAATGTGTTGTATTGGCTGAATGAACATATACACTTAAATAAGTAAAATAATCCTTTTGGGATCAAACTGTGCAAGAGTTGGCTCTGCCGTGTCCTGAAGAACACTCCCGGTACACGACTTACATATGTAAATTTAGTATTTTTAGCCAAGTGATTGCGATCCACAATTCTTCCCTTCTTGATGACTGCACCCATTTGGTTAAAAGACTAGATTTATACAACAGGGAACAGAAAGGGACAAAAAAAAATAAACAATGCCAGATTCCATAAAACAGTGATTTACACCAGATAAAAAAATACATATTTATGGCAAATGATAAATCCTCTCTAAAGGGAATCTGTCAGCAGGTTTTTGCTAACTCATCTAAGAGTAGCATGATTTAGGGGCAGAGACCCTGATTCCAGCAGTGTATTACTTAATTTACTGGGTGCAGTAGTTGTGACACAAACAGGCGTCTTAGATGTAGCATGAAGCAAAGCTGAGAAAGCTGCCCCCACCCACACCACAGATTTCTGTGTACATAGTTTATTGACAGTGAACTGCTTATCACAGGAGGGGGTGGAGTCAGACCAGGACTCACAGGTCAGCTAGTTACAGCAATGATAATGTCCTAGTGATAAAACCTTCACTGTAAGTAAACAACATCACACAGCTTGATATGTGACACATCGCTTAAATCTGTGTTTTAACCCCTACCTCATGCTATTCTCAGATTACATAGCAAACACCTGCTGACAGATTCCTTTTAAAGAAAAAAAATATATATAAATGATGGATATAAGCGAAATAAGTTCTCCACCGATCTCCACAGATCAATCCAAATAGTCTCAGAAGATCCACTGATTACCTTTTGGTTACTGTAAAAAGGATCCAGATCTTCGAGGGGGACCCCAATAAGTTCCGGTGGTGGATCACCATAAATAAGTGGTAGACTCTTCCCAGCCTCCAGGCCATTGTTAGGTTTTCGCACGACTTCATCAAGAACCTCAATCTGTTTGGCTTTCCGAATCTCTTCCTCTTCTATTGTCTTTTCTATTTTTGCAATGGTTTCTTTGGTAAATCGCTGCAGGCTGTCAGGGCCGGGAGGGTGAATTTTGCCGGCCATATTGTCATTCTGTATTTAGGCAAATTGTTTTATGGCTTGTCTGCCTTTGAATCTAAAACCTATAATATAAAAAATAATGAATACATCAGAAAAGTCCTAAAAAATAGCAAGCAAAATATAGTGAAATAATGTAAGGTAATTACAATCTTACAAAAAGTAAAGAACAACATTTATTATTTATTTAGAATAGGGTCTCATTGCGAACCTCATGTTACTGCAGCATGCGAGACGCAAAAAGTCTGACGTGGTTAGACTTCTTGCGACCTGCTTGTCGCAGTGGCATTACCATTGGCTTTACAATGCGACCCCATACACTTGTATTGTGCTGCGATGTAGCAGCAACACCTAGCGAACTTTGGCCATGTAAATTGCACCATATACAATCCATTTATATAGATGGGCTGGGTTGGCCAGTGAAAGAGGCCAGATACGTCAGTGCCTTTTCACTAGACACAAGCAAAAAGTTTTGCAGGACTCTGATCCGACATCTATTTCAGTACTCTGTGGTAGCCTGAAATTGGTCATGGGATGTCCCTATGTCGGCTCTCGAATGCCAGCATCTTGGGGGCGTCTGGCATTCACAAGACCCCCACGCTGCAAAGTCACGAGAGGCACCCAGGATGGCGGTATTTGATTGCCGACCAAGGATGTTTTCAGGAACCTGGTCTGGCTACCATGGACTTTCAATGTGAAAGCGGAGCCAGAGTCCTGTAAGCTGGCCTCGTGCAGTAGTCGTGTGAGTGGGCTGCTCTTCCCACACCCGGACCAGTTACAGGAAACTGAGTGTTGTTGGTGGGTGTATGCGACATTGTACATGTTTCTGCTGCTTCCATCGCCTGTTTCATTGCACTTGGTGCAGTCCCGCTCCGGTTAACCATTTCACTCAATAAGCCAGACCAGTCCATATAAACAATGTCCATTTTATGTACTGCCAAACTGGTGAACAGGATAACAGTATACAGTTAGGTCCATATATATTTGGACAGAGACAACATTTTTCTAATTTTGGTTCTAGACATTACCACAATGAATTTTAAACAAAACAATTCAGATGCAGTTGAAGTTCAGACTTTCAGCTTTCATTTGAGGGTATCCACGTTAAAATTGGATGAAGGGTTTAGGAGTTTCAGCTCCTTAACATGTGCCACCCTGTTTTTAAAGGGACCAAAAGTAATTGGACAGATTAAATAATTGTAAATAAAATGTTCATTTCTAGTACTTGGTTGAAAGATCCTAGTTACTTACCGGTAACGGGATTTTACAGAGCCCATGACAGCACCACCTGAGAGAGGGTATCCGCCCACCAAGGACAGGAACCTACTGAATAAAAAGGCGGTACCTCTCCTCCGCATCAGTTTTGTTTCAGAGCATGAGAGGGCCTCCGAAGACAGGTTAATACATAACCACCACCTCAACATATGTACTAAATACCTTAAAAAAGTGCACACCACAGTGATAAAGGGGAGGGAATTAATAGGGTGCTGTCATGGGCTCTGTAAAATCCCGTTACCGGTAAGTAACTAGGATCTTTTCCCCTTCTCCCATGACAGCACCACCTGAGAGATTTATAGAGATCAAATACCAGAGGGAGGGATCACCGCTTGCAACACCCTTCTACCAAAGGACAGATCAGTAGAAGAGGAAAGGTCAAGACGGTAATGTTTGTAAAATGTAGCGGGGGATGACCAAGTTGCCGCCTTACATATAATGTCGATGGGCACATCTGCCTTCTCAGCCCAGGAAGCAGCTACCGCTCTGGTGGAATGGGCCTTCAGGTTCTCAGGAACCGGCAGATTGCTAGAAGAGTAGGCTAAGGTAATAGTATCCCTGATCCATCTAGCTATGGTCCCCCTTGTAACCTTAAGTCCTTTCCTAGCCCCCTGAAAGGATATAAATAAAGCGTCACTCTTTCTCCAGGCTTTTGTCACTTCCAAATACTGGACTAACACCCTCTTAACATCTAAGGTGTGAAGCTTATGTTCCTCAGAATCCCTAGGATTAGGATAGAAGGAAGGGAGAGTGATTACTTGCGTCCTATGGAACTTGGAGGCTACCTTTGGAAGATAAGACCAGACCCGGCCTAAGATTACTCTATCCATACATACTTGAGTGAATGGATGGTTAACGGATAGTGCGTGTAAGTCACTGACTCTACGAGCTGATGTCAGGGCCACCAATAGAGCAGTCTTTAAAGTTAAGATTTTTTCTGAAACCTTCTCTAAGGGCTCGAAGGGAGGTTTGGTTAATGCTTCCAGAACTAAATTAAGGTCCCAAGGAGGCATTCTTGGAACAGGAATAGGTCTGGATCTATGACAGGCTTTAATAAATCTAATGATCCATCTATTTGCTGCCAAGTCATAATTATACAGTGCCCCCAGAGCCGATACCTGTACCTTAAGAGTACTGGTGGCTAGTCCCATGTTTAACCCCTTCTGGAGGAATTCTAGTATGGCATCAATAGGAATCCTCCCTTTGGCAGACTGACCTGAGGTAGACAAGAACTTAGCCCAGGTTCTACCATAGATTCTAGTTGTTATCGGCTTTCTACTTGCTAGAAGGGTAGTAACAGGATCCGGAGAAAACCCCCTTTGCGTCAATAGCGACCTCTCAAAATCCAAGCCGTCAAATGCAGGCCCGCTCTTTGGGGATGACAGACTGGGCCCTGCCTGAGGAGATCCGGGATGTCCGGAAGAACCCATGGATCTGCTTGGGACATTCTCTTCATCCAAGTGAACCATGGTCTCTTGGGCCAGAACGGGGCGATCAATATAACCCTCGCCCGTTCCTCTCGGATCTTCCTCAGGATAGTAGGGATCAGTACTAAAGGGGGAAAGGCATAAGCTAGAGTGAAATCCCACTGAATCTGCAGCGCGTCCACCGCAAACGCCCCCTCTTTTGGATTCAGGGAGCAAAAGGTTTCGGTCTTCCGATTGTGTCTGTTTGCAAACAGATCTATCTGGGGCTGTCCCCACCGATCCACAATCTGCTGAAAAACGGCTGGATTCAACTCCCACTCTCCTTGTTTCAAGATGTGACGACTCAAGAAATCGGCCTTTATGTTCTCTTCCCCTTTTATATGCAGTGCCGAGAGCGTAACCAGCCGACTCTCGGCAAACCTGAAGATCTGATCCGCTATTAACATCAGAGGGAGAGACCTGGTACCCCCCTGATGATTGAGGTAGGCGACTGTTGATCTGTTGTCTGACATTATCCTGACGTGAGGACCCTGAAGAACAGAACTGAATTCTTTTAGCACGTTTCTGGCTGCCAACAGCTCTTTCATGTTGGAAGAGAGACTTGTCTCGCTGTCCGACCAGAGGCCTTGTACAGAACGATCCCTTAGGTGAGCTCCCCAACCTTCCGCACTTGCGTCTGTTGTAATTGTATCCGACACCTGGAAGGTCCAAGGAACCCCCAAAGATAGGTTGACCGGAGATGTCCACCAGTCCAGGGAGTTGATCACAACATCTGGAAGAGATATTTTCCCATTCAGGCGACCTTTGAGCCGCCTGTCCGCTGCCAGAATCTCCTGTTGAAGACATCTGGAATGGTGCTGGGCCCACTGAACCGCCGGGATGCAAGACGTCATTGTACCCAACAGAGACATTGCACTCCTCAGGGTCATGGTCGGATTGCTGACAACCTGAGATGTTAGGGATCTGATCTTCAGCTTCTTTTCCTCTGGCAGAAGACAGGTTTGGTTTTCTGAGTCCAGAATGAGACCCAGGAAAGACTGAACCCTCTTTGGTTCCAGCCTTGACTTCTCCAGATTTAACAGCCAACCTAGGCGTTTTAGACTGGCCATGACGTCCGCCAGGGCTAGAGCACAGAGTTGACTTGATCTGCCCACTAGTAAGAAGTCGTCCAGATAAGGGATGACCAAAATATCTCTTTCCCTCAAGTGCGCTGTGACCTCCAGAATGATTTTTGTGAAGACTCTCGGCGCCATGGAAATGCCAAAGGGAAAAGCTGCGAACTGCCTTACGTGCCTGCCGAATTGTACAGCTACTCTTAGAAACTGTTGATGATCTGGCAAAATCGGGACGTGGTAGTAGGCGTCCTTCAGATCGAGGACGCACATAAAACAGTCCGGAAATAACATCTTTATGGCCGATTTTATTGTTTCCATCTTGAACGGCCTGTAGATTAAATGGTCGTTCAGTCTCTTTAAGTTCGCAATGGTCCTGAAGGAGCCGTCCGGCTTCTTTATTAGGAAGAGAGTCGAATAGAATCCTCTTCCTTGCTCGGGTGCAGGTGTTTCCACCAGAACTCCTTTCATGAGCAGAGAGAGAACTTCCTGCTGTAAGGCTATCTGTTCCGCTAAACCTCTGGGGGCTGATATTTTGACAGTGTTCTTGGGCCTGCTTTTGAACTCTAATGTGAGCCCCCTCCTGATTATCCCTAAGATCCAAGAATTGGATGAAATTTCCTTCCAGGCAGGCAGGAAGTGGGACAATCTTCCTCCCACCTGGGGGGAACTGTCACTTAGGGGCTTTCTTATTCTCGGAGGAGGGACCCCCAAACATGAAGCCTCTGTTATACGGCTTTCGGTCTTTCCAGCTACCTTGGTCTCTGGGAGCTTTACTGCGGCTGTATTTTCTCTTCCGAAAGGAACTGTTAAATCGGGAACCAGACACCGTGGGAAATCCATGTTTTTTGTCTGCGGCTTTATCTAGGATGTCATCTAGACCTTTGCCGAACAAGAAGTCCCCCTCACAAGGGATTGAGCACAGTTTAGACTTTGACTGCACATCCCCTGGCCAGCTCTTGAGCCATAGCGCCCTACGGGCTGCATTAGAGAGGTTTGCAGACCGGGCAGCCAGCCTAACTGAATCTGCCGATGCATCTGCCAGGAATGCAGCCGCTCCCTGCACAAGAGGAAGGTCTGATAGAATTTTCTCCCTGGACACATTCCCCCTGATCTGGTCTTCCAATTGTTGAAGCCAGATCATCATAGATCTAGCAGTGCAGGTCGCTGCTACTGCCGGTTTAAGGGCCCCTGCTGATGACTCCCAGGTTTGCTTAAGGAAGGACTCCGCTTTTTTATCCAGCGGGTCTTTTAAGGCTCCTAAATCCTCAAAGGGCAGAGTGGATTTTTTTGAAGATTTTGAAATGGCCACGTCAATCTTAGGGGTTTTGTCCCATTTAGCCGCATCCTCATCCTCAAAGGGGTACCTCCGCTTGGAGGATGACGGCAGCTGACCCTTCCTCTCCGGTTTCTTCCGTTCCCTTTCTATCAGAGATTTAATCCTGTCATTGACCGGGAATGAGCGTCTCCTCCTTTGGTCTAAGCCCCCGAACATAACATCCTGGACTGTTCTGGGCACTTTGGTATCGGTAATACCCATAGTCCCTCTGACTGCTTTAACTAGTCTCTCAGTATTATCAACCGAAAAACAAGGTCTGCCCCCCCCATCATCATCCGAAGACTCCGATGACGATGAGGAGTGATTAGAGGAGGAAGGCAGTTCTCTCGTAAAACGGGACTCCACTGATTCCTCTGATTCTGAAGAAACTAGTTTTCGCTTCTTCTTTTTGAGTGAGGTTAAGCCTCTTAAAGACTCTCTGACCTCTGTCTGGATTAGATCCTTTAATTCTAAAGAAAACCTGGGGGACTCCTCTGCAATGGTTTTCTGAATACAGTCCGAGCATAGGTTTTTGGCATAGGAGGTGGGAAGACCGATTTTGCATAAAGCACACTCCCTGTTTTTACTTTTAGCACTACACTTCTTCGCCTCCTGCCCCAAGAAATAAAAGGAGAAGAAGGAGGAAAAGAGAGAGAGAGAGAGAGAGAAGAGCACATTATTCAAGGTGAGACTTTCACGAAGATCACTCACCACACTGCCGTTCAGACTAGGGTACCGGAGGCGGTGGTTGCCGTTCACATGAGGGCTCCCATCTGGCGGAGGTGGACTGACGAAGTCTTTTCTGACCAGTCTTGCCGGAACTCGTACGCCCCTCACTGCTGTGACTTTGTCGATGGGAAGATTCCCGTTCCATTTGTTTGAGCTGCTTGCGCTGCTTTGATGGCTGTGGCTGCTGCTGTACTTCCTGTGGCGGTGACAGCTGCTGCCCAGGTGACTGTGGTTCCTCATCCATCATGGCGGGGATGCAGACACCGCCATCCTGATTGCTTCCCATCCTTAAAAGCAGTAGGGCTCCACCTCCTTTAGGCTCCTCCCCTTCCGGCAGCGTGCTCATCTCAATCTCTTTTTTTTTTTTTAAATTTTAGCCAGCTGGCGCGCTACCCGCAGATCCACTTGCCTCTGCACGTGCGCAGCCCAGCGGCACCCTTGCAGCGGGATGACAGCTTCCCACCCGCGCATGCGCAGACCCGGCTTCCGGCGCACTCCGTGATAGGGCGCGTCAGCACCCCGCGTGTGCGCAGCCCGGACTTCCGGCGCGCTCCGTCACAGGGTGCGACGCGACCCCCACGTGCGCAGCCCGGAAGACCTGCCGGCCGGCGCGCTCGGTTCATCTTTGCGAGGCGCAGACCCGGCCGCAGGCCCCAGCGCACGCGGGGAGGAATCCAAAAAAAAAACAGCACCTCCTCCCCACACGCAGACCCGGGCAGCAGCCAGACGGGCTGGGAACAGGGACCATCTGCTGCTTCCACGGCCTCCAGGCCGCACCATCCATAATCCAGGTACGTGAGGTACCACCTGGTGAGGCTCCCATCAGGGACAGGAACCAAAACTGATGCGGAGGAGAGGTACCGCCTTTTTATTCAGTAGGTTCCTGTCCTTGGTGGGCGGATACCCTCTCTCAGGTGGTGCTGTCATGGGAGAAGGGGAAAAACTCTTTGTTGGCAATGACTGCCTGAAGTCTTGAACTCATGGACATCACCAGACGCTGTGTTTCCTCCTTTTTGATGCTCTGCCAGGCCTTCACTGCAGTGGTTTTCAGTTGCTGTTTGTTTGTGGGCCTTTCTGTCTGAAATTTAACAAGTGAAATGCATGCTCAATTGGGTTGAGATCAGGTGACTGACTTGGCCATTCAAGAATATTCCACTTCTTTGCTTTAATAAACTTCTGGGTTGCTTTGGCTTTATGTTTTGTGTCATTGTCCATCTGTAGTATGAAACGACAACCAATCAGTTTGGTGCATTTGGCTGGATCTGAGCACACAATATGGCTCTGAATACATCAGAATTCATTTGGCTGCTTCTGTCCTGTGTCACATCATCAATAAACACTAGTGACCCAGTGCCACTGGCAGCCATGCATGCCCAAGCCATCACACTGCCTCCGCCGTGTTTTACAGATGATGTGGTATGCTTTGGATCATGAGCTGTACCACGCCTTCGCCATACTTTTCTCTTTCCATCATTCTGGTAGAGGTTGATCTTGGTTTCATCTGTCCAAAGAATGTTCTTCCAGAAGTGTGCTGGCTTTTTTAGATGTTTTTTTAGCAAAGTCTACTCTAGCCTTTTTAGTCTTGATGCTTATGAGTGGCTTGCACCGTGCAGTGAACCCTCTGTATTTACTTTCATGCAGTCTTCTCTTTATGGTAGATTTGGATATTGATACGCCTACCTCCTGGAGAGTGTTGTTCACTTGGTTGGCTGTTGTGAAGGGGTTTCTCTTCACCATGGAGATTATTCTGCGATCATCCACCACTGTTGTCTTCCGTGGGCGCCCACTTCTTTTTGCATTGATGAGTTCACCAGTGCTTTCTTTCTTTCTCAGGATGTACCAAACTGTAGATTTTGCCACTCCTAATATTGTAGCAATTTCTCGGATAGGTTTTTTTCTGTTTTTGCAGCTTAAGGATGGCTTGTTTCACCTGCATGGAGAGCTCCTTTGACCGCATGTTTACTTCACAGCAAAACCTTCCAAATGCAAGAACCACACCTCAAATCAACTCCAGGCCTTTTATCTGCTTAATTGAGAAAGACATAACGAAGGGATTGCCCACACCTGTCCATGAAATAGCCTTGGATTCAATTGTCCAATTACTTTTGGTCCCTTTAAAAACAGGGTGGCACATGTTAAGGAGCTGAAACTCCTAAACCCTTCATCCAATTTTAATGAGGATACCCTCAAATGAAAGCTGAAAGTCTGAACTTCAACTGCATCTGAATTGTTTTGTTTAAAATTCATTGTGGTAATGTCTAGAACCAAAATTAGAAAAACGTTGTCTCTGTCCAAATATATATGGACCTAACTGTACATTGTCCTTCTCCATCTTCCACACAATACACTGGCTCCATTCTTAGAGTTACAGTTTGTATTTTGTAACTGGCAACAAGTACCCCAGGGGCATGGGGAGAAGTTGAAATTGCCTGCGTTTTCTTAAGGATAGGGTCATACTGGACCACGTGCATCGCTATGACACTGGTACTCTGAGTTTTTGCCTATGTCAATCTTGTTGAGACAATGCTCCCTGTTTAAGTACTCACAGCAGGGCGCTAACTTTTCCTAACCGATAAACCAGTCTTCTCCCTTTCACGTCCTCTCCAGCACACAGCCTACGCTAACACTGACTACTTACTTCCTATATCCCCAAGACCTTCCCACTGGTTCCCCTATAGAGCCACCCTCCCCAACTCCCTGGGGATGGCCTTGCAGTTAACCCTGCAGGAGCCTGACACACACACACCGGCAATAGGGATAAAATACTTTTCTTTATAATATAAGAAGAAATATAAACACACAAAAATAACCTTTGAGTACACTTGTCACTCACTACGACTTCTTGAGTGTGACAGGACCATAGGCGGATTATAATGAGGGCAATCCGGGCTACTGCCCGGGGCCCCAAACCTGCAGGGGGCCCACGGCTCCGGGCGGGGTGTCTAATGCCGGATTGTCCTCATTATATGTGCGGGCCGCCGCAGCACATACCGGTAGCAGTGGCGGGAGGGGGGGCCCCGGACCGCTCCCCCAGCAGCGGCGCACGGCCGCTACTTCTTCATCGGCCAGGCCAGCACTGCAGCAGTTAACTTCCCTGTGCTGGCCCGGCCGCGTCACTGCTAGGGCCATGTCTGCTAGCTGTGACGTCACGCAGTGCGCGCCCGGCCTGCACTGCTGCAACGGAGAAGTCAGAGCAGGCAGGAGGAATGGAGCCGGGGGATGGTGAGTCTCTGTGTGTGTGTGTGTGTGTGTGTGTGTGTGTGTGTGTGTGTGTGTGTGTGTGTGTGTAGCCAGATATCATTGTGTGATGTCTGTTTATATGTATTTTTGTGTTTCAAATGTGTTTATGCGTGTATGTATATGTTTGTGTGTGTGCGTGACTGCATGCGTGACTGCGTGCGGCCTCCTGCTGAGTATAGTTGGTGCCGTGCGGCCTCCTGCTGTCTCTGGGGGGGGCGCCGTGCGGCCTCCCACTATGTATAGATGGCGCCGTGCGGCCTCCCGCTGTGTATAGATGACGCCGTGCGGCCTCCTGCTGTGTACAGATGGCGCCGTGCGGCCTCCTGCTGTGTACAGATGGTGCCGTGCGGCCTCCTGCTGTGTATAGATGGCGCCGTGCGGCCTCCTGCTGTGTATAGATGGCGCCGTGCGGCCTCCTGCTGTCTCTGGGGGGGCGCCGTGCGGCCTCCCGCTGTGTATAGATGGCGCCGTGCGGCCTCCTTCTGTGTATAGATGGCGGCGTGCGGCCTCCTTCTGTGTATAGATGGCGGCGTGCGGCCTCCTGCTGTGTATAGATGGCGCCATGCGGCCTCCTGCTGTGTATAGATGGCGCCATGCGGCCTCCTGCTGTCTCTGGGGGGGCGCCGTGCGGCCTCCCGCTGTGTATAGATGGCGCCGTGCGGCCTCCTGCTGTCTCTGGGGGGGCGCCGTGCGGCCTCCCGCTGTGTATAGATGGCGCCGTGCGGCCTCCTGCTGTGTATAGATGGCGCCGTGCGGCCTCCTGCTGTGTATAGATGGCGCCGTGCGGCCTCCTGCTGTGTATAGATGGTGCCGTGTGTGTGTGTGTGTGTGTGTAGGCAGATATCATTGTGTGATGTCTGTTTATATGTATTTTTGTGTTTCATATGTTTGTGTGTGTGCGTGACTGCATGCGTGACTGCGTGCGGCCTCCTGCTGAGTATAGTTGGCGCCGTGCGGCCTCCTGCTGTCTCTGGGGGGGGCGCCGTGCGGCCTCCCACTATGTATAGATGGCGCCGTGCGGCCTCCCGCTGTGTATAGATGACGCCGTGCGGCCTCCTGCTGTGTACAGATGGCGCCGTGCGGCCTCCTGCTGTGTACAGATGGTGCCGTGCGGCCTCCTGCTGTGTACAGATGGCGCCGTGCGGCCTCCTGCTGTGTATAGATGGCGCCGTGCGGCCTCCTGCTGTCTCTGGGGGGGCGCCGTGCGGCCTCCCGCTGTGTATAGATGGCGCCGTGCGGCCTCCTGCTGTGTATAGATGGCGGCGTGCGGCCTCCTGCTGTGTATAGATGGCGGCGTGCGGCCTCCTGCTGTGTATAGATGGCGCCATGCGGCCTCCTGCTGTGTATAGATGGCGCCGTGCGGCCTCCTGCTGTCTCTGGGGGGGCGCCGTGCGGCCTCCCGCTGTGTATAGATGGCGCCGTGCGGCCTCCTGCTGTCTCTGGGGGGGCGCCGTGCGGCCTCCCGCTGTGTATAGATGGCGCCGTGCGGCCTCCCTCTGTGTATAGATGGCGCCGTGCGGCCTCCTGCTGTGTACAGATGGCGCCGTGCGGCCCCCTGCTGTGTACAGATGGCGCCGTGCGGCCCCCTGCTGTGTACAGATGGCGCCGTGCGGCCCCCTGCTGTGTACAGATGGCGCCGTGCGGCCTCCTGCTGTGTATAGATGGCGCCGTGCGGCCTCCTGCTGTGTATAGATGGCGCCGTGCGGCCTCCTGCTGTCTCTGGGGGGGCGCCGTGCGGCCTCCCGCTGTGTATAGATGGCGCCGTGCGGCCTCCTGCTGTGTATAGATGGCGCCGTGCGGCCTCCTGCTGTGTATAGATGGCGCCGTGCGGCCTCCTGCTGTGTATAGATGGCGCCGTGCGGCCTCCTGCTGTGTATAGATGGCGCCGTGCGGCCTCCTGCTGTCTCTGGGGGGGCGCCGTGCGGCCTCCCGCTGTGTATAGATGGCGCCATGCGGCCTCCTGCTGTGTATAGATGGCGCCGTGCGGCCTCCTGCTGTGTATAGATGGCGCCGTGCGGCCTCCTGCTGTGTATAGATGGCGCCGTGCGGCCTCCTGCTGTGTATAGATGGCGCCGTGCAGCCTCCTGCTGTGTATAGATGGCACCGTGCGGCCCCCTGCTGTGTATATATGGTGCCGTGCGGCCCCCTGCTGTGTATATATGGTGCCGTGCGGCCTCCTGCTGTGTATATATGGTGCCGTGCGGCCTCCTGCTGTGTATAGATGGCGCCGTGCGGCCTCCTGCTGTCTCAGGGGGGGGCGCCGTGCGGCCTCCTGCTGTGTATAGATGGCGCCGTGCGGCCTCCTGCTGTGTATATATGGCGCCGTGCGGCCCCCTGCTGTCTCTGGGGGGGCGCCGTGCGGCCTCCCACTGTGTATAGATGGCTACGTGTGGCCACGTGCTGTGTATAGATGGCGCCGTGCGGCCTCCTGCTGTGTATAGATGGTGCCGTGCGGCCTCCTGCTGTGTATAGATGGCGCTGTGCGGCCTCCTGCTGTGTATAGATGGCGCTGTGCGGCCTCCTGCTGTCTCTGGGGGGGCGCCGTGCGGCCTCCCGCTGTGTATAGATGGCACCGTGCGGCCTCCTGCTGTGTATAGATGGTGCCGTGCGGCCTCCCGCTGTGCATAGATGGCTACGTGCGGCCTCCCGTTGCGTATAGTTGGCTACGTGCGGCCTCCCGCTGTGTATAGATGGCTACGTGTGCTCAATACATACAATTAATGTAAGGCTATGTGCCCACGATACAGAAATGTTCTGGATTTTTTATGAGCGTTTCTGCATCTCCCTGGCAGAAAAAACGCATGCGGATTTTACATGCGGATTGTACATGCGTTTTCCTGCCAGTGACATGCGGATGTGAAGCGTTCTTCACTTGCATTTCCGCATGCGGGTTGACAAGCGCTTTCCAAGCGATTTTAGCATCACTTGGAAAGTGCTTGACAACTTGGTTACACTATGTAAATCCATGCAACCGGCATGGATTTAATATAGTGTGACCGTAAAAGAATGGTAAAAAATAAAAAATATATACTTACCTTCTGATGGCCTGCCAACGTCAGCGGTCGTGTGACGGCAGATCCTTTTCAGACCATCGCGAGCTGCCGGCAAGCCAGGACGCATCGGATAAAGACACCAGGGGCCATCAGAAGGCAAGTATAATATTTATTTTTTATTTTATTCTTTTTTTTTACAGGTACTATGGTACCCGGGTCCGGAGGAGAGTCTCCTGTCCTCCACACCCGGGTACCATCCGCACATTGAAATGCATGGATTCTGCATCTACAGATGCAGGGATGCGGATTCCATGCGTTCTAATGCAAGTCAATGGCGGTGAAAACGCCGCGCTTCCGCAAAATAATTTACAATATTGCGGATTTTTCCACAATGATAATCCGCAGCGGAAATTTCCGCAGCATGTACACAGCACATGCGGATTATCATTGGGGAACATGGCAGACCTTCTACCAAGCGTTTTTTTTGCCGCTGCGGAAACGCTTAAAAAACGCATAGTGGGCACACAGCCTAAAAAAAAATATTATAATTAATATTGTGCCAAATTAATTTCACGTGAACTATCACATGATCTATCACAGGGGATCATGTGACATGTCACGTAATAAATCAGGTGTGTGTGTGTGGGGGGAGGGGCCCTCGCCTTCTAAACTGCCCGGGGCCCTTGCTACTCTTAATCCACCCCTGGACAGGACTCATTGTCCAGCAAGTCTTTTTGCTCCACTCTACTTTTCACCACAGCTTATAAAGTGGGTCAAGGAGAGAGCAACATAACCTCTATGGCATACTTGGAAAAACTGTAACCCGCAGGCCACATCTAGCCCGCGGGTTACATTACATTTATAAAGCTTCCCAAGGCAGAGGTGTCCAGAGTTCAGGACCCAGTCCTTTGTTTATCCTTATTCGCACAGGTCACTTCTGACACATAGTAAGATTTTAATATTAGGCAGTGTAGGACCATCCCGAAAAGGGTCACCTTGTTGTGGTAGGATGGCTTTTATGCCATTTTTTATCACAAACAGTGTTACTAAGAACTCGGTTATTTAAATGCATTTTTGCTTTTTACTTATTTAGTTACAGCAGGGTTTATGCTGATTTTGTTTCTTGTAGGTTTTGTCTGTTTTATGGCCAATGTGAACATGCGTTTATATGATGTATGTATACCAACTCAAATTCCAGCTCAATGTGTGTGTTTTTTAACATCCGACCCTTTAGCTGTTCCTGTCCGGCCTGCAGACCATGACAGCCAAAGGAGTGGAAACAGTGTCATACCAGCCGTGAGTTGGGGGAGGACATTGCTGAATGGCACCACGATCCCCTGCCTGGCATCTTGATTTCAATAACAATAGAAGAGGGAACTGTTGGCTTCCTGTTCCACCATTCATCCTGTACATTTAAGTCTCAGCGCAGCAATCGTGATAACATCCCTAGATCGCACCTCATGTGCGGAGTCTACGTCCACACACAGCACAGACGAGAACAGTGCATCGTGAATAAGTTAAGTAAGTAGTATTTGTTTTTTTTTCATTGTCACTCAGTACTTTCAGGGTAAAGTTGGGGGCATCATATTGTTTTTGGCTGTGGGAACATTCTGTGTAGAGGTCTGTGAAGGCCATAATACTGTTTGAGGAGCTGTGGGTTTATCATGATATGTAGGGTCCATGATACTGTGTAGGGGCTGTGGGGCCATCATACTGTGTGTGTGAGAGGGCTGTAGGGGATCATAACTGTGTGGGGTTGATCATATTGTGTGGGTGTCTGAGGGCGTCATCATACTGTTTGGGGGAAATCCTCATAGAAATTTAAGGTCTGCACCATACCGGCACAATTGCAATGGCAAATTTAATAGACCCCATCTCTTTTAGTGGTGCTCAGTATCTGATTAGATTAGATTTAATATAACATTTATGAGACCAGGAATAGATATGGTACTCACCACTAGATTTTCAATTGCTTTATTCCATATTTAAACTATATTACATGACCATTGGGGCAAATAGGTTATAGCGTTCCTTACTCCCAGATTCCGCACTATGACCATTTCCCATCCCATGTGAGGCTTCAACAGGTGTTTCTGAAATCCTCATAGAAATTTAGGGAACATCATACTGTGGAGGGAAGACTGCGGGGGCCATCATATTATGTTTGTTGGAGGACATTGGGTCCATCATACTGTTTAGGAAAACTGTAGAAGCCATCATACTGTGTTGTGGGAGTATCATACTGTGTGTGGAGGGCTTGGAAGGCATCTTTCTGTTGGTGACTGGGGGCATTAGATTGTGTGTGGAGGACTGTGGGGACATCATAATGTGTGTGGGGGGCATCATATTTTGTGTGGGGAGCCATTGATCAAGGTACAAGGGCTGAATAACAGTAGAGGCATGATTTATAAACTTTATAAAAAGCAGTAAATGATATAGTTTTGTCTAGCTGCTACAGGTAAGAATACATGTTATAATAAACCGTATGGTGACATATGGTATTAGCAGCAGCGAGTCAGCCACTTAATAATAATTAATATTCTGAACATAATAATAATATTAATATTGAGCAGAATTAATTCCTCACACGTGGCCCCTTGGGAAAATGAACTGCCTGTGCCTACGCTAAACCATAATAGGGCATGTAGTAAGAGGTTATCTAATATTCTAAATCCACGTTCATGGAACCAGGGGTGGCTTGGAACATTTTGGACAAGGTCTACTACATGCGTTTTTGGAGTTATTATTACCATAGATAAATTGGTCTATTAAATTTGAACCATGCAATAAAAAATAACTGTCTAGGCATATTTGCTTATGCAAAACATGCACGAGTTTCATGACAGCACCAAAACGTCATCAGAACTGTGCGGTCTGGCTTTACCGTAAATAAACTTACCAATATAAAGAGATGCTAACTTTTTTTTTTTTATAATAGGAGACACCGGTTATAAAATGTGATATATGTTACTAACATACAGTATTCATCAGGGCTTTTTTAGTATATACAAATTCATATGCTGAAGTCATAGGTGCCATTCGAACTAGTGCTGTCGTTTCTGGTCTTCTAGGCTCTGTCTTCTAACCTTCCTGCCCTGTAGATTATTTGGTGAGGTATAAATTAGTTTATAGTGTTCCACTGGTCTGTAATCTCACACAGACAGGAGAAAGTGAGGACCTCTTAGCACTGGACTGCTCTGAAGCGTTTCCAGGCACAAGGCTAACTCCTCAGCTGCCATCCCAGATCACCCATTAGGGGGGTCAAGTTTCGGCAGTCTGATGACTCTGTTCATTCCTTCTGAAGAAGGAATGATGCATAAAGCAAGAGACGCATGAGAAGGGCTGGGAGAGTATAACAGAGCACAAACTAACATCCGGGGTCCTCAAAGCAGCCCTCCCTCTCCTGCATACTCCATCCCATTCCCTACTATTTTGCACACCTAAAAATGCCCTTGCTTCCGCTCCTAACTAAATTCAATCTGGAGCTGGAATTACTCTTTCTCCTGTCGGCTGGATTAGCTGTGAACTGATACCTTCCTTCAAACATTATAAAGCACGTGGACCAGTGCCAGCCCTCTGACTTGTTTCTTCCAAGCCGCTCCTTTTTGGAACAAGCCTCATACTCATTTTGTTCTTACTTAGACTTTCTGTGATCATCAATGTTCACCTTTCACCTAATAATGAATTAGGATAAAAGCCAAATCAGAATCTCCAATTGTAGACATGGTGTTTCGGAGTCTTGCCCCTCGTGAGTGCAAAGTATGAGATCCGATTTGGCTAGGTGAAAGGCTCTGGACTGAGGTCTAATGGGTAACATTTCTCCTTGTGGAGAGTTCTAGTCCTCTTCCTCTCTGAAGAGGCAATTTGCATCTTTAATATCCCAGAGGAGCATTTCACGGCAAATAAGCCTCCTTACATTGGCATGCATGGGCCGGTATGTCACTCTCCACAAGGAGAAATGTTGCCCCTTAGACCTCAATTCAGAGCCTCTCACTTAGCCAAATCAGATCTCATACTTTGCACTGATGATGAGGTGCAATACTCCAAAAAACGGTCTGCAAATTGAGATTCTGATTTGGCTTTTATCGTAAGTCATATTGCAAGGCTCGTTAAAGGGTTGACAGAGACTTGTAGGATCGTAGATTCGAACAGGTAACACTATAGAGTTCTAGTCCTCTTCCTCTCTGAAGAGGCAATTTGAATAGCTAATAATAAAGAAATTCACCTGACAGTGACTGGGCTGGATAGCATGCCAAGCCAAATGATACTTAGCCAGCAATCCAGTCTACCATTAAAGGGGTATTCTCAAGTTTTTAAATTTTCTCCTCTTAATGGCATAAGGCATAACTTCCCAACTGTTGGGGGTTCGGCCGCTGGGACGCCCACCGATCTCAAAAACTGGGGCTCTGAACCCTGTGTGAACGTTGTGGAGGTTAATCATGTACACTGCTGCTCAATTAATTCTTATGTGAGTGCCGAAGACCAGCTGAGAACAATGCTCAGCTACCTCATCAGGTGATCCCATTAAGAATTAGTGGAGTGGCAGTACGCATAATCTAGCACCGCTTCATTCACACTGTTCATGAGATCGGTTGGACTCCAGGCGATCAACAAGCTATCCCTTATTCAATAAGGTATAACTTCCAAATTTTAAGGCTCACACAAGGGTTGTGAGCACTACTGGATTCACATCTGAAGAACACATTACCATAGTCTTCCCCAACCTACAGCACAAAGCTCAGAGGCATAACTAGTAGCTCTTGGTCAATTGCAAAATTACATGTATATCTGGGTCACATACTATGCATCATTTATAGTTCTCAAGTCCTCATATGTGGCAAAGGACCACTGGTTTTCCACACACAATAGGAGATGGGATATCACAACCTCTGCATCCCAATTTTTATTTCCTTGACAGAGCTACAAAAAATCATATAAATGTAAGGGGGTTGATGCCCTAGCAAATGCTTTTAATTTCAAAGTGACTCATACACACACAGGCGCAGTGAACTTCACAGTTACAGTCCCTATAAGTAGGCAACAACTTTTTGTGTTTAAACTCACACTAGTTGGGATCTTGATGGTCTCAAAAAGGGTCCTAATGGACCATGAGAAACATAACTAGTCTCCCCAGAGGGTCAGGCTGTGCCTAATATTCCTTTAGGCTGATCCATCTATGCTTTTGCTGTTATAACCCAACCTAGAAGTTTCTCAAAGGTTATACAAGCTAGGTATAGCTACACAAGAACAGCAATAAACATTTGCATAAGTTCTGAACGGACACAACTGTACCAGCTAGTTGTGGACGTCGACAGCGTATGACATCACTGTCATGCACATCAAATGGATGAGGAAGAGGATGCCGCTGGACCACGGCCAGGTAAGGAGAAACTTTTTTTTTCTTTTGTACTTAAAGCAGACATATGGGGCAGGATGGAGACGACACACGGGGCAGGATGGAGACGACACACGGGGCAGGATGGAGACGACACACGGGGCAGGATGGAGACGACACACGGGACAGGATGGAGACGACACACGGGGCAGGATGGAGACGACACACGGGGCAGGATGGAGACGACACACGGGGCAGGATGGAGACGACACACGGGGCAGGATGGAGACGACACACGGGGCAGGATGGAGGAGACACACGGGGCAGGATGGAGGAGACACACGGGGCAGGATGGAGGAGACACACGGGGCAGAATGGAGGAGACACACGGGGCAGGATGGAGACACCTGGGGCCAGGATGGGGGATGTTATTACAGGAAGGGATCTTGCTACTGTGCAGGGCGAAACTATGTTGCTTTTTTCCTTCATTTGGCGCAGTGTAGAAGTTGGGGGAAAATTGAGGAATGTGCTCTGGAAGCGATGATCTAGATAACGGTGTGTGTTTTACCTGTACACATACTATACACTGACTATACACTGATACTATATACAGAACTCCTGTGTATAATGTCACTGGTGACCACTGTATTATCTGTCCACTATATACAGACCTCCTGTGTATAATGTCACTGGTGAGCCACTGTATTACATGTACATTATACACTATATACAGAGCTCATGGGTATAATGTCATTGGTGAGTCACTGTATCACCTGTACACTATACACTATATACAGAGCTCCTGTGTATAATGTCACTGGTGATCACTGTATTATCTGTACACTGACACTATGTACAGCGCTCCTATGTATAATGTCACTCGTGAGCCACTGTATTACCTGTACACTGACACTATATACAGAGCTCCTGTGTATAATGTCACTGATGATCACTGTATTACCTGTACACTGACATTATACACTGTACACTATATACAGAGATCCTGTGTATAATGGCACTTATGGTAATATCAGTATTGTGTTTGTTGTTTTTTTTATCAGTATTGGAGTATTCGGTTACTATGTGGTAGTAATATGTGGTCTGGTCATGTTGTGGTGGTATTTGTTCCTTGTATGTGGCATAATTCGGTTACTTTGTGCTAGTAATATATAATCTGGTCATGGTGTGACGGTATTTGTCCCTTGTATGTGATATTATTTGGACACTATGGTGGTAATATGTGGTCTGGTCACAGTGTGACGATATTTATCCCTTGTATGTGGTATTATTGGTCGTTTTTAAAAATGTATGTGACACATTCCCTTAAAGAAAAATAAATAAAAATATACCTAAAAAGAGTATTGAGTATTTTAACAAATGTTTAATAGGGTAGAGTAGAATAGAGCCGAGCCCTGCCAAAAGAGTATACCTTGTCGTGGTGGCAGGCTTAAAAAATCTTTGGGCCAAAACATAAGCTGATGGCTAAGAATGTGATATGGTGTTCGATGGGAATTGTTAATGTGTGATTGGTGAGGATGTGGTGCAGAAGTGGAGTTTTTCCAAGAGGCGGTGGGACTGTGGAAGGTTTGAGAGGTGGAGGTGGAGCTGCGGTGGAGCCTGGGTGGAGTCTCAAGGGGGCCCGAAAATTGTGCCAGTATAGGGCCCTGAAATTCCTGGTGGCAGCCCTGCCTGCATCTATCAGACACATCATAAGGAGTTGCTATGAATGTCTAAAGTGGTATTTCCCCTTTAAAGAGATACTCTCACCAGATGTATGCTCCTGAATCTAAGGGCAGTGTGAAGTAGGGGCACAGACTCTGTATCCAGTGCTGGGTCACTTACTGAGCTTCTTGCTGTTGTTTTGAGAAAACACTGTTTTATCTGCTGCAGCTTTGATTGATGTCCTCTGTTCTCTGAGTGATGAGCTCCTTGAATTCTTTGCTAATTTTTATTTTGATACAGTAATTACTGATTTTATGGTAGTCCAGTGTCAGTCCTCATATGATTTATGATTGAAGGCACAAACTTTTACGAATTTCTTTGTGGATTATTTTTTGGAACATTGAGACGAGTGAAACGCATGAGCTTGTCCTGCTGTTCTTTAGCCCTGGAGGTATATCTCCTATTTAGTATTATACAACTAATACTAATTCAGTGCACCTATCATCTGTTTGCATGGGGAAGGTATTGCTGTTTATAATAGTAGCACGGTGGATCAGTGGGTAGCACTGGGGTCCTGGGTTCAAATCCCACCAAGGACAACATGTGCAAGGACTTTGTATGTCCTCCCCATGTTTGCGCGGGTTTCCTCCGGGTTTCCTGGTTTCCTTCTACACTCCAAAGACATACTGGTAGGGAATTTAGATTGTGAGCCCCTAAGGGGACAGTGATGACAGTGTCTGTAAAGCACTGCTGAATATGATGGCGCTATATAAATAATAATAAATAAATAGGTTCCAATTTCTAGGTACCCTTTAAAATGTCATCAAAGACATAGAGGTATACAAGGATATTCTAGAAATTGGCATTGTATACACGTTTCTGCTTCGTTCTTATAATTCCTCAAAGACAATAAAGAGACAGATGTTTATTTCATTATAGACTCAAGTGGTGAGCAGAGACTTGGAGATCCAATTAGCCAATGTGTACAGAGAGCGTAAGACATAGTACAATCTAAGAACAGGTGCCTGTATCACCCATATCATCATCATCTGAGTAGCATATCTTAACGTCAACCCAGGCTCTATTTATAGCCAAGGAGAAGATTTTGATGTGCAGTGTGGTCAAACAGGTGCCACTTGGTATGAGCGCGAAAAAAAACCCCTCAACCTATCCATAAATCAGTAAATATCAAGGTGTTCTACAGCCTTGTAAATAGTCCTGTTTCCTAAATTACTGATAGAGAAGGACATTCAAATACAAATATGTTAGACCTGATATCCTCAGTGTCTACTGTGGGATTGTTTCACTTACGGTATATATTTTTTTTAGCTATACAAGTCACTTGGAAATGAATGAAAAATAAATGATGAAGACCTTCCTGCGGGCCCATCCATAGGGATCCAGACATAAAACAGATTTCTTAAAGCTATCCAATGCACCAAGAATCAAGAACAATGGGCACGGTCACACCAAACAAAACCAAGTCCAGATTCCTTCACCAATAATGTTAAAATATTTATTCCAAATCAAAATATAAAATGTGTTCCAAGGTCAGTGATACCTCTTGTTCAAGTACCTGATCCTCGGTCACTGGGAGATTATACCATAGGAGTGGGCAAAAATGCCAGGCAAAGCTATAGCTGCATATCACTACAGGTAACAGAGAGAGGGTTTGTGACAATCACAATCACTGAGAGAGTGATGAGCTGAATGGAGAGTGACACAGGATTTGCCAGACTAAGGAGTAGCTGCTGAAGAGCTTGCCAGCAGGCTGTGTGAATGACATAAAATGTCAACTATCTACCTCTATTAAAGTTAGTTAAGTTATTGCCATGATTATTCAAGCCATCACATTTGTGGCCTTTTTGTAAGACTCTAATTCTCATGCTCTCTTGGTTAGTAAACCTTAATTGAACTGTGTGACTGCACTCATTCCCCTATCCTTGAGTGAGGTATCACCAGTGGTGTAATATGAGGCTTATTGGCCCCAATGCAAAAGCTCCAATGGGGCCCCAAATTATTGTAATCTTTAATAGCATTGGTTGTTTGATATAGAACAATGGGACTTATTTGGCCCCCTATTCTACTTTCGCACCTGGGTATCACTCTGTCACTATAGGCCACTGTATCCTACATAATTAAAGAACACACCACCATCCAACCTGAGTGCAATAGCCCATATTGGACCTTTGTAATAGAGGCTTACACCGTAAAAAACAGGCAGGTAAGTTCAACAGCTTTATTAATGTGCTGGTCTCAATAATTTCAGTTCAATCCGCAAGAGTGCCTACTAGGGTTTTGGCAGAATGAACATAGATCCAGCACTCTATTTTGCTGTGGGTCTTTGAGGGGCCATACTCTTCTATAACCTGCCCCATCTAAATACCTATTGCTGGGTTGCACTGTTCACTCTTTAGGGAAATGTTTTGCGGTATTTTCGGTCCTTGCTCTGCTATGTCATTATCTTTCACAGACCCCACCGTTCCACTGGTGTGAAAATGCAACATGCTGGTCATATGATGTTTACAATGCAACTATAGAACTGTAACAAGCCCAACTGGGCAATGACAAAGTCCAAGGCCACACAGATTATAGATGTGGACAATGACTTATAGGCCTATCAGGCTACAAGTAACTTCCTTTGCACACATTCTGTTTCACAAAGGAGGGGGAGCAATGTTTCTAGGGATCGTCCCTTTCTGGAATCATTGCTCCCAATCCTATGTTTATAGTAACAGAATCTGTGTAACTGAAGCCCCCTCTGTTGTCGTACTCAGTCTACTAGCCGTTAACTTTTTATGTGGGCTTGTTGGGACCTTTTTTTTTTCGCAGCTGAACATTAACATATGACATTTTAAAGCTTTCTGAAAGGGTTTTGTTATGTTTTACACAAAATAGTCACAAATACAGCAAAAGTACGAAGAAATATTATTGTTGAATTTGCACCAAATTCATCAAACACTGTACGAGAAAAATGGATGACACTTGGACCAAACTTTAATCAAAGTCTGATCTCGAAATCAGAAGGGTGAGTGAGCCCTTATTCTTCATCAGGACAAACCATCAGGACTGTGGTTTGTCCTGATGAAGATGTGTGGCATTTCGAAACGCGTTGACTAATAAACCGCATTCCTGGATTTCTGACTCTTTTTCTATCATCATTCACTGGCAGCGCAGATTTAACCCATTTCACTCCACTCTTTGATGTTCTTCAAGTCGTTGGTCTGCAGCAGCCTTGAGCCTTTTTAGTGGTGAGCACGATTGCCCACAATCTCCCCATTTCACCTGGATATGATCCTATTGTTCTTATTGTCCTTCCAGCTTTCTACCCAATGAGCCCTCATTGTCAGAGGTCAAAACTTTGAAACTGTTCCAGAATCAGTGCAGCAGCACCAATTGGAGAACATGCTCAGTTCAAATAAAAAAAATCCAGTGAATGGTCTTCTTTAAGCTCCTGAAGGCACTATTTCAATGAGTGCCAATAGATAAAAGAATGGACCCGAATGGTCTCTATGTCCCGCTATTCAGTGTCAATACACACAGCAATACCACATGCATGAAGCCTAAAATTAATTTTAGGTCACCCATGATATAATACAGGTGTCCCTTGTTTTGGTTTTTATGAAAAAAGTGAGATTTCAAATATAAATTGAGATTAAGGTAAAAAACTTGGGCTGTAAGTAATGACTAAATCCTAGTAAATACAACACAACTTCCAAGAAAATCTCATATTGGTACTTAATTCTTGAACTCTATCAATTCTCCAAATACTTTATGATACTGGTTGATTATATATCTATTGGATACAGGGACTGTAATAATTTTTGTTGGTGAAAGATTCTGCACTTCTTCCCCACTCAGAGACCAATGCAGAAGGCCGTCCAATACAGGGTGTAATCCATACTTAGATATGTGTTATGCTCAGAATTCTGCGAGATGTCTCAGCACCTCCAGGAATCAGGATTATCTGAGGGAGGCAGCTGATACTACACAGAAGTCCCCTCTTCTCACCTCTCCCACCTCATGTAATAAGCCCACTCTCAATCATGAATACATTCTTGTCATTATTAATAATATCCTACACCGGACGATCAATTTGCTACATTCTCTAAGTACTGTAGATGAATAAGACATCAACAATCATATTTTAATTCCCTGCAGTGTATTATAACATACAAAGATTACATTGTGTGTATGCCCCCATACTGCAGGCAGTTCACATCACGTCAGTGGGTATACCATGTATGTAGTGCCCGGCCACAAAGCAATATGTCAGAAAGCTGAGGTCAGTTTCCTGCTAGCTCATCTATGTCCCCACGGTCATAGCGTATTCTTTATGTTACTTGCCTCAGTTGCCTCTTTAGTGGCCATCACGAATGTTCCCTACAATTGTACCACTTGTGTGCTTATCTCTGGAGCCAGTTACTACATTTATCTTCATGTGTCACTACATTATCATGAAATGCCATCTGCCATCAGACCTTAGCACTGATGGGCCTTTGGGTCTTGTCATACATCAGACCCCAATTCTACCTTTAAGGCCAAATTTAGACGTTGGCCAAACAGGGTCTTTGTACCTAGACCAGCTTCTGGTCTCCTGACCTGAATTTACAAACCTCGTAGGCATATATGAGTCTTGTGAATCTGGGTCAGGAAGCCCATGGCAGATGTGGACATTACGATCCGTACGGAGTTTATCGGACATCTGAATTTGGTCTAAAAGGATTATGTGGATCATTTTCATTTTCAAAGGCTTCGATAAAGAATTCAGGCTAGAGGAGGATGAGGGTCCCTATTCAGGACCTTAATCTATAAGCCTTGAGCGGAGGTCAATTGATTTCAACAGGTACCATGTAACACTTATTTTCTCCTGTGGTGGCAGTGTAGAGGAAATGAACACTTGCTGATGGACCCTCAACTACTAGTCAAAGCAGGAAAACATTGAGGAGCCCAATATGTCCATACATATAAGGTATGGGATATTGATTTGAGTAGGTACATTGTTATCGTTAAGTATGTTGTTCAGTTTAGAGAATTTATCTTCATATACGCTGTTAGGGAATATAGGATCTTTATCTCTTGGTCAGAGTGGAGAGTGGTTGAAAAGAGTGTCTCTTGCTCTGAATGACCTGTTCTGTCCTGCATTACATAGACAGAAAAGTGATTGGAAGGGACACAGTGTAATGCTTCATGTCTCCTGTGATGGCGCTGCAGGGTAACTGAACACTTACTTCCAGGGTTATCTGATTTCTGATCAATAGATGATCTTATGTCCCATGATTGGGAAATTTACAGACTATATTGGACTTTTTACAGTTGCTATGTACTACTGTTTTATTGCATAGCTGTAATGTTCACTTTCCTTGAAGTTTGTCCTTTCCCTCTCCCTGTCTCCCTCTCCTGGCTGTGATGTAATTAACCCCTCCCTTTTTCTTCCTGCTTCCCCTCATTCTCCATGTAAGCACCATTAGAAGCTCATGTGCCCACAGCCTGACTCTCAAGAAAAGTCTTTTTACCTGCTGCTATTGTATGCACTCTTACAAGATTCCTGCAAGAAAGAATAAAGTTTCTTCTAAATCTTCACAACGTGCCTGCCTGCAGCCGAGTTAAACCTATCTGCGACCATCGCCCTTGTAAGTAAGGTAAAGAGACAGTCTGGAAACAGTGTCTCACAGCGCCCTATATTTACAGCACAGCCATGGGGACAGAATAGAGGACACTTAGTAAGCAGCTGATTTTCAGGGGAACCCCTTCATTTTTCTTGAAGTGGTGATGCAGGGAAGTGAACTCTTTGTTCTGGGGTCCCCAAAAAGCAAATCATTGGTGGTCCCAGCAGCCGGACAATTTGTCGTCAATCTTTTTTCAGAAATCCATTTTAACTAAAAGGGATTGTCCAAAGTGCACAAACCTTTCAAGTAATACATGGCTTTTTCCACATTAATACATAATATGCAATCTACAGGACTATTTCATCCAAATCCCATACTCATGTAAAGGCCTCCACACACATTAGACTAACAGCCATATTCGAGGGGCTCAGCTGCCAGTATTGTGTGTATGGGAGCCTCCCAATTGATGATTAGAAAAGGATTTGGAATATCTGATTTTGGATTGCTAATCCTAGTGTTCTAGGCGACATAAGCCGCCATTGGAGTTGGGCAGTGGCTCTCATAGAGAGCACAGGAGAGCTTGGAGAGCTAGTGCTCCTTTATATAGGAGAGTGGGAAGAGATAGTTGCCGGCTGAACGATCATCCAAACCATTGTTCTGCTGGCAGCCATATATTGTCTATGGGGCCCATAAGTCTTTGGGTGTCTTTGCTTAACCTCTCTTTTTTAGGGAGCCAATGGATAGGAAATGCTGAGAAGGCTTTCACTCAGGATAACCAGAATCAATACATAGTAAGAAGTTTACATCCAAATAATCATTGCCTGCGCATCCTAGTTGTCACCACATGGCAAAATGAAATAGGATCACAATGGGTTTTCATTCTCAAAGTAGTAAAAAACATCTGTTCCATCCACTGACACACAGGTCAGTAATTGCTTTATGATACAAGTAATTAACTCACAACTGTTGTTCGTGGCGGATTTAAGCTGAGGGTCCCGTGGAATGACAGGCATGTACCACAGGCAGGTGTCTCTCTGTAAGCCCGCCAGATCTTTTGACATGCCATGTTGCCCCTGCTGTGTCTGAAAGGAGCCAGGGATGTAAACAAGTGGATATTACACCTCTCTTAGGGCAGGGTCAATAGATCTCTAATCCCGGAACTGTCTTTGGCAGCTAATAAAATGAACAGACAGTTTTTCTAGGGGGCTTAATACCCGTGCCGAGACAATTACAGGAAGATGGTAGCAATCAGCAAAATGTGGAAACCAACACCAGGGGGAAGTTGCAATAAAAACCTCAGTTTATGTCATGTCTAGGTCATTTGTAAAGGTCCTTAGGATACAACTGTACAGATCTACAGCTTATCACATAATAATTGTCTACAAAAGGTAATTAGCACTTACATAACTAGAACCTGTATTCTCGTCTGAGGGTGGGGGTCAGTAGTAGTGATAGGAAAAAGAACTTCGGCACTCCATACATGAAAATATAAGAAATATTGTATCTGGACTAATGTCACTTTGAAAAATGAAGGTTTTTTGCGCATAATTTGGCCAATTTATGTGTGCCCATCAACCACGACAAGGTCACCTTCGTATGATGGGAAACTTCAGAGCACCCGAATAGACCAGTGAGCGACCCCTCTCTTTTTTCTATTAATCATTTTTGGGATCCCGCTCCTGGAGCATTGCAGCAGGTACGTGTTCACACTATTAGAAGTTTGACAGCCTTTTTTCTGACCATGTGTCCCTCCCATTCAGTCACAGGTGGTTTTAACTAGCTCTACCAGCCCATACATTGTAGGTTAAAAGCCCAAGCAGAGACATATTGTCCATACAGGCTTACAGCCCAAGAGTGGCATATCCAGTGGTAGTGTAGCGTAGTTTCCCATCATACGAAGGTGACCTTGTCGTGGTTGATGGGCACACATAAATTGGCCAAATTAAGCGCAAAAAACCTTCATTTTTCAAAGTGACATTAGTCCAGATACAATATTTCTTATATTTTCATGTATGGAGTGCCGAAGTTCTTTTTGCAATTGAGATTACTTTTTTCTTCAGAGCACCCGAATAGACCAGTGAGCGACCCCTCTCTTTTTTCTAGTAGTAGTGATAGGGACATACGAGGTCATGACAGAGATGTTGCAGATCTGAACTTTTTGAGATGATGGACTATTGTGATGTCTCCCTTAGGTAGTCAGACTTCTCAGGATTAAAAAACATGACTGTTTGCTACCAGAAAAGCGCCACAACTGTCCTTGGGTTGTGCCTGATATCTGATGTGAATGGAGCTGAGACGCAATACCAGGCGACACGTGGACAGGGGTCATGCTGTTTTCTGGAAGAAAGTAGACTTGTTTTTTAATCCTGTACACCCAATTTAAAGGAGTTTGTGGTTTAGTAAAGAAACTATTACATTGTGCCTACTAAAATCAGAGGGTGTTCACTAGATTCACTAGAGATGGGAGAATTAATTGGCAGGACTCCGGTCCATCGTCCAGGTCAGTAATCTGTGACTGTTGGTGGGGAGGCCTGCAAATCTCCTTACCTCATTACCGACTTTTCTTCTGATTAGCTGGTCTGAGGCAATGTCATGTTTGCATCACACCCAAAGTGATGATGTCACGACAGCCTGGCTAATCAAAAGAGAAGTCGGTAATGCCGGGAGGTAATGAGATATGCAGGCCTCCCGTCTAGCAGTCTCAGATTATTGACCTGGCCAATGGACAGGAGTCCTTTGAATCAATTCTCCAATCTCTACTCACTGATTTTAGTGAAAGATACGGTTCTTAGAAAGAAAATCTACACGAGCTACAATATGATTTTATCTACACAAGTCAACACCTTGAAAAGGGCCATCTGCTCTGTATAATCTACTGTAAGCCAAATTATAAAATTAGTCAACAACTGTTGCTCATAACTCACAAATATGCATGTTATTTTGCCAGTTTAAAGTTCGACATCTGTGATCCAACATTAAAGTGCTGAATGAGGACCCCCCATAACTTCGTAGTTATGCTAAATTAATGGAGTGCCATACCATGCAGAAGAATGGCTGTGTGCATGATTCCTAATGTATAATACTTGTAACAGGCTCAAACAGACAATACAAATCTCATTTTTTAGATTTATACAGAATTCTTCCATAAGTCATTTTGAAAAGCTGCAGAATTTTTTGCGCAACCAAAATGGGAGGAACTGGGGCAGGACAGGTGCGTATTCCCACAACTCATCTACCGTAATTCATGACGAGCTGAACTGCTGTGTGCTTCACGCCAGAAATCTGGAGAAAGATTTGTGGAAAGCACTTTGAGGTACACGCCACTTGTCAGATGCTCCTAATTCACTAAGGGGCGTGCGCCTCCAACATGCTCCCTTATCAAGACTGGCGTGAACATCGTCGGTCTTGATGAATTGGGGTCAATGTATATTTACACACAATGTTTTCTATGGGGCCGATTCATCAAAGCTTTTATGCAACCAAAAAGGCTTAAAAGCTTTGAAAATTTGCAATTTTTTTGCGTAATGCTGAGTTGCGCAAAAACTGAGCTTTTGCACATTTTCACAACACTTTAGGTCAGACCTGCCAAAATGGGTGGAGTTGGGGAGAAGCCAGGGTGGGACGAGGCGTGGTTGAGTCCGTCTGTCCATCTGATTTATGAAAGGTGGCAGCGTTTTTTACATTTCATTGACTGGAGAAGAATTTTTAAGCAGCGCATGCCAATCAGAAGAAGCGCCAAATTCATTAAGTGGTGTGTGCCTCTTGATGAATTCGGTGCCCCTCCTACTCCATCAAGGCTGGCGTATCACTATGCCAATCTTGATAGATCGCCCCCCCATATGTACAGTTTATATAAGAGGTGAAATCTGATTTCCATCAGTGCACTTGTACTGAACTCATCTAAAAATGGACCGTCTCTAATAATTCCACTATAAATATAACTTCATCTACTTTCCAGACACGTCATGGTTTGTTTTAAACAACATCATGACCAACAGTCATCTGCTCCTGCTGAATATTGGGGTCTCCTAAGCTTCACTTTAATCCCTTCCTGACAGGACCAATTTTTAGTTTTGCTGTTTTATGTCCCCTTCTTTCAAGAGCCAGAACTTTTATTTTCCATCAGCATAAACATATGAGGGCTTGATTTTTTTGTGAGAGTTGCAGTATTTAAAGACACACTGTTCACTTTACCATAGAATGTAATGAGAAACAAGCAAAAAAATTAAATGGGGTGCAATATTGAAAAATACAGAATTTCTCACTTTTTTAGTTTTCTTTTTATGACGTTGCAGGAAACAAATGCAGTAAAAATTACCTGGTAACTTGATTCTGCATGTCAGTACAATTATGATGAAACCAAATTTCTATAGTTTTTTTTATATTTTACTGTTTAAAATTTTTTTTGGAGGTTCGTGTCACAATTTTCTAAACTCAACTTTTTTTTCATTTTTATGTTGATGGAACTGGATGAGGTTTATTTTATTTTATTTTTGTGGGGCACGTGTTTTTAAACTATTTTTACACATATTTAGCCCCTACGTAGGGGACTTCAACTTGCAATGATTTGATTTCTTGTACAATACATTGCAATTTTTTTGGTATTACAGAATATTGGCAAATTACTGTTCTCCTATGAAGCCCAGCCACATTGTGGATATCATAAGTTTTCAAAAATGGAAGCAAAAGACCGCTGGCAAGCCCCGATCGAGCCATAGATGGGTGGGTGAGGTGTTGGAAAATGCATTCTCCCCAGATGGAACCACTTAAATGGCCCTGTCAGCAATTGACAGCGGGATTGAAGGAGATAATTTGCAGCAATAGGAGTTGGCTCTGCTCACTACTGTGAGTCCTCCTTCACATATCCGTGTTTGCAGTATGTGTGGTATTCGTTTTTTTCATGGATACCACACGTACCCATTATAATCTATGGTGCTGCACACATTTACCAACAGCACGGATGACAAGGGCCAATACAAGTCTATGGGTCCGTATAAAATATGTAAAGCACAAAGATGGCATCCGAGTGTCATCCATGTGCTGTACGTATTTATCATTGTATAGTATAAGGGAAGCTTTAGAATTGATTTTTTATTAAGCCATACCAGAAAAAAACAGATGACACATTGATCCAAAATACTGATGACACCGATACCGTTTTTTCTGGTACCAGTATTATAGGGGACATGTGAAGGGGGCCTTAGATGCAGTTGCCGGCTGTATAACATAGCCGGCACCCACTGTTTATGGAGTGGGCTCAGGTCATAAACCCATTCCATATATGTGCACCCAACTTTAACTGTATAAGCATAGGTATACTGCACCTATTATATATTATTTTGAAATAAATTGTCTGCCTAATGGGGTTGTGGCAGATCCCTTGCTTACAGTGGAAGCCTTACATTCTATGGTTCCTTGTGTTGTACCATCAGTTGGTGTACAAAGCATGTAAGGAGTGCACTGGGTGGTGTGATATGCACCATTAAATGTTATGGATACACTAATACTTATTCGACAGGTGGTTTCCCCACATAGAAATGGGAAAAGAAATGCAGAAAGAAAGCAGCAACAATTCTAGTGGATCTAACTTACAGAAAAATGACTATACATTTCTCATCTGTAGTCACCCGACCTAGTGCCATCTATTTGTTTCTCGCTGGCTTCTCTACCCAGATTGGCATTCTGTTCATCCTGCAAAGAGGATAGGTCATCAATATAAAGTATTGTAACAACTATTATACTCTCAAAGCGAACCTGTCAGCAGGATTTTGCTATGTAAACTACAGGCAATGTCATGTTGGGGTTGCTGCACTGATTAATATGATGCTTGAGGTGAAGAAATCCATCTTGTGGTTCTTGTGTAATCAGCTTTTGCAGTTTTGAGTTAATGATATGCCCATGCTCTGGGGCAGGACTGTAGGCAGGGTCTTTCCTTGGTGTTCTAGGCCAGCTCAGGAAGAAAAGACCTGCCCACAGGACTGTCCCGCAGCACAAGTATGTGCAGCAGCCCCAACATGACACTGCCTGTAGTGTACTTAGCAAAATCCTGCTGACAGGTTCTCTTTAAGACTTCTCTCCTGCTCCTCAGTTGCTCCCTGGGCATGTTAGACCAAGGGACTTCCTCCCACAAATTGTACTGGCAAACACATCACCAATCCTTTGCATCACACATGGCATTTCTCAGGAACTGTTGCACATTTGTTGCATCAGACACATTGTATAGTAAATCAAACTGCACTACATGTAACAGCATATATTAACATTAACTTATCTAGTTGCCTCCATTAACGGTTCACTATACAATCTCCAACACAATGGGGTTAACGGTAACGCAAAGCAAACAGTCATGGTCAATACAGTCCTGGAGAGTTCAGCATTTCGCAGTGGGGGTTAATAACAGTCTGGAATATTTGTAAGAGGGTGGTAAACCAATTTTCAACTTCCTTACAAGCATACCATACACTATCCAATTACAAGTGCCATACAATATTGTGCCAGTGGTAAGTAACATCCTCAGTAGGAGCGGTTGATGCACCCTATGTACAAGGCCAGTCCTGCCAGCTTATACTGTCAAGGACTGTATCGCCCATTCACACCATAATGCATGTGTGGGCCTAGACCGTATGTGAGACTTGCTATTGCATGGTGGTTCAGCTAGGCCCTGATTTCCCCTTTAAGGTCAGTATTCGGTCAGTATTTTTTCTCAAGAGTGGGAGCCAAAACCAGGTGAGGAACAATCAGAGAAAAGGTATAATAGAAACAAGTCACCAATTCTGCATTTATCACCCACTCCTGGTTTTGGCACCCACCCCTGAGAAAAATACTGACCAAATACTGATAGTGGGGCTGTGGCCTAAAGCGAACTTTCTAAGAACATTAATAAAACTTCAGGTGCCTTGTCCATCAAGTAGATCACACCCTAAGTATGTGTGACACACGCTGATTGTTTATCTGATAGTATAAAATCAAGATGAAGATTGTAGCTGGTTTCTCACCTTTAGGACCATCTGGAGCTTTTCCCTCATTCCTCCCTGGGTGACACAATTAAAGGGATGCTTCCATCGCAGACATTTACCCCTTTATTGTATTCATAGGTAACTGTCCTTTCCCTAGAATTTACTTTTGAGCTAAAACACATTTGTCTGAAATTCCAGGCAGAAAGCCTGAGGCTGTACTTACGAGATTGTACCTGACAGAATGCACAGTGTTGTCATAAAGACCACATGTGGCTTCCAATAATCATTTACATCAACATATCCATTTTCAACCAATATTATAAAATATGCATATGTGTGTATATATGTAAATACTGACCATGGGGATTACTGGATTATCAGAATTACCTTGTGGCACCCCAGGGGTCTGGTTTCCACAGTAATGCAATGTTATGTCTGAGAGCAGGTGGGAGGTCTCTTGGTCAGGAATCCTATGCATGCCACACCTCCTGCCCAGTCCTGGGAGGGGAAGGACTTCCCCTATATAAACCTGGGGCTGAGGCAGGGTTAGAGAGTTGAGAGGGAGAGTTCAGCCAGGAGGGCTGACAGGGAGCTGTGGCTCCGGCTGGGCCCAGCTCCTGGGCCATGCCAGAAGTAGAGAAGAGAAGCAGCATAGGAAGAAACAACAGGAGCTCTGTGGGAGCAGTGTTACAAAGAGTCAGGGGCTGGCAGCTGCAGAGCTCGCCCTGACTGAGAAGATTTCTTACCGGACCCGGAGTCCGAGGCTGTGGGGACTAACTCCTACCCAGCAGCAGAATCCGTCAGGCAGGGGATTTCAGGTCCTCTGGCCAAGAAACCCGAAGGCACGGTCACACGCATGGGACCAGCACCGCCGTCGTGGAGCGGAAGCCACTAGAAGGCCCCGAGTCACCGGCCATACGGGTGAGCACCACACGGTACACTCAGGGACGTGGGCTACTTATACCCGCCTCTAGCAAGGTAGCCAGAAGAGTATCGTTAGTTTGGGAGGCCTACAACTCCGCCTGGCCAGGGGAGATCCCATCTGCTCAAGGACTGACCAGGCCCCAGTCGCTAGCCAGTACTCCGGGAGGGTCTATCGTTGTCACCAGTAAAGACCCTGAACTACACCGTACCGTCTCCGAGTGGTTCCTGCTACCCCCATCATCCACGTCGGCTGCCCTGAGGCCATACCCCTCCCGTTGGGGGTTATACTATCACGCTGCACAATCCTACCACCGGCCTCAGCGGTCTGCCCTGCAGCAGCAGCTCCTTAGCTGTACTCAACGGGTGGCGTAGTCGTCCAACATCTACCGCTAATACAGCGCCACTTAGTCTGACTCCCTGGGCACGGACCGGATCACCGCCACGAGACTACAACCCTCAAGAGATCCGGCTCCGGGTAAGCTCCCGCGTGCGCAACGCAGCGCGACACAGGCCCAGGGGCGCGTCAACCTCTTCATCTGAACAGTTTTCCCAGTCAAACAGAAGAAACTGTTGCCAAAAATAAGTATATGGGAAAAGTTCTCCTTGCTTCAAAATCCATATAAAAAAAGCCTTAAAGGGCATCTGTCAGATGGATATCTGCAATCCGATGTCTTATTCCAGAGAACTTCAAGTTTTTCTTAATGTGTAAATGAACTGTTAGGAGGATCTATGGGCAGGGCACTGATCTCCCTGAAAATCTGCCTCCAGGGCTTATTTTAAATGAAACGGGATGTTACCAGTGTGAGACATGTAATGACTGACAGTCCACACTCCTGATCTATGACGCACACTGGTAATGCCTCCTTTCTTTTAAAATAAGCTCTGGGCCAGACATATATTTTCAAGAGAATCTGCCTCCAGAGTTTACTGTAAATGAAAGGGGACGTTACCAGTGTGAGACATGTAGATCAGGAGTGCAGACTGTCAGTCATTACATGTCACACACCACACAGGTGGCAATATGCATGGAGTCTTTTCCTCATTCATCACATCTTGCCCCAATTTACAGGTTTCCTCCTATATGCATTTCTGTCTTTTTGCTCACAATTTCATTATTATATAGCTTTATGTGACGTTTCATGTCCAATTTGATATTTTGGTATTGAATATGTGGATTTATATATGTTTAGCACAGGCTTTTATTGATGGTTAGCTTTTTGATTCATTATAGTTCATGGATTGATTCTTTCAATTTATCACTATAACTTAATTATTGGTTTAATGGATTTGCTGATTTTTGCTGTGCATACACTGATACACATACTTATTTACAGTATTCAATATAGGCACACATTTGTCTACTGTTATTTATTCCTTATTTTCTTTACCAATTTTTCAGGACTTATTACCTTCTCTTTGCCACTACCATTAATATTCAACCAAATTGTGACATATTTTCATATGTTTTCTTGGGGTTCTCTGTCAGTTGTTACCATTTGGACATATGAGGTGAGGTGTCAGTCTTATTATGCAAATTGTCTCTTCAGAGAGGAAGAGAACTAGAACTCTAGTGCCACCTATAGGAATTTTAGGATTGCTACTTCCTATAGGTGGCACTACAGTTCTAGTTCTCTTCCTCTCTGAAGAGACAATTTGCATATTTCCCAGGGGAGCATTGCGACTTAAAAGTCTCCTCACGTTGACATGCTTAACATGTCACTCTCTGCAAAGAGAAACGTTACCCCTTGGATACCGGTCAGACGCTTCTCACCCAGTTAAACCAGACCACACACTTTGCACTGACGGGGGGCAGTACCCCTAAACACAATGTCTGCAAATTGAGATTTTGGTTCTGGCTATTATCCTAAGTCATGTGGCAAGGCTCATTAAAGGGTTGATATTGACTTTTAGGATTGCTACGGTCACGGGTGTGTCAGGTGTGACAGTCGATCTGGAGCCGGCTGTAGAAGGTCACTGTGCTTGGCATTGCAGATGCCTTCTTGATTCCCTCATCTCTGAAGTATAGTTATATCCTCTTCCTTTAGGACCCATCAGCGACCTCCACCTTCTGGCTAGTTAAATAGTTTCTGTTTCTCCAGAGAGTCACCGGTGATAGTTCTATGTACCTCTGTGTAGGCTTGGAGCACTAGCAGTCGGCTAATTCATTCTCTGGTGCCCTTGGAGGACAGTTGGCGTTATCTCTCTGGGGTCTGCTCAACCTAAGTGTATCCCCTTTGTTTGTCTGTCTACCTTGTTGTCTTTAGCTTGTAGGGTGCTTGACTAGTGCTCACCCTGTCCCTTCCCTATCTAGGGCCAAGCTCTAGGGATATACAGGGTTTAGGTTCCTGCTCGGCGATAGGTGTGTAACCTATATAGCGACGGTAGGTTGGGCAGGATGTTATTAGATCAGCCTAGGGGTCTCCACTCCCCCTTTTCCTAGTGTTTGGGCTTCCTCCCCCTCTTCCCTTCGTGTTGCACTTAGTCTTTCCCTCACCTTGCATGACAGCTACTTCCTATAGGTGACAGTCTTATGATGGATGCACCCAGTGTATTACTGTGAAGCCTATTGGCTTTTTAAATGTTTTTAACTTTGTGCTTTGATTTGTCCTTGTACTATAATAAAGATTACTTTTTTATTTGGCGATTCCAGTATTTTTGCATACTTCTATTTTTTTTTCTTGCATGACTCACAATTGTAACACCTCCTTTCATTTACAATAAGCTCTGGAGATCTGTGTCCCGCCCATAGATCTTAACAGGTTATTTACATATAAGAAAACGTGGATTTCACTGGAATAAGACATTGGTTAGAAGATATCAAAATTTCATTTTATTCAACTTTCTCTGTCCTGCTAACCCATATTAGGAGGGTTGATCCTAATGACAGATTCCCTTTAACGTGTACAAATTTTCTGCTGTGGATTTTCCACATCTGCTTAACCATGATTTTGCCTTCTTTAAGTTATTTTTTGATACCTAGAATGCTTTTCCTATGCTGGATGTAAATTTTGATCCTGTTTCTTGCTCCTTAGAACTTCCTTAGTGCATGACCTCTTGTTCTAGTACTTGAACTCTGAGAGAAATTGCACAGATCACATATCTTTTTGGTTGCTAGCACGCTGAGCAATGTTTTCCCAGTTACATGGCCAATGTTCTCACCATACTTCTATTCTGATAGGTTGTGGAGTATGTTAATATTGAAAGCTCCAGTAGGTCATTGCTTTCTCGTCTAAAATGTCACCCTATTTTGTCTGTAATAACATTAACAACACTTATGTAATACTGGTTTGCAAACTTGTAAAAGCACATGTAAGTTATCCCTATATATCCATGCTCAGCTGAGGGTTTTCAAGCCCACACTCCACTGGCAGCAGATTTTTTCTTGCGTGAACAAAACACTAGGCATGCTGAAATCCAACATGCCCAACAGACGTGCCACATACAGTGGGTACGGAAAGTATTCAGACCCCTTTAAATTTTTCACTCTTTGTTTCATTGCAGCAATTTGGTAAATTCTAAAAAGTTCATTTTTTTTCTCATTAAAGTACACTCTGCACCCCATCTTGACTGAAAACCCCCCCCCAGAAATGTAGAAATTTTTGCAAATTTATTAAAAAAGAAAAATTATTACTATTATTATACTATAAAGTACTATATTTATAACATCCCTTTAAAGAGAAGTGTCAAGCGGGCAGCCGCGTATCGTGGCGCATGCGCAGCTTCCCGATTAACATTGCGCAAGAGCGGCCGGCTCCACTCTACACACTGCACAAGCGCGGCCGGCTCCACTATACACACTGCACAAGCGCGGCCGGCTCCACTATACACACTGCACAAGCGCGGCCGGCTCCACTCTACACACTGCGCAAGCGTAGGATTCTAATGACAGTAGAGCAACCAGGGAAATCCATCAAATTGAGTGACTTGCTGTTCATATGTTCATAATGTTTTTGTAACCATTTAACAGGTTTCCAAAAGACATCAAGTGGTTAAAAGAAGTGACCTGTCCATTCTTCAGGCGGCTTCCACTCAGAAGATGCTCTATACTTTGTAATAGAAGTAAAAAAAAATTGGCAAAATGCTTAAAAAGACACGCGGGCATCTTCCGCACGTCTTTTCTGCATTTTGTGTTTTCAGCGTTTTTGCTACAAAAAAAACAAAAACACTAGCAGGTTCAAAAAAATTCCACCGCTGGCTAAAAATGTCAAAAAAGCGCTCAAGAAATGACCAAAAAAAATGATACAGCAGATGCCTCAGGAAAAAAAGATGCTGGCATTTCCTTAAAAACTTTCCTCTTTAAGAACATGATTGGCTCGTCCTCTTCAGAAAGACTTTGTGTGCACATACACTTGAGTCAACATTTTGTTAGCATTTGATTTTCTCAGGGTTTTTCTACATCCATTAAGCAATGAATAAAATGCTAAGTGTCTCAAAATTAAATGCAAAATGCTAAAAAAAAAAAAATGCCCAGCGTCTTTGTGTCGTTTTTGTAGCTTTTCCATTAGCTTCTATTGGAAAGTAGGGGGTTCATAGCGGAAAATTCCTGAAGCTAATAAAAAAAATGATCAAAATTGTGAACGTCTATGAACAGCAAAGTGGGTTTTCAATTTAAATGAATTTGAAGAATCTTTTAAACTATTTTGAGCAATATTTCGGGTATTTTTTTTGGAGTGGAACCTCTCCAAAAAACTCTGCATGGATATGTCCCTAAGTCTTTTCAGACGTCTCATTATTGTCACAGACAGGATTACAATGAAAGATAACACCTCAATGTACAGTAGATAAAAAAGATCCACCATTCTTAAAAGGTGATGTCACAGCTCACCTTCTCTCCCTCCCTTCAAAATGATCTTTGCCCAGATGGGAGCATGCTCATTGCATAATTCAGTAGAGTCCGACTCAGTGTGTTGCTGCTAATGTCTATGTGCCCAAGAGGAAGAAGGAGTCTAATATTAGCGTTAAGGTCCATTTACACAGCACAATTATCCTGGGAACCCTCGTCTTACAATAATCGTACAGTCTAAATGGGCTGTTGATCACTCGACGAGCGAGCAAAACTCTCGGTCATCAGGTAAAATGATATTTTGTGCCATCGTTCTTGGTAGTACATTCTTCTTTGTAAACCGGACCTGCTCTGTTGAAAGCAATGGCAACCTGTTAGCACTTTACAATCTATAACAGATTCTATAACAATCTATATACAATCTATAACACATCTGCAGCGGAGTCGGCCAGTGTGAACAGGCTATTAAACGACTGTCGGCAAGCACGTTACCAGTTGGTAGTTGCTTAACACATTGCATCAGGAAATGTAAATGAGCCCTTAGTGGCCAGAGCAAAAATTGCAAGATTTTTTTTTTTTTTTAATAAAGGAGCATGCATGGCGTATATAAAAGTCTCCTCACTCTGACATGCCAGGCCTGCCTTGTTACTCTCAACAAGGAGAAATATTACCCCTTAGATCCCAGACTTAAGCCTGTCACCTAGCCAAATCAGATCTCACACTTTGCACTGACGAGGGGCAACACCCCGAAACCCTGTGTCTGCAAATTGAGATTCTGATTTGGCTTTTATCCTAAGTCATATGGCAAGGCTCGTTAAAGGGTCGATATTGACTTTTAGGATTGCTACTTCCAATAGGTGGCACTAGAGTTCTAGTCCTCTTCCGCTATGAAGAGTCAATTTGCATATATGAAATATAAAAAATATATATTATCAACATATACATATATATATATATATATATATATATATATATATATATATATATATATATATATATATATATATATATATATATATATATATAAAAATTAACCTAAAATCCTGATTAATGCAACCGGTAATTTTCTGATGACACATTACAAAATAAGCTGCATACAAAGGCTTTTCTTTTCAGTGATTTTGCGGAATTTTACCTTTTTTTTTTTTTTTTTTTTGAAATTTTCTGCAAAGAAAAAAGTAACATGCTTTACATGATGTACCAAAAAAGAATTTTTATCAAAAATGGTTTGGTTCGCTTGATTTTCTTAGAATTATTAAAAAACACAGAAAAAAAGGAAGAAGTCCTAGAAGAAATTTTATGCAACTGCTAAAATTATTTACAATACGACACTTTTACTATAACATGTTGATCTTAGGAAGATCAGTATGTTCTGGAACATGACATGTAAATTGAGAAATAACGTGCAAATTAAATATATAAAATATCACAAAACTTAAAAAAAAAAAAAATAGAAAAAATAAGAGAATCTATCCACTTTTCCAAATACTTCAATATAATCTGGAGCATTTTTCCTTTCAATTGTTCAGTGATGTTATTCAGTTATTTCATATTTTGCAGAGGTTTTCCAAAATTGGTGCAAAACTGCACACAACCATAGCATGTATGCAGCCAATCAGTGCTGCCGGAGTCAAATAGAGTTAAGATGGACCATACAGATAAGGGGAAATGTAACACATAGTTGTCAATTTAATTAACCCTATTCTTTGAAGACTCATATGCATAATATCCAATTAGGAAACAAAAAAACTGAGCCATAATTCCAAAAATGTCAAGAGTTCTTAGACTTTAAAGGAACACTCCGGACAAAACATATTCTCAGTATTCTGCATAATGCAGAGAGAATGATTAATATTAGTGCAAAGTAAAAGTGAAGTTGTTGCCAACTAACTGGATGCCAATTTGAATTTTTTAAAGTCTCTGTAAAATAATAACCGCCACCTAACTGATTGCGATACATTACTCCACTTCTCTCTCGCACCAGTTTTGATGAATCAGCACTAGCGCATTTGATTTTCTTGGATTGTTTGTTATTTAGCGATAAGCGGACCTGTTTAAGTTCAGGTTCTGGAACTTTGGACTAAAGTTCGGTCTGGGTACCAGAACTGTACCCAAACATGAACTAGAACCCGAACCCCAGTGAAAACAATAGAGACCTAAACTTTGGATATGGAAAAAAAAAATTCTCTCTCGGTCTCAGTGTTCGGACACTTACTGTCTTTTAAGTTTGGGTTCGCTCATCTGTAGTTAGATCACCACTTGAAACAATTACCATGTTTTACCAAGCTGTGATAGGGTACCTACTACAGCTCGATATGTTCTTTATTGAGACAAATAGAGGTTTTCTGCCTGGATTTCAGATTTCTCCATTAGAAAAAATTGAAGTATTGTATTCCTGATAGGCTAAGTTGATACGACCGTATAAAAAAATGGCCCAATTTTCATCCAGAAAAAAACTGATTTTTCATCCGAATTGTCATTTGTATGGCATCCGATTTTATACATCAGCAATGAATAAAATTTAAAAGTACAAATACAGTTACTAGGTTAATATTGGCAAAGTATTCATAAAAATTGGACTCTATACTGTTGATCGGTATGGGATCTGATTTTTTTTGTGCTCCCATAGGCGAGTCTAATCCTAATATATAGAAGAGAATAGTGCATGCTGCCATTTTTTCAAGTCATCTGAACAGCACAGTGGAATAACATTGGTCCGAGTGCTAAGTTTTTTCCATGGACAGCACTTGGACCAAAAATACGATCATGTGAACGTACCCTAATATGGTGGAATTTAGAGGCACCATATGGCTTAACAAGGACTATGGATCAATAACACATCTCTGAATCCAATGACTCAAAAGATTCGAAAAATCAATGAATATGTTGAAAGTTGTAGGAAATATGGTCATTCCTCGGTCAACATTTTTATTATTGTTTTATCCTTTTGCCACTTAAAGATTATATATATAAAAAAAAAATCATCCCACATGTCTCTCAAGCTGTACGTATATTGCAGTATATGTCCAAAGATCATACCTAGATATATATATATATAATGAACCAATCAATGTCTGGAAAATCAGAAGAAGTTGTTTACTATGACAGTCCCAGCCCCTCCCAACTTGACGACTACTTTCTTTCCATAAATCAAGTCCTGTCTCTTTAATGTCAAAATCTTGGCCAGACGGTGGAAGTTCTGTTACATATTTTCCATGCCCATCTTGTTACCAGATTTCTCCTTGTAAGATTCTCCTACAAAGACCATGCTTCATGTTTAATCTTCCTTACGTCTGTGAAATTTTTCAGTTGATCTATAGAAATAGCCTCACAGACAGGAAATAATAACTGAACCAGCTCAATTGGCCAAAAAACTCATACACATAAAACTATACTGTTAGCAACATAAACTTACAAAAAATCTACATCTACTCTTTCCATAACCAATAACTTTAAACTACAATATATAAACCATTACAACTTTTTCCACAAGTACCTGATCCTGATAAGTAGTTTTTATAAGAGATGAGATTTTGCTGAGTTTTTGATGTTGCAGATTTTCTGCACCCATTAAGTAAAATAGGTGACTTGCTCTTTTTCTAAAATAAGCAATGTAAAAAAACTCGCCAAAAACTCATCGTCGGAATGAAACCTAAGGAGATAAACTCTTGATGGATTCAGTCGACTCCTGACATGGCTCATTAAAGCAATATAAAGCCAAAAAAAACAAATCTACTATAGGTGTTAAGTAAAAAAAAACAAAACTGGATGAGATTTTTTTCATCTATCTAGCTATGATATCACATACCATATCCATTTGCTAACCACCGTTCCACAAAAAAATCTAAAAAAATAATGTTGCCACAACTATACCTCCAATTTTCACAGAATTTCTCACCATATTACTTCTTATAGATGAGCCCTCAGTCTATTTTGACCTCGTTAGAATAAAGGGTATGAGGTCTGAAATGGTTAATTTTGCAACATAAAATTGTAGAAAACATTTTTTTTTTTCAAAAATCGTCTCTGGCTGAGAGTGAGGGAACAAAGGACAACATAGATAAATGGAGAAAATGGGATTTACCTTGTCAGATGGACATAAGAAATCTCCAAGAGAGAAGTTTTGTGGCACAGACTATTCCCAAGTGTGAGAGTGTCGGCCAGAGAGTCCTCGCAAGACAGCTGCAGCTGATGTCAGATGATCACGCCTGAAATCTGAGCATCTAACAAACTCTTCAGGTAAAACTTGCCTCTCTCGGGTTTCGGACATTAATTCCCTACTTGGCCAATGATATGACATGCAACTATGAGCCGGGAGCAGGGCTGGGTAGACAATGTTGCTATGTGTTCCCATATTACTCTGCTCAATCCTCTGGACATGCAAACCAGGCTTTCAACAAAAAAAAAGGGCACAGGGCACTCAGACTGAAGTGGAGAATATAAGGTTAATTATGAAGTTGGAGTCTAAGGCCACGTTCACACTATCAGTATTTGGTCAGTATTTTACATCAGTATTTGTAAGCCAAAACCAGGAGTGGAGCAATCAGAGGAAAAGTATAATAGAAACACGTCACCACTTCTGTATTTATCACCCACTCCTGGTTTTGGCTTACAAATACTGATGTAAAATACTGACCAAATACTGAACGTGTGAACATTTTACTTTACTGGTGCCATAGAAAAACAACACTAACATAGAATTTGGATGCTTCACTTTTTTGGCAATTGTGGGTCCATCTACCAGCAGAAGCAAACGAGTGTCTGCTGACATCAACAAGATGGGGAAGAAGAGTGGTCATATATGAAACACACTAAGGCTACGTTCCCATGATGATTTTTGGTGAGTTTTTTTATGCTGCATATTTTTGAATGGATGCAGAAATAGTGCGGAAAATCTGCAACATCAAAAACTCACCAAAAGCTCATTGTGGGAACGTAGCCTAGAGAATAGCAAAAATGTTTGACCCTAAAAGAATGTTTGTGATGGTCATAAGGTGATGGCCATTTTTTATCCAATACGGAGGTCACATCACTTTTTTATATATTTAATAATATATAAATATATGTTAAAAAAAGAAGGCTAAGAGGAGACTTAATAGCTGTCTACAAATATCTGAAGGGATGTCACACTGTAGAGGGATCATTCTTATTTGTACATGGAAACACGAGAAACAATGGAATGAAACTGAAAGGGAAAAGATACAGATTAGATATTAGAAAAAACTTTTTGACAGCGAGGGTGATCAATGAGTGGAACAGGCTGCCACGAGAGGTGGTGAGTTCTCCTTCAATGGAAGTCTTCACACAGAGGCTGGACAGTCTGTCTGAGATGGTTTAGTGAATCCTGCATTGAGCAGGGGGATGGACACAATGACCCTGGAGGTCCCTTCCAACTCTAACACTCTATGATTATACTAGCTTACACATATTTCCCACCACTTTACCGATATTGTCAACAGACTCATTGTCCCCCCCCTGGTAGGGGTGTAATTATGGTTGGTGCAGGGATGGCATTCACACTTGGGGCCAGGAACTTAGGGCTCATATGAAAAGACCAATACGAACAGAGACTTGTGATGTTTGGTAAGAGATATTGCATAGGAACCCACAAGCCCCAAGTTACACTACTGCCCCTGGGGTTCATAATCTAAGTTCCATATCAGTAGGTTTTGGAGTGTGGGAAAATACCCACCAAAAACATAGAAAGAAGACACCAAACCAAAGCAGATGTTATATAGGGTGAGATTAGATAATCTGCACAAGGAAACACCAAACTCTCAAGCCACATAAATCATTCGCCAGTTCTGTGGTAGCTTTATGTTGTCATGTAAGCAAGTGGGGTATTTCAACTTTTGCAATCTTTTTTTTTATTATTTCTCATATGCATTTAAAATAAGAAATTAGGCAACTTTGCGAATAGCCCTGATTGAAAACTGACCATTTTTTGTCTAAAAAATGGTAATCTTGTCCAGCACTCAATCTCCAAACTTTCCAAGGTAAAAAAAGAGCTTTAGCGATCCATTAAAAAAGATACAAAAACACACAAGTTTAAAAATAGGATATCCTACAGAAAATCCTACTTGTTTCAAACCTAGAAATTTGTACGGTTCTTGGTCATGGCAATGACAATGTTCAGGGCACTGGCCACACCAGGACCAGGGGACTTCTGGAAGAGCGCTGGCAGCTCCAGGACCAGGTGAGGAGGGTTCAAGAACGGGCAGCTCCAGGACCATGGGGCGAGAACTCAGGCACTGGCAGCTCCAGGATCAGGTGCAGGACTCTGGCCACTCCAGAACCAGCGGACTACAGACACAGGATAACATCCGTGTTTCATCTGTGTGACACGTACAGGTGCCTGGGAATCAGTGGTACAGTTAGCGCTGTTCCCAAGCGCCGAGTGCTGAACTCTGCCCTAATCATTGTCCCCTGCTTGTGATGCAATCAGCACCAGCAGGGGACAATGTTGAGAGTAGTATTCTGCTCCTGCTGTCTACTGGTGTAAAAATAAGAATAAAATAAAAGAAAATCCAATCCTTATAGTAACTTGTCCCAGGTGTCCCCCGCTGTAATTCATGCAACCGCTCATGCCGGGGAGAATGATTCCCTCATCGAGGGAGCCCCGCTAGGGCGCTTGGAAACAGTGCTATTTGTACACTGATTCCCAGGTGCCGGTATGCGTAATCCTGATGCGGCACACATGTGCCACATGGGTGCACATGGACATGGGTAACTCCAGTACTGTTTTTTCCAGTACCGGAAATATCAGGACGTGTGAAAGAGGCCTTAGCAGGTGATCTGCTGATCACCACAGTCATGTTTTTCTGTTCCTAGAACATCCATTTCCAGTCTACTTTGTAAGCATAGCTTTGATAAGTTTATCCAAGATACTATACTCTTAGGCTATGTTCACACAGTGTTTTTTGAGGTGTTCAAAAACGACAAGTTTTTCAAGCAGAAAATACTTCAGGAAACATTCCTATATTGAGGGTGTTTTTGGAGGAGTTTTTCTTTTCCTGAATCGTTTTTAAAGAGTTTTTTTTCCCTTGAAACGTTCTTTGCAGCTTTTTGATTTGACAGTACCTTGTTTTGAGAGAGGATAATGTCAGATTTGCATGCAGCTGAAAAGTGGGGCCCAGGAGTTGGTTACTGGTGGGCCCTTGGCATCATAGTCCGACACTGCTTGTGTCTCTTGTATTTGGCGGCGCTGTGTCCCGGTCTTCAGTCTTCTATCAGGTAGTTTGTTGTGTAGGATATACACTATTTTAGTTCCCTGCCCCCTTCACAGAGATCGGCCCCCCTAACAGTTGTAATGTAACTTGGGACAGGAGCTACCAATGATACCACAATGGGTGGAGATATATGTGGTCTGCCGTCTGTAAATGGCGCCCCATAATTCCTGGTTCTACTTGAGGAATATTGAGGGTAGTAATGATCACTCCCATCATTGTAACTGTGTAAAAAAAAAAAGGTCAAGACAAAAAAACTCACATGACACTTTATTTTCTTTCTTTCTATTTTTTATTGGAATAGCAATAAGCAACATTGTAATAAAAATATTACTGGCCCTTTAAGAAATTAAACTATGATCGCAATGACTCGCAGGTCAGGCCCCATAGAGACCACAGAACTAGCTGTGGTCATTGAAGACTGGCTGAGAGCCACTGGACCCTAAGATCCAGAGGAAGGCGAAGAAACCCCCCGGAGAGTTCTGCCTCAGGGGGGGAAAAAATTCCTTCCTGACCCCAGTACTGGCGATGGGATATTTCCCTGGATCACGTCTGTCCTGCTGCATATTGCTGTATATCTGCACGTACTGTATTATAAGCTCAGGAGAGCCGACCCTGGGAAGGAAAATAAAAATATACCCTGCTCAAGAGGAATTTATAATCTAATATACAATATACAGACTGCTCCTGAGGGCATGCAGAATAATGTACACCCTGTCCTAGGAGCTTACAATCTAATATATAATATACAGACTGCTCCTGAGGATATACAGAATAATGTACACCCTGTCCTAGGAGCTTACAATCTAATATACAATATACAGACTGCTCCTGAGGGCATACAGAATAATCTACACCCTGTCCTAGGAGCTTACAATCTAATATACAGTATACAGGCTGCACCTGAGGGCGTGCAGAATAATGTACACCCTGTCCTAGGAGCTTACAATCTAATATATAATATACAGGCTGCTCCTGAGGGCGTGCAGAATAATGTACACCCTGTCCTAGGAGCTTACAATCTAATATACAATATACAGGCTGCTCCTGAGAGCATACAGAATATTGTACACCCTGTCCTATGAGCTTACAATCTAATATACAGTATACAGACTGCTCCTGAGGGCATGCAGAAAAATGTACACCCTGTCCTAGGAGCTTACAATCTAATATACAATATACAGACTGCTCCTGAGGGCATACAGAATAATCTACACCCTGTCCTAGGAGCTTACAATCTAATATACAGTATACAGGCTGCTCCTGAGGGCGTGCAGAATAATGTACACCCTGTCCTAGGAGCTTACAATCTAATATATAATATACAGGCTGCTCCTGAGGGCGTGCAGAATAATGTACACCCAGTCCTAGGAGCTTACAATATAATATACAATATACAGGCTGCTCCTGAGAGCATACAGAATAATGTACACCCTGTCCTATGAGCTTACAATCTAATATACAGTATACAGACTGCTCCTGAGGGCATGCAGAAAAATGTACACCCTGTCCTAGGAGCTTACAATCTAATATACAATATACAGACTGCTCCTGAGGGCATGCAGAATAATGTACACCCTGTCCTAGGAGCTTACAATCTAATATATAATATACAGACTGCTCCTGAGGGCATGCAGAATAATGCACACCCTGTCCTAGGAGCTTACAATCTAATATATAATATACAGACTGCTCCTGAGGGCGTGCAGAATAATGTACACCCTGTCCTAGGAGCTTACAATCTAATATACAATATACAGGCTGCTCCTGAGGGCATGCAGAATAATGTACACCCTGTCCTAGGAGCTTACAATCTAATATACAATATACAAACTGATCCTGAAGGCATACAGAATAATGCACACCCTGTCCTAGGAGCTTACAATCTAATATACAATATGCAGGCTGCTCCTGAGGGCATGCAGAATAATGTACACCCTGTCCTAGGAGCTTACAATCTAATATATAATATACAGGATGCTCCTGAGGGCATGCAGAATAATGTACACCCTATCCTAGGAGCTTACAATCGAATATATAATATACAGACTGCTCCTGAGGGTATACAGAATAATGTACACCCTGTCCTAGGAGCTTACAATCTAATATACAATATACAGACTGCTCCTGAGGGCCATACAGAATAATCTACACCCTGTCCTAGGAGCTTACAATCTAATATACAGTATACAGGCTGCTCCTGAGGGCGTGCAGAATAATGTACACCCTGTCCTAGGAGCTTACAATCTAATATATAATATACAGACTGCTCCTGACGGCGTGCAGAATAATGTACACCCTGTCCTAGGAGCTTACAATCTAATATACAATATACAGGCTGCTCCTGAGGGCATGCAGAATAATGTACACCCTGTCCTAGGAGCTTACAATCTAATATACAATATACAAACTGATCCTGAAGGCATACAGAATAATGCACACCCTGTCCTAGGAGCTTACAATCTAATATACAATATGCAGGCTGCTCCTGAGGGCATGCAAAATAATGTACACCCTGTCCTAGGAGCTTACAATCTAATATATAGTATACAGACTGCTCCTGAAGGCATACAGAATAATGCACACCCTGTCCTAGGAGCTTACAATCTAATATACAATATACAAACTGCTCCTGAGGGCATGCAGAATAATGTACACCCTGTCCTAGGAGCTTACAATCTAATATACAATATACAGACTGCTCCTGAGGGCATGCAGAATAATGTACACGCTATCCTAGGAGCTTACAATCTAATATGCAGTATACAGACTGATCCTGAGGGCATGCAGAAAAAGTTACACCCTGTCCTAGGAGCTTACAATCTAATATACAATATACAGACTGCTCCTGAGGGCATGCAGAATAATGTACACCCTGTCCTAGGAGCTTACAATCTAATATATAATATACAGACTGCTCCTGAGGGCATGCAGAATAATGTACACCCTGTCCTAGGAGCTTACAATCTAATATATAATATACAGACTGCTCCTGAGGGCGTGCAGAATAATGTACACCCTGTCCTAGGAGCTTACAATCTAATATACAATATACAGGCTGCTCCTGAGGGCATGCAGAATAATGTACACCCTGTCCTAGGAGCTTACAATCTAATATATAATATACAGACTGCTCCTGAGGGCGTGCAGAATAATGTACACCCTGTCCTAGGAGCTTACAATCTAATATACAGTATACAAACTGCTCCTGAAGGCATACAGAATAATGTACACCCTGTCCTAGGAGCTTACAATCTAATATACAATATACAGGCTGCTCCTGAGGGCACGCAGAATAATGTACACCCTGTCCTAGGAGCTTACAATCTAATATACAATATACAAACTGATCCTGAATGCATACAGAATAATGCACACCCTGACCTAGGAGCTTACAATCTAATATACAATATGCAGGCTGCTCCTGAGGGCATGCAGAATAATGTACACCCTGTCCTAGGAGCTTACAATCTAATATACAGTATACAGACTGCTCCTGAAGGCATACAGAATAATGCACACCCTGTCCTAGGAGCTTACAATCTAATATACAATATACAAACTGCTCCTGAGGGCATGCAGAATAATGTACACCCTGTCCTAGGAGCTTACAATCTAATATACAATATACAGACTGCTCCTGAGGGCATGCAGAATAATGTACACGCTATCCTAGGAGCTTACAATCTAATATGCAGTATACAGACTGCTCCTGAGGGCATGCAGAAAAAGGTACACCCTGTCCTAGGAGCTTACAATCTAATATACAATATACAGACTGCTCCTGAGGGCATGCAGAATAATGTACACCCTGTCCTAGGAGCTTACAATCTAATATATAATATACAGACTGCTCCTGAGGGCATGCAGAATAATGTACACCCTGTCCTAGGAGCTTACAATCTAATATATAATATACAGACTGCTCCTGAGGGCGTGCAGAATAATGTACACCCTGTCCTAGGAGCTTACAATCTAATATACAATATACAGGCTGCTCCTGAGGGCATGCAGAATAATGTACACCCTGTCCTAGGAGCTTACAATCTAATATATAATATACAGACTGCTCCTGAGGGCGTGCAGAATAATGTACACCCTGTCCTAGGAGCTTACAATCTAATATACAGTATACAAACTGCTCCTGAAGGCATACAGAATAATGTACACCCTGTCCTAGGAGCTTACAATTTAATATACAATATACAGGCTGCTCCTGAGGGCATGCAGAATAATGTACACCCTGTCATAGGAGCTTACAATCTAATATACAATATACAAACTGCTCCTGAGGGCATACAGAATAATGTACACCCTGTCCTAGGAGCTTACAATCTAATATATAATATACAGGCTGCTCCTGAGGGCATACAGAATAATGTACACCCTGTCCTAGGAGCTTACAATCTAATATATAATATACAGGCTCTTCCTGAGGGCATGCAGAATAATGTACACCCTATCCTAGGAGCTTACAATCGAATATACAGGCTGCTCCTGAGGGCGTGCAGAATAATGTACACCCTGTCCTAGGAGCTTACAATCTAATATACAATATAAAGGCTGCTCCTGAGAGCATACAGAATAATGTACACCCTGTCCTATGAGCTTACAATCTAATATACAGTATACAGACTGCTCCTGAGGGCATGGAGAAAAATGTACACCCTGTCCTAGGAGCTTACAATCTAATATACAATATACAGACTGCTCCTGAGGGCATGCAGAATAATGTACACCCTATCCTAGGAGCTTACAATCTAATATATAATATACAGACTGCTCCTGAGGGCATGCAGAATAATGTACACCCTGTTCTAGGAGCTTACAATCTAATATATAATATACAGACTGCTCCTGAGGGCGTGCAGAATAATGTACACCCTGTCCTAGGAGCTTACAATCTAATATACAATATACAGGCTGCTCCTGAGGGCATGCAGAATAATGTACACCCTGTCCTAGGAGCTTACAATCTAATATATAATATACAGACTGCTCCTGAGGGCGTGCAGAATAATGTACACCCTGTCCTAGGAGCTTACAATCTAATATACAGTATACAAACTGCTCCTGAAGGCATACAGAATAATGTACACCCTGTCCTAGGAGCTTACAATCTAGTATATAATATACAGGCTGCTCCTGAGGGCATACAGAATAATGTACACCCTGTCCTAGGAGCTTACAATCTAATATATAATATACAGGCTGCTCCTGAGGGCATGCAGAATAATGTACACCCTATCCTAGGAGCTTACAATCGAATATACAGGCTGCTCCTGAGGGCGTGCAGAATAATGTACACCCTGTCCTAGGAGCTTACAATCTAATATACAATATACAGGCTGCTCCTGAGAGCATACAGAATAATGTACACCCTGTCCTAGGAGCTTACAATCTAATATACAGTATACAGACTGCTCTGAAGGCATAGAGAATAATGCACACCCTGTCCTAGGAGCTTACAATCTAATATACAATATACAAACTGCTCCTGAGGGCATGCAGAATAATGTACACCCTGTCCTAGGAGCTTACAATCTAATATACAATATACAGACTGCTCCTGAGGGCATGCAGAAAAAGGTACACCCTGTCCTAGGAGCTTACAATCTAATATACAATATACAGACTGCTCCTGAGGGCATGCAGAATAATGTACACCCTGTCCTAGGAGCTTACAATCTAATATATAATATACAGACTGCTCCTGAGGGCATGCAGAATAATGTACACCCTGTCCTAGGAGCTTACAATCTAATCTATAATATATAGACTGCTCCTGAGGGCGTGCAAAATAATGTACACCCTGTACTAGGAGCTTACAATCTAATATACAATATACAGGCTGCTCCTGAGGGCATGCAGAATAATGTACACCCTGTCCTAGGAGCTTACAATCTAATATATAATATACAGACTGCTCCTGAGGGCGTGCAAAATAATGTACACCCTGTCTTAGGAGCTTACAATCTAATATACAGTATACAAACTGCTCCTGAAGGCATACAGAATAATGTACACCCTGTCCTAGGAGCTTACAATCTAATATACAGGCTGCTCCTGAGGGCATGCAGAATAATGTACACCCTATCCTAGGAGCTTACAATCGAATATACAATATACAGGCTGCTCCTGATGGCGTGCAGAATAATGTACACCCTGTCCTAGGAGCTTACAATCTAATATACAATATACAGGCTGCCCCTGAGAGCATACAGAATAATGTACACCCTGTCCTATGAGCTTACAATCTAATATACAGTATACAGACTGCTCCTGAGGGCATGCAGAAAAATGTACACCCTGTCCTAGGAGCTTACAATCTAATATACAATATACAGACTGCTCCTGAGGGAATGCAGAATAATGTACACCCTGTCCTAGGAGCTTACAATCTAATATATAATATACAGACTGCTCCTGAGGGCATGCAGAATAATGCACACCCTGTCCTAGGAGCTTACAAACTAATATATAATATACAGACTGCTCCTGAGGGCGTGCAGAATAATGTACACCCTGTCCTAGGAGCTTACAATCTAATATACAATATACAAGCTGCTCCTGAGGGCATGCAGAATAATGTACACCCTGTCCTAGGAGCTTACAATCTAATATATAATATACAGACTGCTCCTGAGGGCGTGCAGAATAATGTACACCCTGTCCTAGGAGCTTACAATCTAATATACAGGCTGCTCCTGAGGGCATGCAGAATAACGTACACCCTGTCCTAGGAGCTTACAATCTAATATACAGTATACAAACTGCTCCTGAAGGCATACAGAATAATGTACACCCTGTCCTAGGAGCTTACAATCTAATATACAATATACAGGCTGCTCCTGAGGGCATGCAGAATAATGTACACCCTGTCCTAGGAGCTTACAATCTAATATACAAAATACAAACTGCTCCTGAGGGCATACAGAATAATGTACACCCTGTCCTAGGAGCTTACAATCTAATATACAATATACAGACTGCTCCTGAGGGCATGCAGAAAAAGGTACACCCTGTCCTAGGAGCTTACAATCTAATATACAATATACAGACTGCTCCTGAGGGCATGCAGAATAATGTACACCCTGTCCTAGGAGCTTACAATCTAATATATAATATACAGACTGCTCCTGAGGGCATGCAGAATAATGTACACCCTGTCCTAGGAGCTTACAATCTAATATATAATATACAGACTGCTCCTGAGGGCATGCAGAATAATGTACACCCTGTCCTAGGAGCTTACAATCTAATATATAATATACAGACTGCTCCTGAGGCCGTGCAGAATAATGTACACCCTGTCCTAGGAGCTTACAATCTAATATACAATATACAGGCTGCACCTGAGGGCATGCAGAATAATGTACACCCTGTCCTAGGAGCTTACAATCTAATATATAATATACAGACTGCTCCTGAGGGCGTGCAGAATAATGTACACCCTGTCCTAGGAGATTACAATCTAATATACAGTATACAAACTGCTCCTGAAGGCATACAGAATAATGTACACCCTGTCATAGGAGCTTACAATCTAATATACAATATACAGGCTGCTCCTGAGGGCATGCAGAATAATGTACACCCTGTCCTAGGAGCTTACAATCTAATATACAAAATACAAACTGCTCCTGAGGGCATACAGAATAATGTACACCCTGTCCTAGGAGCTTACAATCTAATATATAATATACAGACTGCTCCTGAGGGCATGCAGAATAATGCACACCCTGTCCTAGGAGCTTACAATCTAATATATAATATACAGACTGCTCCTGAGGGCGTGCAGAATAATGTACACCCTGTCCTAGGAGATTACAATCTAATATATAATGTACACCCTGTCCTAGGAGCTTACAATCTAATATAATATACAGGCTGCTCTTGAGTGCATACAGAATAATGCACCCCCTGTCCTAGGAGCTTACAATCTAATACACAATATACCGACGGCTCCTGAGGGCATATAGAATAATGCACACCCTGTCCTTGGAGCTTACAATCTAATATACAATATACATGCTGCTCCTGAGGGCATGCAGAATAATGTACACCCTGTCCTAGGAGCTTACAATCTAATATACAATATACAGGCTGCTCCTGAGAGCATATAGAATAATGTACACCCTGTCTTAGGAGCTAACACTCTAATATATAATATACAGGCTGCTCCTGAGGGCATGCAGAATAATGTACATCCTGTCGTAGGAGCTTACAATCTAATATACAGGCTGCTCCTGAGGGCATGCAGAATAATGTACACCCTGTCCTATGAGCTTACAATCGAATATACAATATACAGGCTGCCCCTGAGAGCATACAGAATAATGTACACCCTGTCTTATGAGCTTACAATCTAATATACAGTATACAGACTGCTCCTGAGGGCATGCAGAAAAATGTACACCCTGTCCTAGGAGCTTACAATCTAATATACAATATACAGACTGCTCCTGAGGGAATGCAGAATAATGTACACCCTGTCCTAGGAGCTTACAATCTAATATATAATATACAGACTGCTCCTGAGGGCATGCAGAATAATGCACACCCTGTCCTAGGAGCTTACAAACTAATATATAATATACAGACTGCTCCTGAGGGCGTGCAGAATAATGTACACCCTGTCCTAGGAGCTTACAATCTAATATACAATATACAGGCTGCTCCTGAGGGCATGCAGAATAATGTACACCCTGTCCTAGGAGCTTACAATCTAATATATAATATACAGACTGCTCCTGAGGGCGTGCAGAATAATGTACACCCTGTCCTAGGAGCTTACAATCTAATATACAGACTGCTCCTGAGGGCATGCAGAATAATGTACACCCTGTCCTAGGAGCTTACAATCTAATATACAATATACAAACTGCTCATGAAGGCATACAGAATAATGCACACCCTGTCCTAGGAGCTTACAATCTAATATACAATATGCAGGCTGCTCCTGAGGGCATGCAGAATAATGTACACCCTGTCCTAGGAGCTTACAATCTAATATACAGTATACAGGCTGCTCCTGAGGGCATGCAGAATAATGTACACCCTGTCCTAGGAGCTTACAATCTAATATACAATATACAAACTGCTCCTGAGGGCATACAGAATAATGTACACCCTGTCCTAGGAGCTTACAATCTAATATACAACATACAGGCTGCTCCTGAGGGCATGCAGAATAATGTACACCCTGTCCTTGGAGCTTACAATCTAATATACAATATACAAACTGCTCCTGAAGGCATACAGAATAATGTACACCCTGTCCTAGGAGCTTACAATCTAATATACAATATGCAGGCTGCTCCTCAGGGCATGCAGAATAATGTACACCCTGTCCTAGGAGTTTACAATCTAATATACAATATACAAACTGCTCCTGAAGGCATACAGAATAATGTACACCCTGTCCTAGGAGCTTACAATCTAATATACAATATACAGGCTGCTCCTGAGGGCATGCAGAATAATGTACACCCTGTCCTAGGAGCTTACAATCTAATATACAATATACAAACTGCTCCTGAGGGCATACAGAATAATGTACACCCTGTCCTAGGAGCTTACAATCTAATATATAATATACAGGCTGCTCCTGAGGGCATACAGAATAATGTACACCCTGTCCTAGGAGCTTACAATCTAATATACAATATACAGACTGCTCCTGAGGGAATGCAGAATAATGTACACCCTGTCCTAGGAGCTTACAATCTAATATATAATATACAGACTGCTCCTGAGGGCATGCAGAATAATGCACACCCTGTCCTAGGAGCTTACAAACGAATATATAATATACAGACTGCTCCTGAGGGCGTGCAGAATAATGTACACCCTGTCCTAGGAGCTTACAATCTAATATACAATATACAGGCTGCTCCTGAGGGCATGCAGAATAATGTACACCCTGTCCTAGGAGCTTACAATCTAATATATAATATACAGACTGCTCCTGAGGGCGTGCAGAATAATGTACACCCTGTCCTAGGAGCTTACAATCTAATATACAGACTGCTCCTGAGGGCATGCAGAATAATGTACACCCTGTCCTAGGAGCTTACAATCTAATATACAATATACAAACTGCTCATGAAGGCATACAGAATAATGCACACCCTGTCCTAGGAGCTTACAATCTAATATACAATATGCAGGCTGCTCCTGAGGGCATGCAGAATAATGTACACCCTGTCCTAGGAGCTTACAATCTAATATACAATATACAAACTGCTCCTGAGGGCATACAGAATAATGTACACCCTGTCCTAGGAGCTTACAATCTAATATACAACATACAGGCTGCTCCTGAGGGCATGCAGAATAATGTACACCCTGTCCTTGGAGCTTACAATCTAATATACAATATACAAACTGCTCCTGAAGGCATACAGAATAATGTACACCCTGTCCTAGGAGCTTACAATCTAATATACAATATGCAGGCTGCTCCTCAGGGCATGCAGAATAATGTACACCCTGTCCTAGGAGTTTACAATCTAATATACAATATACAAACTGCTCCTGAAGGCATACAGAATAATGTACACCCTGTCCTAGGAGCTTACAATCTAATATACAATATACAGGCTGCTCCTGAGGGCATGCAGAATAATGTACACCCTGTCCTAGGAGCTTACAATCTAATATACAATATACAAACTGCTCCTGAGGGCATACAGAATAATGTACACCCTGTCCTAGGAGCTTACAATCTAATATATAATATACAGGCTGCTCCTGAGGGCATACAGAATAATGTACACCCTGTCCTAGGAGCTTACAATCTAATATATAATATACAGGCTCCTCCTGAGGGCATGCAGAATAATGTACACCCTATCCTAGGAGCTTACAATCGAATATACAGGCTGCTCCTGAGGGCATACAGAATAATGTACACCCTGTCCTAGGAGCTTACAATCTAATATACAATATACAGGCTGCTCCTGAGAGCATACAGAATAATGTACACCCTGTCCTATGAGCTTACAATCTAATATACAGTATACAGACTGCTCCTGAGGGCATGCAGAAAAATGTACAACCTGTCCTAGGAGCTTACAATCTAATATACAATATACAGACTGCTCCTGAGGGCATGCAGAATAATGTACACCCTGTCCTAGGAGCTTACAATCTAATAGATAATATACAGACTGCTCCTGAGGGCATGCAGAATAATGCACACCCTGTCCTAGGAGATTACAATCTAATATATAATATACAGACTGCTCCTGAGGGCGTGCAGAATAATGTACACCCTGTCCTAGGAGCTTACAATCTAATATACAATATACAGGCTGCTCCTGAGGGCATGCAGAATAATGTACACCCTGTCCTAGGAGCTTACAATCTAATATACAATATACAAACTGATCCTGAAGGCATACAGAATAATGCACACCCTGTCCTAGGAGCTTACAATCTAATATACAATATGCAGGCTGCTCCTGAGGGCATGCAGAATAATGTACACCCTGTCCTAGGAGCTTACAATCTAATATACAGTATACAGACTGCTCCTGAAGGCATACAGAATAATGCACACCCTGTCCTAGGAGCTTACAATCTAATATACAATATACTAACTGCTCCTGAGGGCATGCAGAATAATGTACACCCTGTCCTAGGAGCTTACAATCTAATATACAATATACAGACTGCTCCTGAGGGCATGCAGAATAATGTACACGCTATCCTAGGAGCTTACAATCTAATATGCAGTATACAGATTGCTCCTGAGGGCATGCAGAAAAAGGTACACCCTGTCCTAGGAGCTTACAATCTAATATACAATATACAGACTGCTCCTGAGGGCATGCAGAATAATGTACACCCTGTCCTAGGAGCTTACAATCTAATAGATAATATACAGACTGCTCCTGAGGGCATGCAGAATAATGTACACCCTGTCCTAGGAGCTTACAATCTAATATATAATATACAGACTGCTCCTGAGGGCGTGCAGAATAATGTACACCCTGTCCTAGGAGCTTACAATCTAATATACAATATACAGGCTGCTCCTGAGGGCATGCAGAATAATGTACACCCTGTCCTAGGAGCTTACAATCTAATATATAATATACAGACTGCTCCTGAGGGCGTGCAGAATAATGTACACCCTGTCCTAGGAGCTTACAATCTAATATACAGTATACAAACTGCTCCTGAAGGCATACAGAATAATGTACACCCTGTCCTAGGAGCTAACAATCTAATATACAATATACAGGCTGCTCCTGAGGGCATGCAGAATAATGTACACCCTGTCCTAGGAGCTTACAATCTAATATATAATATACAGACTGCTCCTGAGGGCATGCAGAATAATGTACACCCTGTCCTAGGAGCTTACAATCTAATATATAATATACAAACTGCTCCTGAGGGCATACAGAATAATGTACACCCTGTCCTAGGAGCTTACAATCTAATATATAATATACAGGCTGCTCCTGAGGGCATGCAGAATAATGTACACCCTATCCTAGGAGCTTAGAATCGAATATACAGGCTGCTCCTGAGGGCGTGCAGAATAATGTACACCCTGTCCTAGGAGCTTACAATCTAATATACAATATACAGACTGCTCCTGAGGGCGTGCAGAATAATGTACACCCTGTCCTAGGAGCTTACAATCTAATATACAGTATACAGACTGCTCCTGAGGGCATGCAGAAAAATGTACACCCTGTCCTAGGAGCTTACAATCTAATATACAATATACAGACTGCTCCTGAGGGCATGCAGAATAATGTACACCCTGTCCTAGGAGCTTACAATCTAATATATAATATACAGACTGCTTCTGAGGGCATGCAGAATAACGCACACCCTGTTCTAGGAGCTTACAATCTAATATATAATATACAGACTGCTCCTGAGGGCGTGCAGAATTATTATTATTATTATTTATTATTATAGCGCCATTTATTCCATGGCGCTTTACATGTGATAGGGATATACATAACAAAAGCATTTACATAATCTTAACAAAACGAGTCAGCGACTGGTACAGGAGGAGCGAGGACCCTGCCCGCGAGGGCTCACAGTCTACAAGGGATGGGTGAGGATACAGTAGGTGAGGGTAGAGCTGGTCGTGCAGTGGTGTTTTCTGCAGGTTGTAGGCTTGTCGGAAGAGGTGGGTCTTCAGGTTCCTTTTGAAGGTTTCCACGGTCGGCGAGAGTCTGATATGTTGGGGTAGAGAGTTCCAGAGTAGGGGGGAAGCACGGGAGAAATCTTGTATACGATTGTGGGAGGAGGAGATAAGAGGGGAGTAGAGCAGGAGATCTTGTGAGGATCGGAGGTTGCGTGCAGGTAAGTACCGGGAGACTAGGTCACAGATGTATGGGGGAGACAGGTTGTGGATGGCTTTGTATGCCATGGTTAGAGTTTTGAACTGAATTCTCTGGGCAATAGGGAGCCAGTGAAGGGATTGACAGAGAGGAGAGGCCAGGGAATAGCGGGGGGACAGGTGGATTAGTCGAGCAGCAGAGTTTAGGATAGATTGGAGAGGTGCAAGAGTGTTGGAAGGGATGCCACGGAGCAGGAGGTTGCAGTAGTCGAGGCGGGATATGATGAGGGCATGCACTAGTGTTTTTGCAGAGTCTAATGTACACCCTGTCCTAGGAGCTTACAATCTAATATACAATATACAGGCTGCTCCTGAGGGCATGCAGAATAATGTACACCCTGTCCTAGGAGCTTACAATCTAATATACAATATGCAGGCTGCTCCTAAGGGCATGCAGAATAATGTACACCCTGTCCTAGGAGCTTACAATCTAATATACAGTATACAGACTGCTCCTGAAGGCATAGAGAATAATGCACACCCTGTCCTAGGAGCTTACAATCTAATATACAATATACAGGCTGCTCCTGAGGGCATGCAGAATAATGTACACCCTGTCCTAGGAGCTTACAATCTAATATACAATATACAAACTGCTCCTGAGGGCATACAGAATAATGTACACCCTGTCCTAGGAGCTTACAATCTAATATATAATATACAGACTGCTCCTGAGGGCATGCAGAATAATGCACACCGTGTCCTAGGAGCTTACAATCTAATATATAATATACAGACTGCTCCTGAGGGCGTGCAGAATAATGTACACCCTGTCCTAGGAGATTACAATCTAATATATAATGTACACCCTGTCCTAGGAGCTTACAATCTAATATAATATACAGGCTGCTCTTGAGGGCATACAGAATAATGCACCCCCTGTCCTAGGAGCTTACAATCTAATACACAATATACCGACGGCTCCTGAGGGCATATAGAATAATGCACACCCTGTCCTTGGAGCTTACAATCTAATATACAATACACATGCTGCTCCTGAGGGCATGCAGAATAATGTACACCCTGTCCTAGGAGCTTACAATCTAATATACAATATACAGGCTGCTCCTGAGAGCATATAGAATAATGTACACCCTGTCTTAGGAGCTAACACTCTAATATATAATATACAGGCTGCTCCTGAGGGCATGCAGAATAATGTACATCCTGTCCTAGGAGCTTACAATCTAATATACAGGCTGCTCCTGAGGGCATGCAGAATAATGTACACCCTATCCTAGGAGCTTACAATCGAATATACAATATACAGGCTGCTCCTGATGGCGTGCAGAATAATGTACACCCTGTCCTAGGAGCTTACAATCTAATATACAATATACAGGCTGCCCCTGAGAGCATACAGAATAATGTACACCCTGTCCTATGAGCTTACAATCTAATATACAATATACAGACTGCTCCTGAGGGCATGCAGAAAAATGTACACCCTGTCCTAGGAGCTTACAATCTAATATACAATATACAGACTGCTCCTGAGGGCATGCAGAATAATGTACACCCTGTCCTAGGAGCTTACAATCTAATATATAATATACAGACTGCTCCTGAGGGCATGCAGAATAATGCACACCCTGTCCTAGGAGCTTACAATCTAATATATAATATACAGACTGCTCCTGAGGGCGTGCAGAATAATGTACACCCTGTCCTAGGAGCTTACAATCTAATATACAATATACAGGCTGCTCCTGAGGGCTGCTCCTGAGGGCATGCAGAATAATGTACACCCTGTCCTAGGAGCTTACAATCTAATATATAATATACAGACTGCTCCTGAGGGCGTGCAGAATAATGTACACCCTGTCCTAGGAGCTTACAATCTAATATACAGGCTGCTCCTGAGGGCATGCAGAATAATGTACACCCTGTCCTAGGAGCTTACAATCTAATATACAATATACAAACTGCTCATGAAGGCATACAGAATAATGCACACCCTGTCCTAGGAGCTTACAATCTAATATACAATATGCAGGCTGCTCCTGAGGGCATGCAGAATAATGTACACCATGTCCTAGGAGCTTACAATCTAATATACAATATACAAACTGCTCCTGAGGGCATACAGAATAATGTACACCCTGTCCTAGGAGCTTACAATATAATATACAACATACAGGCTGCTCCTGAGGGCATGCAGAATAATGTACACCCTGTCCTTGGAGCTTACAATCTAATATACAATATACAAACTGCTCCTGAAGGCATACAGAATAATGCACACCCTGTCCTAGGAGCTTACAATCTAATATACAATATGCAGGCTGCTCCTCAGGGCATGCAGAATAATGTACACCCTGTCCTAGGAGTTTACAATCTAATATACAATATACAAACTGCTCCTGAGGGCATACAGAATAATGTACACCCTGTCCTAGGAGCTTACAATCTAATATATAATATACAGACTGCTCATGAGGGCATGCAGAATAATGTACACCCTGTCCTAGGAGCTTACAATCTAATATATAATATACAGACTGCTCCTGAGGGCGTGCAGAATAATGTACACCCTGTCCTAGGAGCTTACAATCTAATATACAGTGTACAAACTGCTCCTGAAGGCATACAGAATAATGTACACCCTGTCCTAGGAGCTTACAATCTAATATACAATATACAGGCTGCTCCTGAGGGCATGCAGAATAATGTACACCCTGTCCTAGGAGCTTACAATCTAATATACAATATGCAGGCTGCTCCTCAGGGCATGCAGAATAATGTACACCCTGTCCTAGGAGCTTAAAATCTAATATATAATATACAGGCTGCTCCTGAGGGCATACAGAATAATGTACACCCTGTCCTAGGAGCTTACAATCTAATATATAATATACAGGCTCCTCCTGAGGGCATGCAGAATAATGTACACCCTATCCTAGGAGCTTACAATCGAATATACAGGCTGCTCCTGAGGGCATACAGAATAATGTACACCCTGTCCTAGGAGCTTACAATCTAATATACAATATACAGGCTGCTCCTGAGAGCATACAGAATAATGTACACCCTGTCCTATGAGCTTACAATCTAATATACAGTATACAGACTGCTCCTGAGGGCATGCAGAAAAATGTACACCCTGTCCTAGGAGCTTACAATCTAATATACAATATACAGACTGCTCCTGAGGGCATGCAGAATAATGTACACCCTGTCCTAGGAGCTTACAATCTAATAGATAATATACAGACTGCTCCTGAGGGCATGCAGAATAATGCACACCCTGTCCTAGGAGCTTACAATCTAATATATAATATACAGACTGCTCCTGAGGGCGTGCAGAATAATGTACACCCTGTCCTAGGAGCTTACAATCTAATATACAATATACAGGCTGCTCCTGAGGGCATGCAGAATAATGTACACCCTGTCCTAGGAGCTTACAATCTAATATACAATATACAAACTGATCCTGAAGGCATACAGAATAATGCACACCCTGTCCTAGGAGCTTACAATCTAATATACAATATGCAGGCTGCTCCTGAGGGCATGCAGAATAATGTACACCCTGTCCTAGGAGCTTACAATCTAATATACAGTATACAGACTGCTCCTGAAGGCATACAGAATAATGCACACCCTGTCCTAGGAGCTTACAATCTAATATACAATATACAAACTGCTCCTGAGGGCATGCAGAATAATGTACACCCTGTCCTAGGAGCTTACAATCTAATATACAATATACAGACTGCTCCTGAGGGCATGCAGAATAATGTACACGCTATCCTAGGAGCTTACAATCTAATATGCAGTATACAGACTGCTCCTGAGGGCATGCAGAAAAAGGTACACCCTGTCCTAGGAGCTTACAATCTAATATATAATATACAGACTGCTCCTGAGGGCATGCAGAATAATGTACATCCTGTCCTAGGAGCTTACAATCTAATATATAATATACAGACTGCTCCTGAGGGCATGCAGAATAATGTACACCCTGTCCTAGGAGCTTACAATCTAATATATAATATACAGACTGCTCCTGAGGGCGTGCAGAATAATGTACACCCTGTCCTAGGAGCTTACAATCTAATATACAATATACAGGCTGCTCCTGAGGGCATGCAGAATAATGTACACCCTGTCCTAGGAGCTTACAATCTAATATATAATATACAGACTGCTCCTGAGGGCGTGCAGAATAATGTACACCCTGTCCTAGGAGCTTACAATCTAATATACAGTATACAAACTGCTCCTGAAGGCATACAGAATAATGTACACCCTGTCCTAGGAGCTTACAATCTAATATACAATATACAGGCTGCTCCGGAGGGCATGCAGAATAATGTACACCCTGTCCTAGGAGCTTACAATCTAATATACAATATACAAACTGCTCCTGAGGGCATACAGAATAATGTACACCCTGTCCTAGGAGCTTACAATCTAATATATAATATACAGGCTGCTCCTGAGGGCATACAGAATAATGTACACCCTGTCCTAGGAGCTTACAATCTAATATATAATATACAGGCTGCTCCTGAGGCCATGCAGAATAATGTACACCCTATCCTAGGAGCTTACAATCGAATATACAATATACAGACTGCTCCTGAGGGCATGAAGAATAATGTACACCCTATCCTAGGAGCTTACAATCGAATATACAATATACAGGCTGCTCCTGAGGGCGTGCAGAATAATGTACACCCTGTCCTAGGAGCTTACAATCTAATATACAATATACAGGCTGCTCCTGAGAGCATACAGAATAATGTACACCCTGTCCTATGAGCTTACAATCTAATATACAATATACAGACTGCTCCTGAGGGCATGCAGAATAATGTACACGCTATCCTAGGAGCTTACAATCTAATATGCTGTATACAGACTGCTCCTGAGGGCATGCAGAAAAAGGTACACCCTGTCCTAGGAGCTTACAATCTAATATACAATATACAGACTGCTCCTGAGGGCATGCAGAATAATGTACACCCTGTCCTAGGAGCTTACAATCTAATATACAATATACAGGCTGCTCCTGAGGGCATGCAGAATAATGTACACCCTGTCCTAGGAGCTTACAATCTAATATATAATATACAGGCTGCTCCTGAGGGCATACAGAATAATGTACACCCTGTCCTAGGAGCTTACAATCTAATATATAATATACAGGCTGCTCCTGAGGGCATGCAGAATAATGTACACCCTATCCTAGGAGTTTACAATCGAATATACAGGCTGCTCCTGAGGGCGTGCAGAATAATGTACACCCTGTCCTAGGAGCTTATAATCTAATATACAATATACAGGCTGCTCCTGAGAGCATACAGAATAATGTACACCCTGTCCTATGAGCTTACAATCTAATATACAGTATACAGACTGCTCCTGAGGGCATGCAGAAAAATGTACACCCTGTCCTAGGAGCTTCCAATCTAATATACAATATACAGACTGCTCCTGAGGGCATGCAGAATAATGTACACCCTGTCCTAGGAGCTTACAATCTAATATATAATATACAGACTGCTCCTGAGGGCATGCAGAATAATGCACACCCTGTCCTAGGAGCTTACAATCTAATATATAATATACAGACTGCTCCTGAGGGCATGCAGAATAATGTACACCCTGTCCTAGGAGCTTACAATCTAATATATAATATACAGACTGCTCCTGAGGGCGTGCAGAATAATGTACACCCTGTCCTAGGAGCTTACAATCTAATATACAATATACAGGCTGCTCCTGAGGGCGTGCAGAATAATGTACACCCTGTCCTAGGAGCTTACAATCTAATATACAATATACAGGCTGCTCCTGAGAGCATACAGAATAATGTACACCCTGTCCTATGAGCTTACAATCTAATATACAGTATACAGACTGCTCCTGAGGGCATGCAGAAAAATGTACACCCTGTCCTAGGAGCTTACAATCTAATATACAATATACAGACTGCTCCTGAGGGCATGCAGAATAATGTACACCCTGTCCTAGGAGCTTACAATCTAATATATAATATACAGACTGCTCCTGAGGGCATGCAGAATAATGCACACCCTGTCCTAGGAGCTTACAATCTAATATATAATATACAGACTGCTCCTGAGGGCGTGCAGAATAATGTACACCCTGTCCTAGGAGCTTACAATCTAATATACAATATACAGGCTGCTCCTGAGGGCATGCAGAATAATGTACACCCTGTCCTAGGAGCTTACAATCTAATATACAATATACAAACTGATCCTGAAGGCATACAGAATAATGCACACCCTGTCCTAGGAGCTTACAATATAATATACAATATGCAGGCTGCTCCTGAGGGCATGCAGAATAATGTACACCCTGTCCTAGGAGCTTACAATCTAATATACAGTTTACAGACTGCTCCTGAAGGCATACAGAATAATGCACACCCTGTCCTAGGAGCTTACAATCTATTATACAATATACAAACTGCTCCTGAGGGCATGCAGAATAATGTACACCCTGTCCTAGGAGCTTACAATCTAATATGCAATATACAGACTGCTCCTGAGGGCATGCAGAATAATGTACACGCTATCCTAGGAGCTTACAATCTAATATGCAGTATACAGACTGCTCCTGAGGGCATGCAGAAAAAGGTACACCCTGTCCTAGGAGCTTACAATCTAATATACAATATACAGACTGCTCCTGAGGGCATGCAGAATAATGTACACCCTGTCCTAGGAGCTTACAATCTAATATATAATATACAGACTGCTCCTGAGGGCATGCAGAATAATGTACACCCTGTCCTAGGAGCTTACAATTTAATATATAATATACAGACTGCTTCTGAGGGCGTGCAGAATAATGTACACCCTGTCCTAGGAGCTTACAATCTAATATACAATATACAGGCTGCTCCTGAGGGCATGCAGAATAATGTACACCCTGTCCTAGGAGCTTACAATCTAATATACAGTATACAAACTGCTCCTGAAGGCATACAGAATAATGTACACCCTGTCCTAGGAGCTTACAATCTAATATACAATATACAGGCTGCTCCTGAGGGCATGCAGAATAATGTACACCCTGTCCTAGGAGCTTACAATCTAATATACAATATACAAACTGCTCCTGAGGGAATACAGAATAATGTACACCCTGTCCTAGGAGCTTACAATCTAATATATAATATACAGGCTGCTCCTGAGGGCATGCAGAATAATGTACACCCTGTCCTAGGAGCTTACAATCTAATATATAATATACAGGCTGCTCCTGAGGGCATGCAGAATAATGTACACCCTATCCTAGGAGCTTACAATCGAATATACAGGCTTCTCCTGAGGGCGTGCAGAATAATGTACACCCTGTCCTAGGAGCTTACAATCTAATATACAGTATACAAACTGCTCCTGAAGGCATGCAGAATAATGTACACCCTGTCCTAGGAGCTTACAATCTAATATACAATATACAGACTGCTCCTGAGGGCATGCAGAAAAAGGTACACCCTGTCCTAGGAGCTTACAATCTAATATATAATATACAGACTGCTCCTGAGGGCGTGCAGAATAATGTACACCCTGTCCTAGGAGCTTACAATCTAATATACAGTATACAAACTGCTCCTGAAGGCATGCAGAATAATGTACACCCTGTCCTAGGAGCTTACAATCTAATATACAGTATACAGACTGCTCCTGAAGGCATACAGAATAATGCACACCCTGTCCTAGGAGCTTACAATCTATTATACAATATACAAACTGCTCCTGAGGGCATGCAGAATAATGTACACCCTGTCCTAGGAGCTTACAATCTAATATACAATATACAGACTGCTCCTGAGGGCATGCAGAATAATGTACACGCTATCCTAGGAGCTTACAATCTAATATGCAGTATACAGACTGCTCCTGAGGGCATGCAGAAAAAGGTACACCCTGTCCTAGGAGCTTACAATCTAATATACAATATACAGACTGCTCCTGAGGGCATGCAGAATAATGTACACCCTGTCCTAGGAGCTTACAATCTAATATATAATATACAGACTGCTCCTGAGGGCATGCAGAATAATGTACACCCTGTCCTAGGAGCTTACAATCTAATATATAATATACAGACTGCTTCTGAGGGCATGCAGAATAATGTACACCCTGTCCTAGGAGCTTACAATCTAATATATAATATACAGACTGCTTCTGAGGGCGTGCAGAATAATGTACACCCTGTCCTAGGAGCTTACAATCTAATATACAATATACAGGCTGCTCCTGAGGGCATGCAGAATAATGTACACCCTGTCCTAGGAGCTTACAATCTAATATATAATATACAGACTGCTCCTGAGGGCGTGCAGAATAATGTACACCTTGTCCTAGGAGCTTACAATCTAATATACAGTATACAAACTGCTCCTGAAGGCATACAGAATAATGTACACCCTGTCCTAGGAGCTTACAATCTAATATACAATATACAGGCTGCTCCTGAGGGCATGCAGAATAATGTACACCCTGTCCTAGGAGCTTACAATCTAATATATAATATACAGACTGCTCCTGAGGGCGTGCAGAATAATGTACACCCTGTCCTAGGAGCTTACAATCTAATATACAGTATACAAACTGCTCCTGAAGGCATACAGAATAATGTACACCCTGTCCTAGGAGCTTACAATCTAATATACAATATACAGGCTGCTCCTGAGGGCATGCAGAATAATGTACACCCTGTCCTAGGAGCTTACAATCTAATATATAATATACAAACTGCTCCTGAGGGCATACAGAATAATGTACACCCTGTCCTAGGAGCTTACAATCTAATATATAATATACAGGTTGCTCCTGAGGGCATACAGAATAATGTACACCCTGTCCTAGGAGCTTACAATCTAATATATAATATACAGGCTCCTCCTGAGGGCATGCAGAATAATGTACACCCTATCCTAGGAGCTTACAATCTAATATACAATATAGAGGCTGCTCCTGAGAGCATACAGAATAATGTACACCCTGTCCTATGAGCTTACAATCTAATATACAGTATACAGACTGCTCCTGAGGGCATGCAGAAAAATGTTCACCCTGTCCTAGGAGCTTACAATCTAATATACAATATACAGACTGCTCCTGAGGGCATGCAGAATAATGTACACCCTGTCCTAGGAGCTTACAATCTAATATATAATATACAGACTGCTCCTGAGGGCATGCAGAATAATGCACACCCTGTCCTAGGAGCTTACAATCTAATATATAATATACAGACTGCTCCTGAGGGCGTGCAGAATAATGTACACCCTGTCCTAGGAGCTTACAATCTAATATACAATATACAGGCTGCTCCTGAGGGCATGCAGAATAATGTACACCCTGTCCTAGGAGCTTACAATCTAATATACAATATACAAACTGATCCTGAAGGCATACAGAATAATGCACACCCTGTCCTAGGAGCTTACAATATAATATACAATATGCAGGCTGCTCCTGAGGGCATGCAGAATAATGTACACCCTGTCCTAGGAGCTTACAATCTAATATACAGTATACAGACTGCTCCTGAAGGCATACAGAATAATGCACACCCTGTCCTAGGAGCTTACAATCTATTATACAATATACAAACTGCTCCTGAGGGCATGCAGAATAATGTACACCCTGTCCTAGGAGCTTACAATCTAATATACAATATACAGACTGCTCCTGAGGGCATGCAGAATAATGTACACGCTATCCTAGGAGCTTACAATCTAATATGCAGTATACAGACTGCTCCTGAGGGCATGCAGAAAAAGGTACACCCTGTCCTAGGAGCTTACAATCTAATATACAATATACAGACTGCTCCTGAGGGCATGCAGAATAATGTACACCCTGTCCTAGGAGCTTACAATCTAATATATAATATACAGACTGCTCCTGAGGGCATGCAGAATAATGTACACCCTGTCCTAGGAGCTTACAATCTAATATATAATATACAGACTGCTTCTGAGGGCGTGCAGAATAATGTACACCCTGTCCTAGGAGCTTACAATCTAATATACAATATACAGGCTGCTCCCGAGGGCATGCAGAATAATGTACACCCTGTCCTAGGAGCTTACAATCTAATATATAATATACAGACTGCTCCTGAGGGCGTGCAGAATAATGTACACCCTGTCCTAGGAGCTTACAATCTAATATACAGTATACAAACTGCTCCTGAAGGCATACAGAATAATGTACACCCTGTCCTAGGAGCTTACAATCTAATATACAATATACAGGCTGCTCCTGAGGGCATGCAGAATAATGTACACCCTGTCCTAGGAGCTTACAATCTAATATACAATATACAAACTGCTCCTGAGGGCATACAGAATAATGTACACCCTGTCCTAGGAGCTTACAATCTAATATATAATATACAGGCTGCTCCTGAGGGCATGCAGAATAATGTACACCCTGTCCTAGGAGCTTACAATCTAATATACAATATACAAACTGCTCCTGAGGGCATACAGAATAATGTACACCCTGTCCTAGGAGCTTACAATCTAATATATAATATACAGGCTGCTCCTGAAGGCATGCAGAATAATGTACACCCTATCCTAGGAGCTTACAATCGAATATACAGGCTGCTCCTGAGGGCGTGCAGAATAATGTACACCCTGTCCTAGGAGCTTACAATCTAATATACAGTATACAGACTGCTCCTGAGGGCATGCAGAAAAATGTACACCCTGTCCTAGGAGCTTACAATCTAATATACAATATACAGACTGCTCCTGAGGGCATGCAGAATAATGTACACCCTGTCTTAGGAGCTTACAATCTAATATATAATATACAGACTGCTCCTGAGGGCATGCAGAATAATGCACACCCTGTCCTAGGAGCTTACAATCTAATATATAATATACAGTATGCTCCTGAGGGCGTGCAGAATAATGTACACCCTGTCCTAGGAGCTTACAATCTAATATACAATATACAGGCTGCTCCTGAGGGCATGCAGAATAATGTACACCCTGTCCTAGGAGCTTACAATCTATTATACAATATACAAACTGCTCCTGAGGGCATGCAGAATAATGTACACCCTGTCCTAGGAGCTTACAATCTAATATACAATATACAGACTGCTCCTGAGGGCATGCAGAATAATGTACACGCTATCCTAGGAGCTTACAATCTAATATGCAGTATACAGACTGCTCCTGAGGGCATGCAGAAAAAGGTACACCCTGTCCTAGGAGCTTACAATCTAATATACAATATACAGACTGCTCCTGAGGGCATGTAGAATAATGTACACCCTGTCCTAGGAGCTTACAATCTAATATACAATATACAAACTGATCCTGAAGGCATACAGAATAATGCACACCGTGTCCTAGGAGCTTACAATATAATATACAATATGCAGGCTGCTCCTGAGGGCATGCAGAATAATGTACACCCTGTCCTAGGAGCTTACAATCTAATATACAGTATACAGACTGCTCCTGAAGGCATACAGAATAATGCACACCCTGTCCTAGGAGCTTACAATCTATTATACAATATACAAACTGCTCCTGAGGGCATGCAGAATAATGTACACCCTGTCCTAGGAGCTTACAATCTAATATACAATATACAGGCTGCTCCTGAGGGCATGCAGAATAATGTACACCCTGTCCTAGGAGCTTACAATCTAATATACAATATGCAGGCTGCTCCTGAGGGCATGCAGAATAACGTACACCCTGTCCTAGGAGCTTACAATCTAATATACAGTATACAGACTGCTCCTGAAGGCATAGAGAATAATGCACACCCTGTCCTATGAGCTTACAATCTAATATACAATATACAAACTGCTCCTGAGGGCATGCAGAATAATGTACACCCTGTCCTAGGAGCTTACAATCTAATATACAATATACAGACTGCTCCTGAGGGCATGCAGAAAAAGATACAGCCTGTCCTAGGAGCTTACAATCGAATATACAATATACAGACTGCTCCTGAGGGCATGCAGAAAAATGTACACCCTGTCCTAGGAGCTTACAATCTAATATATAATATACAGACTGCTCCTGAGGGCATGCAGAATAATGTACACCCTGTCCTAGGAGCTTACAATCTAATATATAATATACAGACTGCTCCTGAGGGCGTGCAGAATAATGTACACCCTGTCCTAGGAGCTTACAATCTAATATACAATATACAGGCTGCTCCTGAGGGCATGCAGAATAATGTACACCCTATCCTAGGAGCTTACAATCTAATATATAATATACAGACTGCTCCTGAGGGCGTGCAGAATAATGTACACCCTGTCCTAGGAGCTTACAATCTAATATACAGTATACAAACTGCTCCTGAAGGCATACAGAATAATGTACACCCTGTCCTAGGAGCTTACGATCTAATATACAATATACAGGCTGCTCCTGAGGGCATGCAGAATAATGTACACCCTGTCCTAGGAGCTTACAATCTAATATACAATATACAAACTGCTCCTGAGGGCATACAGAATAATGTACACCCTGTCCTAGGAGCTTACAATCTAATATATAATATACAGACTGCTCCTGAGGGCATGCAGAATAATGCACACCCTGTCCTAGGAGCTTACAATCTAATATATAATATACAGACTGCTCCTGAGGGCGTGCAGAATAATGTACACCCTGTCCTAGGAGATTACAATCTAATATATAATGTACACCCTGTCCTAGGAGCTTACAATCTAATATACAATATATAGGCTGCTCCTGAGGGCATGCAGAATAATGTACACCCTGTCCTAGGAGCTTACAATCTAATATAATATACAGGCTGCTCTTGAGGGCATACAGAATAATGCACCCCCTGTCCTAGGAGCTTACAATCTAATACACAATATACCGACGGCTCCTGAGGGCATATAGAATAATGCACACCCTGTCCTTGGAGCTTACAATCTAATATACAATATACATGCTGCTCCTGAGGGCATGCAGAATAATGTACACCCTGTCCTAGGAGCTTACAATCTAATATACAATATACAGGCTGCTCCTGAGAGCATATAGAATAATGTACACCCTGTCTTAGGAGCTAACACTCTAATATATAATATACAGGCTGCTCCTGAGGGCATGCAGAATAATGTACATCCTGTCCTAGGAGCTTACAATCTAATATACAGGCTGCTCCTGAGGGCATGCAGAATAATGTACACCCTATCCTAGGAGCTTACAATCGAATATACAATATACAGGCTGCTCCTGATGGCGTGCAGAATAATGTACACCCTGTCCTAGGAGCTTAAAATCTAATATACAATATACAGGCTGCCCCTGAGAGCATACAGAATAATGTACACCCTGTCCTATGAGCTTACAATCTAATATACAGTATACAAACTGCTCCTGAGGGCATGCAGAAAAATGTACACCCTGTCCTAGGAGCTTACAATCTAATATACAATATACAGACTGCTCCTGAGGGCATGCAGAATAATGTACACCCTGTCCTAGGAGCTTACAATCTAATATATAATATACAGACTGCTCCTGAGGGCGTGCAGAATAATGTACACCCTGTCCTAGGAGCTTACAATCTAATATACAATATACAGGCTGCTCCTGAGGGCATGCAGAATAATGTACACCCTGTCCTAGGAGCTTACAATCTAATATATAATATACAGACTGCTCCTGAGGGCGTGCAGAATAATGTACACCCTGTCCTAGGAGCTTACAATCTAATATACAGGCTGCTCCTGAGGGCATGCAGAATAATGTACACCCTGTCCTAGGAGCTTACAATCTAATATACAATATACAAACTGCTCATGAAGGCATACAGAATAATGCACACCCTGTCCTAGGAGCTTACAATCTAATATACAATATGCAGGCTGCTCCTGAGGGCATGCAGAATAATGTACACCCTGTCCTAGGAGCTTACAATCTAATATACAATATACAAACTGCTCCTGAGGGCATGCAGAATAATGTACACCCTGTCCTAGGAGCTTACAATCTAATATGCAGTATACAGACTGCTCCTGAGGGCATGCAGAAAAAGGTACACCCTGTCCTAGGAGCTTACAATCTAATATACTGTTATGTTCTGCTACCAAAGCTAAGGAAAGAGAGGAGATCTGTCCCTACTATAGGACTCAGCTGAATCCCTACGATGTAACAGGGAACCTGATCCTGCGATCAGACCTGCTAAAGTCCTAATCTAGTCTGTACGGAGACCTATAGATGTGGGGAGGGAATCCCTACAAGTACTAAGGACTGGAAGGAATATGGGACACCTCCTAACAGAAATAGTAGCAGAAAGACGAACAAACAAAATAGATAGAACATAGAGGTCCGTAGACCAAGCAAACTAACAGAGTTAGATACAGAGCACAGGCTAGCTAGAAAGTAGATATACAATGCAGTCCAGCAAAGCCAGAAGGGCGGAGCAGGATTAAATAGGCCAACAAGGTCATGTGACCAGCAAAGGAAAAAAGACCTAAGAGCAAGGTTCTAACAGTACCCCCCCTTCTAAGAGGATCCTCCGGATCCCCTAGGACCAGGCTTATCAGGAAATCTCCTGTGAAACGCTCTGATAAGTCTGGACGCGGAAACATCATCTGACCTCACCCAAGAGTTATCCTCGGGTCCGAAACCTTTCCAGGCCACAAGATACTGCAAACTACCTCTATACCGTCTAGAGTCAAGGATGCGAGAAATTTCATATTCCCCGTCCTCCACCACCGGAGGAACAGAGGCAGAGGCGTCACCATCCGACACAACAGCTTTTTTTAACAGAGAGACATGAAAGACCGGATTAATTCTCCAGGAGGTAGGAACCTCCAACCTAACAGCAGATTGGTTGACAACCTGAAGCACCTTAAAGGGCCCTACAAACTTGGGACCCAATTTCTTAGAAGGAATCCTCAACCGCAGATTCCTAGAGGACAACCAAACCATGTCACCAACAGCGAACAAAACCTCCTGTCGTTTCCTATCAAAGTAGTCTTTAGATTTTCTGTTGGCCTCCTGAAGATTACCACGCACATCCGTCCAAACTCTTTCCAAATCACCGGAAAAATTCTCCTCCTCAGGCACGGCAGATCCCAACTTGGAGAACGACCCAAACGACGGATGTCTCCCAGAACAACAAAAAAAAGGCGAACAACCAGCAGAAGAAGATGTATGATTGTTCAGAGCAAATTCGGCAAGTGGCAGAAACTCAGACCACCCCTCTTGATTGTCTGCCACAAAACAACGCAAGAACTGCTCAACATCCTGGTTTTATCTTTCTGTCTGGCCATTAGATTCAGGATGATATCCGGACGAAAACGACAAATGAATTCCCAACCTGTCACAAAAGGCACGCCAAAAACGAGCCACGAACTGAGGACCCCTATCAGAAACAATGTCAGTAGGAACGCCATGAAGTCTGACAATTTCCTTGACAAAGGCCTTAGCGAGAGTTTTAGCGCAGGGCAGTTTGACGAAGGGAACCAAGTGACACATCTTGCTAAAACGGTCCACGACCACCCAGATGACAGTAAAACCCTCAGAGGGGGGAAGGTCAGTTATAAAGTCCATAGCCAAATGTGTCCAAGGAGCACTGGGGACCTCCAAAGGACAAAGCAACCCCGCAGCAGGAGTATGTGAGGACTTAGATCTAGCACATATAGTACATTGGCGCACCCACTTAATGACTTCCTTCTGCCATCCAGGCCACCAAAAACTGCGACCCACCAGTCTCTTGGTCTCAGAGATTCCGGGATGACCTGCCAACCGAGATTCGTGACACTCAACAAACAAATCTCTTCTAAAGGTCCCAGGCACAAACAACCTCCCATGAGGAGTGTTAGATGGGGCATTCTCCTGAGCTTTAAGAATCTCATCTTCCAAAACGGAGTCTAAAGCAGCTATCACAACACCTTCTTGTAAAATGTTTTCCTCTTTCTCAGCACCGACTATGGGAGAAAAACTGCGAGACAAGGCATCCGCCTTAACATTCTTAGTACCAGGGATGTAAGTAACGGAGAAATTAAACCGCGAGAAAAACAGTGCCCACCTAGCCTGACGGGCATTCAGGCGCTTGGCAGCATCAAGATATATCAGATTTTTATGATCCGTAAGAACCTGAACGGGAAATTCCGCACCTTCCAAGAAGTGGCGCCAGTGTTCAAATGCGAGTTTAATAGCCAATAATTCCCGATTACCAATATCGTAATTCAATTCAGTCTCCGAAAATTTTTTTGAAAAAAAGGCACAGGGATGTAATCCATCCCCGTTATCCTGAGACAATACTGCGCCAACCCCCACAGAGGAAGCATCAACCTCAACCAAAAACGGCCTAGTAACATCAGGCTGCATAAGGATGGGAGCAGAGGTGAACCTCTCTTTGAGATACACAAAAGCTTCAATGGCCTCAGAAGACCACTGAACCGCATCAGCACCTTTCCTGGTGAGATCAGTCAGAGGTTTGACAATACTAGAAATTTTTTTTATGAATTTTCTATAGTAATTGGCGAAACCCAAAAACCTCTGTATCGATTTCAAACCAATAGGCCTAGGCCATTCCTGCACAGCCTGAACCTTAACCGGATCCATCTCAAAACCTTTGCTGGAGATAATGTAGCCCAAAAAACTAATTCTCTGTACAGCGAACTCACATTTCTCCAGCTTAGCAAAAAGCGAATTGTCCATTAATAACTGTAATACCTCACGCACGCTCCGCCAATGAGACTCCAGATCTGGCGAATAAATCAAAATGTCATCCAAATACACAACCACATTTTTACCGATCAAAGGTCTAAGGATGTCATTAATCAGATTCTGAAAAAATGCAGGAGCATTAGTAAGACCAAAAGGCATAACCAGATTCTCAAAATGACCCACAGGAGTGTTAAAAGCAGTCTTCCATTCATCACCCTCCTTCATGCGCAACAGATTGTATGCCCCCTTAAGGTCAATTTTAGAGAACCACTTGGCCCCCAATAACTGGTTAAACAGATCAGGAATCAATGGCAGTGGGTAAGGATTGCGTACCGTAATTTTGTTAATCTCACGAAAATCCAGACAAGGACGTAAACCGCCGTCCTTTTTTTTTACAAAAAAAAATCCAACCGCCACAGGAGACTTAGAGGGCCTAATGTGACCGGCGGCCAAGCTTGTCTGTATGTATTCCTCCAAAGCCTTCCTCTCAGGAATAGTAAGGTTAAATAAACGACTCTTAGGAAGAGTCGCTCCAGGGACAAATTCAATAGAACAATCATAGTCTCTATGGGGAGGCAAAACCTGCGATTCTTTCTCAGAAAAAACTCTCCAAAAATCCTGAATAGGAACAGGCAATTCTCCCCTATCCAAAGCTGCAATACGCCCGTTACAACACTTGTCATAACATTTATGGCTCCAGGATTTAATTTCACTGGTAGACCAATCCAGTACAGGATTGTGAAATTTTAACCAGGGCAAACCCAATATTACTGGAGAAGGCAAGTTATTCAACACTACCAAATCCAATTTCTCATGGTGAACACCATTAATAGTGAGAGGAAATTCACTGACCTTGAGAGTAATATTCTTCAAAGGGGAACCATCCACAGAAACCACAGCAATGGGGGATGATAAAGGTTCAGGTTTTAAATTGAGTTTTTCCACGAATCCCCCATCAATTACATTCAGTGTAGACCCGCAATCAACAAACACCCGAAATTCCATTAATTTTTCCTGAGCAATCGTGGAAGCAGCTAAAAATATACCCTTGGAATTTAAACAGGCAATACGGGCGTGACTGACCATTTTTTTTTCTTTCTTCATACGAAGCTCACAGCCTTTAATCAAATGACCAGATTTTCCGCAATAGAAACACAAGCCTTCCGAAAAACGACGGTCTTTTTCTTGAGAGCGAGGTGCCACCGATCCAATCTCCATCGGTTCACCACTGTTAGTACACACATTATCATAACCAGAAACTGACATAGCAGAGGATTTGCTCTCATTAACCCTAGCACGCAGTCTTCTATCCACCCGTATAGCTAATTGCATAGCCTGTTGCAAATCCTCAGGTGTAGGATAAGCAATTAGCAGGTCTTTAACCCTTTCACTGAGCCCAGCAAGAAATAGACTTTTCAGAGCAGAATCGTTCCACCCTGTTTGAGTGGACCAACGACGAAAATGTGTACAATATTTTTCCACATTACCTGATCCTTGTTTTAAACGTCTCAACTCAGTCTCAGCTGATGCGACACGGTCAGGATCATCATATAATAGTCCCAAAGCAGAAAAAAAACTATCCACTGATCTGAAGCATGAATCACTAGGTTGCAAAGAAAAGGCCCACTCCTGAGGCTCTTTGCGCAAAAGTGACATTATGAACCCTACGCGCTGGGATTCATCCCCAGAGGACTTAGGTCTCAAACGAAAATACAATAAGCAAGCATTTTTAAATGAAAAAAATTCTCGGTGTTCACCAAAAAATAAATCCGGCAAACATACCTTAGGCTCCAAGAAATGTGCTCCAGGACAGTTACTCACGTGCTGACGGAGCTCGGCCACCTCCAGAGAGAGTCCCTGCAGGCGATGAGCCAAATCCTGAACCGACACCATGATGGAACAGAAAAATCTTTCCTAAGAGAATTTGCTGGCTGGACTTACTGTTATGTTCTGCTACCAAAGCTAAGGAAAGAGAGGAGATCTGTCCCTACTATAGGACTCAGCTGAATCCCTACGATGTAACAGGGAACCTGATCCTGCGATCAGACCTGCTAAAGTCCTAATCTAGTCTGTACGGAGACCTATAGATGTGGGGAGGGAATCCCTACAAGTACTAAGGACTGGGAGGAATATGGGACACCTCCTAACAGAAATAGTAGCAGAAAGACGAACAAACAAAATAGATAGAACATAGAGGTCCGTAGACCAAGCAAACTAACAGAGTTAGATACAGAGCACAGGCTAGCTAGAAAGTAGATATACAATGCAGTCCAGCAAAGCCAGAAGGGCGGAGCAGGATTAAATAGGCCAACAAGGTCATGTGACCAGCAAAGGAAAAAAGACCTAAGAGCAAGGTTCTAACATATACAATATACAGACTGCTCCTGAGGGCATGCAGAATAATGTACACCCTGTCCTAGGAGCTTACAATCTAATATACAATATACAAACTGATCCTGAAGGTATACAGAATAATGCACACCCTGTCCTAGGAGCTTACAATATAATATACAATATGCAGGCTGCTCCTGAGGGCATGCAGAATAATGTACACCCTGTCCTAGGAGCTTACAATCTAATATACAGTATACAGACTGCTCCTGAAGGCATACAGAATAATGCACACCCTGTCCTAGGAGCTTACAATCTATTATACAATATATAAACTGCTCCTGAGGGCATGCAGAATAATGTACACCCTGTCCTAGGAGCTTACAATCTAATATACAATATACAGACTGCTCCTGAGGGCATGCAGAATAATGTACACGCTATCCTAGGAGCTTACAATCTAATATGCAGTATACAGACTGCTCCTGAGGGCATGCAGAAAAAGGTACACCCTGTCCTAGGAGCTTACAATCTAATATACAATATACAGACTGCTCCTGAGGGCATGCAGAATAATGTACACCCTGTCCTAGGAGCTTACAATCTAATATATAATATACAGACTGCTCCTGAGGGCATGCAGAATAATGTACACCCTGTCCTAGGAGCTTACAATCTAATATATAATATACAGACTGCTTCTGAGGGCGTGCAGAATAATGTACACCCTGTCCTAGGAGCTTACAATCTAATATACAATATACAGGCTGCTCCTGAGGGCATGCAGAATAATGTACACCCTGTCCTAGGAGCTTACAATCTAATATATAATATACAGACTGCTCCTGAGGGCGTGCAGAATAATGTACACCCTGTCCTAGGAGCTTACAATCTAATATACAGTATACAAACTGCTCCTGAAGGCATACAGAATAATGTACACCCTGTCCTAGGAGCTTACAATCTAATATACAATATACAGGCTGCTCCTGAGGGCATGCAGAATAATGTACACCCTGTCCTAGGAGCTTACAATCTAATATACAATATACAAACTGCTCCTGAGGGCATACAGAATAATGTACACCCTGTCCTAGGAGCTTACAATCTAATATATAATATACAGGCTGCTCCTGAGGGCATACAGAATAATGTACACCCTGTCCTAGGAGCTTACAATCTAATATATAATATACAGGCTGCTCCTGAGGGCATGCAGAATAATGTACACCCTATCCTAGGAGCTTACAATCGAATATACAGGCTGCTCCTGAGGGCGTGCAGAATAATGTACACTCTGTCCTAGGAGCTTACAATCTAATATACAATATACAGGCTGCTCCTGAGAGCATACAGAATAATGTACACCCTGTCCTATGAGCTTACAATCTAATATACAGTATACAGACTGCTCCTGAGGGCATGCAGAAAAATGTACACCCTGTCCTAGGAGCTTACAATCTAATATACAATATACAGACTGCTCCTGAGGGCATGCAGAATAATGCACACCCTGTCCTAGGAGCTTACAATCTAATATATAATATACAGACTGCTCCTGAGGGCGTGCAGAATAATGTACACCCTGTCCTAGGAGCTTACAATCTAATATACAATATACAGGCTGCTCCTGAGGGCATGCAGAATAATGTACACCCTGTCCTAGGAGCTTACAATCTATTATACAATATACAAACTGCTCCTGAGGGCATGCAGAATAATGTACACCCTGTCCTAGGAGCTTACAATCTAATATACAATATGCAGCCTGCTCCTGAGGGCATGCAGAATAATGTACACGCTATCCAAGGAGCTTACAATCTAATATGCAGTATACAGACTGCTCCTGAGGGCATGCAGAAAAAAGGTACACCCTGTCCTAGGAGCTTACAATCTAATATACAATATACAGACTGCTCCTGAGGGCATGCAGAATAATGTACACCCTGTCCTAGGAGCTTACAATCTAATATACAATATACAGGCTGCTCCTGAGGGCATGCAGAATAATGTACACACTGTCCTAGGAGCTTACAATCTAATATATAATATACAGACTGCTCCTGAGGGCGTGCAGAATAATGTACACCCTGTCCTAGGAGCTTACAATCTAATATACAGTATACAAACTGCTCCTGAAGGCATACAGAATAATGTACACCCTGTCCTAGGAGCTTACAATCTAATATACAATATACAGGCTGCTCCTGAGGGCATGCAGAATAATGTACACCCTGTCCTAGGAGCTTACAATCTAATATACAATATACAAACTGCTCCTGAGGGCATACAGAATAATGTACACCCTGTCCTAGGAGCTTACAATCTAATATATAATATACAGGTTGCTCCTGAGGGCATACAGAATAATGTACACCCTGTCCTAGGAGCTTACAATCTAATATATAATATACAGGCTCCTCCTGAGGGCATGCAGAATAATGTACACCCTATCCTAGGAGCTTACAATCGAATATACAGGCTGCTCCTGAGGGCGTGCAGAATAATGTACACCCTGTCCTAGGAGCTTACAATCTAATATACAATATACAGGCTGCTCCTGAGAGCATACAGAATAATGTACACCCTGTCCTATAAGCTTACAATCTAATATACAGTATACAGACTGCTCCTGAGGGCATGCAGAAAAATGTACACCCTGTCCTAGGAGCTTACAATCTAATATACAATATACAGACTGCTCCTGAGGGCATGCAGAATAATGTACACCCTGTCCTAGGAGCTTACAATCTAATATATAATATACAGACTGCTCCTGAGGGCATGCAGAATAATGCACACCCTGTCCTAGGAGCTTACAATCTAATATATAATATACAGACTGCTCCTGAGGGCGTGCAGAATAATGTACACCCTGTCCTAGGAGCTTACAATCTAATATACAATATACAGGCTGCTCCTGAGGGCATGCAGAATAATGTACACCCTGTCCTAGGAGCTTACAATCTAATATACAATATACAAACTGATCCTGAAGGCATACAGAATAATGCACACCCTGTCCTAGGAGCTTACAATATAATATACAATATGCAGGCTGCTCCTGAGGGCATGCAGAATAATGTACACCCTGTCCTAGGAGCTTACAATCTAATATACAGTATACAGACTGCTCTTGAAGGCATACAGAATAATGCACACCCTGTCCTAGGAGCTTACAATCTATTATACAATATACAAACTGCTCCTGAGGGCATGCAGAATAATGTACACCCTGTCCTAGGAGCTTACAATCTAATATACAATATACAGACTGCTCCTGAGGGCATGCAGAATAATGTACACGCTATCCTAGGAGCTTACAATCTAATATGCAGTATACAGACTGCTCCTGAGGGCATGCAGAAAAAGGTACACCCTGTCCTAGGAGCTTACAATCTAATATACAATATACAGACTGCTCCTGAGGGCATGCAGAATAATGTACACCCTGTCCTAGGAGCTTACAATCTAATATATAATATACAGACTGCTCCTGAGGGCATGCAGAATAATGTACACCCTGTCCTAGGAGCTTACAATCTAATATATAATATACAGACTGCTTCTGAGGGCGTGCAGAATAATGTACACCCTGTCCTAGGAGCTTACAATCTAATATACAATATACAGGCTGCTCCTGAGGGCATGCAGAATAATGTACACCCTGTCCTAGGAGCTTACAATCTAATATATAATATACAGACTGCTCCTGAGGGCGTGCAGAATAATGTACACCCTGTCCTAGGAGCTTACAATCTAATATACAGTATACAAACTGCTCCTGAAGGCATACAGAATAATGTACACCCTGTCCTAGGAGCTTACAATCTAATATACAATATACAGGCTGCTCCTGAGGGCATGCAGAATAATGTACACCCTGTCCTAGGAGCTTACAATCTAATATACAATATACAAACTGCTCCTGAGGGCATACAGAATAATGTACACCCTGTCCTAGGAGCTTACAATCTAATATATAATATACAGGCTGCTCCTGAGGGCATACAGAATAATGTACACCCGGACCTAGGAGCTTACAATCTAATATATAATATACAGGCTGCTCCTGAGGGCATGCAGAATAATGTACACCCTATCCTAGGAGCTTACAATCGAATATAGAGGCTGCTCCTGAGGGCGTGCAGAATAATGTACACCCTGTCCTAGAAGCTTACAATCTAATATACAATATACAGGCTGCTCCTGAGAGCATACAGAATAATGTACACCCTGTCCTATGAGCTTACAATCTAATATACAGTATACAGACTGCTCCTGAGGGCATGCAGAAAAATGTACACCCTGTCCTAGGAGCTTACAATCTAATATACAATATACAGACTGCTCTTGAGGGCACGCAGAATAATGTACACCCTGTCCTAGGAGCTTACAATCTAATATATAATATACAGACTGCTCCTGAGGGCATGCAGAATAATGCACACCCTGTCCTAGGAGCTTACAATCTAATATATAATATACAGACTGCTCCTGAGGGCGTGCAGAATAAAGTACACCCTGTCCTAGGAGCTTACAATCTAATATACAATATACAGGCTGCTCCTGAGGGCATGCAGAATAATCTACACCCTGTCCTAGGAGCTTACAATCTAATATACAATATGCAGCCTGCTCCTGAGGGCATGCAGAATAACGTATACCCTGTCCTAGGAGCTTACAATGTAATATACAGTATACAGACTGCTCCTGAAGGCATAGAGAATAATGCACACCCTGTCCTAGGAGCTTACAATCTAATATACAATATACAAACTGCTCCTGAGGGCATGCAGAATAATGTACACCCTGTCCTGGGAGCTTACAATCTAATATACAATATACAGACTGCTCCTGAGGGCATGCAGAAAAAGGTACACCCTGTCCTAGGAGCTTACAATCTAATATACAATATACAGACTGCTCCTGAGGGCATGCAGAATAATGTACACCCTGTCCTAGGAGCTTACAATCTAATATATAATATACAGACTGCTCCTGAGGGCATGCAGAATAATGTACACCCTGTCCTAGGAGCTTACAATCTAATATAAAATATACAGACTGCTCCTGAGGGCGTGCAGAATAATGTACACCCTGTCCTAGGAGCTTACAATTTAATATACAATATACAGGCTGCTCCTGAGGGCATGCAGAATAATGTACACCCTGTCCTAGGAGCTTACAATCTAATATATAATATACAGACTGCTTCTGAGGGCGTGCAAAATAATGTACACCCTGTCCTAGGAGCTTACAATCTAATATACAGTATACAAACTGCTCCTGAAGGCATACAGAATAATGTACACCCTGTCCTAGGAGCTTACAATCTAATATACAATATACAGGCTGCTCCTGAGGGCATGCAGAATAATGTACATCCTGTCCTAGGAGCTTACAATCTAATATACAATATACAAACTGCTCCTGAGGGCATACAGAATAATGTACACCCTGTCCTAGGAGCTTACAATCTAATATATAATATACAGACTGCTCCTGAGGGCATGCAGAATAATGCACACCCTGTCCTAGGAGCTTACAATCTAATATATAATATACAGACTGCTCCTGAGGGCGTGCAGAATAATGTACACCCTGTCCTAGGAGATTACAATCTAATATATAATGTACACCCTGTCCTAGGAGCTTATAATCTAATATACAATATATAGGCTGCTCCTGAGGGCATGCAGAATAATGTACACCCTGTCCTAGGAGCTTACAATCTAATATAATATACAGGCTGCTCTTGAGGGCATACAGAATAATGCACCCCCTGTCCTAGGAGCTTACAATCTAATACACAATATACCGACGGCTCCTGAGGGCATATAGAATAATGCACACCCTGTCCTAGGAGCTTACAATCTAATATACAATATACATGCTGCTCCTGAGGGCATGCAGAATAATGTACACCCTGTCCTAGGAGCTTACAATCTAATATACAATATACAGGCTGCTCCTGAGAGCATATAGAATAATGTACACCCTGTCTTAGGAGCTAACGCTCTAATATATAATATACAGGCTGCTCCTGAGGGCATGCAGAATAATGTACATCCTGTCCTAGGAGCTTACAATCTAATATACAAGCTGCTCCTGAGGGCATGCAGAATAATGTACACCCTATCCTAGGAGCTTACAATCGAATATACAATATACAGGCTGCTCCTGAGGGCGTGCAGAATAATGTACACCCTGTCCTAGGAGCTTACAATCTAATATACAATATACAGGCTGCCCCTGAGAGCATACAGAATAATGTACACCCTGTCCTATGAGCTTACAATCTAATATACAATATACAGACTGCTCCTGAGGGCATGCAGAAAAATGTACACCCTGTCCTAGGAGCTTACAATCTAATATACAATATACAGACTGCTCCTGAGGGCATGCAGAATAATGTACACCCTGTCCTAGGAGCTTACAATCTAATATATAATATACAGACTGCTCCTGAGGGCGTGCAGAATAATGTACACCCTGTCCTAGGAGCTTACAATCTAATATACAATATACAGGCTGCTCCTGAGGGCATGCAGAATAATGTACACCCTGTCCTAGGAGCTTACAATCTAATATATAATATACAGACTGCTCCTGAGGGCATGCAGAATAATGTACACCCTGTCCTAGGAGCTTACAATCTAATATACAGGCTGCTCCTGAGGGCATGCAGAATAATGTACACCCTGTCCTAGGAGCTTACAATCTAATATACAATATACAAACTGCTCATGAAGGCATACAGAATAATGCACACCCTGTCCTAGGAGCTTATAATCTAATATACAATATGCAGGCTGCTCCTGAGGGCATGCAGAATAATGTACACCCTGTCCTAGGAGCTTACAATCTAATATAATATACAGGCTGCTCTTGAGGGCATACAGAATAATGCACCCCCTGTCCTAGGAGCTTACAATCTAATACACAATATACCGACGGCTCCTGAGGGCATATAGAATAATGCACACCCTGTCCTTGGAGCTTACAATCTAATATACAATATACATGCTGCTCCTGAGGGCATGCAGAATAATGTACACCCTGTCCTAGGAGCTTACAATCTAATATACAATATACAGGCTGCTCCTGAGAGCATATAGAATAATGTACACCCTGTCTTAGGAGCTAACGCTCTAATATATAATATACAGGCTGCTCCTGAGGGCATGCAGAATAATGTACATCCTGTCCTAGGAGCTTACAATCTAATATACAGGCTGCTCCTGAGGGCATGCAGAATAATGTACACCCTATCCTAGGAGCTTACAATCGAATATACAATATACAGGCTGCTCCTGATGGCGTGCAGAATAATGTACACCCTGTCCTAGGAGCTTACAATCTAATATACAATATACAGGCTGCCCCTGAGAGCATACAGAATAATGTACACCCTGTCCTATGAGCTTACAATCTAATATACAGTATACAGACTGCTCCTGAGGGCATGCAGAAAAATGTACACCCTGTCCTAGGAGCTTACAATCTAATATACAATATACAGACTGCTCCTGAGGGCATGCAGAATAATGTACACCCTGTCCTAGGAGCTTACAATCTAATATATAATATACAGACTGCTCCTGAGGGCGTGCAGAATAATGTACACCCTGTCCTAGGAGCTTACAATCTAATATACAATATACAGGCTGCTCCTGAGGGCATGCAGAATAATGTACACCCTGTCCTAGGAGCTTACAATCTAATATATAATATACAGACTGCTCCTGAGGGCATGCAGAATAATGTACACCCTGTCCTAGGAGCTTACAATCTAATATACAGGCTGCTCCTGAGGGCATGCAGAATAATGTACACCCTGTCCTAGGAGCTTACAATCTAATATACAATATACAAACTGCTCATGAAGGCATACAGAATAATGCACACCCTGTCCTAGGAGCTTACAATCTAATATACAATATGCAGGCTGCTCCTGAGGGCATGCAGAATAATGTACACCCTGTCCTAGGAGCTTACAATCTAATATACAATATACAAACTGCTCCTGAGGGCATACAGAATAATGTACACCCTGTCCTAGGAGCTTACAATCTAATATACAACATACAGGCTGCTCCTGAGGGCATGCAGAATAATGTACACCCTGTCCTAGGAGCTTACAATCTAATATACAATATACAAACTGCTCATGAAGGCATACAGAATAATGCACACCCTGTCCTAGGAGCTTACAATCTAATATACAATATGCAGGCTGCTCCTGAGGGCATGCAGAATAATGTACACCCTGTCCTAGGAGCTTACAATCTAATATAATATACAGGCTGCTCTTGAGGGCATACAGAATAATGCACCCCCTGTCCTAGGAGCTTACAATCTAATACACAATATACCGACGGCTCCTGAGGGCATATAGAATAATGCACACCCTGTCCTTGGAGCTTACAATCTAATATACAATATACATGCTGCTCCTGAGGGCATGCAGAATAATGTACACCCTGTCCTAGGAGCTTACAATCTAATATACAATATACAGGCTGCTCCTGAGAGCATATAGAATAATGTACACCCTGTCTTAGGAGCTAACGCTCTAATATATAATATACAGGCTGCTCCTGAGGGCATGCAGAATAATGTACATCCTGTCCTAGGAGCTTACAATCTAATATACAGGCTGCTCCTGAGGGCATGCAGAATAATGTACACCCTATCCTAGGAGCTTACAATCGAATATACAATATACAGGCTGCTCCTGATGGCGTGCAGAATAATGTACACCCTGTCCTAGGAGCTTACAATCTAATATACAATATACAGGCTGCCCCTGAGAGCATACAGAACAATGTACACCCTGTCCTATGAGCTTACAATCTAATATACAGTATACAGACTGCTCCTGAGGGCATGCAGAAAAATGTACACCCTGTCCTAGGAGCTTACAATCTAATATACAATATACAGACTGCTCCTGAGGGCATGCAGAATAATGTACACCCTGTCCTAGGAGCTTACAATCTAATATATAATATACAGACTGCTCCTGAGGGCGTGCAGAATAATGTACACCCTGTCCTAGGAGCTTACAATCTAATATACAATATACAGGCTGCTCCTGAGGGCATGCAGAATAATGTACACCCTGTCCTAGGAGCTTACAATCTAATATATAATATACAGACTGCTCCTGAGGGCATGCAGAATAATGTACACCCTGTCCTAGGAGCTTACAATCTAATATACAGGCTGCTCCTGAGGGCATGCAGAATAATGTACACCCTGTCCTAGGAGCTTACAATCTAATATACAATATACAAACTGCTCATGAAGGCATACAGAATAATGCACACCCTGTCCTAGGAGCTTACAATCTAATATACAATATGCAGGCTGCTCCTGAGGGCATGCAGAATAATGTACACCCTGTCCTAGGAGCTTACAATCTAATATACAATATACAAACTGCTCCTGAGGGCATACAGAATAATGTACACCCTGTCCTAGGAGCTTACAATCTAATATACAACATACAGGCTGCTCCTGAGGGCATGCAGAATAATGTACACCCTGTCCTAGGAGCTTACAATCTAATATACAATATACAAACTGCTCATGAAGGCATACAGAATAATGCACACCCTGTCCTAGGAGCTTACAATCTAATATACAATATGCAGGCTGCTCCTGAGGGCATGCAGAATAATGTACACCCTGTCCTAGGAGCTTACAATCTAATATAATATACAGGCTGCTCTTGAGGGCATACAGAATAATGCACCCCCTGTCCTAGGAGCTTACAATCTAATACACAATATACCGACGGCTCCTGAGGGCATATAGAATAATGCACACCCTGTCCTTGGAGCTTACAATCTAATATACAATATACATGCTGCTCCTGAGGGCATGCAGAATAATGTACACCCTGTCCTAGGAGCTTACAATCTAATATACAATATACAGGCTGCTCCTGAGAGCATATAGAATAATGTACACCCTGTCTTAGGAGCTAACGCTCTAATATATAATATACAGGCTGCTCCTGAGGGCATGCAGAATAATGTACATCCTGTCCTAGGAGCTTACAATCTAATATACAGGCTGCTCCTGAGGGCATGCAGAATAATGTACACCCTATCCTAGGAGCTTACAATCGAATATACAATATACAGGCTGCTCCTGATGGCGTGCAGAATAATGTACACCCTGTCCTAGGAGCTTACAATCTAATATACAATATACAGGCTGCCCCTGAGAGCATACAGAATAATGTACACCCTGTCCTATGAGCTTACAATCTAATATACAGTATACAGACTGCTCCTGAGGGCATGCAGAAAAATGTACACCCTGTCCTAGGAGCTTACAATCTAATATACAATATACAGACTGCTCCTGAGGGCATGCAGAATAATGTACACCCTGTCCTAGGAGCTTACAATCTAATATATAATATACAGACTGCTCCTGAGGGCGTGCAGAATAATGTACACCCTGTCCTAGGAGCTTACAATCTAATATACAATATACAGGCTGCTCCTGAGGGCATGCAGAATAATGTACACCCTGTCCTAGGAGCTTACAATCTAATATATAATATACAGACTGCTCCTGAGGGCATGCAGAATAATGTACACCCTGTCCTAGGAGCTTACAATCTAATATACAGGCTGCTCCTGAGGGCATGCAGAATAATGTACACCCTGTCCTAGGAGCTTACAATCTAATATACAATATACAAACTGCTCATGAAGGCATACAGAATAATGCACACCCTGTCCTAGGAGCTTACAATCTAATATACAATATGCAGGCTGCTCCTGAGGGCATGCAGAATAATGTACACCCTGTCCTAGGAGCTTACAATCTAATATACAATATACAAACTGCTCCTGAGGGCATACAGAATAATGTACACCCTGTCCTAGGAGCTTACAATCTAATATACAACATACAGGCTGCTCCTGAGGGCATGCAGAATAATGTACACCCTGTCCTTGGAGCTTACAATCTAATATACAATATACAAACTGCTCCTGAAGGCATACAGAATAATGCACACCCTGTCCTAGGAGCTTACAATCTAATATACAATATGCAGGCTGCTCCTCAGGGCATGCAGAATAATGTACACCCTGTCCTAGGAGTTTACAATCTAATATACAATATACAAACTGCTCCTGAGGGCATGCAGAATAATGTACACCCTGTCCTAGGAGCTTACAATCTAATATATAATATACAGACTGCTCCTGAGGGCATGCAGAATAATGCACACCCTGTCCTAGTAGCTTACAATCTAATATATAATATACAGACTGCTCCTGAGGGCGTGCAGAATAATGTACACCCTGTCCTAGGAGATTACAATCTAATATATAATGTACACCCTGTCCTAGGAGCTTACAATCTAATATACAATATACAGGCTGCTCCTGAGGGCATGCAGAATAATGTACACCCTGTCCTATGAGCTTACAATCTAATATAATATACAGGCTGCTCCTGAGGGCATACAGAATAATGCACCCCCTGTCCTAGGAGCTTACAATCTAATACACAATATACCGACGGCTCCTGAGGGCATACAGAATAATGCACACCCTGTCCTAGGAGCTTACAATCTAATATACAATATACATGCTGCTCCTGAGGGCATGCAGAATAATGTACACCCTGTCCTAGGAGCTTACAATCTAATATACAATATACAGGCTGCTCCTGAGAGCATATAGAATAATGTACACCCTGTCCTAGGAGCTAACACTCTAATATATAATATACAGGCTGCTCTTGAGGGCATACAAAATAATGTACACCATGTCCTAGGAGCTTACAATCTAATATACAGTATACAGTCTGCTCCAGAGGGTATGCAGAATAATGCACACCCTGTCCTAGGAGCTTACAATCCAATATACAATATACAGACTGCTTCTGAGGGCATGCAGAATAATTCACCCCCTGTCCTAGGAGCTTACAATCTAATATACAGTATACAGACTGCACCTGAGGGCATACAGAATAATGCACACCCTGTCCTAGGAGCTTACAATCTAATATATAATACACAGACTGCTCCTGAGGGCATGCAGAATAATGTACACCCTGTCCTAGGAGCTTACAATCTAATATATAATATACCGACTACAGACTGCTCCTGAGGGCATGCAGAATAATGTACACCCTGTCCTAGGAGCTTACAATCTAATACACAATATACAGACTGCTCCTGAGGGCATACAGAATAATGTACACCCTGTCCTAGGAGCTTACAATCTAATATACAATATACAGGCTGCTCCTGAGGGCATGCAGAATAATGTACATCCTGTCCTAGGAGCTTACAATCTAATATACAGGCTGCTCCTGAGGGCATGCAGAATAATGTACACCCTGTCCTAGGAGCTAACACTCTAATATACAATATACAGGCTGCTCCTGAGGGCATACAAAATAATGTACACCCTGTCGTAGGAGCTTACAATCTAATATATATAGTTGTCTTATCCCGTTTGTCTGTCTGTCCAGGAAATCCCACGTCGCTGATTGGTCCGGCTGCGGCCAATCAGCGACGCGGGATTTCAGAAAAAGATGGCGGCCGTTAGCGGCTCATCTGCTGGACGGAGGTCAGCGGCGATGCAGCCCGGAGATGAGCGGCGCTAGTCGCTCATCTCCCGGCTGCTAGCAGCATAAGTACCCCGACCTGCGGCGCCACTGACCCCCATGCGGCTACCGTCGGGAGATCAGCGGCTTGGGCCGCTGATCTCCTGACGGCAAGTGTGAAGGGAGGGACGGCGCCGCTGCCCGGTCCTCAGTAATATGGTTCTCTGATTTGACGACCAATCAGCGATATTGGCGCCAAATTTAAACACCGCTCTGCTGATTGGTCGCAGCCACGACCAATCAGCGAGATCGTCGCCAAGTTTAAACATAGCTCTGCTGATTGGTCGCAGCCGCGACCAATCAGCGAGATCGGTGCCAAGTTTAAACATCGCTCTGCTGATTGGTCGCGGTCGCGACCAATTAGCGAGATCGGCGCCAAGTTTAAACATCGCTCTGCTGATTGGTCGCGGTTGCGACCAATTAGCGAGATCGGCGCCAAGTTTAAACATCGCTCTGCTGATTGGTCGCGGCCGCGACCAATCAGCGATATTGGCGCCAAATTTAAACATCGCCCTTCTGATTGGTCTCGGCCGCCAGCCACGACCAATCAGCGATATTGGCACCAAATTTAAACACCGCTCTGCACAGAGGTCAGCAGCGATGTAGCCGGGAGATGAGTGGCGCTAGCCGCTCATCTCCCGGCTGCTAGCAGCATAAGTACCCCGACCTGCGGCGCCACTGACCCCCATGTGGCTACCGTCGGGAGATCAGACGGCAAGTGTGAAGGGAGGACCGGGGAGCAGCGCCGCCGGTCAGGATACTTCTGCTGCGAGCAGCCGGTCATCTCCCGCAGTGTCGCTCCCCGGTCCTCACTAATACAATTCGCTGACTGATTGCGGCCGTCGCGACCAATCAGCGAGATCAGCGATATTGGCGCCAAATTTAAAAACCGCTGTGCAGATTGGTCGCGCCCGCCGGCCGCGACCAATCAGCGATATTGGCGCCAAATTTAAACACCGCTCTGCTGATTTGCGCCCGGTGTACCACATGCATATTCTAGAAAACCCAATGCGTTTGAATCAGGCCACTATCTAGTCTAATATATAATATACCGACTGCTCCTGAGGGCATGCAGGATAATGTACACCCTGGCATAGGAGCTTACAATCTAATATACAATATACAGGCTGCTCCTGAGGGCATACAGAATAATGCACACCCTGTCCTAAGAGCTTACAATCTTATATACAATATACAGGCTGCTCCTGAGGGCATACAGAATAATGCACAGCCTGTCCTAGGAGCTTACAATCTTATATGCAATATTTGAATGTAGCTTACCGAGGGGTCGGGGCGGTGGAGCGGGGTCACAGGAGGCAGTGTCGCTGCTTCAGGAGGCTGGTGTCAGAGGGCCCTGGGCTCTCATAAGATGTTGGTGCTGGTGAGCAGATTCCCTTTTCCCATTGATTGCCCTGCAGTGGGTTTTGGGAAAATGGACTCTGGAGGAGGCACATGCATCTCACGAGATCTCAATTTGCGCATGCGTCGCCTCCAGCGGTCATTTTCCCAAAGCCCACTGCAGGTCAATCAATAGGAAAGGTGACTCTGCTCACCGGCGCTGACATCTTATGAGAGCCCAGGGCCCGCAGCATCGCCCCACTCCTGCAGCTACCGGCCCCCTGAAGCGGCGGCCCTGCCTCCTGTGACCCAGCCCCGGTAACCTACCATTAAACGGACTATAAGAGGCACTCCATTTTATTTTAAAAAAAATTATTTTCCACCCCAAAATTTGGGGTGCGTCTTATAGTCCGCAAAATATAGTAATGGCAATGCAAGTCTATGGGTCTGTGAAAAAATTGGAACACGCTTTGATGACATCTGAGTATGGTCCAATTTTTACCGACCGACAGAAGGGAAAAGGTGAGAAACCTTTAGTTTCTCCTCTCCACGTCCGAGAAAAACTGATGCCACTCTGATCAAAGACTGATCAGAGTCTGTAACTCTATTACACCAGGTGCCCTAGCTTCACTTCAGTGCATGATTTCCTGCTCTGGTCCTCCTGCTGCGATTGCTACTCCATTCTTCGTTGCTCTGCTCGGCCATTCTGCTGCGCCACCGTCATCTGTCCGTGCTTCATTACAGCTGCTCATCTCAACTAGATGAGACATGACACCTATCATTACAAAAAAGAGGATTAAATGATAGGTCCTATTTAAGGAATCATACTGATACACAAGAGAGAACACGTCACTCAGAGATGTTTGCTGAGATTCTTTAGGGGTAAATGGTGCAGTTCTGATCTTCACCACAAACACCCTACAGCTACACAATGTGTGAATGGGACCTTAGTGTTCAGTGAACCGCTACCTACATGGCCTTGTCTTCTCAAGCTGCTGCCTCTGGGACACAAAATGGTTCAGGATTAGAACTTTCTACATTCTGTACCAATTGTGATGTCATGTGATATCTATGATGTCATGTGCCCTGTGATGTCATGGGCCCTGTGCTGTCATGTGCCCTGTGATGTCATGGGCCCTGTGCTGTCATGTGCCCTGTGATGTCATAATAACTGTCACTGCTGTGTTATGTATCAAGGTTCCAACATCAAGGAAAAGTTAAATTATTAAAACAAAATCACAGGCTGCAAATAACCACCAGCCTCATTTTAATTGAGCCATGACGCACGTTATAACCTAAACATTTCCACTCTTCTATTCTAATCTGCATCACCTACTGCTCTATGAACTAAAGGAAAACACAGGACGCCATACTGCAATTCCTGATCACAATAAACCGTCAGTTCCAGGTCACCCCTGATCCAACACGACCAAGAGATCTGACAATGGAGAACCGTAGCAGTCTGCAATTACATTTATGTTATGAAAACGCTATGTTTTGACTATATTAATGGGAAAGCTACCCAAAAATGGAACCAAATGCAGTGGTCTCAACTGGCCCACCCCTTTCTATATGCTTTTATTAGAGCACATGGGTGTCATAGAGGGCAAAACCAGCCGAGGGTCTTCAAGACCTCTGACAGATGATCAGTAGATCGACCAGCAAGTCCTAATTTAGGGAAGGGGTTGTCCCGATTGGTAACCCCTGTTAGGCCGGGCTTACACAAGCTTTCTAAAGCCCCCAAATGTGCAGATTTTCCTTGGAATCTGATCAATAACATTTTTTTTTAAATCATAGAATCATTATAACATTCACAGCACACGACACATGATCCAGCACCATTTGCTGAGATATTCAGGTTAATGATGCAGTTCTGAATCCCACTACTAACCCCCATCTATACAATGTATGAAGAGTTCCCTACCTGGACTTGTTCCCTTCTAGCTGTCCGGCTCTAATGAAACAAGATGGCTCTGGTGTGACACTTTGTACATTCTATACCAATTGTGATGTCACATGATGTCTATGTGCTTTGTGATGTCATCAAAACTGCCTGTTTAACCCCTTCCAACCCAATGACACACTTTGATTTTGTGAACAGGTTATTTGGATGCAACGACGAAGACAATGAAGGGACAATAGTAATCATTCAAAACTATAACCATAGGGACACACACACATATATATATAATGTCCGACATCCTGATATAATGTCACCCATCCTGATATAATGTCCTCCATCCTGGTATAATGTCCTCCACCCTGATATAATGTCCTCCATCCTGGTATAATGTCCACCATCCTGGTATAATGTCCTCCATCCTGATATAATGTCCACCATCCTGGTATAATGTCTGTCATCCTGATATAATGTCTTTCATCCTGGTATAATGTCACCCATAATGATATAATGTCCGCCATCCTGGCATAATGTCACCCATCCTGATATAATGTCCGCCATCCTGATATAATGTCCACCATCCTGATATAATGTACAGGTGCATCTCACTAAATTAGAATATCATCAAAAAGTTAATTTATTTCAGTTCTTCAATACAAAAAGTGAAGCTCATATATTATATAGAGTCATTACAAACAGAGTGATCTATTTCAAGTGTTTATTTCTGTTAATGTTGATGATTATGGCTTACAGCCAATGAAAACATAAAAGTCATTATCTCAGTAAATTAGAATACTTTATAACAACAGCTTGAAAAATGTTTTTAAAATCCGAAATGTTGGCCTACTGAAATGTATGATCAGTAAATGCACTCAATACATCACTGATTGTGGAAACCTCACACTAGACCTCAAGCAGCTTGGATTGTTGCCTCTCCACTCTTCCTACAGACTCTGGGACCTTGATTTCCAAATGAAAATTGGAACTCGGGGACCTTGTGGAGTGTGTCAGTGACTGCCTTCTGGACATCTGTCAAGTCAGCAGTTGCGGATGAGGTTATTTATTTTCTCAGATGTTAAAGCTGCCCATTCTTCTTGGCAAAAAGCCTCCAGTTCCTGTAAATTCCTGGGCTGTCTAGCATGAACTGCGCGTTTGAGATCTCCCCAGAGTGGCTCAATGATATTGAGGTCAGGAGACTGAGATGGCGACTCCAGAACCTTCACTTTGATCTGCTGTAGTCAATGACAGGTCAACTTGGCCTTGTCTTTTGGATCGTTGTCATGTTGGAACGTCCAAGTACGTTCCATGCGCAGCTTCCGGGCTGATGAGTGCAAATTTGCCTCCAGTATTTGCTGATAACGTGCTGCATTCATCTTTCCTTCAACTTTTACCAAGTTTCCTGTGCCTTAGTAGCTCACACATCCCCAAAATATCAGCGATCCACCTCCGTGCTTTACAGTAGGAATTGTGTTCCTTTCATCATAGGCCTTGTTGACCTCTCTCCAAATGTAACGTTTATGGTTTTGGCGAAAAAGTAAAATTTTGGTCTCATCACTCTAAATTACCTTGTTCCAGAAGTTTTGAGGCTTGTCTCTGTGCTGTTTGGCGTATTATAGGCGAGATACTTTGTGGCATTTGCGCAGTAATGGCTTTCTACTGGCGACTCGACCATGCAGGCCATTTTTCTTCAAGTGCCTCCTTATTGTGCATCTTGAAACAGCCACACCGCTAGTTTTCAGAGAGTCCTGGATTTCAGCAGATGTTATTTGTGTGTTTTTCTTTGCATCCCGAACAATTTTCCTGGTGGTTGTGGCCGAAATTTTCGTTGGTCTACCTGACCGTGGTTTGGTTTTTACAAAACCCCTGATTTTCCATTTCTTAATCACAGTTTGAACGCAGCTGATTGGCATTATCAATTCCTTGGATATTTTGTTTGCATCCCTTTCCTGTATTATACAACTTCCTTTTCCTGTAGATCCGTTGACAATTCTTTTGCTTTCCCCGTGACTCACAATCCACAAACGTCAGTGGCTGGATGAATAAAAGATGCAAGAGTCTGTCTGGTTCTCAGAAACTCACTCAGATTTTATGCACACACACTGATTACAAGAAAACAGGTCACAGGTGAAGATGTTACCTTTAGTAGCCATTCAAACCAATTTGTGTCAAATCACCAGGGTATGTGAACTTTTGATCAGGGTCATTTGGATGTTTTTGGTTGTCATTAAGATTTAAAAAGAGAAAACACAGTAGTTTGACAATAAATGGCTTCACCCAACCAATAACCATGAGTGGAGAAAAAGATTTTTTTGTTATATCTCATTCATATTCTCTGAAACAAGGCCAAGAAAGCAAAAATTCTGCCGGGATATGTAAACTTTTGAGCACAACTGTATGTGCATGTGGAGAGGAGCGCACTTATCTCGGCACTGGCTGTCTTAAAAAAGGCACGGAACAAATGCATTTGTATTAAAACCTTTTTACATGCATAAAAAGTTGCAATTTGTACAAATTTTTTTTGGTCCTTTCCAGCTTCCGTACTTACAGGTTATGTGGTCATCACGTGCCGCCGCGTCACGCAGGTCCTAGCCGGATCAGCGTGTGCGCATGTAAGGAGGTGACTGGAACGGTCATACGCCTCTTCCCTCCTTGTGCACAATGTATTATTCTCTGTTTATTATATGTATATGAACATGCATGTGACTACAGTCGGATGTGTAGCTGTAGGGGGAGTTTAGGTAGGTAAGATTAGGGTAGTGCAGAGGCGGGCATTTTAAGATAGGAGATAGTTAAGGTAGGAAATAGTTCAAGAATTAGGAGCTGCTCAGTGTAGGAGAAGCAGGAGAGTGAAGACTGCGGAAGTTCCTGTAAGTCAGTCAGTTGGAGATCCAGAGGAGCAGCAAGAGCACGGTCTGTCTAGCAGCAGAGGAATGTCGATCTGTAAATCTGACACAGACTTTCCCATAGCGTTCGGGACCTACGGTCCACAAGAGGTAGCAGTGAAGCTTTCCTCAAAACCTCCCCAGGCTGGAGAATAGTCGGACGGGGATTAGTCCAGAGAAGACTGAGCGGGACTCATAAAGCTGCAAATGTCTCAATCATCTCAAGGGCCAAAGTGGCCACCTAAGAAAGGGATAGCTTAGGACAGACAGTCATCAAGAACATGTGCTGTTCAAGGAACTGTTACCCTGGAAACATAACTACTTATTATTGTATGTTCTACTGTGTTGAATTGAAAGCATCAAGTAAAGTTTGTTTTTACAAAATGGAGTGGAAGTCCCTTAATATGCCTGAAGTGGTTCCTGAAGTGAAAGAAACAGATGCAGCAGAGACCTGCAACCAAAATGTGAGTGACATGCATTGTACACATAACAAAGGAGGATCGGGACACTTGTCTTTGTCAGGGAGCCAGGGTGTAGGAATACAGAAGCAGTCCCTCGCCACCACTACCACCCTGAGCCCCTCACAATATTGGCGCTGCGAGCAGGGTAGAGTCATGCATTGGGAGACGGATGCGGGGAAGATTGTAGTGAAGATTAAGATGGCGGATGATGGCACGGAGGATAACTATAGCTCAGCCCATCGGGGGCGTCCTGGGCACAAAACGGCGCAAAAAATGACATGGTATGGACGTTGAGCTGGGCTGAAGTTGCAGCCCCCTGTGAGTGATGTCAGCCCACGGTGGGCGCGGCGAAGGAAGAAGAGACCATGCCCGCTAAGGAAGATCCCAGGGACAGAGGCTGACTGGGAGGAATGGAGTCTGGACGGGTGGAGTCTGGAGGTAGGATCCCTCGTGGCAAGCAGTGCGGCGCCATTGCGGAAGAAGGTAGAGAAGCTGCAACTATACCGCAACATGTCATACTGTGCAAGTCTTGGGCGGATGAATTGGGATTGGCGCAGGCAGCGGAGAGACGACCCAGCAGCCGCTGGGGAGTATTTGACCTGGATGAGTACCCCATGGAGAGCGGCTTGCCCTTTATACCAGGCTGGTTCCACTTCGAGCACCCGCGGAGGAATACGGCATCTTTGGCGGAGGCCATGAAGGAGCCTGTAATGACGTGCTGGGAGGCTAGCAAAATGACGCTACCGGGCTGGACGGACTGGGGGACGTACACAACAGAGGAACCTGAAGACAGCGGAGCACCAGCTCCGGTGGACGTGGTGGTGGTGAGTGTTGTTCCGGATCCCACCGCCTGTCCCCAGCCCCCTTCTTACCAAGAAGCGGTGCGCACCCCCACTGCTGAGGAGATCCGATGGGTTTCAGGGGTGATTGAAGAGAAGAAGCAACGAGAGCGACGAATCCGGGAGGAACTGCAGCACACTGGGGGAGGAGCCACGTCTGGCCGGGTGACTTATGGCCTAGTTAGACATTTCCCGCGGCTACAGCTTTATCCAAGAGTCTGAGACCGGCGAGACAGTTTATGTCAATGCCGGATCTTTTGACAGCCGCGTCCTTTGCTAGGGGGCAGTAAAGTGTCCTTTATTAAAGAGTATGGGTCCCGAGGCCCATATGTGGTGGCCGTCACCATCCTGTCTAAGGTAGAACAGCAGCAGGCAATGAAGCGGCCTGTGCGGCCTTCTGTAGTGGCCGCGGTACAGCTGGCAGTGGCCCAGAACGATGGCAAGAATCTCAGAGCAGCGTCCCCTGTTTCGGAGTCACTGGGAGGCGCTGCTGGCTTTCCGGGGGAGTGTACAGCTCGAGTCCCGAAGTATGCTGGCACCAGAGACAAGGAGCAGACACAAAAGCGGGGGGGTCTGCATCCACTGGTTCCTCCTCAGGAACCACTATAATCTACATCCAGGGCCATGGAGTGGCTCACTACACCGGCCACAAAGGAATCCCTGAGTGAAGCGATCCCTTCGAGCTCCCTTAATGTTGTGCTGGTAGCATTAAAATACATATAAAAGGAACTGTTCCGCGTTCCTAAGGGCAGGACCCCTGTTCATCCCAGAAACGACCGGAGGTGGCCAAGGATGTGGTCACTGACAAAGAGACTGTTCCTCGTCTCTTAAAGGGCAAGAAGCCCTAATGGCACCACGCTGAATTGGTGCTGGCCAGACAGCCGGAAGATGACTTTATTTGTGTAAGTGTTTTTTCCCCCTCCAAGTTTCTTTGCGCATGTTTGCACATTCCACTGCTGGATTACAGGACTAATACCCTGATAGGATTAAGTGTCCCTCATCAAAGGACTGTGTGCAAACACTGTATGGACTGTGCCCTTTTAACCATGAACTGCCCTTATTTTTCCTGAACTTTCCCTACAGTGGTAATTAGTAGCACACTTGTTAAAGGGACCATACCCAGCAGAAAGGAGGGAGGAAAAAACGGTCAGGACGACCCAAGGATCATGCCAGGTCACTGCTCCTGGACTGTCGGAGCTGATCTGAGTTGGCCAGTCGGCCATTGAGTTTAAACAAAGGACCTTTCCTGTGCCTGGTGAACCTGGAGCGGGAATTGTTGGCCAACGCGCCTGGTATGTTTTAACACAGACATTTTTAGGGGTCCCAGGAGAAAGGGGATCATGGTCAGTTGGACCCTTGTTACAGGAACTTGAACTCTATGTTCCGGAGTCCCAAACGAGTGGGACCAAGGTCAGGGCCGACCAATAAGAGATACTACTTGAAGAAGCATATTAATCTGTTGTGTATTTTAGTATAAATAATGGTATTAACTGTTTTAAATGTGTATTAATTCTGGTTTACAGGCGCTGTCATGGCCGGGATGGCCATCTTATTGGAGAGAGGAATGTAAGGGGGTGACCGGAACGATCATGCACCTCTTCCCTCTTTGTGCACAATATATTATACTCTGTTTATTACACAGCAGGCATCATCTCTATGTGCTCATAGAGCACTGAGAGCGCTGCTCTCTGCCTTAACATTGCTATTGGGACTACTCCTGTCCCCCTGCTAAATGGGACTAACACCAATATCAGCCACATTGGCAGCCTCCTTCTCTGGGATTGCAGTCTGACAAGGTCCATGTGACTACTGTCACCTACAACTACCAGAGACCTACGGTACCAGCTCAGCACATCTGGGAAATCAGCACCCAGCAATCTCAGTAGGCGTCAGTGCCATCACCAATAGGTATCTATTAACCCTCTACCTCTTCTATTTCAGGCAAAGGCATTCTAATCCTCTAACCCTGTCAACTTAGCCATAGCCTGCACCACTCTGCTGTTCCACTTGAGTGACCTAAGGAACGCCACCCTCCGCACCCCTTCCATCTACCACACCAAGGTAATCGCCTTTTTTAGTTCAAATATAACATTAAGTTTGGCACTTGCAGATTTCAAACTCCTTATCCACCTTTATTCTAGTCATTACTACCTGAGCCGCCCTACCAGCATCCTAGTGCCGAAACTTCCTCTCATCTTCACACACCAGATATATACAGTTCAGTTTTACCCATACACTTACTCTATTGCCTAATGGGTAAACTCACTGTTACTCTCTTTTTTCACTAGGGGATGACCGACACAAAGCCCTAAACAGGAATCCAGGGACGTAACCACCATCCTAGGAATCTTATGCCAACCCCCTCATTTGGTCTACTAGCATCTATCCTATAAAGTTACTAAGTTACTTTTAACTTCCTCTTTTTATCTAATATTTAATAAAAATTATATTTATTTATTTTATACATCTCCTACTTTTATTTGCTCATTAGCCCAGCGCAAATTATTTTATTTATCTAATAGTACAAAATTATATAATAATGCATCATTTGACACACTGGAAGTCAGCTCTTTTTTTAGCATCGAGAAGTGTGCTACCATGCTTAAAATGTTGTGCTTAAATAATTAGCACCAAATTTATCACTAGTGCCGAAATTTGATAAATATGAAATAATGGAGTTGAAGTGAGTTCACAACATTTCTCTCAAATTACTCCATTTTTGATAAATGTGAACCATTGTGTTTTTATGTTACACCACAATATCAGCACATTTTATCTCACAATTGGTGGGCTTGTATTATTTCTATGTACCTACATAATGGGCCCCAGGAATGATTTTCTCTGGTGGGCCCAAGTTTCAATAGCGTTTTTTTTGTCTCTTTTTGGTATCTCATGTTTTACCTACGGATTTTCTGCATCTAATGCAATTCTATGGGGAAAATATTTAAGAAAGTCAATTTATGCAGCATGAAAAAAGCACAGTGGGCAGGAGATTTCTATAAATTACATTCACTTTTGCTGGAACTGTAAGACGTTGTATTTTTTTTTTTTTTGCAGTGCTGCATCCAAATATCACCAAAAACTCATTGTGGCAACTTAGGGTATGTGCACACGATCAGTGTTCGCTGCAGATTGGATGCAGCACACTTGCGCTGCGTGCAACCCACAGCGGCCAGATGTTACAGCATGGTGGATGGGATTTATGCAGATCCCATGCCCACTATGCGTTCCCATACTCCTGCGGATCACCCGCGGAGACGGACATGCGGCGCGTCTTCACACAATTGATAGGATGTGGTGAAGCCGCATGTGTTCAATGAACACATGCGGCTTCACCTGCGTGCAGCGCTTTGGACGCAGCATAGAGTGTGCTGCATTCAAAACGCTGCCAAAAAGGATCGTGTGCACATACCCTTAACCTGGGGGTCCATATTGGGCCAATTTGTGACAGATTTTCAGACCAAAATCAGCATTGTAAATACCACACCAAATCATGTTTTTTGACAGATTTTATTTTATAAAAGCTGCAGATTTGATCCCATACATTGCACAGTGAAAATTCCAACATTAATTTATATAAAGCAGATTAAAAATCCACACTGCAGTGCAATTCGGACTGCAAAATGTTTGCACAGCATGTGAATATGATTTGGTAAAATCTCATCCACAATGCTGATTCTGTAGAATGCTGGGTATTTTCTGCCAGCATGTCAGAGTCAAAAAATCCGTAGCATATTTGCTATGTGAGAACATGCCTTTAGTCCCCAGAATATGCTCCTTGTCACTACACAATCACATTGGTATTGTGCCAGGTCAAAAATACTGCAAACATAAATTAGGAGCCAACACATAAGACAATTGTAAGAGTGCTGACAGTGCTGAACCTGAAAAGACCATGCCCCTTATAATCGGATCTGTTCAAGCTGTGCTCATTATGTGGGATGTGGGAGGTGTTTCACTTATTCTGTACTGCTATCCTACATATAGGATAATAAATATAGGATTATAAAGTACAAGCAAACTAAAAAAAAAGTGACATCTTTTGCGCTTAGTTACAAAATCTTACGATTTTCACATTTTCACATTGACCACCAGATGTCAGCATAACTTGAAAAGGAAAAGCAGCTCAGTTTACAGCCTGCAGTGAATTAGTTTTCATCTTGTTATTACTAGCAAATAGAGGGTTAAAGGAAATATGGCATCAGACTTATTGCTTAAATCGGGTTTTTATGTTAAATGTATTTTGTAATTGTCATTATGTAAAAATGTTTTATGCTTTTTATTTTTTTTTTACATTTTCCACATGCCTCTGATAATTGGATCGCACTCGACCATTTAAGTCTAAAGGTCCATGAAAAAAAATCAGACCGCACTCTGAAGACATCCAAGTGCGGTCCAATTGTCATGGACTAACAGAATGGAGAAACTTTTTCTTTTTTTTTTCTTCTCCACATCCGAGAAAAACAGATCCCACCGCTTTTCTCAGATGTGGAGAATACGGTCGTGTGACCCTAGCCCAAAACTCTGCAATACCAGTCGTTAAACATCAGCAAAACAATTATTTTACATCAACTGCACAAATGAAGAAGTATCATAGTTTATTTATTGTGTAACTTCTATACATCGAGCTTGATCATAGTTAGAAAACTGAACATTATATGAGTATACTTATACATTTACAATGGTCCCATACGGAGGTGTAACATGAAACTCTAGATACAAGATCTATTAGGCTATGTTCACATGGTTTTCTTTTTCTGTAGTCGAAAACTATGAGGTTTTCAAGTGGAAACTGCTTTAGGAAACGCAAGAGGTTTTTTTTATTTTTCATATTGAAGCGTTTTGCTAACTTTACATTTTTTATCAATTTTTCAGAGCTTTTTTGTTTTATTGTCATTTATTAAGTAATGAATAAAACGCTCGTATTTATTATGTGAAAATGTTAACAAAACACTCAAAAGGCATCTTTTGGGAGTTTTTTAGACTTCTATTGTACTGTACAAAAAGTCTTGCTAACAGAAAACACCTGAAGAATGGACGTCACTTCTCTTAAACACTTTTTTTAAAGCCAGAGGCCTATAAAATACACTAAAAAGCCTGAACATATAAACAAGTCCTTTTTTTCCCATAGAAATCAATAGGATGATTCAATTGAGTGTTTTGAGGCTACTTTTTCTAATGTTTTTCAGAATGGACCAGCTCAAAAAAATGCCGAAAAATAACATAATGTGAATATAACATGGACCCCCTACCTGTCATGAGCCATTCTTAATAGTAGTGTTGCCTTATGTTGTATAGGGGTCTTTGAGACCCCTATAGTACCAGGGCGACTGCTGGCTCTGCACCTCCAATAGAGACAACCCCTCGTCCCATGTGCTCTCAGATATCAGTTGGATCTGGTTTCTATATGAAAACAGCCTAAACTCTTATAAACGCCAGACTATATACATTTTGCTAAATGTCAAAATATCAATCAGAATTTTTATATAAAAACAATTCAGTGTGATTTTATAATTTAGTCTTTGAGTGTTCATTCATGTTGATCATCTTAGACCAGATCCAGATGTGCATATTGTACCCATGTCCTACTCTCTATATTCAACATGTAACATCCTGATCCCTCATTGCTCTACTAAATCAGGCTAACAAATTTACTTCAGAAATCCTCACTAGAAAAATGGGGGTCCCATGCCCCTGGTAAAATTAAATAATGGCAGCCATTAGCAACTGCTTTAATCACTAAATCAATGAAGAGGTGGCTGCGCTTGTCTTTTGCACTCTCCATTGACGTCTATAGAAGTTACTGACCCCGGTTCTCTTAACAAGGGAAGGTCTCATAGGTGGACCCCCCCAACTATCAAGCATTTATGTTCCAGTGGGAATGAAGGCCGGACAACAGATGATGTTGAGGAAGTGAAGAAAAAGGACTATTGAATTTGAATGGCCGATTCTTTTCTTCTCCTTGTAGATAAATCTCTCTCATAGAGAATACGAGTGCTCGTTCCTGTCTATAGGCGACTTAGGAGAGATAGCTGTCGTTCAAATGTTCGGCTGATAGCTGTCTAATGTTTACGGGGGCCATTACTCTTCTAACTTTAGGTATGAATAGGTCTAAAGGCCTTCATACACATTCAGACAAAAGTCGGCTGAACCCATCAATATTGCTTGGAATTGGTCAATTGTTTATAGGGGTCTTCTAGGGGTCATAAGGATCAGGCATTTTGAATTTTAATGAAAGACTCAAGTTATTCAGGAGATAAGCAGCTGGCAGAGTAATCTGGCAGCGGCTTTCTCCTCTCTCCCCTTTGAAAAGACATGAAGATTCGGCTGAGCATTCTTTTGTAACGTGCAGTCGGGAGAGATATCCTATAACCAAATGAGTGCTCGGCTATTGCATGTGTATGGCCAGCGTAGATGACTTGCTTATCAAAAACCCAGTCTATATGGAGGAACTTGATGCTATATAAGGGTAGGATTTCCAATAAATATTCAGGAGACATATTGTATTACAGAACTCAGGTAAAATTGAGCAGCAAATTGAAAAGATTAGCTAGAAGAATGCTGAAATGTAATGCCAAAAAGCAACTTATATTTGCACATGAACATGAACAGCCCCATACATAGAACATGCTGCATACAATCCGCAGAAGATTGTGGTAATTACATGTTTGCTGCACACAGACACGCTGCCCAGATGACATCACTGTCATTACTAACCTCTAACGCCTCAGCTATGCAAGATCATTTCAGATTATTCTCTGGGACATGTAGCACTGACCCTCCTCCATCTCTACATGAGCATCTGGCTCCTCAGCTATTGGACAAAGTTCAGAGAAATGTGGAAATGTGCCGATCACAGGATTCCTGACATCAGATATACCCAGCCTGGCTTATTTGGCTTGCAGTGGAAGAACGATACTGACATAAACAAAGCGAAGGAGACTTACTCTTAGCAGCACACATACATGAGAATAGAGAGACATAGATTTATACCTATAGCAGCCTATATATGTGTATATTTACAGATGTCACTCTATGCACGCATGGAGGGTCTTGGTTCTCGTTATTTAAAAGTCAGGATAAGGCTGTGTCTAGTATTGTAGCTCAGCCTTATTCACTTAAATAATGTAATACCAGACACAGACAATGACAAAGGGTGGTGCTGTTTCTTGAAAAAAAAGGATAACTCACTTTTAATTTTAATATCTTGTAAAAGCTCTTGTAAAGCCAGAATCAGTGAATCAAGGGAAGGACCAAGATAGATGGAAAACAATTAGGTGGAAAGCTGCACCGAACATTATGGCTACATATGGCTTAGGAAAGTGAGAGAAGTGATTAGGAGAGTTCTGGAAACTATTTACGCTGGGTGACTTTGGGATTGTGATTCTACAGGACTGATAAAAGCAGTTTGGAAAGGAGGGGACAGGGAGGGAGAGGGAGGTGAGAAGCTAACTGCTGCATAGAAATTAATGAGCTGGAGAGAGCTGACTGGTATATTAGGAGTTAACAACTCCTCTTCTTGAATACAACTACTGCGCATATTCGATCAGGCTCTGCTGACCAAGCTCCTTTGAATCAAGCTTTACACTATGTAAGATAAGGGCTATCATTGCAGTAGTCAATTGCAAATTTGCTTATTTTCAGGCTGTCTAACTAACTATAGCAATTTAACACCATGAAAATAGCCTTTTAAGGAGAAACTATCACTGTGATCCCTTTTCTTGAGCTTGGTTAAACTAATGTGTGCAATGTTACCCACGGAGCATATTCCCATACTCTTGTTTATAAAGAAGCTATAAAAAACACAGTCTTTTACATAAAGTAAGAAAAATAGCTGCTACTTCAATACCAATGCAATAAAATTGAAAGTACAAAAAATTCATAATATATATCACATGTGGAGTACAAACCTGAAAAACATAGGAAACATAATGCAATAATATATATATACAAGTATATATAAAAACCTGAAAATGTCATGGCACAAAACTGTATGTTTATATTGACACATCTACTTTAGGAGATGAGATCTATACATGTTGCTTTTTTGGTCTGATTGTCAAACCAAAGTTCAGTGGTGATCCTGTCTTTTTTTTATTAAAAATTGCTTGCATGTTTTTTTTCTACAGCTTCTATACAGACCTATTTGTCTCCAAAGTAACAGTCTGTTGGTACTGTCATACAGTTGCCATTATGCCTCTTATGACTTGCTAATCTATTAAATATATGTTTCAATTTAAGACCCTAAGGGGGAATGTTTCTCCTTGTGGAGAGTGCTAAGCTGACGTAAGAAGAAGTATAGGCCATGCAATGCACCTCTAGGCTTTAAAAATGCAAATAGCCTCTTCAGAGAGGAAGAGGACTTGAACTCTAGCGCCACATACTGGATGTATCAATTTGCAGACACATGTTTCGGGGTGTTTGCCCCTCCTTAGTGCAAAGCGGGATATCTGATTTGGCTAGCCAGCATTCTTCAGAAAGAGAAACGTTACACTAGCTTGGCACTCTCCACAAGAAGATATGTTTCCCCTTAGACCACTAGTTAGAGGCCTCTCACAAAGACAAGTCAAATCACTTGCTTTGCACTAGGGAGGGGCATCCCCCTACCTACTCGAAAAACCCATCTGTAAATGGAGTTTTTCATTTGGATTCTTTTCCTCAGTCAAATGGCAAGACTCGTTGAAGAGCTGATATTGACTTTTAGGATTGCTACATCCAATTGGTGGCACCAGAGATCAAGTCCTCTTCCTCTCCGAAGAGGCTACTTTCAATTTAAGGTTCCATTCACACATCTGTTTAACGCATCCTAAAGCTGTCTGCTTTTTTTTTTCGGACCGCACACGGAACCATAGAGTTCCACTCGTTCATACAAAGATTTGTGTCTTTGGTCTGTGAGACTCTTATCTGTTTTGTGGATCAGACTTGGCAATTAAAGTCTATGGGGATTTGTGTAAAATGGATGACACACAGACGACAGACTTTGAACTTCAGTTTTCCATCCAAGTTACGGTTTATCAGTTTTTAACCAATCCATTGTTAAAAGTCAATTTATTAACGACAATAATAACAATGGAATGTAACAGCTTCTAGATTGGTACGAACTGTTGTTGAGTATGATTGGTAACACCTGCTTAATACTCAATTGATGGATCTATATTTGCATAGGCTATAAATAGGGGGATTTTTTTGGTAGGCGGCCATTAGTGTTTATGTCCCTTCCCCTGATGATGCCGTATATACGGTGAAACATGTAGGGGGGACTTGCTATTTTAATCAGAATGCCATGTTTTGCTCATTAATGATGGCACCCTGGGATGTTATCGATTGACGTTTAGAAGCATTAATGGCTCAATATATAAGCACAATACTAACAAACTAGAGGCATACTTTAATAATTGACTTTCTTTACCCTTATTTATTTATATACCGTACATAATAAAAGTTAAGTTTTACGGCCTGTTAATGAGGGATATCTAGTGGGGTACTCCCCTTTTGGTCTCAATTTATTAAAAATGTTCAGACAATGTACCTACTACAGTGGGGAAAAAAAATCTAGCATCTAGGATGACACCTGATAAAAAAAAATCATTCTGTTTCTCTCGGATGGTAGCACTCACATGGATGTGTGAATGCAGCCTACAGGGGTTGTCCAGTGAAAACAACTTATCACTTATCCACAGAATAGGAGATATGTTATTAATCAGTGGGGTCTGATTGCTGGAATCCGAACCAATTGGCGGGACAGAGAATTTTTATCTCTGAAGGAGACACTTTTTTCCCGACCTTGCGCAAGCCTGATTGCCGCTCCACCTATGCTCTATGCGGCTACCGGAAAAAGCCAAGCACAATATTCGAAAGACCCTAAAGGGTGAATGGAGTGGCGGCCAAGTATGTGCTGCCACTCTATTCTAACGTGGGTAGATCTGCTCCCTTCTAATGCATAGTGCTAGCCCTAGTGATCAGACCTCATCAATCAACAAGTTATCACTTATGTTGTGGATTGCTGATAACTTATTTTTACTGGACAACCCCTTTAATATTTTTCCAGACAACGTCTTCCATGGCCTTTTTCATGACCCCTTTACATCTCTTCCTCGCCCCCTCAATTCAAGGAACCATACAGAAGCGCTTCTTTGCAGGAGGTTTTCGGAGGATTGAGCATCCCTATGGGACATTTGCCTACTCTTTTTAGAGTCCAAGGGGCAGGGGGAGTTTTCAAGTTTTAGATCCATGCTAATATTCTTATATCTCAGACTTTCCAAGCTTTTACATCTGTATTTCTTGGCTTGAACCTCCTTAGAAAATCTCTCAAGCCATTAAGATGAACATGGGTCTGACATATGATTGATTCACATAAGGATTGCACCACATGTAGGCAGCAGCCTTCCAGGAGACATGGCTGAGGAGTCGGATATTGCCGGATAAAAATAAACGAAGAGAGGATAAGAACTGCTTCAGGAAATAACCACAAGACTTCATTACAGATGCCAAAACCCGCAAGCACTTTATAAAGGCACTGTGGAATATTCTGCACAGGAGCAAACAAAGTTACTGAGGAAGTGCCAGCAGCCGTCCACTCCCCCAGCCTCGGAAACACCACGTCTCCTTTTATTTGTAGGTTTCTTCTCTTTTACAGAAAAAAAGTTGGTTATTTATTTCCTTTAGTAATGTTGTTCTCATATTTTACAATCGCTGTCCCCAATGGAGCTCACAATCTACCTTATCCAGCATACACACAACTTTTATAGTGGTCTTATCTCTATTTTTTTATGCAGAGCTTCAAATTCCCTTGAGAGTGCTGGATGTCGGACCCCAACCAATCTGGTATTAATGGGGTTGTCCACTACTAGGACAACCCCTTCTGAAACCCTATATTTCCTACCCTAATAAAATAATAACACTTAGGTCACGGGCCCACGATCAGTATTCGGTCAGTATTTTTTCTCAGGAGCGGGAGCCAAAACCAGGTGAGGAACAATCAGAGAAAAGATATAATAGAAACAAGTCACCAATTCTGCATTTATCACCCACTCCTGGTTTTGACTCCCACTCCTGAGAAAAAATACTGACCGAATACTGACCAAATACTGATAGTGGAGCCGTGGCCATATACTCAACTCCAGTGCTGGTGCCGTTCTAGCAGTGTGGGCACTAGCTTTTCCAGGGATTGCGTGACATTGTTATGTCATGCAATCCCTATGGCTAAACAATGCTGGCTTCACTCTCTCTTCTGTTGTTCTCACTTCCTGCATATGATTGGTCCTAAGCAAGAAGAGTGAAACCAGCGCTGACTGGCTGCAGGAGATTTCCCAGGAGAGCTAGTGCCCACACTGCCGGAAAAGCATCGGCACCGGAAGTGAGTATAAGGCCACAGCCCCACTATCAGTATTTGGTCAGTATTTTTTCTCAGGAGTGGGTGATAAATACAGAAGTGGTGACGTGTTTCTATTATACCTTTTCTCTGATTGTTCCTCACCTATTTTTGGCTTACAAATACTGAGGAAAAATACTGACCAAATACTGATAGTGGGGCCGTAGCCTAAATGTTATTATTTTACAAGGGGGTAACGTAGGGATTGAGAAGGGTAGTGGACCACCCCTTTAATGATCTATTCCATGGATAGGTCATCAATATCTAGGTAGTGAAACCAGTTTAGTGAAAATTATTCAGCAAAGATTCCTGGACCTAATAGAAGACAGATGCTATTTAATGCCTCGTATTTGCTTTTAGACAGCTACTGTCATTCATGGACACCAGCTGTTACATGATGGGTACCATGAGCCCACTGACAGTGAAAAGAGGGAACTGTCATCACTGACAGGCTCCGTCCCACTAGCTGCTTAAACAATTATGGGTGTGGGTAATGAAGATGTCTTTTGCTTGATCTGACCCTGGCCTTAGTCATGCAGCATGTGATATCTATACATACCAGCCCTAATCTCCACTGGTATCTGCAGTATTCAGGGTTTCAGCTATTAAGCACAGCCATTCACTAAGGGGATACATCTGGTTTTTGGTAAATTGTTGTAGATGATCGTCAATAAGTGACTAATGGAGGACAAATTCCTGATTGGAAGCAGATGGTGCTGTGCCTGGAAACAGAAGGAAAGGTACAAGTGCTGCGACCATTTAATCAGCTGATCTGGAGCAGTGCCATGAGTCGGAGCACTGCTCCATCCTGAAGGTAGGCCATCAGCATTACAGTCTGAGAAAAGCCATTTATAATCTCTGAAAAAAATCTTCAAAAAATTCAAACATGAATGACATTAAAGATATATTTTCTGACTATAAAATAATTATTAATAAAATATGGAGCTTCACTTTAACCCGTTGGCGACATTCTCCACATGTGTGGCGTATGTGCACACTGAACATATGGAGCAGGCTCGGGAGTCCATCGTACAAGGAAGATGCCGGCTTTTAATACAGCTGGCACCAGGGAGTAGCTATTGTGATTGGAGCTCTAATTGCAACAGTTTAACCTCTTAGATGCCACACCGTTTAAGAGGTTAGAAATGAGGTGTGAGGGAGTCATACCTTTTCCCGCCCTTCACCCATCCTTCCCATAACTTGATTGCGGGATGCTGATAGCATTGTTATGCCAGCCCTAGACCTACTGAAGGCCCACCTGGGATTTTATTTTCCCGTTTTTCAGTATATTACATAGTATAGTTGAATGCTGTCATTCAAAACTACAGCACATCCAACAAAAACAGACCTTAAACTAAACAAGGAACCACTGAAGGTCAGTAGATCACGACATAATTCTCCAACAGTGGCCACTGCAGGAGACGGATCTGTGGTAATATGTGGCATTCATAACTAGACTACCGTAACTAAAGAGCGCTAAATTATACAGTACAGACCAAAAGTTTGGACACACCTTCTCATTTAAAGATTTTTCTGTATTTTCATGACTATGAAAATTGTACATTCACACTGAAGGCATCAAAACTATGAATTAACACATGTGGAATTATATACTTAACAAAAAAGTGTGAAACAACTGAAAATCTGTCTTATATTCTAAGTTCTTCAAAGTAGCCACCTTTTGCTTTGATGACAGATTCCCTTTAATTATCACATCATTGTGTTTTTATAGAAGCACATATCAATTACAAAGATAATTACTCCATTAAATGTAATATCTCGAATGGAAAGACATAGGTATTAGTTTTCAATAGAAAGAAAATACTCCTCCGGGAATATTTTCTGCTCATCCAGCTATTCAGTGGTCCTCCAGGTCAACTTTTGGTAACTTTTATTTCCAAATTGTGATGTGGTCTCAAAGCCGAGTTCTCTCACACTGCCACATGGTGAAGTTACGTGCCATCTGCCACAGTAAACAGAAACCACATATTATTATACCCACATCATGTGTCACAATATGTAACAGGCACATTCAACGATAATACGTTTTATGTAATGTCTGGCAGGTATTTACTAGTTGTATCCGCCGCTGAATATCTGCACCATTGGGCACAGGGTGCTGAAGAATATGGCTAAATCCTGCCCTCTAGTGGTGGTAACAGAATATGCAGTGAATTCAGTATAGAAGGCCTTGCTCCTTGTTGCTCTGACTTATAACGTTTATAAAAATCTACTCTTCTGTATTAAGACATTAAATAATGGGAAAAAATAGATCTGATCTTTGGGGTCATTACCAATCCAGATTACAAAGGAACAAAGTTCATTTCTGAATTTCTCCTGCAATGTTTCAAGCCGCCCACTTTTACGCCATAGTTCTGGCATGCCTGTATGAAGTGTGAGCAAGGAGACCGGCAGGGACCTTGGTGCACGCTGGAAGAGGGGCGACAGGGAATCGGTAAACTTAGAATAATTATTAATTTTTTATATTTTTAATAGTATGTGACGCGCTCCCTGGGCCTGTGTTGTGCGGGGAATACCCGGAGCCGGATCGCTGGGGGTTGTAGTCTCCATGGCGTTGACCCGGTCTGTGCCCAGGGTGGTCAAACCAGTGGCAGTCTTAATGTAATAGCAAATGTCCGACTACGCCACCCGTGGATTGCGGTCAGTGGGGACCGCCGCTGCGCTGCAGACCGCTGAGGCTGGTGTTGTATGCGCAGCCATGGGATAACTCCCCACGGGAGAAGTATTGCCTCAGGGCAGCTAATGTGGATGATGGGAGTAATGGTGTGAGCGTCCCAGTCCTAATGGTCCTGGTGCGGCGATGAAACACATTGGAAAATTGCAGTTTCTAATGCTTTACTCACAGTTGTTATTCGGTCAATCCTGCAGGCGATGACGGCCCAAGCCGTGCTGCGTCCACCAGGTGAGGGACTCGGTCAACTCCCAGGCAATTCCAGAGCATGGCTCAGGGCTCCCTTCTCTACCTTTCTCTGGCCGTCCCCACCAGTGACCCACCTTTGTCCAGCTTCCTCGGGCCTTCTGTTGGCGAAACTTATCTCCGGTTTCCCTGACCCTATGCGGTATGCTTTCCTGGTGGATGTAGTGAGGGGTTGCACCAAGATGTGGTCACAACCTCCGGTCTTTGGCTGAGGAATCTGTTGCCTCCACCAATTTGGGTTCCGGTACCCTGCTCTGCCAGCCCTTCACCCGCACTCTCCTGGGTCTTTGGGGTTCCCTCTGTCCTCGTGTCTCTGGGCCTTTCTTGATGTTTCGTTCCTTGCTTCCTTTCTCCTCTGTTCCAGTTCCTTTCTTACTTTCCTTTCTGTTTCTTCTCCTCTCTCTCAGGCTCCGGCCTCCTGACAAGGCCTGCCCGTGGAGCAGAGCCCATGCAGCAGCTCTGCTCCCTGTCAGCCCTCTCTGGCTGAACTCCTCTCTTCTTCTCCTCCTGACTGAACTGAACCAACAGAACCCTGTTCTAAGATGGTGCCAACCTTATATACCTCCCTCTATGTGTGAGCCCAGGTGACTAGCAACCAATGGGCTCCTACCTATGCCCAGAGACCCACCCCTATCTGCTCCTACACCACTGGGTGTACTTTCCCCTCCCCACTCCAGCCAGGGACAGATGCTGTCGTGCCAGCACTTCTGTGGGAGCACCGTTGAGCTGTCCCTCGGAAATGGGGTGTGTGTGGTGCATGCAGCCTAACGAGCCCTAGTCCACACTCCATCCTTACCCAGGAGTGGAATATCACACCTCTGGTTTGAGGTGCAATACCCCTGTAGCAGCCGAGCCCTCGGGGTGCTACATTCCCCCCTGGTAAATCACAGCACGTCCTCGGGCTGGAAAAGAGCAAAACAATTTAAAACATACAAATTTTTAAAGTGCACTCGCATATAAGACATTAACCGAAAACTCATACCTTTATGGAAGGTACTCTTTTCTTTTTAACGTTACTGGTATAACCATTATAAAACATTTTGCTAATGCCACCGGAACTCTTTTTGCAAAAACACCATATAAAACTTTGGCATTTCTATTTTAGCAGCACATAGACTTTTCACATTAAGGCATTTTCAAGTAAAACATTTTCAAAACATATTCTTGAGTTCTGGCCGCTGTGCAACTTGCGACCAGGTAAAGATGCAACAGTCCATTAAATCTTGAGGTAGACGTTGCAGTTTTTGTATAAAACCAGTAGGGGGTGCTTTAGAAAGCGCAACTATTTACAGGGGTGGCCGCTCTCAGTCCTCGGCCAGTGGGGATAGGGGAATGGCTGCTCACAGTCCTCAGCCTGGTTAGGGATGGAGGGGGTTAACTTGCACACAGTCAACAGTTCCACAACAATAAACAGTTCTCTGTACCCTGACGGGTAACTATATACAGTTCCACTTTACCGTTCACTGGTAACGGTGTCCTCCTGATGCTCCTTCCTCGTACTCTTCAGACCCGTCCGGGTAGTCCATGCCTGGGCGGTACCGCAGCTCCTCCTCTGTTAGACGGTGGACATGGAGGGCATACAGTCCCTTTGCGCCCTTGTGCCGGGTGTAGGTGACCACGTCACCGGGGTACAGGTCACGGCCGTGATGTCCCTCCGGCAGGTGGCTTTCAACGTCCCTTCTAGTGACGAAGACGTCGGTGTCAGCCTCCGGGTCTCTGACGAAGCCCCAGCCATGCTCCAGCTGGAATTTTACTACAGTCCCGGTGGCTCTGGGACCGCGGATGGCCTGGGAGTCTTGTCGGGCCCTCCTCTTCTGCTCCGCGCTCCGGGCTTAGAGTCGCTCCTCCCTGATGCGCCTCTGCCTCCGCTCCCTTTCAAAGGTGGCTAGCTGTTGACGGCAGCAATCCAGGTGATGGGCTGCTTCCGCACGGGTCTCCTGGGTGAACCCCATGAGATTCTCGCCGGTGGGATCCCATGCCAACTGGGCATCCTCCAGCGGGTGTGGAGCAATGTTGGCGGGCTCCGGGGCCGGGATCAGAGGCTCGCTCTTGGGTTGTTCTCTCCGGAGACAGGGGTTGACAAACTCCGGTGGCCACTCGAAGGGCAGCCCGTCCGGGCTGGTATGTTGCGCATAGAGGTCCGCGCCCAGGGGTGGCACCACGAGCTTCGGGCGGGTGGCAGCGCCCGGGGGCACTCGGCCTTGCGACCAGGCCGGTGGTCGTTTGTTGGTCGCACCTGGGGGTGACACCGCCAAGGCAGGGGGCGCTGGTGAGGCAGCGGCGCCCGGGTTCAGAGGGCACAGCGTGGGGCGGGGCGTGACGACGGTTCTTGCTGCCTGAGGCCTAGCTGGCGGCGGTGGAGGCATGGTCTCAGGTACGGTCCCCGGGGCCTCGGGTCCCGCAACGGAGGGTGGGGGCAGGCTGGTGGTCTCAGGGCGTGGGGTAGTGGCGTCCCCGTTATCAGCCTCGGCCTCCGTGGCCTCCTCCGCGGCGTCGTCCGCAGCTGCTGGCCCCTCTTCTCCGCGCCCAGCGGCAAGCGCGCTGCCCGGTCCCTGCGGGGTCCTCTGCTGGCTGTCTTCGTGCTGCCGGGCCAACTCCTCCTTCCACCCGGCAAACACATCCCGCTGCGCCCGGACCATCCTTCTGTTCAAATCTTCCAGCGCTGCGCGCGCACAGATCCGGGTCCCTGGGCAGCTGGGCTAGCAACTCTGTCAGGCTGCAGGGTGGCTCAGCTTGCAGCAGGCTGCGGGCCAGGGTGCTGGTGGAGTTCGCTGCTCCCTCCATCTCCGGGTGCAGTAGGTCCAGACTGAACCAGGCCGCGCCCGGCCCCACAGTTTTCTTTCCTATCCGCCCCCATGGGGGGTGGTCTTGGGGGCATCTGCTGACAATCACCCTTAGGGGCAGCCCCCCTACGTTGATGGACATCTCCATTGCTGCACTCATTGTTGCTGGGAGCGGGCTCCTTCTTTGGCGCCACTCTGGGACCTGGCCCACGATGGGAGGCGGCTTCCTGCTGTCTTTTGGTGCGCACATAATGGTGGCCGCTCTGCCAGGGTGGGAAAAACTGATGAAGATGGCGGGAAACGGTCCAAGATGGCGTCTGATGGCGGGAATCGGCTCCGGATGGCGGGAAACGACTCCGGACGGCAGGAAACTTCTGGAAATGGTGGGAGACTTCTTTTCAAGGTACATGTACAATCTTCTTCAGGCACGCAATACCCGTTGGTGGCGGGTTGGTTTGAATCCTGCCGACTACGCCAAAGTTGACGCGCCCCCTGGGCCTGTGTTGTGCGGGGAATACCCGGAGCCGGATCGCTGGGGGTTGTAGTCTCCGTGGCGTTGACCCGGTCCGTGCCCAGGGTGGTCAAACCAGTGGCAGTCTTAATGTAATAGCAAATGTCCTACTGCGCCACCCGTGGATTGCGGTCAGTGGGGACCGCCGCTGCGCTGCAGACCGCTGAGGCTGGTGTTGTATGCGCAGCCAAGTATGGGATAACTCCCCACGGGAGAAGTATTGCCTCAGGGCAGCTAATGTGGATGATGGGAGTAATGGTGTGAGAGTCCCAGTCCTAATGGTCCTGGTGCGACGATGAAACACAGAGACGTGTGGTTGCAGTTTCCAATGCTTTACTCACAGTTGTTATTCGGTTAATCCTGCAGGCGATGACGGCCCAAGCCGTGCTGCGTCCACCAGGTGAGGGACTCGGTCAACTCCCAGGCAATTCCAGAGCGTGGCTCAGGGCTCCCTTCTATACCTTTCTCTGGCCGTCCCCACCAGTGACCCACCTTTGTCCAGCTTCCTCGGGCCTTCTGTTGGCGAAACCTATCTCCGGTTTCCCTGACCCTATGCGGTATACTTTCCTGGTGGATGTAGTGAGGGGTCGCACCAAGATGTGGTCACAACCTCCGGTCTTTGGCTGAGGAATCTGTTGCCTCCACCAATTTGGGTTCCGGTACCCTGCTCTGCCAGCCCTTCACCTGCACTCTCCTGGGTCTTTGGGGTTCCCTCTGTCCTCGTGTCTCTGGGCCTTTCTTGATGTTTCGTTCCTTGCTTCCTTTCTCCTCTGTCCCAGTTCCTTTCTTACTTTCCTTTCTGTTCCTTCTCCTCTCTCTCAGGCTCCGGCCTCCTGACAAGGCCTGCCTGTGGAGCAGAGCCCATGCAGCAGCTCTGCTCCCTGTCAGCCCTCTCTGGCTGAACTCCTCTCTTCTTCTCCTCCTAACTGAACTGAACCAACAGAACCCTGTTCTAAGATGGTGCCCACTTTATATACCTCCCTCTATGTGTGAGCCCAGGTGACTAGCAACCAATGGGCTCCTACCTATGCCCAGAGACCCACCCCTATCTGCTCCTACACCACTGGGTGTACTTTCCCCTCCCCACTCCAGCCAGGGACAGATGCTGTCGTGCCTGCACTTCTGTGGGAGCACCGTTGAGCTGTCCCTCGGAAATGGGGTGTGTGTGGTGCATGCAGCCTAACGAGCCCTAGTCCACACTCCATCCTTACCCGGGAGTGGAATATCACACCTCTGGTTTGAGGTGCAATACCCCTGTAGCAGCCGAGCCCTCGGGGTGCTACATATGCATCATGCTAAGACAATTATTTTCTACAGCATTTAACTCAACATCTCCTTAAAAAAGGGCATTAATAAAGGTTTTATAAACCAAACAACCCTAAAAACTTTGCCTACAAAATGCACCCATACAGAGTTGTATTACCGCGTATGCTTTCAGGTATTTCAGGCCCATTCTGGCACTTTAATCTTTCACCCCAGTACTGTAGACAGCCTGATCCTACAACGGTAGATGCTAGGCCACAGTCCATAGCCCTATATCCTATATAGTCCTATAATTAATAACTATAGCCCTATATTCAGTTAAATGGACAGACCGAGCACATTAATCAGAATTTGGGGACTTACCTCAGTTGTTTTGTCTCTGAAAACCAGGAGGGTTGGGCATCTTACTTGCTGCTGGTAGAAATTGCTATTAATAATCATTGCCACTTTGGTGCATACGGCTTCCATCCACAGTTTGGTACCTTTAGTGGGGGAGGAGCTTCAGGAGTTCCTCGGTGTGGCGGGGGGGTTCTGAGTAATTTGAAGATCATGGGAGACAGGTATAAACGTATGGCTGACAGGAAACGCTCACCAGGTCTGGACCTGAGTGTGAATGACTTTGTGTGGTTGTCTACCAGGAATATCAAGTTGAAGGTTCCTTGTTGGAAGCTTTGACCTAGATTTATTGGTCCCTATAAAATAACCACCGTCATTAACCCAGCAGCGTTTCATCTTGAGCTACCACAGGCCCTTAAGATCCACAATGTCTTTCACAGGTTTCTGCTCAAGAAATATGTAGAACCTCTTGAGTCCTCTTCCCTGCCGTTGCCCCCAATCATGGTTGGTGGTAATTTGGAGTTTCAGATTTCGAGGATTGTAGATTCTCATCTCCAGCATCGTTAGCTACAGTACTTGGTGCACTGGAAGGGTTCTGGTCAAGAGGAAAGGATGTGGGTTTCAGCATCAGAGGTGAATGCCCCCAGGTTGGTTCGTGCATTCCACACCTCTTATCCTGAGAAACCTGGTCCTGAGTATCCGGAGGCCACTCATAGAGAGGGAGGGTACTGTCATGGGTGTGTCAGGTGTAACAGACAGTTGCTCTGGAACTGGCTGTAGAAGGTCACTGTGCTTGGCATTGCAGACACCTTCTTAATCCTTCTTCCTTTAAGACCCAGAGGTGACCTCCCTCCTCCTGCTGATTGACACACCCTTGCATGGGAGTTAAAATCTTTCAGTTTGCTCCAGGCAATTGCCGGTGATACTACTTTGTTCCTTTGTGCAGGCTTGGATCCCTAGCTGTTGGCTGGCTTCTTCTCTGGTGCCCTTGGAGGACAGTTGGCGTTACTCCTCTGGTTTCTGTTCAAGCTAATTTAATCCCCTATGTTTGTTTACCTTGTTGTCTTTAGATTGTAGTGGAGCCTGACCAGTGCTCACCCCTCCCCCTCCCTATCTAGGGCCAAGCTCAAGGGATATACAGGGTTTAGGGTTCTGCTTGGCGATTGGTGGGGATCCAATATAGCGATGGTAGGTTAGGCAGGGTGTTATTAGATCTGCCTAGGGGTCTTCACTCCCTCTTTCCCATGTGGTTGGGCTTCCTCCCCCTCTTCCCTTCGTGTTGCACTTAGTCTTTCCCACACCTTGCGTGACAGCACCTCTTTGGATTAGTAGGCCGTTGTGACATCATCGTTGCGGCATGATGCATGCATGATGTAGCTGCGACCTACTGATCAAAAGAGGAACGGGGGATGCCAGCAAGTAGGAGGAGGTTCATAATGCTTGGTCACCAAAGACTACTGATGTGTCCACTGGACCAGGGTCCTGAGAATCTTTTTCTCTAACTGCTACCTATGCACTCCTATACATTCACCCCGGTCTGTCACATTTCTCATATACATTTTTCATATACATCAGTCCTTACCTCCTTTGTGCAATGAAATGTAGAGGGATCTGACAGAGACTCATAGTCTGAACATGAGGTGAAGTCCACAGATCGAGAAGAAGAAGATGAGCTAGATTGTGGCATCAGAGTGGAAATCCAAAGTCTGAGAAAGCATCAATAATTTATTAATAAAAATACATAATTTCAAATAAAAAAAAAAATCCTATACTGTCTTGATGACTGGGTTATGCACAATGTGGGCGCCATTTTGCAACTTTCCTAAATAGCCATTCATTTGTATAATCAATTATCTTTTATGCATTTTTATATATAAGTGAATTTTCATCAATTGTCACCATTACCTGGTTATTGAGAAGAATATTTTGAATAACTTACCTAGTTCTTACAGATTTAGAAATCGCCTTAATGTCCACCCTCCTAATCAAAAAAGGGAGAAATGCCAGGAACACAGACAGAAGAATACAGCACCCGCCAATGATACACGCAAGCTGGAACGTGGTGAGGGATGACCAGCAGCACTCGCCTCCATAACACAAAGAACTCATCTGCTGGCACCTATACCAAGGAGACATGGGCAGTGAGCACAGTTAATGCCCAAATATAAATGATTTCTTATTGCTGTAGGGAGTACATACTGTGTACATGTATGAAAAGTTTAGTATTGTTGGATTTTATCACACTTCTTCATAAAAAGGGTAAAAAAAATATATATTGTAAAAAGTTTAAAGGTCCCCCCTATAGGATTTCATGAAGCAGGTAGTACTCTAAAGCTTCTATTAAAGTGGGAAATACCCTACACATCAATTCTAATGCTTTAATTCAGTAATAGAGGGTGTCCAGCAGAACAAAAATAGTTTCCATTGTGTCTATATAATGGTACTTACTAATGCATTTTATATTTTAAGTGTTCTGCTTTCAGTGCACCTCTTGCTGTCCCCACATCTCCACTTGCATGTTGAGATTGATAAAGATCAGGAGACAACATTCCTTGTCAGTATGTGACCAGTGATTTGTATGAAGGGAGCTGGATGACTAACTCATTTTAATAGCTAAACCAGCCCCCTTCTCTGTATCAGTATCGGCCATGATGGAGTAAGGGGCTGGTTGAAACACATGAAACCCGATGAGGAACATGAACTGCTAGTTGGGGCACTGAAACTGGTCCATTGGGGCACATCTGAAAAATAATGTTAGTAAGTGATATTTTATTAACATTTCAAAAGTAAAAGAACATATTTTTGATGTAATGAACATCAAGGGTAGGGTTCTCTATTCAGAATCTTTTGTTTATAAGCCATAGCTAAACATTCATTTTTATATACTGTATATGAAACTTTGTAAATCACTCTGTCCATAATCTGTCTTCTCCATATATCTCTGAACTAATATCCCGATATCTTTGCACACGTAATCTCTGGTTCTCCTAAAACCTCCTCCTGTCTTCTGCTCTCGTATGTTCCTCAACCAATCACCTCCAAGACTTCTCCCAAGTATTCTCAATCCTCTGGAATCCAGTGCCCCAACATGTCCGATTATCTGCCACATTCTGAACCTTCAGACAGAACTTGAAAACCCATCTCTTGAAGAAAGCTTACAGCCTGCAATGACCCACCTCACCACCCTCGGAGCTGCCGCAACCCCCAAACTACTGTCTCCTACCCCATTACCCTATAGACTGTAAGCCCACAAGGACAGAGCCCTCTCCCCTCAGTACCAGTCTGTCAATAGTAGTTTCTTCACCATATTTTATATTTGTATCCTGCATGTAACCCCTTCTCATGTACAACAGCATGGAATCAATGGTGCTCTAAAAATAAATAATAATTCGGGGATTTGTCTTCAGTCTTGTAAAATAAAATACAAGTAAATGGCTTCCAAACCCCTGCTTTTTCCCGGTCTCTTTGCCTGCCTTCAGCTGCACTGATAGCAGAACATACTCATTTGGAATACTGATACTGGCAGTGAAGGGTCAGCACATGTCTCCTCCTCTGTGTGTTGTCCTCTAATAAAGTGATTTGCAAAGTCTCATAACTTTCCATGCTGGACAAAACTATAAAATAAATAAATGTTTAATTACTAGTAAGACTTTTCACTGATACAGATATACTAACCTGCACATGGCCCCAATATGTTCCACAATAACACACTGCCCATTCTTTCCACAGGAGATGCCACCAATGTCACACTGACTTTTACAAACACCGCCATATTCCTTATATCCGGGGTTACAGTATATTGGTCCAGGATTATGGGTCATTGTAGCCTCCAGTGGGCTGAATATCCCATCAAGTAATGTTTGGCTGCCTGTGGCTCTTGGTACCTCGCTGTTTTGGGTAGGAGATGGAGATGTGCTGTATGAAGGCGGCTGAATATCTGCTATGGGTTGTGTCAGGAGAGATTCCGCTGGTTTTTGAGTTGTTTGAGCTTCACCTTGTTTTGGGGTCAAAGTCACAATGTTGTGCTCATTGTCCGGACTTATAGAATTATACCTCCCACTACCTTCTTCTTTGACAAGAAAGTCACCTTGTGACAAGAGAGGAGTCTGGTGGTCACCTGCATAGGGTTTGGTATATGTTTGCGCAGGCTGTATGGTATCAGAGTATACATCTATTATGGGTTCTTTGTCTACAGGCACCAGCACTCTCCATAACTGCAGATTATTTGGGGGAAGCTCACTTACTCCATTACTTGTAGGAAGGACTATCACTGAAGGATGTTCTGCACCTCTATTAGGAGAAAAACTGAAATTTTCATTTGCAATAGTCACCTCAGTTTCTTCCAGATGATCCTTTAAGAGAGTGGGTTCTTTAGATGTCACCTCTCCTCCACTCTCTGAGAAGAATTTCAGTTTTCTATGTCTAGCATTATCCAGAGGAACATGTTCTCTTGATCCATCCCATATGACCCAATTCTGCTTTTCTTCATCATCTGTCTTCTGTAGGACACCCACTTGTTGAGTGTCGTTAGAGCTTTCTCCTCTAAGTTGATATGTCACTAGGACATCCTCATTTAACACCTCCCCATCAATCATAGGTGGTACTTCCAGGTGGTCTACCCAGTTCCCTGGTAATTCACTTCTTTGTAATACTTTGACTCTCCCAGATGTTGACTGTTTTTCTCCTTTAGGTTGTTTCTTACTCCAAGATTTGGTGAAAAGTTCAATTCTTCTGGACCTTAAATTCTTACGTTTAACCTCTTTGTATCCCTCTCCTTCTTCTGTGTGGCTCATTGGTTTTGCCTCTCCAAGTTTATCAGACCTTTGGGGCGTGTTGCGTTTTTTTGACTGACCTTTCCTCTGAGAATAATTTTTGCGAAGTTTTTCATACACTTTTTGTATCTTGCTTAGAGGAACCTTGTAGTTTGTTTTGGGTTTAGCTGATGTGTTCAGTCCGCCCTTCCTCCTCTCGTCCAGTTGTATGGTGTAACCACTGTGAGGACTTCTATCAACTTTGTCCAAACCATTATTTGTAGACTTCTTTCTAGTTAACGGACGTAGATGAAAGCTTACTACGCGTAGATCAAGGTCCTTCTTTGGGTTATTTAATGGGTATTTCAGGAACTCTTTTAAAATGTTTCTCTCCTCCATTATTTCCATGTCATCCACTACCATGGAAAAAAATGTGAAAAACATTAGTTCTTACCTGCACATCAGTATCCATGACACACACTTAGGCTTTATGCAAACAGAAGAGTTTTAAATGGGAAAGGTGGGATACCAAAAACAGTTGCACATACAGTACAGACCAAAAGTTTGGACACACCTTCTCATTTAAAGATTTTTCTGTATTTTCATGACTTTGAAAATTGTACATTCACACTGAAGGCATCAAAGCTATGAATTAACACATGTGGAATTATATACTTAACACAAAAGTGTGAAACAACTGAAAATATGTCTTATATTCTAGGTTCTTCAAAGTAGCCACCTTTTGCTTTGATGACTGCTTTGCACACTCTTGGCATTTTCAGCAATGTGTATTTTTGCATGAGTGCTGCTGGTTTTGCGGAGCTACATTTCATTGATGGTATCATGAATTCACAGATGCACTGCTCTGTATTGAAAGAGAAGATGCTGCCATCACTCCGTGCCCTTAGTAGACGTGCACTTTTCCAACATGACAATGATCCCAAACACACATCTAAGGCCACTGTTGCATTTCTGAAGAACAGGGTGCAAGTGACTCAGTGGCCAAGTGTCTCCTGATCTGAACCCAACCGAAGACCTATGGATAATTCTGAAGAGACAAGTTAAGCATCACTCTCCATCCAGCATCCAGGCTCTTAAAGAGGTTGTTCTAGAAGATTGGAAAAAGATAGATGTTGCAATATGTCAACAGCTTATTAATTCCATGCCTAGAAGACTTGGCGCTGTCCTTAAAAATCATGAAGGTCATACAAAATACTAGATGTAGTAGTTTTTGTGATGAGGTGTGTTCATTTTTGCATCAACTAACGAGTAAAACTGAAGATTTTCGCATGAAAGTTATATTAATAAAGCTATGCACATATCAGAAATCAATTCTGCTTCAAGTCACAACCACATACTGTGTCTACTCCCCTTCTTGAAGGACTTACCTTCTCCAGCAATAAAGAATACATGTCCGAAACAGCAAAGCACAAAACTACTGAGCCGCATCATCCAAAATAAGGTCCTTAGTATGTTCCCAGCTTGTCCTGTGCTGCTCTGCGTCCAGGGTAAGTCTCCTCACATGGAGTCTGTGAGGTCTTCTTATGGGCTTTATTATAGCGTTACCGCTTCTGTGTACTTCATCCAACTCCCATCTCTAATTAGGATCTCTATTCTATTTCAAGCGTGTGGGAAATATAGCTTGTGCCTCCCTCCCTGTCTTTCCAACTTTTCTACAGATAGATCTATATGTAAAGATGTAACATGTATGTGTAGATTGGACCAAGTGTTGGATTGGTCCATCAGTGTACCAAAGCATTCCACGCTATGACACTAAAGGTCCAGTAAAAAACAGCCTTTTTTGAATGTGACTTTGGAAAAAAATCAGGATCCACTAGAGTCTATAGGTGGCACAGATCAACACAGAAAGAACCTACAGAATTTGGAGGCAGTATCTAACATCTAATGTTTATGGGGATTGAGGAAAAGAAAGATTGGGCATGTTGGATTTCAACATGCCTAATCCGTTGTTCCAAGAGGACTGGCGGTGGCTTAATCCCTTCACATTCATATGCACTTTTGGCCAAACCAAGATTTAATGTGTGAGGGAGTCATGAAGATTAGTATAAGATGGCCGAATTAGTTCTTATGGAATCATTTAGAAATAACCTATTAGACATTATTGATTATAAGTCCTGATTATAACTAAAACAAATTTATGCTTCTCTCTTGGGAAATCTCTTTTTCCTCTGCTCTCAGCCCTGTGTGTGTTGGAGTATGCAACCACTGCAGGCTTAGGGCTCTTTCCACACATACTGGAGACACTTACACACGCAGACCCATTCAAATCTATGAGTCTGTGCCCATGTCAGTGTGTTTCCACGGACCGTGTGTCCGTGTGCTCCACATGCTGACATGTCAGTTTTCTTGTGGATGCATGGTCCGCAAAAGTGTCTCAGGCTGAACACACGCGGATGACATCCATGTGTCATCAGTGTGACACGGATCGGTGCCTGGGAATCAGTGTACAGTTAGCCCTGTTCCCAAGCGCCGGGTGCTGAAGGCTGCCCTCATCATGGTTCCCTGCCGGTGCTGCGATAAGCACCAGCAGGGACAATGATGAGGGTAGTAGTGTCTGCTCCCGCAGTGTCCACCTGTAAAAATAAGAAAATAATAAAATCCATATATTCACCTGTCCTAAGTGTCCCCCGCTATAATCCATGCAACTGATCAGCAGAGGAGCTGGCGAGAATGAGCCCCTCCAGCGAGCGAGGACCAGAGCTGAGCTCAGGAGCGGTGTCCTGTCACTCACTGAGCTCAGCTCCAGTGCCACTTGCTGCAGCGCTTCATCATTGTCCCTGCTGGTGCTGATCACAGCGCCAGCAGGGAACCATGATGAGGGCAGCGTTCAACACCCGGCACTTGGGAACCGCGCTAACTGTAGCGTTGAGCCCCAAGCGCCAGTCCGTGTGATCCTGATGCGGCACACGGGCGGCACATGGTTGCCACATGTGTGACACACACGGACACATGGAAATCTCCGGTACCGGAAATATACGGACGTGTGAAACTGGCCTTTTACTATGGAGGAACGGTGTTAAGCATATAGTTCCTCACTTGCTTGTACTGTATGACATCTCTAGTTTGTGTGCTTTTTCCTGGTAATCTTCCATGCTGAGATGATGAAGATAATGGTTGCTGTATGTCCACAGAGTAAAACATTTCACTATTCCACAATGTCTGATGAGTGCTAATGATTCGGCGGAAATTCTGCAACAGCATCCCCCGCTCGTTTCCTAACATAAATGTCACGTGACTGCTGCAGCCAATGCCTTCACATTTACGTTTCAGCAGAAGAAACACTCTTCTTCCGCCCATGACTTGCTCATATCAGAAGGCTATCTGAGGACACAGGGCTGAGAGCGGAGGAGTGGCACTGCTACTTCACTAAGTATAGGGATTTTTTTCCTTTATCAAAATCCCCAAAGGGCTGGATAAGGACTTGTCAATTAGTGGATTATCCCTTTATGTGTCTAATAAACATAAAAGTTGTCTGAACTCACTGATTTCAGTGGGACCGGTCAGCTATCTAATATGTATGGAGGCCTCCCCACTCTCCCCCATCAAATGCGGCTCCTGTACACGACCTTGTTTGGGATCACACGTATACTTTATTTATGTCCATATCAGAAGTGGACATATCATTAGTGCAACTGCACAGATGTCACAGGTGTCTCAGATGTGACAGTCTTTCTGGATCCATCTGTAGAAGGTCATTGCGCTTGGCTCTGCAGGCACCTTCTTGATCTTTTCATTTCTGTAGTGTAGTGATATCATTCTCCCTCTAGGACCTAGCAGTGACCTCCACCTTCTGCTGCTTATTCACACACCCTTGATGGATATTTAAATACCTTCAGTCTCTCCAGAGAGTCACCGGTGATAGCTCTATTTTCCTCTGTAAAGGCTTGAAGCACTAGTAGTCGGCTAGTGTCTTCTTGGAGTTCCCTTGGAGGCTAGTTGGCATGATCTCTCTTGCGTCTTCTCAAGCTAAGTCTATTCCCTTGCCTGTTTACCTGATTGTCTTTAGTTGCAGTGGGGGCTGAATAGTGCTCACCCTGTCCCCTCCCTATCCAGGGCCTATAGCAAGGGGCAGTCAGGGATTAGGTTTCCTACTTGGCGATCGATAGGTGAGGAACCTATTTAGGGACGTTAGGGGAGCCAGGGTGTTGTCAGATCAGCCTAGGGGTCTTCACTCACCCTTTCCCTAGTGTTTGAGCTTCATCTCCCTCTTACCGTCATTGTGCACTTAGTCCTTCCTTCACTTTGCATGATAACAGAGGCCCACTACCACCTCCAAAACAGGTGTAATTGTGCATTATGATGAGCTATTGGACTGCAAAAGGCCCATATACTGTCCTTGCACATGAGCCCTATTCTGTGTCCGCCCCTCATATATTTTTACTTTTTATACACTACCGTTCAAAAGTTTGGGGTCATTTAGAAATTCCATTCTTTTTGAAAGAAAAGCAATTTTTTTTTCAATGAAGCTAACATTAAATGAATCAGAAATACACTCTATACATTGTTAATGTGGTAAATGACTATTCTAGCTGCAAACGTCTTGTTTTTATTGCAATATCTGCATAGGTGTATAGAGGCCCATTTCCAACAACCACCACTCCAGTGTTTTAATGGTACATTGTGTTTGCTAACTGTGTAAGAAGGCTAATGGATGTTTAGAAAACCCTAGAAAACCCTTGCACAAGTATGTTAGCCCAGCTGAAAATGGTTTGGCTGATTTGAGAAGCTATAAAATTGACCTTCCTTTGAGCTAGTTGAGAATCTGGAGCATTACATTTGTTTGTTCTATGAAACTCTCAAAATGGCCAGAAAAAGAGAACTTTCATGTGAAACTCGACAGTCTATTCTTGTTCTTAGAAATGAAGGCTATTTCATGCGAGAAGCTGCCAAGAAACTGAAGATTTCCTACAACAGTGTGTACTACTCCCTTCAGAGGAGAGCACAAACAGGCTCTAACCAGAGTAGAAAGAGAAGTGGGAAGCCCCGCTGCACAACTGAGCAACAAGACAAGTACATTAGAGTCTCTAGTTTGAGAGATCGACACCTCACCGCTCCTCAACTGGCAGCTTCATTAAATAGTACACACAAAACGCCAGTGTCAACGTCTACAGTGAAGAGGCGACTCCGGGATGCTGGCCTTTAGGGCAAAGTGGCAAAGAAAAAGCCATATCTGACACTGGCTAATAAAAGGAAAAGATTACTATGGGCACAAGAACACAGACATTGGACAGAGGAAGATTGGAAAAAAGTTTTATGGACAGATGAATCAAAGTTTGAGGTATTTGGATCACACAGAAGAAGATTTGTGAGACGCAGAACAACTGAAAAGATGCTGGAAGAGTGCCTGACGCCATCTGTCAAGCATGGTGGAGGTAATGTGATGGTCTGGGGTTGCTTTGGTGCTGGTAAAGTGGGAGATTTGTATAAAGTAAATGGGATTTTGAATAAGGAAGGCTATCACTTCATTTTGCAATGCCATGCCATACCCTGTGGACAGCACTTGATTGGGCCAATTTCATCCTACAACAGGACAGTGACCCAAAGCACACCTCCAAATTATGCAAGAACTATTTAGGGAAGAAGCAGGCAGCTAGTATTCTATCTGTAATGGAGTGGCCAGCGCAATCACCAGATCTCAACCCCATTGAGCTGTTGTGGGAGCAGCTTGACCGTATGGTACGCAAAAAGTGCCCATCAAGCCAATCCAACTTGTGGGAGGGTCTTCAGGAAGCATGGGGGGAAATTTCTCAAGATTACCTCAGCAAATTAACAGCTAGAATGCCAAAGGTCTGCAATGCTTTAATGGCTGCAAAGGGAGCATTCTTTCACGAAAGCAAAGTTTGAAGGAGAAAATTATTCTTTCTAATAAAAATCTTTATTTCTAACCTTGTCAATGTCTGGACTATATTTTCTATTCATTTTGCAACTCATTTGATAAATAAAAGTATGAGTTTTCATGGAAAACACAAAATTGTCTGGGTGACCCCAAACTTTCAAACGGTAGTGTACATTTCTTATATAGCGCCATATTATTCCACAGAACTTTGCAAACATTAGCATCGCTGTCCCCATTGGGACTCACAATCTAAATTCCCTATCAGTATGTGTTTGGATTGTGGGAGGAAACTGGAGAATCCGGAGGAAACCCACACAAACTCCTTGCAGATGTTGTTCTTGGTTGGATTTGAACCCAGGACCCCAGCACTGCAAAACAACAGTGCTAACCACTGAGCCACTGTGATGCCCAATTCCTTTCTATGGAGACATTCATAGTGTCATGATTTTTATTACAGCCGGGCAAACCAAAATCAGTCTCAAAACAGATTTACTGTTTAATTCATCACTACACTGAAAGTAGAGAAATCTACTGTGAAAATGCTTAAGGTCATGGCCCTACCATCAGTATTTGGTCAGTATTTTTTCTCAAGAGTGGGAGCCAAAACCAGGAGTGGGTGATAAATGTAGAATTTGTGACTTGTTTCTATTATACCTTTTCTCTGATTGTTCCTCATCTGGTTTTGGCTCCCACGCTTGAGAAAAAATACTGACCTAATACTGACCAGATACTGATAGTGGGGCTGTGGCCTATGGGGCGGGCTCAGGATCTGAGTCTGCGCTTTACAGTGGCATAACTTGAAGCTCATGGACCCCAATGCAGAATCTCCAATGGGGCCCCAAATTATTGCAAGTCCTTAATACTTAATAGAATTATTTTTTTTTATATAGGCCAAAGAAACTTTTGGGGCCCCTTAGGCTCCAGGGCCCGGGTGCGATTGCAACCCCTGCACCTATTGTAGTTACGCCCTTGGCTCTATACATGCTGGCTGCCGTGTTACACAGCCAGCACCTGCCTCTAACATCAGCGCTCTGGTCACTGAATAGCCACTAAGAACACAAATCTCTGACGGTGGCATGTGAGCAGTGCCATCCTAGCACCGGCTGCTTGCCTGGCAGCCAGGGACTTACTGAAGACCCCAGTAGCTTCCATCCATAAATCCGCCTCTGTTCATGCAAAATATAAAAGAATTTAACCACCGTAAATAAAAGCCATAAAGAGAAATCAATCCACCAGATTTGCTATTTTTTGGTTGCTGCACCTGCCCCTAAAACAAGCCCTGACCCGGCTCCACTGACAAGCCTGGTATCACCCTAATCGTCAGGTCATTCCTGCCACCAATGGAGAAATTGTGTTTTTTAAGCATTTTACCGCACTTTGAATTTCTGGCCCATTTTTCTTTTATTACATTGTATGGGCTTGGTCATGTGACCCCCTTACGTCACTATTTTGGACTTCGCTCCTATGACTGTGCAGCATTTCCGAGTTCCACTTCATGCCATTCCCTTCCCGTTCAGCAGGTGGCGCCCAGGAGCTTTCAGATAACGTTGCCGCTGTTCAACGAGACTCTATGGTCAGGGCAGGAAGTCCGCTCGTACGTAGCTGCGTCTGCGCCGCTTCCGCTCCTGAGTCACGGTGAGAAGGAGAATGGCTCCGCCGGGTGAATTCAAGATGGCGGTGGACGGAACCGAGCAGGTACCGGCTGTACGGGCGTGCGTATGTGTAATGCTAGACGCGTAATGGAGGCTGCGGATCCTGGCCCCAGATGTGTGCGGCATTTTTTATCGTAGTTGGAGCCTGTTTACACCGGATAGTAAGCAGCCTGCATGTCTTACAGCTCTGCTAGCACCACATATCAGAGGGGCTGTGCTGGGACTTGTAGTGCTACATAAAAAGGTGTCATGCAGATTTAAAAGGCATGTCCACCTGTAGACCTCAGTTTTATAGTGTGTGGGCCTTAAAGGGGCTGTCCAGTGAAAGCAATTTATTACCTATGCACAGGATAAGTGATATCTTGGAGATCCGTGGGTGACAGATCGCTGGGACCAGCACCGATCGGCCAAGCGGGAAACTCTTAACCCTGTTACAGAATGGATGCCCGTCTGTGGCTCCGCTCATTCACTGTCTGTAGTGGTGACCTCATAGAGATTGACCCATCATGGATCCCTCAGGCTGCGTGCCCACTATGTGTTTTTCAAGCGTTTTTGCCGCGCAGTTTACGCAGCGAAAATGCTTAAAAACGCTTGGTAATACGTGCCCCATGGTCTCCAATGATGATCCGCATGTGCTGTGCACATTCTGTGGATTATCATTGCGGAAAAATACGCAGCATGTCCATTAATTTTGTGGACACGCAGCGTCATTGCCGCCATTGGCTTGCATTGAATCGCTTAATATCCGCATGACTACATGTGCACATGAGGATATCACACAGTTCAATGTGCGGATGGTACCCGGGTTTGGAGAAGAGGAGACTCTCATAGAGACCCGGGTACCATAGTACCGGAAAAAAAAAAAAAAATTTAAATAAAAAATATACATCATACTTACCTTCCGATGTCCCCCCGGTCTCCTGTACGATGCGTCCTGACTCCCTGGCGTCTCGCGGTGGTGTAAAAGGACCTTCCATGACGTCGTTTAGTCATGTGACAGGTCATGCGACTGTTGACGTCGGCAGTCAGTGACCAGTCACATGACTAAATGACGTCATGGAAGGTCCTTTTACACCACCGCGCACTGTACAAGAGACCGGATGCACCAGAGAGAAGACCACGGGCCATCAGAAGGTGAGTATAATGTTTTTGTTTTTTTTTGGTTGCATGGATTTACATATTGTGACCAAGTTGTCAAGCACTTTCCAAGTGATGCTAAAATCGCTTGGAATGCGCTTGATAACCCGCATGCAGAAATGCAAGTGAAGAACACTTCACATCCGCTTCTACCTGGCGGGAAAAACGCATGTAAAATCCGCATGTACAATCCGCATGTACAATCCGCATGTACAACCCGCATGTACAATCCGCATGCGTTTTTCCTGCCAGGGAGAAGCGGAAAAAATCAGCAGCGTTTCTGCATCGTGGGCACATAGCCTGACAGTCCCTGTAAGTGGTTTCCATCTGGGACCCTCTAGTCTCATCCAATGAAGCCAGCCAGTTGTGGCCTCCATTGTGGTGATATGGCTTGTTATTGAGTAATTCCTCATGTTAGGTACGTAGGGGTGAACAATGGCTTCTGAGGAAAGGCAATTCCAGTATGTGAATGGAAAAGGGTTCTTTACAGTTAGAGCAGACAGACTGTGGAATGCCCGACCGTTAGAATGGGAAACTTTCGTTTTTAAATGTCAAAGTCGTCTTCCCCACACATAGAATCGGGGATGTCTGAGACTTGAAGCGATCCCAATAACAGGACTCGGGAACCGGAGAATTGCGGTCGACCTCCACTCCATTCATGGGACTGCCAGGGGAAGCAGAGCACAGCGCTTTGCTCCGTTCATTCTCTGTGGGACTGCCAGGGGAAGCAGAGCACAGCGCTTTGCTGCGTTCATTCTCTGTGGAACTGCCAGGGGAAGCAGAGCACAGCGCTTTGCTCCGTTCATTCTCTGTGGAACTGCCAGGGGAAGCAGAGCACAGCGCTTTGCTCCGTTCATTCTCTGTGGGACTGCCAGGGGAAAGCAGAGCACAGCGCTTTGCTCCGTTCATTCTCTGTGGGACTGCCAGGGGAAGCAGAGCACAGTGCTTTGCTCCGTTCATTCTCTGTGGGACTGCCAGGGGAAGCAGAGCACAGTGCTTTGCTCCGTTCATTCTCTGTGGGACTGCCAGGGGAAGCAGAGCACAGTGCTTTGCTCCGTTCATTCTCTGTGGGACTGCCAGGGGAAGCAGAGCACAGTGTTTTGCTCCGTTCATTCTCTGTGGGACTGCCAGGGGAAGCAGAGCACAGTGCTTTGCTCCGTTCATTCTCTGTGGGACTGCCAGGGGAAGCAGAGCACAGTGTTTTGCTCCGTTCATTCTCTGTGGGACTGCCAGGGGAAGCAGAGGTCGAGCATGCACACATCAGATCCATTCAAGACATAGCACTGCAGGTCCTTGTCCTTGGGGTCAGTAGGGGTCCCAGCGATCGGTAAGTTGTCCTTTTTTTTTTTATTTATTTATTTATTTTTTTTAAAGGATATAACCCTTTACAAGTCAGTAGCAGGCGTATGGCGTGAGTTTGACCCATATCAATCTATCAAAATAACTGACCCAATCAGTGAAAACTGTAAATAGAAAAAAAATTAACTACAACAAAATGGCGTTTCTCCCCCCCCCCCCAATATTGCAAGAAATACTGTAAGAAGTGATAAAAATGTCATATCTATCCAAAAATGTTATCAATAAAAACATTGTCTCGCCATGCTAAAAATAAGCCGTGACACACAGCTTCAGCCAACAAAAACGGAAACTGTTGCGGATCTTGGGAAATGGCGACAAAACCCAAAAACATATTTTTTTTTCAAATTTCTATTTTTTGTTTCCTCTACCACTAAAATAATATAAAAAAAAAAATTTGGACAAGTTTGGTATCGCCTGAATCATACTGCCAAGTCATTTTACCGCATAATGTATGTCGTAAAACAGTTCCCCAAAAAAAGTGTCAGAAATGAGTTTTGTATTTTTTTAATTTTTTTGCAGTTTCACCACAGTTGGAGTTTTTTGTCCATTTTCCAGTACTCTGTGGTAAAATGAGTGTTGGCATTCAAAATTACCACTCGTCCCGCAAAAAAAAAAAAAAAAAAAAAAAAGTGCCGGAAGTTATGGCTCTTGAAAGGGAAGGAAAAAATGAAAAAAACAAACAAACCGGAAATTGGCTGTGATGGGAAGGGATTAAAGGAAGGCTCACACGACTTCATTTTCATGTTTGGTCCGGAAACTTACACACACCTACATGTCTGATGGTTCAGGTCACAGGACAGGGATTGCAGCTGTAATACTGCGGATACAGCACGAGCTTGCCCCAAAAGCAGGACACCCAAGAAATCCTCTAAAACATACTCTCTTTAGTGTCGTCACTCACACGAGTCCATAGGAAGTTCACTTCCTCACAGTCTCACATGTTAGGAATTTTGGTACAAGCCCCTATGCACTGGTATTTGTGGGTGACTATATGATCACTTTATTCTGTTTTTATTGCCATTTTAGTAAATGTGTGATGTGGAAATGAAGTAAAATCATGTTTTGCACATTGTTACTGCATGGAGTGAATTTCCTGTGGACTGTGATATGTTACGAGGGATGAGAAGACCTGGGGCACTAGTAGCGGCACCACCGAGCCTCGAGAGGTTGGATTAAGTTGGGAAGGACGGCGCTCTCAGACCCCGATTCATCACGGCTTTTACTGCACAATTCTGATGTAAAAAGCTTTGAAAAGTCTCAAACATTTTAGTGAATCGGGGCCTTACTGTAGTTTCACAGTGCGTCATTCTCAGGACTTGGGGAGGCCATCTCTAAGGTATCGTGCGATCACTTATTGTGGTGATCTACCACTAACCTAGCTGAACCCAGTGTCTGATATTTATCTTTATCTGTACTCTTACATTATAATAGAAAAATAAAGAATATTAAAATGATTTCTCCTGTCATGCAGATGGAAATGGACGAGACTCGCGGTGGCACCGGCTTACGTCAGTATTACTTGTCAAAGATCGAGGATCTTCAGGTAAAAACATGAGATTCCCACTTCCTTGCAGCTTTAATGCATTCCAAAACCTGCTTCCTGTGTCGTGTGTTGCGGACGTCCTTTAATATCTGGAACAGATTTTTATTTTTTTTATTCTGCATGTGAATATACCCAAAGTCTAAACAACTTTTTCATTGTATTGTAAATGTACCGTACACGGCAGCTTGTTTCTTCAATCAGTTCTGCTGTCCCTGACTGTTGTTTCAATTAATTTGAAACAATCATAAATGTTTTCTCTCTAGTTGGTTGTCAATGAAAAAAGCCAAAATTTGAGACGTCTTCAAGCCCAGAGAAACGAGCTCAATGCAAAAGGTAAGCCGAAAAGTTGAAATGGGATTTTGTTCATACTGGTGTCGTGGCTCACTTTTTTACAGTATGATTGGTAGTTGGATTATAGTCCGTCATAAACTGCTTTTATAAGGGTTAGGCTTGTCTGCTTTCCTTTTATGCTTTTTTTTTGTTTTGTTTTTTTGTGGCGAAAACCTGATGTACATTTTCATCATTGTCAGTTCCTGCTACAATATGAAAGTGCCAACATTGTATCAGCTGATTGTGGGTCCATGAGTGACTTCTGGTTGATACTTAGGGGAACCTGTATACAACGTGACAACTGTTATCATAAAGGGATATCCAGTGCCACTTATGTCCACATCCAAGGTTGGAAGCCACTGCTGATGGGATGTCTGCCAGCCGCCTGGCAGGTATAAGTACACAGCATATTCTTTAAAGGGAACCTGACAGCAGCTGATACATGTTGCCAGGCTGTATGATCTCAGCCAGGTATGTGTGACTCTGCAACGCTCCGACGTTTCTGAGAAAAATCTATTTTAAAAGACTGGAGACTAGTCCCCGGCAGCTTCTCTCCTCCCGCTGCTCTGGATTGACAGGTCTCTGCCTACATACTTGTATGGGAATCCGTCTGTCCGACTAGTCTTCAGCATGTCTCTGTCCCTGGTGGCTTTTAAAGTGTTTTTTTTTCTGTGAAAATCCCCAGTATTTGAGTCAAACACACATGACTGAGATCATACAGCCAATGCCGGATGCATGCAGCCTGTGAATTGTGCAGCAGGTATTGGCTGTCGGGTTAACTTTGATGAATAGGATAGGTACAAAATGCCTGACTGTACTCAAGAACTGGATAGCAACCAATGGACGCATCTTAGTAGCATCTCTTACTACCTGATGTGGAACGGAGAAACCCTGGATAACCCCTTTAAATCTGAGGATTCCTGAAATTAAATAAGTTGGAGAATAAGTACATGTAGGAACCGGCACCAAAAAAATGCCTCAGAGGTTGGTACATAGAGCATACATTGTAGACTTGTGACTGTAAGAGCTCAACTCCAGCAAGCACCGATGCCATAGTCACTGATAACTTGAGCAGAATTGTAACATCATTACTTTATTTAAATCATGAGTTGTATAGTAGATATTTATCACATGTTGAATAAAAGCATTGGGACACACATCTTAATCATTGTATGTAGGTTTTTCATTCCGCTCCATTGTCAGACAGATGTATGACATCCAGCCCCTCGCCATGCAGTCTGCTCTTAATAACATTTATGAAAGCATAGGTTGTTCTAAAGAGCTCACAGATACCAGCACGATGCTGTAATCGGATGGTACCAGTGAAACGAGTCAGGTCATGGCATTTCTTCCCTCCTAAATTTTCCATAATCACCTGTGAGTGATATTATTGTGAAGTGGAAGTGTTTAAGAATCTCAGCCACTTATGTGCAGTCCACGTACAGTTACAGAGTGGGTTCACAGAGTGCTGAGGATCAGAGGGCAGAATAGTCATCAATGCTCTGCAGAGTCTAAACCCCCTCTAGTATTAACATCAGGACAAAAACTGTGCATCGAGAGCTTCACGGGATGTGTTCTATGGCTGATCAGCTGCATCCAGCCTTACATCACCAAGCACAAAGTGTCAGATGGAGTAGAGTAAATCCGCCACCACAGGACTCTGAAGCAGTGTAAACGTGTTCTGTAGAATGATGATTACACTTCTCTATCTGGCATGTGATGGGCGAGTCTGGGTTTGGTTAATGCAAGGAGAACGATACCTGCCTGATTGCATTGTGCCAATTGTAATATTTGGTGGAGTAGGGATAATGCTATGGGGCTGTCAGGTTTTGGCTCCTTAGTTTCAGTGAGGGAAAATCTTAATGCTTTAGTATACCAAGTCATTTTGGATGATTGTAGCTTCCAACTTTGTGGAAACAGTTTGGGGATGGCCCTCATCTGTTCCCATGATTGTGCACAAAGCAAGGCCCATAAAGGCATGGTTGGGGGAGTTTGGTGTGGAATAACATGACTGACTGTGCAGAGCCCTGACCTCAACCCCATCCTACACTTTTGGGATGTGCTAATACTGATATTGTGAGCCTGACCCTCTTGTGAATGAGGGGGCAAAAATTCTGACAGACCGACTCATACGTTGTAGAAACACTTCCCAAAAGAGTGGAAGTTGTTATAGCTGCAAAGAGGGGAACAACTCCATATTAATGTCTATAAATGTAGAATGGGAGCTTATAAAATAATGTCTAAATACTCTACAATATTATTTACCATTTGTGTATGTGTATATATATGCTCTGAATTTAAGTCCTGGTTTCTGCTTTCTCCAGTGCGTCTGCTGCGTGAGGAGCTGCAGTTACTTCAGGAGCAGGGATCCTACGTTGGAGAAGTGGTGCGAGCCATGGACAAGAAGAAGGTGTTGGTCAAGGTGAGGGTATACACCACACATTACTGATGACGTGTAAAAAGACCATGTAACTGACTGACTTGTCACATTACAGGTCCATCCCGAGGGGAAGTTTGTTGTAGACATAGACAAAAACATTGATATAAATGACGTGAGTATTTTCTCTGGAAAACTAGGTGTTGTGGTACTGTGACATATATGCTGTAAGATATTTATTACTGCAAACCTCCCCTCCCTCCAAACTTTTTTTTTAGGTGACCCCAAACTGCAGAGTGGCTTTAAGAAATGACAGTTACACCCTGCATAAAATCCTGCCCAATAAGGTGGACCCACTGGTGTCGCTGATGATGGTGGAGAAGGTTCCAGACTCCACATATGAGATGATTGGAGGTTTGGACAAGCAGATCAAGGAGATAAAGGAAGTCATCGAGCTGCCAGTGAAACACCCCGAGCTGTTTGAGGCACTTGGGATTGCACAACCTAAGGTTTGAGATTCAGCTGGTACTGTGTCCTTGTTTTATGATCTTGACACCAAAAGAGGTAGGGTAGGGATTTGACGCTTAGGATACTTGTCAGGGAACCAAAGTGGAGAGCTGCAACGATGCAGCATTTGCTCTCTGGAAAAATCACCTATTTTTCTTAGTTGCTCCTTCAGTAGATGTAACGGATCTATATTGTGATTTAGCCGTAAACAGAACACTGCAGAGACTTATTTTAAAGTGTTTATCTTAAGGGGTCTCATGGAGTTTGTGTGTGTCCATATAATATATTATAATGTACATATTATGCGCTCACGCATTATAGAGTTTCTGTAGCTCTCTAGGTTTTGGATTATTTTGTAAGAAGCAGTTGAGGTCCTGATTTTTTTTTTTTTTGCACTTTATTTACAAAGTGGCTGTCTTAATGATTTTTTTTCTCGCAGGGCGTGCTGCTTTATGGACCCCCAGGTACAGGGAAGACGCTACTGGCCCGTGCTGTTGCACATCATACAGACTGCACATTTATCCGTGTGTCTGGATCCGAACTTGTTCAGAAGTTTATTGGGGAGGGTGAGTATAACTGTTTTCTGCATGAGGCATGTTTTCCACTGAAATTACAAGAGATTATAGACTGTTCGTAAGGATGCAATCAGATAAAACTACAGGAGCTATACGTTTAGAACCCTGAACTGGATTGGATCTTATCGTTTTGGAGAAATCCATGTCTCATAACACCTTAAAGGGAACCTGTCATGTCCTTTTTAGCATGTAAACTATCTGCGATGTTAATAATTCAATGTGCATCACTAACATGTTTATTCATAGGGGTGTGCTTAATTTCATTCAGTCATGCTTGTTGCTGCCCACGCAATTTGATGTTCCTGTGGTTGCGCCTATGTCACTGAAATACACTTTGAAAAATCCTGTTATTGGCCAGTGTCGATCATGGAACCGTGCTATGACGAGTGGCTCCTACCGCATATTCAGTGAAGCTGGGTACTACATACAGCTTCAGTGCCCAAGCGCGGCCCCCCGATCGACTCTGCCCAAGCGCAGGATCTTTCAAAGCATATTTGATTGACGTAGGCGCAGCCTCGGGAACATCATTCAAATTGCGTGGTCGGCGACAAGAGTGACTGAATGAAATGAAACACCCCTATGACTAAACAAGCAGGTACGATATAATTCTATAAAGTGCTTTTTGCACATGATTAGACCGCCGTTTTTAATTAAAAATTTTTTAGTGATGCACATTGCATCACTAACGACACACTGGGGACAGTTTACGTGCTAAAAAAGACATGACGGGTTCCCTTTAAAGCGCACCTGTCAGCAGGATTGTGCTCAGTAAACCACATACACTGTCAGGTGGGTGACATTACACCGTTTAAAATGACCTGCCTCCTATTTTACCTAGCCCCGTACTACTAGATGCATTATGTAAAATAGGAGGCAGGTCAGTGAACGATCAGTGAGATGTCATAAGCGCATACAGATGACTATGTAAGCAGAGCACCAGATAGAACGCCCCCCACAGGCTGCCCCGGAGCACGGGCATATCATTATCTGCAAACTGAAAAGATTACACAAGAACCACTGGACAGATTTCATCAACCAAGGTATCATATTAATCAGTGTAATGTCGCCCACCTGACAGTGTATGTAGTTTCCTGAGCACAATCCTGCTGACAGGTGTGCTTTAAAGAAGCTAATTATGTCGTTGGCTATAAGTTTACAGCTCCTGCACCGAGCCATATTATGGCCTTCTGAATACAGATAGACAAGTCAGGTGTCAAATATGTTCCGACACTAACTAGAATGATTGTGTTACTAGAAAGTGCATTGCTACCGGCTAGATGTATTAATTCTTACCCTCTGGTACATTACTAGGGGCTCGTATGGTGCGAGAGCTCTTCGTCATGGCTCGAGAGCACGCTCCTTCCATTATTTTCATGGATGAGATTGATTCCATTGGATCATCACGGTTGGAAGGGGGTTCTGGTGGGGACAGTGAAGTGCAACGTACCATGCTCGAGCTGCTGAATCAGCTGGATGGCTTTGAGGCTACAAAGAATATTAAGGTAATGTTATACTTAATGCATTAATAAACATGGCTGACCTCTTAACTTTCATTTCTTTACATTTAGGATTTCCTTAAAGTATTCTTAGATTTCTTTGTATTACATGATTGGGATTTCAAGCATACTTGCCCTAAAAACATTATATCTATCTATCTAGTTGTTAGTTTAATTCAAAAGAATGGGAATTGCTTGATACAAAAAAATTGCAGCCACAATACGGTCATGTGACGTTTCCATCAAAATAAGAGTCACAAAACTCCAGAAGCAAAATAAAAAAACTAAAATACATCCACATCTTGTCATTAAAATGTTTTTCTTTATCGCTTCATTGGGGGACACAGGACCATGGGTGTATGCTGTTGTCACTAGGAGGTTGACACTAGGCAAAAAAAGAAAAAAGCTCCTCCTCCGCAGTATACACCTGCCTACAGGCACCAAGCTCACCAGTTTAAGCTTAGTGTCTGTAGGAGGTAGACCTGGATCCTACTGATCCAACCCTGTTGTGTTTTATTAATGTTTTCTTCTTTATTTTTCAGATACAGCTCTTCAGGGTTAACAGGGAACACTGCGTCCCCTGTTATCCCCATTCTCAAGCAACCGAGAGAGCAGTGTGGCATTTCCCACATCGCCCACTCTCGGACCCGCTGGGCAGGACCCTATCCCCTGTCACCTTCGGGTGTCTCGGGGTGATTCTCGGTGGCCAGTCCTTGCCCATTCCCCACCCCAGCCTCCTCCTCGGAGCGGCCTGGGAGGGAGACGGTGGTCACTACGGTCACCTTCCCCCAGATTTTGGGGTTGACACAGTCTCCTGCACTGTCCAGGACCGGTCAGTGCGGGAAGGAGGAAGAGCCAGGATCCCCCCTATCCACGGAGGACCTCCTGTGTACATCCTCAGAGGGAAAGAGGAAGAAGAGTCATCGGGAAAGGTACAATCCCTCCCTGCTGCCTCCTCAGCCCCGTAAACCCTGGGATAATAAGGGGGGCATCACATTTCCCCGCCGACGCTCACTTACAGCAGCGCTTGGCCACGCCCCCTCTCCTCACAGACATCGGGAAGCGAACCGGGGGCCTCGGACTCACAATAGCATGGCGTCCCCCCACAGTCCAAACCCCCCCCCCCCCCCCCGTTTCTCTGTCCTTTTTTGCGCGGCATTTTCTTTAGCTCCCCTAGCTTGCTCAGGGCAGCACGCTCCGCCCCTCTACCCTGCTCTCGGTCTGGCTTCGGCAGCATCATTCTGTGACTGCCTCATCATCGCAGCCCTGCTCCTGTCTCTGTGGCTCCGGACTTTCCGACGGGGGATAAGGGACCGTGCCCATTACAGACCGGGTAGGCCCTACTCTGCCACTTCCACACAACATAGGCTCCCTCCTCTGCAGTATTCCTGGTTAGGCACATATGCCCGATCCCAGGGAGCTTTCTGTCCGTCCCACTCACACAGTCACATATTAAGACTGTGCTCTTTGCAGTACTACGTGGCCCGCGGGTCTGACAACGGCTTTCTGCTCGACCTGCAAGCCTCCCACCATGCTGGCACCCCAAGACCCCCCCCCGCCGCCCAGGACGAGGTAACTCCTCCTCCTCCGGAGTGGGCTGTTGCTATGTCCCAGTCTCTCTGACCTCACCAAGGTATCTATATCTCTGGTGCAGGTCCTAGAACGTTTGCCCATGCTATCCACGGCCACCAGTGCTCCGAACGTTCCAACGGACGATTCGCAGGCACCCCTGCCCCCTCCTTCTAAGGGCAAATCGAGGGCACGTTCTCAGAAACGGACTGACACAAGCTCATCCTCCAGCTCTCTAGACTCCAAATTGCTCCCTGCATCTCACACCTCTTTCCCAGGGGTCGCTCCGGGATCAGACATGGAATCAGATTCTGACTCTGGATCCGACACGGACCAGTATTCTAGAGTCCAGGACATGGTTGACAGCCTTATATCGGCCGTCAGACTCTGCATGTTAAAGAGGACGAGAGCCCTTCTCAGGACTACTCCGTTTCCTTCAAGAGAATCAAGCGCCCGGCATGCACCTTTTCTAACCATTCAGAATTTGATGGTGTCTTTCAGAAACAATCGGAGCATCCTGAGAAGCGCTTCACTGGAAAGAAACTGTTAGACATACTATACCCCTTTAACCACGGCCTCGTCAGCAGATGGACGGAGTCCCCTTCTGTGGATCCTCCTGTCTCTCATCTCTCGGCTAAGACGGTACTGTCCCTTCCAGACGGTTCTTCCCTCAAGGACACTACGGGGAGACAGGTTGAGGCCTTGGCTAAGTCAGCCTTCGAGGCCGCTGGCACCTCCCTTTGTCCTTCCTTCGCCTCAACTTGGGTATCAAAAGCAGTCTCCTCATGGGCCAAACAGCTTAGGCAGGGCATCCTCACCGGGACTTCCCCAGACGATCTGGCTGACCTAGCGGATCAGATCGCCCACGCAGGGAACTATCTTCTCACGGCGTCCCTTGACGCTGCTACCTGTTCAGCCTGCGTCTCCAGCAATATCATCGCCATACGTTAGGATTCTTTGGCTGAAGGCTTGGAACACCGACCCGGCCTCCAAGAAATCACTAACAAATCTCTCTTTTCAGGGCTCCAGACTATTTGGGTTTAAATTAGACCAGATCATCTCCGATGCCACTGGGGGCAAGAGCACTTCCCTTCCTCAGCCGAGACCTAATCGCCCCTTTCCTAGGAAACGTTACCTTCAGTTTCGGTCCTTTCGTCAGTTCGCTCAACCAGGACCCTCCTCTCAACAGGACCGTACCCCAGCACAGCAGGACAAACGTAAGCCTACCTTTAGGCCCACTCCCAACTGGCGCGCAAAGGGTCGCTCTTCCAAGCCCTCTGGATCCCGATCACGATCCAACAGATTTTCCTCAGCATGACGGGTCACCCCCACCTGGGTTTTCTCCCAGGGTGGGCGGCCGTTTACTTCTGTTCCGAGACCCTTGGGTATCGGCAATAGAGGATGCCTGGGTCAAGGAGATGGTGACCTCAGGCTACAAGATCGAGTTTAACGCCATTCCAAGAACACGATTTCTCAGATCCCGTCACCCGCATCCATCTCTACTTCCCGGTTTCCTTCAGGCCATTGCCTCCCTTCTGCGCTCAGGAGTTATAGTTCCAGTCCCCCTTCAAGAAAAGTGTTCGGGTTTCTACTCAAATATTTTCGTCGTTCCAAAAAAGGACGGCTCACTACGGCCGATCTTAGACCTTAAACAACTAAACCGACAGATACGTGTACGGCACTTCAGAATGGAGTTTCTCAGGTCGGTAATCGCCTCGATGGATGCCGGGGAATACCTATGTTCAGTGGATATTCAGGATGCATATCTTCATTTCCCAGTCTGCGCACCACATCAGAAGTTCCTTCAATTTGCCTTCCAGAACGCACATTACCAGTTCACTTCTCTCCCCTTCGGGCTTGCCTCCGCCCCGAGGGTTTTCACAAAGGTAATGGCGACAGTCATGGCCTTTCTACGAGCCAGGGGGACTGTAATTATCCTCTACCTCGACGACCTAATGATCAAGGGTCCCACGTTCAGGGACTGCCTCCACAGTCTCAGGTGACTCTGAACACGCTTTCTCGGTTAGGCTGGCTGATCAACACAGACAAATCCTCCCTGGTCCCATCTCAGTGCTTAACCTTTCTAGGGATGCAGTTCGACACGACCCATGCCCAGGTCATTCTCCCGAGGGAGAAGATAAACTCTCTCCGTCGGAGGATTCACCTTCTCTCCGACCCAAATCCACGCCGTCTTCGCCTGTGCATGAGTGTCTTGGGAAAAATGGTGCCAGCTATGGAAGCTGTCCCGTTTGCCCAGTTCCATACCCGTCCTCTTCAACTGGCCCTTCTGTCGGCATGGGACAAGAACCCGTCGTCTCTAGATCGACGCATCAGGTTACCTCTTCATGTGAGAAGGTCATTAATGTGGTGGACTCGTCCTTCTTCCTTCAGACCCTGGAGATCATTCCTACCGCTTCGCTTGCAGGTGGTCACGACCGATGCCAGCCTCATCGGTTGGGGGGCAGTCTTCCTCCACCACACAGCGCAGGGCCGTTGGAGTCATCACGAAGCCTCCCTACCGATCAATATATTGGAGATAGGGGCAATTTCCCTGGGTTTGCGTCACTGGCAGGACATTCTTGCAGGGTTCCCAGTCCGCATACAATCGGACAATGCCACGGCGGTGGCGTACATAAACAGTTAGGGAGGAACGCGCAGCAAGTCCGTCTTAAGAGGTGACGAGTGTTAGTTTGGGCCGAGAACACTGTTCCGGCAATCTCAGCAGTACTCATCCCGGGGGTCGACAATTGGGCGGCCGACTTCCTCAGTCGGCAGGGCCTTGCCTCAGGAGAATGGTCTTTCCATCCCGAGGTGTTCCATCAGATATGCTTACGATGGGGCACGCCGGACGTCGACCTCATGGCGTCTTGGTTAAACCACAAGGTTCCATCCTTCGTAGCCCGATCCCGCGATCACTCAAGACGCGCTAGTCATCTCATGGTCTCAGTTCTAGATGCCCTATCTCTTTCCCCCTCTACCATTGATCCCTCGGGTCGTCAAAAAGATCAAGACAGAGGGAGTACCGGTAATTCTAATAGCCCCGGATTGGCCCAGACGCGTCTGGTACGCAGATCTAGTAAACCTGATCGTCGACTCCCCCTGGAGACTACCGGACTGTCCGGACCTCCACTCTCAGGGACCTATTCTTCATCAGAGTTCTCGTTCTCTGAATTTAATGGCATGGCTGTTGAGGCCGCAGTGTTGAGAAAGGCGGGTTTTGCGGACGTCATCCAGACCCTAATTAGTGCCAGGAAACCCGCAACCTCGCGCATATACCACAGATCCTGGAGAGCCTTTTTTCGTCACTGCGAGAAGGATCAGCTAGCTCCTATGTCCTTTTCGCTACCGGTCATCTTGGCTTTCCTTCAGTCTGGCCTGGAGGCGGGACTCTCTCTAAGCACTCTCAAAGGCCAAGTTTCTACCTTGTCCATTCTATTCCAGCGTAACTTGGCTTTCCGTCCTCAGGTCAAGACGTTTCTGCAAGGGGTAGCTCACCTGGCGCCGCCTTATCGTCCCCCGGTGGATCCATGGGACCTTAACATGGTCCTGAACGTCCTTCAACAGCCCCCATTTGAACCCATTCGGGACATCTCAGCCTCTCTTCTCTCCTGGAAGGTGGCTTTTCTGGTGGCTGTTACCTCTATTAGGAGGGTTGCAGAGCTCGCAGCCCTCTCTTGTCGGTCGCCTTTTCTGGTCTTCCATCAAGACAAGGTAGTGCTCAGGCCATTGCCTTCCTTTTTGCCAAAGGTAGTCTCCTCTTTCCACATCAATGAGGACATTGTTTTGCCTTCCTTCTGCCCGAGCCCAGTGCACCCTCGGGAGAAATCCCCGCACAAACTGGATCTGGTCAGAGCTCTACGTGTGTACCTTTCTAGAACGGCTTCCCTTCGGCGTTCGGACGCCCTGTTTGTCATTCCTGAGGGGCGTCGCAAGGGTCTCCCTGCTTCCAAGTCAACCATCGCCCGTTGGATACGTTCGACCACTTTGGAGGCATATCGCGTCTCTGACAAATCTCCCCCTCCGGGGGTAAGGGCTCACTCCACCCAGGCGGTGGGGGCCTCTTGGGCTGTTCGCCATCAGGCTTCAGCTTCTCAGATCTGTAAGGCTGCAACATGGTCTTCACTCCACACCTTTTCAAGGTTTTACAAAGTCCACACTTATTCATCGGCTGATGCCAGTCTTGGACGGAAGGTTCTGCAGGCAGCTTTTGCCTGCAGTCAGACCTAGTCTGTGGCTGCCTTTTTCTGTTCTCCCACCCTAGGGACTGCTTTTGGACATCCCATGGTCCTGTGTCCCCCATTGAAGCGATAAAGAAAGAGGGATTTTTGGTACTCACCGTAAAATCTTTCTTGGAGCCTTCATTGGGGGGGGACAGCACCCTCCCTGATTTTGGGCATAGGTACAGTAGGCCCTGTTGGGCATTGAATTTAGTTTCCACGGTTGTGCACCGTTGGGCATTGCATAGTTAATTGTTTTAAGTTCCTCCTACTGCTTTATCCACTAACTGGTGAGCTTGGTGCCTGTAGGCGGGTGTATACTGCGGAGGAGGAGCTTTTTTCTTTTTTTGCCTAGTGTCAACCTCCTAGTGACAACAGCATACTCCCATGGTCCTGTGTCCCCCAGTGAAGGCTCCAAGAAAGAGATTTTACGGTGAGTACCAAAAATCCCTCTTTCATCTCCGTCTTGCTCCAGGCCAAAGAGACTGCCAGCACAGTGAGGTGTCAGATTACTTTTACCTATTTTGCTCTATGGATAGGGGTGGAGTGGTGAGGAACAGAGTGAGAAAATGGGCAGAGGGAGACACAGAAAAATTATGCCGAGCTTCTTAACAAGTCTTCCCGCCCCTTCCCCCCCGAAATTGATTTACAGCTATATTGGTCTACAGTAATGTACAATTTCCTCCATGGTACATTAGTCTTTGGGTTAGCTAAGGAATGAAGAGCAGGTCTCCCTCTGTATTATGTTGTGTATAGGAGACCTCTTAGCTGCTAGTGTCCTCCTACCAGATCAGTCGTTTGCAAGAAGAGAGGGCACCTGCAGAGGGAAAAACTGATGAGAATTTAAGGATACAAGTCCTATAACAGCAAGACAGTGTTATTTCTCATGTACACACAGAACCTGAGAATGTTAGAGTTGGAAGGGACCTCCAGGGTCATCATGTCCAACCACCTGCTCAATGCAGGAGTCACTAAACCATCTCAGATAGATGTCTGTCCAGCCTCTGAAGACTTCCATTGAAGGGGAACTCGCCACCTCTCGTGGCAGCCTGTTCCACTCATTGGTCACTGTCACTGTTTTCTAATATCCAATCTGCATCTTCTCCCTTTCAGTTTCATCCCATTGTTTCTCGTATTTCCATGTGTAAATGAGAATACGGATGATCCCTCTACAGTGTGACATCCCTTCAGATATTTGTAGACCGCTATTAAGTCTCCTCTTAGCCCTCTTTTTTGCAAGCTAAACAGCTTATCCACATCCTTCTGAATCCTTTCTCAGTATTCTCTAGTGTCAGCTATCCTTCCTAGCTTTGCATCCTCTGTAAATTTGATTAGTTTATCTTCAGTTTCCTTATCTAGACCATTTATAAAAATGTTGAAAAACACTGGGGCCAGAGCAGAGCCTTGTACTACCCCACTTGAATCACTCTTCCAATTGGATGTGCAACCATTTATTACCACTCGGAGTATGATCACTGACCTAGTTATGAAACCACCTAGCTGTAGCCTTGTCAATCCCATACTTGGTCGCGCTTGTTTGAAAAATTTATTAAAAGTGCATTTACCGCTTATGAAGTGTCCCAATCATGGCATGTATACTGATATCTAGTGTTCATATAGCCTGGGATGGATGTCTGTCTGCACAGCGCTGTTCTTTTATCCACTAGTTCTTGGCATGGAGCATATGTTTTTTGTATTAGACTAATGGATCTTTCCACTCTGCTTTCTACCCAGGTCATTATGGCAACCAACAGAATTGATATATTGGATTCTGCTTTGCTGCGCCCAGGTCGCATTGACAGGAAGATTGAGTTCCCCCCTCCTAATGAAGAGGTAATTATCTGCACTGTTGGGTGTATGGATTCTTTTTCTTTTCGTTTGGTCTGTTTAGTACAGTTTTCTGTATCTTCACTAGGACATTTCTATGATTTCTCTCTGTATACATTAAGCATTGGTGCTACAAAGAGTGAACCTCTTTGCCTCATGCAGATTTGCCTGCTCATGTATATGTTTTGCACAGGTTCTACCAAAATGTGTAGACTCTGTACAGAAAGTGACTGTGTCCCCACAAGTTCCTGCAGACTTTACAGCCTGTCATGATGGTTCCTCTTACGTTCGGTTTGGGCCTGGTGTAGACTAAAATGTTTTTTCTTCTATGTAGGCTCGTTTGGACATTCTCAAGATCCATTCCCGAAAGATGAATCTGACACGTGGTATCAACCTGCGTAAAATTGCCGAGCTTATGCCGGGAGCGTCTGGAGCTGAGGTGAAGGTAGGAATTTAGGGACACTTTTGGAGAGTGACGGCTCAGTCACACAACTGAAGCAGAGGATCGTCTCTGCTATTGGCTCAGCACCCAGGTCCTCGCAGATGACAGATTAATAGGGAGCAGATGGATATTTGTGAGACTGCTCTATAGCGCTCATCACCGCCCGAGGACGCAGATCACTGGGAAACAGATGTGGAAAATATTGTGAAATCCCAGAATACCCCCTGGACATATCTATGTTTAACACCCATTCCTATATTGTTACACCATGACCATATTTTGAGTATTTCTAATGGGAATGGATGGCAGTAATTTTCAGAGCTGTTTTTTTTTTTCTTTTCATTTTGCTTCCAAACACATGTACGTAGGCGACTCTTCAGGAATCCATTGTGACCTGTCGTTGCCAGCAGAGCACAATTCTTAGTGACATTTTAGCTGCTTCCATCTGAAACCTTTGCCCATAACATAATACATTGTTGGTAATACTACCTCAAGTATCCTTCTCCCTACCCCTGCATGCATTGAGATGTCACAGCGGTGGCCTGTAGGTCACTGTATACTGTATATACGGTGACTGCAGGAAATATGTCGATGCCAGGTGGTGCTGCAAATCCTGTGATCACGGTACTAGATTACTGAGCCCGTAAGGGAAGGGAAGACACTAGAGGGCTTCTTTATCTGTTAACCTTCCAGATGCCGAGATCAATAGGTGATTAGACCGAAGCAAGGAGCTTCCTCTGTCACCCTAATGATTCCCCGCAGAGTGATCACAGGATGCCGATCAATTTGGGGCAGTTGAAGCATAAAAAGCTCACAACCTTGCCAAGCCCGTTTCCTGTTAGGATGTGCAAAAGGTACAACCTCATAGATTGCCTATCAGTTTAACACTGGCAGGCAATAATGCTTTGTAGAAGCAACCAAATGATCTCCGTGAGTAAATTAAAAAAAAATAGCCCAAAAAAACAATTTTGCCTTAAAAACTGGAAGATAATTAAACTTTGCAAAAGTGTTAAAAAAAAAAATAAATTAAATAAATAAACAAACCCATATGGCATTGCTGCAAATATAAGCACAAATAATGCATTTGCCACATTATTTAAAGTCAGTGAAGAAGCCATCTCTTCTGTCATTGCAGCAGAGGGACTAGTCACAACAAGGGTTTGGGAGACCCTCATTCTGGAGATGGGTGTTTGTCCTATACTCGCATCTATTATATATTTATAGCATATACCATTAATGTCAGTTATAGGACAACCCCTTTAAACTGTACTGTGGATGACTTGGGGGTCGTTGAACAGAAGATATCTAATATGTATGTTATATAGCTCTCTCCATAACCTTATTTGCCTGCATAACATGCTGCACAGTGAAGCTTGTAAATTTAAAACGCATCATACAGCTTTGTAAGCTAGAACTCTGTAAGGAGAATCTGTATCTTTGGCGAGGCCCCCAGTGTCAGACATTAAAGGGAACCTGTCAATCGCTATTGACCTGGGTAACTCTGCAGGTTAATAAATCTGTGCGGCCGCTGCACTGAATGCCCCAGCTACTGAGAGCAAATGTACTTTATTCGGCCTCCGGCTTTCAGTCATGAAGGTATGGCTGGGCGCGACTTCAGTCATCGCTCAGTACATGGTGAATGGTGGCCATAACCACGCCTGGGCACTGACTGACCTGGCTGTGAATCAGTGCCAGGGTGTGCACTGTGACTGACGTGCCTGAACGCGCCTCTATGACTGAAAGCCGGAGGCTGAATAAAGTTAAATTCCTCCCAGCACCCGGACATTCAGTGTGGCTGCCGCACAGCTTCAGAACCTATTGATCTGCTGATTAACAGCACATGACATGTTCAGACTATGCTGAAATATTGTATCAGCTTCACTGTTTTATATTCATTCTGTCCTTTTCAATAAATTATTAAAATATTAACCAGTTCAGGCCAGGCTATTTACCACCGTCACATTTTCAGGAAAAGGTGGGGTGGGGAGGTTGTACATGCTGTAAAAAAAATAAATAAAATACTCATTTGGAAATTCAAATCTTGCATTTTTTGCGTTACATGGGGCTTCAGTTTTTTTTTTTTTTTTTTTACCTGTATCAATATGCAAATTGCCTCTTCAGAGAAAAAGAGGACTTGTACTCTATAGCGCCACCTATTGGAAGCAGCAAACCTACAAGTCACAATCAACCCTTTAACGAGTCGTGCAATATGACTTAGGATAAAAGCCAAATCAGAATCTCAGTTTGCAGACACAGTGTTTCGGGCTATTGTCCCTAGTCAGTGCAAAGTATGAGAACTGATTTGGCTAGATGAGAGGCTCTGGACTGAGTTCTAAGGGTTAAGATTTCTCCTTATGGAGATTGACACACCAGCTCTGGCACGTTATTAAATTTCCCAGAGGAGCATTGCATGGTGAATAAGCCTCCTTACCTTGACGTGCCAGAGCTGGTGTGTCACTCTCCATAAGGAGAAATGTTACCTGTACCAAGCAATATCAGTGGGACAATAAAGGACATGTGTGTCTGTTTTTCACATTTTTAATGTATTTTTTCTTAATGACAACAAAGGATCACTAAGATACATTTTAAAGTTTGTTCCCCTTTCTGTAAAAAATATTCCTGCTCCTGCCACCTCACTAGTCCTAGACATCATTTGCCTGCTTGGTCAGAGGGAGTAATCACAGTTAGCACTTCCTGTTATTGTATACATAGCTCTTGTTCATGCTATGTATATAGTGATTGAGAAGGCAGAGACTGTTATAAACCATCTGTGCCTTATCTATGGGAAGCTCGGCTGTGTCTGACAGCTGGATCCCAGTTTCAGCAGCTGCTCTACTCTGCAGTGACGTTTTAGAACATCACTGCAGATTAGAACGTGGACTGTCTGGGTGTTCGAAGTCTGAGCACTGTTCCCTACGTACATGTAATATGCCTGTAAGAACACTATAATTACACGCTCGCTCCCCTGTTGTCAGAGTAATGTGTTTCTCGCTTGCTTTCTTCTGATCATAGGGCGTGTGTACAGAGGCAGGTATGTACGCTTTGCGTGAGAGAAGGGTACATGTCACACAAGAAGACTTTGAAATGGCCGTAGCAAAGGTAAGATGATGGCTTCGCCTGTCTCTGCTTAGACGAGATAATACAGTTGTAATAATGGCTTTCTCATGTAAAAACTCCTAATAAATATAGCTGCAATCACTGAGGAGTTTGTTATATCGGAGCTGCTCTATGAACATCTGACATGTATCTATATTTAAAGGGGTATTCCCATCTCCAAGATCCTATCCCAATACGTAGTAATATTATTACATAGTTATATTAGCAAATATCTCCAATTAAAAATGTAGTGTATTTTTCTGATTTACTATCTCTTTTCTCATGTGCAGGCATCACAGGACCTTAGGTATCCATGGTTACGTCCACTGATAGTCAGTTAGTTAGCTAGTTGCTAGTGGTCGTAACCATGGATACCTAAGGTCCTGCAAGGCCTGCACATGAGGACAGAGATAGTGAATCAAAAATACTATACTACATTTCTAATTGTAGGTATTTGCTAATATTATTATTATACCTACTACATATTGGGACAGGATCTTGGAGATGGGAATACCCCTTTTAAGTGCAAAAAATCATCATGAACTTCTGTGGTTGCTATAAAGCTTCAAGTTGACTTGGTTTGCTGGGACTTATAGCTCCATAATATTTTAAGAATGTTGCTGTATATTAATACTAGATAGGGCTGTCAGATGAAGTGCTGCCACTTTGCAATACACTATGTGAACACTGGCTCCTGAGTGGCTGATTAGGAGTGGGGAGAAAACGGAGCTGCATCCCTAAAGTCACCCAGGGTTGTTGCTGCATCAAGCTTGGAATCATTGGTCTCCATACTTTTATATAATTTATAGCAGGAGTCATAACATATTACTAATACTTGTCTGAGGAATGTTTTGCCACGCTGAATGCACTTGGGCACACAAATCCTCAAGATCGGCTGCGGTCAGCTCTCTTTGCAATTTCTTACCAATAATGTCCCAGATGTGTCCATAGGAGACAAGTCCAGAGACGCTGCAGGCCATGGTAGCATGTTTAGACCACGTAGGCTGCTCACAGTAACACCAGCATCATGCTACCTGGTGTGTTACAAAAAAGGCTCGACACTTTGGAGAAATGGCCGTACCTCTGGTTTCACGTCCAAAACATTGTAGTGCTGAGCAGTTAGTGCACTTGTAATGAGGACTAGAGCGGTAAAACTACCGTACATAATGCCATCCCACACCATAGTCTTGGTAGTAGGACCAGTGTGACGTTGCCCATGAAGGCCTCTTCATGGCATTGTTCATGTGGTGGTCTCCAGACCAATCTCTGGCAATCATTGCATACAAGACAAAAGCAAGAAGTGCAGAAAATACACCTTAATTGCCATCCCGCTCTGCACCATGATAACCTTTGAGAGCGGTGGCGTGAGGTCATGAAGAGGACTTTGAGGAAACGTCACAGTAGTCCTTACTCCTGAGATTATGGTGTGGGGTGGCATAATGTACAGTAGCCGGGCCCTTCTAATCTTCATTGCAGCTACACTAAAAGCTTGATGTTACATTGATATGGTTGTGGAACCAGCGGTACGGCCAAAGTGTTCCTTTTCATCACAACACCACCAGGCCACATGTTGCTCGTGCTACTGTGAGCAGCATGTGTGGCCTAAATATGCTACCATGGCCCACACTCCCTACCATTTCACTCCCTTACCCAACTACAGGATGGAGCTTCTATGGAGTCAAGGTCCGTGTGTGCACAGCAGACCCTCACATGGTTCTCTGTGTTAATGGATGGTGGGAGCTTCAGAAGCCAGAGCCTTTTATTGCGCACAGGATGGATTACAGGCCTCTTGGTCTTTGATGTCTGGAAATAGAAGAAATCTATGTCTCCCTTCTCCTGAGATATACTGCTACTGATTCAGAAGTGATCCCCTTTTTAAAGGGAACTTGACAGGAGATTCATGGTACCTGTGGCTCGGTCAGCTTGAGCCAGAAACCAGCTACATTATTACAACTGTGTCTGAAACTGCAGCATTTCTGAGGAAACATTTAAAATCTGGCCTGGGAGTGGACTCAAAGAAATCATCTAAGATGCATACGCCAAGGACAGCCTTTTACTGTTTTCCCTGTCATGCTGCAGTTTTTCAAAATTGCCCTTAGTTTGGTCCACATGAATCTCCCCTCCCTGATCTTTGTGTATGTATGTGTGTATAGGTAGAGACCTGTCAGTCAAAGAGATCAGGGAGGGGAGCTTCATTCTGACCTAACCATGGGCAGCGTGAATCGCAGTCTGGCTATTACAGCCGTGTATGTTTAGTGCAGGTGCAGACGGCTGTAGAGTCTTTCATCTGAAAGAATCTGGTAGATTTTGTCAATGACTCTCTGATCACAGTGCGATCCGATTCTCTCAGATGAGAAGATGGAGAAATACATTTCTCCATCTTCTCTACTGTGAGTGCGTGAAAATCGGACTGCACTCAGATGTCATCCGAGTGAAATCCGATGTTTCCCACGCACTCATTGACTTGCGTGGCCGAGTGCGATTGGAATATCTGATCAAACTCGAGTATATAGCAATTTTCTTCTCTCTGTCCGAGGGAAAAAAAAATGGGACGTGTACTGCCCCATAGACTAACATTAATCCAAGAGCGAGCTGATGTTTTGTCGGATCGCACTTAGACAGCAATACGCTCCTTTGCCCTTTTTAGTTCTGTGCGGAGTTTTCCAGACAGGCAATGCTTTGTGCAGCATCGATACAACTAATATAGGAACAATACAGACTCTACCCAAGTATTAATTCATGTACATAAACTGAAATGGCTATTAACATATTGCTGCTATTTTCAGGTGATGCAGAAAGACAGCGAGAAGAACATGTCTATAAAGAAATTATGGAAATGAACACGCCATACGAGCTATTGTCAGCCCCATTGTGTGCGATGTACAGCTGCTGCGCCTGTTTCCAGCCTCCCTTGTGTAGTCGGGGCACCCGAGGGCAAACACTTCTACTCCCAGAACTGAGCTGTTATTGTCTCCATCTTACTGTAACCTGCCAGGGGGCTGTATCCAAAGGGAAAAGCTCCTGTCACAGGACGCCATCAATTGCCGATCCCGTTACCCTGACATGCATGTAAAAGCCCTTATTCTGTATTTCGGGTGTGTAATTGATGATCACATAGCAGCAAGTTGGATTGTGAGATGTCTTTTCAATTACTAGCGATCTAGATCTGGATTTGTTTTTGTAATATTACTGGAACGGAATCTGTCATCTGTTTTTAATAAAGAACAGAACAAATTTAAAAAAAGAAAAGCTTTTTATTGTTATTTCTGAACCATTCAACAACAACAAAGAAATATTTAGCAAAAAAAAAAAAAACATTCAGACCCCGCTCCCGCAGCGCTGTAAGCTGCTCATCACTAACAGATGAGAAACGACTGCAGCCATTTTACCGCATGCCTATCTGCCACAGACGGGAACGGCCATACAGGGGGGTCAGACTTTGCAGTTAGTAATAAAGGGTTGGCCAATACACTTTTTTTTTCTTTTCTTTTTTTTTTAAATTGACAGATAGTCCATCAATATCTGATCGGTGAGGATGTGGCACCCATCACCCCGCCGATCAGCCGTTACCGGCGCGGTCAGGAAGTTCTCTGATGCAGCCGGAACACATTGGTTCTGTCGTTTCTATAGTGGCATCTGTTGAGTACTGCAGATCCACCCATATTCCCATAACAGCTGATTGACGTGGGTGCCGGGTATTGAACCCCCACCAATTTTTAGATACTGATGACCTATCCTCAGGATAGGCCATCAATAAAAAAAAAAGTGGCCAACCTCTTTTAAGCATGTGTAGCATCTATCACTACCGGAGTAATAACCTGTATTGTTCTGAGCACAGAATAACTCGCGTGTTTGTTTATAGGGAAACTGTCAGGATGGATAGGAGACCTGTCTAAAGCAGAAGTTTCATTTCCGCTCTGAAGTTCTCTTCATCCTCTCTAGTGAACGCTTAACGTCCCTTCCCCTCTTGATTAATGCTTGTGGTGGGCTACAGATTGGACGCTACAGCCATCAATAAAGAGTGCAGGAGTTGTACAGTGCTCATTACAGAGACGGGAGAGAACAATAGAGTTAGTGACTGCCTCCAGTGCCAGAATGACACTTTATTGCAAGAGTCATGCTGCAAACAAGGCCAGTTCACACATCCCTGTATCACGGTCCTTCTACAGACCGGTCGCAGGTTGCCTGACCCGAAATCAACAGATTTGTATGTGTCCACAGGGCTTTTCAGTTCTGGTCAGAAGACCCACGGCCGGTCTGTACTCTAAACAGATCAATCCATTCCTGCCAGTAGTTTTGCATGGTGTAAACTGCTGACAGATATGGAGGAAACTCAGCAGCCTTCTACTTTAGTGGCCACTACCGAGTACTGTAAATTATCTCGTATTCACATGAATACATCGCAGTCATCTACTGATCGGTGTGGGTGTCTGTCCCCCACTCATCTCATATTCATTACCTATCCTTTTGGATAGGTCATCAATATTAGTCCTAGACAGCCCCTTTAAGTATTAATGCAAAACAAATGCTACATTACTAACTGGTAAGTTCAGACTGGATGGATTTTTGTTTTTCCCCGCTCGCCCTCTGAGGGGAACAAAAATGTGCAATTGTCTATACAGTGCAGTTTGCAAGGTATGTTCACATGCTGCAGAAATCTCTGCGGCTACAAATCTGAGCCATACCGGTGAGCGGATTTTTTTTTTTTTTTACACACTCCATTCATATGTAGTATTTTTTACAATAAATCAGCCAAGTGTGAACATAGTATTAAAAGCCAGAGACAGGGGCTAGATTATTGTGAAAGAATAATGGGGGAATATTCTACGTGGTTTATATAAAACTGCAGTAAAAGCTGTGTCACAACTATGGCCTTGATTATCAAGACTGGTGATTTTTCTTGGCCTTCTTGATGAGTGGGAATTTGGAGTCCTACGCTCCTGATTGATTCACGCCTCTAAGGTTTCTGGTGTAAGGAACGCCGCAGCTTGTCATGAATTAGATGAACTGTGGTGTTGCGCCCCAGCTCTGTCCATTTTGCTGGAGCTGGTGGGGACTCCAAATCATCAAATTTTTGCACATCTTCGAGTTGCGCAAAAATGTTGACTTTCAAAGCGATTTATGCTAGAATTCTGGCTAAATTGCTTTGATAACTTAGGTCTAAAATATTTACCCCTGCAATGTCGCACCTTTATTTGATGGCTACAGCTTGCGCCCGTGTGGCTTTCACCATAGCACTCATCCAATAATAACCCAGCTAATGAGTAGGTGGGTGAGTGATGGCTGCTGCCTGAGCAGACCCTGGATAGTGTGGCCTATCCTAACATACATTCAAGCAATTACAGATAACTTGTTCCTATATCACAACTTTTCCTGAATAAACTTTCACAAAATTTGTAAGAGTTCCTATTAGAACTGGAAGAACAACCCACATCTGCAGTCATCCATAGGACATGCCCTGAGAAAATAACAATATGGCTCCAAGTTGCACGATTGATTACATTTTGCAAGGCAAATTCACAGCATCGATCCCATGCATCCTCCGTTAAGCTGGCTGTGAGATGTCATGTTTTATACACAGGAAATGATGCAACGCACCAGCAGAAAAGGGAAAAAAATATTCTTGCAAACATGGCTGCTGGTGGTTACCTTAGACTTAGTAGTGCAAAGATCTCATATATTAGCAATTTGCATATTAAGGCCCCTAGAAAGAGGAAAACATAATATTCACAATATCCTCAAAAACTACTAAAACAAATTAAACCCAAAACCCTTGTACCCAGCATCCTCCACCAGAATATAGTGCAAATGGTTCTTATGCTTGATCTAATGAATATACATGCAAAATGGCTACTAAGAAACTGACTTGGATGTTGCTTTATATCTACAAGCAGAAAGAAAGAAACTCCAACCTTACTTTGACGTTTTGCGAATCTCCACAGGGTTCCTATTCCTGAGCTTTGGTAATGTGAAGATATTAAATGTCACTTGTTTTTGGCACTTCAGTCCAAGTATACAGACTATTGCATGAGCACTACTACTCTCAACACGATGTCCCTTCAAAAACTCAAAGTGTGCATGCAACGTCTTTCAGATGCTGCCGAGTTTTCCCATGACAAAGCCTCTTCAGAAAAAAGCTGGCGGTTTCGCCGTTGCTCTTGCGGCCGCTCTCCCAATGGAAGGGAAGAATAAGCACGTCTCTTCCCTTAACCACTACAGTGTTTCTGAGCTCTGAAGTAGTTAAAAGAAGTGACATAAGATGCGACATGTGCGCAGCAATGTCGCTTTGACCTTGCTGTGCATTACGTTTATTTTATAGAGCGTTTTTTTAGGTGGATTAGGGACACAATCCACCTGAAAAAGATGTTGTATGCACATAACCAAAAGCCAAATTTAGAGGTCTGTGCATCACGGTTTGTACTCGGACCGTGATGTACACCTGAACTTACACACCTACCTATGAGGCTGTAAAGTTTGGGTCAGGAGGCGAGTGGACAGTCTGTGCATCATGAACCGTGATACACGGATGTCTTAGTTCAGCTTAATGTTTTGATTCCTTATTTTGGCATAAACAGATGGTGCAGATAATATTTTAACTATTTGGATCACCTGCTAAGTGCATTATATGTCTCTGTGTTGGGTTTTATTCCAAGTGGATCTCCCATGGTCCCACTGTTCTAAACTTGGATCACTAGTGGGACCTTCAGTGATCCAAGTTGGTTTGAGTCGAACCACGTACTGCTTTCAGATGGTCGCAGAATTTCTTTAGCTCTTCTGAAGGAACCTTAGGTCACCATAGTGTTCTGCAGTGATCCATACTTGGAGCAACACAGCCCGTTGGCGGTCCAGAGGTGACATCTGCAATAGAACCAATTGATGCAGCCCTTCTATGAACCTACTAATGATAAATTCAGCTTTTCACCATCTGTACATGGCAGTTTTAGGAGCTTTTCTTACAGCACTGGGATGACAACACAATTATGGCGATGCAGTCCTGCATCACTGAAGCTATGGTAATAATTTTATTTCTTTCCTTCCTGATGTGTTTTTTTTTTTAATAATTAAAGCTGCATGTAATGCCATATATTTCTGCTCTATCGCTTTAAACTATATATATATTACATTTAGAAAAACTGAATCCTCATTTCATGTATTGTTCTAGTGAGCTACGACTATATTATGTGTCTTTGTAGCCCTGAAAGCAGTGCCAGCCTAACCTTCTAGTAGTAAATCTGTGCAGTGTGTATGCAGACGTTACCCACCCGATGATTATTGCTCTATGTGGAAGCACAGGAAGGACAAAACTAATGTAGGACTTTGATTTAAGCTTTGGCATTGCTGATTGTCTAAGGCAAAGAGTTAATAAAATGAAGGCAGCACATCCCTATCGTACCTGAGAGCTTACACACAGTCATTATGACTGGGTACATAACATAAAAATTTACATTTACAGATAAAGGACATTAAAAACAAGGCACATGGAATGTATAGAAAGCCAGTTCTGGAGAGGGTTTAGGTGAGACGAATCCCCAGAACCTGCTCAAGTTCCTGTCTCTTTTGCTGGACCTAAAACGAAAAAAAACAGTGAAATGAATTTCTGCAGGAGATGAGTGAAATACTTAGAAAATAATATGCAAACTCAGAAAGGCCTGCCCGGATTTCTACATGCTGATCCTCTGTGTTTTGCCATTGAAATAAACATTCACTTTTGGCCAGATTTATGGTGTAATGGTGGGCAGATAGCTATCAAACAAGGACTGCACCTGACAACTATCTAAAGGGTATGACATTCTTAACCAGTTTATGACTAGCCCTAAAAGGGCCTTAAGGAAAACCTGTCAAAAGTGGAATTTTTTTTTACTCCTATTTTATTCCTACTGTTCGCCTGAGTATTTTTTTTTTCAATACACCCTTTGGATTCAGACATGTGTATCTTTTTAAGTAGTATCCCCAATATGCAAACTTGTATGGTCTTTCCTAGGGGGAATTGCTCACAGGGTAATTATGCTGAGATGCCCCCAGAGAATCCTGTGAGCATCGCCCCCCTGGTAAAGACCATAAAAATTAATTTTAAATACCATACCGCCATATGGTAGATTAAAAAAACAAAGAGTACTCAAGGGAGCACTGGGAATAAAATCTAAGTTAAAATTGGTCACTTCTGACCTTGTGACAGGTCTTCCTTAATGATCTGCCATTTTTTTTGCCTTGACACATTTTAGCAGCTATAAGATTAATTTGAAACATCATTTTTGAAAGATGCACTATATGCTTATGAGCTACAGCCCAGATGGATGCTGCACCATCTCTTTACCATAGTGAATCATTGCAAAAGACATGCACCACACTGTATTGCACATCAATACCGCAAGTCCTTCCCTACACAACTCTTATTAATGCTTCTATACACTACACAGCCTTAATTGATGTGTTTAATCACTACTATAAAACCGTCATTAACGCTTCTATACACTACAAAGCTCTCACTGCGATAAGTAGCCTGAACAAGAGAAGACAGAATCCGTAATAAACCGCTTTTGTCTTCTCTTCTTGGTCCCTAGCTGGCTCTGACTAACGGAGACCTGATCTGCTCTAGCTAGATTGCTAGTAATTGGGGTGGTATGTAATTTACCATGTATAAGTAAACTCAGGGTACAACAGAGTCTGCTTTCTGAATGTGCACCATTGCAGAGGCAATCAAACCCTTAGGTTAAGTGCCCAAGTAGCGTTTTTGCGGCATTTTTACGGCTGCGAAAACGCTTGGAAAACCGTCTGCCATGCAAAGCAATGTGAATTCGGATGTGCTGTGCACATGATGCGCTAATTAGCGCGGGGAATTCGCATTGCGTTGCAAAACGCAGCATGACCATTTCTACCGCGATTACGCCGCAAATTCGCGGCCATTGAGGAACATTGAAACGCAGAAAACCCGCAGGTATATGTGGATTTGCTGCGTTTCAATTAAATTCAATGGCCGCGAATTTGCAGCATATGGTACCCGGGATGAAGGAGACTACAACTCCTCTTCATCCCGGCTACCACGCGGTGAAAAAAAATAAATAAAAAAGTTAAAAATAAACAAAACCTGTATATTCACCTCTCCGGCGGCCCCCGGTCTGCTCCCGGCCACGTCCTCTCTCCTTGGCATCCCGCAGTGTACTGTCAGGATCTGCGGTGACGTCATTTAGTCACCTGATGGTCACGCGACCGCTGACGTCGGCGGTCAGGTGATGGTCGCGTGACCATCAGCTGACTAAATGAAGTCATCGCAGGTCCTGACAGTACACTGCGGACGCGGCAGGGAGCAGACAGGACGCGGCCAGGAGCAGACTGGGGGCCGGCGGAGAGGTGAGTATACAGGTTTTTTTTATTTTTAACGTTTTAATTCTCTTTTTTTTTTTTTTACTATAGATGCTGCATTTAAAGCATCAGTTGTTCACACATTATAAATCCATGCCGGTTGCATGGATTTATAGTGTGTGATCAACTTGTCAAGCACTTTCCAAGAGATGCTGAAAATTGCTTGGAAAACTGCTTGAAAAAACGCATGCGAAAAGGCTGAAAAAACGCTTCTCTCTGGCAGAAAAAACGCATGTAAATCTGAATGCGTTTTTTTCTGCCAGAGAAATGCAAAAACGCTCTGCATCAAACCTGCTACGTGGGCACATAGCCTTAATGCCCCCATACACATTAGATAAAATTGTGATTACGACAGGATCGGCCAACCGCTAAATTAGATGTGAATAGATGATGATGTCGAGGTAGAGAATAATCCGGCCTGTTGAATTTCAACACAAAATCCTTTTGTTATCCCTAGAGATAAGAGGCTGCCATACGACTCTCACTGAAAACAAAGGAGCACTCAGTGTTGCCGAGAGTTCATGTGTGTGTGAAATTTGGGTGAGATAGTTGCTAGCCAAGCAATCGTCTGGCCACCTGCTGTCTAATATCTAAGGACAGCTTAAGTCTTCTTCATTATTCCATAACTGCATTTGTTAATGGGGATGTCATGAATGGGATAGAAGGAGTTAACAACTTTTAATTGTAGAAACTGACCTTAAAGTAGATGTGTCTTCCCACAGCTTCTTGAGCCCACGGTTGCTGGTAAAACTCTGAATGTCTTTCCTCATCTGGGTTTCCCATCATATCTGTCATGATCTAAAATAAGCAATAAAACAACAATGTAATAAATCACCTGTATCAGTTTTTTCCTTAAAGTGTTTTCCAGAGTAATGATGTTGATTGATAGGAGTTTAATATCAGATCAGTCGGTGTGACACCCTCACCCATCAGCTGCTGTTGGTTACAGCAGGATGGAAATGTGATCAGCGCTGAATAGCGCAGCTTTATTACATCCAGCTGCCACCAGATCTGATAGGTGGGGATACCTGGTGTCAGACCCCCCACGGATCTGATACTGATGACCTATTTTGGACGACCTCTTTAATGTATAAAAATTCCCATATAATTGAAACCTTAAAGGGGTTGTCCGGTACTTTTTTTAAGTTGCCCAATGTATTCAGCATGTGGCCATAAGTATCTCTGTAAATACCTTGTGTTGCAGACAATGCCTGTGAGCGGCGCTATCACTGGGCGCTCACAGGCATCATGTGACCCCCCGGCTGCAGCCGGCGGTGACATCCGCTGATGTCACGACAAGTCCAGGCGGCAGCCAGGGTTCTCTCTTCCGCGTTCCACCGGTGGCTCCTGGGTTGTGGGCGGGGTTATTCCCCTGCGTCACAGCCCAGCATCCACCGCACGCTCTCCCTCTCCCCATTCATTGTCGTGACGTCAGCCCGATAGCGCCGCTCACAGGCAGTATCAGCAACACAAGGTATTTACAAATATACTTATGCCCACATGCTGAATACATAAGCATAGTTCGGCTGATTGTTTGTCCGGCAGCTATTTCGGCCATCTCCCCCATATACAGGAGCACTCAATTGGCTGAGCGCTCCTGTGATATATGAGAGAGCCACTGCCAGACATGTCTGGTGGCAGCCTATCTCAGGGAGAACAAAAGGATCGGACATGTCAGGTCCTTAACTCCCCAGATAATCATCTGTCAAGAGTCCCCAAACACATTTGACTGTTGGTCAAATCCTTGGCAGATTTGGCTGACGTTAGCCTACTGTATATGAGGAGCTTTCATCATACCGAAAACCAATGTAAGTGAATAGATTTTAGCATTACCTTGAGGTCTCTGCTTTGGGATTTCAGCCAGTCTTGGATAAATTCCTGTGGATCATTGCTGAAGCTTAGCATGAAGTCTCTCTGTGTCTTCAGCTGGTTGATGGATTCGATTGTCTCGTGAATCTGAAAGGGGTAAAAGTCAGAAAATACATTTAAAAGTCAAACATCAACGTGCGTAATTAATAGAAGGAAGAGAACAGGTTGGTTTATGGATCTTGGCAAAGATTGAGGAGTCTAACCTTGGTATCCAGGCTGGCGATCTCCTGCTGGTTTGTAGTAGATGCAAGAAAGTTGCTCATTTGGGACTTTAGAGGGTCATCCACTTCAACCTCAATGTCATAACAGGCCGTCTTCTTCTGATCATTTGGGTCCACACTAGGCAAAACGGTGAATAGAATATAAAGTAAGCTTGTGTATTAGGTTATTTTTTTTTTATTAGAAAAAATGATCCCATTTACCTTAGGTGCACCTACCTAATGCTGTGATTAATTATTATAGGGTCTGGGTGCTGCAAGAGACTGGCTAACTTCATGGGAATGTCTGAGAATCTCATTCGGATACAGTTAAATATCTGTGGGAATAAGTGGAAGAAGATTAGACGAGGAAGCAGCAGAAGTGACATAAGCAGGAGAGATAGCGGAGAAACAATCCTACAATGGCCATACACATGCAATAGCTGTCAGCTCTATGCTTGTTTGGCTGATGGCAATCTCTTCCAGTCACCAATACACATAAATGTTCATATTGGCTGAGTGTTCATGTGTTTTCAATAAGAACAGAGTAAGCAGCTGCCAGACAGCTCTGGCGGCAGCTTATTTCCTGGAGAACAGATGGGTCATGTGTTTGGTCCCTGTTTTCCCTGACAGATGATGAATGCTCATATACACATTACTTCTACCCATAATGGTGTATTAGGCTGATTAATAACTTGAAAATACCCCTTTAAGGTTATCCTGTAAATAGGGGATAACTTTTGATCGCTGGGGGCCACACAGCTGTGACCCCGAATGATCCCAAGAATTGGGGCTCTTTAGAGCCCCGTGTGAATGGAGCAGTGGTTGATAATCCGCATCATTCATTCTTAATTGGACAAGAATGAATGGAGCAGATGTGCACATTATTGACCGCTGTTCCATTCACACGGGGATCTGAAGAGCCCCAGTTCTTGGATCGGTCGGGGTCTCAGCGGCTGGACCCCCAACGTTTGGGAAGCTAACTTCCAAACTTGAGACCACCCCTTTAAGGATGTTGGTCCTTTAGCAGAATACATGCACATTATCTTGTGAATGATAAGTAGCTCTAGACGTACGCTTCTGTAGTAGTATTAAAAGATATGAGGACTTGGCTTTGGCTTCTCAGTGATCAGCATCTGATGACTCTCCTACCTGTCTGAAGTAGCGATTGCAGTTGATGTATTCCTTCTCATGACTGTCTTGCAGCTTGTTAGTCTTAATATATAGCCACAGAGCCTGCATGATGTTGGCACGGGTCTGAGTGTGAACACCCAGCAAGCGCGCCAAGCGAGTGTCCAACTTATACTGAGGAGGCTGCCAAAGTAATATGGAGGAAAAGAGAAAGAAAACGATTGCATTAAATGTATACATCCCACTCATATCAATATCTCGACCACGTGTCGCACTTTTGAGCATGGACTACTACTGATGAGGTCCACAGGAGCCGCACAACACATGCAGTCTATTTCAGGAGAAAGTCTTACTACTTCTAACCACACCACATTTTGCCCTCTGTCTGTTACTTGTTTTAACCAGCAAGAACCAGACTCTGACACCAGCCATTATAAGCAACCGAAAATCCATAGCGAAATTCACGGCAAAAATGTGTGTCCTCACACTATACCCTGTGCATGATAAAGTGAAATGTGCTGTGGATTTTATTTTCAGTGTCTGGGAAATCTCACACATTATGCTGCTGCTGTAATACGCAATGGATTTTAATCACGTAATTCCTGGTCAGAAAACTTGCTGCGTGTATAACATCCCCTTATTCTATACAGAGCTGTTTCTTCCTTTTCTCAGTTCTTACCTGATGATCCAGCATAAGGAGCAGGGTACACTTCACATTCACATCTCCGGGACGCTTCACCTGGAAGCCATCCGTCTCCTGTGTGGTGGCCATCCTGTGCCACTGTAAGAAGCAGATAATAATAATAATGCATCCGGCACCTGAATGCTATAAATCATAATATCACTACATCTGACCAGCAGGTTATTAGTAGGGGGCAGTCATCTGTGTCACACTCTGTATCAAAGGGGTATTAGACCCCAAACCAGTTAAAGAGGTTGTCCAGTACTTTAACATTGATGATCTATCCTTAGGATAGGTCATCAATGTCTGATCGGTGGGGGTGCGACACCCATCGCCACCATTCAGCAGTTTCCGGTGGTGGCGGCCGGAACTGCTGAATTACAGAGCTGTATAGTACAACACTGTCGACGGAATAGTGGCCGCAGCTGGATACTGCACATCCGCCCCCTACTGATTTGAATAGGGGGCGGATGTGCAGTACCCAGCTGCAGCCACCATTCTGTCAATGGAGCTGTGCTGTGCAGCTCCATAATGGAGCAGTTCAGGTTACCGCCGACACCTGGCACAACTGATCGGGTGTCACACCCCCACCGATCAGACACTCCCTCATTCACCAATTTATTATTAAAAAAATACCTGCAGCTCTGACGTAATCCATCGCGATCCCACAATGTCCAGCTATTCTGTACAGCAGCCTATGGAGCATCGTTATCAGAACGACGCTTCATAGATCACTCCCGGTCATGTCTCATGAGCGATGAGATCAGTAACTCAGGAGCGTCATCGCTCGTGAGACATGACCGGTAGTGACCTATGGTTACAGTACAGAATCAGAGCTGCCAGCGACTCTGATGAGCGGTGTAGTTACTGAAGTCACCGCTGCTCAGAGCCGCCGGGTCTGAAGGGAGCCAGCAACTTTGAATCTTTACTACAACCTATCAAGCGTTTTCTGAGAATGATGCCTCATAGGTTACTCCCGGTCATGTCTCACGCATGATGACGCTACTGAATTACTAATGTCATCTAGCGTGAGACATGACCAGTAGTGACACTCCATAGGTTGCTGTACAGAGTCGCTGGACGTCGTAGGAACGCCATGGATTTCGTCGGAGCTGCAGGGATTTTTTTTTATTAATAAATTGGTGAATGAGGGAGTGTTACCTATTTTTATTTCTTTACATCTCTCTTTTTGTCTTTCAGGTTCCCATTTTGGACTACTTTAGATTCGGGGGGCTATGTTGGATCTTCATGTTTTTTTTTTTTTTTTTTAATAAATTGGTGAATGATGTGTGGGGGACTGTTTTTTAAAATAACATTTTTGTGTGTGTCATCTTTATCTTGGCTGGGTATCAAAATAGGGGACATCATTTTTTTTTAATTATTTAATAGGTTTAGCTTTAGTGCCACATGAAAGTCACTAAAGGGTGAACGTTTATTATATGTAGGGGGCTTGTAAAATTATATGTCTATGGGATATCTATATATTCTGTCTATCTATTTATTCTATCTATCTATAGACTCCAACCTAAAGGTAATGTTGGAGCTGTTAGGCTTAGTAACTGGCATACTGCCTGCCATAATTGTATGATACCTCCATTGTTTGAGTGCTTACAATATACCAGTTACAAGCGCACATGGATGGGTCACACTGTTATATGTTCTTACTATTTTTAATATTTTTTTCAGTATATATTTTATTAATGTATGAGCTTGATCTAAATATATGAACTGTAAATGCTGTACCCTAGAGAGACACCCAGAAATGTGTAGAAATCATGCCCAAACGATACCTATAAGTGTACATTGAACACTGCCATCTTAACCAAGGCCCTTTATTTCGCTTACCTCCACCAAGTGATTATCCGGTCCGTAAAGGTCCTTGTCCAGCTCGATGACAAGACTTTTAAAGAATGAAGAGAACTTCCTTTTCTGCTTGCTGGGCTGCAAATGTAGGAATACTGTATAAGAAGGGGACGAACTCTGATCAGGGCTATCAATACTTGTTAAATATCCCATGATATTACTATTCTGTAGAGGTACCCGGCATCAGCTATCTGTGTTACCAGATGCCAGATAAAAGTTTAATTACCTGTCACTACAGTCAAGTCACAGTCACTATTTGCCCACACTACAGTCACTATTTGCCCATGATGCTTCAAAGTTTTACTGTGCTTCAAAACCTTTCCTTTGCTTCACACCACCATTAAGTTCAAGTTTTTATTTGGGTTATTATTCGCCACCACTAAGGGGGAGCACATGGAAAACAGACTTCTAAGGGGTTGTCCACCTGTCCACCACTGCTTATTAACTGCTAAAATTCCAATTATAGAATAAAAAAACCCATATACTTACCTCCAGGACTGAAGCTGCTCCTCAGATTTTGGCTCAGTGGTCATGTCATTGTTATGTTATTGTTGGATTTGTTTGTACTCAGATCTGCTTAAAGGAGTTGTCCGGTCCAAATCGATAAGTCTGCAGTCACTCTGTGGGGATTCGCCGGTTTCTGAGCTGGGATCAGAGGGTATGTATGAGTTATAAATACTCCCTACCAATGGGCGCGGGTATTGTATCGAGCTTGGCCGCACCCCGTTTAGTGACGCGGCCTTCCAGTGGGTGCGGTCTTGCTCCATACAAATGTATGAAAGCGAGGTCGCGCCCACTGGCCGGGAGTATGTATAACTCATATATACCCTCCGATCCCAGCTCAGAAACCGGCGAATCCCTGCAGCACACAGTGCGTGCACTGGGGAAATTGATAAGTCTGCAGTCACACAGACTTATCGATTTGGACTGGACAACCCCTTTAATATCTGCACTCATTGTACAAAACGTATGTATACTGCATATGATACGTGGATATACTTTTAATATCCTCTTCTTTATATACTGTTGTATCCTAGTGATACACTGTGCATGATTGTCTCCTTCATATGCTGTAATGTGATTTGTATGTCAACCTGTTATTTCTTAATAACCTTTATCTGTTTAAAAAAAGTCTATTTTTAGTTCGATTGCTTACAGCTCATTGCCTATGTTACCGGCCACCTCTGAAGTCTATCAGCATTGGCTGGTTTCCTAGGCAAGAAAAGTGCTTACAAGCTCTTTTTTTTGAAGAGCTTGCAAGTACCTCTCCAAAGCTGGCTGGATGGCTCTGAAGCTGATCAATGCACTCCTCCAGCGCTACAGAGGAAAAGCAGCTGCTGCTTTCAGCATCAGATATCGCACACTTCAGACCAGCGACTCAGCCATGCTGCTGGTCCAAACTATCAATCTTCAAGAGCGCAGCATTCCTCATCATGCAGAAAGCTGGAAGGCAGAGGAGCAATGTGCTCCTGAAGATAGAAGATGAGAATAACCCTTTCACTATGCTCCTTAGCTTCCCTTAGTGACTACTGCAGAAAGCCAGAAAAATATCACATAAAGGGGAAGCACAGAACCTGGACCTCTAAAACCATGTCGAAAAGTATTTTATCTCTTAAAAGTATTTGTATTTCATTATCACTGCAAGGATCAACCACTCTGGCAGCCCTAACCATAGCAGTTCATAGACAATAGAGGTACATGTCAGTGAGTGCTTAACAGCCAGCTATGGCACTCCTGTGTATGAGAAGATAAGTGTATGATGACTAAATCCTCATCAGCAAAATGACTCATGCTTACATCTTCCAACAGTTTTCCTTCAACCCGTAGCTCCCAGGAGCTGATCTTTTCTGCTTCCTCTCCGTCAGGTTTGCCTGGAGTGAAAGTATTGGAGATATATATCCTCAGCTTACGCTTTTGCTGTAGAGTAAGAAGAGTGTTAAAAAACTGGGCATTGGATAAGGTGAGATATGAACTTATTAAACCTCTCTTTTATCGCCCACTTATCCATAAACTAAATCAAAGACAAAATATTCAATATACAATTGATTTTATCAAATTAACGTAACAATGTCACCCAGGACTGAAAATTACCACAAAGACACATATCAGACAGCATGTTCTGTGCAAATACATATAGAGAAATGCCTAGTCCATCAGCCCCCAAAAAATAAAGTAAGGCTTCTGGCAAACCAGATACATTGTGTTACATCTAGTGCATGGCCTCAGGGAGCAAAACATGACATAGGGGTTCAAATAGCACCAAAAAGAGGAACCGTGTTATTTCGGACCCTGCACTCGGTATAAACTAAGAATATCAATTTTGCTTGCAAAGCTCATTTGAATAAATAATGTAGTCCACTTTAAAGGGGTTGTCCAGTCTTCTCATAAAAGTCTGCAATCACTCAGACTCCAGACCTTTGGATCCTTACTGCATTCTCGGATGCCGGCGAGAGCAGGCGGTCATGTGAAAGCAAATAGGTGATTTGCATAATTCTGCCACATTCCTACTAGACATGTTCAGCCTCGCTCAATTCACTTATATTGAGCGAGGCCAAGCACGTCTAGTCGGCATATGACGGCAAGTATGCAATTCGCATACTTTCAGTCACCTGACCAGCCGCTCTCACCAGCAATACCAGAGGATCCTGACGGCGTGCCCCTTTACGGAATACTGGACAGCGTGCCGCTTTACACAATACTGAACAGCGTGCCCCTTTACGCAATACTAGACAGCGTGCCCCTTTACGCAATACCGGACAGCGTGCCCAATTACGCAATACTGGACAGCGTGCCGCATTACGCAATACCGGACAGGGTGCCCCTTTACGCAATACCGGACAGGGTGCCCCTTTACGCAATACCGGACAGGGTGCCCCTTTACGCAATACCGGACAGGGTGCCCCTTTACACAATAAAGGACAGTGTGCCCAATTACAAAATACTGGACAGCGTGCCCCTTTAAGCAATACTGGACAGTGTGCCCAATTACACAATACTGGACAGTGTGCCCAATTACGCAATACCGGACAGTGTGCCCAATTACGCAATACCGGACAGTGTGCCCAATTACGCAATACCGGACAGCGTTCCCCTTTACGCAATACCGGACAGTGTGCCCAATTACAAAATACTGGACAGCGTGCCCCTTTACGCAATACAGGACAGGGTGCTCCTTTACGCAATACTGGACAGCGTGCCGCATTACGCAATACCGGACAGGGTGCCCCTTTACGCAATACCGGACAGTGTGCCCAATTACAAAATACTGGACAGCGTGCCCCTTTACGCAATACAGGACAGGGTGCTCCTTTACGCAATACTGGACAGCGTGCCGCATTACGCAATACCGGACAGGGTGCCCCTTTACGCAATACCGGACAGTGTGCCCAATTATGCAATACCAGGCAGCGTGCCCAATTACGCAATACTGGACAGCGTGAAGCTTTAAGCAATACCGGACAGTGTGCCCAATTACGCAATACTGGACAGTGTGCCCAATTACGCAATACTGGACAGTGTGCCCAATTACGCAATACCAGACAGGGTGCCCAATTACGCAATACCGGACCGTGTGCCCAATTATGCAATACTGGACAGTGTGCCCCTTTACGCAATACTGGAATATTGTCCCCTTGTAATAAGCAAATTAAGCTAGTGAGAAATATAAATGCAACTAAAGTAAGAAGTAAAAACTCTTATGTTCAGGATTGTGGTCCTAATCTAAAGATTTTCCTGTGTGTTTTGTACATTGTGCACTTTCCATGCTCATTCTTGAGTGGGAGGTTGTGTTGAGACTTTTGGCAGGAATATCTTTGCAGGCAGTGATATTCTTGCTGCCAAAATGGCAGCAAATCTTGATGGATCCCTGATGGACCACTTATAAGTCAATGAGTTGTGTGAGAAATACGTATCAGCTTTATAGCTTTCATTATAAATAAAAGCTATAGATGTGAACAGAGCAGGACATTTTGTGCACATTTATGCTAAATTTTCAGGATTCCATAGCTTTTTGATGTCAGAATAATTTAGCATGGTGCGGCAATCTATCCAGTAAAAAGAAGATACAGTACCGGACAGAAACCTAAAAAAATATTATACGTGAAAAAGGAAAAAAAAGGTATCAGAAACAAAAAAACAATCATAGCAGTCATGGGTTCTGTAAAAAATTGAAGTCATGGTACAACGCCTAAACCATTTATATAACTTGGAAAAGAAATTGAAATCAACGTTCCAAAGATTTTAGACACATCCCCCCTCCAGCCTTCCCTGTCATCACTCATCTTACAGTCAGAGGTTTCTTGATGGCATCTTGGATCTCCATCCTCTTCCTGGCAATTGTCTGATCTAATTTTCGCTCAAAAGCCAAGAGATCCATATATGCCTGTGACTCTGGGACTAGCTCTCGGATCTGCCAAGAAGAAATAAAAGGTAAGGAGATGTAAAAATGTAAACGGTCCCATAAATAAAGGTCATAAAACAAACACAAGTCACAATGAACTTGTCGTTTACTTTCTTTTTTAAAAGGGGTATTCTGAGTTTTTTTAATGTGCCAAGATTTCTGCGTTTTTTTCTTATTATTATTAATTATAGATAGTGATAAGTAAAATAAAAAAAAGTATAAAAAATACATTTAGAAAACCCGATTTAAATAATAGGTAATTTACTCATGACACATTCCCTTTAAGAACTCAGTGAATACACTTTATTTGCAAAAAATGGGAAATTCTTAAGGAAATTGAAGTAGGTAATAAATGATACGTACCCTCTGTGGTAAAACCTTATCAGCCATTTTCCTTCTCTTCATTCTAGATAAAATCATAAGCGACTAATTATTAAGCTGTGTAAAATGCTGCAAAATCTTACAAAGTACTAATGTATTTAAAGGAGTTGTCTGCTTTAGACAATCCCTATTTATTTGAAGTGTCCCATGACACTTGCTGGTAAGATCTGGATAAAGGCCATTGGAAAACCTGGGAGTAAGGGTTCCTTTACATGGACCAACCGGCAGCACCATACTATCACCGATCAATAAGCCTTGACCGATCAGCGGTCGTTTAATAGCCTGTTTACACAGGCAGACCAAAGTAAATGATATGCATTGAACGATCTGTAGTAGACTTGTAATAGATCATTTAGTGAGCATAGGATGCCATCGTTCTCAACAGTGAGTCCTGTTTACACAGAAAGGTGCATCGCAAAGAATGATGATCTTTAGTGCTGCGCAAAAGATCATTTCACCCGACAAATGAGAGTTTTACTTGTTCATAGGGTGATGAACAGCCTGTTTACACTGCAAGATAATCATGAAACGATAGTTTTTAAGAATGCTCACACTTATCTTTCAGTGTAAATGCAGCTTAAGGTTGGTTTCAAACATCTGTGCGAACCGACTGCGGGTCTCCTGAAAAGATCTCAATAGCCTCATATGTGCCAATGAAGCTGTTGAGTTTGGATATTGCAATCCGTGAATGTCAGACGTGTGAAACTGGCCTAAGTGTGTAGTTTTCCTGCAGCGCCATCACAGGAGAAAGGAAGCATTACACAGCGCTTATTAAAAAGGGAATGTGTAATACAGGACAGATCCTGCAGAGTTAGGGCTGCTTCAGATGTCCGTCATCATCGGTCCAATTTCGGATCATAATGTACGGACTGGCCGCACATCTCCCGACCCCCAGTGTTACAGCCTCATAAAAATATATGAAGCCGTTACGCTCAGAAGACGCCTGGCCAGTCTGTGGGTTGCAATCCGAGATCGGATCGATGATCACGGACATCTGAAGTAGTCTTAAGACACTATTTACAGCTACTCTCTGCTCCATGAGAGGAAGATTCTGAAAAATAAGGCCTTGGGTACATAAAGTTTTTTTTCTCTAAACTATACTAGTTATATCAGTTAATAAAATGCTATGAAAAAAACTTTTTTTTTACAACTACTCACCCCCTCCTTTGGTTTGGTATGGAAGGATGGCCTTGTGGGGTCAGAAGTCTTTTTCTAAATGAGTCCATCAACATAGGATTCATACCAGGTCGCATAGGCGATCCTGGTCCATATGTGGGGAGCATAGGCGATCCAACCGGCATGCCCGGTACAGGCATACGAGCACCAGGCATCATACCGGGGCGCTGAAAAAAAAATATCAGTAAGAGAATGAAAATCAGAAAGATGGCGGATATAGCCTTAAGATAAAACCATAATAAAAAGTGAAATTGTTTATTTCATTTGCATAGGAATAATTGACCATAACGATAGTTCTCAGTCATTCCAGTCGACAAAGCTGTGCATCGAAATACACCAAGCCATACCATCTGTTAAAGCGCTTGTAAACTTTATTAGAGGTACGCTTTGAGAAACAGAACACGTACAGTAGTTTTGTAATATAAGCTGCATTAAAAAGCACGGAACAATACAAGCACTAGTGTAATTTTAATCAAAGGGTACAATTTTGCAGCAATTTTTTATTGAACCCTTTGAAGCTAAAGTAAAAAAAAATACATAAAAAATAAATAAAATAGTGTACATCTCCTATGCAGACCAATGTGTCTCCATAATTACAGGCTATCCTGCGTGTAGTTTGGCACTGTAGTGATGTGTAAAGAATAAGATACATCTTTCGCCTTGGGAGATGTGGCCATTTTTAGTTTCTTTTTGCATTCATTTTTGCCTCCCCTTCTGCCATGATTCCTAACTTTTTGAGTTTTACAGTCAACAAAGTTGTAACAAAAACTTGTTTTTATGGTATGAAATTTTTGAGGTAAATAAAACTTTTTGATCTCTTTTAATTCCCTTTTTCAGTGGATGCAAAGTAACAAACACAGATTCTATCATTTTCCATTTTCAGTATTCACTGTATGGGATAAATATTTTTTATCCTTTTTTTAGTTCAGACAATTATGCTATGCTAAATATTTACCTTTTTTCATTTTTTTAGATTTCACTATTTATGTTTTGATTAAAAAAATAATAGGGGGCAATTTAAAGGGAACCTGACATGTGATTCATGTTGCCCAAACCATGAGCAGCATAAATTGGGGTATGTGCACACAAGAGTTTTGTTGAGGAATTTTTTGAAAATACTGAGAAAAAAAATGATCAAAAGATTCTTTCTATATATGAGTGTTTTTTTTCCCACTTAAGGTTTTGAAAATGCCCAGTTGGAGAAAAGAAAGTGCGTGTCATTTCTTTGAAATGGCTCCTGATGAAATCTGCTCCAAACTAGGCACTTTCCAATCAGAAAGCTGCAAAACACTAAAGGAAAAAAATTCTTCCAAAACTCTTCAAAACCACTTCAGGAAATTAAAAACTCTTCAATAAAGGAGCATTTATTTCCTGAATCGGTTTCTACTAGAAAGCTCTCATAGAACTTTTTTGAGGCAATCAAAAACTATGTGGTCATACTGTGAGTCCAGCTCGGTCATTTCAGCCAAGTATGTTTTACTCTAAAAAGCTGCCGCATTTCAGAGAGAGCATACATACATATAAATGAATGTCGGTGACCTTGAGACTGGAATAACTAGTCCAGGAGGCCGGTCACCGTCAGATTCTCCCTGCCCCCTTTGAGTGACATGTTTCTCCCTATGTGTGTGTACAGGGCAACCCTGTCAGTTATGGGGAGCGGGGTCAGGAAAACCCACCGAGATCATGCCTCTTAGACTAGTCACCTGAATCTCATGGTCCCGGCCACGCCATAGCGTTTCAAAACATACCTGACTTAAAAGAATGAACCGGACTATGATTCATGCTGTCTTGTGCTTTGGCAGCATGACTATGAGGTCAGACTCCCTTTAAAAGTTTACTTTTTTTTTCCTGGGGAAAAGGGGGGGGTGGCGTAGTATTAATTATTCATCATTATTATTTTTTTTTATATTTTCAATTAAATAGTCTATTTAGGGAATTTGAAGTTGCAATTGTTTGATCACATATACAATACACTGCGATACTGCTGTATTGCAAATCTGACAATCTCCTACGAACAAGTGGCTGGGCTTCATAGGTGTAGTAACATGGCAGTCACGGGGGGCCTTAATTAGGTCCCTGGCTGTCATGACAACCTACTGCCACGCATTGGGTCACTTTTTGTACGAAAGGTGGGGTGTTGGAACAGCATCCCCCTCTGTTTTCCAACATCTTAAATGCCAAACTGTAAACTGCAATTTTTCTCGGGTGCCCTGTAAATTGCCTCGTCTGTTTCAGAAGGAGATTTCCAACTCGTAGGCAGGCAGAGGGGCCGGGGAATCACAGACCGGAGGCAGGCAGAGTGGCCAGGAATCACAGACAAGAGGCAGGCAGAGGGGCCAGGAATCACAGACCGGAGGCAGGCAGAGTGGCCAGGAATCACAGACAAGAGGCAGGCAGAGGGGCCAGGAATCACAGACCGGAAGCAGGCAGAGGGGCCAGGAATCACAGACCGGAGGCAGGCAGAGGGGCCAGGAATCACAGACCGGAGGCAGGCAGAGGGGCCAGGAATCACAGACCGGAGGCAGGCAGAGGGGCCAGGAATCACAGACCGGAGGCAGGCAGAGGGGCCAGGAATCACAGACTGGAGGCAAGCAGAGGGGCCAAGAATCACAGACCGGAGGCAGGCAGAGGGGCCAGGAATCACAGACCGGAGGCAGGCAGAGGGGCCAGGAATCACAGACTGGAGGCAGGCAGAGGGGCCAGGAATCACAGACCGGAGGCAGGCAGAGGGGCCAGGAATCACAGACTGGAGGCAAGCAGAGGGGCCAAGAATCACAGACCTGAGGCAGGCAGAGGGGCCAGGAATCACAGACCGGAGGCAGGCAGAGGGGCCAGGAATCACAGACAGCAAGCAGGCAGAGGAGGCAGGAATCACAGACAAGGAGAAGACCCAGTGCACAGTCCGGCCCCTGTGCACCGAAATCTAATTAGCAGAAAACTTAATTTGGTGATTAAAGATGAACAAAGCGCATTTCTTCGCCAAAGGCATAAATGTTTTCTATATTACAGCCATGCCTTTAATTTACATTACAAAATCATGCTGAGGGAGTGATTTCTAATTCAGGTATTGCACATTGTAAATATATATTTTAGATAATTTACAATGCAATAAAATAGCTTAGGACTAGTGTTGAGCGAGTATGTACTATTAATCCTTTCGCCGAGTATGCTCGGGCCGAGCTCCGAGTATTTACAGCTGCTCGGTGATATGTTTGACTCGCTCCCATGCACATGATTTGCAACTGTTTGACAGGTTTATTACATGTGAGGAATGTCTATTTCTTACACATTCCTCACATGTAATAAAGCTGTCAAACAGTTGCAAATCATGCACACGGGAGTGATTCAACCATATCACCGAGCAGCTGTAAATACTCGGAGCTCGGCCCGAGCATACTCGGACAGAACATACTCGCTCAACACTACTTAGGATTTCTTAAAAAGCAAAACTACAAGTCCCAGAATGCCAGCACAGAATATCTAAGCACGCCGGGAGTTGAGGTCTGTCGAAAACGAAAGTGTCACCGATCATTACAAGTACACTGCGCCCATTTACAGACACATAACACAGCGATGGACCCTGAGTTGACCGGGACAGTTGTTATCTGGCTGTAACAAGCTTCTGGAGACTTCCACATACTTCACCAGAACCTCCAGGGTGTTCAGTATGCTGCCTCTGAATCTCATTGGTCGTTGTGTGTCATGTGACCGCAGTGCATTATGGGTTTGTAGTTCTCTTCTAGGTACTTGTTTACAGCGTTCCAGGATTTGGAACTACACGATCCATGATGCTTTACTATGATATTTAGGCCATATTTAGGCCATTTTGATTATGTCAATTGTTAACAACGACACATACGTATTACTTGCATAATTAGCCTATGTGCGAGGACTGTTCAATTAAAAGCGAATCACAGTAAATAATCTATTACGTCAGACTTCTATAATACACGTTTAAGAACGAGCAGTCCCATAAGCATAGCATATGTTTACTGTCTGAGAGGATTGTTTGTGCTGAAGCCGATGGCATGTGCTGTTCTGCAGATAAAATGTGAATTATACATGCATAAGCCTGATTTACTACCACAGCACTGTAAACTGTGTCTTCTGAGGTGATTTATATCCCAAACTTTGTGATGTTTGTACAGAAATGTGATTTACACCTCAGCCTTGTGAGGTAGAAACCACAAATACTGTGATTTACATGCAGAGAAATGAGAATGCCATCTGTAATGTACAAATGATGGGAGCGAGTAATGTGTGGAACATACCCTGTATACAGGGATGTATGGGGGACACACTGAGGTGGATAATACCCCATATACAGGGAGGTATAGGAAGATACACTGAGGTGGGAAGTACCCCATATACAGGGATGTATGGGGGACACACTGAGGTGGATAATACCCCATATACAGGGAGGTATAGGAAGATACACTGAGGTGGGAAGTACCCCATATACAGGGATGTATGGGGGACACACTGAGGTGGATAATACCCCATATAAAAGGATGTATGGGGAATACACTGCAGGGGGTGGGAAGTACTCCATATACAGGAATGTATAGGGGGTAAACAGAGGAGGGAAATACCCCTTATACAGGGATGTATGGGGGATACACTGAGGTGGATAATACCCCATATAAAAGGGATGTATGGGGAGATACACTGAGGGAGGTGGGACGTACCCCATATACAGGGATGTATAGGGGGTAAACAGAGGAGGGAAATACCCCTTATACAGGGATGTATGGGGGATACACTGAGGTGGATAATACCCCATATAAAAGGGATGTATGGGGAGATACACTGAGGTGGATAATACCCCATATAAAAGGGATGTATGGGGAGATACACTGAGGGAGGTGGGACGTACCCCATATACAGGGATGTATGGGGGATACACTGAGGGGGGTGGGAAGTACCCCATATACAGGAATGTCTGGGGGATACACTGAGGTGGATAATACCCCATATAAAGGGATGTATGGGGAGATACACTGAGGGGGGAAATACCCCTTATACAAGGATGTATAAGGGATAAACAGTGGGGTGAAATACTTCATATACAGGGATGTATGGTGGATAGACTGAGGTGGGAAGTACCCGTATACAGAGCTTTATGGGGGATACAATGAGGTAGATAACACCCCTTATACAGGGATGTATGGGGGATAAACAGAGGGGGAAAATACCCCTTATACAGGGATGTATGGGGATACACTGAGGTGGGAAGTACCTCATATACAGAGATGTATGGGGGGATAAACAGAGGGGGGAAATACCCCATATACAGTGATATATATACAGGGTGGTCCAAAAGTAGGGGGACAGAAAGAGTAATAAGGTTATGAAGGGGGAGATTTATCAAACATGGTGTAACGTGAAACTGGCTCAGTTGCCCTTAGCAACCAATCAGATTCCACTTTTCATTCCTCACAGACTCTTTGGAAAATGAAAGGTGGAATCTGATTGGTTGCTAAAGGCAACTGAGCCAGTTTCACAGATCCAGTTTTCACAGATAGCTCTCCCCCAAATCTGTTTTCTTTTCAGGTAATTCAGATAACACATAATGGCAAATAATTAAAATACAGATCAAAGAAAATAGATTTTAACAGAATATTGGAAATCTCAAAATGCTGAAACCGTTAGAGCAAATTGGGTTGAAACATTTGGTACTCAAGCCCCAAAGAGACAAACCATTTACCGCATTCGTGGCAAATTCAATGCCACTGACTCAATCCTTAATGCTCCAAAAACTGGTAGACCCAAAACAGTCTGTACAGAAGATAATAAACAACTTGTTGCTGAAACATTTGTTCAGAGTCCAAAAAAGTCCACCAGAAGAGCCTCTTTGGAATTGGGAATTTCACGAGCTTCTATCATGCGAATCCTGAAATCTATTGGGTGGAAAGCTTATCGTCCGCATCTAATTCATGGTTTATTGGAGGGTGACCCAGACAGGCGGCTGCAATTTAGTGAGATTATGCTTAACGAAATTGAAGAAAATCCAGTAATTTTAGATAACATTATGTGGAGTGATGAAGCTTCTTTCAAATTATCCGGCCATATTAACAGACATAATTGTATTTACTGGTATAATGAGAACATGCATTTAACATTAGAGCAACAACTAAATGAGCCTGGTGTCAATGTTTGGGGTGGTATTTCAAGTTTTGGTGTTTTAGGACCAATATTTTTTGATGGAACAGTCACAGGAGATAAGTATCTCGAAATTCTAATGAATCAAGTTGTTCCCCAGTTACAGCAACAGCCTAATTCAAATGACCTTTATTGAATTAGTTCTTGATCACCACTGATCACGAGAAAGGGGGTCCTAAGTTCCCCATCTGAATAGGGCAGCAACAGAGCATTCACATTGTAGTGCCACTTACAATCTATGAGAAAAGGGGAGATATGTGAACGCTGTATATGGGACTTTCGTTTTTGTGATCAGTGATAGGAAGTCAGCAATTGGTGATAGATATCCTTGCAGTCTAAATTAGTGGTCATTCTTGGGTATACATTTGTGGTGTTCCTGCCTCCCTTAAAGGGTATCAACAATCTGATCTTGATGTCATGGACAATCCATTTTATGATGGCCAAAGCCACCAATTTCTCCAGAATCGGCTGACCATCTAATATGTAAGAGGACCTATCACACTGTTTCTGCAGGAGATAGGCTGATGTCTGAATTGTCTGCCAGCAACTTACTCTCCCTTGTTGAAAACACATGAACTCTCTGCCAAACTGAGCATGCATGTTTACGGGAGAAAGTCAGGAGGAAGAGCTGTTGGCCGAATGAGGTGTTGGGGAATTTTAAAGGGCTATTCTTATCATATTAAGTGGGTAAAATTGCAGAGTGCTTGTAAAAAAAACAACTTTGCAATTTACTTATTATTAAAAATCCTCTCTATGCTTAAGAATGGAGGGATTTTTAATTTTATTGTCTAGAGCTTATTGACTAAGTTACCGGCCACCTCTGCATATACTATCAGCAGTGACAATGTCTCTGGATATGGGCAACTTCACCGCCCCTGTGCTTCTCCAATGTTGCAGATGCAAAGCTACCTCACAGCAACATCAGAAAGTGCACAGTTCAGGCAATCAGAGCCTGAACAAGCAGAGCAACAATGACAAAAGTCTAAACTGTCAATCAGGAGTAAACCCCTTTCCCCTGAAAAGCAGGAAACCAGCAGTCCGGGGAGCAATGTGCGCCTGAAGACTGAGGTTGAGAAAATCCCTAAGGCTGGGTGCCCACGTAGCGTTTTTCAAGCGTTTATGCTGCGGAATTTCCGCAGCGTAAACGCTTGTGAAACGCTAGGTAATCCGCCCCCCATGGTCCCCAAGGGGATTCCGCAAGTTCTATGCACATGCTGCGAATTTTTCCGCAGCGTTTATGCTGCGCTCAAAAATCCGCAGCGTGTTCATTAATTTTGCGTTTCCGCAAGCGGAATTGCCTTTTGCAATGCATTAAAAAACGCAAGGCAATTCCGCATATGGAAATCGCGCGATAAACACGTGCGGAATTCCGCATGCGTTTTTCCGGGAGAGGACTTGCAGAAATGAAGCAGAAATTTTCAGCTTCATTTCTGCAACGTGGGCACATAGCCTTAAGGCTATATTTCCATGCTGCACAACATAAATTCAGTTTCATCCATTTCAATGGGGCTGTTTTAGCGGCAATTCCTGCAACAAATCTACCACAATCTACCATAAGACAGCCACAAGACCCATAAGCTCTCTCAGTGTTTCATGTGAAACAAACATAGGTACAGTGTATGGACAGAGGCAGCACAACACAGAGGGCTCTGCAGTGTCCATGTACCCTATGGTGGACATACTCAGAGCTCAATGGTAGTTTATGCCTGACAGTAGCCACAGTGGTATGCAGGGGCGGACATATCATTGGTGCAGCAGAGGCCCAGGAGGTAAGAGGGCCCATTTCTACCTCCAAAGCAGGTGGATTTTTGCACTACAGCTAATAAACTGCAAAGGGCCCATATGCTGTTTTTGCAGAGGGGCCCTTTTCGGTCTGTGTTTCCTCAAAGAGAGCCACTGCAAAAAAAAACGTATCCGTATAGCATACTTTTTTCTGGTGTTTCTCTGTATAGTAAAGTGCTGTCTGCAGTGCTTTACTGTACAATTAGTACAATTCTCGCCTCAGTTTTTCTGATGCAGGTTCTATTATTGTTTTTCAATGATAGAATTCGTAGCCATTACAGCCTACAGTGCTGCTCACATACCCGAGTATCTGCAAAAAAACATGTCTATTTTTGATCAGAGTCACAAATCTATTGGCTCTTAATCAAGACTGGTGTTTTTCATGCTGGTGTAACAGGCCATAGTATTCCCCGAGTCCAGACTATCACCGGGATTAAAGCGCCCTAGGCTTGATTATACCCCGGGTATATTATGGCCTAGGCCATTTCATACCCCCTCATGCCAGATTATACCTCCCTTGATATCAGCAGCGTTGAGTGATATACACAAGAATTACTTAATTTAATGTTATTGGGGGTTCAAGTTTGTCAGGCAAGTTATGTAAGAAGATAATTGACTTAATTCTTAAAGTTCTAAAAACATAGACTTATTACTTGAGCCAGAAACATTACAATCAGTAAAAATATTAGATTTCCACAAAGATATAATGAGACACTTTGCTCCATGCTTGGTGATGAGCGCATGCGCCTGCCCTTCGCCCATTGTCCCACCTCCCCACGGCGTCTCCACATTGCGGTGTGTGCGTCCGGTGGCCATAGTTACTATCCACGCCTCTGCACACACACACCTCCAATGCTGCTGATGTCACGGTGACGTGGACGTTCAGATGCGCATGCGTCGCTTACACCGCCACATGATTGGCCAGGCTTTACACCACATGACAGGTTGCCGCGGCAACTAAAGGTCCTGCTAGTCAACTCACAAAGCATTCCCCCATGACGAAGCAGGACAAGAAAGCAGCGAAAAGCGCGTCGGGGATCCTGGGGGCCCGATTCTGCCGCTGACAACTCCACCTGGGCATGTTTGCACTTTCTTTTCATGATGGTAAATTTTTACGTCTGATGGTAATGATAATTGAGGCCCTCTATTGTGGCCAATGCCCATTGTACCCAGGTGTTGACTTTATACACCTATATTGTCTATGTATACCTTTTATTAAGATTATTATTTGGTACATATCTGAATCATACATAGTACATACTTTGTGACATTAGTGTTTTGAGTTGCTGGCACTTTTGTTTCTCTGCCATGCCTTTTTATTGGTCATTTTTGTGTGTTTTTTTTATACATTTTTTATTTAATAAAGATTATATTTTAATAAGCATAAAGACTCCAGTTTCCTCCTATATGCTATTAGTTCCTTGTGGAGTTGCTTTACGGGGTCATCCAAGGCACATGCCTTGAGCTGATCCCTTTACCATGCTACTTTTGAACCTATTGGGTTTTTGTTTAACAAAGATATAATGAGGTAAATAATCTTACAGCACTTCTGGGTAGTTACACATTAAAAGCAGCTGTGTGTCTGAGTATGATAGAGATCTGCACACTTTTCAACCAATCAGAGACAGTGAAGTGATAAGATCAAGTTACAATTGCATTCTAAGGTAAAATCACTTATCTTAATGGACAACAGTGTAATCTCAAATGTAATGACTGTTGTCCGTTACCAGTCACATTGTATTGTAAGATCAATATTCATCATGTGATTAACAACACAAAAACCTTCCCAGTAAAGGCCCCGTCACACTAAGCGATGCAGCAGCGATCCCGACAACGATACGACCTGTCAGGGATCGTTGCTGCATCGCTAATACATCGCTGGTGAGCTGTCAAACAGGCAGGCTCACGAGCGATGAGGGGAGCAGCGATATCGTGGAAAGAATCGTTCCACGATGTCCTGCTCCTGTTACCAGCCTGCTGCTTAAGCAGGAGCAGGCTGGTAACTATGGTAAATATCGGGTTACTAAGTGCGCGTGTGCCCCTAGTAACCCGCTGTTTACCATGGATACCACTCTGCTACGGTGCGCTGGAGCCTCCGCTCACCGTAGCAGAGTGGTATCTATGGTAAACAGCGGGTTACTAAGTGCGCGCGTGCCCCTAGTAACCCGATATTTACCATGGTTACCAGCCAGATCGTTGGTCCCGCTGGTCACACACAGCGATGTGTGCTGGCCAGCGGGAGGCCAACGACCAAAAAATGGTCCAGGACACTTTGCAACGATCAGCGACCTCACAGCAGGGGCCTGATCATTGCAAAGTGTCACACATAGCGACATCGCTGGTGAGGTCGCTGGTGAGTCACCAAAAAAGTGACACAGCAGTGATCTCGCTAGCGATATCGCTTAGTGTGACGGGGCCTTAAGTGTAAGGCTTTGTGCCCACGATGTGTTTTTTAAGCGTTTCCGCAGCGGCAAAAACGCTGCAGAAACGCTTAAAAAACGCATGGTAGAAGGCCTGCCATGTCCCCCAATGATAATCCGCATGTGATGTGCACATGCTGCGGAAATTTCCGCTCCGGATTATCATTGCGGAAAAAAACGCAGCACTACCAATTATTTTGCGGAAGTGCTGCGTTTTCGCCGCCATTGACTTGCATTAGAACGCATGCATTCCGCTTCACTAGATAAGGACATGCGGAATGCATGCGTTCAATGTGCGGATGGTACCCAGGTCTAGAGGAGAGGAGACTCTCCTCCGGACCCGGGTACCATAGAAACTGTGAAAAAAAGAATAAAATAAAAAATAAAGATTATATTTACCTTCTGGCGGCCCCCGCTGCACTCGTCCTTTCATGCCGGCAGCTAGCGATGGACTGAAGGACCTGCGCTGACGTCATAGTCATGTGACGGGTCACGCGACGCTGACGTCGACAGGTCCTTCAGTGTACCGCTGCCGGCAAGGGAGAACCGAGGGAAGCAAGACACCGGGGGCCATCAGAAGGTAAGTATATATTTATTTTTTACCATTCTTTCGGTCACATTATATAAATCCATGCTGTTTCCAAGAGTGATGCTAAAATCTCTTGGAAAGCACTTGTCAACCCGCATGCGGAAATGCAAGTGAAGAACGCTTCACATCCGCTTGTCCCTGGCAGGAAAAACGCATGTACAATCCGCATGTACAATCCGCATGCGTTTTTTCTGCCAGGGTGATGCAGAAACGCTCAGGAAAAAATCCGGAGCATTTCTGCATCGTGGGCACATAGCTTAAGTCAGTTTTAGGTTATTAAAAAATGGCATCTAAAGTCTATCTAATTTACAAGGGCTCATAAAATAGAGGGGTATATTGTAATCTGGAGGGGTATAATTTGGCCTAGGCTATTTTACACCCGCGGGTATAGTTTGGCCTAGGACAGTTTATCCCCCGGGTATACTCTGGCCTGGGCCAAACTATACCCGGGTTTAACTGCAGAGGGGTTAATTTGGCCTGATACATTGATCTTGATCAGATGTGAGCTGCAGTCAGACCTTCCTGATTCATGAAGAAGCACATGACTCTTCATGAATCAGGAGCACTGGACAAGTGGAATGCACCTCTCTGTGTGCACCTTTTCACAAATCATACTCCAGTCCCTGCTGGAGTTATATTTCTGGCCAACACGGTTGCTCATCGTGCATTTGAGGAGTAGCGGTCGCCAGGCCCCTATCCCAGCTCCGTCCATTTGTCAAAGCTGGGCAAAAATGGCATACTGATGCAAAAAGTTGCATAATTCTAGTGAAGCCTCAAATTGTGCAAAAATTATACAACTCTTCAAAGCTTTTGACGCCATAAAATAAAATCTTTGATGAATTGTGCCCTATTTCTTTAGGTCTGTGAAAAGCACAGACAGCACACTGATGCCATCCATGGGTTATCCATGTCCTGTCCATTTTTGACACTGTAATGGGTAGGAGAAGATTTGAAAATTCATTTATTATTTGGCATACAAGAAAATTACTGATTATAAAAACTGACCGAACACTGATGAAAATTATTTAGCAGACTGTCGGAAATTGCGTCTGTAAAAAGAAAACTAACTTGTGCATTCAATCAGGCCCGGTGTCAGCACCCGGGGCCCTGAGCAGGCGGGTGGGCCCACTCGCTGTCATGCACCCCGACGCGCTATGGGGCCTGTGAGCGGAGGATTGCGGTGCCAGTTCCCGCGAGTAGGCCTCCTCCGCTTGGTCAGGGCCCCGGCCGGTGGCCAGCACAATACTTACCCCTCCCCGGGTCTCCGCTCCGCAGCTCCGGTGTCTTCACTCTCTCTGCTGCACGGTGACGTCTCAGGTCAGAGGGCTTGGTGACATCTTTAAACTGAGCCCTCTTCTGAGCAGTCACAGTGCAGCAGAGAGCGGGAAGACGCCGGCGGTGCGGCTGAGGAGTCCGGACTCTGGAGAAGAGCAGCAGCAGGTGAGGTGAGGTGAGTATTTGATTTTTTTTTTTATGTATGGGGGCCAGCAGGCATGGTCGCATGGGGCATTATTTGGGGGCCAGCAGGCATGGCCGCATGGGGCATTATATGGGGGCCAGCAGGCATCGCCGCATGAGGCATTATTTGGGGGCCAGCAGGCATGGCCACATGGGGCATTATATGGGGGCCAGCAGGCATCGCTGCATGGGGCATTATATGGGAGCCAGCAGGCATGGCCGCATGGGGCATTATTTGGGGACCAGCAGGCATGGCCGCATGGGGCATTATATGGAGCCCAGCCTGCATGGGGCACTATATGGGGCCCAACCTGCATCGGGCATTATATGGGGGACAGTATCCTGTATGGAGCATTATATGGGGTCCATTATTCTGTATGGAGCATTATATGGGGCTCATAATACTGTATGGAGGACTATACTGTCCGGTCTGCACTGTGCGCTGCGAGGATCTTCCGGTTTCTGAGCTATACTCGTAATATATATGACGCACAGATACGGCGGAGAAATGTAATATATATATTACGCCGTATCTGTGCGTCATGAATCGTGGTGTGTGTGAAAGGGGCCCACTGAGACTTTTTCGCCCACGAAAACCTGGAGCCGGCCCTGCATTCAATGGTGCATATTTAGCTCAAGTTTTATAAAAAGCAAAACCTCGTACACAAGAGTGTTTTATAATCCTCCCCTTAAAATGTTTCCATATACAACAATGATAACTAAATCCCAGCTTGTGTGATTTATAATAAGGCAGCTGGCAATTCTACATGAGCTGGAATTACATCCAAATGTAAAGCATGTCTACACAAAGGCACACCGAATGCAACAATATATACTGCTCAAAAAAATAAAGGGAACACTTAAACAACAGAATATAACTCCAAGTAAATCAAACTTCTGTGAAATCAAACTGTCCACTTAGGAAGCAACACTGATTGACAATCAATTTCACATGCTGTTGTGCAAATGGAATAGACAATAGATGGAAATTATTGTCAATTAACAAGACACACTCAATAAAGGAGTAGTTCTGCAGGTGGGGATCACAGACCACATCTCAGTACCAATGCTTTCTGGCTAATGTTTTGGTCACTTTTGAATGTTGTTTGTGCTTTCACACTCGTGGTAGCATGAGACAGACTCTTCAACCCACAGAAGTTGCTCAGGTAGTGCAGCTCATCCAGGATGGCACATCAATGCGAGCTGTGGCAAGAAGGTTTGCTGTGTCTGTCAGCGTAGTGTCCAGAGGCTGGAGGCGCTACCAGAAGACAGGCCAGTACACCAGGAGACGTGGAGGGGGCCGTAGGAGGGCAACAACCCAGCAGCAAGACCGCTACCTCCGCCTTTGTGCAAGGAGGTAATGGAGGAGCACTGACAGAGCCCTGCAAAATCACCTCCAGCAGGCCACAAATGTGCATGTGTCTGCACAAACTGTTAGAAACCGACTCCATGAGAGTGGTAAGAGGGCCTGACGTCCACAGATGGGGGTTATGCTCACAGCCCAACACTGTGCAGGACGCTTGGCATTTGCCACAGAACACCAGGATTGGCAAAGTCGCCACTGGCGCCCTGTACTCTTCACAGATGAAAGCAGGTTCATACTTAGCACATGTGACAGACGTGACAGAGTCTGGAGACGCCGTGGAGAGCAATCTACTGCCTGCAACATCCTTCAGCATGACCGGTTTGGCAGTGGGTCAGTAATGGTGTGGGGTGGCATTTCTTTGGAGAGCCGCACAGCCCTCCATGTGCTTGCCAGAGGTAGCCTGACTGCCATTAGGTACTGAGATGAGATCCTCAGATCCCTTGTGAGACCATATGCTGGTGCGGTTGGCCCTGGGTTCCTCCTAATGCAGGACAATGCCAGACCTCATGTGGCTGGAGTGTGTCAGCAGTTCTTGCAAGATGAACTGGCCCGCCTGTTCCCCAGACCTGAATCCGATTGAGCACATCTGGGACATCATGTCTTGCTCCATCCACCATCGTCATGTTGCACCACAGACTGTCCAGGAGTTGGCGGATGCTTTAGTCCAGTTCTCGGAGGAGATCCCACAGGAGACCATCCACAACCTCATCAGAAGCATGCCCAGGTGTTGTAGGGAGGTCATACAGGCACGTGGAGGCCACACACAATACTGAGCCTCATTTTGACTTGTTTTAAGGACATTACATCAAAGTTGGATCAGCATGTAGTGTGTTTTTCCACTTTAATTTTGGGGGTGACTCCAAATCCAGGCCTCCATTGGTTAATAAATTTGATTTCCATTGATGATTTTTGCGTGATTTTGTTGTCAGCACATTCAACTTTGTACAGAACAAAGTATTCAATGAGAATATTTCATTCATTCAGATCTAGGATGTGTTATTTGAGTGTTCCCTTTATTTTTTTGAGCAGTGTAGATATTGTATCAGCTCAAATGAAGATTTATTACATTTATGCAAGGCAAAAAATGAACTGAAGAAGGTTGTAGAAGCTTCTTTAGAACGTTTGATCACAATGACATTGAGGACTATTTAATACAATTAATATTTAAAATAGAACCCTTATGTTCACACTTAGCATTTTTGCAACGTTTTTTTGCTGTGATTTTTATGCAAATTGAAAGCTGCATTTTGCAGTGCCAGCAAAAGCTATAAAATTTCAGAAATCTCATACGCTTGCTTGTTTTTTTTCCTGACTGAATTTGAGAACTGCAGCATTTTTTAAATCTGTGGCATAGCTATACTTTAAGCTTTTTTTTGCTTTTTTTTCACCCATAAAAAGCATTGAAAAAGAATAAAACTAACTTTATTAAATATGTACTGTAGAAAAAGCACACAAAAAATGGTGCCAAAAAAGTGACAAAAACAGTGTGAAAATGAGGCGTTTTGAATGCAGTGTTTTTACTGCCAAAAGAGAAAGTTTTGGCTGCAGAAAAAATGCAGAAAAATCACTGAGTGTGAACATAGCCTAAAGGGTTTATCTCAATGGGTTCAATCAAGCAACTTTGCAATTTACTTCTTATAAAAAATCCTCCCAATTGCAAAGAAGTGAGGGATTTTAAATTCTCTAGTTTACTACTTATTGCTTAGGTTTCCTCCCATCTCTTCAGTCTATCAGATGTGGTCAGTTTCCTAGGAAAAGAGCATTTTGGTTTACAGCCTGCAATGGCTGAATGTGCCCCTGCACTCCTACGATGCTACAGAGGCAAAGCTACAACCACAGTTCTGTCCAGTAGCAAAACCAAGGTGCTGGTCCAAACTTTCAATCTTCCGAAGCTCCTCAACCACCAACAAGCTGGTAGTCAAAAGACAGAGGAGCGATGCACTCCTGGAGAAAGAACCTGAGCCAACCCTTTAAATATACACACGTATACGCAGGGCTGTGGAGTCGGTAAGCCAAACCTCCGACTCCTCAATTTCTATGACACCGACTCCACGACTCCGACTCCCTCACACATGGCTCATGTTTAAGTGATACATTTACTGCAGCACGGATTCATCTCAGCTAAAAGTCTAGACCCTTAGATCAGGAATAGGACATTTCAAAACTTTCCCAAATTCTTATGAAAAAATATTCCCCACAAACTGCATTGAACTACTGTACCCAATTTATTATATATTTTAGGAGTTGGTCCATTTTATACCGACTCCGAATGTACCAAAATGGACATAGACTTGGACTGCAGAGCCCTGTATGCAACAACATTTTTTTAACTGGGCACGCATTTCAGCACAGTACGGCAATAACATGATTGCTCAGAAAGCCCAGAAGTACAATAATTAAATAAGATAAACACAATTAGGCCATCTTCACACATTCGGTATTTGGTCAGTATGTTACCTCAATATTTCTAAGCCAAAACCAGGAGTGGGTGATAAATACAGAAGTGGTGACGTGTTTCTATTACTTTTTACCTCGGATTGTTCCACTGCTGATTTTGGTTTACAAATTACTGATGCAAAATACTGACCAAATACTGAATGTGTGAACGTGACCTTACGCCACGGCCCCACTATCAGTATTTGGTCAGTATTCTTTCTCAGGAGTGGGAGCCAAAACCAGGTGAGGAACAATCAGAGAAAAGGTATAATAGAAACAAGTCACCAATTCTGCATTTATCACCCACTCCTGGTTTTGGCTCCCACTCCTGAAAAAAATACTGACGGAATACTGACCAAATACTGATAGTGGGGCCGTGGCCTTAGACTGAAGATACAGGGTGTCTTTGGGAGCAAGTTACGCAGCCCAAAAAAATTAAATAAAAATCACTCTATGCCATGGCTACATCGTAGCATAGTGCAAGTGAGTGGGTCGAATCTACCTACAAGGTAACTGCAACAAGCAAGTTGCAAAAAAAAAAAAAACCTGCTCACTTTTTACAACTTTCTTGTCGTAGTACCTTGTGGGTTGTAATGTAACTCCATTGGCTCGGATCATGATGTGATGTAGCAGCAGAATCCAGCGATCTTTGGCTGCACAACCTACGTCACATCCAAAGTCGTCTCGTATCCCTAGCCTTATGACTTGTTTTGTATAGTTGTAGCCAAAAGTTTTGAGACTGACACAAAATTTGGTTTTCACGTTTACTGCTTCAGTGTTTTTAGCTCTTTTAGTCAGATGTAGCTATGATTACTGAAGTACAGTTATAAGTATTTTAAAAGTTAATGGAAAGACTCAATATTTACAGTGTTGTTTCTTATTTTTCAAGACTTCTGCCAGGTACCACTGCATAAAAGAAATGTTACTCTGGAAAGAAAGTAGAACATCCCATCAAAATACAAATGTGACTGTACTTGTGTGACATTGCATCTATTGGGGTCGCTTACAGCCGTCACAAATTATCCAGCCCTGTTGGATTTTTCAGGCTGTCATTGCTTTACAAAGCTCAACTGACTTTCACTGCTGATTTTTGGATTCCTCATTAAATATCCACAACACATTCACCATGTCAGAATGTGGCCTAGGAGAAATAAAATCATTACCACATTTGAAACTATGTTCACAAGCATGAACTCAATAACCAGAGAAAGTACCATGCTACTAAGTATGAGATACACATAATTACATTTGATGCAGAGAAGGGTCTTGCTCACATCCTTTTGTGGTCCAGATTGTACTTGATGTACCAAGTAATGGAAATAACGTGACTGGTATGCAGCGTGTCAGCTGCGGTAATGGTTTAGTTGATGTGTAATATATAGAACTATATACAGTGACATAACTTGAAGCTCGTGGGCACCAATGCAAAATCTGGAAACGTGGTCCCCCACTATCTTTATTAATATTGGTCTTTTCATATGGGCCAAAGGGACCATTTGGGCCCCTATTGGCTTCAGGTCCCAGATGCAACAGCAACCCCTGCACCTTTTATAGTTATGCCACTGGCTATATACATGTACAGATTGAACATATCTAATAGAAAATCATTATCTGCTTCTATGTCGCAGGGATGAAGGTGCTTATTAGGGCTGTGGAGTTGAATTCGGTGTCCATTTTGGTGGAGTCGGTATAAAATGGACAGACCCCGACTCCTAAAATATATAATATATTGGGTACATTAGTACAATGCAGGATGTGCTGTAAAGTTTTTCATAAGAATTTGGGAAAGTTATGAAATGTCCTATAAATGTCTGTTCTACTTCTGATCTAAGGATCTAGGCTTTTAGTTGAGATGAATCTGTGCTACATTTTATGTACAGTACAGACCAAAAGTTTGGACACACCTTCTCATTTAAAGATTTTTCTGTATTTTCATGACTATGAAAATTGTACATTCACACTGAATGCATCAAAACTATGAATTAACACATGTGGAATTATATACTTAACAAAAAAGTGTGAAACAGCTGAAAATATGTCTTATATTCTAGGTTCTTCAAAGTAGCCACCTTTTGCTTTGATGACTGCTTTGCACACTCTTGGCATTCTCTTGATGAACTTCAAGTGGTAGTCAATACAGAAAAATCTTTAAATGAGAAGGTGTGTCCAAACTTTTGGTCTGTACTGTACATGCATCCTGTAATGTAGTAATAAAAATAATGAATCGCTATGAAAAAGCTGTCTTTCATGAGGACCAGCCCCATGAATGGAGGACTAAAAATTACCTCTGCTGCAGAGGGTAAGTTCATCAGAGTTACCAGCCTCAGAAAATGCAAATTGACAGCACCCGAGATAGCAACCCTCGTAAATGATGCACAGTCATAAAGTAGTAGACGCATCTCAAATGTTCAGAAGAGACTGTTAGAAGCAGGCCTTTATGGTTGAATTGCTGCAAAGAATCCACTACTGAGGACCGCAAGCTAGAAAAGGAGACTTGTTTGGGCCAAGCAACACAATGACTGGATGTTAGATGAGTAAAAATCTGTACTGTGTTCTGATGAGTCAAAATTTTAGATTTTTGTTGCCAATCGCCATGTGTGTGTAATGCATAGAAGGTGAGCAGATACAATACAACCCCAATATCAAAAAAACTTGGGACATTGTGTAAAATGTAATGAAAACAAGAATGCAATAATTTTGAAATCTCTTCTAGGCATATTCACAACAGAACATAGAACACTAATCAAAAGTTAAAATTTAGACATTTAATTTGAAAAAAAAAAACAAAAACGAAACTAATTTAGAAATTGAAGGCAGCAACTCAACCTTTTTTGGAATCGGGGTTGTAGAAACCATCCGCTCACCTCTTCTGCATCTCACAAATATATGGCGGTTGGTACAAACACATCTCAAAACAGTTGAGACAGGGTTAACAAAGGGCTGGAAAGGTAAGTGGTGCTGATGAAAAACAGCTAAAGGATCAATTTTAAACTAAGTCACATGATTGTGGATAAAAAGAGCATGTTAGAGAGGCAGAGTCTCTCAGAAGCAAAGATGGTTAGAGGTTTACCAATCTGTGAACACCTGCATCTAAAAATTGTGGAACAAGTTCAGAAAATATTCTTTAATGTAAAATTCCAAAGACTTCAACTATTTCACCATCTACAGCACATTATAATATACAAAAATTCAGATTCTGGAGAAATCCATGCACACAAGGGACATGGTGAATGGTTAATATTGGATGCTCATGATCTACGGACCCTCAGGGGCCACTGTATTAAAAACAGACATGATTCGGTTGTGCAAATCACTGTATGAGTTCAGAAATATTTCCTTAGGCCAGGTTCACACTTCTGAAATACATGGTCCTTGCTCGGATTGAAATACCTGGTTCAACCAGCAGGTCTCCAACCTGAATTAACAACAGGTCTGTTTACCTGGACCAGCTGCCTCATACAGTATGCCTAGCTATGAGGCATTTAGTTCAGATCAGGAGATCCACAATCTGAGCACAGAACATATCTCATGAATGTGTGAACCTTTACAGCCAACATCTGGTCTCAGTGGAAATAAAAGCCACCGTGACTTTCTCAAAATGCTTTGTGCGATGGAGCTGGGGGGGGGTCTTTCACATAAAGATTTTTTTGTGTGTGTTTTTTTGCTGTTTTTTCACATTACCAATGGTGCATTTTTGCAGTGTCTCTTTATACTTTTGGTACATTTCTTAGTTCCTAATATTTTTGTCTAAACTTGGAATACTCTAGGTGTTATTTTTTCATGTTTTTTCCGATAGGGTAAGAAAACAAAAAGATTTCTGAATAAAGGGAAAATATTTAGATTTGAGAATCCTCAGTGGTTGATACCTTTTAATGGCTAACTGAAAAGATGATAACAAATTGCAAGCTTTCGAGACTACTCAGGCCTCTTCATCAGGTATAGAAGAGACTCTATACCCGATTAAGAGAGCAGCATAGTCTCGAAAGCTTGCAATTGTTACCATCTTTGCAGTTAGGTCACGTCCCCACTATCAGTATTCGGTCAGTATTTTTTCTCAGGAGTGGGGGCCCAAACCAGGAGTAGGTGATAAATGCAGAATTGGTGACTTGTTTCTATTATACCTTTTCTCTGATTGTTCCTCACCTGGTTTTGGCTCCCACTCCTGAGAAAAAATACTGACCGAATACTGATAGTGGGGCCGTGGCCTTAGCCATTAAAAGATATCAACCACTGAGGACTCTGAAATCTAAATATTTTTCTACCTACTGGCTACAAAGATATATATTTTCCTGAATAAAAGGAAACACCAAAAAAAACACAGCAAATAATGCAAGCCACGTTCCCATCAGTAAAGCCCTATGCACCACTACAACCCCTGGTGAAATTAATGGAATGGATGCCGTCCATGTTACAGCATTGTACAAATTGGGACCTTAGTACAACTTATTTATGAGGTCTTAGGGCCTTGTACATGCATTTTATTCTCTAGGCAAAGCCTTTGCTTTATACTGTATTATTGCTGTTTTTATGCTTTTCTCAGGAGGCCTTTCTTCTGACTGCTTGCCACCTCCCTCCCACTCTCCCTCTCCACTCCCCTGCACCAGGTGTGCTGTTTGCATGCCTCACCTAGCTGGAAAGACCAGATTCCTCTCCAAAGACTGCACATTGCATGCTGGGAAGTGGCAGTTCACTTAACGCTTCTATTGCTAATGTGGGAGGGAAATGAGACAAACAAGGGGCCAAGGTTTAGTGTAAGATGTTATGGAATATGACTGCATGTAGTGACTCTCAATCCCTCTCGCTCCATGCTACAAATACCAGTTCACTTACTTCCGCTTTTTACATATAACACATTCTCTATATTATGTGTGTCAGTTTATTTTGTACATTTTTAGTTGTGTTTTTTTTCTTTCTTGCGTTGCAAATATTAATCTTGTGGTTTTGTCATGAGGTAGTCATACGATACTGCTGTTTATAAGTCGGGGAGGGGAAATATGAGTTAGAAGAAAACGAAAGATACAATGTTTAATCTGAAAGCCAATTCTTGTCAATATTTTGGATACTATGACACAATATATACTCCTTTACTCTAGATTGTTAAAATGTTTCCTATTTTTTTTTTTTTTTTTTTACATAAATCACTTTAGGAAATGCTAATGTTTCTTTTCCTGAAGAGCTTTTGATTTGACAGTGAACAGTTCGGAGCAGAGTCCTTCAAGGTCTGCTCTAGAGAAGTCACATCCCCTTGTTTTTCCAAAATCTCTTTAGGAAATTAAGAAAAAAAAACAAAACTAAAAAACTCCTCATATGAACGGCAAAGTTGATTTGCCATAGAAATGAAGAGAAAAAAAATTTGCAAGTGTTTTTGAAGAGGAATTCGAGAAGATCTCCTTACAACGTTCCTCAAAAAACTCAGCTGGTAAAAAGCTTAAGGGTATGTGCACATGGAGACTTTTTACTGAGTTTTCAGAGCAAAAACTTCAATTTTATTCGAGGAGGATTAGGAAAGTTTCTGCTCACTTTCTGCTACAAAAACTACTTGAAAAACTCTGTGAACATAGCCTAATTCCTCCCTAGGAACTAGGGTTTTATCCCTCAGTACTGGCAACAAGTTTCTAGAAGGGTTTAGGTTTGCAACTTGGTGTTGACTGTCTAATGTGGTTGTAAAAGTGGGCAAAATTCCTCAACACGGAGTTATATGGGATGTTGTTTTATATGAGACAACCCTTTCAAGATGTGACCAGAAGGGCAATCAGCTCATCACACCCTGGTTTGACTCCTGGCAGCCCCGGCCAACAGCTGATATAATATAAAAACATCCTGAGGCTGCAAAAACATAAGACGACTGTAGAAAGTCTACTTTGGTGGTTCTGAATTTCTGATTGAGGGACCCTCCTTTCTATGATTATTTTCACAAGTCTACCCTTTAAATCAACTTAAACCCTAATTCCTAGATACTATATTTCAATAACTTCACATCAACTTCCTAAAACTGCACAAAAAAACCCAACATACTTATTGTTTCCCTTTCTGGCACAAATAGGGCTTTGTCATAATTTGCAATGCTGAGTTATTGATGAGCTTTCTTTCGCCACTGCAGGCTTTTACTGACTTTTTTAATGAAAAAAAAAATCACTTTCTGCCTGATCGCATTCTCCTATTTTTCACCCACCTGCGCAGCCTATAAATCACTCGACAACACCGCGCTTAGACAAGTTGAGACACAGCAGTCAAACAAAGGCCTAGTTAGTACCACCACTCAGTATTCAGATTCATCTGCTGTCTACTAGCTTTCTGGGCAATTCTGCCTCAAATTGAACACATTCCATCCTGGATACTTCCAAGTCATGGCACTCCGAAATCGGTCACCAAATATTCAATATAAAGCACATACATAATTAAATGGAAATGTTTGATTGGATGAAGCTGGTGTACTTACTTTCAAATTACATATCTGGGTGGCTTTATAATATTTTCTGAAAGTTTTTCCATCTCGTCTTAGTCCTGGTCTAAAATGCTTATTTATTTTATTTATGACATGGATTTTCAAAGCAACTATACCAGTTTCATCAGGTCTAGGAGATTTATTTAATAATGTTGCTAGTTTGTATTTTAAAATCTGGTGACAGGTCTGCTTTCAAAAAGACTTACATGTGCTTTGTTAAACCATTTACAAAGAACTACAGAAGACCTAAACAGAAGTGTATATCCACAGTCTGAAAAGGCCAAGCATTTCAGTGTCAGACACTGGAGCACTTAGCTCTCTCTTGCAGTCCCTTTAATAATGAATGGAGTAGAGGTGCGCCTGCCCAACCTCCACTCCATTTAGGTGGGGCTTTTCAGAGATCAGTAGGGGTCCCAGTGGTCCGACCCCAATATTATTCCCTATCCTCAGGATAGGGGATAACGTCTAATTTTTGTACATACCATATCATTAATTAAAGGGAAACTTCACCTACATCTAAAGATTCTCATAATCCTCCAATATAGAATTATATGTCAATCTCTTATCTGTAGAGTTGAGCAAAAAGATTCTCTGGATGCTGGTTCAGAGGCCACACTGGAAGTCCGTGACCGACGAACCATAGCCCCGCGAACCTTCTCCTACCTGCCAGCATCCCCGGCGCCTCTTCATGCTATGGCATGACGTTGAACCTGGCCTACTGACCAGAAGAGACATTAGGGATGCCGGCAGATAAGAGGATTTCCTCAGGTCTTGTGTCTGGCGTCCACAGCATAGCAATGTGGCCTCTTCCTCAGGTTTCTGCAAATCATTTTGTTCAACTCTACATACCTGCTCTTTTTCTTGCCACTTATGGGACAGTTCCATAGCAATAGTTGAATTGGGAATGGTGAAATGCTTTTATTTTTTTCACTTGAGGGGATTTGTCGCTCATACAGGCACCAGAATTTCCTGTATGACAAATTTTCACACTGTTCCATACTAGCTATTCACATGAGGGAACACTAACTTCTATCACAGTTACACATGATGATTAGACGGCTTCCTCACACAGCTCTAATGAAATTTCAATGTGCTTTCTGATTAGAAGCAGACAAAGAGTGAACTGCAGGGAAATGAGTGCACTATACAAGAAGTCCAGAGCTTCCTGAAAAATAACATAGGGGAAGCAATGACAGAAAGTTGTATTTTTGCTTTAGGTCTTCAAATGTTTTGATATGACCCATTAAAAGTTAAACTTATCAAAATAAAGCTTTGTAATTCACAAACAAAAATAGCTTAGTAGCCATCAGTAAGTTGTGTTATTTAAAGCAGTTGTCTATGACCAATTTGCTAACTATGATCATTTACCAACAGAAGCATCTGACATTAACGTCTTATCTTCGGACACTAACATAATTTATAATGCAGTGTAAAATTGAATGTATTGCATTCTGCTCTGATGGCTTTTATGGAAGAATCCCTCCATAGTTTAGTCTGTAATGCTGTCAACCACATTTTTTCCCACAGATCTATGAGGGCAAAGGCATAGATAGGTAGTGGCACAGTTTGGAACCAGAGGAGGCTGTGGGTAAAGTATTTGAGATTTGTGTACTAAAGAGTATAGGCACAATCATGTCAATGAGAGTTTACAGAATCTGATGCATGTATGAGGACAAAAGTACTTTGTGTCCACTGTAGACCTTTTGCATTTCTAGTAGCCAAATGGCTCAAATGTTTTTGTTGCCCTTTTGGATATCAGGAGCGCAGGCCTTTAGCTGTTAATGGTGCTTTTAGATAGCACAACATCGCAGTTTGACAATTCCACTTTCAACTAGCCATCAGTTGTCCAACCAGTTGGTCAACTGAATGTACTGATTAATTGGTCATTTGTACAATAAGCTTCAATTTATAGCTAAATACTATCTGCCACCGCCAAAAAATAGAATCTGTCCAGCAATATCCTTACATTGCGAGTCTGTTATTCTTTTACTGAAAAATCGGCGGCGTTTGAATTGTTATGCAAGTGAGGTGGAAGAACTATTTGTAGATCTGAAGCCTCTGTCACTCCAGCTCTATTCCACGCTCAGTGCCGCCTCCTCCTGCTTGACTGAAGGCTTCTTTGTCTGAAGTCACAAAGCATAGAGGCTGTCAGTCAAGCAGGAGGCGGCGGCGCTTGGCGGGGAATAGAGCTGGAGTGACAGAGGCTTCAGATCTACCATAGTCCTTTAGCTTCATTTGCATATTAATTCAAATGCTGATTTCTCAGTACAGGAGGAAAGGACTGGGAATGTAAAGGTATTGCCGGACTTATATGCACATATAAATAGTTTGGGGGGTGAAATCCTACAGACAGATTCCATTTAAACCTTACAAATAAAACTCCTATTCCCTTGTAGGCTGTAAGCTTGCGAGCAGGGCCCTCACTCTTCTTGGTATATTCTGAATTATGTGTTTCTCTGTAATGTCTTATTTTGTTTCCACATGTCCACTCTCAATCGTAAAGTGCTGCGGAATAATGTCAGTGCTACAGAAATAAAATGATATTAATCAAAAAATTCACGGCGAATAAATGACAGCTGAAATCATCAGCCTCGAGTGACATCTCCGAGAGGAGAGGGGGGATTTTCTTACAAATTGTGTTTCTCTAGTCCGTATTTAGATGTAAACAAGCTTTTTTTTTCCTTTCATAAAGAAAACAATGCACTCAGTATTACAATCGGTCATGGAAAATCCTAAACGGTTCAGTTACTGTAAGGTGTAACAATATTGTTCTCTTTGCCTAGACCACGGGAAATCTGCATGCACATGGCACAGCGCCTGTATGGTACCACATGGAGACCTGTACAGCTCTGTGCCATGGGGCTTGTCAGGACCAGTGTACCACATGAAGATCTGTACAGCTCTGTGCCATGGGGCTGTCTGGACCAGTGTGCCACATGGAGACCTGTACAGCTCTGTGCCATGGGGCTTGTCTGGACCAGTGTGCCACATGGAGACCTGTACAGCTCTGTGCCATGGGGCTGTCTGGACCAGTGTGCCACATGGAGACCAGTACAGCTCTGTGCCATGGGGCTTGTCTGGACCAGTGTGCCACATGGAGACCTGTACAGCTCTGCGCCATGGGGCTTGTCTGGACCAGTGTGCCACATGGAGACCTGTACAGCTCTGTGCCATGGGGCTTGTCTGGACCAGTGTGCCACATGGAGATCTGTACAGCTCTGTGCCATGGGGCTTGTCTGCACCAGTGTGCCACATGGAGATCTGTACAGCTCTGTGCCATGGGGCTTGTCTGGACCAGTGTGCCACATGGAGACCTGTACAGCTCTGTGCCATGGGGCTTGTCAGGACCAGTGTGCCACATGGAGATCTGTACAGCTCTGTGCCATGGGGCTTGTCTGGACCAGTGTGCCACATGGAGACATGTACAGCTCTGTGCCATTGGGGCTTGTCTGGACCAGTGTGCCACATGGAGACCTGTACAGCTCTGTGCCATGGGGCTTGTCTGGACCAGTGTGCCACATGGAGACCTGTACAGCTCTGTGCCATGGGGCTTGTCTGGACCAGTGTGCCACATGGAGATCTGTACAGCTCTGTGCCATGGGGCTCGTCTGGACCAGTGTGCCACATGGAGACCTTTACAGCTATGTGCCATGGGGCTGTCTGGACCAGTGTGCCACTGGGCGGCCTATGTATAGAGCTGGGCTCCCATGGAAGCAATGCTCCATACATTTGGCAAGCGACTGAGCTCCATACATTCTTTTGGCCATATTCATGACGCCGTAGAGTGTACTACGTGGTGAACCTACCAGATTATAAAGACAAATTGTTTTATTCCTAATCATTATTACCTAATACATTCTGGATTATCATATATTCTGGAGTTTAAGACAAGTCATAGAAAAGTATATAAAACTTATTTATCGGGTAAAGAATCTTGGATCTATGGATTCTTCCCCACAAAAAGGAAATGTATCCCTGCTGTGTGAAATCCCATTTCATGTTTCATCTTTGTGCTGTTAGTGGCGGATTATCAGACATTATCAGATGACCAGGAGGACGCTCACTGTGTTGGCGAATTCATCTTTACGCTTTGTGATGCTGATCCGGATATTAATGCTTATCCTAGAATTACTACTTAAACAATTTTCTTGGATATTCTAGTAGGACCAATAAAAGTCAGACACTATATGGCAGTAGATATTTAGGATTACTGGTATAATTGTCATAAAGATTACCTGGTAAGGTCCTGGCAGATTCCTGTATAGTCCTGGGTTTGGTCCTCGCATCATATTCATTGGGCTTCCAGGTGGGAGAGGTGGACCTCTGGAGGACACGAAGTTTCAGAGGGACGATGCCCTTACAGAAGTGTTTTTCGGTGACCCAGTATATACGCTGTAGGTGCTCTGCTGCCCTTTTAGCTATGATCCTCTACCTTCTGTGTATCAGCAGCCGCCCTCCTCCTTATACAGTCACTTCTTGTATTCTTCCTGTTCCTGTAGTCTTTCTGCCCCATACAGCTCACTGCAGCCTGCTATAACATGGGCTCCTGGTTGTATGTGTAACCTGTATGCCACCTCCAGCAGAGTCAGTGCTTCTTCCTTGTGTGTCCTCAGTAGTCAGGCACCTCCTTTGTACAACTCTTGTGTAATACAACCTCCCATCTGTGCTGTATAGCCTCCATGTGCAGGACTCTGTTCTGCTTCCAACTGTACAACTTTTGTGTAGCCTCCTATGATTGTCTCCTATGTGTGGTATATCCAGTGTCCCCTGGGAGCAGTCCAGCCTCATGTGTGTGCCTCCTCTTGTGCAGCCTCCCCCACTGTGTATCTGGTACTGTGCTGAGTCTTCTACTGCTGTTGGTCTCATAGGAAGTTATTGGAAGGTTTTTCTGTTGGTGTCATCACTTCCAGAGAGCTGTTTTGCAACAAACCTCCCATCTCATCTCTGCCCTCCCTCTTTCACCCCTTTCCTCCTCTTATCTCTCCCCTCCCTTCAGCTTCTCCTCCTTCTGCCATCTCCTCCCTTCTAGCCTCTTTAATCATCCCCTGCCCTCACTCCACCTCTCACCCCTGTTGCTGCCACTCCTTCCCTTTTATTTTCCTTCTTGTGTGTCTGTTGTATGTCACTTGAGCAGTCTTTCTTTCCTTCCACTTCTCTTCTCCTTCCCTCCTCCTCGCTAGCTTTCCCTCTCACTGTCCTGCCTGTGCTCTGGCACTGCTCTCTGACTCTACACCCTTTCCCTGCCCTCTCACCCCTTTTTAGGAACCCTCCCCTGTTTTCTGTCCCATGTGCTTTGCAGACTTTGATCTGGTTTGTCCTTGCCTCTTTGCCGCTGGTTTTGATCGTGCTCCCTCCCTGTCTGAGTGCATTAATATACAACTAATGTAATACTGCCTGACTGTCCATTAGTTACTTCTTATTTGCCCTATTGGGGAGATAAATCAGTATTATCAATGGCTGGATACATGGCTACATTTCCGCAATAAGTTTTTTTTACGCTGTGTATTTTAGAAACACTACAAGTAACCTATTTTATGTAATGGGTGCAGAAAATCTGCAACATCAAAAACTCACAAAAAGTTCATTGTGGGAACGTAGCCTTATTACAATTGGACATATTGGGCCAAATTATACATTTTGTGCGTCTACACAGACAGAATGGATACTTTTTGCTAAGTTTAAAAAGCAAAAAGTATGGTGCCTGGGTATAGCTTCAAGCATTTTAAAAACATGTCGCCATAGGTGTGAACATAGGCGGGTTATAATGAGGGCAATCTGGGCTACCACCCGGGGCTCCGGGGGGGACATGGCCAGATTGCCCTCATTATAATATATGGGCGCCAATACGGCACATACCGGCAGGCAGAGGCGGGGGGGTCCCAGACCGCTCCCCAGCAGCAGCGCACGGCACTACTTCTTCTTCGGCCAGGCCAGCACTGCACCTGTTAACTTCCCTGTGTGCTGGCCCGGCCGCGTCACAGCTAGGAGACACGACCCTGTGCGCGGCCGTGTCTGCTAGCATGACGTCACGCAGTGTGCGCCCAGCACTGCTGCACCGGAGAGGAGCTGGATGACTGGAGCCGAGCCGGGGGATGGTGAGTGAGTGAGTGTGTGTGATTGTGATTGAGTGTGTGTGCGCAGGCAGATATCATTGTGTGATGTCTGTTTGTTTATATGTATTTTTGCGTTTCAAATGTATTTATGCATGTATGTATATGTCTGTATATGTTTGTGTGCGTGCGTTACTGTGTGTGGCCTCCAGCTGTCTCTGGGGGGGCGCCGTGCGGCCTCCCGCTGTGTATAGATGGCTACGTGCGGCCTCCCGCTGTGTATAGATGGCTACGTGCGTCCTCCCACTGTGCATAGATGGCTACGTGCGGCCTCCCGCTGTGTATAGATGGCTATGTGCGGCCTCCCGCTGTGTATAGATAGCTACATGCGGCCTCCCGCTGTGTATAGATGACGCCGTGCGGCCTCCCGCTGTGTATAGATGGCGCCGTGTGGCCTCCCGTTGTGTATAGATGGCGCCATGTGGCCTCCCGCTGTGTATAGATGGCAATGTGCGGCCTCCTGCTGTGTATAGATGGCTACGTAAGGCCTCCCGCTGTGTATAGATGGCTACATGCGGCCTCATGTTGTGTATAGATGGCGCCGTGCGGCCTCCCGCTGTGTATAGATGGCTACGTGCAGGCCTCCCGCTGTGTATAGATGGTTATGTGTGGCCTCCTGCTGTGTATAGATGGCAGCGTACTGCCTATCGCTGTGTATAGATGTCTACGTGCGGCCCCCTGCTGTGTATAGATGGCTACGTGCGGCCCCTGCTGTGTATAGATGGCTATGTGCGGCCTCCTGCTGTGTATAGATGGCTATGTGCGGCCTCCCGCTGTGTATAGATGGCTACGTGCGCCCCCCTGCTGTGTATAGATGGCTATGTGTGGCCCCCTGCTGTGCATAGATGGCGCCGTGCGGCCTCCCGCTGAGTATAAATGGCTATGTGAGGCTGCCTGCTGTATCTGGGGGGCACCGTGCGGCCTCCCGCTGTTTATAGATGGCTGTGTGCGGCCTCCTGCAGTGTATAGATTGCTACGTGTGGCCTCCTGCTGTGTATAGATGGCACCGTGCTGCCTCGGGCTGTGTATAGATGGCACCGTGCTGCCTACCGCTGTGTATAGGTGGCGCCGTGCGGCCTCCCGCTGTGTATAGATGGCTACGTGCGGCCTCCCGCTGTGTATAGATGGCTACGTGCAGCCCCCTGCTGTGTATAGATGGCATCGTGCTGCCTACCGCTGTGTATAGATGGCTACGTGTGGCCTCCCGCTTTGTATAGACGGCTACGTGCAGCCCCCTGCTGTGTATAGATGGCATCGTGCTGCCTACCGCTGTGTATAGATGGCTACGTGCAGCCTCCCGCTTTGTATAGATGGCTACGTGCGGTCTCCCACTGTGTATAGATGCTACGTGCAGCCTCCTGCTGTGTATAGATGGCTAAGTGCGGCCTCCCGCTGTGTATTGATGGCTACGTGCGTCCTCCTGCTGTGTATAGATGGCTATGTGCGGCCTCCCGTTGTGTATAGATGGCGCCATGCGGCCTCCCGCTGTGTATAGATGGCTACGTGCAGGCCTCCCGCTGTGTATAGATGGTTACGTGTGGCCTCCTGCTGTGTATAGATGGCAGCATGCTGCCTATCGCTGTGTATAGATGGCTACGTGCGGCCCCTTGCTGTGTATTGATGGCTAAGTGCGGCCCCCTGCTGTGTATAGATAGCGCCGTGTGGCCTCCTGCTGTGTATAGATGGCTATGTGCGGCCTCCCGCTGTGTATAGATGGCTACGTGCGGCCCCCTGCTGTGTATAGATGGCTACGTGTGGCCCCCTGCTGTGCATAGATGGCGCCGTGCGGCCTCCCGCTGAATATAAATGGCTATGTGCGGCTGCCCGCTGTATCTGGGGGGCACCGTGCGGCCTCCCGCTGTGTATAGATGGCTACGTGCGGCCTCCCGCTGTGTATAGATGGCTACGTGCAGCCCCCTGCTGTGTATAGATGGCATCGTGCTGCCTACCGCTGTGTATAGATGGCTACGTGTGGCCTCCCGCTTTGTATAGACGGCTACGTGCAGCCCCCTGCTGTGTATAGATGGCATCGTGCTGCCTACCGCTGTGTATAGATGGCTACGTGCAGCCTCCCGCTTTGTATAGATGGCAGGTGCAGCCTCCTGCTGTGTATAGATGGCTAAGTGCGGCCTCCCGCTGTGTATTGATGGCTACGTGCGGCCTCCTGCTGTGTATAGATGGCTATGTGCGGCCTCCCGTTGTGTATAGATGGCGCCATGCGGCCTCCCGCTGTGTATAGATGGCTACGTGCAGGCCTCCCGCTGTGTATAGATGGTTACGTGTGGCCTCCTGCTGTGTATAGATGGCAGCATGCTGCCTATCGCTGTGTATAGATGGCTACGTGCGGCCCCTTGCTGTGTATTGATGGCTACGTGCGGCCCCCTGCTGTGTATAGATAGCACCGTGCGGCCTCCTGCTGTGTATAGATGGCTATGTGCGGCCTCCCGCTGTGTATAGACGGCACCTTGCGGCCTCCAGCTGTGTATAGATGGCTACGTGCGGCTTCCCTTCTGTGTATAGATGGCTTCGTGCGGCCTCCTGCTGTGTATAGATGGCACCTTGCAGCCTCCAGCTGAGTATAGATGGCTACATGCAGCCTCCCGCTGTGTATAGATGGGTATGTGCGGCCTCCCACTGTGTATAGATGGCTACGTGCGGCCCCTTGCTGTGTATTGATGGCTACGTGCGGCCCCCTGCTGTGTATAGATAGCGCCGTGCGGCCTCCTGCTGTGTATAGATGGCTATGTGCGGCCTCCCGCTGTGTATAGATGGCTACGTGCGGCCCCCTGCTGTGTATAGATGCTTACGTGTGGCCCCCTGCTGTGCATAGATGGCGCCGTGCGGCCTTCCGCTGAGTATAAATGGCTATGTGCGGCTGCCCGCTGTATCTGGGGGCACCGTGCGGCCTCCCGCTGTGTATAGATGACTACATGTGGCCTCCCGCTGTGTATAGATGGCTACGTGTGGCCTCCCGCTGTGTATAGATGGCTGCGTGCGGCCTCCTGCTGTGTATAGATTGCTACGTGTGGCCTCCTGCTGTGTATAGATGGCTACGTGCGGCCTCGGGCTGTGTATAGATGGCACCGTGCTGCCTACCGCTGTGTATAGATGGCTACGTGTGGCCCCCTGCTGTGTATAGATGGCTACGTGCAGCTCCCCGCTGTGTATAGATGGCTGCGTGCAGCCCCCTGCTGTGTGTAGATGGCATCGTGCTGCCTACCGCTGTGTATAGATGGCTACGTGTGGCCTCCCGCTTACTATAGACGGCTACGTGCAGCCCCCTGATGTGTATAGATGGCATCGTGCTGCCTACCGCTGTGTATAGATGGCTACGTGCAGCCTCCCGCTTTGTATAGATGGCTACGTGCGGCCTCCCGCTGTGTATAGATGCTACGTGCGGCCTCCTGCTCTGTATAGATGGCTAAGTGCGGCCCCCTGCTGTGTATAGATGGCGCCGTGCGGCCTCCTGCTGTGTATAGATGGCTACGTGCGGCCTCCCGCTGTGTATAGATGGCTATGTGCGGCCTCCCGCTGTGTATAGATAGCTACGTGTGGCCTCCTGCTGTGTATAGATGGCTACGTGTGGCCCCCTGCTGTGCATAGATGGCGCCGTGCGGCCTCCCGCTGAGTATAAATGGCTATGTGCGGCTGCCCGCTGTATCTGGGGGGCACCGTGCGGCCTCCCGCTGTGTATAGATGACTACATGTGGCCTCCTGCTGTGTATAGATGGCTACGTGTGGCCTCCTGCTGTGTATAGATGGCTACGTGCGGCCTCGGGCTGTGTATAGATGGCACCGTGCTGCCTACCGCTGTGTATAGATGGCTACGTGCGGCCCCCTGCTGTGTATAGATGGCTTCGTGCGGCCCCCCGCTGTGTATAGATGGCGCCGTGCGGCCTCCCGCTGTGTATAGATGGCTACGTGCGGCCTCCCGCTGTGTATAGATGGCTGCGTGCATCCCCCTGCTGTGTGTAGATGGCATCGTGCTGCCTACCGCTGTGTATAGATGGCTACGTGTGGCCTCCCGCTTTCTATAGACGGCTACGTGCAGCCCCCTGATGTGTATAGATGGCATCGTGCTGCCTACCGCTGTGTATAGATGGCTACGTGCAGCCTCCTGCTTTGTATAGATGGCTACGTGCGGCCTCCCGCTGTGTATAGATGCTACGTGCGGCCTCCTGCTCTGTATAGATGGCTAAGTGCGGCCCCCTGCTGTGTATAGATGGCGCCGTGCGGCCTCCTGCTGTGTATAGATGGCTACGTGCGGCCTCCCGCTGTGTATAGATGGCTATGTGCGGCCTCCCGCTGTGTATAGATAGCTACGTGTGGCCTCCTGCTGTGTATAGATGGCTACGTGCGGCCTCCCGCTGTATATAGACGGCACCTTGCGGCCTCCAGCTGTGTATAGATGGCTATGTGCGGCTTCCCTTCTGTGTATAGATGGCTTCGTGCTGCCTCCTGCTGTGTATAGATGGCACCTTGCAGCCTCCAGCTGAGTAAAGATGGCTACATGCGGCCTCCCGCTGTGTATAGATGGGTATGTGCGGCCTCCCACTGTGTATAGATGGCTATGTGCAGCCTCCCGCTGTGAATAGATGGCTATGTGCAGCCTCCCGCTGTGTATAGATGACTACGTGCAGCCTCCCGCTGTGTATAGATGGCTACGTGTGGCCTCCTGCTTTGTATAGATGGATACGTGCGGCCTCCCGCTGTGTATAGATGGCTACGTGCGGCCTCCCGCTGTGTATCGATGGCTATGTGCGGCCTCTTGCTGTGTATAGATGGCTATGTGCGGCCTCTTGCTGTGTATAGATGGCTATGTTCGGCCTCCCGTTGTGTATAGATGGCTACGTGCGGCCTCCCGCTTTGTATAGATGGCTACGTGCGGCCTCCCGCCGTGTATAGATGGCTACGTGCGGCCTCTGCTGTGTATAGATGGCACCTTGCGGCCTCCAGCTGTGTATAGATGGCTACGTGCAGCCTCCTGCTGTGTATAGGAGGATTGTGGCAGCTCATATTGTGTGTAGGGTCTCATACTTTATATAGGGGATGTCAGCATACTTAATTGTGCTCAATATTAAGTCATACAATTAATGTAAAAAAATTATTATAATTAATATATTAATATTGTGCCAAATTAATTTCACGTGAACTATCACATGATCTATCACAGGGGAGAGCAAATGCTGAATTGAGAGTTGGGGGGAGAGCAAATGATGAATTGGGAGTGGGGGACAGTAAATGATGATGAATAGAGGGTGGGGGTGGGGAGAGGATGGACATGACAATGAATTGGGGCAGAGAGTGCATGTAAATATAATGAATCGGGTGAGCAAGAGGTACAGAGAAGGGGGTGTTGAGGATGCCGGAGTGTGACTGGTAATAAATTGGAGGAAACAGTACAGGTTCTAATTAATTTATATATTTATTAGGTGGGGAAAGTGGCTATTTTAAGTTAGTGGAGGCACAGGGGTGGATTACAATTTATATTTGGAATGGTGGGTTGCATAATAACTAATTATATATTAATGGTGGGTGCACGTCTGTATTCAGCTGTGTATTGTAGAAATTGGGGAATGTGCTCTAGATAACTATGTGTTATTTTATGCAGAGACGAGTCCTGGCTGGAAGAAGTGATGGCGGTCTGTACTGGACGAAGGAGAAAAGCGAAGATGAAGGGCTTCACCTAGAGACGTCACCGGTCAGTGTGTTATCTGTACACTGACACTATACACTATATACTATGTACAGGGCTCCTGTGTATAATATCACTGGTGATCACTGTATTACCTGTACACTATATACAAAGCTCCTGTGTATAATGTCACTGGTGATCACTGTATTACCTGTACACTGACACTATGTACAGAGTTCCCGTGTATAATGGCACTTATGATAATATTGTGTTTTTTTATTAATAATCAGTATTGTAGTATTCGGTCGCTATGTGGTGGTAATATGTGGTCCAGTCATGGTGTGGCGGCATTTGTCCCTTGTATGTAGTATTATTCGGTGACAATTTGGTGGTAATATGTGGTCTGGTCATGGTGTGGCGGTTTTTGTCCCTTGTATGTGGTATTATTTGGTCACTATGTGGTGGTAATATGTGGTCTGGTCATGGTGTGACGCTATTTGTCCCTTGTATGTGGTAAATTGGTCATTTTGAAAAATGAGTCTGTTACTCAGGGCAGTGGATTGCCATAGAACCCTTTCATGTGTATCCGTCTGTCGGCCTGGGGACCTCAAGATGGACATCAGAGCCTTAGGGTGCACTAAGCCTGCGGTGCTGCAGGAAAACATGGACTCAAACTCTCAGGGGCGGAGAGGGATGCTCTACCCAGACCGAGAACTAGGGCTGAAGTTATGTCCAGTACCTGTGGGAAAGACTGTAACCTGTTATGCCTTATCCTACATTCTTCATTGTAATGACCATAAACTGCTCAGTAAAAGTTTGACTGTTTTAAAGTATTCGGTGTCCCCTGTATTGTGTGCTGCGGTTCCGGAAGATGAAAGCCTGGAGCCAGTGGAGGCCTATGGGCCACAAGTGAGTGTGATGCACTCCACACACAGCAGCACATCGAGACAGGGACACAATTTTCCTGTAGGGTGCCAGAGCTTGCAGAAGCAGCAGCTCGTCCACGACTACCTCGCTCAGGCACTTTACACACAGATAATATACATCCACTTTCCGTCTATACATTTTGTGTATAAACACAGATCTGCTTAACCTCTTTTAAATCCTTCTTCCAATAAGACTTTGTTCATTTTTGCTATTCCACACTCTTGCAAATTGCTTAAGACCATAGATAGATTTTTGTAGTTTGCCAAAAAGACTCTCTTCACCCTCTTTGATATAACTCTCAGGTTCAGTCATGTACAAGTCCTTTTCAATGTCACCATTTAAAAAGGCAGTTTTGATGTCCGAATATCTGACAAGCATCTTTTGTACAGCAGCTACAGCCATTAGAGTCCTGAATGTGGCGTGCTTAACAACTGGAGAAAATATGGTATCATAATATTCACCATATTTTTGAGAATATCCTTTTGCGACTAATCTTGCTTTATATCTGTGAACCTTGCCTTCGGAATCATACTTGGCCTTAAAAATCCATTTACATTTGATTGCTTACTTGCCTTGTGGTAGTTTGGTGAGTTTCCAAGTTTGAAGTTCATGAAGGGACTTCATTTCCTCATTAGCAGCATTAATCCACTTCAGTTTTTCATGGACAGGTAGTTGTTGCATCTCATCCCATGACTGTGGCTCTGACTCAGGTAGTGTTTTGACAAACTATGATAGACGCTTAGATGGTATACCCTTATTTGATCTCGACGAATACCAGTTCGTTGAGCGAAGCATTGAGCCAGTGGCTCTGATGAGAGTTATCCTCACTACACGACGTCTGTGAATAACTATTCACAGATGCCAGAGACATCAGGGATCGTGGACTACATCAGAGGAGCCTCGTATGAACATTTTTTTAAATAATTTGGTGAACGAGGGATAGTGTGGGAGAATCTTTATTCAAATAAAGTATTTTTTTCTGTGTGTGTTTTTTTTTGGATTACCAGGTTACAAATGGGGGTGTCTGACAAATGCCTCTCCATTACTTACCACTAGGATTGATGCCAGCTGACATTACACAGCTGAAATCAACCCCAAAAAATATTACCCCGTTTGCCACAGCACCAGGGCAATTGGGAAGCCCTGGGCAAAGCGCCAAAACTGATGCATCTAATGGATGTGCCAATTCTGGGGAGGCTGTGGACAGGTATTTTTAGGTTGGGAAGGGCCAATATCCATGGAAATTTCTAGCTTGATAATATCAGCCCCAGCTGTTTCCTTTACCAACCCCCCTGAGCTGAACCCTAGCTACGTCTCTGCCCTGTGCCATTTTCTATCTTCTATGAGCTATATACCTTAAATTATACACCCTTGCAGGGTGATTTCAGGAGCACTAATAGATTTTTATAGCCGGTTGAGCTATTATATTGATGACCTTTCGTAATATAGTGTTTAATCTGTGATATTTTTGGGATAGTCACTTTACTAGTCCATTTGTATTTGTCTGGATATTATTACTAGTCCATTTGTATATGTATGATATTATTTCTGTCTTCCTCATATCGGGGGATTTCATTCATATAAGGGATTTATTTGTGTATAGGGCTCTCTAGGGTTTCCTATGGCAAGACAATGGTGATTAGGGGCGCCAATCGTGCGTGCTTATCTAGGGTGCCAACCTCCGCGGTCAATTTGGGTCATTTGTAGGGTACATCGTTAAGGAAGTGTATCTATTTTCTGTTCCCTTATCCCTCTGAACCCTTCTCCCTGTACGTATTTCGCTTAGCAGTGGATATCAATTGTTACCATCTGGGCCATCTATAATTTACTGTCTGGAAACTAATTAGTATTTTCCTTTTAATCATTATCATTAAAAGGCTATCTTTTCTTGGGGGGTTTTGTTTATGTTAGACAATTTTCATATCCTCCGATCTGTTGTTGTTTTGTTAGTCTATAATGTAATGTACAACCCATTGAAGGATGTACATGATAAGGCATCAGACATTCTATAAGCCTATATATTCACACACTACGGGTCAGCACACTGCAATAAATGAATACATGAACTCCACTATTGCAGTGAATAGAGAGAGACACGCTTGAGCAGCAATGTCTCCTGCCACTGGGGCAATAGTCTGAGCTGGTTATTGGGGGACCCCAATTCCGGAGATAGATAAAGGTCCCAGAGTTGGATACCATCATCTATTAGACATTTAAGGCTTGTTCTGTGGATATGTCATCGTTGTCAGTCATGAGACAGCCCCTTTAACTTCTACTGACATGCTTTTAATTTAGGAACCAAGTTGTGGTAATGGCGCAATCTCTGTGGTGCCACTAGAGCACAATGGTGTCTACAGGTGTAAACAGCTGGGGAGCCACGTACGGGGATCCTGAGAGCCACATGTGGCACCTGATCTACTGGTTGGTTAACTAAAAGGCACAAACATGATAAGGGTGAATATTTATGGAGAACGGCCCTGAGAACTGTCATACACGGCTCACAGCCTGCACAAATCCAGACACAGCAATTGAATAGCTTTTTGTTTCTTTCTCCAGCCATGATGGAACAATTCATCCCAGGACTCTCAGGACCAATCTTTATATCTTTCAATGCTTTAGAATTAAAGGGTTTGTTCAGTTTGGAGACAATTTTCCTTACATTACTGACGAATTCTCCAGATTAAGAAACGGAAAGGACCCACTAATATGAACCCTGTGCAGCTGCATGGGGACGCTGTGGACAAGGGGCTTATTCACACCTTAAAATAAAACTAAGGGCGCATTTACACTGGCGGATAATCAGTAATGAGCATTCCTATGAAAGCTTGTTTCCTGATATCGGCCTTTCTAAATAGGCTGCAAATCACCCAGCAAATGACGTTTTGAAGGTTGTTTAAAGATCATCATTCTTGGCAGCACAATGTCCTGCTGAGGACAATGATATTCTATAGTATGTGCCTAAAATGATTGTATTGATAATTGTTCTGTGAGAGAATTAGTGCAAATCGATTGCAGGACACAGGCCAATCAGCAATGTCAGTAATCTGTAGCCATCGGACAGGAGCGCTAGAAATCATCACCTACCTCCCGGCATCTGCGGCTCTTCTTTTTATTAGCCATCCTGGCACAACGTCATATGTACATCACCGCACAACAATGACGTTGTACCTGGCCAGCGACTCTTAGGACTTCTCAGCAGTTCTCAGGACTTCTGTCCTTCCAGCCACAGACAGCTGATATGGCTGATGGACCAGGTCCTGCTAAATGAGTCAGATCACCTCTGTACTGTGCGCATGGAAGTGTGATGGTCGGCCGGTATAAAGAGGCTATTAAATAACCACCAATCAGTTACCAGTAATATATATTATGCTAGGGTTACATGGCGGCATGTGTCAGGTGACAGTTACATTGTGCGCCTCATTGCAAGATAGATTATAACGATTTCTTTGGTGTTGCTTTGCGATTTTAACCTAACACAATTGCGATTTACAGATACAAATGTTCAAATGTGTTGGATTTTCTGTTTTTCTTTATTACAGGAAAATAAAGGAGACAACACAAAGTTATAATTATTTATTACTTCCTTATTTACTATACTTATAAATTTGAGGTTCTTAGTGCACATTTTGATCAAATTGTGCACGCCCATCTGCCAACGACAAGGCAACCTCATCAGATGGGGCCCTACACTAACAGACTAATCTATTTATTAAGTTTATACTATTCTTATCATCACAATCACATCCTTTCATTACTATTACAATATTATTGTACTTATTATTGCTATTATTACTCTAGTATTTGGGATCGCTAAAATTAAAGCTGTTGATCCAGAAGAAGGAAAAAACTGGACACATTAAGCCAATTTGTGTCATGGGTAAAATTCCTTCTTGACCCCGGGAAAAAGCAATCAGTCCTAAAACCCTGGATCAAACCTGCTAATGCCTAATAATATACTATGCTATTATTATACTATTTCTAATAATGCTATACTATTATAATTTATATAGCTATTTTATTACTACCACTATTTTTTTTTAAATATTTATTTCTATTTTTGTAACTCACTATTAATAATATTATGATTATTGTTACTAATATTTCTATTATTTCTCTATTTACTATTAATTTGATTTCTATTCCTAATGCTATTGATCCAGAAGAAGGCAAAAAAAACCTAGACACTTTTGGCCGATTCATGTCACAGGGGAAAAATTCCTTCTTGACCCCGGGAAAAGGCGATCAGTTTTATAACCCTGGATCAAATTTCCTAATACCTATTACAATTTGAATAAATATTATTAATATTTTATTTCTAATATTATAGTATAATTTTATTATTACTTTGCTAGTGAAATTATTACTGTTTTATGATCTTTAATATTACACTTTATACTATATTATATTACTATTCCACTAGTGCCAATTCTACTGTAACCTTCCTAATACCTAGGTTCTTGTTCCTAAAGATTTTGATCCAAAAGAAGGCAAAAACCCCTGGACACATTCAGCCAATTGGTGTCTCAGAGGGAAATTCCTTCTTGAGCCCGGGAAAAGGCGATCAGTCCTAGAACCCTGGATCAAACCTGCTGCTATTTTTAGGTTTCTAGCATTATTATACAATTAATGTTATAGTTATTGCTCCTTATTACAATATTACACACTATTATTACTCCTAATATTATAAAAGTCTTTATAATGTTTTTACAGCATTGTTAATATTTTTTAATCTAATAATTGCTATTTTATGTCTATGCTTTTTATTAGTTTTAGATTTGAAGGTGTCGATGTTACTACAGCTGGAATGTTGATTCCATAGAGTCCATCAACGTCGCATTGGTTTGAGGAGGATGGTCCAGATGATATTCCTCCTTCCTCTGAGGTTGGTGTTCATGTATTGAAGGATGGACTTCTGGCGGATCTTCTGTCTTCGTGCCGGCTGCTGCTGATTGCTGAACACTTCTAGTCGAGTTGCTGTTCTTCTGCACAACTTCTTCTTTCGCTTCTGATGCCTTCTCATCTTCTTCTTCTTTCTTCTTGGTGTCTTCTGCCTCATCTTCTTCAAGCTATTTTACCTCCCAATATTTCATTGCCTCCTTGGACATCTTCATCTCTTCCTCTTTCTGCTCCTCTGGCGTCATTGATGTTGGCTCAGGTTTTTCTTCATCCAAAGGATCTGACAGATATTTCTTCTGAGCTTCACGGTTGGTCGACATGAGGCGCTAAGAAAAGAATAGATTCAGTCAGTTGTCTACTGAGACGTTCTTTTACATCTATGGCCAGAACATGGATGACATAATATGCGTTATGATCAGTGACCTCCATCTTGAAGATCAGTGATGGCAGGAATCTGGTGCAATAGATCAGAAGTTGTTGTTCTCTCTCCTCTTTTGTGCTGGGATCATCTAGAAAGAAAACACAACCAGATAAGGAGATCAATCACACAATGTCAAGAGGCATCAAATCATTAAAATTACAGGAAAATTCCTTTATTCCAACATCAACATGACCTGATAGATTCTGAACGATTCTGGGCATAGAAGAGCATATAATCTATTTAGAACTATTTTCTAACTTTTTGCTCCATCTACATTGTGTTGCTATTCTGTGCTGTACTAATAGATGTTCTGGATTATCAAATGCTGGATTAAAGAAATGGCACTATATTTTCCGATAAACTGGGAATTATTTTAATTTAAAAAAATAATCTCACATGAGAAGTGTCCAGGTTCGAAAACACATTCCTGGCGGAGGTAAATGTCCTAAAGAAAACAGAATCCGGTGAGTGTCCACTTATCACTCATCAGGGATGGAGAATAGGACAAGGGGTCCGATTATGATGAAGATGCTGACCCTCAGAGATCTGCGGCTCCCTGCCATCCTGTATATATCGTCTTCTGTAGAAGCCATAGAAAAATCTGCGAATTAAAAAAAGATTTAGTCGCAGATCTGATAAAGACACAAACACTGCAGCTTTCCACACATATTCATAGTGAGCGTTCCCCCGGTGTTGGACCCCCATTACACTCATACATGTAGGCAATATAACCACATGGAGCATAGCCTTTACTGGGTGCTAATAAAGGTGCTAGTGGCACCAGTATAGGTAATACCACATGGAAAACATATGGTTCACTGGATTGTACTGGTGCCCTGTAAATAAAGATGTATGGCATGCATGTGTTCTTCATGCCCATAAGTACAGGTAAGTCCACAAAAATGCCAGCCAAATAGGCCTCATTGACAGCGCGTAAAGACTGACCCTCATTACACTCATACATGTAGGCAATATGACCACATGGAGCGTAGCCTTTACTGGGTGCTAATAAAGGTACTAGTGGCACTAGTATAGGTAATAACACATATGGTTCACTGGATTGTACTGGTGCCCTGTAAATATAATTACAGGTAAGTCCACAAAAATGACAGCCAAATAGGCCTCATTGACAGCGCATACCCTCATTAACAGTGCCAGAACACTAATCCCATTGACATTAGTGGCAATAAATAATACTGGCAGCAGATTGTCCTGTGTAACCTAAAGATAAAATTTCCTGCAGCCACTAGGGGGAGCACAGTGCACCAGTAGATATATATTATGCTGATAGCTCCCCCTAGCGGCGGGTGACAAAAGCCGTTATGGCAGATTTGTCTGCTCTGCCCAGTTTCTCTCCTATTTTAAGTTTAGATGAAAGGATAAAATCATCAGCGGATTCCAGATAACATGAATGAAGCTTCTGGGAGATGAGATAAATCACTGTCAGTTACATCAGATGATGGGATGGGAGCACTCACCGACATCCATCTTCACTGCTCACTGTCCTGTAACAGACTGAGCATGATTGACAGTTTGTTTTTTTTCAAATTCAAATGCAGCGATCCTATTGGCTGCTGGCCAGTGTCATGTAACATACTGAATTTATAGGGACAGGATGCTCTAATTTCTCTGCAGTGTATTTCATATATGCATGTGTAGCGCCCCGAGGGTTTGGTTGCTACAGGGGTATTGCACCTCAACCAGAGGTGTGATATTCCACTCCCAGGTAAGGATGGAGTAAGGACCAGGGCTCAGTTAGCTGCATACACCACACACACCCCATTTCCGGGGGACAGCTCGACAGTGCTCCCATTTATATATATATGTAGGCACAACTGACCATGTCCCTGGCTGGAGTGGGGAGGGGGTAGAGAACCCAGTGATGTAGGAGCAGTAGGGGACTGTTTCTGGAGCATAGGAAGGAGCTCATTGGTTGCAGGTCACCTGAGCTCAGACACAGTGAAGCAGATAAAAAGGTGGGGGCCATCTTAGGAGGGAGTTCAGTGTTCTGTGAGAAGAGAAGGCAGGGAGCAGAGCTGCTGAATGGGCTCTGCTCCCTGGGCAGGCCTAGCACAGAGGCCGGAGCCTGAGGGAAGAGAGAAGAAGGAGAAGGAAGGAAAGAGGAGTAGAAAGGCTCCAGAAACAAGAAGGCAGAAGGGACCCTAAGAACCCACGAGATATCGGGTGAAGGGTCAGGCAGAATAAGGGTACCGGATTCCTAAGTTGGTGGAGGTAAATCATGCCTCAGCCAAAGACCGGAGGTCGTGATCATCTATTGGTGCGACCCCCTGCTACACCCACTAGGAAGGCACCACATAGGGTCAGGGAAACCGGCGACAGGTTTCTCCAAGAGAAGGCCCGAGGCAGCTGGACAGAAGTGTGGTCACTGGTGGGGCACGAGAGGCCGGAGAAAGGACAGAAGGGGGTCCTGTGCCATACTCCTGAATTGCCTGGGGGTTGACCGAGCTCCTCACCTGGTGGACGCAGCACGGCTTGGGCAGTCATTCCCTGCAGAAGTGACTCGGATAACAACTGTGAGTAAAAGACCCTGGACTGCACCACTGACTCTGTGTGATTTATGCTGCGCCTGCACCATCACCCCCAGCATCCTATTATACTGCCCTGAGGCTACACTCTTCCCGTGGGGAGTTATCCTATCCCTGTGCTGCATATCTACATCAGCCTCAGCGGTCTGCCTTGCAGCGGTGGTCCTCCCTGACCGCAATCCACGGGTGGCGTAGTCGGACATTCAAAACCATACAAATAGACTGCCACAGCACTTGGTCTGACCACCCTGAGCCACGGGATCGGGTTGCCACTACTACCCCCATCTTCACACTGAAGCCCGGTCCCGAGTGCCCCGCGGCCCAGGGGGCGAGTCACATGCTGTAATTCTGCTTACAATATGAAGCTGTGGAGATAATCTGGGGGGCACAGCTTTAATTTTTTATTTAATTTTAAAAAAAAACATTTGTTTTTAATGGAGTAAAATCTGAAAAATAATTTAAAAAGTTTTGATATTGTCCAGTTTTAAACACTAGGGAGAGCAGCTGCTGAAATTTGCTATGAAAACCTAATGTATTGCAAGCTCACATTACAACTGCAGTAAAAGTGGGCGGGATCAGCTCACATGTGTGTGATGTCATTACTCTCCTCTTCTGGGTGTTTGCAAAAGGATATGGGAGGATAAAGTTAGGCTCAATATACACATCCATTTTTTTGGTGACTGCAAAGTGATACTGACACGTCTACAGTGTCACCAAGGGCAGCTGTTAGTTGGTGCTGCTTACTGTATTGTACGCTGGGGTTAGATATGTGGTGTGTAACACACGCTGGAATTAGATACATGGCTCAGTGTAGTGTATCAAATGATGGGATTAGATATAGGGCTCAGCTGAGCGTATCACACATGATGGGGTTAGATACATATGCCCCCACTCTATTCATATGCATGGAAGCAGTGGTGTAATGTGTACCACTGCTCCGTCCACTTCTATGGGTGCAGTGGTGTAATGTATGGCTCCATTCTGTTCACATCTATGGGAGCTATAGTGAAATATGTGACCCGGCTCCATCTGATTACAGTGTGATTCAAGAACAATCGTTGGCATTTCACATCTGTAGTATGGGTATTTTGTCACAGAGTTACTCTTATGCAAGGCAAGATTTTACCGCAGAACCATTGCAGATATTTTTACACTATGTCTAAACTTACTCCAACATGTTGTGGTAAATCAGCACTTATGAAATATATTGTTTTTTTCTCTCCCAATAAACAGATTCATATTTTATTTAAGTCTGTAATTGATGTGTCAAGCTTCAGGGTGCACATTTTGGGAGGATGCTATAATGAAGTCTACTACAGAGAGGGCTAAGGGACTTACACTCTACTAGGTTTTGTAGTGTTAGTTCCCCGCCTTCTTTACAGTTTTCCTAATTCGTTAGAGGCGGTTAGAGAACAGGAAGTAACTGATGAAAAACTTGTGGTTACTTGGTGTTTTATTCTATACATTTCACATTTCCATGTTTAAAATGAATGAAGTAAATCAGAGCAAGCACAACATAAGCCGGAGCGCAGATTTGTTGCGACCACATACTGCACTTCTGCAGTTGATGACTCCACAAAGCAGACAGACTGTAGCATATGTTAGGAGCAAAGCTTCTGATTTCTCACTAACGAATGTTTAATTAGTAGGATGCCAAAACATCTGTTAGTTGGTAATTACAGTGGAGGTATAAGCCACTGCTTTCAAAGAGATGAGGGACAAAAGACGGTGTTATGGTGTGCCCAATGACCGAGCAGAGTGCAGAGATGAAAAATACAGACATGATATCATAATAAAAAAAATCATACACTGTATTCATGAAAAGAGTCTCATAACTATGGGCGTGGAGCCTCTTTGTAGGTATTAAATGTAAATATGAATGTCCATTGTATTGTCTATTTTGATCTGATGAAGTTAAAGATTAACTTCCCACAATAGTTTTTTTTACAATGGGTGTTTTCGCAGTGTTTTACAGTTACAGGAAAGTGGATGGGATTTATAGAAATCTAATGCCCATTTTGTTTGGTTTTTTAACGTAGTGTAAACTAACCCGCGGTGCATGTTTCAAATCCACATGTCAATTTCTCTTATGGGTAAGCTGAGTTTTGTGTGCACATTTTTACCCATTGAATTGCATTATATGTGAAAAATCCGCTGTAAAAAATACATATGTGTTTTTAGTGCTTTTCCGCTGCAGAAACGAACTAAAAAGGTATCTAATGCGCACATGGCTGTATCAAAAAGGTTTAGTCAAAGCCAAATACCAGGAAGTATCAAAAACAAAGCAGATTTATTTAAAACATGACATACAATACAACAAAAACTCAGTGTCTAAAACGCCATAAAAACACATCTAAAAATCACAATGAAAAAAACCAAGTAACCTAATTTACATATTAGGTAGGGATGTCAAACTCAAAAACACAAAGGGCCAAAATTAAAAACTTGGACAAAGTCGTGGGCCCACCAGTATACAGAATATAGTCCTCCATACAGAATAATGGGCCCCACATAGTCCTCTATACAGAATAATGGGCCCCATGTAGTCCTCCACACAGAATAATCCACCCCACATAGTCCTCCATACAGAGTAATGGGCCCCACATAGTCCTCCATACAGAATAATGGGCCCCACATAGTCCTCCATACAGAATAATGGGCCCAAATAGTCCTCCATACAGAATAATGGGCAACACATCGTGCTCCATACAGAATAATGTGCCCCACATAGTCCTCCATACACTATAATGGGCCCCACATAGTCCTCTATACAGAATAATGGTCCCACATAGTCCTCCATACACAATAGTGGCCCCACATAGTCCTCCATACACTATAATGGGCCCCACATAGTCCTCCATACAGAATAATGGCCCCACATAGTCATCCATACAGTATAATGGTCCCCACATAGTTCTTCATACAGAATAATGGCCCCATTAGGGGTGGTGGTTCTGGTGTTTGGTGTCAGTGGGTACGGAAAGTATTCAGACCCCTGTAAATTCTAAAAAGTTTATTTTTTTTTCTCATTAGAGTACACTCTGCACCCCATCTTCCCAATGTAGACATTTTTGCAAATTTATTAAAAGAGAAAAACTGAAATATCACATGGTCATAAGTATTCAGACCCTTTGCTCAGTATTGAGTAGAAGCACCCTTTTTTTTTGTTTAAATGGTTTTTATTAAGGGAAATTTTACATAATGGGGAATAAAAACAAAAAGGGGATAAAATACATAAGAATAATGAAGAAAACCAAACAATGGAAGAATATTAGCTAGGAAATGAGAAAAACAAGCTATACTTTAACCTATCTAAACTAAAGGAAAAGGTAACGAAAGAGAGAGGAGAAGAGGAAGGAAAAAAGAGGAAGGGAAGAGAGAGGAAAAGGGGTAGAGAAGGGAAGGAAAATTGAAAAAAGGAAAGGGGGACTGAAAAGAGGAGAAATAATAGGGGGACAGGTTAACTGAGGAAAGAATAAACTGGGAAGGGAGAAGAAATGAAAGGAGAGGGAGAACAAATTAATTATCTGAGAAATGTTAACGCAAATAAAACAATGTACATTATAGTATACTTAAAACACATTTCATGTTTTAGAAAAAAATAAATAAATAAAAAAACAAACAAAAAAAAAACAACAACTGGCTAACAGTTAGGATTTATCATAAGAAAGGTAATCTACATTCAAAGGAAAGAGTAGGTTCCATAGAGATCATCTGGCTTCATATTTTGGAAGAGTATTGTTTTTTAGGGCAAAGGTTAGTTCAAAAGTGTTATGTGTTGAGACTTTATCAATGAGATATCATTAATGGTAGGGATAAAAGGAGATTTCCATTTGTTTCCAATGAGCAGTTTAGCTACTGCAAAAATATGGAGAGATATAAATCTAATTTCCCTAGGAAGGGAATCAGTTTAAAGGGTGAGAAGACAAAGATAAGGAGAGACAAATATCTTTATTCTCCCTATTTTATATACACTGCTCAAAAAAATAAAGGGAACACTTAAACAACAGAATATAACTCCAAGTAAATCAAACTTCTGTGAACTCAAACTGTCCACTTAGGAAGCAACACTGATTGACAATCAATTTCACATGCTGTTGTGCAAATGGGATAGACAATAGATGGAAATTATTGGCAATTATCAAGATACCCTCAATAGAGGAATAGTTCTGCAGGTGGTGACCACAGACCACATCTCGGTACCAATGCTTTCTGGCTGATGTTTTGGTCACTTTTGAATGTTGGTTGTGCTTTCACACTCATTGTAGCATGAGACGGACTCTACAACCCACAGAAGTTGCTCAGGTAGTGCATCTCATCCAGGATGGCACATCAATGCGAGCTGTGGCAAGAAGGTTTGCTGTGTCTGTCAGCGTAGTGTCCAGAGGCTTGAGGCGCTACCAGGAGACAGGCCAGTACACCAGGAGATGTGGAGGGGGCCGTAGGAGGGCAACAACCCAGCAGCAGGACCGCTACCTCCGCCTTTGTGCAAGGAGGAACAGGAGGAGCACTGCCAGAGCCCTGCAAAATGACCTCCAGCAGACCACAAATGTGCATGCGTCTGCACAAACGGTTAGAAACCGACTCCATAAGGGTGGTATGAGGGCCCGACGTCCACAGATGGGGGTTGTGCTCACAGTGTGGGGTCCATCATACTGTTTGGAGGGCTGTGTGGGGCCATTATACTGTTTGGAGAGCTGTGTGGGGCCATTATATTGTATGTAGGCCCATTATACTGCATGGAGGGCTCTGTGGGGGTCACAGTTGGGAGATCATACTGTGTTGTGGTCACCATACTTTGGCATGGGAGTTGAGGTGGGGCACAGTAGGGTCATTATACTGTGCATGTGGAGGATAACGTGGAGGAATGCACCATGGGGGTATCATTATGTGTTTGGGGGGTTCTTTTATTGGCATCATACTTTATGGGGGCAATGAAAGAAGAATCTAGGACTTCAGCAGGAGGAAAATTACTATGTAAAGGCTGGAAAATTGTCAGATCTGCTCTTCTGTGACACAGACAGATATTTATTTTTTGTGGGGGGAGGGGAGGGGGGCTCAATTAGAGCTTCTGCTATGGGGCCCCATGATTTCTATGTACGCCCCTGGTTTCAAATACTCTGTGATATGATCCATTTCACATAAAAAACTCTTAAAGCCTCATTCAGATGTTTGTGAATCATGAACATGAACAGTAGTGTTTTTCATGCATAGAACACATACCCGTTATAGTCTATGAAGTTTTTCACATGTTCATGTGTGGCGCCCCTGAGGGTTCAGTCGCCACAGAGGTACTGCACCTCACCCAGAGGTGTGGTGTCTCCCTCTCTCAGGTAAGGAGGGAGTGCTGCCCGGAACCCCAACACCCGCATTCAACAGTACACTGCTCCAGGCCAGCCGGAGGGGCAACATGCACTGTGTTTCTGCTGAGCCCTGTCCCTGGTTGGAGTGGGGGGAACCAAAGGTAGGGGGAACCAGTAGTGGGTGTGGGTGGAGGATGTAGAATAGGGGAGCACCATAATAGGAGGTATATAAAGGGAAGCCATCTTAGGGTGGCAGAGGCTAGTCAGTGTGGATTCAGTGAGGAGAGGAGGGGAGCAGAGTCTCTTCAGGAGCTCTGCTCTACAAGTGGGGCCTAGTGATAGAGGCCCAGGAGGGGAGCAGAGGAGAAAGGCTCCGTTCTACAGAAGGGATCCCAGGGGGTACGGTGAGTGCAGGACAGCACCCGTACGCCCCGAATCTGCCAGGTGTCAGAGGGATCAGGCCGCAAGAAGGGGACTGGTCCCTGGCCCAGCCGTGTTACTCTAGGTCTCGGCTGGAAAAACCGGAGGCTTCTGCACTTCCATGGTGCAGTCGCCACAGCCTCATCCTAGTCACCGTGAGGGTCAAGTAGGTCCGGGAACTCCAGGTTGCCCAGAGGGACTTCAGAGCACCCGATCGGGACTGTTTGTGGGGAAGAAGCATAGGGCAGGAGGGAGAATACCCAGCGCGGGAAGTCGGTTTAGTTAGGAACATAAAGAAAGCGGGGTTCCGTCAAGCGCTCCTGACATATCTGAGGAAGAGCTGAACCCCTGTTCTGGTGGACGCAGTGCGACGCGGGAGGCTGACACCCGTACAGTGTACCTGAGAACCTTGAACAAGAACTGTGAGTAAAACTCGGATGACTGCACTCCATTGCCTCCGTCAGTTATTTCAGATGCGCCATCCCCACTGCACTACAAGCCCCAGCATCACCACCCACCATCAAACTCTACACTGCCCTGAGGCCCGCTTCACCTGTGGGGAGCTGCTCCATCCTAGCTGCCCTATCAACTGCCTCAGAGGTCTGCAGCAGCGCTGGTACAAATTACCAGAAACCACAGGTGGCGTCACGATCAAACTACAAATCCCATATAAACTGTCCCCTTTTTGTTGACCGCCCTGGGCCACGGACCGGGCCAGCCACTGTGACATATTCCCCCCCAGCATCCATAGGCCCGGACACCGAGTACCCCACTGCCCTGGGGGCGCGTCACATGTTTTCTGCAAACCAAGTGGTCTGCAAAAAATCACGCAGGCATGTTCTCTTTTGATCTGAGTCACGGATAAAAAGTACACATACAAGTTTATGCGTCTGTGAAAATCACGGACAGTATATGGAGGTCATCTATGTGCAATTCTTATAAGTCGTGTGCACATATGCTTAAATTATGTTTATACAGTGTTTTCTGTTCAGTTTGTGGAGCAGATAATCTCTAAAACGCACAAGGAGTTAAAAAAACATGAGTTTTGATTAAAGAGATTCTCTCCTAAAACTCATCAAATAGACTCAAGTGTGAACATACCCTTAGGGTACAATTTTGTCATGGATTATTCTGACTAAAAATCTGCTTCTTATATATGTAGTTTTTATTGTGTTTTTGAAAGATTATTTTTTTTTTACGCTGTTTAGATGCAGTTTTTGACGTGTTTTTTTTCAGAATGTTTTTTTATACAGTTATAATTATATGGTGTATTTTTTGTTGTACTGTAAAAACTTTACTAAAAACTACTATAAAAACCATGGCAAAAATGTTTTTTGCCGCTATTTGATAGTGGAAAATATGTAAGAAAAAATTCTCACTTTCTCATTTCAATATCTTCTTGCAAACAGTGTTTTTTAATGTAAATTTGGGCTCATAATCCACTTTTCTAACGGTTTATGATGCCGTTTTTAGCAAGGTTTTTGCAGCACAAAAAACAATACCTTCACCCTATATTAGGGTATCTTCACACAGAATTTTTTGATGTGGTCAAAACTTACTCCAAGGTTATGTGCACGCAATATCTTTTAGACGTGTGCAAACCCATTGAGCTTATTGGGCGGAAGATGCTCCAGGACATGCCGGCATCTTTTACCCTGAAGCGGTTGCTTTTGCATCTTTTCGGTCTTTTGACTCCAGCTTTTTTTTTAACTTGTATTGAATAAACTAATGAGTGGTTTCCAAGAAGAAGCTGCCTGAAGATTGGGCAGGTCATTTCTTTTAACAGCTTTGAGTCTGTGGAAACCCTAAGCGGTTTAAAGTAGCTCAAAAGACAAAACATATGTCGTTTTCACATTGCATGCAGGGCATATGTTCATTCTTAGTGTTTAGTTAGCACTTTGTCAGGTGGGTTACAGAGTGTACCCATCTAAGAAAGATGAAATGTGCACTAACCATTAGACTTCAAACAACCTGTTTTGTGAATTGTAATGCACTGAAAAAAATGGTCAAGAAAAAAGCATATAAGTGTTAGCGACGCGCCCCCTGGGGACGTGGGGTACTCGGTAGTCGGGCCGGTCGGTTCTATTGGGGTAGTCACGGTGGCAGTGACCCGGTCCATGGCCCAGGGCAGTCAATAAAGAACAGTCAATTGGGGGAATAAAGAAAAGGGGAATAAAGTTTGTGACGCCACCCGTGGTATGCGGCTATAGGTGGCCGCCGCTGCTGTTCAGATCCACTGGGACTGTTGGTGACGCAGCAAAGATGGTTCAGCTCTCCACGGGCAGATCTAAGCTCCAGGGCAGTATATAGGACTTGATTAGGTAGATGTTGTTGGTGTAGTGCAAGGCTGGTGGCATAGTAATTAAGTCAAGGACACAGCGGGGTGCAGTCTTCAAGTATTTACTCACAGTTATCAAAATGCTCCAGGTTATAATTGCCGGATTATAACCGTAGAAAAACCAGTAAAACTACACCAAAACAAGTTGGCAAAAAAGGAGGATATATAATATCAAGTAAACCAAACAAAGAAGAACATATACCCAATAAAAGTTACCGTAACTTTTAATAATTACCCTTAAAAGTGTACTCAGTGGTACAAATGGGACAAAACATAACTACACATATCAATAGAAGCACCATATGAGGGAGGGATAGTAAGGGTAGTAAATTATGCCGTCAGGCTTGCCCTAAACGGCCCTAATAAAATGACTCTACCTACCTGACAGCGGAGTGTTTTCACCCTAACAATGCAGATTGGTGTCCCCGCTCCTCGGAGGCTGTCCCTCACCTATCCCTAGGTATCCCTAAACAAACACACAAAGGATAACATACATAATGGCCAGCAACAAATACTAGTCATGTCATAATTGACATGCTAAACATCAGACATCACACAACATTTATGTCAGTGGGGGGAACAAAAAAAAATTATATATAAATACACAGAGGAATAAAACCCATGAATGCGTTACCAATAGAGTAGGATCTCACCCCCCCATCCTTGCTCGTTTAAATAGATAAATAAGAGCAACAATAGAAACCATTAAGTAAGAAATATACTGGTCAAAAAAGCACCAAAAAAGAGAAATGGACTTATCTGATCTCTAGTCCATCTGAGGTTCCGGCAGATGCCTTGAGCGATATGTCTTTTAGACCCCTCAATAGGTAACTGTATAGTCCCAGTCCAAAAAAGGATCCACAATCAAGGACTTCACAGAATGATTCCAAACACACCAGGCATCCGCTTTCTTAATCCCTCAAGGTGGTATGAAGCCATCAGCAAACAAGTGTCCCTTCAAACTGGTCCCAACGCGTTTCACCCCCTCCTCAATACAGGGCTCATCAGGGGACAAAAAGATGTTAGAGGAGAAAGACCATAGTAGGAAAACTGGCAATAAGTGCTTCCATACCGGAGTATAGCCGTGTGTGGAATAGCAAACACCATCTATTTATACACCCCCCTCCGGATGATGTGCGCCACAAGATTAAAAAAACTACGGAAAGAGTTCACCTGTAAATAATTCCGGAATTACCCTGAGTGTGGAGCGCAAGCCGCGTTCCAAAAACCATGTACTCCCCCATCGCGTACTGCTGTGTCATACGTCATTTCCGGTTGCGTAACTGCCGGTATTGGCTAGGAGGTGGAATGCAAACTGCGTTCCAAAATCCATATCTTCCCCCATCGCGTATTGCTGTGTCATACGTCACTTCCGGTTGCGTAACTACCGGTATTGCCTAGGATGTGGAACGCAAGCTGCGTTCCACAGTTTGTACAAGGACGTCCGCCAAAGCGGTGGGGACGCGGAAAGGGCTAGTACTGACATCAAATAACACACGCTGTAACATATATCGCGTAAGCTCATGGAACAGTGAAGATAGACCGCAACATAATCGCGCTGCTCACACTCACCGTAATATAGTGACCAAAATCGTGCCACCAAATATGATCGAAAATACCATCTATATTCTTTTCACCCAATATCATCATCATAGAATTTATTCAAATAAATTAATAAATATCAGAGTATATCATAGATAATCTATCTAGTTGAAACATTACAATGATGAATAAAAATATTCAACTAGATACTGTAAATAAATCACTAGGTGGTAAGGACGAGGAGGGGTGGGGGGGGGGATAATGAGATAGTAATATTGAATATGCTGAATACTCCACCATAATTAGGCAAATGTGTGTATATACCTATATAATAATAGGCAAAGGAATATTGATAGGTAGCATATTATAATTAGAGTCCTAATACAGAATCCATTATCAACCAAATATTAATAGATAAAAAATGTCCCAATCAACCAGTATACAAAATATGCACACTGGGATTAAATACAACTATAAATTTATTAAAATATATTTAATTAGAGGGGCCAATCATGATTTTGTCGTTGGAGGCTAATAGAGAAGAGGGGCTACACAAAGCTAGAGTAGTTTAGCATCTGGACTCTTGCTGTAAAATTCTCCTGTCCCAGTCCCCCTGGCGAACTGAGGGACTGACCACTTCGATTGAACGAAACATAAGGCAGGTGGTGTAGTAATTAAGTCAAGGACAGAGGGGTGCAGTCTTCAAGTATTTACTCACAGTTATCAAGATGCTCCAGGTTACAATTGCCAACTCTCAGATAACTTAGGTGCACTTGAACGGGACCCCTTTCTTATGTACCTGTGGCGCCCTGCTACGCACAGGTGCCACAGAACCCAGTAGGGTGCATGGATGGACTTCTCCACAAGAGGCCCTCACACATTCACACACCTCCACCCTACCACCTCAGACCACTAGAGGGAGCCCTGATAGGGATATAAATAGGGAGGGTGGAGCCAGGCAGCTCAGTTTTAGTGAAGTGTTTAGTCTGAGAGTGTGCTGGCACTTAGACCAGTGAAGACGCAGCTCGTTTGCTGCTGAGTAGTGAGGGCCCCGAGTGTGCCCGACGGCAAAGAGGAAAGGAGAGAGGAGTTGAGGGGGCAGAGAAGCGTACCAGGCTCACCCCGAACCATACACCGGACACCGGGTCCGCGCCTACAGGGTCCCTTTATACCCAGTAGGGACCACCGGATACCTAGAGGACTACAAGTCCTAGGTTGACCAACGCTGACTACTGTACCAGGGCTAGGAGTCACGGAGGCCCCAGCGTCCAGGGAGAGTGATCTCCAAGAGAAGGCCCTACCACCAGGTCAGCAGGTGCAAGAGAGAGAGACAGTAATTAAGCCAGGCCTAGTTCCAGGCAGGTCAGAAGCTTAGCAAGTGAAAGCAACGGATCAGGAGGCCCTATACCCGCTCACTGGGGAGAGTCCAGAAGTGCACCCTTTGTACCGAGTACCCTGGACCATACCTGCATCTACACCAGTAAAGGTACCGAAGCGAACCCCCGTGTGAGTGTCTGTCATTTCTCCCTGAACCATCCTGGCCGTCTCTCACCGGTACCACCATCAATTTCCCCACGCTGCCCTGAGGCCCGCTCCACCTATGGGGAGCCGTTCCATCATAAGCTGCCCTAACATCTGCCTCAGAGGACTGCTCCGCAGCGGCGGCTCCCTTTAGCCGCATTCCACAGGTGGCGTCATGAACACTTTACAAATCCCCTATAAATAATTCCCCTTTTTGTTGACAGCCCTGGGCCACAGACCGCGCCAGCCACCGTGATATTCTCTCCCACCGGCACCCATAGGCCCGGCTGCCGAGTACCCCATTGCCCTGGGGGCGCGTCAACTTCTGGCATCACGAACAGGATTCCGTGCCCGTTGCCACTGGGTACTGTGCGCCTTAAAAGACTGTAACACTTACTGTGGTGAATATTTCCCGCCATTCCCGAGGTTTCCCACCATTATCCGCCATTTTCCTGTCGCCGCGCGGGAAGAAGAGGGGCGTAACCGTGGGAATCGGAGAGGCATAACCGCTGGAAGCGCGCAAAGCCCAGGACACGCCCCACCCTTGACGTCGAACCAGGAAGCGTCAGGTCCTGGAAGGAGTCCAGTGGACGCTCTGACGTCAGACGCGAGCGACGCAAGGTCCTGGAAGAAGACCGTCGCCCGCGGAGCTGCGGCCTACCCGATAAAAAGTGAAGAAGGTAGGCTACGGTTTACTAGGGGGGCGCAACCATGGCCGACGACCAGCAAGCCGCCGGAGCACCGGTTAACGCTCCTGATGCTCAACTTGGCAGGGGTCGTGACTCCGTTGATACCCATGGACATGTATTCTATGACTGGTAAACAGAGAGCTGCTGTTGTGCTGGGAGAATTGACTGGTGCCGCAGAGCGGGAAGATGAAACCTGGCCAGCCGCAGACCAGGAATCAGTATCCACTATCTTTAAGAGACTGCAAACTGTGTTTGAAAACCGCACTGAGACAGATCTCCGGATGAGGTTCTACCACTGTGTTCAGAAACCTGAGGACAGTATCCGGGACTATGCCTGGCGCTTACAGGAAGCCCTGCGGGCCCTAAAACAGGTTAGTCCAGCCAGCATACAGGATGAGAATAAAATGCTGATGGAACAGTTCATCCGGGGGTTGAGGTCCCAGGAGGAGAGCAGAGCTGTACAGTGGTGGGCTTTAGATCATCCAGACGCCACCTTTGACACCCTCAAGGACATGGCTATTAAGGGTCTACAGCCCCTGGAAACATCAGGGACTGCTATCCAGCGTTACCAGGGTGGGGCCACCCCAGTGGCATCAGCACCCACTGCTCCTTCATTGACGACTGAAACAAACACGCAAACAGTGCCCCCTAGCGAGCTGGACAGCCTGCGCTCTGAAGTGTGCCAGCTAAGTAAAACCCTGGCCACTGTCCTGAGCACCTTGCAGCTACAGACGGAGCCCGAGCCGGAAGGAAGGATCCTACTCGCCGATAGCCCTGAGGATGACCCCTGGATGAGGAGAAGAAGGAGGACAACACCACCCCGGAGGAGGACAACGCCACCCCGTGAGAGGACCAACGACCAACGTCGCCCTCCAGGAGACTTCATCTGTTACCGCTGCCACAAGGCAGGCCACACAGCGCGGAACTGTCCTTTAAACGAGCAAACCCAGGGGCCGAGGGCCGACACCCAGGACTAAATCAACCAGGCCCATCAAGATGGTATCAACAGTTTAACCCTATTATAGCCGTATTGGCACATCTGGGAGAAGGTACTTTCCCTGAGCGCCAAAATATGCCAACTCATAATACATGTAATCGAAATTGAGGAAAAAAGAGTTTTTTTGTCGGCATAAAAAATTACAATTTTATTACATCATTATTAAAAATACTCAAAACAATGTAGATAATAAAAGTTAAAATTACATATAGATGGTAGCGATGGTCACTGGTATAAAGGCCAGTAGTCACATCCCCAAAATCCCAAGTTATATCTAAAAATTCATAAAGGCAGATAGAAAGTAAATCACTAAAGGGAATGAGTAGTAAGGAATTTAATATATATAAATTAACTGTTTTTCATAAATATGCATAAATACCAAACAAACCCAAATATGTAACCCATGTGACATAACAATAATACTACCTGCCAATAAGGGGGATTCACATAGGAGAAATATATGATTTCAAATCATCTTACCCAGTAAGGGGCCAAAAGTAAACCAGTGACCAGTGGCGCGCAATGGCAGACTCCGACGCGTGTTTCGCGGCCCGCAACGGCCGCTTCCTCAAGGGGAATGAAAAGGAATGGGAGAGCGGAGCTCTTATCAGCCATAGTGTCGGTCACGTGTGGCCTCACGTGACCGATCACCTGGTTTGTGGGTAGGCTTGGCCTGGTGCCTGTGAGCGGCGCATGCGCCGCCACCCCCCGCCCCAGAACGCGCGCCCATGCCGTCAGGAGCTAGTGCGCAAGCGCAGGCGCGCGGCACAGGAAGTGACCAGGCGCCCGCGCGCGCACCAGCCCCGCACAGACAGCTGAGCGCGCGACCCACAACGGAGAGAGCGGAGCACGCGCACAGCACCTGATGCGTGCAGGCAGATCCAGAAGGTACAGCTTTTAGGTCTAAAATCAACATCTGCATAAATAAACAGTGTATCCAATATCTTAATGCAGCTTATAAGATGTTCAAGTTTAGGCAATAATGTTCTCATGTCGCACTTTAAATGATCAGTCCACCATCTTGATGCAGCATATAGGATGTTCAAGTTTAGGCAGTAATGTTCTCATGTCGCACTTTAAATGATCAGTCCACCAGCATTCGACAAAGTTCATATACAGTCCAGGCCAGTCATGAATATATGTCATTCAACACAGAAGACCCAATTCTCCGGACATACAATAAAAACTAAGACAAACAAAAATTAGTAAAAATAGGGAATAACCCCATATATACAGTAAAAAAACTCATAGTAGCAATGCACAAAAAATATGTGAAGCACAAGGAAAGAAAAGGGGGGAATGGTGCCATCGGTTCATAGGAGGGAGGCCTTTCCTGTTCATCGTGCTGGACGGCATTGCTACACCTGCGTTACTGAACACCGGCTCACAGGTAACCATCATACCTGATGTCCTCTACAAAAGGTACTGGTCCGTAGATGAACTCCGCCCGCCAGCCCCGAACCTCTCTGTGTATGCCTCTAACGGCCTTCCTCTTAACCTAGTCGGGTTAAGGACGTGACAGTGAAGGTGGGGAGAGCGGAACTAAAGGACCAAGGACTGATTGTAGTAGAATCTAACCCTGGTGATACAGACTTGTATATGATACTTGGTACGAATATTGTTGGTTACTGTTTGGGAGAAGTGTTGTTTTTGCTCCAACAGATTGCTGACACTGCCAAACCAGGGCAGAGGAAGGTGCTCCAGAGAGAGATTCGAGCCCTCCTGTACCAGCAACAGGTAAAGCTAACAGGTGGTGAGATTGGTAATGTACGGGTGACAGACCCGATACCCATTGTGATCCCCCCAATGAGTGAGATGCTGATTTGGTGTAGGGCAGCAATAGGTCTCAAGAAACAGAACTACCAGGCGGTAGTGGAGCCCATTAGCTCAGAGCACAGACCTACACTCTTAACTGCTAGAGGGTACCCATACGTCTCATAAATTGTGGGGAGGAGGAAGTTAAATTACCAAGATACGCCACTGTTGCCAGATTGTATACTGTGAATGATGACGCCATACACACAGTAGAGTCTTTAACCTCATCAGACACAGTGGAGGGTAATGACTCAGAAACCCAGGTGGGGGATTGGTGTCAACAGCTCCATGTTGGGACTGACACCACTCCTGTCCATCAAAAACAAGGTGTACACAGGGTGGTCCAGGAATACGAACAGGTATTCAGCAAACACCCACTTGATTTTGGGAGGATCAAAGGGGTACAACACCATATACCCACAGGTGACCATCCACCCATCAAAGAACGTTACAGGCCCATACCACCAGCACACTACCAGAAAGCGAAGGAAATGTTGCATGACATGAAGAAAGCAGGGGTAATAAGAGATAGCTGTAGCCCCTGGGCAGCTCCCCTGGTCCTGGTCAGGAAAAAGGATGGAAGCATGAGGATGTGTGTAGATTACAGACAGGTAAACCGCATAACACATAAAGATGCATACCCTTTGCCGCGTATAGAGGAATCCCTGACTGCACTAAAGTCTGCAAATTACTTCTCTACCCTTGACCTCACTAGTGGGTACTGGCAAGTAGCAGTTGCTGAGGAGGACCGGGAGAAGACGGCCTTCACTACACCGATGGGACTCTGCGAGTTCAACAGTGTGCCGTTCGGACTCTGCAATGCCCCTGGAACGTTCCAGAGATTGATGGAGTGCTGTTTGGGACACCATAACTTCGATACCGTGCTGCTATACCTGGATGACGTGATAGTGTACTCCAAGACGTATGAGGACCATTTGAAGCACCTGGCGGAGGTATTTGAAGCATTGTCCCGGTATGGGATGAAATTGAAGCCTTCCAAGTGCCACCTGCTCAAACAGAAGGTTCAGTACCTGAGGCACATGGTCAGCTCGGAGGGAGTGGCACCAGACCAGGAGAAGGTCACTGCCATCCAGAAGTGGCCGGAACCGAAGAATCTCAAGGAGGTACGTCAGTTCCTGGGACTGGTCGGGTATTACCGGAGGCTTGTAAAGGACTACACCAAGAAGGCAGCGCCTTTGCAAAATCTCCTGGTAGCACTTCTACCAACAGCCAGAAGACCCTCCACTGCAAATAAGACCTGTAAGTGCCCCAGAAGAGCCTGCTCAGGAAGATTCCCCGGAAGAAGGATCACCGGTAGAAGAAGAGTCAGTAGGCCCAGTGACCAGTGTACTTGCCAGTCCCATCGAGAGGTTAAGACAATTCTACAATTTGCCCACAAGTAGATTTGATAGGGTATCAGACAGTACAAACACAGACATCAACAATACCCCAGTACTACGTAGGTCAACACGCAGTACAAAAGGCCAGGTCCCTGCCAGGTACAAGGAATAAGTTAGAAATACCTGCAGTGTAAATAGTTACCCAGTAGGGTATTGCTTATTGTTTATTATGTAAACTGAAATTAACAGGTGCCTTTAGTTACCCGTAATGGTATAAAGACTCGTAGGCTGAGGACTGTGAGCAGCCCAAAAACTGTTCCTATACATAGTTGCACTCCCTGGAGTGCCCCTTCAGTGACCACAGAACAAAAACCCGTTTGGCGTGGCCGAAGACGTGGTCCAACACCTGGATCACTTATGCCCTGTAGCCACGCCCAGGGCCTACGTTGAGGGTTTTCAGGCGGGTCACTCATGTTCCTTCATCGGTGAAATGGACACCAGGTTACGGGACTTACTGTAACTTTATTAATGATGTCATACTTGTTGTTATTATAATTATTTGTTAACCTGTTACAAAATGCTTCAGTCCAGGAGTACTGAATTGTACTAGGGGAAAATGTGGCGCCCTGCTACACACAGGTGCCACAGAACCCAGTAGGGTGCATGGATGGACTTCTCCACAAGAGGCCCTCACACATTCACACACCACCCTACCACCTCAGACCACTAGAGGGACCCCTGATAGGGTTATAAATTGGGAGGGTGGAGCCAGGCAGCTCAGTTTTACTGGAGTGTTTAGTCTGAGAGTGTGCTGGCACTTAGACCAGTGAAGACGCAGCTCGTTTGCTGCTGAGTAGTGAGGGCCCCGAGTGTGGCCGACAGCAAAGAGGAAAGGAGAGAGGAGTTGAGAGGGCAGAGGAGCGTACCAGGCTCACCCCGAACAATACACCGGATACTGGGTCCGCGCCTACAGGGTCCCTTTATACCCAGTAGGGACCACCGGATACCTGGAGGACTACAAGTCCCAGGTCGACCAACGCTGACTACTGTACCAGGGCTAGGAGTCACGGAGGCCCCAGCGTCCAGGGAGAGTGATCTCCAAGAGAAGGCCCTACCACCAGGTCAGCTGGTGCAAGAGAGAGAGACAGTAATTAAGCCAGGCCTAGCTCCAGGCAGGTCAGAAGCTTAGCAAGTGAAAGCAATGGATCAGGAGGCCCTATACCCGCTCACTGGGGAGAGTCCAGAAGTGCACTCTTCGTACAGAGTACCCTGGACCATACCTGCATCTACACCAGTAAAGGTACCAAAGCGAACCCCCGTGTGAGTGTCTGTCATTTCTCCCTGAACTGTCCTGGCCGTCTCTCACCGGTACCACCATCCATCTCCCCACGCTGCCCTGAGGCCCGCTCCACCTGTGGGGAGCCGTTCCATCAGAAGCTGTCCTAACATCTGCCTCAGTGGACTGCTCCGCAGCGGCGGCTCCCTTTAGCCGCATTCCACAGGTGGCGTCACGAACACTTTACAAATCCCCTATAAATAATTCCCCTTTTTGTTGACCGCCCTGGGCCACAGACCGGGCCAGCCACCGTGATATTCTCCCCCACCGGCACCCATAGGCCCGGCTTCCGAGTACCCCATTGCCCTGGAGGCGCGTCATACCTTCCCAGGTCGTCTCTGTCTGTGCTGGCTCTCTCTCTCTTCTGCCCTGTGCCTCACATACAGTGTCCGGAGCCAGTGGCCACGGGCCTTGTTGGGCGACATCCGGTCTGTCCCCTTTTGTCCTATAAGGCCACCTTTTCAGCGAATGTGTGTGGCTATGGCACTTGAAGATACCGCAACCTCCGGTTTGCTAGCTGAGTCTTGCAGTCCTCAACTAGTCTGGGGCCGGTCCCCCTCTGCGGCCTGATCCCTTCACGGTCAGTGTGAACTCCGGCGCACAGGTGGCATCCCGCACTCGTCGTGCCCCTAGGATCCCTTCTATCTCTGGAGCCCTTCTCACTGCTCTGGTGTTCTCTCCTCACTCTCCTCCTGGGCCTCTTTTACTGATCCCTTTCGCCGTCAGGACCTTACTCCTCTTGGTCCTCTGAACAATCAACTCCACTCAACTCCTTGTAGATGTTTCTACCCTTGCTTTTATACTGTTCTGTCAGTGCTCCTCTAAACTACTTCCTCCACCCACCTCCTCTACTTAGTTCCACCTTCCTAACAGGGACCAGGCTTGTGCTCTCCCTTAGGAGCTATCTGGACCTTTCCTTATGAAGTGGTGTAGTGTTGGATGTGAGTGGTTGGGTCCCGGGTAGTGCTCCCTCCTTACCTGAGAGTGGGGTACCACACCTCTGGCTGAGATGCAGTACCTCTGTGGCAACTGGACCCGCAGGGGCGCCACATCCCCCCCCTCCCCCCATTAAACACAGCTGGAACAGAGTAAAACAAGAATTTTAAGACAGACAAAATTTTAAAATGCTTTTACAGGTAAAAACGGTAACTAGAAAGTAGATAACTTTTTCTTCCCTTTATGGGAGGCACTTTTTCTTAAACGTTACATGTAACTATCGGTATATAAATCAATATAAGATCACTTTAAATAACATTCTTTCAGATATAAAACATTTTATCACTTTTTCAAGTAAGTTCAGCAGACTGAGATCCTTATCAGGGTGTCCATCTCACTGGTGTAAGTGCAAAATGAGGGACCCGTCCTAAAACCCCCAACGTAGGCCCTGGGTGTGGCTGCAGGGCATAGCTGATTCACTTGTTGGACCAGGTGTTCGGCCACGCCAAACGGGTTTTTGTTCAATGGTCTATAAAACCAACAAGAAGCACCTTAAGAAGTGCTAACTTTTTACAATAAAAGTTCTGGCTGTTCACTGTCCACAACCTATAATGTCCTGTTCTTATCCCGGTACTATAAAACTTTCTGACACACAAGAATTATGCTAATACCCTTCCGGGTAACAATATCATTTTTTTCTGATTTCTAACTCAGTTCAGTGGTGGTGCTCCCTCCGGGGATGCATTGGGTCACCACTGGATGGCCCTGCCAGGTCATCAGCTTCTGATGGCAGGGGTACGTCCTTCTCCTCTTCCACTCTGTGTACATTTAGTGCGTACCACCCACGTTCTCCACGGTGACGGGTGTAAGTGACTCGATCACCGGGATATAGGTCGCGATCGGGATTACCTTGCTGGAGGTGCGACTCTACATCCCTCCTGGTCACAAATACGTCCTGGGCTCTATTGGACTCCCGGATGAAACCCCAGCCCTTGTCCAGGTTGAACTTTACTACGGTGCCCAGCATTCTCACACTTGTGTTGTATTGACAGAGCTGCAGCAGCTGGGATGGATGGATGGATGGATGGGATCACACAGCACAGGGCTGCAGCAGCTGGATGGTTGGGATCACACAGCACAGAGCTGCAGCAGCTGGAATGGATGGATGGGATCACACAGCCCTCTGCAGGGGGAGGCGACAGTCTCCCCCCCTCAGTCTGATGCAAAGGGAAAGGCTGGCACCTTTCAGCCTGAGTGACAGACAACTCTGGTACAGTCTATGTGACTCGCCCCCTGGGCCGTGGGGTACCCGGAACCGGGCTTCTGTACGATGCTGGGGGTAGTAGTGGCAACCCGATCCCGTGGCTCAGGGTGGTCAGACCAAGTTGTGGCAGTCTATCAATCAGTGCTTTAAATGTCCAACTATGCCACCCGTGGATTGCGGTCAGGGATAACCGCCGCTGCAGGGCAGGCCACTGGGGCTGGTGTTGGTGTGCAGCACAGAGGTAGGATAACTCCCCACGGGAGGAGTTAGCCCCAGGGTAGTGTAGGTGGATGTTGGGGGTGATAGTGCAGGCCGCAATAGTAAGAGTTCAGAGTCCGCTTCAAACAGTTCAGGGTCTTTATTATAGATATTATTAATGACCCAACAGTAGTACCGGTTAGGAATGGGCCTGGGTGTCTGAGAGGATTCGGGGAACCCCACTGGTCAGGGTGAGTGTGTAGGCCTACCGTTCTCTCTATGCTCTTTCTGACTATCCCCTTCTTCGTGGTGTAATAGCCCACGTCCCTGAGCTGGCCGTGTACTTCTCGCCTGTATGGCTTGCGACTCGGGCCTTGGGTACCTTTTGCTTTCTCCTCGCTGTACTGGTCCCTCTGTGTGGCGGAGCCTCCAGGCTTCTTAGGCCAAGGGACCTGAAATCCCTCGCGGGTTGGTTCTCTGCTGCTGGGCTTATAACCCTGACAGCCTCGGACCCCAATGTCCGATTGTGTGATTCTCTCAGCCAGGACCGGCTCTCGTCGCCTCTGTCCCTGGCTTGCAGTTTCTCCTCTGCCTCACGGACTCCTCAGCTGCTGCTGACCTGTCCCTTCCTCTGAGAACCCTTCGGCTCACTTCAGAAGTGGGTTCTGGTCTCCCTAACCCTGCCCCAGTTCCAGATTTTATAGGGGCAGCCAGCTCCCCCTACTGGCCTGGGACAGGAGGTGCTGCATGCTAATGGTCCCTAACCAGGGAACCTCCCTCCTGCTCTCAGACACAGCCTTTAATATTTGTGGCATCCAGGCCTGGGGTGACACATATGCAAGTGGGAGGGGCCTATTTTGGTGCCATTTCTTTGTAGCACACAAGACCCGGTTAACGGGTCGGTACATCCTGTTCACAGCGCCAAAGTTGACGCGCCCCCTGGGGCCGTGGGGTACTCGGTAGCCGGGCCGGTCGGTTCTATTGGAGTAGTTACGGTGGCAGTGACCCGGTCCATGTCCCAGGGCAGTTAATAAAGAACAGTCAATTGTGGGAATATAGAAAAGGGGAATAAAGTTTGTGATGCCACCCGTGGTATGCGACTATATGTGGCCGCCGCTGCTATTCAGATCCACTGGGGCTGTTGGTGACGCAGCAAAGATGGTTCAGCTCTCCACGGGCAGAACTAAGCCCCAGGGCAGTATATAGGACTTGATGAGGTAGATGTTGTTGGTGTAGTGCAAGGCAGGTGGCGTAGTAATTAAGTCAAGGACACAGCGGGGTGCAGTCTTCAAGTATTTACTCACAGTTATCAAGATGCTCCAGGTTACAATTTCCGGATTATAACTGCCCACATCGTCCTGTGTCCTCCGGGGAAGTGATCTAGCCCACTCTCAGATAACTTAGGTGCACTTGAACAGGACCCCTTTCTTATGTACCTTCCCAGGTCATCACTCTCTTCGCTGGCTCTCTCTCTTCTGCCCTGTGCCTCACACACAGTGTGTTAGAACCTTGCTCTTAGGTTTTTTCCTTTGCTGGTCACATGACCTTGTTGGCCTATTTAATCCTGCTCCGCCCTTCTGGCTTTGCTGGACTTCATTGTATAACTACTTTCTAGCTAGCCTGTGCTCTGTATCTAACTCTGTTAGTTTGCTTGGTCTACGGACCTCTATGTTCTATATATTTTGTTTGTTCGTCTGTCTGCTACTATTTCTCTTAGGAGGTGTCCCATTTTCCTCCCAGTCCTTAGTACTTGTAGGGATTCCTTCCCCACATCTATAGGTCTCCGTACAGACTAGCTTAGGACTTTAGCAGGTCTGATCGCAGGATCAGGTTCCCTGTTACATCGTAGGGATTAAGCTGAGTTCTATCGTAGGGACAGATCTCCTCTCTTTCCTTAGCTCTGGTAGCAGAACATAACAGTAAGTCCAGCCTGCAAATTCTCTAAGGAAAGATTTTTCTGTTCCATCATGGTGTCGGTTCAGGATTTGGCTAAACACCTGCAGGGACTCTCTCTGGAGGTGGCCGAGCTCCGTCAGCACGTGAGTAACTGTCCTGGAGCACATTTCTTGGAGCCTAAGGTATGTTTGCCGGATTTATTTTTTGGTGAACACCTGAATTTTTTTCATTTAAAAATGCTTGCTTATTGTATTTTCGTTTGAGACCCAAGTCCTCTGGGGATGAATCCCAGCGCATAGGGTTCATAATGTCACTTTTGCGCAAAGAGCCTCAGGAGTGGGCCTTTTCTTTGCAACCTAGTGATACATGCTTCAGATCAGTGGATAGTTTTTTTTCTGCTTTGGGACTATTATATGATGATCCTGACCGTGTCTCATCAGCTGAGACTGAGTTAAGACGTTTGAGACAGGGATCAGGTAATGTGGAAAAATATTGTACTCATTTCCGTCGTTGGTCTACTCAAACAGGGTGGAACGATTCTGCTCTGAAAAGTCTATTTCTTGCTGGGCTCAATGAAAGGGTTAAAGTCCTGCTAATTGCTTATCCTACACCTGAAGATTTGCAACAGGCTATGCAATTAACTATACGGGTGGATAGGAGACTGCGTGCAAGGGTTAATGAGAGCAAATCCTCTGCTATGTCAGTTTCTGGTTATGAGAATGTGTGTACTAACAGTGGTGAATCGATGGAGATTGGATCGGTGGCACCTCGCTCTCAAGAAAAAGACCGTAGATTTTCTGAAGGCTTGTGTTTCTATTGCGGAAAATCTGGTCATTTGATTAAAGGCTGTGAGCTTCGTATGAAGAAAGAAAAGAAAATGGTCAGTCATGCCCGTATTGCCTGTTTAAATTCCAAGGGTGTATTTTTAGCTGCTTCCACGATTGCTCAGGAAAAATTAATGGAATTTCGGGTGTTTGCTGATTGTGGGTCTACTCTGAATGTAATTGATGGGGGATTCTTGGAAAGACTCAATTTAAAACCCGAACCTTTATCATCTCCCATTGCTGTGGTTTCTGTGGATGGTTCCCCTTTGAAGAATATTACTCTCAAGGTCTGTGAATTTCCTCTCACTATTAATGGTGTTCACCATGAGAAATTGGATTTGGTAGTTTTGAATAACTTGCCTTCTCCTGTAATATTGGGATTGCCCTGGTTAAAATTTCACAATCCTGTACTGGATTGGTCTACCAGTGAAATTAAATCCTGGAGCCATAAATGTTATGACAAGTGTTGTAACAAGCGTATTGCAGCTTTGGATAGGGGAGAATTGCCTGTTCCTATTCAGGATTTTTGGAGAGTTTTTTCTGAGAAGGAATCGCAGGTTTTGCCTCCCCATAGAGACTATGATTGTTCTATTGAATTTGTCCCTGGAGCGACTCTTCCTAAAAGTCGTTTATTTAACCTTAGTATTCCTGAGAGGAAGGCTTTGGAGAAATACATACAGACAAGTTTGGCCGCCGGTCACATTAGGCCCTCTAAGTCTCCTGTGGCGGTTGGATTTTTTTTTGTAAAAAAAAAGGACGGCGGTTTACGTCCTTGTCTGGATTTTCGTGAGATTAACAAAATTACTGTACGCAATCCTTACCCACTGCCATTGATTCCTGATCTGTTTAACCAGTTAATGGGGGCCAAGTGGTTCTCTAAAATTGACCTTAAGGGGGCATACAATCTGTTGCGCATGAAGGAGGGTGACGAATGGAAGACTGCTTTTAACACTCCTGTGGGTCATTTTGAGAATCTGGTTATGCCTTTTGGTCTTACTAATGCTCCTGCATTTTTTCAGAATCTTATTAATGACATCCTTAGACCTTTGATCGGCAAAAATGTGGTTGTGTATTTGGATGACATTTTGATTTATTCGCCGGATATGGAGTCTCATTGGCGGAGCGTACGTGAGGTATTACAGTTATTAATGGACAATTCGCTTTTTGCTAAGCTGGAGAAATGTGAGTTCGCTGTACAGAGAATTAGTTTTTTGGGTTACATTATCTCCAGCGAAGGTTTTGAGATGGACCCGGTTAAAGTTCAAACTGTACAGGAATGGCCTAGGCCTATTGGTTTGAAATCGATACAGAGGTTTTTAGGTTTCGCCAATTATTACAGAAAATTCATAAAAAATTTTTCTAGTATTGTCAAACCTCTGACCGATCTCACCAGGAAAGGTGCTGATGCGGTTCAGTGGTCTTCTGAGGCCATTGAAGCTTTTGTGTATCTCAAGGAGAGGTTCACCTCTGCTCCCATCCTTATGCAGCCTGATGTGACTAAGCCGTTTTTGGTTGAGGTTGATGCTTCCTCTGTGGGGGTTGGCGCAGTATTGTCTCAGGATAACGGGGATGGATTACATCCCTGTGCCTTTTTTTCAAAAAATTTTTCGGAGACTGAACTGAATTACGATATTGGTAATCGGGAATTATTGGCTATTAAACTCGCATTTGAACACTGGCGCCACTTCTTGGAAGGTGCGGAATTTCCCGTTCAGGTTCTTACGGATCATAAAAATCTGATATATCTTGATGCTGCTGACGCACCCCCTGGGTCATGTTCAGGGGATACTCGGAGCCGGATCTGGGTAGGGGTAGTAGTCCTTGTGGCGGTGACCCGGTCCATGCCCAGGGTGTCAAACTAAGTGGCAGTCTAAGGCAGTAGATGTTAACTTGATCGACTACGCCACCCGTTGAGTGCGGCTTTGAAGCCGCCGCTGCAGAACAGTCCGCTGAGGCCGGTGGTATATGTGCAGCAGTGATGGTATAACCCCCAACGGGAGGGGTATGGCCTCAGGGCAGCAGGTGTGGATGATGGGTGTAGTTATGTTGTAGAAAGGAGAGTCAGAGACTTGAGGTGCAGTTTCAGGGTTTTTACTCACGGTTGTTCTCTCAGTCACTCTGGCCTTGAGTGACCACCCGAGCCGTGCTGCGTCCACCAGGTCCTGGACTCGGCTAACCCCCAGGCAGTTCCGGAGCGTGGTCCTGAGCTCCCTTCTCTCTCTCTGTCTCTGGCCATTCCCACCAAGGATCCACCTTTGGCCGGCTCCCTCGGGTCTCTTAGTGGTCAAACCTCCTCTGGGTTCCCTGACCCTATGCTTGGTGTGCCTTTCTGGTGGATTTGGTGAGGGTCGTGGCAAATCTTGACCACGACCTCCGGTTCCTGGCTGAGGATAAGTGGCCTCCACCAGTTCGGGTTCCGGTACCCGTGTCCGCCAACCCTTCACCCTTTTTGGTCTGTTTCCTATAAAACCGGTAGGGGGCACTTTAGGAAGCGCAACTATTTACAAGGGATATGGCCGCTCTCAGTCCTCGGCCAGTGGGGAAAAGGGATGGCTGCTCACAGTCCTCAGCCTGTGGGGAGATGGGACACACTGGAACAGTTCACTGGTCCCAACGGGGACTATATCTTACTGGCAACAGTTATTGTACCTTCACGGGTTACTATTTACAGTGCTCCTACTGTACATCAGTGGCGACGTCCTCCTGCTCCTTCCTCCGTGTACCCTTCAGACCCGTCCGGGTCCTCATGCTCCTCCTGACACCTCAGCTCTTTCTCTGTCAGTCGGTGTACATGAAGGGCATAGGGTCCTTTGGCACATTGGTGCCGGGTGAAGGTGACCTCATCACCCAGGTAAAGGTCACGACCTCTGTGTCCCTCCGGTAGGTGGGACTCGACATCTCTTCTGGTCACGAAGACGTCGCCGGGGGTGTGATGATCTCTGATGAAGCCCCAACCGTGCTGCAGTTGGAATTTGATTACAGTCCCGGTGGCACGGGGACCGTGGGCTGCACGGGGGTTCCTTCGGGTCCGGCTCTTTTGTTCTGCACTCTTTACTTGCAGCCGCTCCTCGCGGACCCGTCTCTCTCTCCGTTCTCGCTCAAAGACTTCCAACTGCTGGCGGCAGCACTCCGCACGCTCCGCTGCAGCCGCCCGGGTCTCTTGAGTGAACCCGATGAGGTCTCCTCCTGCGGGGTCCCACTCAAACTGCGCCTCCTCTAACGAGAGCGGGGTCATCTTGACGGGCGCCGGAACCGGGATTAGGGGCTCATCCAGGGGTCTTTCTTTCCGGAGTCGGGGATGGTGGTACTCCGGTGGCCACGCAAAGGGCTGCCCATCCGGGCAAGTGTGCTGGGTTACCAAGTCTTCACCCAGGTGCGGCACTGTGGAGGTTGAGGGCGCGGTGGTGGCAGCGGCACCCGGGATCACTAGGCCTTGCGACCAGGCTTGGGGTACCCTGAAGGTAAAGGGCACCGTGAAGACGGCGGCGCCCGGGGGTACTCGACTTTGCGACCAGGACGGTGGCTCAGTAGAGGGCGCTGTTGGTACTGCGGCGCCCAGGGGCACTCGGCCTTGCGACCAGGCCGGTGGCGTCTCCTGCTTGGCCGCGCTCAGGGTTGAGGCGCGTAATGTCACAGGGGGCGTGGTCGCGGCTCCTGCTTGGGGCCTAGTCTGGAGCGGTAGCGGTGCGGCAACGGGCACGATCAGTGGGACTTCGGGCTCTGCGACGGGGAGTGGGGGTAGGCTTACGGTGGCTGGGCTTGGGGTAGGGCCGTCCCCTTTACTTGCCTCCGTCTCTTCAGCTCCCTCTGCGGCGTCGTCTCCGGCCTCCGTCCCTTCTGCATCCTCTTCAGGGGCAGGCGTGCTCCTCGTTGCGGGTGGTGTGCTCCGCTGGCGGGTCCCAGTCTGCTGGGCCATCTCCCTGCTCCACTCCATCAGCGTTTCTCGCTGCACCTGGGCCATCCTCCGTGCGAGGCCCTCCAGCGCGGTCTGTGCACGCTCCCGGTCTCGGGGGAGCTGTGCTAGGATCTCCACCAGGTCTTGTGGGGTGGTGGCTTGCATCAGGCTCCTGACCACAGGGTCGGTGCTGCCTGCCTCTCCCTCCATCTCCGGGTACGGCTCCTCCAGACTCCTCCAGGCTGCACCCATCTTCTCTGTTTTGTTCTGTATCCGCCCCCATTGAGGGCGGTCCTGGGGTAACTTGGTGATTGTCAGTTCCAGGGGCCGACCCCCCACGCTGATGGACATCTCAATCATTGCAGTCCCTGCTGGTGGGGGCGGTCTCCGCTTTTGGCGCCATTCTCCGACCTGGCCCACGATGGGAGGTGGTCTCTTGCCACCCTCTGGCACGCCCATAATGGCGTCCGCTCTGCCAGGGCGGGAAATCTTCTTAGATGGCGGGAATCGCTTCCCAGTGGCGGGAAACACTGCAGATGGCGGGAAAAGACTGCAGATGACGGGCAAATGGCGGGAACCGATCCGAGATGGCGTCCGATGGCGGGGACCCTCCGGAACCGGCGGGAGACTTCTTTTTGAGGTAAATGCGAACTTTTCTTCAGGCACGCAGTACCCGGTGGTTGCGGGCACGTTATCCTGCCGACTACGCCAAAAGTTGACGCACCCCCTGGGCCATGTTCAGGGGATACCCGGAGCCGGATCTGGGTAGGGGTAGTAGTCCTTGTGGCGGTGACCCGGTCCGTGCCCAGGGTGTCAAACTAAGTGGCAGTCTAAGGCAGTAGATGTTAACTTGATCGACTACGCCACCCGTTGAGTGCGGCTTTGAAGCCGCCGCTGCAGAACAGTCCGCTGAGGCCGGTGGTATATGTGCAGCAGTGATGGTATAACCCCCAACGGGAGGGGTATGGCCTCAGGGCAGCAGGTGTGGATGATGGGTGTAGTTATGTTGTAGAAAGGAGAGTCAGAGACTTGAGGTGCAGTTTCAGGGTTTTTACTCACGGTTGTTCTCTCAGTCACTCTGGCCTTGAGTGACCACCCGAGCCGTGCTGCGTCCACCAGGTCCTGGACTCGGCTAACCCCCAGGCAGTTCCGGAGCGTGGTCCTGAGCTCCCTTCTCTCTCTCTGTCTCTGGCCATTCCCACCAAGGATCCACCTTTGGCTGGCTCCCTCGGGTCTCTTAGTGGTCAAACCTCCTCTGGGTTCCCTGACCCTATGCTTGGTGTGCCTTTCTGGTGGATTTGGTGAGGGTCGTGGCAAATCTTGACCACGACCTCCGGTTCCTGGCTGAGGATAAGTGGCCTCCACCAGTTCGGGTTCCGGTACCCGTGTCCGCCAACCCTTCACCCTTTCTGGTCTGTTTCTGGGTTCTTGGGGTTCCCTCTTGGTCTTATGCCTCTGGGCCTTTCTTTCTCCTCTCTCCTCTGCAGGCTTGGCTCTGGAGCTGGGCCCAGCCGGAGCCACAGCTCCCTGTCAGCCCTCCTGGCTGAACTCTTCTCCTCTTCTCCTCCTGCCTGAACTGAACCCTGAACTAAGATGGTGCCCACCTTATATACCTCCCTCTATGTGTGAGCCCAGGTGACTAGCACCCAATGAGCTCCTAGCTTTACCCAGACTACTCCCCCTATCTGCCCCTACACTACTGGGATGTTCCACCCCCCTCCCACTCCAGCCAGGGACAGACGCTGTCGTACCTGCACATATACTTGGTGGGAGTACCGTAGTTCTGTCCCCCGGAAATGGGATGTATGTAGTGCATGCAGCCTACTGAGCTCAGTTCCACACTCCATCCTTACCCGGGAGTGGAATACCACACCTCTGGAGTGAGGTGCAATACCCCTGTAGCAGCCGAATCCTCAGGGTGCTACACTGCCAAGCGCCTGAATGCCCGTCAGGCTAGGTGGGCACTGTTTTTCTCGCGGTTTAATTTCTCCGTTACTTACATCCCTGGTACTAAGAATGTTAAGGCGGATGCCTTGTCTCGCAGTTTTTCTCCCATAGTCGGTGCTGAGAAAGAGGAGAACATTTTACAAGAAGGTGTTGTGATAGCTGCTTTGGACTCCGTTTTGGAAGATGAGATTCTTAAAGCACAGGAGAATGCCCCATCTAACACTCCTCATGGGAGGTTGTTTGTGCCTGGGACCTTTAGGAGAGATTTGTTTGTTGAGTGTCACGAATCTCGGTTGGCAGGTCATCCCGGAATCTCTGAGACCAAGAGACTGGTGGGTCGCAGTTTTTGGTGGCCTGGATGGCAGAAGGAAGTCATTAAGTGGGTGCGTCAATGTACTATATGTGCTAGATCTAAGTCCTCACATACTCCTGCTGCGGGGTTGCTTTGTCCTTTGGAGGTTCCCAGTGCTCCTTGGACACATTTGGCTATGGACTTTATAACTGACCTTCCCCCCTCTGAGGGTTTTACTGTCATCTGGGTGGTCGTGGACCGTTTTAGCAAGATGTGTCACTTGGTTCCCTTCGTCAAACTGCCCTGCGCTAAAACTCTCGCTAAGGCCTTTGTCAAGGAAATTGTCAGACTTCATGGCGTTCCTACTGACATTGTTTCTGATAGGGGTCCTCAGTTCGTGGCTCGTTTTTGGCGTGCCTTTTGTGACAGGTTGGGAGTTCATTTGTCGTTCTCGTCCGGATATCATCCTGAATCTAATGGCCAGACAGAAAGGAAAAACCAGGATGTTGAGCAGTTCTTGCGTTGTTTTGTGGCAGACAATCAAGAGGGGTGGTCTGAGTTTCTGCCACTTGCTGAATTTGCTCTTAACAACCATACATCTTCTTCTGCTGGTTGTTCGCCTTTTTTTTGTTGTTCTGGGAGACATCCGTCGTTTGGGTCGTTCTCCAAGTTGGGATCTGCCGTGCCTGAGGAGGAGAATTTTTCCGGTGATTTGGAGAGAGTTTGGACGGATGTGCGTGGTAATCTTCAGGAGGCCAACAGAAAATCTAAAGACTACTTTGATAGGAAACGACAGGAGGTTTTGTTTGCTGTTGGTGACATGGTTTGGTTGTCCTCTAGGAATCTGCGGTTGAGGATTCCTTCTAAGAAATTGGGTCCCAAGTTTGTAGGGCCCTTTAAGGTGCTTCAGGTTGTCAACCAATCTGCTGTTAGGTTGGAGGTTCCTACCTCCTGGAGAATTAATCCGGTATTTCATGTCTCTCTGTTGAAAAAAGCGGTTGTATCGGATTGTGACGCCTCTGCCTCTGTTCCTCCGGTGGTGGAGGACGGGGAATATGAAATTTCTCGCATCCTTAACTCTAGACGGTATAGAGGTAGTTTGCAGTATCTTGTGGCCTGGAAAGGTTTCGGACCCGAGGATAACTCTTGGGTGAGGTCGGATGATGTTTCCGCGTCCAGACTTATCAGAGCGTTTCACAGGAGATTTCCTGATAAGCCTGGTCCTAGGGGATCCGGAGGATCCTCTTAGAAGGGGGGGTACTGTTAGAACCTTGCTCTTAGGTTTTTTCCTTTGCTGGTCACATGACCTTGTTGGCCTATTTAATCCTGCTCCGCCCTTCTGGCTTTGCTGGACTTCATTGTATAACTACTTTCTAGCTAGCCTGTGCTCTGTATCTAACTCTGTTAGTTTGCTTGGTCTACGGACCTCTATGTTCTATATATTTTGTTTGTTCGTCTGTCTGCTACTATTTCTGTTAGGAGGTGTCCCATTTTCCTCCCAGTCCTTAGTACTTGTAGGGATTCCTTCCCCACATCTATAGGTCTCCGTACAGACTAGCTTAGGACTTTAGCAGGTCTGATCGCAGGATCAGGTTCCCTGTTACATCGTAGGGATTAAGCTGAGTTCTATCGTAGGGACAGATCTCCTCTCTTTCCTTAGCTCTGGTAGCAGAACATAACACAGTGTCCCGAGCCAGTGGCTGCGGACTTTGTTGGGCGATGTCCTTTCTGTCCCCTTTGTCCTATATGGCCACCTTTTCAGCGAATGTGTGTGGTTTTTGGCTACGGCACGTGAATATACCGCAACCTCCGGTTTGCTAGCTGAGTCTTGCAGTCCTCCACTAGTCTGGGGCCGGTCCCCCTCTGCGGCCTGATCCCTTCACGGTCAGCGTGAACTCGGGCGCACGGGTGGCATCCCGCACTCGCCGTACCCCTAGGATCACTTCTATCTTTGGAGCCCCTCTCACTGCTCCAGGGTTCTCTTCTCCTGGGCATCTTTTACTGAGCCCTTTCGCTGTCAGGACCTTACTCCTCATGGTCCTCTGAACAACCAACTCCACTCAACTCCTTCTAGCTGTTTCTACCCTTGCTTTTATACTGTTCTGTCAGTGCTCCCCTCCACCCACCTCCTCTACTTAGTTCCACCTTCCTAACAGGGACCAGGCCTGTGCTCTCCCTTAGGAGCTATCTGGACCTTCCCTTATGAAGTGGTGTAGTGTTGGATGTGAGTGGTTGGGTCCCGGGTAGTGCTCCCTCCTTACCTGAGAGTGGGGTACCACACCTCTGGCTGAGATGCAGTACCTCTGTGGCAACAGGACCCGCAGGGGCGCCACATTAGTGATGTACACTGTTTTGTGGCACTACTACAAATATTGTAACTTCTTTCTATTACACGTGTAAAACTCAAGGCTCGCTGGCTGAATCTGCTCCGTCACATCATTTTATGTAGCCTGTGAGGCCTCGATGCAGAAGGACAGGCTCTCCACTTTTCCCATAAGCCCTAAGGAGGAAGTGAAGAGCCGATCTTTCTGCATCCTGCAACTGTGAGTTTCTGAACAGAGCGGTGTGGAGTTGGGCGCCGGAGCTCAAAATCCGAGATGACACCCACTTCCTGTGCTGGGACCCCCGCCCCCCCTTTGCTAAGCGCTGGCTGCGTCCTATGCCGTGCGACGCAGCCAGTTATTATGAGGGAGAGGATGCCATCTTGGTTTCTGAACTCCATACTGCTCTCTGTTCAGCAACTCACAGGTGGTAGCCAAGCTCCGTTTGCCCTACCCAGAAACCATAACCACCCTCCAAGATACGAAGCTCAGTGCTAAAGAGGTGGAAGGGGCTGGCTATTATCAAACTTGGCCCTAAAGGAAATCATTTAAGAAATCTTTTACTGACCAAGTGGCGCACCATAATATCCCTGGTGGAACAATTTATCAGCAACCTATAAAAAAGGTGTCTGCACCATGGAAGGTCTGCTGGGACACATCTATTTGGTGCAACTCCTGGCCGTTTACACCATGGGCCTCCGGTTTTGTATGTAATCCCCGCATCCGGAGTGACGGATATCTCCCCTCCAGTATTTTACCAGTGACCTTCTCACACCCCCCCCCCCCTGTCCAGAGCCGGGGATTTTGGCACCGTCAGTCACTAAACAGGGCATCTGCGTTACAGTTTAGTTTCCCGGGCCTGAAGTCCTGCAGCGCTAGAAACCACCTAGTCACCCAGGCATTCTTCCCCTTCCTTTCTCTCATCCATCTCAGGGGCACATGGTCTGACACTAGGCTGAACTTTCTGCCTAGCAGGTAGTATCTCAGAGTGTCAATTGCCTATTTGATGGGCGAGCAATCTTTCTCCATGATAGCATAAATCTATTCACAGAAGGAGTTTCCTACTTAGGTATAGGATTGGATGTTCCTCACCATTTATTTCCTATGACAACACAACTCCCAACCCAACCTCTGAGGCATCTGTCTGGACCACAAACTCCTTATTGAAATCAGGTGCGACCAAGACTGGCTGTTTACACAGGGCGAGATTCAACTCGTGGAACATCATCTCCTCTTCGGAAGACCACTTGGCCATCAATGTCTTTGTGTCCTCGGTCAGGGTTGTGGCTATCGTGGCGAAATTTGGGATAAACCACCGATAGCATCCCACAGTTCCCAGAAACGCCCTAACCTGTTTCTTCAAGATAGGTTGCGGTCAATTTTGGATCGCCTCTACTTTGTTCACTTGCAACTTTATTTCGTCCCTCCTGACAATATACCCTAAGTATTTGGCCTCCTCCTCCCCCATGGCGCACTTCTTTGGGTTTATGGTAAAACCTTGCCTTCCTCAGTGCATCTAGTACTGCCTGGACCTTCTGCAGATGACTTCCCCAATCTGGGCTGAAGATCACATTATCGTCCAAGTAAGCTGCAGCGTACTTCTTGTGAGTGGCTATGTTACCGTCCATGGCCCTCTCAAAGGTGTCTGGGGCTACCTGCAGCCCAAAAGGCATTCTGATGTAGTGGAAGCAACTGTCAGGTGTAGAGAAGGCCGGGTTATCCTTGGCACTTTAAAACAGGAGAATTTGCCAGTACCTTTTTACCTTTTAGTTAGGTCAAGGGAGATGATGTATCTGTCTGACACTAGCCTTTCAATGAGTTCATCAACCAGGGGCATTGAATCAACTCATCGAACTTGAACACCTCATTCAGCTTCCTATAATCATTACAAAAGTGCCATTCTCTATCAGGCTTTGGCACAAGGACAATGGGGCTGGACCAGCAGCTCTTTGACTCCTCAATGATGCCCAGTCTCAACATTCTCCTCACCTCCTTTGAAATCGACTCACAGCGGGCTCCGGGAATTCGATATGGCTTTAGGTTTGCCCGCACATGCAGTTCCGTCAGGATTTTGTGCTCGACGACCTGTGTACATCCTGGCAACTCTGGAAACAGGTCTCGGTTCCGCTGAAGCAGTTCTCTGCACTGTTGTTTCTGGGCCGATGACAGTGTCACTGCCACTGTGACATCCTTGACCTTGGCTTCGGGATTGACCCCCAGGCACATAGCTTCCACCTGTTCCCTGTCTCGTCATAGCTTAAGCAGGTTGACATGGTACACCTGGTACGGTTTTCTTCTACCTGGCTGGTGGACCTTGTAGTTGACGTCGCCCAGCTTTTCGACCACTTCGTATCACCCCTGCCACTTGGCCATAAATTTACATTTGACAGTGGAAATCAGCACTAATACCCGATCTCCAGGGCTAAATTGTCTCAGCCTCGCTATCCGATTGTAAACTATTGCCTGGGCCTCTTGTGCCTGAAAGAGGCTCTCTCTCACGCATCACCTTCACAATCCTTTCCTGCATCTGGGCCACATGTTCGATGATGCTCCAGTGGGGTGTAACCTTTGCTTCCCAGGTTTACTTTGCAACATCCAGAAGTCCACGAGGGTGCCGGCCATACAACAGCTTGAATAGAGAAAACCTTGTAGTGGCCTGTGGGAGTTCTCTAATGGAATAGCAGATACGGGAGTAGACAATCCCAGTCTCAGCCATCCTTCTCCATGACCTTCTTGGCATTGACTTCAAGGTTTTGTTGAACCTATCCACCGGGTTGACCGTCTGTGGATGGTACACCGATGTCCTGAGTTGCGTAATCTGGAGAGCCTTACACAACTCCCTCATCACTTTAGACATGAAAGGAATTCTTTGGTCCAACAGGATCTCCTTTCACAGGCCCGTCTGGGAAAAAATATAGATTAGCTTTCAGGATATACTCAGGGCGGAGCAGTTTCTCAGTGGTACTGCCTCCGGGTACCATACTGTGTAGTCCATGACCACCAGGATATATTGGTGACCTCTGGTGGACTTAACTAGGGGTACGACAAGATCAATAGCAAAGCGCTCAAATGGGATCTCTATAATGGGACTGGGGGACTAGGGAAGTAGAGACTGGAGCAGTTAGCTGACAGGTGGGACAGGACCGGCAATAGTTAACAATCTCTCGATGATATCCAGGCCAGTAGAACCTCTGAAGGATCCGCTTTTGGGTTTTATCTACGTCCAGATGCCCACCCAAGACATGAGAATGTGCCGGGTCTAACTCCCTACGCCTATAGGGTCCTGGCACTAACAGTTGCTTTATTACCTCCCCCTTCAGTTTAGTAACGCGGTATAACGAGTTTACTGCAAAGTATGGCAACCTGGTGTTGGCCCCGGCTCTTGAATGACCCCATTTAGAAGAGTAACAATTTCAAACACCCCTTTTAATGGTCCTTCATTTGAGCAGTCCCAAAATTTTCACCGGTCACCCCTAAGTCGGGAATATTGGTCTCAGGGGACACAACCTCCTCATCCCCCACAAGGACACAAAAGGGAAACCTGTCAGACTCTAGGGGTGGTGACACTTCTTTAGGGGTGACTCATCTCTTATCCGAGTAACCAAGCTGTGTCTCCTTCTCCCACAAGTCCCAAAACAAACAAAAGTCCCGGCATATGATAATGGGGAGCAATAAGTGCTGGACCACGCCGACCTTGTGGGACTCAGTACCTTGGGCCGTTTCAATGTCTTCTCTGGCAACTGGATAGTCTTTAGCATCCCCGTGGATGAAGCGGATGCTAACCTTCTTCCCAGGCATCAGCTGGAGAGGAAGTGTGGCTCTCACGAGGGTCACCAAACTCCCTGAGTCTTGCAGTGCAGTCACTTTCAAACCATTCACCTTTACGGGACAAGTTTTTGGCCCCTCGTTGGGTGAACGGTTCACACTTAAGGCCGGATACTCATAGTATGAACAGCAGTGTCCCAGGCTACAGTCCATCTGCTCGGAGGTCAGGGGACAACGGGTACCGTGACATTTCCAGCATATAATGTCGCCAGCTAGGACCTTCAGCACTACCTCCATGTGGTCTGACATTGCTTGCTTGTTGGCTTATAGCCGTCTTCACCCAGGATTGTAAAACGGATTGTACACGGACTGCACAAGAATGACAAGTGAGAAAAAAATCGTCCCACTCTCCTGGATGAGAATGGGGATGATTTTTTTATATGACCCTAGCCTAAGGGCGCAGACGGATGGCCGTATAACACGGACGACGATCGCATCGCAATGCTCGGACTGGCCGGCGGATCTCCTGACCCAAGCATGACAGACTGTGTTTCTTTGCAGCTGTCACTCTTGGGTCAGGAGGGCAGCCAGCCAGTCCGAGCATTGCGATGCGATCATTGTCCGTGTTATATGGCCGTCTGTCTGCGCCTTAAGACCGAGGTCGCATTAGCGTATAGCATCCGATGCGATATGCTAATGACACTTATAACACATTGTATTTTGTGTTAAAAATAATTTTTGCAATTGGGTTTCATTCAAATTTCTGCATGGTTTGGGTTAAAGGCTATGTGCCCACGATGCATAAATGATGCAGAAATTTTCCTGAGTGTTTCTGCATCTCCTTGGCAGAAAAAAACACATGCGGATTTTACATGCGTTTTTCTGCCATGCGTTATTTCAAGCACCTTCCAAGTGATTTTGAGCATCACTTGGAAAAGTGCTTGACAAGTTGGTCACCCAAAATAAATCCATGCAACTGGCATGGATTTATATTATGTGACCAATTTATGCTGCTTTAAATGCAGCATCAATAGTAAAAAGAAAAGAATTAAAACGTAAAAAAAATGAAAAAAAAAACATTATACTTACCTCTCCGGTGGCCCTCGGTCTCCTTCTTCGGTTGTGTCCTCTGTCCTCGGCATCCCGCGGTGTTTTAAAAGAACTTGCGCTAACGTAATTTAGTCAGCTGACAGGTCACGCGACCGCCGACGTTAGCGGTCGCGTGACCATCACATTACTAAATGACGTCAGCGCAGGTCCTCTCAGAACACTGCGGGATGCCGAAGACAGAGGATACAACCGGAGAAGGAGACCGAGGGTCACTGGAGAGGTAAGTATAATGTTTTTTTTTTATTTTTTACATTTTAATTCTTTTTTTACTAATGGTACCCGGGTCAGATGAGAGTCTCCTCTTCTCCAGACCCAGGTACCATCCGCGCATTGAACCACATAACATCCGCATGCATACATGTATACATGCGGATGTTATGCGGTTCAATGCAAGTCAATGGCGGCAATTTCGCTGCGTTTACGCACAATAAATGGTTGTGCTGCGGATTTTTCTGCAATGATAATCCGCAGCGAAAATTTCCGCAGCATGTGCACATGCGGATTATCATTGGGAAACATGGCAGACAACTTAACAAGCGTTTTTAATGCGTTTTCGCTTCAGAAACGGCACCGCGGAAACGCATTAAATCCACATCGTGGGCACACAGCCTTACAGGCTCTTTTGTTTCCCTGTAAATTGCTGATTGCAGAATAAATGAACTAAGAATGTGTCAGAGAGCTCCTCCTTGTAAGTTTTATGTGTCTTTTTTGCACTCCTCTTAGCTGAGGTATGGCCACAAAAGTTCAGCTCAACTTTCATGTGGTCATAAATCTGCTGAGAAGAGGTTAAAAAAAGACAGCCATAACAGCTAAAAACTGTCAATCAGATCAAGCTCACTGATGGATTCTCAGCTAACTAATTTTGCAGCCAGCAGAAGGCAAACAGTGCAAAATTTAGAATGAAACCCAAATACAAAAAATATTTTTAGTCCAAAGTATATTGTTAATACACTTTAGGACTTGAATTCTAGTGCCATCTATTGGAAGTAGCAGTCCTAAAAGTCAATATTGACCTTTAACGAGTCTTGCTACATGCCTTAGGATATGAAGTCAAACCAGAGACTCCATTTACACACAGATGTTTCGGGGTGTTTATCCCTCATCAATGCAAAGCAGGAGATCTGATTTGGCTAAGTGAGAGGCCACAGACGAGGTGTCTAAGGAGGTATGTTTTTTCTCGTGGAGAGCGCCATGTCGTCGTAAAGAGACTTATAGGCCATGCAATGTGCCTCTGGCAATTTAAATATGCATGGCACTGAGGGGCAAACACCCCTAAACACGTGTCTGCAAATGGAGTGTCTGGTTTGGCATATTATTCTAAGTCATGTAGCAAGGCTCGTTAAAGAGTCAATATTAACTGTTATGATTGTTACATCTAATAGGTTGTGTTAGGGTTTAAGTGATGGCACCAGGTCTCCCGGGGCTCGCCTGACATTGTTACGCAATGTAAGCCTTGCAGCTAATCAGGGGTCGCTTCCCTTTCACTTCCTTCGGAAGTAACTGACTTACTTTTCCCGGGTGTCAGTTTCGTCTGAAGGAAGTGAGAGTGAAGCAGTTGCATAATAACATCACCAGGTAACTCAGTGCCATCATTGCTGGAACACCGCCGGCACCAGAGTGAAGGTCCAACATATGCAACTCTGCTGCATTCAATAAGAAGCTGCAGAGTTCTCGGGATCACTGGGAGTCCCAGTGGTCGAACCGTCAGTGATCAGCACGTTATCTCCTATTCTATTATTAGAGGATAACTCAATTTGTTGGAAATAATCCTTTAAAAAAGGAGTCATTCAACTGCGTGGAAAAAAAACAAAAACGTGTATAGAAAATGCTGTAATAAAGATAAACTATGAAGTAGAAGGAACAAACACTTGGAGGCAGAGTAAAGGTTTGTAGTGTCGGAGGGCCCTCTAATGGTCATAACTGGTTATATTTTCTCATTTATTAAAGTAATGTTTTTAGTGCTCTAGTCTTACACGTAAATGTATTTTATTGATCATGATTTATTTTGCTTCTGAATACTGTGTTGGGGGCCGTGGGATCATACTGTGTGGGAAGAGCTGTTGATCAAGGTACAAGGGCTGAATAACAGGAACAGTATTATTAATAAAATTTATATTAATATTTATTATTTGTAGTCAAATATATAGTTTTAGCTGCTACTGATAAGAGTCCTACCATAACATGTATTAACATTTTTGTGTGCACCATAGCAGATAGCGAAGGTGCCTAGTACTGTGAAGGGTTAATAATAAAGCTGTAACAACAAAACGACTGTTCATACAGTCATATTGGATTAAATTTGTGAGGGAGGGTCATGAAGGTATTATAAGTTTTAGTGTGGGAAGAATATCCCATCCCCTTTAACCTCAGTGTGTGGGTCATCAGGAACCGTGATATCTGACCCCCTGGAGAAATTGGTGATGGAGCGGGTGCAGCTGCAAGAATCCTCCTGGCTATGGGATATTATGGCCCGGTGCCATCAGCAGGGCGAAGAGCCTTTGGAATTCAGCCGTACTGAATCGCTGGGTCCACGTGGCAGGCTGCATCGCAGAGTCCGCCCAACGTCTTGCTTGTCACCAAGTCCTCCCACACGTCCTGCGAGATCTGCCGGAATTGGATCCAGGGTTTTTCTACCTTGGCCTATAATGTTTGTCAGTGTTTTCCTTTGAAAGGAGAGGAACTGTTCATTTACATGGATACAATCTTTGGTGCCCACAAGCTGCACAGAGGTTCGGCTTGGTGGCGCTTTGACAAGGAGTTACGCCATCAGTTGGCTTTGTCTCCCTCAATCGGCTGGGTGGCAAAGGCAACTGATGTATGGATTCAATTAATGCTTTCTCAAAAAACCCAGTCATGACCTCCCTTTCACGAGGCAGTCGCTACAGGAGCATCAGTGGCTGCCATGGTGGCCAAGGGTCCTACATAAGCCTGTTGGCTCTTCAATTAAGGCCACTGCAGATTTCTTGCCACCTGTAAGTTCCGCCACGAATGCACGATTTGTGGTGGGGCACACTCAGCGCTCTGTTGTTTTAAGAGACAGCCTGAGAACGTGACATTGCCCAGTACAGAAGAAAACACCGGTACGCATCAACGTGATGCAGCATTGGTTAGAGCAGTACCCCAGGAAAAAGGAGGCAAGCCTTCTAAATCTAAAACCTCTGATTGTGTCAGAGCATCTGCACCCAGTAATCTATGTGATACCTCGTTCGATTCAGGGTCTCTTTGCTTACATCAGGTTGCTCTCTGATGAGGTACCAAAAACCTGCTGACAAATTATTCTCTTTATGGAGATTGGTCTGTCACAAGTAGGTCCTTTTTTCTATGGATCCACCCTTCTTGAACCTGAGGGTATCTCCTCTTGGCCTGGTCCCCAAAAAAGAGCAAGGCAAATTCCGGCTTATTCATCACTTATCTTATTCTCCTGGAGACTTGGTCACCAATGGGTTAGCTAAGAAAGAAACTGCCGTGTCTTATACACCTTTCGACATGCCAGTTCAGTGGGTTCGTCGCTACTGAAAGCCTTGCTTGCTAAATCTGCTATAGAGTCGGCGTTTCGTTTGCTGCCCGTTCACCTTGCATGTTATCATCTCTTGGGTTGCAGTTTAGACGGTTTCTTTTTTGTGGATATGTGTCTGCCAATGGGCTGTAATTTGAAGTTTTTGCATCGTTTCTCAAATGCATGGTTAGATTTGAGTCTGGAGTTCCATCGGTGGTTCATTATTTAGACGATTTTTTCTTCGTCGTTTCTAGTATTGCCAATGCCTGTGCATATTTATTGCATACTTTTAGGCATTTTATGGGTCACATTGGCGTTCCTATCGCTGATAACAAGAAGGAAGGTCCGACAACAAATCTTTCTTTCTTGGGCATTGAGCTTGGTACACTCTCTATGGTTTCTCTCCTTAAGAATGAAAAATTGCGGAGCCTGGTGCTCCTTGTTTATCATTTTATATTAGGCAAGAAAGTAAAATTGAGGCAAGTCCAGTCATTGTTAGGTCTCCTGGTTTTTGCGTGTTGAATAATACCTATGGGTTGGGTCTTTTGGAGACACCTGTCATTTGCGACTAGCGGCACTTAAAGACCAGACCATTTTATTCACATTACGAGAGCAATAAGAGAAAACATGTTAGTGTGGCATAAGTTCTTAAAAACATGTAGTGGTAGATTGATGTGCCAGGAGGGTGAAGTGTCCAATTTGGATTTGCAGCTTTTTACTGACGCTGCTGGCAATTCAGGTTTCGGGGCCTTCCTGGGCTCATCTTGGTGCCAGGCAACTTGGCCTAATCGCTAATTTGATGTTTCTAGAGCTTTTCCCTATAATAGTGGCTGTCGAAATTTCAGGTTTAGAATTGGCTAAAAGGCGTATTTGTTTTTGGACGATTAACATCTCTGTGGTACACACGATCAATTCTCTACCCAGCTCTTCTCTGACGGTTTTAGCTTTATTATGGTATCTGATGTTGCGGTGTCTTCAGTTGAACACCTGGTTCAAAGGCCAACATGTCTTGGACGAGGATAAAGAAATCGCACATGTTTTATCTCGTTCGCAGATGAACCTTTTCAGAGTGCTGCATCTAAGTGCATCAGAGGTCGGTTTCCACTGCCCAGATCACTTGTGGGCCCTGTTAGAGCCAAGCTGTTGTGACTAGTGGAGTTGTCAGTGGCACAGTCTATATGGCGGAGTCATGGTACAGCATGGGATACTTGGTTGAGTATTGCCCGTCGTAGTTTTCCTTCAACTGTTTAACAGCATTTAGATATAACTTTGTCTTTACTCGATTTCTGGAGAAAGAAGGGCATTTCCAGTGCTAGTGTGCAAAAAGGGCTTACTGGTACTGGCATCGCCTTCATGCTAAAATTGTGTGGTGCATGTGATGTGACAAACTAATTTGTTGTTAAACAGATTGATAAAGGTTGGAAGAAGGAGAGACTGATGCAGGATCGCAGGCGTCCAGTATTCTTTGCTACGTTGACCCATATTTTTGGTGTGTTGACATCGGTTACAAACAACTCTTTCGAGGCCAGTCTCAGCAGCGATTTTTTCGCTTGCCTTTTGTTCGCAGCATTATACGACGGTGAATTAATCCCACCCAGTGCTGGGTGGTTTGCAGTCCAGCGACATCATTGCCTTCGATGAAGGTTTAAAAATTTGTGTAAAAAAAGTCCAAGATGGATCAAAGCGGTAGGGATTTTTGGTTAACAGTAAAAACCTTCAGGGTCTATTTTGTCCCACTCAGCTGATTAAAGATTTTATGGTTAATTATCCTTCAGGTCCCCAGTTTTTGGTACATGAATCAGGTACCTTTTTAACACGCTATAATTTAAGTCGGTTTTAAATTGTCCTTGCATCTTATCGGGATGGATGAATCACAATTCGTTATGCATTCTTTCAGGATCGGTGCAGCATCAAAGGTCAGCGTGCTTGGTTTGGACGACAAGGCGATTAAACAGTTGGGCAGATGGAAGTCTTCTTGTTTTCGAACATATGTTAGGCCAGATCTGTTATAATGTGATTGGTTTTTATTGCATGTGTGGTATTCCTTAATTTGTTAGAACTCATTGGTTCACTTGGTCTAATGGCGGGGTGGTTTTGTGTCATCGTATGCTGGAGGGTAACAACCAAGATTTGCTGTTGGCAATTGGAGTTCATCTAAAGTCTATTGGAAACAACATTTTCGTATCTGATTTACAAGATGGCAAAGAAGATGTGTTAGAATGTTGGGTGGCAATGGTCAGAGGGTTGAATAGGTGTTTCTACCGCCTCCCTTGGTGGGTTTTTGGCCCTGATATTTTCACATGCTCACTGCCTAGTGCAGTGACCTGGCATAGGGTGGAGTTTTGTTTGATTATACAGAGTTCAAAATGAAAGGTTATGCATCGATTGTTTTATTATAATTAATAATGCTGTGGCCATTCGTTTACCCAACACTAGTGCTTTTGAATCATACAGTATTTAACCCCTTAAGGACCCAGCCACTTTGTACATTAATGACCGGGCCAATTTTTTCAATTCTGACCACTGTCACTTTGTGCGGTAATACCTCTGGAACGCTTCTTCAGATCCCCCTGATTCTGAGATTGTTTTTTCGTGACATATTGCACTTCATGATAGTGGTAAAATTTATTTGATATGACTTGCGTTTATTTGTAAAATAAACTGAAATTTGTCGAAAATTTTTAACATTTTGCAATTTTCAAACTTTGAATTGTTATGCCCTGAAATCAGAGAGATACAGTACAGACCAAAAGTTTGGACACACCTTCTCGTTTAAAGATTTTTCTGTATTTTTATGACTATGAAAATTGTACATTCACACTGAAGGCATCAAAACTATGAATTAACACATGTGGAATTATATACTTAACAAAAAAGTGTGAAACCACTGAAAATATGTCTTATATTCTAGGTTCTTCAAAGTAGCCACCTTTTGCTTTGATGACTGCTTTGCACACTCTTGGCATTCTCTTGATGAGCTTCAAGAGGTAGTCACCGGAAATGGTCTTCCAACAAGGTGTGCCCTGTCAGGTTTAATAAGTGGGATTTCTTGGCTTATAAATGGGGTTGGGACCATCAGTTGTGTTGTACAGAAGTCAGGTGGATATACAGCTGATAGTCCTACTGAATAGACTGTTAGAATTTGTATTATGGCAAGAAAAAAGCAGCTAAGTAAAGAAAAACAAGTGGCCATCATTACTTTAAGAAATGAAGGGCAGTCAGTCCGAAAAATTGGGCAAACTTTGAAAGTGTCCCCAAGTGCAGTTGCAAAAACCATCAAGCGCTACAAAGAAACTGGCCCACATGAGGACCGCCCCAGGAAAGGAAGACCAAGAGTCACCTCTGCTTCTGAGGATAAGTTTATCCGAGTCACCAGCCTCAGAAATCGCAGGTTAACAGCAGCTCAGATTAGAGACCAGGTCAATGCCACACAGAGTTCTAGCAGCAGACACATCTCTACAACAACTGTTAAGAGGAGACTTTGTGCAGCAGGCCTTCATGGTAAAATAGCTGCTAGGAAACCACTGCTAAGGACAGGCAACAAGCAGAAGAGACTTGTTTGGGCTAAAGAACACAAGGAATGGAAATTAGACCAGTGGAAATCTGTGCTTTGGTCTGATGAGTCCAAATTTGAGATCTTTGGTTCCAACCACCGTGTCTTTGTGCGATGCAGAAAAGGTGAACGGATGGACGCTACATGCCTGGTTCACACCGTGAAGCATGGAGGAGGAGGTGTGATGGTGTGGGGGTGCTTTGCTGGTGACACTGTTGGGGATTTATTCAAAATTGAAGGCATACTGAACCAGCATGGCTACCACAGCATCTTGCAGCGTCATGCTGTTCCATCCGGTTTGCGTTTAGTTGGACCATCATTTATTTTTCAACAGGACAATGACCTCAAACACACCTCCAGGCTGTGTAAGGGCTATTTTACCAAGAAGGAGAGTGATGGGGTGCTACGCCAGATGACCTGGCCTCCACAGTCACCAGACCTGAACCCAATCGAGATGGTTTGCGGTGAGCTGGACCGCAGAGTGAAGGCAAAAGGGCCAACAAGTGCTAAGCATCTCTGGGAACTCCTTCAAGATTGTTGGAAGACCATTTCCGGTGACTACCTCTTGAAGCTCATCAAGAGAATGCCAAGAGTGTGCAAAGCAGTCATCAAAGCAAAAGGTGGCTACTTTGAAGAACCTAGAATATAAGACATATTTTCAGTTGTTTCACACTTTTTTGTTAAGTATATAATTCCACATGTGTTAATTCACAGTTTTGATGCCTTCAGTGTGAATGTACAATTTTCATAGTCATGAAAATACAGAAAAATCTTTAAATGAGAAGGTGTGTCCAAACTTTTGGTCTGTACTGTATGTCACACAAAATAGTTAATAAATAGTTAATAAATAACATTTCCCACTTTACATCAGCACAATTTTGGAACCAAAATTTTTTTTTGTTAGGGAGCTATAAGGGTTAAAAGTTGACCAGCGATTTCTCATTTTTCCAACAAAATTTACAAAACCATTTTTTTAGGGACCACATCACATTTGAAGTAACTTTGAGGTATCTATATGACAAAAAATACCCAAAAGTGACACCATTCTAAAAACTGCACCCCTCAAGGAACGCAAAACCACAATCAAGAAGTTTATTAACCCTTCAGGTGCTTCACAGGAACTGAAGCAATGAGGAAGAAAAAAATTAACATTTAACTTTTTTTCACAAAATATTAAATTTAGACCAATTTTTTTTTATTTTCACAAGGGTAACAGATAAAAATGGACCCCAAAATGTATTGTGCAATTTCTCCTGAACATGCTGATGTCAAATATGTGGCGGAAAACTACTGTTTGGGCGCATGGCAAGGTTCGGAAGTGAAGGAGCGCCATTTGACTTTTTGAATTCAAGATTTGCTGGAATAATCAGCAAACCCCATGTTGTGTTTGGAGAACCCCTGATGTGCCTAAACAGTGGAAACCCCCCACAAGTGACCCAATTTTGGAAACTAGACCCCTCAATGAACTTATCTAGATGTGTGATGAGCATTTTGAATGCCCAGGTGCTTCACAGAAGTTTATAACATAAAGACGTGAAAAAAAAAAAATCACAAAAATTTTCTTTTAGCCCTCAATTTTTTATTTTCACAAGGGTAACAGGAGAAAATGGACCCCAAAAGCTGTTGTGCAATTTCTCCTGAGCACGCTGATACCCTATATGTGGCAGAAAACCACTGTTTGGGTGCATGGCAGGGTTTGGAAGGGAAGGATCGCCATTTGACTTTTTGGATTCAAAATTTGCTGGAATAATTAGCGGACGCGATGTTGCGTTTGGAGAGCCCCTGATGTCCCTAAACAGCAGAAACCCCCCACAAGTGACCCCATTTTGGAAACTAGACCCCTTAATGAACTTATCTAGATGTGTGATGAGCACTTTGAACCCCCAGGTGCTTCACAGAAGTTTATAACCTAGAGACGTGAAAAAAAAACATCACAAAAATTTCTTTTTAGCCCCAAATTTTTTATTTTCACAAGGGTAACAGGAGAAAATGGACCCCAAAAGTTGTTGTGAAATTTCTCCTGAGCACGCTGATACCCTATATGTGGCAGAAAACCACTGTTTGGGCGCATTATCCGGCTATACGCTGAGCACTTACTTTGGGGTTTCCATCTAAATCTCCAAATGAGGTGATTCAGATGAAACCCCTGAGGAATCCATTCACTATAATGAGATAAAGCAGCAGAGTTACTCTGGACTCCGTCTGGCCTCTGTTCAGCGTTATCCTTCTTTTCAGAGGTGCACAAAACTGTGGCTGACCGCGCTTTTATTTACGCCTAAAAAGATGGACATCGCCGGATCATAGGTCAGACGCCGTCCACAGTGCCTCCATCAGTCTCATTACAGGGAATCTTCCGTCAGGGGTTTCCGTTTGAATCACGTATTTCAGAGATTTACACGGAAACCCCGGTGTAAGCACTCAGCGCAGAGCGCAGGATAAATGTGCGCTGAGCCTTACTGCGATCTTTGGGAGGTAGAATACACAAATCAGCAGCAGGTGAAGAATTGGTTTTATATATTTTTTACGTCATTCCTCATGCAGTAAAAGTGATTAGACGACTTTATTCTTTGGGTCGGTGCGATTATAGCGATGCCAGATTCATATCGGGTTTTTATGACTGACAACTGTCACTCACTAAAAGACGCTTTTTTTTGCTAAAAACTAATGTTTGCATCTCCATATTTAGAGAGCTATAATTTTTCCATATTTCGGCCGACAGAGTCATGTGACAGCATGTTTTTTGCGGGATGAGTTGACGTTTTTATTGGTATCACTTTTGGGTAAATTACATTTTTTGATGGCTTTCTATTCAGATTTTTGGGAGGCAGAATTAACAAAAAACAACAATTCAGGATTTTTTTTGTTGTTGTTATTTGTGTGGTAAAATTGATAAGGTAGCTTTATTCTTCGGGTCAGTACGTTTACAGCGGTACCACATTTATGTAATTTTTTTATGTTTTTGCGCTTTTACATAATAAAACTTTTATAGAAAAAATAATTATCGTTGCATCGCTTTATTCTGAGCGCTGTAACTTTTTAATTTTTTGGATGATGGAGCTGTATGGCGGCTTGATTTTTATGGGACAAGATGACGTTTTCAGCGGTACCATTTTTATTTTCATCTGTCATTTTGATCGCGTTTTACTCCACTTTTTTCCAGCGGTATGATGAAAAGTCATAGTTTCTAATGTTTTTTTTTTTTTTTTACGCTGTTCACTGAAAGGGTTAATTAGTGTGACACGTTTATAAATCGGGTCGTTACGGAGGCAGCAATACCAAATATGTCTACTCTTTTGTTTATTTTTATTTTTTTTACCTATAAATCTGTATTTATTAGTGTAATATTTTTTTTTTTAGATTTTTACAATTTTTTTTTGTTTATTTTTTTTTACTTTTTTACTTAGTCCCACTATGGGACTTTCACTTTTTTCATAGATATAATGTATTGCAATGCACTAGCATTGTAATACATTATACCTATATTGAAAGCTCCTGAGACCATGCTGTGCATTGGTCTCAGGAGCTTTCTGTAGCTTGGTGACCCCTGGTTACCATGGCAACGGTCGCGCCCCCGCGATGACGTCACGGGGGTGCCGACCTGAAGGCAGAGGGAGCTCCCAGCCCTCTGCCGGTCTCCTGAATGCTGCGATAGCGCTCGATCGCAGCATTCAGGGGGTTAACAACCAGGGGCGGCACTGACACCGCTCCTGACTGTTTAGTGCCGCAGCTCAGCCACTGGCAGCGCTGAGCTCCGGCACTGATAGAGCAGCAGACGCTGAAATTTCAGCGTCTCCTGCTCCATCATGCTGTGATCGGTCAGTCAGATTGACTGACCGATCGCAGCGATCTGGGTGCAGGGACCGACGGCATGGGTCCCTGCACCCCTTCTCGTGCCGCTCAGCTGTTTACATGCTGTGCCAGTTCAAAGCTATGACGGACAGTGCACGCCAATGAGCATTAACTTACACCCGCTCATGCAGTGCAGTGTCCGTCATTGAGCGTTATGGGGTTAATAGGTATAAGACTTTTGTTGTTTATTAAATGAAAGCAGTCATAGCTACTCAACATTCTTAATTCTGCTCAATATTAAGCAATAAAATTAATAGTAATATAATACAATCATAATAATATGTTAATATTAATATCGAACAGAATTAATTTGAGCTTATTGGTTCATCCCTCCTGAACAGTCACAGCCCCTTGGGAAAATGAATTGCACACACCTATTGCAAACTATAGGACTAAAACATTTGCAAAAGGTATCAGCAAATAGAGAATGATATTTTAATGCCAAATCATTTGTATACTAGCTTGAAGGTAGGGGCATAAGTATAGTGCCAGGGTTTCAGTCACATATGGTCCCTAGAAACAAAGGTGTGATAGTGATTGGGGGACCTGTTGGATATTTTGCATTGAAGCCCACAAGCTCCAAGTTACACCACTGCTTGAAACAAGCATTTGCATTGGGGTTCACACGTTTCAAGTAACTTAAAGATAGTCTAGAATGATGTTGGTGCTATATCAGCTTCACTGGCGGACACGGACAGAAAAGGTTCCCTGTGCAAGAACAATATACTGGATCTTTGCAGATCAAGAGCTGCTAAAAATGCAAAATTGCATCTGCTTTGGAGATAGAAATTGGCCCACTTACCTCTTGGTCCCCTGTGTGCGGCTGCAAAGGTTGCACCGATGATATACACCTACTCACCGTGGTCACGGCACGGCTTCTCCTCATGTCAGGCCGTCTTGCTGAGTTTGCCTTTTGCAGCACTCCTCAGCACTGCTGCATCTGCATGTGGTTACCATTTGGCTTTAAGGGCCTGTCTCTGCAGGAATTTAACCCTGCTGTGTCCAGGAGAGATTAGGTTCCCTGGAATATCCTGTGCCAGCTTATTAGGCAGCTTCTCCCACCACTCTTTGCCTGAACATTGGTACCTAGCCTCCTAGCACTTTGTTTATTCATATCTCTGTATTCTGTCTCCCATTATTGACCCGGCCTGTTTACCCACTCTGTTTGACTTCTCCATGCCTGACTCTGGCTTTGTACTGTGAACCCCTGCTACCTTGCTCTGACCTCAGACTGTCTGACTACGCTTCTGTCTTGCCCTCCTGTACCTCGAACCAGCATCCTTGACCCTCCGGTACTGCCTTGGAGTGGTACCTGGTGTCTACCGGCAACCCAGCCTATCCTCACCATCAGAGGCCCTAGAGAAGACCTGGTAGACACTTAGTCACATCCCTCCAGGGTAAGGCCGACCCATGGTGCAGTGTGTCCACACTCACTGGCGTTACATACAGCAGTAATGTTTAAGTTCCTTTTGTGTCCAAATACTGTAGAACTGACTGCTCAAACCGTGACACTTATACCTTAGCATTGTCCTCCTTTTCTGCCCCCATACATATTTGTGGTCCCAGTATAGTAGTGATATTCCCCTATGTGGCCCCATACATTAACAAAGACCCCCATGTGCCCCCCATATAGTAATAATATCCTTGTATATGGCCCCCATACATTAAATATATCCCCCAGGTGGTCCCAATATAGTAGTAACTTCCCCTAATTCTAGCCCTATAAAGTTATAATTCCCCACCCATGTGGCCCTCATATAGTAATTATGTCCCCCAATTCTGACCCCCATAAATTATGTCCCCCAATTCTGGGCCATATATTGTAATGTCCCCCAATTCTGGCCCTTATAAGTTGTACCCCCCTATGTGGCCCACATATTGTCATATGGTCTGCCAAATCTGGCACACATACATTAATATTGTCTCCTAGTTTATCATAATGTTCTATTTTATTGACTAAAAATGCATGCGAAGATGTTCTAACGATATACTAATAAAGTTGAGGATTTTAACCGTTGAGCTGGATTCATTCTATCATATGTTCGATCATTATCATCTTTGGCAGTGACGTTTAGTCCATGCTCCAGAAGAACCAACCAATCACGGTGAGCTGGCTTTTTCCTTTCTTTCTGAGATACAAACAATGTAGCATAGTTGTTACCACAAAATAGCTGAGTTCGTACAATGATGTAGCAGAGTTGTTACCATGAAGAAGCAGAGTTGGTACAATAATGTAGCAGAGATGTAACACAATGTTGCAGATCTACAACAATGGTGTAGCAGAGTTGTGATTTCAGAGTCTGAGTAGCTGAAACGGTGCTCAGGGCAGTAGCTGTAGGCCTAGTGTTATGTGTCCGACACCCTGGCATGTTCTTACAAAAAAGACGAGCCTTCTGTGTGTGTGTGTGTGTGTGTGTATGCTGGCAGTGTTGCTATTGGTACCTTCACCTTCATGCCGGTCCATTCCACTCCTCACCAGGGCAATTAGACTTCAAGACAAGGACGCCAGGCACGTTCTTAAAAACAAGGCACTCTTTACTTGGCAACACACTTATGCACACAAGGCAGCAGGCAGTACACTTTACAACTTCTTCTGTCTCATACAGAGGTATGTTCCTATTGGCTTCGAGCAACGACACTTTACATGTGGATGGTAAACAAGCAGAGCAAATGAGATAAACCTCTATCTTCCCAGTGCAGGGACACACAGATTGATATGTTATGCTGTGTACCCTGCAACAGGGGCGGACACAGACTGTAGTGGGCCCCTGTGCAAGAAATTTTGGGGGGCCCCCCCTGCCCTTCATAAGGCAACAAAGTTATGTAAACATAACCCCCTATGTGCATCTCTCACCCCCCCCATGTGCAGCTCTCATCCCACCCATGTGCAGCTCTCACCCCCCGTGCATCTCTCATCCCCCCATGTGCATCTCTCATCCCCCCATGTGCATCTCTCATCCCCCCCATGTGCATCTCTCATCCCCCCATGTGCATCTCTCACCCCCCCATGTGCATCTCTCACCCCCCCATGTGCATCTCTCACCCCCCCATGTGCATCTCTCACCCCCCCCATGTGCATCTCTCACCCCCCCCATGTGCATCTCTCACCCCCCCATGTGCATCTCTCACCCCCCCATGTGCATCTCTCACCCCCCCATGTGCATCTCTCACCCCCCATGTGCATCTCTCACCCCCCCCATGTGCATCTCTCACCCCCCCATGTGCATCTCTCACCCCCCCATGTGCATCTCTTACCCCCCCCATGTGCATCTCTGATTCCCCCCACTCATAGTTAATTAATTGTATTTAAAAAAAATAAAACTTGTTATACTTACCCCCATGCAATCCCTGCAGAATCCTGGCGCTCGTCCACGTCGCTGCCACCAGGTTCTCCTGACGTTCGGCCATGTGACGGCGCCACATACATAGCCATCAGCTTTTGTTTTGGCCAAAAGATTTTTAAAGCCGCCACCATGATAAGGTAGACTCTTCTGGGCGGGCCCTACTCTAACCTATTATAATTTTCTTAAAATATCCAATACTCTTTTTAGATATATTTTTATTTAGTTTTCTTTAAGGGAATGTGTCATATACATTTTTTTTTTAAATGACCAATAATACCACATACAGGGAATACCGCCACACCATGACCAGACCACATATTACCACAACATAGTGACCGAATAATACCACACAGAAGGGAGAAAAACTGCCACACCATGACCAGACCACATATTACCACTACATTACTAATATTACCACCACATTACTAATATTACCATAAGTGTCATTATACACGGGAGCTCTATACATGGTATGTATAACGTAAGTGTCCAGGTAATCTAGTGATCACCAGTGAAATTATACACAGGAGCTCTGTATATAGTGTCAGTGTACAGGTAATACAGTGATCACCAGTGACATTATACACAGGAGCTCTGTATATAGTGTACAGGTAATACAGTGATCATCAGTGACATTATACACAGGAGCTCTGTATATAGTGTCAGTGTACAGGTAATACAGGGATCACCAGTGACATTATACACAGGAGCTCTGTATATAGTGTTAGTGTACAGGTAATGAAGTGATCACCAGTGAAATTATACACAGGAGCTCTGTATATAGTGTCAGTGTACAGGTAATACAGTGATCATCAGTGACATTATACACAGTGTACATGTAATAGACTGACTCACCGGTGACGTCTCTAGGTGAAGTCCTTCATCTTCGCTTTTCTCCTTCATCCAGCACAGACCGCCATCACGTCTTCCAGCCAGGACTCGTCTCTGCATAAAATAACACAGTTATCTAGAGCACATTCCCCAACTTCTACATTACGCAGCTGAATACAGACGTGCATCCACCATCAATATATGGTTAGTTATTATGCAACCTACCATTCCAAATATAAATTGTAATCCACCACTGTGCCCCCATTAACTGTAAATAGGCACTTAATATATAATTTAATTAGAACCTCTACTCTTTCCGCCAATTTGTTACCAGTCACACTCCTGCATCCGCAACGCCCCCTACTCTATACTTCCTGCTCCCCGCATTCAATATTTACATGCACCCCCTGCCCCAATTCATTATATCATGTCCGTGCTCTCCCCACCCCATCATCATTTATCATTTACTCTCCCCCACCCCACATTCGTTATGTGCAGCTCATTATCCCCCTACTCCCAATTCCTCCATGTGCAGCTCTCAAACCTCCCCATGTGCAGCTCTCATCCCCCCCATGTGCACATCTCTCACCCCCTCCCCCACATGTGCCCCTCTCGTCCCCCTCCCCCACATGTGCCCCTCTCTCATCCCCCTCCCCCACATGTGCCCCTCTCTCATCCCCCTCCCCCACATGTGCCCCTCTCTCATCCCCCTCCACCACATGTGCACCTCTCTCACCCCCCCCACATGTGCATCTCCCATCTCCCCCCCCACACATGTGCATCTCCCATCTCCCCCCCACCACATGTGCATCTCCCATCCCCCCCCACACATGTGCATCTCCCATCCCCCCCCCACACATGTGCATCTCCCATCTCCCCCCCACCACATGTGCATCTCCCATCCCCCCCACACATGTGCATCTCCCATCTCCCCCCCCACACATGTGCATCTCCCATCTCCCCCCCCACACATGTGCATCTCCCATCTCCCCCCCACACACATGTGCATCTCCCATCTCCCCCCCCACACACATGTGCATCTCCCATCCCCCCCACACACATGTGCATCTCCCATCTCCCCCCCCCACACATGTGCATCTCCCATCTCCCCCCCCACACACATGTGCATCTCCCATCCCCCCCACACACATGTGCATCTCCCATCTCACCCCCCCACACACATGTGCATCTCCCATCTCCCCCCCACACACACACACATGTGCATCTCCCATCTCCCCCCCACACACACACACATGTGCATCTCCCATCTCTCCACTCCTAGTTAATTGTATTTTAAAAAAAATAAAACTTGTTATACTTACCCCCATGCGATCCCTGCAGAATCCTGGCGCTCGTCCAAATCGCTGACAACAGGTTCTCCTGACTTCCGGCCATGTGACGGCACCGTCACATGACCGGAAGTCAGGGGAATCATGAAGGCGCTGCTGCAACAGCGCAGCTCAGCGCTGAAAAGTCCCGGACCCGGCGCATAGCATGGGGCCGGGGGCCCCATGAGGAGAGAGACGCACAAGAGGGGGGCCCCCGAGGGGGCCCCTACCGGCCGGGCCCCATACTGGAGTCAGGGCAGTCATGCCCTGATGGCGGCCCTGCTGGAGGCTGGAGGGGCCCCCTCTCCCTCGGGGCCCCCGTTCAATGAACCGGCTGCACGGGCGGTAGTTCCGCCCCTGCCCTGCACCCAAACAACAGTCTGTGACCCCTTACAAAGGCTGCTCCTAGAGCCGCTTCCCTCTTCGGTGTCCTCAGCTGGGCAGCACCCTTCCTTCAAAGGGCCCCCCATGTCTGGGCAACACTGGACTCACTTCTTCCTTTACTTATCCCGCTAATGGGTTTCACCCACTTGCCTGCTGAACTGGATCTCAGTCGCCTCTAAAGTTCCTTCATGCTGCCTCGTGCCTCTCAGCTCCACACTAGTTCTGCTCTCTCTAGAACTCTGTATACTCTCTAACTGCCCTGGCAGTTAGAAAATGGCAGTTGGACAGGGCAGGAGACAGGTAAGACATGCAAGACAATTAAACAAACTTGCTTCCAGGTCATCTTTTTGGCAAACAGTAGTCACCATTTGTATCTGTGCCATTTATACTCTGGTTGCTACAATCATCCACATTCACCGTTCACCCACAAATGCGGCACACTTCATCCATATTAATCCCTCACTCCTCTCTTCTCCTATGTACAGTTGTCATGCTCTCTTCACAATGTTATACCACGCAGATCCATTCATTCCCACCATACAACGCAGGAAACGCTCTCACAAATCACTCAATCATCTGCTCACTCTCTGTATCTTCCTTCTATTAGTCGCAGGTGATATTTCTCCCAACCCAGGACCCTCCAGTAATAATAACACTAACTCTTTCCCTGTTACATTCAGAAACCCTGCTAATCTCATTAATATTCCGTGCATATCTTCTGTCTCATTCAACTGTGCCCTTTGGAATGCACGCTCAGCTTGTAATAAACTCTCTTACATCCATGACTTTTTCCTCTCTAATTCCCTCAACCTTCTGGCTCTCACTGAAACCTGGATCCAGCAGTCGGACACCACCGCCGCTGCAGCTCTCTCCTATGGTGGCCTACATTTCTCTCATACCCCGCGACCTGACAACAGATCAGGTGGAGGTGTTGGTCTGCTACTTTCAACAAAATGTACTTTTCAGGTTATCCCCCCTGTACCCTCCCTTATCTTCCCGTCCTTTGAGGCCCACACAGTCAGACTCTACCGGCCCTTCTCCCTGCGAGTGGCGGTTGTCTATCGCCCCCCAGGTCCCCCCCGTCAATTCCTGGATCACTTTGCTGCCTGGCTTACAAATTTTCTATCCTGCGACATCCCCACGATAATCATGGGAGACTTTAACATCCCAATTGGCGATCCTCTTTCCCCATCTGCCACGCATCTTTTATCATTAACCTCCTCCTTCGGCCTTTCACAGCTTGCTAATTCTCCTACACATGAGGACGGGAACACATTGGACCTGATCTTCTCCCGGCTTTGCTCAGTACATGACTTTACTAACTCTCCCCTTCCACTCTCTGACCATAATCTTCTTTCATTCTCTGTCAAGAACTGTGACTCTACTCAAGACACTCCCACCGTCCACACTTATAGAAATTTACGCGCCATTAACACCCAGAAATTTATAAAAAGGTTGCAATCATCATTGGCCCCAATTTCCTCCCTCTCATGTCCCGAATCTGCATTGAAGCATTATAACAAAATAATGCTATGCGCCCTGGATGAAGCCGCACCTCCTACACAAAGAACAATTCGGCATAGACGGCGACAACCCTGGCACACGCCTCAAACACGTCTTCTCCAGAGGTACTCCAGGTGCGCTGAACGGCTGTGGAGAAAATCAAATCTGCCCGAAGATTTCCTCCACTATAAATTTATGCTGAAAACATATAACTCTGCCCTTCACCTCTCCAAACAAACCTACTTTAACAACCTCATCATCTCACTTTCCAATAATCCTAAACGACTCTTTGACACGTTTCATTCTCTCCTCAATCAAACAGCACAGGCCCCGACCACCGACCTCAGCGCTGACGATCTGGCTAACTATTTCAAAGAAAAAATTGACCATATCCGACAGGAAATTTTCTCCCAATCCCCAAATGTTATGCATGCTCCCCCCCGCCACATTGTATCTTGCTCATTTTCTGACTTCGAACCAGTCACGGAAGATGAAGTGATCAGGCTCCTTGCATCTTCTCGCCCTACCACCTGCACCAGCGACCCTATTCCCTCACATCTCCTTCAGTCCCTTGCTCCAGCTGTCACCTCTCACCTAACTAAAATTTTCAACCTCTCCCTCTCATCTGGTATCTTTCCCTGTTCTTTTAAACACGCCAGCATACAACCATTACTTAAAAAACCATCCCTCGACCAGAACTGCACGGCCAACTACAGACCTGTTTCCAATCTTCCCTTTATCTCTAAACTCCTGGAACGCCTGGTCCACTCCCGTCTAATCCGCTATCTCTCAGACAACTCTCTTCTTGACCCTTTACAATCTGGTTTCCGCTCTTTACATTCTACTGAAACTGCCCTCACTAAAGTCTCTAATGATCTACTAACAGCTAAATCTAATGGTCACTACTCCCTGCTGATTCTCCTGGATCTCTCTGCAGCATTTGACACTGTGGATCACCAGCTCCTCCTCACTATGCTCCGCACTATTGGCCTCAAGGACACGGTTCTCTCCTGGTTCTCCTCTTATCTCTCTGACCGCTCCTTCTCTGTGTCTTTTGCCGGCTCCTCCTCCTCCCTACTTCCTCTTACTGTCGGGGTTCCTCAAGGATCAGTCCTAGGCCCCCTTCTTTTCTCCTTATACACCGCTCCTATTGGACAAACAATCAGTAGATTCGGTTTTCAGTACCATCTCTATGCTGATGACACCCAATTATACACCTCTGCTCCGGACATCACCCCTGCATTACTACAAAAGACCAGTGATTGTCTTTCTGCTGTGTCTAACATTATGTCCTCCCTCTACCTAAAACTGAATCTGTCAAAAACTGAACAACTCGTCTTTCCTCCCTCCATTAATCTACCTGTGCCCGATATTGCCATCTCCGTTTGTGGCTCAACCATTACTCCCCAGCTACAAGCCCGCTGTCTTGGGGTCATTTTTGATTCAGATCTTTCTTTCACTCCTCACATCAAATCACTCGCTCGTTCATGTCATCTACACCTCAAAAACATCTCAAGAATCAGGACTTTTCTCACCTTTGACTCGGCAAAAACTCTTACTGTCGCTCTTATTCATTCTCGTCTTGACTATTGCAACGCTCTACTAATCGGTCTCCCTCTTACTAAACTCTCCCCTCTCCAATCCGTCCTGAACGCAGCAGCCAGGATCATATTCCTCGCCAACCGCTACTCAGATGCCTCTTCCCTGTGCCAGTCATTGCATTGGTTGCCCATCCAATATAGAGTTTGTTTTAAACTTATCACGCTTACCCACAAAGCGCTCCATGCTTCAGTACCCCCCTACATCTCCTCCCTTGTCTCAGTCTACCACCCTACACGTGCCCTCCGTTCTGCAAATGACTTGAAACTAAAATCCTCCATAATCCGAACTTCCCACTCCCGTCTCCAAGATTTCTCGCGTGCTGCGCCAATTCTCTGGAATGCACTACCCAGGACAGTTCGATTAATTCCCAATACCCACAGTTTCAAGCGAACCCTAAAAACACATTTCTTTAGACTGGCGTATCACCTAAACACACTCTGTCCATCCCAGCTTTCCCCCATATTAAAATCTTCTTCAACTTCGGGTTCAAACCAACCATGCACATAAAAGCCTCTGTCAGGACTGCACACATACTGGCTGGCGACCAGTCCATGTATTATTATTTATCCTATTCAGTATATCAAGGCTGCATTATACAATATATGTACTTTTTACCTTTTGTGTCTCCCCCACTTCCTCATAGACTGTAAGCTCGCGAGCAGGGCCCTCACTCCGTTCGATATGAGATATGCTTATTCTGTATTGTCTGTATAAGTCCCCCCTAAAATTTGTAAAGTGCTGCGGAATATGTTGGCGCTATAAAAATAAACTATTATTATTATTATTATTACTCTCCTCTTAACTCAACTGATTCACTGAACTTCCTGCAAAATCTCTAACTACCCAGAGATTCCTGATGCTCCCACCCACTATGGTCTGTCCTTACAGTTAACACTCAAACTGTCCCTGTTGTCTTGTTGCTGGGCAAAACTTAACCTTTCATCTAGTTCTGTATAAGAGTGAAAAGAAAGACGGTGACATCTTGTGACGGTTAGTTGGCACTGTAGCCCACAGGGAAATTAACACTTGTTACCGGAAGAAAACGTATTTCACACAACAATAACCATTAGCATCTTGCCTCGACGTTTTCTGGGGGGAACAGGACTCATTGTTCACCCTCTTACATAGCAGTGCCAGAACAACAATGTAGCGGAGCGAATATGGATGAGGCTGATGTAGCAGATCAATAGAAAAGGAATAGTTGATGCAGAGAGGAGGTTCTCAGCACAAACTAGTGTCAGGACACCAACTACCTGAATGTTTAGGTGGAATCCTTTGCCGCCCGTGCTGGATTAAATAATTTAGCGAGATGATGTCATAGGGGTGCATTTGGTTGCCTTGGTAGTGTGACGAGCAGGAGAGGGGACTGAATCTGGTTAGGAAGAGCAGTGAAACAGCCCTCAGTCTTGAAACCAAGACAAGTGAATAACATTTTGTATGCCTGTGATCATTTATTGAATTAAACTTGTTAATTTCTCATTGGGATATTTGAACCTCTTTGAGACACGGGGTAATAAGAGCCCCTCTTTTTCTCATTTTGGAAGTTGACTTTTTCGGTAAATTTTTTATTTTACTACAGTTTTGACTCCACAGTGTTAATAACTTCTGGATCTTGTGTTTCATCTTACAGTTGCCATGACGATCGTATCTGCATTTTTTACTTCTTTTTAAATTCAAGTCTGTTTTACCCAATAGACATTTAAGAATTTCAATCCAAACTCTTGTATAATGCAAAAAAAAAGGGAGCAAACTAACCGAAAACTGACTTTAGGTCAGCTCTTAGAACTATTTTCAAATTATATTGTCAGTGTGATTTTAAAACAATTGAGATGTAAAACTCCTTAATCTGCCCCACCACATGTGTTTCTTTTTCTTAATTCTGTACCGCTTGCTCCTCGCTCTGCTGTCCTTTGTCATTACAGGTTATTATTGGCCATTGGTATATTTTTCTAATTAGTAAAACCTCCACTTTAGACAATAAAGTAAGAAAAATAATTCTTTCAAATTTTTCCCTTGGGATTAATTAATTAAGCACAAAATAATATTCAATTGAAGAGTAAAAAAAAAGGCCAAAGTTACAAAAAAGGTGTCATCATTACTGTATAATTCCCCATTCCAAAGATAATCAACTCCTCATCATATACAAAGTCTGCATAAATCAAAGCTATCTTTACACTGTTAATTTGCATTAACATTTTACATCTAAACACCTGAAAGGAATTATTTAATGAAGAAATGACCTACTGTGTAAATCAAGTTTTTGTATTGAATGCACTTTTTTTCTCTTAATAATATATATTTTTATTTTCTATATCACTACTAATATTAAAAAATAATTAAAATCTTGTCATTTTTACACTGTCCACTAATTCTAATACTAGACTCATACTTGCTGTTCTTTACAGAAGACTTTTCAGCAGTCTTATTATCATCACAGACAATGTGAACAGTTGTGCTCAAAAGTTTACATACCCAGGCAGAATTTTTCCTTTCTTGGTCTTGTTTCAGAGAATATGAATGATAGCAAAAAACATTTTCTCCACTCATGGTTATTGGTTGGGTGAAGCCATTTATTGTCAAACTACTGTGTTTTCTCTTTTTAAATCTTAATGACATCCAAATGACCCTGATCAAAAGTTCGCATACCCTGGTGATTTTGGCCTGATAACATGCACAAAATTTGACACAAATGAGTTTGAATGGCTACTAAAGGTAACATCCTCACCTGTGACCTGTTTGCTTGTAATCATTGTGTGTGCATAAAAGCTGAGTGAGTTTCTGGGATGCAAAGAAAAACCCACAAATAACATCAGCTAAAATTCAGGACTCTCTGAAAACTTTTTGTTATCATTCATATTTTCTGTAACAAGGCCAAGAAAGGAAACTTTTGAGCACAACTGTATATATAGTCAATCAGATAGAATCTTCCATTCACAATAGGTGATGTCATAGTTCCCTCTTCTCCCTTTCCCTTCACAATGACCTTTGCCTAGATCAGAGCATTGCATTTTTACAGTAGTTGCTGAAAATTATTGAAAGTATGAGTCTAACTTTAGGGCTAATGGCCAGTGTGAAAATGGTAAGATTTCAGATTTTTTTTTAAATACAAATAGTGGTGTAGGAAATAAAAAAAAAAATATCAGTGTATTTTTAGAAAAATACATTGATCATAAAAATCTGATTTAAACAATATGTAATTTTGTGATGACAGATTCCCTTTATATTGTTATTGTAACATACCTGGCGGCGTCCTTGCATGGTGGTCCATCTCCCACTGTGCAAGAGCGCGCACTTGATCTCCAGTCCAGAATGTCTCTCTGGCTTCCCTCCATGCTGTCTGTTTGTGTCTGCTTCTGCTGCTTAAGGGCGGCGCCCGATCACTTCCTGCTTTTTGTACCTGCTGTGGGTCACACCCCTTGTGCGTCCTCAGCCTATTGCTGTCTGTCACCTGGTATATAGCTCAGCTGCTCCCATCTATCCCTGCCTGAGCATAGTGTTTCTTTCAGTGTGTGCTTGCACTCTGAAGGTGCCAGGTCCCGTTCTTTGTCTCCTGCTTTGCGGTATCTGTTCCCGTGTCTGAACTGAGTCCTGTCTGTCTCCTGCCTTGCGGTTTCAGTTCCCATGTCTGAACTGAGTCCTGTCTATGTCTCCTGCCTTGCGGTATCAGTTCCCGTGTCTGAACTGAGTCCTGTCTGTGTTCTCTTGTCTGCCTATCCTGGAGGCTGTATTTCCAGGCCTGTCTGAACACGCTCCTAGCCTGTTCCTCCCGCCTTCTAGGGGCCGATTATCTAGACCCGCTCCGGTATCTTGTCTGTCCTGTCTGAACACGCTCCTAGCCTGTTCCTCCCGCCTTCTAGGGGCCGATTACCTAGACCCGCTCCGGTATCTTGTCTGTCCTGTCTGAACACGCTCCTAGCCTGTTCCTCCTGCCTTCTAGGGGCCGATTACCTAGACCCGCTCCTGTATCTTGTCTGTCCTGTCTGAACACGCTCCTTGCCTGTTCATCCTGCCTCTCTGGGGGCCGTATTCCCAGACCCGCTCCTGTATTCCGCTGCAGTGTCGGTCTCCTCCATACACTCAGTTCCAGTCTGAACTCTCTCCTATCCTTTACCTGTTTTGCCTCTATGTCCGTTCCCTTCCTTTTTCTGCAGAGTCTGAACTCGTACCTAACTCCTGCTTGTTGTCTCTGTACTCCCGTTTGTGAGTTTGTGGTCCACTCGCTACTTCACTGCAAGTACCCTGTGGGTATCTGGCTCTGCCTTTCCCTTCCTGTCTGTTCCGTGTGAACAGAGCCCTGTCCCCCCTGCTCAGCCTTGCCTGCTCTGACTCCTTTGCTCACCGCTCCGGCGGTTCTAGCCTGCTCTGACTCCTTTGCTCACCGCTCCGGCGGTCCTAGCCTGCTCTGACTCCTTTGCTCACCGCTCCGGCGGTTCTAGCCTGCTCTGACTCCTTTGCTTACCGCTCCGGCGGTTCTAGCCTGCTCTGACTCCTTTGCTCGCTGCTCCGGCAGCCTTGCTCCGCTCTGACCCTTTTGCTCACTGCTCCGGCAGTCTCGCTCCGCTCTTATCCTTTTGCTCACTTCTCCGGCAGTCTTGCTCCACTCTTGCTCACCGCTCCAGGCGGTCTCGTCTTGCTCCACTCTTGCTCACTGCTCCGGCAGTCTCGCTCAGCTCTGACCCTTTGCTCACCGCTCCTGGCGGCCTTGTCCTGCTCTACTCTTGCTCACCGCTCCAGGCGGCTTTGTCCTGCCCTGTTCTCGCTCACCTCTCTGGGCGGCCTCACTCTGCTGTGTTTGTCCGCCACATCTATGGTTCTGTTCCTGAGTCCCAGTGTGTACTGGGTCCTATCCCGCCAGTGTCCCTACCTGCTAGTGCCTCCCTGTCTGCACTCTAGCTGTGCTTGCCTGTACCCCTCTGCCTGTATTGTTCCTGAGTCCCAGTGTGTACTGGGTCCTATCCCGCCTGTGTTCCTACCTGCTAGTGCCTCCCTGTCTGCACTCTAGCTGTGCTTGCCTGTACCCCCCTGCCTGCATACCCGCCTGCCTGCATACCAGTTGTGCCTGCCTATACCCACCAGTCTGTGTGCCAGCCTACCAGTCTGTTCCTGTATTCCCCTGTGTGGGTCAACAGCCGTGTCCGGGGTCTGTCCTGGAGTAGCACCTGGTCTCTCTGCTCGGTTCCTCCTTGGTGCACTGGCGTCGTATGCCGTCGTGCCACCTTGGTCGGATCGGGCAGATACTTAGTTACGCCCCTCCAGGCACTCTCTGGTTCATGGCACAGTGGAATCACTACATAAACACGCACACGCCAGTCAGTCCGGGCGTGTGCATAACAGTTATTCCTTGAGATAGACTTACCACTTTGATATTAAGGAGCCTGCTTTCGGCAGCCAGTTAGCTGATGAAGGAGATTGGCTCATCTACATAATTCCAAATCCGGAAGGTCATATATTTTCAGTTAGTGTGCTGTCTACATGCTCAACAGACAGCACACTGATCCAATAATAACTGGTGTTTCTGTGCACACCAGCATTTTTTGACAAGAACCAATCACTCATATGGAAAAAAATTGCAACATGCACTAGGTTGGTCCTATAGTGATACTCTATCAATGGTCGCCGGGCAGCTTAAAATGGCTACCATGGACAGGCTTAGAGCAGGCCACTCCGGTTACCAGATCCCACTGGTTGCCCTGGCCTCAACGTTTAATCCCTGTACAGGGATCTAGACTCAAACAGGACCCTCTGTGTTGGGGCCACGCAATAAGGTGCTGTTTTGTGGTGCAGGCTGGCAGGAGTGGTCAGGTAGACAGGTCAGAAACAAGAGGGCAGGAAAAGTACAAAATATACAGAAATATGCAAGAATAGTCAGTAAACCAAGCCAAGGTGAAAACAGGAAACATTGATAATACAGAGGAACTGAACTGACAAGACTAGACCAAAAGAACACAAGACTATATCTGGCAACTTCCAGCAGTAAGCTGGGAGCTTAAGCAGACTGCTTTTATATCTATAAACCTAAAACTTTAACCTGGATTATCTTATATAATAATAAAACATAATAATAATAAAACACAGTACCACCCCCTGTTGGGTGAAAATTGGCCACAGGTTAATTATGATTATCCTAAACATATCACCAACCACTTTATTCAAAATTCCAACCGCATGCCGGTCACCGTACTACAGTGAGCATGTGATTTTAATGCCAAAAATTTCCCGCCAGCTGTGACAGAATAAACAGAACTTGTATCAAATATTAACCACCAATATCAAACGAAACAAAAAAATACATAACAAAAGGGGGAGGAAGGGTGGGTGTTTTTCCACAGCAGGAGGTCAGAGGGGGTTCACTTCCTGCTCTTTGACATAAATACCCCTTTCTGACCCTCCCTCTTCCCCACTTGCCCAACCAGCACATAACGAACTCTAAATATGTTTAGCTGTAAACGCCGCAACACTAGATGTCGTAGTGATGCTAAGACCGGCAACAATGAAGATGATAATGAATTAACTGCATTGACCACTGGTTTATTATCAGACCAGAAACTAATGTTTTTATTCTCCAAAGCATAATAATAATAATAATCATTTTTATTTATATAGCGCCAACATATTCCGCAGCATTTTACAATTAAGCGGGGACATGTACAGACAATAAATTCAATACAAGGTGAGACAGTTTAACAGTAACATCAGGAGTGAGGTCCCTGCTCGCAAGCTTACAATCTACAAGGAAATGAGTGGACACAATGGGTGAAAAGTGCTTGTCTGGTCTGGCAATTATAATAAATAGGGATTTTCATGTAAGGCTGCATGATCCGGTCATCAGCCCGTATGTTTAAGTGCAATAATCAAGTATCGAGTGCAGTTATCATGTGCATGGAGGGTGTGGAGACAGATTAATAGTAGAGAACAGATTGTGAATACTATTTAGAAGAAGGGAACAGGGGAAAGTTAGTTTACTGAGTTGAGGTGGTAGGCTTGTTTAAAGAGATAGGTTTTTAAAGCACGCTTGAAGAGGTGGTGGCTAGGCATCAGTCGGATCTTCTGGGGTAGAGCATTCCAGAGGACTGGCGCAGCACGAGAGAAGTCTTGGAGATGAAGGTGCGAGGTTCGGATTATGGGGGATGTTAGTCTTAGGTCATTTGTTGAACGGAGGTCACGTGTAGGGCGATAGACAGAGATGAGAGAGGAAATATTAGGCGGTGAAGAACTATGGAGGGCTTTGTTGGTGAGAGCGATGAGTTTATTTTGGATGTTACACGCACACCGCTAGGTTCAGATAGGGCGATACGGGTTTCATGAATTCTTTGGAATCCTGGGTGTACTGTTACTCAGGGCGACCATAGGATGCAGCTTCTCTCAGGCACACGATAGATTCAATTGTTGACCAGACACATCTGACAAGAATCTTTTTGAAAAGTTTAACAGTGGAATTTAATCTGAAGCACGGCCAGTGCAATTCAGGGATATTACAGCAACAATCTTCATTACAGTACAGCCTGAGTTTCTTGAGCAACCGACTCCAGTAACAATGCAGCAGTTTCTTCACAAGGCACAGTATTATAGTCTCTTCAGTAGCATAATTCAGCATAGATCACATCTCTTAGCAGCACACTTCTATGCATACACAACCACAAGTTTTTCCTTCACAACAGCACAATAGTACACAGCATTCTTTATCCTGCATGAAGATGGAGGGGGGAGGGTTTGATGAGGGAGATGATCCCTATGACAGGATTCCTTCCAGTCCTTATCTTTCTGACCGATAATACTCCACACTGTTAGCTCAGGGAGTCTATCTGACCTGTGTTTAGCTTCCCTCCTGACCTGAATTCTGTTCAGTTGCCTTCTTCAGATACAGATAACACACTACCTTCCTCTTCAGCTTCAGCCAGACTGTAAACCACTTTCCCACAATCCGCCTGGGGCTCTGCTAAAACACTCCCTGTCTCCTGTGACTGTGGTAATCCCTCTAGTTACTGGATGCTTCTGCAGCACACTTCCTGTCTCCTGTGCTTGTGTTACTAATAGTTGCTGGATGCTTTTGAAGCAACAGCACTACTTCTGCATGTCACATGGACACTGTAGCGAATGGGTAACCAGTGTAATGACTGGCACAAGATGGAGGCATCTGTGAAATGGCTGGACAGAAATACGACCCTGGCTGACTCATTCAGGACGGATTGGAGAGGAGAAAGTTTGGTAAGAGGGAGACCGATCAGAAGAGAGTTGCAGTAGTCCAGACAAGAGTGAATAAGAAGGACAGTAAGAGTTTTAGCAGTTTCAAAGGTGAGAAAAGTTCAGATTCTGGAGATGTTTTCAAGATGCTGGTAACAAGAGCAGGTGAGTGATCGGATATGGGGAGTAAAGGAAAGTTTAGTGTCGAATATGACCTCAAGGCAGTGGGCATGACCCCAAACGACTACAATGATGGAAATAATGTTACGTCATTTATTATTGCCTCCTCATGCCACTCGTGTGGCCAATCGGATCGACACCACGGCTGGCAAAAAAACGTGCCAAAATCACAGCAACCAGATTTCCGTATCCTGACATATCAACCTCCCATTGAAAGCGTGCAAGATAGTCCTTCATACCCTCAAATCCTCCTTCTCTAAATCCTGACAAAATGATTAGGCCTCTCGATGCCTCTTGTCGCCAAAGACAAGCGCCTGGAAAAAACTCGACCAATAGGAATTATCCTACACGCAAAATCCAGCAAGCCTAATAGGGATTGAACCTGCCGCAACCTAGCTTTTTTTGCCACTTGAATTGGTCAATGAGCGATGTGAGCTTCGATAATTTTACTTCCGGCAGGCGAAAAACGATTGAAACAGTATCAAGCTCAATACCCAAAAAGGAAAGGTTTGTAACTGGGTCTTCCGTTTTTTCTTCCATGACTGGTATGCCTATTTTAGCCATTAACCGCCGAAAAACGTGCAACATGTACGCACACGAATTATCGCTTTTTGGACCTATAAAAGGAAATTGTCAAGGTAGTGTATAACCGACGGGATGCCTAACTCCATGCGCACCATCCACTCAAAAAATGCTGAAAAAACTTTGAAAGAATAGCATGATATCGAGCATCCAATAGGTAAACACATATCCACAAAGTAACTGTCGTCAAAACTGCAACCCAAAAGAGGACAAACAGGTAAGAGGCAGAAGGCCCATTCAATTTCTGACTTAGCCAGCAAGGCTCTATTTGCATACCGTCACACCCACTGTACCGCCGCATCCTCCTTTGATATCGCATCGTTAACCGATTCACCCGTCGGATACAACAAATGTATCAAACAAAATTTACTGGTCTCTTTCTTTGGAATCAATCCCAGAGGAAACACCCTTAAATTTGAAAAGGGGAGAAAAGAAAATGGACCTGCCATGTGACAGGCCTCAATCTCTTTCGCTAACTTGGACCTTGTCTCCTCAGGGTGCTCCAAAACCGATTTAATTTTTTTTTTAAATATTGCACAGGATGATGGCTGAAAGGGGATCCTAAAACTGAAAGAAAAACCTTCAAACAGATGCTTTGCCTCCTCTCTCCTGGTTTACTGGTCTAACCAATGCTGCATCACGTGGATGCGCACTGGTGTTTTCTTCTGTATGGGATCCTGCAGCTTTTTCAGGCTGTCCATTTCTCCTAAAACATCGGATTGCTGAATGAGGGCCACCGCAGATCATGCACTCATGCCTAAATTTGCACGTAGCGAAAAACCTGCAGTGTCCCTCGTTAAAAAGCCAACATGCTCTTGTGGGGCGCTGTGCCACCACTGAAGCTGATGATGCTCCCGCACCGGCTCCCCCGTGAAAGGAAGAGCATGACTGCGGACGCTGCGACAGCATGAGCTGTATCCATACATCGGTTGCCTTTGCCGCCGAACCGATGTTAGGGGACAAAGACAAACACCGCCTAAACTCTTCATCATAGCGCAACCAAGCCGCACCTCCATGCAGCTTGTAGGCACAATGAATCATGTCTAAGTAGACAAATAGCTCTGCTCCTTTTTACAGAAAACACTGTGAAAGTATATACGCTAATGTAGAAAAACCTTGTATCCAATTACCGAATGTCCTAGCCACTCTAACATTTCTATCTTCTCCCCTCTCAGCAAAATGCTCTTTGTCCACCGTCACATGATCCACGGGAATGAGAGACCACACGTCTACATATTCTTGTTTTACTATTTTTTCTCTCGTTTCCGAGGGCACGTGAGTCCCTAATGGCGCTACTCCGCAAAAGATAGAATCGCAAAATGCAAAATTGGTGCCAGTCTCAGGCTGACCAGGCGGGGCAATTGCCCCCCCCTGTGGGTCCTGTGTTTAACGGTCTACCATCCCCTTGCTCCAATTTTGCTAAAAACCCTTTTAACATATCTACAAAATTATCACGTATATTTTTTTTACTATATTCAACTGCCGACGGCCATGGCCCCTGGCTGTGGTGGTGTTGTAACGTCTTCACGGGTTGGACCGGTTGGATCCGTAGGTGTACTCCTTAGTCTGTAGTCCTACTTGTGACGAGGCTCGTGCAGATGAGCTCTTCGTCTCCACCTGTGGCCCTCCCATGGTGATGATTCAATTGTGGACGATGACGTAGATGATGAATCAAATGAAGATGAAGGGCTCTCAGTGTCCTTTCTCTGCTCCAATTCTCGATGACTTCTCCTATGCTTCTGGTGGCGTTGACGATGGGTCCGAATCCCGCTGCTGCCGTAGCTACCTGTGAAAAGTAATGGAGAGCAAGACACTGTCCCAGCACTAGATGACCTATCTTCTTGCCTCCGAACTGTGCTTGAAGTCCTGGCCCTTTGCCTATCGCTCTCCGACAGCGGATAGTCCACAAAGGAACTAGCAGACATAGCAACATTAGCCCCAGGCGCAGCCTCTCTTAGCTGCCCTATAGTATTGTCCCTCCTAGTCTTTAAAGACTGAGGGGTATGGCACGGCCCCTGTCTGGGCCTTACTACATCTGCCTTCTTCCTCTCCCCGCTTTTCTTGCTGCCTGTGCAGCCTATTTGCCCGTTCTGCAGCCATACCATATTGCTTGATTTGGGCTGCCTACCTTGTTTGCCCTTCACAGCAGCACGGCTTGCAGTCTCCTGCGTAGGCCCTGTTTTCTTTACTGCCACGCCCCTTTCTTCTTCCCGTCTCTATCTTGCTAAAGGGGCCTATTCCGGCCACCATTACCGCTCGGCGCGGTCAGCTCCAACACAGCGGAACCAGCTGATCCCACCCTCTCCGACCAAATGCATGATGACGATCCGCAGCTGCCGGTCTCGTGATACCCGTGCGAGATGCAAGGTATTCGGGCTGGGGGGCAGGTGGTTTGGCGTGCGCACCCTCCGATGCGGCCTACCGCAGGGTGCAGGAGAGCCGTCCTGGCTACACAGAATAGGGAGCTCACCGCTTCACTATTGTTGCGTGCGGACCAGCATCTCAACCAGCCAGGCAGATTCCTGCAGCGTCACCCGGTCCAAAATGTCCCTCTCCAATGCGTCATCCATGGTGGTGCCCGCTCCCTGTTTTACCACAGCAGGGGGTCAGAAAGAGGAGGTTCACTTCCTGCTCTTTGATATAAATACCCCTTTCTGACCCTCCCTCTTCGCCACTTGCTCAACCAGAACTCTCTCGCCTCCTTTGACCATCATGCATTTATTTTTTGATTAACCCTAGCAGTCCCTGGCACCTTCACTAAACACTGTGGTGCCTACAAGGGTGTGGTGCTCTCCAACTGGCTGGAGGAGGGATCTGATAACTACAGCAGGACAGCACACCCACCCACACTGTCAGACTGGAAGGCAATGCAGGTCTAAGCCACCCTAATCTAAATGGCTGGACAGTGCCTATGCTGTCCAGAGCTTCTGGTTCTCTTCTATCACCAGTGCCGCCCGCAGAATGAATACAGCGGTGCCTAGCGACAGAAGCAGACGTCGCAGGAGCAGGTCCTGGTGGAGATGTGACAGGTCCCTTTTAATTAACCAGACTAGAGCATGTCAATGTAGGAGCACACAAAGTCTATCCCATCTGCAATTTGTACCCATGACTGGCCCACTTTTTTCATATGACCATTTGAACCTGGGCTTATTGTTTACGCAGGCACAACGCCTCCTATACAATACATGTGGCTATGGTTGTGCCACGTTAGTCCTTGTACTAAAGCTTAGTCCTATTCACACCTAAGGATAGGCTATGAATATTAAAGAGTCCTGAAGCTACCTTTTAAAATTTGCAATTACAATTTTATACTTGGAAATGATGGAGCCCATTTGAAGATGCTACTCGTGTGAGCTGTGAAAATCAAAGCACATTTCTGCATTGTCTAAACACATTACAGGCAGAGCTTTGAAATAAAGAAGTTGATTTGCATGACAGAAAGACACTGGTGTGTACGACATGAATAGGAAAAAGGTTTGCATGCTACAGATACAGACATTGTGATAATTTAGCCGTTGTAAAACAGTTGTCCCAGGCAGGTATAATGAGGGGCTTGCAAGGGGCTCATTAACTTGATGTCTTTGAAGGTGTAATAGAGATCTGATCGTTTGTGATTTATGGTATTGGGGCTGCAATAGGTATGCCCTTTATACCAGCCCGTCTCTGGAATGGCAGTTTTAACAGCTGCTCATAATTAAGAAGCCTCCTAATTCTGCAGCAGATGCTTATCATGCTGCCTGCAAGATCATGTTAATTTGAGCTTAAAGGAGATAGGGTGCTAAAGACATAGGGAGACATTATTATGCATGTCATATATTTCTGAGGGTTATTGCAATTATGCAAATTGTAAAATTATCTTTGTGTATGTAGAACCCTTAACAGTCTGTCTGGCAGCCCAGCAAATGGGTCGTATTTTAGAGAAAGACACAGAATTCGTCAGTGCATGAGAGTCGCTTTGTATGAAAGGACTGCTGCCTGCCTCTTGTTATAGCTTGTTACTCTGTAAAGACATTGACTCATGTTGCTCCATATAAAGGATAGGCTGCAGATAGAATCACTCTCTGCTCAATGATCTGACCTCACCTCCGCCGCTGTATCCTCTTTTTAAAGGTCTTGATTTCTCAAAAGTATTTTTGCTGTCTCTTTAGGTTCTAAAAGACTAAATATATAATGAATTTACCTCTAAGCTGACGTCTTTGAGGCATAAAGTCACTTTAACCCCTTCACCCCCAAGCCTGTTTTCACCTTAATGACCAGGCCAAATTTTACAATTCTGACCAGTGTCACGTTATGAGTTAATAACACTGGAACGTTTCAATGGATCTCACTGAGTCTGAGATGTTTTTTTCGTGACATATTGTACTTCATGATAGTGGTAAAATTTCTTCAATACGACTTGCATCTATTTGCGAAAAAAGTGGAAATTTTGGGAAAATTTTGAAAATTTTGCAATTTTCCAACTTGGAATTCTTATGCCTGTGACATGCAGAAGTAGTGATGTTGCAGAGTATGACATGCAGAAGTAGTGCTGTTGCTTTAAAAGCATTCAGCAACTATTAGAAGTAACACAAGCACGAGACAGGAAGTGTTGTGCTCTAGAAGCATCCAGCAACTAGAGGGGTTAACACAGTCACAGGAGAAGGGGAGTGTTTTAGCATAGCCCCAGGGAAATTGTGAGGAAGATGTTTACTGTGAAGCTGGAGCCAAAGAAAAAGGTGGTGTGTGTATGATCTGTATCTCACAGAAGCGCCCAAGCAAGTGAAAAGGATTCAAGTCAGGAGTGAAGCTAAGCAGTGCAGAGTATTGTCAGGAAGAAAGATAAGGACTGGAAGAAATGGTGTCACAGGGATCATCTCCCTCAGAAAACCCTCCCCCCTCCTCCATCTCACTGTGCTGTAAAGAATGCTGTGTTCATTAATGTGCCTTTGCATTAGAACTGTGCTGTCCTTCCTACTGTGAAGACTGTGAACTACTGTGCTGTTAAGGAAACTATACTGTTTGTCACTGGAGCCTGTTGCTCGTAAGACTTAACTTGCACTGGCGGTGCGGCTTCTTATTAAATGCTACTGTTCTACTGTTTATGAGGACTCTTGTCAAGTGTGTCTGGTCAAGTGAAACAACCTACGTGTCTGTGCCTGAGGGCCAATACCCCTATGTGCCTGAGAGAAGCAGCAGCATATGGTCTATGGTCACCCTGAGTAACGGTTCCCCCAGGATTCCAAAGAATTCATGTAACCTGTCTTGCCCCTATCTGAACCTAGCAGCGTGCTTGTAACATTGGTGGCCCATACGGGGAATCCTGAGCGGGAATTAACGTGTAGAGGGAGAAGAGGAAAAGTGTCTGGAAAAACACAGCAGCATAGCACCTCAACTCAACTCTGCTACATCAGTTAAAGGGGACCAGCCCTAAAGAAAATCTCACTAGCAGCAATGGATGTGGAAATACAAATGGACAGAATTAGTGAGCTGCTTCTTCAGTTAACCTGTGAAGAATTGAGAATAGTACCAGAACATATAAAGATGTTAGTAGAATAGATTTCCAAAGCACACAACCACAGGCAACTGTTAGCTGCCATTAATGCAAAAATGGATGAGCTGGGGGAGAAGAAGCTGAATACATCATGGGGACATTCCTCCAGGACCTAACACAGTCTCTAACCAGGTTGAAGTTGGAGGATGGAGGGTCGGCACCAATTACCAAAAGTGGGAATCTCTGTCCACAGACTGAACTACAGGAATTGAAAGAACAATTCAAAGCCCTAACAACAGCCCTGCAGGAATCGACCAAAACCTCTGAACGGGTGATAGACTCAGACAGGACCTTTAACCTGCTCAGGTTAGATAAATCAGGGAGACGGTCCTCTCTAACACCACAAATTACCATAAGGAAAGAATTTAAGATTCTGGGACAGATTGGAGAGTGTGAACAGAAAGAGAAACTGTCTTATATGAACTTGTTGCACCAGATCGATGCAGGCTTACAGAAAGGCTACCAGCCAGATGAGATCATTGAGGGGGTGGTGAAAGCGATCAGCCCAGGACTGAACCTCCGTAGTATGCTAGAAATGAAAAGTCAATTGACCTTACAACAGCTAAAGATGATTTTAAAAGACACTATAAAGAAGAGAGTACTTCAGAATTGTTCCATCGACTCATTAACCTCTCACAAAAAAGTAATGAATCATCCCCAAATTTCTTGTTCAGAGCAACTGAACTGAAGGATAGACTGTTGTTTGCATCCAGAGATGTCGAAGCGTAAGAGAAGTTTGATGCTGGACTAGTCCAGAAGAAGTTCTTGAGATCATTGGGAACGGGATTAATCAGCAAAGATATCAAGTTGCAGCTGAAACAGCACTTAGAAGATCCTGGCATTTTGGACGAAGTCCTAATTGAAAAAATGAATGAGGCCGCTAGTTTGGAGTCAGAGAGCGAAAAGAAGTTAAAGAAAGGCTCTGCTCCTAAAATCACCAAAATTAGTCAGCTGAAGTTGGAGACCCCAGGTGGCCAGTCCGAAGATCATCATAGAGACCCTCCACTGCCACCTCCGAGAGGGAACCTTAAATCACCAATAAAAGAGAGGCCTGCCAGCGCTGACTGGGAGGAAGTAATAGGAGAAATGCGAGTCGCGTTGATTGAGGTGAAAAAGTTGATTCGTTCCAGGCCAGAACCGGTATCCCTCAGACCCAGGAGTTGGTTCCAAAACAGAAGATACCGTTCATCAAATCAGAGTACGGTGTGTGTCCACTGTCTAAGATGTGGTGAGGAAGGACATTATGCCAAGGAGTGCCAATGGTCACGCGGAAACGCATTAAATCCGCATCGTGGGCACATAGCCTTACTCTTATAGTTCACAGCAGTGTCACCGAATCCTTATCTTTCAGTTGGTGAAACTATTATAGGGAATCTGTTATCAGTTTTTTGCCACCTTATCTGAGAGCAGCATAATGTGGAGACAGAGACTCTGATTCCAGCAGTGTGTCATTTACTGGGCTGCTTTTTGTTTTGTTAAAATCACCAATTTATCAGCAGGAGATTATCACTAGAGGACTAGTAAAACCTGCAGGTAGTCCTCCATATTTGAGCTCTGTATAACCCCACCCCCACTACTGGCTGACAGCTTTCTGCCTCTGCGCAGTGTAGATAGAAAGCTGCCAATGAATGGTGTGGGCAGGGTTATACAAAGCTCAGCATTAAGAGAACTGCTAGATTTGCAGCAGAAAAAATAATAATTTTATCAGAACTGCAGCAAGCAGCTCAGTAAGTGATATATTGCTGAAATCAGGGTATCAGCCTCTACATCATGCTGCTTTCAAACGGGGTAGCAAAAACCTGGTGACAGATTTCCTTTATATAACTTTGATTGGATATTGCCCAGACAATGAGGGGAACTCCATTTGCAATTCCTGAGGTCAATTTATTTAGAGTTCCATGGGCACTTACACAGGCCTGAGGCTGTGTGGCCACATGGGCAGCAAATGCTGATGCACTTTGTGCTCTGACACCTTGCTATCATAGCCACAGTAAGTTTTCCAGCAATAAGTGCTACAGTGCCTCTTGTGTAGATTTGGACTAGACGGACTAGCCTTCATTCCCCACAGGCTTCAGGGAGCATTGGGCACTCAGTTGTCCTCCCTTTGACTAATTTTGGTAGGTAATAACCACTGCATACTAGGAGCTGCCTACAAGACCTTACTGTTTTGGAGATGTTATGACCCAAGTCTAACCATCATAATTTGGTCGTTGTCAGATTCATTCAGATCCGTACATTTACAGATCAATGCATTCATTCAGATCCGTACATTTACAGATCCATGCATTCATTCAGATCCGTACATTTACAGATCCATGCATTCATTCAGATCCGTACATTTACAGATCCATGCATTCATTCAGATCCGTACATTTACAGATCCATGCATTCATTCAGATCCGTACATTTACAGATCCATGCATTCATTCAGATCCGTACATTTACAGATCCATGCATTCATTCAGATCCGTACATTTACAGATCCATGCATTCATTCAGATCCGTACATTTACAGATCCATGCATTCATTCAGATCCGTACATTTACAGATCCATGCATTCATTCAGATCCAGCCACTTTTCCTGCTTCCAAACATCCAAACATCAACTTCAAGAGCTGCCTAATATATCCAACGCTGACAGGTGGCATCTTGATGAGGCCGTCAAAGGGCCCAATTGATCACTTGCATTTTTTTTAAATCTCTTTTTTTGAGTATAGGGTTCGCCAAATTCTTCAAAATATTGCACTTGGTTCGTGAATTTTGAACAAAATCAAAAATGCTGTTTACTTTTAAGCTTTTGTGACTTTTTAGAGTAAAAAAAATCGCATGTTCTACTAAAATGTCACAAAATTTGCACCCAAAATTTTGGATGTACAGGTGAACACATATCAAATAGATGATTGTTATCTAGTGATGGGTACAAACCCAGAGAGTTTCTGGTGTCTTGAATAATGATGTTTATTGGGAAGGGGCATGCAGGCCATGACATTTCCCATGATAAAAACAAATTGCGTTTGAACCAATTTAGAAACATTGTCCTCATCAAAGAGATTGTCTCATGATTCAATATTATATTTCTTTCCTAGATTACACCAACGCTCCTGATATTCCTGTTACATACTTGTTATGATGCTGTGACGATACAGCTTTTAATCTTAATTATGCAGACGTCTAAATTCAGTAGGCCAGGAGAAATACACCACTATGTTTATGTTGACTTTTGAATTTGTGTGTTTCTCTTTGGTGGGTCAAGAAGGACAGACTATTATTTGTATAAGCCTGAATGTTGACCCTTGAGTTAATATTTACTGCAACTTATTGTCTTATCTCTAGTGACAGGGACTCAGGGTCTTTGAACAATGATGTTTGCTAATATGCTAATTACATATTGATCCAGGCCAGCTAGTTTGATGATTTGCAGACTACCAATGCAAATTGATTAAATGCTGAAACAATGAAACATGAACCCTCACACTGTGTTGTCTGAGTAGTATTATGCCCACGGAAGACCCTGTGTCTTCACAGATGCCTCCTGCACTTCTTTTGATTTCTTTTCTGAGCTTAAATTTTAATTGTCTAGTGCTTTTGGTCACACATGCTTAGTTCCACTGGGGCATCCTCTTACATCCTCCTATGATTTGCCTGATAAAATAAGGAAATGTAATAATAAATTGTGGTTCAACACCCTAAAGAAAATCATGTCTATGTCCATCCCTTGCCATCTTACACTGACGAAAAAAGATCATAGCACGTCTATTTTCCTTCATTTCAGCAGTGATGAGCATTAATGGCTCACAAATGTTATCATGTTATGTAACAAAGCCTTTGGTTAATATCCAAGATATTTTTCTTGTTAACATTAATTCTTAACAATCCAATTTGGAAGAGTGGATAACGCCCTTAATTACCCCTGTACAGACTTTGAAAAGAATATCGCTTTCTTCTATAAAAACAAGTATTATTTTGCTCCATGGTAACAGCTGGGCATAACACTACCTTACCATTGCCGGTACTACTAATTGTGTTCACACAACCTGCTGCTATCTAAAAATAATGTTATTGTGCTGTAATTACTGGTGTCCATATCACTAAAGTCTCAATGTAGATTAACCTGGACAAAGAGGATCGTAGACAGAGCAAACAAAGCATATTAACCTTCAATCCAAAATTTATATCAATCTGGGGCGAATTACTGTCTTTTAGTAAAGTCACAGTATACAATGCTTACTGAACATTGTCCATAAACCCATTTGGCACCTCTTGTATATGTCTGGTTTCACCCCTTCACTGCCACAGTTGTATTCTTTACTTAAATAAGTTGTCCACTGCTATCAATGTCTGATCGGTGGGGGAGCGACACCCAACACCCCCGCCGGTTAGGTGTTCTCAGTGCCGGCGGCGGCTGGAAGTACTCAGTTACGGCCAGGTACTGCACGTCCGCCCCCTATTGGTTTAAATAGAGATCAGCTCTGTAACTGAGCACTTCTGTCCGCCGCCAGCACTGAGAACAACTGATCGGTAGGGGTGTTGTGTTACAACCACATTTCCAAAATAGCTAGGCCAATGAGTAAAATGTAAACAAAACAAGAATACAATAATTTGGAAATATCTTATTGCCATATTTTATTCACAGCAAAACATAGAACACAGATCAGAAAGATCAAAAGTTGAAAGTTAGACATTTTTCCATTTAGTTTGAAAAAATTCAAGGGATTGTCCACTACCTGGACAACCCCTTCTCAGTCACTATGTTCCGCTCCATTTAAAATAATAGCAGCTATACTCCCCTTCAGTGTAGGCATCGTTCCAGCGATGTTGACGCCTGCTCTCCCAGGGCTTGCGTGACATTATTATTATAATATATAATATGACCCTCCTCCTATTCATTGTTACATATAAATGACAGTGTGAATAGCTTCCTATATCATAAAACTGCACTCCTGGCCGGATTATCGCCTGTGTTAAAGAACCCCAATGTTTTATAACAATATGTATAATAAGTCTTGCTTGTTGCAGGTATCCAGTGTTCACCCTTATGTAATATCTGAATATCAACCTAAGCTTGTAGATATAGTTTTATCCAGTGGTGTAACTAGAGTCAGATGGGCCCCGATGCAAGATTTGGACCATATATATATATGTCCCTCATCCTGGTATATATATCCCCCTATCATGGTCTATATGTCCCTTATCCTGCATGGGCCCTATCCTGGTATATACAGGTGCATATCACTAAATTATAATATCATCAAAAAGTTAATTTATTTCAGTTCTTCAATACAAAAAGTGAAACTCATATATTGTATAGAGTCATTACAAACAGAGTGATCTATTTCAAGTGTTTATTTCTGTTAATGTTGATAATTATGGCTTACAGCCAATGAAAACACAAAAGTCGTTGTCTCAGTAAATTAAAATAATTAACAAAAAAACACATGCAAAGGCTTCCTAAGGGTTTAAAAAGATTCCTTATTCTGTTTCAGTAGGCTCCACAATCATGGGGAAGACTGCTGACTTGACAGATGTCCAGAAGGCAGTCACTGACACACTCCACAAGGTCCCAGAGTTCCAATTATCATTTGGAAAACAAGTTCCCAGAGTCTGGAGGAAGAGTAGAAAGGCCACAATCCAAGCTGATTGAGGGCTAGTGTGAAGTTTACACAATCAGTGATGGTTTGGGGAGCCATGTCATCTACTGGTGTAGGTCCACTGTGTTTTATCAAGACCAAAGTCAGCGCAGCCGTCTACCAGGAAATTTTAGAGCACTTCATGGTTCCCTCTGCCCACACGCTTTTTGGAGATGGAAATTTCATTCTCCAGCAGGACTTGGCACCTGTCCACACTGCCAAAAGTACCAATACCTGGTTTAAAAACAACAGTATCACTGTGCTTGATTGGCCAGCAAACTCGCCTGACCTTAACCCCATAGAGAATCTATGGGGTATTGTCAAGAGGAAGATGAGAGACACCAGGCCCAACAATGCAGACGAGCTGAAGGCTGCTATCAAAGCAACCTGGGCTTCCATAACACCTCAGCAGTGCCACAGGCTGATCGCCTCCATGCCACGCCACATTGATGCAGTAATTGATGCAAAAGGAGCCCTGACCAAGTATTGAGTGCATTTACTGAACATACATTTCAGTAGGCCAACATTTCGAATTTTATAAAGATTTTTCAAGCTGTTGTTATAAAGTATTCTAATTTACTGAGATAATGACTTTTGTGTTTTCATTGGCTGTAAGCCATAATCATCAACATTAACAGAAATAAACACTTGAAATAGATCACTCTGTAATGACTCTATATAATATATGAGTTTCACTTTTTGTATTGTAGAACTGAAATAAATTGACTTTTTGATGATATTCTAATTTAGTGAGATGCATCTGTATACATCACAGGCCCTTGGGGAAATGAATTGCACACACCTGTTGCAAACTATAAGACTAAAACGTTTGCAAAAGGTATCAGCAAATAGAGAATGATACTTTGATATTTTAATGCCAATTTGCCTTTCCAAATCAAGTCTGTTTAATTAAACACAGCTGGACTCCAATGAAGGAGTAGATCCATCTCAAGGAGGATCACAAGGAAATGGACATCATGTGACTTAAATATGAGTGTCTGAGCAAAGGGTCTGAATACTTATGACCAAGTGATATTTCAGTTTTTCTTTTTTAATAAATTTGCAAAAATTTCTACATTTTTGTTCTTTTTCAGTCAAGATGGGGTGCAGAGTGTACTTTAATGAGAAAAAAATGAACTTTTTAGAATTTACCAAATGGCTGCAATGAAACAAAGAGTGAAAATTTAAAGGGGTCTAAATACTTCCCGTACCCACTGTATATATATCCACCATCCTGGTATATATGTCCCTTCTCCTGGGCCCCATCCTGGTATATACAGTATATCCCACATCCTGGTATATATGTCCTTTATCCTGAGCTCCATCCTGGTATATATATCCCGCCTCCTGCTATATGTCCCTTATCCAGGGCCTTATCCTGACATATATATTCCCCATCCTGGTAATATGTCCCTTATCCTGGTATATGTCCTTTATCATGGACCCCATCCTAGTAATATGTCCCTTATCTTGGTATATGTCCCTTATCCTTGGCCCCATCCTGGTAATATGTCCCTTATCTTGGTATATGTCCCTTATCCTTGGCCCCATCCTGGTAATATGTCCCTTATCCTGGTATATGTCCCTTATCCTGGTATATGTCCCTTATCCTAGGCCCCATTCTGGTAGTCTGTCCTTTATCATGGTATATGTCCCTTATCCTGGGCCCCATCCTGGTATATACACTGCTCAAAAAAATAAAGGGAACACTCAAATAACAAATCCTAGATCTGAATGAATGAAATATTCTCATTGAATACTTTGTTCTGTACAAAGTTGAATGTGCTGAAAACAAAATCACACAAAAATCATCAATGGAAATCAAATTTATTAACCAATGGAGGCCTGGATTTGGAGTCACCCCCAAAATTAAAGTGGAAAAACACACTACAGGCTGATCCAACTTTGATGTAATGTCCTTAAAACAAGTCAAAATGAGGCTCAGTATTGTGTGTGGCCTCCACGTGCCTGTATGACCTCCCTACAACGCCTGGGCATGCTCCTGATGAGGTTGCGGATGGTCTCCTGTGGGATCTCCTCCCAGACCTGGACTAAAGCAGCCGCCAACTCCTGGACAGTCTGTGATGCAACGTGACGTTGGTGGATGGAGCGAGACATGATGTCCCAGATGTGCTCAATCGAATTCAGGTCTGGGGATCGGGCGGGCCAGTCCATAGCTTCAATGCCTTCATCTTACAGGAACTACTGACACACTCCAGCCACATGAGGTCTGGCATTATCCTGCATTAGGAGGAACCCGGGGCCAACTGCACCAGCATATGGTCTCACAAGGGGTCTGAAGATCTCATCTCGGTACCTAATGGCAGTCAGGCTATCTCTGCGAGCACATGGAGGGCTGTGTGGCCCTCCAAAGAAATGCCACCCCACACCATTACTGACCCACTGCCAAACCGGTCATGCTGAAAGATGTTGCAGGCAGCAGATCGCTCTCCATGGCGTCTCCAGACTATGTCACATCTGTCACATGTGCTCAGTGTGAACCTGCTTTCATCTGTGAAGAGCACAGGGCGCCAGTGGCGACTTTGCCAATCCTGGTGTTCTGTGGAAAATGCCAAGCGTCCTGCACGGTGTTGGGCTGTGAGCCCAACCCCCATCTGTGGATGTCGGGCCCTCATACCACCCTCATGAAGTCGGTTTCTAACCGTTTGTGCAGACACATACACATTTGTGGCCTGCTGGAGGTAATTTTGCAGGGCTCTGGCAGTGCTCCTCTGCACAAAGACAGAGGTAGCGGTTCTGCTGCTGGGTTGTTGCCCTCCTATGGCCCCCTCCACGTCTCCTGGTGTACTGGCCTGTCTCCTGCTAGCGCCTCTAGCCTCTGGACACTACGCTGACAGACACAGCAAACCCTCTTGCCACAGCTTGCATTAATGTGCCATTCTGGATGAGCTGGACTACCTTAGCAACTTCTGTAGGTTGTAGAGTACGTCTCATGCTACAACGAGTGTGAAAGCACAACCAACATTTGAAAGTGACCAAAACATCAGCCAGAAAGCATTGGTACTGAGATGTGGTCTGTGGTCCCCACCTGCAGAACCACTCCTTTATTGAGTGTGTCTTGATAATTGCCAATAATTTCCATCTATTGTCTATTCCATTTGCACAACAGCATGTGAAATTAATTGTCAATCAGTGTTGCTTCCTAAGTGGTCAGTTTGATTTCACAGAAGTTTGATGTTATTGGAGTTATATTCTGTTGTTTAAGTGTTCCCTTTATTTTTTTGAGCAGTGTATATCCCCCATCTTGGAATATATGTGTGACACCCCAGGGGTCTGGTTGTCACAGTGATAGAGATATTACGTCTGAGAGCAGGTGGGAGGTCCTTTGGTCAGGGATCCTGTGCATGCCACACCTCCTGCCCAGCCTTGGGAGGGGAAGAACTTCCCCTGTATAAACCCGGGGCTGAGGCAGAGTTAGTGAGTCCAGGAAGAGTAGAGACAAGAGCAGCATAGGAAGCAGCAGAGTCACAAGGAGTCAGGGGCTGGCAGCTAAAGAGCTCGCCCTGACTAAGAAGATTCTTTACCGGACCCGGAGTCCGAGGCTGTGGGGACTAACTTCTACCCAGCAGCAGAATCCGTCAGGCAGGGGATTTCAGGTCCCCTGGCCCAGAAGCCCGAAGGCCCCGAGTCACCGGCCATACGGGTGAGCACCACACGGTACACTCAGGGACGTGGGCTACTTACATCAGCTTCTAGCAAGGTAGCCAGAAGAGTACAGTCAGCTTGGGAGGCCTACAACTACGCCTGGCCAGGGGAGATCCCATCTGCTCAAGGACTGACCAGGCCCCGTTCGCTAGCAAGTACTCCGGGAGGGTCTATCGTTGTTACCAGTAAAGACCCTGAACGCTACCATACCGTCTCTGAGTGGTTCCTGCTACCCTCATCATCCACGTCGGCTGCCCTGAGGCCATACCCCTCCCGTTGGGGGTTATACTATCACGCTGCACCATCCTTCCACCGGCCTCAGCGGTCTGCCCTGCAGCAGCAGCCCCCTGGCTGCATTCAACGGGTGGCGTAGTCATCAACCATTTTCTACCGCTAACAGACTGCCGTCCAGTTTGACTCCCTGGGCACGGACCGGGTCACCGCCACGAGACTACAACCCTAAACAGATCCGGCTCCGGGTAAGCTCCCGCGTGCGCAACGCAGCGCGACACAGGCCCAGGGGCGCGTCAGCTTTGGCGTAGTCGGCAGGATCACGTGCCCGCAACCACCGGGTACTGCGTGCCTGAAAAGCAAAGACTGTTCAAACTTACCAGTGGTGAAGATTCCCGCCATCGGTGAAGATTCCCGCCATCCGGCGCCATCTTCAGCCTTCTTCCCGCCATCGGTGAAGTTTCCCGCCATCCGGCGCCATCTTCAGCCTTCTTCCCGCCATCCGTGGAGTTTTCCCGCCATTGGACGCCATCTTGAGGACGCCGCGCGGGAAGAAGAGGGGCGTGGACTCCGAAAGCGCGCGAGAACTGAAGCCCCGCCTCACGTCCGGACGTTGCGTAAGGTCCTGGAAGGAGCCCAGCAGACGCCGACGTCACAGGAGCGTGACGGAAGGTCCTCAACCCTGACGATCCACTGCGGAGCCGCGGCCTACGGAACAGGATCATCGCAAGGTAGGCCACGGTCCACTAGGGGGGAGGAAGATGTCGGATACGGAGGAGAGCTCCACTGCCTCAACCCCCGCCAGCGCTACCGCTGTTGCAGTTATGCCCTTCACCATGCCCTATATCCCGGGAGCAGCTTGGCTACCCCAGTACTCAGGGGAGTCACATACCCTGCATGACTTTAGAGAAAAGCTGGATAGCCTCTTCCAGGTGTACCCCCTCACAGAAGAGCAAAAAGTGAGCATCCTGGTGGCCCAACTAACTGGGGCAGCCAAAAGGGAAGTAAAATCCTGGCCACCTGGGAGGAAGACTGTCGCAGGGATACTAACCCGGCTGAAGGACACCTTTGACACCCGCACCTCAGCCGAGATTAAACTTAGATTCTACGGGTGCAAGCAGCGAGCGCATGAGAGTATAAGGGACTATGCACTCAACCTACAAGAGGCCCTGAGGGCCATTAAGCAGACCGACCCTAATGGAGTGGGAAACGAGGACAGGCTGTTGACCGAACAATTTATAGAGGGTTTATATTGCAATGCCCACCGCACCCAGTTGCGGGCAATGGCCTTACAGGACCCTCATCTAGAATTTGCACAGTTCAAGGACAGAGCCATCCGGGTGCTCCGAGAACCGGCACCAGGTGGCGTTGTGACCCACAGACGCCCCACTACCACTTACTACCAGGAGGCGGCGCCCTTGTCAGCAGGGCCTGTGGGAGCTGATGCGCAGGCTTTGGACAATGACCCGGCTCCAGACCTACACCATCAGGTCCAAGAGCTAGCTAAAAGCGTTGCTGCGCTAACCCGAACTGTGCAGTCTTTACAGGTTTCCACTCCAGGGAAGATCCAGCTGGCATCCGGACCGGAGGACATCCCGTGGCGTCGACCAAGGAGGACCCCACCGGCCAGAGGAAGACCCAGTGACCGATACAGCGAGGACGGACGACCCATCTGCCGCCGCTGCAATCAACCCGGACATATGGAAAGGTACTGTTCTTTAAACGGGCACAACCTGGGGTAGAGGGCCAACCCCCAGGAAAAAGATCACCAGGCCCATCGAACTGGCGCGACAGATATGTGGGAGGACGTCCAGTCTTGCCTGTGGTACTGGATGGCATTCCCATGAGTGCCCTACTGGACACCGGGTCACAGGTCACCACCATCCCGTACGTGCTCTTCAAGCAGTACTGGAATGACTCGGATATTACCCGCTACCCTGACGACGACTTGAGTATCATCGCCAGCAATGGTCAGCCCGTGCCACAGATCGGATTTAAAGAGGTGACCATCAAAATTGGTAGAGTCGAACTGGCCGCACAGGGACTGATCATTGTAGATATTGACAAACATGAGAGTCACCCAAAAATAACTCTAGGAACTAATGTAATTGAAAATTGTCTTGCAGAGGTGATTTTCCTTTTACAGCAGGTTGCCAAGAATGCCAGCTCCGGCGAGCAGCGGGTGCTCCAGAAAGAGATCCGGGCACTGATGCAACGGCAACAAGTGGAACTCTCCGGCGGTGAGATTGGTAGCGTAAGAATGTGTGACCCTTTTCCTATTGCCATGCCCCCAAAAAGTGAAATGATGATTTGGTGCCGGGCAGCTATTGGTCTGAGAGGTAGAGATTACCAGGCAATGGTAGAACCAGTTTACTCAGACAGTAGGCCCACCATTTTGACAGCACGGGGGGTGGTCAATGTACGCCATGGGAGGGTGCCCGTTCGCATAATAAATATCGGGGAGAGGGAAGTGTACCTGCCCCGGTATGCCACGCTAGCCAAATTATATACCACTAATCAAAATTCTATACAATCTGTGGAACCCTTGCCTCCATCTCACCCGGAGGAAGGTAACGGCTCTAAGAAAGACATGGAGGACTGGTGTCAGCAACTACATCTGGGTACTGACTCCACTCCCTCACACCAGAAACAAGGAGTCTATCGGGTGGTTCAAGAGTATGAGAGAGTGTTTAGTAAACACCCGTTAGACTTCGGGCGAGTCAAGGGGGTAGAACACCGCATCCCCACGGGAGATCATCCTCCCATAAAAGAGAGGTATCGACCCGTACCCCCTGCACATTACCAACACGCCAAGGGGATGCTTAGAGACATGAAGGAGGCTGGGGTAATCCGGGATAGCTGTAGCCCCTGGGCAGCCCCACTAGTTTTAGTCAAAAAGAAAGACAACACCATGAGGATGTGTGTAGATTACCGGAAAATCAACCGTATCACACACAAGGATGCGTACCCCTTACCAAGGATAGAGGAGTCATTGGCTGCTTTAAGATCTGCTAACTTCTTCTCTACCTTGGATCTCACTAGCGGGTACTGGCAGGTTCCTGTAGCAGAGGCGGACCGGGAGAAGACCGCATTCACCACCCCGATGGGACTTAGCGAGTTCACCTGCATGCCGTTCGGACTCTGCAACGCCCCAGGAACCTTCCAACGATTAATGGAGTGCTGTCTGGGCCACAGAAACTTCGAGACGGTCCTGTTGTACCTGGACGATGTCATCGTATACTCCAAAACTTATGAGGACCACCTGAAACACCTGGCGGAGGTGTTCGAAGCTCTGGCGAGTTACGGCCTAAAGGTGAAACCCTCCAAGTGTCACCTCCTGAAACCAAAGGTGCAATACCTGGGACACGTGGTGAGCGCTGACGGAGTGGCTCCCGACCCCGATAAGATCACCGCAATTAAGGGATGGCCAAGCCCCTCCAGCGTAAAAGAAGTGCGGCAGTTCCTAGGGTTGGTAGGCTACTACCGAAGGTTTATTCCCGGTTTCACCAAAAAGGCAGCACCTATGCAGGACCTCCTGATAGGCCAGTCCCGGAAGGCCAAGAACCAGAAGCCGCCCTTCAAATGGGAAAAGCTAGAAGAAGAGTCCTTCCGCCAGCTGAAGATGGCCCTCACGGGGGATGAAATCTTGGCGTACCCGGACTATAGCCAGCCCTTCATCCTCTACACCGACGCCAGTAACATCGGGCTAGGAGCCGTACTGTCCCAGATTCAGCAGGGGAGAGAACGAGTAATCTCCTATGCCAGCCGAAAACTGCGACCCACCGAAAGGAACCCCGAAAATTACAGCTCATTTAAGCTAGAGTTCCTGGCCGTGGTATGGGCAGTCACCGAGCGCTTTAGGCATTACCTCGCTTCTTCCCGGTTCACCGTATACACGGATAACAACCCGCTGACACACCTGGACACGGCAAGACTCGGTGCCCTGGAGCAGAGGTGGATGGCCCGTCTGTCCAACTACGAGTTCACAATTAAATACCGGGCAGGGCGCTCCAATACCAACGCGGACGCCCTGTCCAGGATGCCCAACCTGCCGGACGGAGGAGAAGATCCGGAGGGACTGGAAGAAGTTGAACTCCCTGCGTTCCACCGTCATGGGACTATCCAGTATTCCCACCGGGTAAGGAGTAAGCAGGCTGCTACGTTGAACCCCTTACCTCACTACAACTGGGCGGAAACGCAAGACAGCGACCCTGCCGTCCGACTGGTGAAGGAGATGCTGACTCGCCCGGAGGCTAGCCTGGAATCAGACGCTCCAGAGGAAGCCAAACAACTATGGGCAGAGAAGAGTCGACTGTTCCTTTACAAGGGGAAGTTGTGCCGCAGAATGGTTAACTCCAGGACGCATGAACTACTCTGGCAAGTAGTGGTGCCACGAAGAGACGCAGCCATGGTGATGGAGGCATACCACGACGGAGCTGGACACTTCGGGTGGAAAAAGCTGGAGTTCCTGCTGCGCGAGCGGTTCCACTGGGTAGGCATGAGGGGAACCATCGAGAAGTGGTGCAGAGACTGTGGCCCGTGCAATCTGAGAAGGAAGGACCGGGCCAGCCAGAAGACTCCCCTGCAGTCCATCGTCACCCGGCAACCGTTGGAACTGGTAGCCTTGGATCATGTAAAACTGACCCCCAGCAGAAGTGGCTACGTCTACGCGTTAACCATCGTGGATCATTACTCCCGGTTTCTGGTTGTCGTCCCCGTCAAGGACTTAACGGCTCGAACAGCAGCTAGAGCCTTCCAGCAGCACTTTTGCCGTCCACACGGGTACCCGGACCAAGTGCTGACGGACCAGGGACCTGCCTTTGAAGCGGAGGTCTTCCAGGAATTCTGCAATCTGTATGGCTGCCGGAAGATAAGGACGACACCCTACCATCCGCAAACTAATGGACTTTGTGAGAAAATGAACCAGGTGGTAATGGATCTTCTAAAAACGTTGCCCCTGGAAGAACGCAGTCTGTGGCCTGAGAAGTTGCCCGATCTGGTGGACCTATACAACCACATCCCGGTAGGTTCCACCAACTGTACCCCGGCTTACCTAATGAGGGCAAGACCTGGTAAGTTACCTGTTGACCTGGAAATGGGAGTCCTGACGCCCGAGGACACTTCACCAGAAACAGACTGGGACACAGAGAGGCAGCAGCAGTACCGGAAAGTACAGGAGAGCGTGGAGCGAAGTCTCTGTCAGGCTAGGGAAAGACAAGAGAAGACTTACAACCAGTATGCTCCCGCTGTTCCCCTGGTACCCGGAGAGCAGGTCTTGAAGAGGAAGAGACGGCTCCACAAGTTGGACGACCAGTGGGAGAAGGACCCGTACACCGTACTGCCCTCAAGCCACGAGAACCCGAAGGTCTGTACCATCAGTAAAGACGGAGGGGAAACCACAGCCATTGTATCCCGGGACCACCTGAAGAAGTGCCCCGAACAACTGAGGAACCCTGAGGAGGAACAGGAAGACCATCGACCCGTGGAAGAAAGGGAAGATATGGTTAGTACCGTGCTCGGGGACTTCCCTCGGTCTTGGACTCAAGTCAATGGTGCAGTTGTGGTACCCGTACTCACCTTCCTCCAACCATCATCCCAAGAACCTACGGAGCAACGGGTAGAGCTGGAAGAGCAGCCGGTCCAGGAGGCAGAAGACTCCACCCAAGCGGAACAGGAGAATCCACCCTCTGCTTATAGTGAGCCTGCCGTACCCCTAGTGAGACAAAGAGCCGGTAGACAGCTGCCCAGTTTACCCTTGACAGCTCCTACACCCTGTAGTTCAGGGCCAGACAGTCAGCTCCGTAGGTCCACTAGGGCCACTAGAGGCCAGTTACCCGCACGTTGGAGGATCTAAATGTTTAAGTTGTTTTACAATGTTTACCTGTTTATTGTTGCTTGTGTGTAATTTTGTGTTTCTAGTTGTTTTTAGGAGTCTTCGGTGGATTTGCCGGGAATCCTTTGTATATAGTTGGAGCGTAACCCAGGATGGACTAGAGACTGTTAAGGACTCGGGGTAGGACAGACCCCTACCTGGTTACGTCTCCCTGTGTTGGTGAAATGGACACCTTTGCTTTTCTTCAAAGACTGCACCCGGTTGCGGACATCCGTGACCATCTTATTGTGTTTCCTTATTGTATTTTATTGTTCTTTGATATACCTTGTTATATTTTTCTAAAAAGTGTTTAGTCCCGGAGTACTAAATTTCACTAGGGGGGAGTGTGACACCCCAGGGGTCTGGTTGTCACAGTGATAGAGATATTACGTCTGAGAGCAGGTGGGAGGTCCTTTGGTCAGGGATCCTGTGCATGCCACACCTCCTGCCCAGCCTTGGGAGGGGAAGAACTTCCCCTGTATAAACCCGGGGCTGAGGCAGAGTTAGTGAGTCCAGGAAGAGTAGAGACAAGAGCAGCATAGGAAGCAGCAGAGTCACAAGGAGTCAGGGGCTGGCAGCTAAAGAGCTCGCCCTGACTAAGAAGATTCTTTACCGGACCCGGAGTCCGAGGCTGTGGGGACTAACTTCTACCCAGCAGCAGAATCCGTCAGGCAGGGGATTTCAGGTCCCCTGGCCCAGAAGCCCGAAGGCCCCGAGTCACCGACCATACGGGTGAGCACCACACGGTACACTCAGGGACGTGGGCTACTTACATCAGCTTCTAGCAAGGTAGCCAGAAGAGTACAGTCAGCTTGGGAGGCCTACAACTACGCCTGGCCAGGGGAGATCCCATCTGCTCAAGGACTGACCAGGCCCCGTTCGCTAGCAAGTACTCCGGGAGGGTCTATCGTTGTTACCAGTAAAGACCCTGAACGCTACCATACCGTCTCTGAGTGGTTCCTGCTACCCTCATCATCCACGTCGGCTGCCCTGAGGCCATACCCCTCCCGTTGGGGGTTATACTATCACGCTGCACCATCCTTCCACCGGCCTCAGCGGTCTGCCCTGCAGCAGCAGCCCCCTGGCTGCATTCAACGGGTGGCGTAGTCATCAACCATTTTCTACCGCTAACAGACTGCCGTCCAGTTTGACTCCCTGGGCACGGACCGGGTCACCGCCACGAGACTACAACCCTAAACAGATCCGGCTCCGGGTAAGCTCCCGCGTGCGCAACGCAGCGCGACACAGGCCCAGGGGCGCGTCATATGTCTCTTATCCTGGGCCCCACTCTGGTAATATGTCCCTTATCCTGGTATATGTCCCTTATCCTGGGCCCCATCCTGGTAATACTTCCCTTATCATGGCATATGTCCCTTATCCTGGGCCCCATCCTAGTATATACAGTATAGCCCCCATCCTAGAATATATATTTCTTATCCTGGACCCCATGCTGGTAATATGTCCCTTATCCTTGTATATGTCCCTTATCCTGGGCCCCATCCTGGTAATATGTCCCTTATCCTGGTATATGTGTGACATGCAGAAGTAGTGTTGTTCCAGAGTGTGACATGCAGGAGTAGTGCTTTTGCTTTAAAAGCATTCAGGAACTATTAGAAGTAACACAAGCACAGGCGACAGGAAGTGTTGTGCTCCAGAAGCATCCAGCAACTAGAGGGGTTAACACAGTCGCAGGAGAAGGAGCGTGTTTTTGCAGAGCCCCAGGGGGATTGTGGGGAAGTTGTTTACTGTCTGGCTGGAGCCGAAAAGAAAGGTGGCTTATGATCTGTATCTCACAGAAGGCATGGGAACAGAATTCAGGTCAGGGGGGAAGCTAAACAAAGGTCAGTTAGACTCCCTGAGCTAACAGTGTGGAGTATTATCGGCCAGGAAGATAAGGACTGGAAGGAAGCCTGTCATAGAGATCATCTCCCTCATCACACCCTTCCCCCCTCCATCTCATGCAGGATAAAGAATGCTGTGTACTATTGAGTCCTTGTGAAGCAAAATCCTGTGGTTGTGTATGCATTAAAACTGTGTTGTACTGTGCTACCGGATAATAGACTGTGTACTGCTGTGCTGCAAAGGAGACTGTACTGTTATTACTGGAGCCTGTTGCTCAAAGAGACATTTGCATTGCACTGCCCATGCCTCATTAAATGTTACTGTTCTACCGTTTATGAAGACTCTTGTCAGATGTGTCTGGTCAGCAACTGAATCTATCGTGTACCTGAGAGAAGCTGCAGCCTATGGTCGCCCTGAGTAACAGTTCCTCCAAGATTCCAGCAAATTCATGTAACCGGTCTCATCCCTATTTGAACTTAGGCAGTGTGCGTGTAACATATGTCCCTTATCCTGGGCGCCATCCTAGTAATCTGTCCCTTATCATGGTATGTGTCCCTTATCCTGGGCCCCATCCTGGTATATATGTCCTCCATCCTGGTATATACGTCTCTTATCCTGGACCCCATGCTGGTATATATGTCCCCCATTCTGCCGCTGTTCTTTAATGCATAGGAATAAAATAAACAATTATACTCACCTTCTCTCCGTTCCTTCGCTGAGAGGCGTTGTCTTCTGAAGCCGGCAGCTGACTTCAGCGTGCAAGCGACGGGAGTGCATGACGTCACTGCCATGCGCCCCCAGTCACGTGCACGCTGACGTCAGCTACTGGCTGGCAGCATATATTGCCGCACACAGACCCGGTGGGCCTGTGCGCCGCATTACCCTTCAACTGGATGTTTGTCCGAGGATGCACATCTAGTTGAAGTGTTTGCTGGCGTCGGTGGACCGCTTACCCGTACGGGCTCGGATCCGACCCCTGTGACTGCCATCATCATGCCCCTGGTTTTATCCCTTCAGAAAAAAACCCCAAGAAAAAATAATTCGCCTGCAACCCCTGTCTAGACTCCAGTAATGGTGGACTGAAGCTGCATCATGTATAATAAAATGTTACTCAGCTTTCCGAGCTCCAATCCTCGGGAACAGATATCTGCACACACTTCGAAAAAAAATCATCTTTGAGATAAAATTACCCTACTTTCAGCAATAAAATAAGAAATAAACTTTCCTCATTTAATAATGAAACTGAGTCTATCTCCCCAGAACAGAAATATCCGTATGCTTTCAAATGTCATTAATGTAATGAAATATACACTTAGAATTTTATGCCATGATTATCATCAAATATGGGCATGTGCAAGATCCTCCCTGTCTCCGATTTAATACGTGGTTAGCAGAGTAGATGGTTACATTAACTTTATGCAGCACTAAAAAGGTGATGACAACATTAATTTGTTGAGAAGGAAGCTCCTGCTGTTATAAGATGTGATGTGCAGATTGCCGGAGCATGTCTAAAGCAGAATTAAGAGCCTGCGTTAAGAGATCAGGACCTGCGATGGAGCAGCCAAGGATGGACGCATGACCCAAATCACTTAGTAATTATTTCACTTTCTATCACATCCAAATATAATTTTAAGCGCTATGTTGGAATTATGGATATAAAGTATTTATAACTTGTACCCATATTGACAAGGGCAGCACGAACTCAGTAAGGTACTGTATTAAAAATCCCACCAAGTACATCTACAAGGAGTTTGTATGTTCTCCCCGTGTTTGCATGCGTTTCTTCCAGATTCTCCGGTTTCCTTCCTCACTCCAAAGACTGATTTAATTTAGATTGTGAGCTTCATTGGGGACAGCGATTGTGATGTCTGTGGAATATGATGGCGCAATATAAAATGAGTAAAATAAAGAGTGAGAAGACCAGACTGGGGTCATGGGTGGTTCCTGACTAAAAAAGCACCTTTGCCCCCAACTGGCACCTAAGGCAAACTGTTAATCCAACAATGCATAAAAACCCTCACCTATAGTTCCCTCAGCACAGTTACTGGCATCAGCCTCATACAGAATGGTGGTAATATATATGCCTACTGAAAATAATGCGAGCTTCCAGACTGATGGTAAGTGCAGAAAGTTCATCTTCTAGATAATTATGGAGTTCTGCAGACCTCCAGATTGTCGCTTAGAGTTTAAAACTAGAATCTGATGCTGTCATCATGAGATAGCAAGCTGCTTTTAACCGACCAGCGCTATCATGAGCCACTCAAGAATTTGTAAAGGAAATTTTCCAGTTGCCAATAAAGATATGTTCCCATGGTCTCTTTAAGATGGCAGTGGAGCAAATGCATCAAGAAAACATCAGCAGTTGCTTTTCTGAAGCGTCTTTTCAGAGGTTTTATGGAGTGGCTCTGCCACCAGTGTCTTTGCTTTTTGCCTTCAAGCTTATAGAGCAGACAGCTTACATTTGAAGCCGCCTGAAGAATGAGCATATATCTTTTTTACTGTTTCAAAGTTTCCGAACCCTGGACCAGAGTAAGCAAAATCAAATAAGATGGCTGATGTGCACAGTATTGTTATTTTGACATTGATGTGCACTATATTCACTTTTTGTGGTGGTTTTCTGGTGATTTTTTGGCAGATTCCGAGCCCAGTCGGCCTGAAAGAGATGTCATGTGTACAGGGGCGTACATAGAAATCATGGGGCCCCATAGCAGAAGCTCTAATTGGGCCCCCCCCCCCCAAATAAATAAATAAATAAATATCTGTCTGTGTCACAGAAGAGCAGATCTCACAACTTTCCAGCCTTTACATAGTAATTTTCCTCCTGCTAAAGTCCTAGATCCCTCCTTCATTTCCCCATAAAGTATGATGCCAACAAAAGTGCCCCCCAAACACAGTATGATACCCCCATGGTGCATTCCTCCACATTAGTCTCCACATGCACAGTATAATGACCCTACAGTACCCCACTTCAACTCCCAAGGCAAAGTATGGTGACACCAACACAGTATGATCCCCCAACTGTGACCCCCACAGAGCTCTCAATACACTATAATGGGCTTACATACAGTATAATGGCCTGCACTAGCCCTCCAAACAGTATAATGTCCTGCAGTATTATGGGCACCACGTACTCACTGATTTTTAAAATACCGTATATTTTAAATAAGCCGACCCGAGTATAAGCCTAGGCCCCTAATTTTACTACAAAAAAACTGGAAAAACGTATTGACTCGAGTGTAAGCCTAGGGTGGGAAATGCAGCAGCTAATAGTAAATTTCCCAATCCTGGTACATATGGCACCCCTCATCCCCCAATCCTGGTACGTATGGCACCCCTCATCCCCCAAACCTGGTATGTGTGGCCTCCTCAATGCCCCAATCCTGGTATGTGTGGCCTCTTCAATCCCCCAATCCTGGTATGTGTGGCCTCTTCAATCCCCCAATCCTGGTATGTGTGGCCTCCTCAATCCCCCAATCCTGGTATGTGTGGCCTCCTCAATCCCCCAATCCTGGTATGTGTGGCCTCCTCAATCCCCCAATCCTGGTATGTGTGGCCTCCTCAATCCCCCAATCCTGGTAAGTGTGGCCTCCTCAATCCCCCAATCCTGGTATGCCTGGCCTCCTCAATCCCCCAATCCTGGTATGTGTGGCCTCCTCAATCCCCCAATCCTGGTATGTGTGGCCTCCTCAATCCCCCAATCCTGGTATGCGTGGCCTCCTCAATCCCCCAATCCTGGTATGTGTGGTCTCCTCAATCCCCCAATCCTGGTATGTGTGACCTCTTCAATCCCCCAATCCTGGTATATGTGATCCCCTCAATCCCCCAATCTTGGTATGTGTGGCCCCCCCAAACCCCCAATCCTGGTATATATGGCCCCCTCATCCCCCAATCACTGCACACACAAAAAAATAAACACTAATGCTCACTTTCCTTCCTCACCTCTCCTCCAGAGCTGCGTCCTGTCTGCTGCAGCTCATGTTGGCATCTGAGCAATGCGCATTCTCAGATCCCGAGGTGAGCTGCTGCTGCCGGCATATTCACTCCTCTCCACGCCAGGACTATGGGCGTCGAGAACGTGAATATGCATTCTCTTTAGTAGCAGGCACTGTCAGCAGGAGCTGCGACTCAGCACTCCTCCATGCCCACTACTAAAGAGAATGAATATTCCCTCTTCTCTACGCCCATGGGAGTGGAGAAGAGGGAATATTCATGTCCCTTTAGCAGCGGGCACACGTGATAGCGGCTTCAGCGGCTACTGTGTGTGCTCCGCTCCACCGCAACCTCCCTCGCCCCACCACTATCCACCAATACTCACCTATACAACTCATCCCCACGCTGCTTGGGTCCCCCGCTGCTTGGGGCCCCTCGGCTCACGGGCCCCCGGCGGCCACAGGACCCATAGCAGTGGCATGGTCTGCCGCCATCGGCCGTACGCCACTGCATGTCAGTGTGACACCCCAGGGGTCTGGTTGTCACAGTGATAGAGATATTACGTCTGAGAGCAGGTGGGAGGTCCTTTGGTCAGGGATCCTGTGCATGCCACACCTCCTGCCCAGCCTTGGGAGGGGAAGAACTTCCCCTGTATAAACCCGGGGCTGAGGCAGGGTTAGTGAGTCCAGGAAGAGTAGAGACAAGAGCAGCATAGGAAGCAGCAGAGTCACAAGGAGTCAGGGGCTGGCAGCTAAAGAGCTCGCCCTGACTAAGAAGATTCTTTACCGGACCCGGAGTCCGAGGCTGTGGGGACTAACTTCTACCCAGCAGCAGAATCCGTCAGGCAGGGGATTTCAGGTCCCCTGGCCCAGAAGCCCGAAGGCCCGGTCACACGCGTGGGACCAGCACCGCCATCGTGGAGCGGAAGCCATTAGAAGGCCCCGAGTCACCGGCCATACGGGTGAGCACCACACGGTACACTCAGGGACGTGGGCTACTTACATCAGCTTCTAGCAAGGTAGCCAGAAGAGTACAGTCAGCTTGGGAGGCCTACAACTACGCCTGGCCAGGGGAGATCCCATCTGCTCAAGGACTGACCAGGCCCCGTTCGCTAGCAAGTACTCCGGGAGGGTCTATCGTTGTTACCAGTAAAGACCCTGAACGCTACCATACCGTCTCTGAGTGGTTCCTGCTACCCCCATCATCCACGTCGGCTGCCCTGAGGCCATACCCCTCCCGTTGGGGGTTATACTATCACGCTGCACCATCCTTCCACCGGCCTCAGCGGTCTGCCCTGCAGCAGCAGCCCCCTGGCTGCATTCAACGGGTGGCGTAGTCATCAACCATTTTCTACCGCTAACAGACTGCCGTCCAGTTTGACTCCCTGGGCACGGACCGGGTCACCGCCACGAGACTACAACCCTAAACAGATCCGGCTCCGGGTAAGCTCCCGCGTGCGCAACGCAGCGCGACACAGGCCCAGGGGCGCGTCAACTTTGGCGTAGTCGGCAGGATTTCGTGCCCGCAACCACCGGGTACTGCGTGCCTGAAAAGCAAAGACTGTTCAAACTTACCAGTGGTGAAGGTTTCCCGCCATCCGGCGCCATCTTCTACCTTCTTCCCGCCATCCGCGAAGTTTTCCCGCCATCCGGCGCCATCTTCGACCTTCTTCCCGCCATCCGTGGAGTTTTCCCGCCATTGGACGCCATCTTGAGGACGCCGCGCGGGAAGAAGAGGGGCGTGGACTCCGAAAGCGCGCGAGAACTGAAGCCCCGCCTCACGTCCGGACGTTGCGTAAGGTCCTGGAAGGAGCCCAGCAGACGCCGACGTCACAGGAGCGCGACGGAAGGTCCTCAACCCTGACGATCCACTGCGGAGCCGCGGCCTACGGAACAGGATCATCGCAAGGTAGGCCACGGTCCACTAGGGGGGAGGAAGATGTCGGATACGGAGGAGAGCTCCACTGCCTCAACCCCCGCCAGCGCTACCGCTGTTGCAGTTATGCCCTTCACCATGCCCTATATCCCGGGAGCAGCTTGGCTACCCCAGTACTCAGGGGAGTCACATACCCTGCATGACTTTAGAGAAAAGCTGGATAGCCTCTTCCAGGTGTACCCCCTCACAGAAGAGCAAAAAGTGAGCATCCTGGTGGCCCAACTAACTGGGGCAGCCAAAAGGGAAGTAAAATCCTGGCCACCTGGGAGGAAGACTGTCGCAGGGATACTAACCCGGCTGAAGGACACCTTTGATACCCGCACCTCAGCCGAGATTAAACTTAGATTCTACGGGTGCAAGCAGCGAGCGCATGAGAGTATAAGGGACTATGCACTCAACCTACAAGAGGCCCTGAGGGCCATTAAGCAGACCGACCCTAATGGAGTGGGAAACGAGGACAGGCTGTTGACCGAACAATTTATAGAGGGTTTATATTGCAATGCCCACCGCACCCAGTTGCGGGCAATGGCCTTACAGGACCCTCATCTAGAATTTGCACAGTTCAAGGACAGAGCCATCCGGGTGCTCCGAGAACCGGCACCAGGTGGCGTTGTGACCCACAGACGCCCCACTACCACTTACTACCAGGAGGCGGCGCCCTTGTCAGCAGGGCCTGTGGGAGCTGATGCGCAGGCTTTGGACAATGACCCGGCTCCAGACCTACACCATCAGGTCCAAGAGCTAGCTAAAAGCGTTGCTGCGCTAACCCGAACTGTGCAGTCTTTACAGGTTTCCACTCCAGGGAAGATCCAGCTGGCATCCGGACCGGAGGACATCCCGTGGCGTCGACCAAGGAGGACCCCACCGGCCAGAGGAAGACCCAGTGACCGATACAGCGAGGACGGACGACCCATCTGCCGCCGCTGCAATCAACCCGGACATATGGAAAGGTACTGTTCTTTAAACGGGCACAACCTGGGGTAGAGGGCCAACCCCCAGGAAAAAGATCACCAGGCCCATCGAACTGGCGCGACAGATATGTGGGAGGACGTCCAGTCTTGCCTGTGGTACTGGATGGCATTCCCATGAGTGCCCTACTGGACACCGGGTCACAGGTCACCACCATCCCGTACGTGCTCTTCAAGCAGTACTGGAATGACTCGGATATTACCCGCTACCCTGACGACGACTTGAGTATCATCGCCAGCAATGGTCAGCCCGTGCCACAGATCGGATTTAAAGAGGTGACCATCAAAATTGGTAGAGTCGAACTGGCCGCACAGGGACTGATCATTGTAGATATTGACAAACATGAGAGTCACCCAAAAATAACTCTAGGAACTAATGTAATTGAAAATTGTCTTGCAGAGGTGATTTTCCTTTTACAGCAGGTTGCCAAGAATGCCAGCTCCGGCGAGCAGCGGGTGCTCCAGAAAGAGATCCGGGCACTGATGCAACGGCAACAAGTGGAACTCTCCGGCGGTGAGATTGGTAGCGTAAGAATGTGTGACCCTTTTCCTATTGCCATGCCCCCAAAAAGTGAAATGATGATTTGGTGCCGGGCAGCTATTGGTCTGAGAGGTAGAGATTACCAGGCAATGGTAGAACCAGTTTACTCAGACAGTAGGCCCACCATTTTGACAGCACGGGGGGTGGTCAATGTACGCCATGGGAGGGTGCCCGTTCGCATAATAAATATCGGGGAGAGGGAAGTGTACCTGCCCCGGTATGCCACGCTAGCCAAATTATATACCACTAATCAAAATTCTATACAATCTGTGGAACCCTTGCCTCCATCTCACCCGGAGGAAGGTAACGGCTCTAAGAAAGACATGGAGGACTGGTGTCAGCAACTACATCTGGGTACTGACTCCACTCCCTCACACCAGAAACAAGGAGTCTATCGGGTGGTTCAAGAGTATGAGAGAGTGTTTAGTAAACACCCGTTAGACTTCGGGCGAGTCAAGGGGGTAGAACACCGCATCCCCACGGGAGATCATCCTCCCATAAAAGAGAGGTATCGACCCGTACCCCCTGCACATTACCAACACGCCAAGGGGATGCTTAGAGACATGAAGGAGGCTGGGGTAATCCGGGATAGCTGTAGCCCCTGGGCAGCCCCACTAGTTTTAGTCAAAAAGAAAGACAACACCATGAGGATGTGTGTAGATTACCGGAAAATCAACCGTATCACACACAAGGATGCGTACCCCTTACCAAGGATAGAGGAGTCATTGGCTGCTTTAAGATCTGCTAACTTCTTCTCTACCTTGGATCTCACTAGCGGGTACTGGCAGGTTCCTGTAGCAGAGGCGGACCGGGAGAAGACCGCATTCACCACCCCGATGGGACTTAGCGAGTTCACCTGCATGCCGTTCGGACTCTGCAACGCCCCAGGAACCTTCCAACGATTAATGGAGTGCTGTCTGGGCCACAGAAACTTCGAGACGGTCCTGTTGTACCTGGACGATGTCATCGTATACTCCAAAACTTATGAGGACCACCTGAAACACCTGGCGGAGGTGTTCGAAGCTCTGGCGAGTTACGGCCTAAAGGTGAAACCCTCCAAGTGTCACCTCCTGAAACCAAAGGTGCAATACCTGGGACACGTGGTGAGCGCTGACGGAGTGGCTCCCGACCCCGATAAGATCACCGCAATCAAAGGATGGCCAAGCCCTTCCAGCGTAAAAGAAGTGCGGCAGTTCCTAGGGTTGGTAGGCTACTACCGAAGGTTTATTCCCGGTTTCACCAAAAAGGCGGCGCCTATGCAGGACCTCCTGATAGGCCAGTCCCGGAAGGCCAAGAACCAGAAGCCGCCCTTCAAATGGGAAGAGCTAGAGGAAGAGTCCTTCCGCCAGCTGAAGATGGCCCTCACGGGGGATGAAATCTTGGCGTATCCGGACTATAGCCAGCCCTTCATCCTCTACACCGACGCCAGTAACGTCGGGCTAGGAGCCGTACTGTCCCAGATTCAGCAGGGGAAAGAGCGAGTAATCGCCTATGCCAGCCGAAAACTGCGACCCACCGAAAGGAATCCCGAGAATTATAGCTCATTCAAGCTAGAGTTCCTGGCCGTGGTATGGGCAGTCACCGAGCGCTTTAAGCATTACCTCGCTTCTTCCCGGTTCACCGTATACACGGATAACAACCCGCTGACACACCTGGACACGGCAAGACTCGGTGCCCTGGAGCAGAGGTGGATGGCCCGTCTGTCCAACTACGAGTTCACAATTAAATACCGGGCAGGGCGCTCCAATACCAACGCGGACGCCCTGTCCAGGATGCCCAACCTGCCGGACGGAGGAGAAGATCCGGAGGGACTGGAAGAAGTTGAACTCCCTGCGTTCCACCGTCATGGGACTATCCAGTATTCCCACCGGGTAAGGAGTAAGCAGGCTGCTACGTTGAACCCCTTACCTCACTACAACTGGGCGGAAACGCAAGACAGCGACCCTGCCGTCCGACTGGTGAAGGAGATGCTGACTCGCCCGGAGGCTAGCCTGGAATCAGACGCTCCAGAGGAAGCCAAACAACTATGGGCAGAGAAGAGTCGACTGTTCCTTTACAAGGGGAAGTTGTGCCGCAGAATGGTTAACTCCAGGACGCATGAACTACTCTGGCAAGTAGTGGTGCCACGAAGAGACGCAGCCATGGTGATGGAGGCATACCACGACGGAGCTGGACACTTCGGGTGGAAAAAGCTGGAGTTCCTGCTGCGCGAGCGGTTCCACTGGGTAGGCATGAGGGGAACCATCGAGAAGTGGTGCAGAGACTGTGGCCCGTGCAATCTGAGAAGGAAGGACCGGGCCAGCCAGAAGACTCCCCTGCAGTCCATCGTCACCCGGCAACCGTTGGAACTGGTAGCCTTGGATCATGTAAAACTGACCCCCAGCAGAAGTGGCTACGTCTACGCGTTAACCATCGTGGATCATTACTCCCGGTTTCTGGTTGTCGTCCCCGTCAAGGACTTAACGGCTCGAACAGCAGCTAGAGCCTTCCAGCAGCACTTTTGCCGTCCACACGGGTACCCGGACCAAGTGCTGACGGACCAGGGACCTGCCTTTGAAGCGGAGGTCTTCCAGGAATTCTGCAATCTGTATGGCTGCCGGAAGATAAGGACGACACCCTACCATCCGCAAACTAATGGACTTTGTGAGAAAATGAACCAGGTGGTAATGGATCTTCTAAAAACGTTGCCCCTGGAAGAACGCAGTCTGTGGCCTGAGAAGTTGCCCGATCTGGTGGACCTATACAACCACATCCCGGTAGGTTCCACCAACTGTACCCCGGCTTACCTAATGAGGGCAAGACCTGGTAAGTTACCTGTTGACCTGGAAATGGGAGTCCTGACGCCCGAGGACACTTCACCAGAAACAGACTGGGACACAGAGAGGCAGCAGCAGTACCGGAAAGTACAGGAGAGCGTGGAGCGAAGTCTCTGTCAGGCTAGGGAAAGACAAGAGAAGACTTACAACCAGTATGCTCCCGCTGTTCCCCTGGTACCCGGAGAGCAGGTCTTGAAGAGGAAGAGACGGCTCCACAAGTTGGACGACCAGTGGGAGAAGGACCCGTACACCGTACTGCCCTCAAGCCACGAGAACCCGAAGGTCTGTACCATCAGTAAAGACGGAGGGGAAACCACAGCCATTGTATCCCGGGACCACCTGAAGAAGTGCCCCGAACAACTGAGGAACCCTGAGGAGGAACAGGAAGACCATCGACCCGTGGAAGAAAGGGAAGATATGGTTAGTACCGTGCTCGGGGACTTCCCTCGGTCTTGGACTCAAGTCAATGGTGCAGTTGTGGTACCCGTACTCACCTTCCTCCAACCATCATCCCAAGAACCTACGGAGCAACGGGTAGAGCTGGAAGAGCAGCCGGTCCAGGAGGCAGAAGACTCCACCCAAGCGGAAGAGGAGAATCCACCCTCTGCTTATAGTGAGCCTGCCGTACCCCTAGTGAGACAAAGAGCCGGTAGACAGCTGCCCAGTTTACCCTTGACAGCTCCTACACCCTGTAGTTCAGGGCCAGACAGTCAGCTCCGTAGGTCCACTAGGGCCACTAGAGGCCAGTTACCCGCACGTTGGAAGATCTAAATGTTTAAGTTGTTTTACAATGTTTACCTGTTTATTGTTGCTTGTGTGTAATTTTGTGTTTCTAGTTGTTTTTAGGAGTCTTCGGTGGATTTGCCGGGAATCCTTTGTATATAGTTGGAGCGTAACCCAGGATGGACTAGAGACTGTTAAGGACTCGGGGTAGGACAGACCCCTACCTGGTTACGTCTCCCTGTGTTGGTGAAATGGACACCTTTGCTTTTCTTCAAAGACTGCACCCGGTTGCGGACATCCGTGACCATCTTATTGTGTTTCCTTATTGTATTTTATTGTTCTTTGATATACCTTGTTATATTTTTCTAAAAAGTGTTTAGTCCCGGAGTACTAAATTTCACTAGGGGGGAGTGTGACACCCCAGGGGTCTGGTTGTCACAGTGATAGAGATATTACGTCTGAGAGCAGGTGGGAGGTCCTTTGGTCAGGGATCCTGTGCATGCCACACCTCCTGCCCAGCCTTGGGAGGGGAAGAACTTCCCCTGTATAAACCCGGGGCTGAGGCAGGGTTAGTGAGTCCAGGAAGAGTAGAGACAAGAGCAGCATAGGAAGCAGCAGAGTCACAAGGAGTCAGGGGCTGGCAGCTAAAGAGCTCGCCCTGACTAAGAAGATTCTTTACCGGACCCGGAGTCCGAGGCTGTGGGGACTAACTTCTACCCAGCAGCAGAATCCGTCAGGCAGGGGATTTCAGGTCCCCTGGCCCAGAAGCCCGAAGGCCCGGTCACACGCGTGGGACCAGCACCGCCATCGTGGAGCGGAAGCCATTAGAAGGCCCCGAGTCACCGGCCATACGGGTGAGCACCACACGGTACACTCAGGGACGTGGGCTACTTACATCAGCTTCTAGCAAGGTAGCCAGAAGAGTACAGTCAGCTTGGGAGGCCTACAACTACGCCTGGCCAGGGGAGATCCCATCTGCTCAAGGACTGACCAGGCCCCGTTCGCTAGCAAGTACTCCGGGAGGGTCTATCGTTGTTACCAGTAAAGACCCTGAACGCTACCATACCGTCTCTGAGTGGTTCCTGCTACCCCCATCATCCACGTCGGCTGCCCTGAGGCCATACCCCTCCCGTTGGGGGTTATACTATCACGCTGCACCATCCTTCCACCGGCCTCAGCGGTCTGCCCTGCAGCAGCAGCCCCCTGGCTGCATTCAACGGGTGGCGTAGTCATCAACCATTTTCTACCGCTAACAGACTGCCGTCCAGTTTGACTCCCTGGGCACGGACCGGGTCACCGCCACGAGACTACAACCCTAAACAGATCCGGCTCCGGGTAAGCTCCCGCGTGCGCAACGCAGCGCGACACAGGCCCAGGGGCGCGTCATCTACATACCGTAAGGGCAGTTGCAGAAGACTGTAGATTCTTTCATCCAAGGGAATCTTTTCAATTATGCAAATCACACTCTGATCACACTCTAATCAGAGTTTGATCAAAATGTGATCATAATGTAATCCGATTCTCTTGGTTGAGAAGAAAATGTAGAAAAAAATTCTACATTGTCTCCTTTCTGTCAGTCCGTGGAAATCGGACCACACTTAAATGTCATCCGAGTGTAGTCCCATGGTTTCCACTGACTCATTGACTTGCATAGCCGAGTGCCACCCGTATATTGGATCAAACTCGGGCATGCAGCAATTTTTTCCTTGGACCGACGCAGTCCGATGAAAAAATGTGACATGTGCACGACCCCATAGAATAACATATGTCAGAGTGTGATGTGACATTATTATGCAATGTGTAGAAGGTGGGGTCAGTGATACCAGAAGTAACTGATAACTATGAATTGGAGGCACAAGATCATGTAGACGGGTGGGATCGGAGGGGTTAATGCACATCTGTAAGCTGCAAACTATTGTTTTTCGGTTACAGTTTTTTTTTTCTTTCAATTGACGTTCGGCTTTAAATTGTATCATCCTCTTGAAAGCACATTATAATGGATCTAAGAGGAGGATTTTTTTTTTTATAGTAAAACAAATTTCCCTCAAACAGTAAGTAGTGTCTACATAAATTACCAGGAAGCATCTTGTTTGCATACAATGCGCAACTTACTTCAGTTCTTTTTTTTTTTGCCTTTGACAGTTCTTAAGAATAATTGTCTTTCTAAGATCTATACTTCCAAAAGTAGTTTACAATAACTTCTCGTACATGTATAACAGGCGTTCTTCATGCCTCTAAATGGCAGTGTTGCACAGGTGATAGATTTTCAGTGCTGATTTTATTATACTGTAATCACGCTCTGGCATCTGGTCATAGCTATTCCGTCCATGATATACATACTCCATTTATTTCACATTAAAATGTATAATAGATTTGGACATGTATATTACTGAAAACAGGTAACATATGCTTTAGGGGTTGGAAAACCCTTATTGGGAGTTTGTGAATTGTTTCATGTGTTTTTGTATGGTACGTCGTGTGGAAATACAACATCCGTTGCGGCTGCATGTTGGTAAAGCAGATGTATGTGCGTGTTGCATTAATTGAATTCTACATATACTGTAGTGTCATTAGCCTACCGTATATGCACACTATATGCAAGTAAAGAATTGTCTCCTAGTGTCATTTTGAGACCACCAACAGTTTCATCAATGGGGTTGGGCAAGTGCATCCTTATTTATGGTGCTCTGATTTTAATAACTCTCTCCAAATGAAACTGAACCTGCTCCATGTAGCGCAGATGCTTGCTATAATACACAGCCAGCATCTGCCTGCAACCTCAGTGATCAGGGGTAGCCTCAATCGCTGTTACTGTATTTAACTACTGAAATACCGCTATCAATCACTGTCAGAGGCATTTAAATAAGGCAATCGCAGTTTCGGAATCTCCCACCGCCTCCTTTAGTGATGCTACCTCAAGGGACTGATGGGTTACCATGCTAGTTAAGGCCCCCCTAGCTGCCATCTTGGTACTCCTTTGAAGCTTAACCACAAGCTGAGCTTCAAAGAAGGGCACGATTTACACTATTTACACTATATACTACAATACATTGGTATTGCAATATACAACTTAAGCAATCAAAAGATCATCGGTTCTAGTCTTCTATGGAAACTAAAAAATAATGCAAAAAAAAAAAAAAAGTTTTAGAAAACATAAAAAAAAATTAAGGTTGGGGAACAAGGGCAATTTTGGCCTCAACATGAGTCGCGTGACCAATGTTTTTGGGCATCACTGCTATATTGTAGGGCAATACAAGTGAATGGGGTTGTGTGGCTACCTTGAGAGTACTGTGATAAGCAAACTGCAAGAAGTCCAACCACGTTGGAGTTTTTGTGACTTGCTTGTCGCAATCATAGTACCCTAGGGGTAGCCTGTAACGTGCTGCAATGTTGCAGCAACACCTAGAGGACTGGTGTCGTATTGCAAAGTAATCATGTATACTTGCCTTATTCACTATTCTTTTCCCAGTTTTAAAATAAAGAGATAAAAAATTAATAATGGCAATGACAGCCAGTGAGCTCAGCAGCCTATGCAAACCTGCATTGGCTGCACCGCTGAGCTCAGTGATTGGCTGCAGTTCTGTCAATGTGATGTCTCCGCTGCAGCCTTTGCAGAATTACTGTAAATAGATAAGGAAGCAGCTGCTTCAATAAATGTATTATGGTTGGTTCATCTACATGTAAGATGAACCTTCACTTTAAACTCTATTCAGAGGGTAAGCTTCTTTGTGCAGAATATACGCCGTTCTTTTCATGTGAAAGCTTGGTTGGCATGGGACAGAATCAAACAATATTTTTTGTAAGAATGGTCAGACATAGAGGGACTTCTGTGAATATTGATGGATGTGAAAAATCTGCCGCATACCATTAAACTTTCATGGATTTTATGCAGTTTGTGAATTACTACAAAGCATTTTTTTGGCTCATAAAACCTTTTTGTCAGTTTTTCCTAGATGTGTTAAATTGGACTAAAAGAATTATCTCATGATAGATTATCAAAGGCAGACTCCTCATTGTCTGCTTTGTCCGCTCCAGGGCATAAAGAGTTTGCATATTCATAAATATGTAAATCCTAATAGAAACTAACACGCTGACTATTACTATGTTTTTTAACCTCTTAAAAAAGTCTGCTGAATGGAGTTTCTTACTGAAGTTAAAGGGAACCTATCATGTAAAAAAATGCTATTAACCTGAAGATATGGGGTAAATCTGCAGTTTCATAGCGTTCTGACACTGTGCACACCGTACCGAAAGCTCTGCTGTCAGGAGGACATTAACTTTATTCTCCTCGGCAGCCTCACTTTCTTTGTCACCGCTCTGTGTATAGACAGAGGCGTCTGTCATCACGCAACCGCACTGACTGACAGCCGCCTCAGCATTCCAGCTGGCTGTCAGTCTGTGCCAGGATCAGAATGCTACCAATCGGCAGATTAACCTCATATCTGCCGGTTAATAGCATTTTTTTTACATGACAGGTTCGCTTTAAAGAGGTCATCTCTATGTGACTGCAGATTTGAGAATCCTCACATCGCGAGCACTGCACGCTGTGAGGATTCTCCTGTGCCGGCACCAGGAGCGGTAGTCGCAAGTATGCGATATGTATAGTAGCATTCAAAATAATAGCAGTGTGTTTAAAAACATGAGTTAAGCACAAAATCTTTACTTTACTAGTTTTTATTTCCATGCATTGGGAACATTGCCCACTGTTTTCTAATTCAAAACATGAAGAAAAATGTATATAATTGTTAACTACTTTACAGAAAATAACAAAAAAATAATATTGGGTTGTTCTAAAAAATAGCAGTGTCTGCATTTATCTTTAAAACTCACAATATGTACTTTTTTTTGAGGATTTAGCATTCCTGTGAATTACTAATCTAATATTTAGTTGTATACACACAGTTTTTTTTAGAACTGCATCACATATATGTTGCATAGAGTCAACCAACTTCTGACACCTGTCAACTGTTATTCCAGCCCAGGATGCTTTGACTACATGCCACAATTTTATTGCATTAGTTGGCCTTGCCTCAGAAATGGCAATTTTGATGACATCCCACAAGTGTTCTATCGGATTAAGGTCCGGGGATTGGACTGGACACTCCACAACCTCAATTTTGTTGGACTGGAACCAAGATTTTGCTTGTTTACTGATGTGTTTAGGGTTGTTGTCTTGTTGCAACACCCATTTCAAGGGTATATCCTCTTCAGCGTAAGGCAACATGACCTCTTCAAGTATTTTGATATATGTAAACTGGCTCATGATCCCTGGTATGCGGTAAATAGGTCCGGTACCATAGTAAGATAAACATGCCCATATCATGATGCTTGCACCACCATGCCTTACTGTCTTCAGAGTGTACTGTGGCTTGAATGCAGAGTTTGGGGGTCGTCTGATGAACTGTCTGCATCCCTTGGACCCAAAAAGATCAATTTTACTTTCATCAGTCCACAAAATGTTTATCCATTTCTCTTTCGGTCAGTTGATGTGTTCTTTGGCAAATTGTATCCGCTTCAGTACATGTCTTTTTTTTAATAGTGGGACTTTGAGGGGACTTCTTGCTAAGAGATTAGCTTCACACTGGCGTCTTCTAACTGTCACAGTACTCACAGGTAACTTGAGACTGTCTTTGACCATCCTGGAGCTGATCATTGACTGAGCCTTTACCATTCTAGCTATTCTTCGATCCATTAGAATGGTAGTCTTCCATTTTCTTCCATGTCTCTCTGGTTTAGCTTTCCATTTTAAAACATTGGAGATCATTTTAGCTGAACAGCCTATCACTGTCTGCACTTCTTTATAAGTTTTTCCCTCTCCAATCAACTTTTTAATCAAAGTACGCTGTTCTTCTGAACAATGTCTCGAACGACCCATATATCTCAGGCTTTCAAGGAGAAATGCATGTACAACATTTGCTAGCTTCACCCTTAAAGGGAATCTGTCACCCCCTGGCACTTTTCTGACCTCTAATATGGGCACACAGGTGACAGAAATGTGAATCTATACCTACCTGTATGCCTCATATTAGAGGTCTTGTTCCTGTGAAATTGCATTTTATCCAGATCCCGCGCCTACGCACATCACCTTTTTCTGCAAGGCGCATTTCTTCCTGCTGTCTATGTAACATTGTAGAGCTCTGACTTCCCGGCAACTGCGAACAAGATCCCTGCTCTACAATGGTACATAGATGGCAGAAATGTGCCTTGCAGAAAAAGGTGAAGTGCGCAGGCGCGGGATCTGGCCATAAAGACTGCACATCACAAGGCACTGTGACGTGCAGGAGAGGGGGAAATATTTTAACTACAACAGCAGGCGGGATTTCTTCCCATCCCCTGGATGGGAACACATCATAAGCCAGAAGAAATAAAATGCAATTTCACAGCAACAATATCTCTAATATGAGGCATACAGGTAGGTATAGATTCACATTTCTATCACTTGCATGCCCATATTAGAGGTCAGAAAAGTGCCATGGGGTGATAGATTCCCTTTAAATAAAGGCCACCTGATTCACATCTGTTTCTTCACAGAATGATTGACCTCACTAATTGAAATCCACACTGCTATTATTTTGAACACACCCCCTTTCAATTAATTATTCAAATATACAGACTCAAACATGCAGATCATGAATGCGGAGTCTGTTGGCTTTCTTAGAATCTACTGCACCAACTGGTAAATTGTTTGACATGTGGTAATATAATTTATACCAGAAACAGTGATTAATCTGGTTAGTCATATTGGACTGCTATTATTGAACACTACTGTATACTCCTGGCCATTAACCGATCAGATTGTTTCCGGCTTCACCCAATACACTTGCATAGAGCGAGACAGCGTCCATCTAGTCGGAAAGTGCATATCGAACTGGAGAATCCCCACAGTGTGCAGTGCTCGCAATGTGAGAATTCACAAGGCTGCAGTCCCATAGAGTCAGTGCAGACTTGTAGCTAAGTCCGGACAACCTCAAACCCATCTCGCCCTATCTGAACCTAGAGGCGTGCGTGTAACATTGGTGGTGGCTAGTGTTGAGCATTCCGATACTGAAATATCGGGTATCGGCCGATATTCGCGGTATAGGAATTCCGATACTTAATTCCGATACTTTTGCAATATCGTATACCGGAATCGGAAGTTCCCATAATGCAATGAGCCATTTTCATTTTATTCAGCCAATGAGGATCCTAAGAAGTGTGGGCACATCCTGTTAGGCATGTAGGCATCTTAACTAATGGCATGGCTGTGATTGGCTGCTGAAATGATGTCATGATGCACTATAAAAGCCGCTGCCGCCATTTTGAGCTCACTCTGCTGTGAATTCAGTTAGGGATAGGATGCTGTTGTTCTGAGGGACAGTTTTAGCTACCTATTTGGTCTATTCTGCTTTACCCAAGCTACTTTATAAATTGCTGTGCCTTGCAGTGCTAGTGCACAGTTCTCTGTGCTGTTCACCGCTTTCTGCAAGGTCTGTGTGTGTGAGTGCAGCTCACCCTGTAGTGTGTGCTTCAGCCACATCTGGTTGTAGTGCACTCAGTGTGTGTCACTGCCTCATACATTGTCCTTTTTTGCCAATTCATAATTTTTCCTGATATCTCCTATTAGTGTGGTGGTTCCATCCGTATTCAGCTAAATTGGTTCCAAACACACTATATAGGAGTAGATAGAGAAATTTTTTTGGTCTTGCAGCGCTAGTGCACAGTGCTCTGCATCTGTACTGTTCACCGCTGTCTGCAAGGTCTGGTGTGTGAGTGGAGCTCACCCTGTAGTGTGAGCTTCAACCACGTCTGGTTGTAGTGCACTCAGTGTGTGTCACTGCCTCATACATTGTCCTTTTTTGCCAATTCATAATTTTTCCTGATATCTCCTATTAGTGTGGTGGTTCCATCCGTATTCAGCTAAATTGGTTCCAAACACACTATATAGGAGTAGATAGAGAAATTTTTTTGGTCTTGCAGCGCTAGTGCACAGTGCTCTGCATCTGTACTGTTCACCGCTGTCTGCAAGGTCTGGTGTGTGAGTGCAGCTCACCCTGTAGTGTGAGCTTCAACCACGTCTGGTTGTAGTGCACTCAGTGTGTGTCACTGCCTCATACATTGTCCTTTTTTGCCAATTCATAATTTTTCCTGATATCTCCTATTAGTGTGGTGGTTCCATCCGTATTCAGCTAAATTGGTTCCAAACACACTATATAGGAGTAGATAGAGACATTTTTTTGGTCTTGCAGCGCTAGTGCACAGTGCTCTGCATCTGTACTGTTTACCGCTGTCTGCAAGGTCTGGTGTGTGAGTGCAGCTCACCCTGTAGTGTGAGCTTCAACCACGTCTGGTTGTAGTGCACTCAGTGTGTGTCACTGCCTCATACATTGTCCTTTTTTGCCAATTCATAATTTTTCCTGATATCTCCTATTAGTATGGTGGTTCCATCCGTATTCAGCTAAATTGGTTCCAAACACACTATATAGGAGTAGATAGAGAAATTTTTTTGGTCTTGCAGCGCTAGTGCACAGTGCTCTGCATCTGTACTGTTCACCGCTGTCTGCAAGGTCTGGTGTGTGAGTGCAGCTCACCCTGTAGTGTGTGCTTCAACCACGTCTGGTTGTAGTGCACTCAGTGTGTGTCACTGCCTCATACATTGTCCTTTTTTGCCAATTCATAATTTTTCCTGATTTCTCCTATTAGTGTGGTGGTTCCATCCGTATTCAGCTAAATTGGTTCCAAACACACTATATATGAGTAGTTAGAGGAGCCTTTCTGCAGCATTGGGCCCTGCAGCCCCAGTCAGATTAGTATTAGCCTATTTTTTGCAGCCTATCGTTATTACATCTTTAGGCACATCCAGTGTCTTTTTGTGACAAAAAAAACCTAAATAAAGTTCACCAAACACTCCACTTTACAGTTGTGTAGGCCACATTAGCTCATATTAAAGTCTAGTCCACACTTTATAAAATTAGTGTTTCTTATACCTGTTAGCAGCTGGTCAGGAATAAGCACACTAAGCCCTTAGTACTTTTCTGCCTATCTTTATCAGTCTACCAAGATGAAGAAGGCAGGGAGTAAGGCATGTGGTCGTGGGCGTGGGCGTGGAGTTTCTGCAGGGAGAGGACGTGAGGATTCTGTGCCTGCAGGGAGAGGACGTGGGGATTCTGTGCCTGCTGCGGGCACCAGTGACTCAGCATCCCCCAGTTTTACCAGGGAACAGTCCTTTATGCGCAGCTTTGTAGGAGCTAGCCGTACCCCACTGCTGCGGGAGGACCAAATTGAAGCCGTTGTCGGATGGATGGCAGCTAATGCATCGACTTCAATTAGTTCCAGATCCTCTCAGGTCCTGAGCACTGAAGAGCACCCATCTGTCTCTTCACCACCTGCCAAATTGCCCAGGCAGTCAGAGAGCCCTGGACAGGAGCCATCTCTACTTCTGTTCTCTGAATCTCTTGGCTTGGAAAGAGGGGGCCAGCCAAGCAGAATTCGAGAATTTGAAGAAGAGGTAGTATGCAGTGATGTGCAACCGTTTTGTCTCCCTGAATCTGAAGAGGCGGGTGGGCCAGTGCCTATGGTCAGCAGCACACCTCAGTACGCATCTGATGATGAGACTCAGGTGCCACTTTCTGGTGCGTACTGTGCTGTCGAGACTACCCAGGAGAAGCAGTTGTTTGAAGAGGGTGGTGTAGATGATGAGGTCCTTGACCCATCATGGCGTGAGGGACAGGAAGGTGGTGGGAGCAGCTCTGAGGAAGAGATTCCCCGAACAGCCCAAAAAGGAGGGAGAGGGAGGGGGCAGACTTGGTTGCCTGTAGCCTCCACTTCGGCACCCATTAGGAGCATGGCTCTTCCAAAATCCAAAGCGGGCGCTCCCAAGACTTGCAGTGCCTGGTCCTTTTTTGACACAGTTGCAGATGACATTTGCTTTGTCAAATGCAAGCTGTGTAATCAGAAGGTGAAAAGAGGGAAAAGTGTCAGCAACCTCAATACCACAAATATGTGGAAACATGTGCGGACCAAGCACGTGGTGGAGTTACAAAAACACACTGAAGACCTAGGCCAACCTACAGCGCCACCTACCACCTCTTCAGCTCGTGTTGTAGCCTCTTCCTCCAGCTCACACACAGCTGGTTCGGCTTCCTCACAGGATTGCCATGGAAGAATCTCTGGCACTGTTGTACAGAGACACAGTGTAATTCCACCCACAGCACCACTTTCCCAGTCATCCTCACACTCCCAGGCCAGTCTACAGCCATTGTTAGCACAGGCATGGGAGAAAAGGCGCCCATACTCGGCAAACCACCCCCGAGCACAGGCTCTGAATGCTGGCATTGCTAAACTACTGGCCCTTGAAATGCTATCATTCAGGCTGGTGGAGACTGACACATTCCGTAACTTTATGGCATTGGCAGTCCCACAATACAATGTGCCCAGCCGATTTTATTTCAGCAGGCAAGCCGTCCCTGCCCTGCAACATCATGTGGAGGGAAAAATTAAACATGCGCTACAAAACGCCGTCAGTAGCAAGGTCCACCTGACCACCGATGCGTGGACCAGTAAGCATGGACAGGGACGATACCTTTCCCTCACTGCCCATTGGGTAAATGTTGTGGAGCCGGGTACAGATCTTGAGAGTGGCGATGTACGTGTTCTGCCAACTCCAAGGATTGCAGGAATCCAGTCTGTACACATTGACTCCTCCTCATACTCCAGTTCCTCTGAATCAGCGCTGCAGGAGCCGTCACGGTCTACCTCCACATCGACCCGTGAACGGTTACCTGTTATGGTGACCAATATGAGCACAGCCGTGGCCAAACGTCAACAGGCCGTATTAAAATTAATTTCTTTGGGGAATCGAAGCCACACAGCGCAGGAGCTCTGGAATGCCATCAAGCAGCAGAGCGACGTGTGGTTTGTGCCAGCGAATCTCCAGCCAGGCATGGTAGTGTGTGACAATGGCCGAAATCTGGTGGCAGCTCTGGGCCTAGGCAACCTCACTCACATCCCATGTCTGGCACATGTGCTCAACTTGGTCGTGCAGAGTTTTTTGAGGGACTATCCGGATCTTGATGCACTGCTTCACAAGGTCCGCATAGAGTGCGCTCACTTGCGGCGTTCCAGCAATGCAAGATCACGCATTGCAGCTCTGCAGCGCCGATTACATCTTCCGGAACATCGCATCATATGTGACCTACCCACCAGGTGGAATTCAACGTTACATATGTTGGAGAGGTTGTGTGAGCAGCAGGCAGCAGTAATGGAGTACCAGCTGCAGCAGGCGCAAACAAGTCGCAGTGCGCGCCGTTCACACTTCACCACCACTGAGTGGGCCTCTATGAAGGACATTTGCCACGTTTTGCGTGCCTTCGATTATTCCACGCGGATGGCGAGTGCAGATGATGCACTAGTCAGCATGACTATCCCCCTTATCTGCCTGCTTGAAAAAACACTGCAAGCACTAAGGGACGAGGTTTTGGAAGAGGTGGAGGATAAGGAGTTACAAATGCCATCTGCTTCTCTACAGTCTGCGCAACGTGGTTCCTCACAAAGACCTAGGCAGGGGACACTTTATGAGGAGGATGAGGAGGAGTCAATGGATGAGGAAGACATCTGTCCAGAGGAGGGAGGTACACAATGCTCTAGTAGTCAGTATCTAGAGCGAGGGTGGGGTGATGCAGAGCAGGCAGAGATCACGCCTCAAGCAGGGGACAGCGTTTCTTGGCCAGTTGGCAGTCTGCAGCACATGGTTGATTTCATGCTGCAGTGCCTGAGAAACGACCGCCGCATCGCCCACATTCTCAACACGGCTGATTATTGGGTGTCCACCCTCCTAGATCCTCGCTACCGGGACAACTTACAAAGCCTCATAACACCGTTGAACCGGGAGCGTAAAATGCGGGAGTACCAAGACGCACTGGTGCATTCCATCATGTTCTCCATTCCAACCGAGAGCAGTGCTGCTAGTGCTTTACAAAGCAGCTCAGTGCGTCGAGGCAGTGGAGGAAGCTCTGCACAAAGAGGGAGCAGAAGCAGCGCCTCAGCACAAGGCAAGACCAGTATGGCCGAAATGTGGCAAAGTTTTGTGTCCCCGCCGCCACAAATGTCTACACCATCACAGACGGCTCCAGTCAGCAGGAGGCAACGTTTCCGTCAGATGGTGACAGACTACATGTCTTGCCCTCTTAGTGTACTCCCAGACGGCTCTTCTCCCTTCAAGTTTTGGGTCTGTAAGCTAGATACATGGCCAGAGCTAAGTCAGTATGCATTGGAGGTGCTAGCTTGCCCTGCTGCTAGTGTATTATCGGAATGCGTCTTTAGTGCCGCAGGTGGTGTACTAACAGACCGTCGCATGCGACTATCCTCCGATAACGTTGACTGGCTTACTTTTCTCAAAATGAACAAGGCCTGGATCTCTCATGAATTTGCCAGTCCTCTTCCAGAATAAATAATTGTTGGCAAAAGTATCCAGGTCTCCTGTTCTGTTCATGTTTCTACCACCTGAACTGTAATCCCTGAGCTCCAACACCGCCAGTTGACGCTCGGAAGTGCCATCTGCACAGTCAACACTTGCTGCCGTGTCATTGGGGTTCAGTAACGTCAGCTGTTCCCCGGCTGTGCGGACGGCAATTTCTCCTGCTCTGTCCACATTCTCACTACTACAGATTTTAAAGTTGCTCCAATTACACCTCTGGCTCCTCTGTTTTCAGTATTATCCCTGAGCTCCAACACCGCCAGTTGGCGCTCGGAAGTGCCGTCTGCACAGTCAACACTTGCTGCCATGTCATTGGGGTTCAGTAACGTCAGCTGTTCCCCTGCTGTGCGGACGGCAATTTCTCCTGCTTTGTCCACATCCACTGTACTACTGATTTAAAACCTCCTCCAAATACACCTCTGGCTCCTCTGTTTTTAGTATTTACCCTGGGCTCCAATACCGCTAGTTGCTGCTCAGAAGTGCCATCTGCACAGTCAACGCTTGCTCCAGTGTTATTGGGGTTCAGTAACGTCAGCTGTTCCCCTGCTGTGTGTCCAGCAAATTCTCCTGCTTTGTCCACATCCACTGTACTACTGATTTAAAACTTGCTCCAATTACACCTCTGGCTCCACTCTGATTTTAGTATTTACCCTGGTTCCAGCACCGCCAGCTGGTTCTCGGTAGTTCCATTTGCTCTTGTACCTTCTACTACCCATCCGGGTTCCAGTACCGTCAGCTGGTTCTCGGCAGTGCCTTTGGATTAGGTGCCTCCTTCTCGGTATCCAAGTTCCACCAACGTCTGCTGGTCCTTGGTAGTGCTTTCTGGCACAGGTACCTCCTGCTTAGTAACCGAGTTCCAGTACCGTCAGCTGGTCTTCGGCAGTTCCATTGGCTCTTGTACCTTCTACTACCCATCCGGGTTCCAGTACCGTCAGCTGGTTCTCGGCAGTGTCTTTGGCACGGGTACTCCCTCCTGCCCAGCCTGGTTCCAGCACGCCAGCTGTTTCCGGGTAGTGTCAACGTCACTTTGCCTCCAAGGCGTTGTCGTGTCGTGTTGCAGTCGGGTTAGCCGACTCTATGGTGCCTGCAGTTTAGGTGACTCCTATGTGGGCTGCGGGATCTGGCAATGAAGGCTGGTTCCATAGTGCCTATAGGACAAGCACCCCCTGTAGGACTGTGGGTTTTGGTAACTGCGGCCGGCTCGCGGCCTTGAACTTTTTTTTACATGGGTACCTTCTGCTACCCATCCGGATTCCAGTTCCGTCAGCTGGCTCTCGGCAGTGCCTTTGGATTAGGTGCCTCCTTCTCGGTATCCAAGTTCCACCAACGTCTGCTGGTCCTTGGTAGTGCTTTCTGGCACAGGTACCTCCTGCTTAGTAACCGAGTTCCAGTACCGTCAGCTGATCTTCGGCAGTTCCATTGGCTCTTGTACCTTCTGCTACCCATCCGGGTTCCAGTACCGTCAGCTGGTCCTCGGTAGTTCCATTTGCTCTTGTACCTTCTACTACCCATCCGGGTTCCAGTACCGTCAGCTGGTTCTCGGCAGTGACTTTGGCACGGGTACTCCCTCCTGCCCAGCCTGGTTCCAGCACGCCAGCTGTTTCCGGGTAGTGTCAACGTCACTTTGCCTCCAGTGCATTGTCCTGTCGTGTTGCGGTCGGGTTAGCCGACTCTATGGTGCCTGCAGTTTAGGTGACTCCTATGTGGGCTGCGGGATCAGGCAATGAAGGCTGGTTCCATAGTGCCAATAGGACAAGCACCCCCTGTAGGATTGTGGGTTTTGGTAACTGCGGCCGGCTCGCGGCCTTGAACTTTTTTTTACATGGGTACCTTCTGCTACCCATCCGGGTTCCAGTACCGTCAGCTGGTTCTCGGCAGTGCCTTTGGATTAGGTGCCTCCTTCTCGGTATCCAAGTTCCACCAACGTCTGCTGGTCCTTGGTAGTGCTTTCTGGCACAGGTACCTCCTGCTTAGTAACCGAGTTCCAGTACCGTCAGCTGGTCTTCGGCAGTTCCATTGGCTCTTGTACCTTCTGCTACCCATCCGGGTTCCAGTACCGTCAGCTGGTTCTCGGTAGTTCCTCAGCTTTCTTGTACCTTCTGCTACATTTCCAAGTTCAAGCTTTTTGAAATGGTTCTTGGTAATCACTCTGGATCTCCCTGACGAGGACCCTGAAGACGAGGACCCTGAAGACCAACCCTAAGAAGACGAGGACCCCGAAGACAACGACCCTGAAGACGAGGACCCTGAAGACCACCCCGAAGAAGACGAGGACCCTGAAGACCACCCCGAAGAAGACGAGGACCCTGAAGACCACCCCGAAGAAGACGAGGACCCTGAAGACCACCCCGAAGAAGATGAGGACCCCGAAGACGAGGACCCAGAAGACCAACCCGAAGAAGACGAGGACCCCGAAGACGAGGACCCCCGAAGACGACGACCCTGAAGACCACCCCGAAGAAGACCAAGAAGATGACCCTGAAGAAGTTGACCAAGAGGACAAAGAAGAGAAGACAAGCACCAAGATACAGAAGAACAAGAGACAGAAAACCAAGAAGCAGAAATACAAGAAGCTGCAGAACAAAAAGTGGAAGAACATTAAGCATAAGACTAAAAATCAGAGCAAAAGATAATATCTAAATTATAAGCAGAAGATGACTAAGCAGTGTATGGGGGTGAGTCCGTTCCTCCTCGTGGTGCTCCTGGAAAAGACCTGCTGCTGCAGGCCAAACTGAACGTGGACAAATCCTGTTGTAAATCTTTTGTGACGGGCAGAACGAAAGGTGTAATGTCCAACCTTTTATAGATAACAACTACAGGAATGCCTGTCACAAATAAGAATATGATGAAGAAGAAGAATATGAAGAAGATGAAGAAGTAGAATATGAAGAATGTAAAAAAAAAGAATAATACGAAGAAGGTGAAGAAGAAGAAGATGAAGAAGGTGAAGAAGAAGAGGATGAAAAAGATGCTGAGGATGATGAAGGAGAAAGTGTGGGAGAAGTAAAAAAGAAGGTGAAGAGCATGGAAGTAGTGAAACATAAATATCTGACAAAATATAAAAATACTTAACATAGTCAATATTTCCGTAACTCAGAACGTCTTAAAAAAAATATTAATTCCTGCTATTCCATTTGATTGGGCTAAACCTCTATGCCTTTATTGTCTCCCCCACCTCCCCCAATACATTCTACATTATTCTTAGTTGTTTTCCTTCATGTAGAATTAACCTACAAGGAAAGAAAGGGTTTATTTTCATTCCGATATTTCTGTCCCATTGACTTGCATTGGTTTCTGGTATCGGAATCAGCGATATCCGATACTTTTTCGGTATCGGTCCGATCCAATCCGATCCGATATTTCCCGATATCGGAAAGTATCGCTCAACACTAGTGGTGGCCCATACGGGGAATCCTGAGAGAAATTAACTTGTAGAGGGAGAAGAGGAAAAGTGTCTGGAAAAAAACAGCAGCACAGCACCTCAATTCAACTCTGCTACACCAGTTAAAGGCCTAAAGAAAACACACAACCGCAGGCAACTGTTAGCAGCCATTAATGCAAAAATGGATGAACTGGGGGAGAAAGAAGCTGAAGACGTCATGGGGACATTCCTCCAAGAGCTAACACAGTTTTCTAACCAGGTTGAAGTTGGAGGATGGAGGGGCGGCACCAATCACCAAAAGTGGGAATCTCCGTCTGCAGACAGAACTACAGGAATTGAAAGAACAATTCAAAGCCCTAACAACAGCCCTGCAGGAATCGACCAAAACCTCTAAATGGGTGACAAACTCAGACAGAACCTTTACTCGAGTTAGATAAATCAGGAAGACAGTCCTCTCTAACACCACAAATCACCATAATGAAAGAATTCAAGATCCTGGGACAGATTGGAGAATGTGAACAGAAAGAGAGACTGTCTTATAGGAACTTGTTGCACCAGATCAATGCAGGCTTACAGAAATGCTACCATCCAGATGAGATCGTCTAGGGGGTGGTGAAAGTGATCAGCCCAGGACTGAACCTCCGTAGTATGCTAGAAATGAAGAGTTAATTGACCTTGCAACAGCTGAAGATGATTTTAAAAGGGCACTATAAAGAAGAGAGTTCTCCAGAATTGTTCCACCGACTCATTAACCTCTCACAGAAAAATAATGAATCACCCCAAAGTTTCTTGTTCAGAGCAATTGAACTGAAGGATAGACTGATGTTTGCATCCAGAGATGTAGAAGCGGAGGAGAAGTTTGAGACTGGACTAGTCCAGAAGAAGTTCTTGAGATCATTGGAAACAGGGTTAATCAGCAAAGACATCAAGTTGCAGCTGAAACAGTACCTAGAAGATCCTGACATTCTGGACGAAGTTCTAATTGAAAAAATGAATGAGGCCGCTAGTTTGGAGTCAGAGAGCGAAAAGGAGTTAAAGAAAGGCTCTGCTCCTAAAATCACCAAAATTAGTCAGCTGAAGTTGGAGACCCCCGACAGCCAGTCTAAAGATCATCATGGAGACCCTGCAGTGCCACCTCCGAGATGGAACCTTAAATCATCAACAAAAGAGAGGACCGCCTGTGCTGACTGGGAGGAAGTAATAGTAGAACTGCGAGCCGAGTTGATTGAGGTGAAAAAGTTGATTAGTTCCAGGCCAGAGCCTATATCCCTCAGACCCAGGAGTGGGTTCCAAAACAAAAGATACCCGGCTTGTGAAACGTGTCATTCATCAAATCAGAGTAGGGTGTATATCCACTGTCTAAGATGTGGTGAGGAAGGACATTATGTCAAGGAATGCCAATTGTCATGGTCGTTTGGGTTAAAAGACAGGAGGTTGCCAGTGCAGGGTGACTGGTAACCGCGACACGGAGGAGGCCCCAGAAGAAAATCCAAATCTCACCAAACAACAGAACGGCACATGAGGTAAAATGGCTGCATCAGTACTATCCCCAAGTGTCTTCCTGTCTACAACAGCTGCAAGAGAGACAGGGGCATCAGTAACTTAATGCCCAGTGTAGAGGTCAAACGATGTACTCCTGAGAGGAGGATTCCTCGGTCAGTAAAGATAGCCTCATCAGCCTAATCGGTGAAAGGTGCTTTATACAGTGCCAGCTAGATGGACTCCTAGTAAAAGCACTGTGGGACACAGGAGCCCAAGTGAGCCTTTTAAATGAAGAATGGAGAAAGAACTATATACCACATACCTGCCTTCGGTCATTAAAAGAACTCTTAGGACCAGTGGAACTCCACGGCAAAGCTATCAACCAGACCGAAATCCCTTTCATAGGCGGGATGGAATTTACTTTCCAACTGAGGGCCACGAAGAACAGCAACACCATTGAGCTTTTGGTACCTTTTCTCGTGACCAGTGATCAGAATGTGGCAGAGGATCCTATTCTGGATTATAATCTAATCAGTGAGGTCATCACGAAACACAAGTCAGGGACGTTGGTGGTGGATGCAAAGTGGCGGAAAATGTGATTCATAGAGTAAAGAAAGCACAGAATACAATGGACCTAAAAGAAGTCAAGGTAGGCTGGCGCCCAACCATCATCCCTGCAAACCTATGGTGGAGATGAGGTGTGGAGTCCAGGTAGAACCGGGAAGAAAAGTCCAGAAAAGACTGTTCGTGACAAAAGACTCCTCAGAACTTCCGGAAGGCCTAGTTCAAGGTGAGACTGTGCTTACGATTCCTACTGGTGGGTTTGCTCGAGTGACAGTATCGGTGATGAATACTACGAAACACGAAATTAAACTGGATCCAAAGACTGTGTTAGGTCACATCGAAACCGTTAAAACGGTATATCCAGCCAGTGTGAGACCCGCCCAGTGGTCTACCGTGAATTCAGTCTCCCCACCAAGGAACAGGAGTTGCCCAGGGGAGGAAATTGCATGACCCACCTCATGGTCCTGGGATCCCCCAGTATCCCTGGAACACTTGTGTGCTGAAGATATAGTGATAGCAAAACAGATACTGAGAGAAGAGTGTCATGCATTCTCTAAAGATGACTCTGATATAGGCTGTATCCCATCGTTGCAATTAAAAATCAATTTGAAAGACACGACCCCAGTAACCAGAAGTTACATCTCTGTGCCGAAACCATTACACTGTGAAGTGAAAGAGTATTTACAAGATCTAATCAACAGAGGTTGGGTCCAAAAGTCAAAGTCGCCTTATTCCTCTACTATTGTTTGTGTTAGGAAGAAGGACAGTACGTTGAGACTCTGCTGTGATTACTGGGAACTAAACCGAAAGTCAGTACCTGATCGGCACCCGATACCAAAGATTCAAGATATGCTGGATAGACTATCAGCAAGTACCTGTTTCTCTATCCTCGATCAAGGGTTTGTTGAAGAGTCCAGTAGACCCTTGACAGCATTCATCACACCGTGGGGGTTATATGAGTGGATCCGCATGCTGTTTGGGCTCAGTTCAGCTCCAGCAGAATTTTAGAGGAGCATGGAGACCTGTTTGAAAGGATTGAGGGCGATATCTGCCAGCCGTACTTGGATGACAATGTGATACACAGCAAAACCTTCCAGCAGCATGTTGAGCACATGAGGACCGTAATACAGCGGTATCAACAACATGGAGTTAAGTTGACACCAAAGAAGTGTGAACTGTTCAAAAGACAAGTCCAATTTCTAGAGAAAATTGTGTCCGGAGAAGGATATACCATGGACCCACAGAAATCGCACCGGTACTGGCCTTAAAAGACAAGCGGCCCTCGTCTGTCAGGAACCTGAGGCAGATCTTAGGATTCCACCCGTACTATCGTACTTACGTTCAGAATTTCTTCAGGATTGCTGCCCCGCTATGCCTCCTCTTGGGGGTGATGACAGAGTCAACAACATCAAAGGAGAAAAAGAACGCTTAAAAGAAACAACGCTGTTTCGTCCCAACAGCCCATTCTCTGGACAGCAGACCACCAGGAGGTATTGGAAGAACTAGTAGACTACCTGGCAAAACCACCTATCTTTGGATATCCTGATTTCAACTTACCATTTGTTCTTCTCAAATTTGACTGGGAGCTGCTCTGTGTCAGCATCAAGATGGAAAATTGAGAGTCATCAGTTACGGTTCTAGAACGTTGACAGATGCCAAGAAGAATTACCATCTACATTCCAGAAAATTGGAGTTCCTGGCATTGAAATGGGCTATCTGTGAACAATTTAGAGGTTATCTCTACTACAGCAAAGAGTTTGAGGTATATACTGACAACAACACTTTGACCTATGTCCTCACTACAGCCATACTGAATGCAACGGCTCAGAGATGGGTCGCTGAACAAGCTGACTTCAATTTCAGCACCAAGTACAGGTCAGGAAAATGCAATGTGGATGCTGACGGATTATCGATAATGCCACTAGAGCCTGAGGAGTTCATGCAAGAATGCTTGGAGGAAGTCAGTCTGGAAGCTATTGAGAGCACTACCCAGCAGTGCAAGCTTATCAAGAGGAAGACACACCACTGTGGTGTCTGTTGACAGTGGAAATCACCATAAAAGCGAAAGAACAAGATTACCCCCTGTCCATTCAACAACTACCAAAAGGAAAAATCCGTAGAGCACAACGGGAAGATCAGATAATTGGTAGAATACTACTTTATGTGGACCAAAATCGGTTTCCAAGTAAACGGGAGAGAGAAAATGAGTCACCAGCAGTATCTGTTTTAGTTAAAGAATTGACGAAGCTCTACCTCAGTGAAGACGGCATCCTGTATCGTAAAGGAGGACAAAACCGGCAGTTGGTACTTCCCAGAGTATTCCGTAGGTTGGTCTTCAAAGAACTCCATGAAAACATGGGACACCTGGGAGTGGGAAGGACAACCAACTTGATCCATAAATGTTTCTTCTGGCCATACATGCAGAGAGATATTGAGAGGTACGTGACCAGGGAGTGTGGGTGTCTGAAAGATAAACGTCACAACACGTCAACCCGGGCACCTATGGGCACCATCCAAACTACGTATCCATTTGAGATGGCCTCAATAGACTTTGTTCCCAGAGGGTAATGGACAAGTGAAATGTTTTGACTGGACATCATTGTCGATGTTGCGCACTTTAACAGCTGACGAGAAGAAAGACTGGAAGAGTTCTCTGTCAAAAGTGGTACATGGCTATAACTGTACAAAGAGCGATGCAACTGGTTACTCACCCTTCTTCCTATTGTATGGACGATCGCCAAGACTGCCAATCGACATCATGTTCAATACTCCGGTGCCAGAGACTTACAGAACGTATCTGGAGTACGTTCGGAAATGGAAGGAACGGATGGCAGAGGCATACAAACATAGCGTCCAAAGTGGTTTCGCAAGGACAGAGCAAGAGTAAGGAGTACTATGATCGAAAATGTTATGGAGCAGAATTAGCCCCGGGAAGCCGGGTGCTAGTCAATAATGTACATGAGAAAGGTGGTCCAGGAAAACTTCGTTCGTACTGGGAAGACAAGGTGAATGTGGTCGTAAAGAGGAAAGCCGATGACAGTCCAGTGTATGAAATCCAATTGGAATGAGGGGACAAGAAAACCAGAATAGTCCATTGGAATTTATTACTACCCTGTGATCATCTCCCACTATAACAAGACTTCCCAGAAGAAGATCAACATCGACCGAGATCGACTAAGGGACCACTACAGACTGAAGCTCTGGAGGTGGATAGTGACCTTGAAAGTTCTAATGAGGAAGAGCACACCGTTGTATTTATCGGACCGGCAAGGAGAGGGACGTACCATCCTCAATAGAGTGAACTAAGTTCCGAGGCTCCAGAGTTTGTACCAAGGAGTACAGATGAAGTCCAATTCAGATCGGATGATCGAACACCGGTCACTGAAGAGACAGATCGACACTTAGGAGTAGCAGAATTACCAGATCAGGTGGAAACGGACGATTCAAGAGAAGTACAGGAACTTACAGTGGCATTTCCAAGATCATCTGAGGAAGTACGAGAAATGAGTGCGGGAGAAGAAACTCCTGTAACCGAAAGACCAGTGGTATCTGAGGAACAACCCACCAGGAGGATGTCGACTTGAGAAGTAAGGAGACCCGTGATGCCGACGTACGAGACACTTGGAGAACCGAGTCAAGTGCCATGGACTGTCGACTGAAAACAGGTATCTGCGGACCAGGTAAGCCCACTTGAGTGGTATTCACCACCTAGAGACAGTATGGACAATGTTACCTGGTGGAAAGACTTGTTTTGGCCTGGTGAGAGAGATAGCTGGTTGAAGACGTACAAAAATCTCCAGCGGAAGAGATGCTGATTGTTTTAATTGTGTTAATTGTTTATTTCTTACAGGAGTCCTACAAGAAAAAGGTTGTAAGAGTAGGTTGTTATCAATGTTTATAAATGTTATACCAATTTGACAATCACAAATTTATATATATAGTTACTAAGCTTTCACCACTGTCTCAGAATTGGTCAGATTGACCAATTAAGACGAATATCGAGGATGACATTCAAAAAGGAGGGAAGAGTGGGACATGCAGAAGTAATGCTGTTGCTTCCAAAGCATCCAGCAACTGTTACTAATAACACAAGCACAGGAGACAGGAAGTGTTGTGTTTCAGAAGCATCCAGCAACTAGAGGGGTCAACACAGTCACAGGAGACAGGGAGTGTTTTAGCAGAGCCCCAGGGGGATGTGGGGAACTTGTTATTGTAGTCTGGCTGAAACCAAAGAGAAAGGTGATGTGTTATCTGGATCTGACAGAAGCCACTGAACAGGATTAAGATCAGGAGAGAAGCTAAACACAGATCAGATCAGGTCAGATAAACAACCTGAACTATTGAGCAGGAAGATAAGGACTGGAAGGAATTGTGTCACAGGGATCAGCTCCCCCATCAAACCCCCCCTCTCCATCTCCATGCAGGATAAAGAATGCTGTGTACTATTGTGTCCTTGTGAAGGAAAAGCCTGTGGTTGTGTATGCATAGAAGTGTGCTGCTAAGAGTTCTAATCTCTCCTGAATTATGCTAGTGAAGAGACTATAATACTATGCCATGTGTAGAAACTACTGTATTGTTACTGGGAGCCGGTTGCTCAAGAAACTCAAACTGTACTGTAATGAAGGTTGTTGCTGTAATATCCCTGAATTGCACTGGCCGTGCTTCAGATTAAATTCCACTGTTAAACTGTTGAAAAAGACTCTTGTCAGATGTGTCTGATCAGCAATTGAATCTATCGTGTTCCTGAGAGAAGCTGTAGCCTATGGTCGCCCTGAGTAACGGTTCCCCCAGGATTCCAAAGAATTCATGAAACCCATCTCGCCCTATCTGAACCTAGTGGCGAGTGTGTAACACTATACTCAACTTTTGTGCCAGCTCCGTTCCAGCGGTGTCGGCACTCGCAGTCCCATGGCTGTGATGCGGTGGAATGACATGTGATGCCCGGCGCCCAATTAGCGCTGGCGTCACTGTGTCCGCTTTTCAGGATCAACTGCAGCCCTGGCTTCCGCTTCATGTTCAGTTTGTCCAAAGGCAGGAACAGTGACACCAGAGCTGATTGGGCACCAGGCATCACATGTCATTCCACCGCATCACAGCCCCGGGACCACGAGTGCTGACACTGTGGAACGGAGTCGGCACGGGAGGTGAGTATAGGATTTTTTATTTTATGTTGTTTTAGTAGTGGGCAACCCATTTAAACTGGCCGTGCTCAAATCTCAGCATAAGTCATTTTGAAGGGATCATGTGATAATGACTCCTGAAAAGTCACGGAACAGGAAATATGAGTTTAGAATAATACCTACTGGCCAATGTTGCATTTCATATTTATTTATATAGATAGTGATATGAAAAATTGAAAAACAAAATTTGCTAAACATTATGAAAAATGCATATAAAGGGTTAGACTCATGCTCTTTCTTTAGGAGTGCATCGCTCCCAGTCTCCTGCTTGGTTCAGGTCAGTGCACTCCTGATGATTGATCAGGCCAATGGCATGATGGTGCCACATGTCAGAACTGCACGTTCTCAAATGCTGCTAGCAGAGGAAGCCTTGCTTTTGCAGCATCAGAGGAGCGTAGGAGCCAGCTTCAGAGCAGCGCTCACAAACTCTATAGCAGAGAGCTTGCAATCACTGCTCTCCTTGACCAGGAGACCGACCACCAGGAATGGGTGATAACCTAGTAAGCAAACAGTAAACAGAATACATTTTTTAATAAACGGTAAACTGAAAAGTTGCTTGTTTTTACCTGTGTGACTGGCTCCCTATGCAAGCCTCACTAGGCAACCACCCTCTCCATGAATTGGTAGGTTTGTGAGTGATTGTTTCATCACTATTTGCACCTGTGCTACCCCCGCTTTTATCATAGGGGTCTGCTGCATCCCGCTAGTGCATTGGTAATCTGCCCTGGTGTTGCTAAGGCTGTTTCCTTTTCTGTGACGTCATATTATAATGACATAATATACTTCACTATATTTACTTATGAGTTATTATATTTAAAGTAATCCTTTCTTTCTTTTGGGGCCAAAATGCAGGGATAATTAATTTTATACTATATATTTTTAGAGGGCAGAGCAACAGATTTCCCACTGAAGAATTGCATTCAGAAAACTCTTTGTGGACTACAGTGGAAGCATTGTGTATTGTGAATGAGATTTTATGAAATATCTTCCCATTATAAGGAAAGAAAAAGGTTATGTGGCTTTAATGTCCGCTGTATGTCCACTGATGCAGCCCATGATACCGCAGATTTACAATGCAAAGAATAAAATGTTCAGCAAATCCACCACGTTTTCATAAAAACCTGTGGGATTACACTCTATGATTAGGGTATAGGGTGGAGGGTCAATAATGGTAGAATTACCTAGAAATGCCCACCATAAATGAGGAGGGCACCATCTAATAAACGGGATCTACCTGCAGCATCTCATGAACTAACAAGTGAAAAAATTTTGGGGAAAGAGGAGATGCTAACTAATAGTGATCACCAAAATGATCAAGAAATAAATAAATAGATAGTGATCAATAGCAATATCAATCTATGAAAATATGTCAATTTATTAAATACAAATGTTTCCTGACACATATACATGTAGTAACAAACTAACAAACATATAAAACACCATAAAATAGTGGAAAAACACCACTGTCTAAGGATACACTGTCCAGCTGATACATTATAATAGAATCACGTATATAATGATACAACAAATACTATATATGATAATTCAATGAATGAAGAAATACAGAGCGCAGAGGCTCAGTGCAATATCTGTGATGGTCAATGATGCCTAGACCCTGCAATGCACTAGTTAAATAACAGGGTAAATGTGTAAAGGCAAGTGAAGCACATAAAAGGCTGAAAAAACAGAGTATGGCAAAAGGCAGTACCTGTTTCCCCACACTGAATGGTGCCCCCACAAGGATAAATGCACTAGTTAAATAACAGGGTAAATGTGTAAAGGCAAGTGAAGCACATAAAAGGCTGAAAAAGCAGAGTATGGCAAAAAACAGTACCTGTTTCCCCACACTGAATGGTGCCCCCACAAGGATAAAAGTACGATCCTAATGGATAACCAAATAGGTCCCTATAGCTAACATAAGCTAATGACCACAGCGGAACCTAAAGCACTAAATAAGGGGATGATACCAGAAAGTGAGAGCCTGTGCTGAAAAAAATATAATAAGAACAGCTGGCGCTGCGGAGCCCAACGCGTGTCGCCACTCACGGTGGCTTCATCAGGGGCATGCCTATTTAGATTTAGAAACATATAGTAGATTCTCTTAAAATCACTTTAACTGTTTCATCCTAATCAAGATGATTGTTGAATATTTATGGGACGTTAGGACGTATGCACATGGCCATATTCCAGATCCGAGTTGTACGAATCTGTAACGTGGTACCCATAGAAATATAGGAGTGCTTTCTGTACATTCATTAATCTGTTCATTTAATTCTAACATACGGTATCTGAGAGAAAAAAGATCCTGCCATGTTCTATTGTATGACAGGAGTGGGTGATACATGCAGAATTGGTGACTTGTTTCTATTATACCTTTTGTCTGATTGTTCCTCATCTGGTTTTGGCTCCCACTCCTGAAAAAAATACTGACCAAATACTGACCAAATACTGATAGTGGGGCCCTTGCCTTATGCAATTTCTTTTCGGAAGAATATGGTGATGTTCGGTGGCATCATACAGCAGAATGTTGAGTGTCTGATGTGGAACTGTAGGGATTCTGTCTGCTCATGATCAGGCTTTGTTGGGTGAAGAATGCGCTTTGCCACATATCTTAATAGAGAAAAAGACCTGTTTCCATTTATGAGTCACTTCTGCACTGATCATCCACTTTCAAAAACTACTTCTGATGTCTTCAGCTGCTGCCAGTGGAAGTGTATGAAGAAAGGAGGAGAAAACAGGTATAGAGACAAACAGAGAGGCTGCTGTACCTCCTAGTTATTGGACCCCATAGACGGGAAAACTGTTCTACTTCTCAGAACTTGTTCGGTGCCTATTTAATAGTTTTAGATTTTTTTAAAACTTTTCCCAGTGGTATTCTTTTTACTGTCGCCTTTGTAGAGCATTTGCTCTCTGCATACTTGAATGTCTAGCATTTGTTATGTGAGGTCAGTATTGATTTGTATTTTACCCCTCATAAAATATTATAATAAGTGATTCTAAATGCTAATAGATTATATGACAAATATATTTGGGGGCAAAGATTCAGCATAACCTATTTTTTTATTTCATTTTGATCTCAGCCTATTTGGGGGTTTTCAGTCCAGTGGGCGTTCCTGCTCTATGAGAGACAGTAATTTCTGTATGCACACACAAGGAAAGCTGTCAGTCACTGAGTAAAACCATCTACTGAACTGAAAAGCCCAAAATAATTAAAGATTTAAATGACTAAAGCAGGTTATATTGAATAATTTCCTACCATATTGTATAGCAATCCACTCTGCTCCTCCTGCTCTATACAATACTGCCTACATTTACAATGTAACAGGTTTTCTTGTCTTGTTTTTGGTGGATTTTGCCTGTTTTTCACTTGTGCTGAATTCTTTTAAATTACCTTTTTTATAGCATATTTTGTGTGTGTTCATGTGACGCTGAGTTACTACTCACAGGCAAGCTGTGGGAGAGGATAGTCAGGAGGTCCGAGGTCAGATACCAGGAGGACTCGTAGTACAGGGGGTAAGAAAAAGACGTGGTCAGGTAACAGTCCAGGGTCAAATAACAGGAGTGTACGTCAAAACCAAAGAGTACAACAAATGGATAGTCAGAGGTCAAGTCCGGGGTCAAATACCTGTCAGAGAGTGTCAAAAGCAGAAGGGATAGTCCAAATGAATTGTCACAACAGATCCTAGGTCATCAACAAGGTCAGAAATCAGAGAGAGCAAGCACACACACCTATCTAAAGCAAAGCTACAACTGACAATCTGCTGCTCACAGCAAGCCAGCTAAATACCTAGCAAATAATTTGAGGATGGGAGGCATATGGAGAAACGCCGTCAGACCAGAAAAAATTGAGCAGCAAGGTTGCCAATCAAAATGCTGATAGCCCAGCATGCCCCAGAATAAGAATAGATGACTGGAATGTCATTTACAAAACCTACAACCCAGCATACTCCAGATCCCATAGGGCAGCTGAGCTGTCACTCACAGCATCCCTAGGCCACAGTCAGTGATGAAACCATGACAGTTTGGCTGTTTTTTTATGCTCTCCATTGTCGGCAGGGTTTTTTTTTAGATGTTTTTAGCTGATTCATAGATTGTGACTTTGCTCCATTCCACACCACCCTCCTGGCATGAATTTATGTACGCAAGAAATTTTGCTGCAAATTTTACACCATTTTGTGAAATGTGCGACTTTTTGCACTAAAATGAGGTCAAAGACAAAAATAGAGTATTTTTGGTTTTGCACAAAATTCATCAACCAAGTTCTCCATTTTGAAGAATTTGGTGCAAAAAACATCAATGAATGCCACAAAAAAAAGGAAAAGTAAGTTAAAAAAACTCACAACATATTTTTAGCTGCAACATCCCAGGATGGAACATCGGCTGGATTTGCCTCCCAATATTTTTGTCTTTCATGTCATTGCTGATCTTCAGTTTTGAATTTTGGTGTTTCAGACTGAAGCATAAATGAGCTGTTCCCTGTTTTTATGTATGCATGAAATTTTGGTGCAAATTTTGCACCATTTAGCAAAATGTGCAACGTTTTGCGCTAAAAAGAGTTCAAATACAAAAATAAAGAGTATTTTTAATTTTGCGGAAACATTCATCAACCAATTGCGTCACTTTGAAGAATGTAGCTGTAAAATCCCAGGAGGAAACAACTGGCTGGAATTAGCTCCTAATATTTTTGTCTTTCATGTCATCGCTGATCTTCAATTTAGTGTTTTGGTGTTTCAGACTGAAGCATAAATGAGCTGTTCCCCCTTCACAAGAGTGGAATTGATATAACCCATTAGAATTATATTTCCTTCTGAAGCCTTTTTTCTTTTTGATACATTAGACTGATAGCTCTACGGTAGTGAAATCCCTCATCATCTCATTCTGGATCCTGTCAGCAGAATAAATTGCTCTAAAGAGGGGATTTAAAAAGCAGCATTTAAATGAAGTTTTCCCCACAGGGAGGCAATCTAGTGCCTCTAAACTCGAGCGCTCCTCGCTTCTCCGTCACCTGCCAGACCTCGAGATTAACTAGAAGCAATTTCCATAGCTTTTAGTAGCTTTATCAGGGGCAAAGGCATTCTCGTCGTCAGTGCTTTGGCACAGCTGCATAAACTACTTGTTTATGTGTAATGAACGTGTTTACTCTTTTTCTTTCTATATCCTAGTTATTCTCTTATGAAAAATTAGCCTGTGCCTTGTTTAGCTCATTAATGCATGATAACGGCTGCAAGAGCCGTAGCTTCAGCTATCCTTTCTACAAATCTACAGCTTGGGCATGTGTGTTTATCATGTACATAGAAACAGATGACATAGGGGATTGGATATGATGCACATGTGAATCATTTAGTGTCAATAAGGAAATAAAATTTTTGGCACAGAAGTTTTTCGATCAGTTCCTTTTTTTTTAACGGCAAAGGTTTGCAGAGTTAAAAAGTAACAAAACAAGGTAAACTCAGCTGCTGCTGCGCAGTGCCAGCTTCCACTAGTCCTTGATGACAGGCTGCTGTGGTGACGTCACGATGACTACATCTCTACTGAGCCCATTGCTTGGATTACTGCAGCCAGGAAACAAAGTCAGGGGGTAATGATGGGGAGATGGCACCGGAGCAGTGGGCGAGGGCTCCAAGAGCTAGATAAGAATGAATTTAGAATTTGATTTTTTTTTTATTATGCTTGCTTATAAAGCACCAGCACCTTACAGACATTGTCATGACTATTCTCACTGGGGCTCACAATCTAAATTCCCTATCAATATACACTGCTCAAAAAAATAAAGGGAACACTTAAACAACAGAATATAACTCCAAGTAAATCAAACTTCTGTGAAATCAAACTGTCCACTTAGGAAGCAACACTGATTGACAATCAATTTCACATGCTGTTGTGCAAATGGAATAGACAATAGATGGAAATTATTGGCAATTATCAAGACACCCTCCATAAAGGAGTGGTTCTGCAGGTGGGGACCACAGACCACATCTCAGTACCAATGCTTTCTGGCTGATGTTTTGGTCACTTTTGAATGTTGGTTGTGCTTTCACACTCGTGGTAGCATGAGACGGACTCTACAACCCACAGACGTTGCTCAGGTAGTGCAGCTCATCCAGGATGGCACATCAATGCGAGTTGTGGCAAGAAGGTTTGCTGTGTCTGTCAGTGCAGTGTCCAGAGGCTGGAGGTGCTACCAGGAGACAGGCCAGTACACCAGGAGACATGGAGGGGGCCGTAGGAAGGCAACAACCCAGCAGCAGGACTGCTACCTCCGCCTTCGTGCAAGGAGGAACAGGAGGAGCACTGCCAGAGCCCTGCAAAATGACCTCCAGCAGGCCATAAATGTGCATGTGTCTGCACAAATGGTTAGAAACCGACTCCATGAGGGTGGTATGAGGGCCAGACGTCCACAGATGGGGGTTGTGCTCACAGCCCAACACCGTGCAGGACGCTTGGCATTTTCCACAGAACACCAGGATTGGCAAAGTCGCCACTGGCGCCCTGTGCTCTTCACAGATGAAGGCAGGTTCACATTGAGGACATGTGACAGACGTGACAGAGTCTGGAGACTCCGTGGAGAGTGATCTGCTGCCTCCAACATCCTTCAGCATGACCGGTTTGGCAGTGGGTCAGTAATGGTGTGGGGTGGCATTTCTTTGGATGGCCGCACAGCCCTCCATGGGCTTGCCAGAGGTAGCCTGACTGCCAATAGGTACCGAGATGAGATCCTCAGACCCCTTGTGAGACCATATGCTGGTGTGGTTGGCTCTGGGTTCCTCCTAATGCAGGACAATGCTAGACCTGGCTGGAGTGTGTCAGCAGTTCCTGCAAGATGAAGGCATTGAAGCTATGGACTGGCCCGCCCGTTCCCCAGACCTGAATCCGATTGAGCACATCTGGGACATCATGTCTCGCTCCATCCACCAACGTCACTTTGCACCACAGACTGTCCGGGAGTAGGCGGATGCTTTAGTCGAGGTCGGGGAGGAGATCCCACAGGAGACCATCCGCAACCTCATCAGGAGCATGCCCAGGTGTTTTAGGGAGGTCATACAGGCACGTGGAGGCCACACACAATACTGAGCCTCATTTTGACTTGTTTTAAGGACATTACATCAAAGTTGGATCAGCCTGTAGTGTGTTTTTCCACTTTAATTTTGGGGGTGACTCCAAATCCAGGCCTCCATTGGTTAATAAATTTGATTTCCATTGATGATTTTTGTGTGATTTTGTTTTCAGCACATTCAACTTTGTACAGAACAAAGTATTCAATGAGAATATTTCATTCATTCAGATCTAGGATTTGTTATTTGAGTGTTCCCTTTATTTTTTTGAGCAGTGTATATTTAGAATGGGTGAGGAAACCGGAGAAAACCCAAACAAACATGATCTGCAGGATCTTGTCCTTGGTGGGATTTGAACCCAGGACCCCAGAGTTGCAATGTTATAGTGCTAACCACTGAGCCAAGATAATGTAAGCTCACCAATCAAAAAAATGAAGGAGCCATGTTATAGTAAACTGCAGTCAGGTTTAGAAATTGTTCCTACAAGAACCCAAATACTTGTAAAGCAAAGCTGTCACGACTCTGTTGTTGGGTATCCCGGGACCAGAGGCTCCTTCCCTGTCCCTAACGCTAAGGGGCACCCTAGTTATCCCTGTTCCCTGGATTACTTCTGAAGGTGAAGATGCCAGGGCCATGTACCTTGCTGAGCTCCTGAATCCACCGCCAGTCTGTTCCCTCCCCCCACCCAGGGAAGAGGGGGGTAGTGGTGTATGGCAGTACACCAACCAGACTAACCAGGTAATACGAAAAGCCATAAAGGAAAATATCGATCATACAAATATGCTCATACAAGCAACAGTATGTTACCTAGCCCCGCACTACTAGATGCATTATGTAGAATAGGAGGCCGGTCATTGAACGATCAATGAGCTGTCATAAGAGCATACAGATGAATATGTAAGCAGAGCACCAGATAGCGCGCCCCCCACAGGCCGCCCTGAAGCACAAGCATATCATTATCTCCAAACTGAAAGTAAAGATTACACAAGAACCACAGGATGGATTTCTTCAACCAAGGTAGCATTTTAATCAGTATAATGTCACCCACCTGACAGTGTATGTAGTTTACTGAGCACAATCCTGCTAACAGGTGCGCTTTAAATATATGCATAAAATAAGAAAGCACTCTTTTCATAGTTCATCTGTTCAATGGTTGTTCTATCTATGGTATGAAAGTGTGCCACTCCTCTTCCTACTTGCCGAGGGTGGTGGACTCCAGTTTGGCCATCGACATGGTTGCTACACTGATCTGAACTGTGCACCTTATTATAATGTAGCAGGATCGGAGAACTGGATGGACATTAAAGCTGCAGGAATGTGCGCTCCAGCACAATGTCCAGCTTGTAAGCAGTGATGATGCTTGGCCATTCTGCTTGCTGGAAGCAGTGGCCAGTAAGCTAGACAACAAGCATTAAACAGTAAAATTAAAAATCAATCTATTTTTGAGAATGGAGAAGATTACGATTCAAATTGTTTGTTTTTACCAGAACTTTGCAATTTTTACCATTATTGGTGTTGGGTGTCAACCCCTTTAATTTCTTCTCTAAATGGTTTCCATAACTTATAGTGGTTAGGGAGTTCCAGTTGCAAACAGGTCCCTAAGATAGTTTTCCCCATAGATTCTGCCCATAATGATTAAGCCACGGCCCCACTATCAGTATTGGGTCAGTATTTTTTCTCAGGAGTGGGAGCCAAAACCAGGAGTGGGTGATTAATGCAGAATTGGTGACTTGTTTCTATTATACCTTTTCTCTGATTGTTCCTCACCTGGTTTTGGCTCCCACTCCTGAGAAAAAATACTGACCAAATACTGATAGTGGGACCATGGCCTTAAGCAGAGTCATGAGAGTCACTCTGTTCGATCATAGAAAAACTGTATGTTTGTATAGTTAGGGTATGATCACACAGATTTTTTCACATGGATTTTGAAGTTGATCTATTTCAAAATGTACATTATTATTTATTGTTAGAGCACCATTGATTCCATGGTGTTGTACATGAGGAGGGGTTACATACCAAATACACATAAATTACAATGAACAAACTAACAATGACAGACTGGTACAGAGGGGAAAGGACGCTGCCCTTCTGAGCTTGCAATCTGCAGGATAATAGGGAAAGAGACAGTAGGTTGGGCACTGCAGCAGCTTTGTTGGTGGTGAGGAGACAGTGGGGTCATTGCAGGCTGTAAGTTTTCTTGAAGAGATGGATTTTCAAGTTCTGTCTGAAAGTTCTGATTGTGGTTCAATCAAATGTGTTGAGGCACAGAATTCCAGAGCATGGGCATTGCTTCGGGGAACTTTTGGAGGCGGTTGGGTGAGGAACGTATAAGAGTGGAGGAAAGAAGGAGGTCTTGGGAGGACCGGAGATTCCATGTGGGAAGATATCGGCAGATTAGTTCGGAGATATATGGAGGAGAGAAATTATGGATGGCTTTGTAGGTCTGTGTTCGTAGTTTGAACTGGATTCGTTGGGGAATTGGAAGCCAATAAACAGTTTTGTAGAGGGGAGAAGTGGAGAAGTTAAGCAATAGTTGAAATGGTGTTTTTAAGCGGATCTGCTTCAAAATCCATGTTACAATCTTTGTGTGAACATATCCTTTCAGCTGAATGAGCCTTCTCTATAATCAGTGAAGGCAGGAAATATTTACCTTAATGTTAAACGTTAATGTGGAGCCTGGAATGGTGAGTAACCACAGGACCACAGGTATGCAATTGTGACACCCCAGGGGTCTGGTTGCCACAGTAATAGAGATATTATGTCTGAGAGCAAGTGGGAGGTTTCTCTGGTCAGGATCCCTAAACATGCAACACGGTCCGCCCAGACCTGGGAGGGGAGGAATCTGCCCTTTTAAACTGGGTCTGGGGCGGGATTAGAGCAGTCAGAGCCTGGAGAGGGAAAGGAAGAACTAGGAGCTCTGTAGGAGCAGTAGCAGAAGTCCAGGGGCTGGAGCTGAGCAGAGTTCGCCCTGGACGAAGATACTAAAGCCGGACACAGGAGTCCGAGGCTGTCTGGACTGATCTACACCCAGCAGCAGAAACCAGCCGGCAGGGGATTCCAGGTCCTCTGGCCATAGAAGCCCGGAGGCTCAGTCACAAAGAAGGGACCAGCGCCGCCATCCAGGAGCGGAGGCTAACAGAAGGCCCCAAGTCACCAGCCATACGGGTGAGCACCACACGGTATACTCAGGGACGTGGGCTACTTGTAACCGCTGACAGCAAGGTAGCCAGGAAGAGTGCAGATAAACGGGGAGGCCTACAACTCCACCTGGCCAGGGGAACTCCTGCTTGCTCGCAGACTGACCAGGCCCCTTATACTAGCCAGTACTCCCGGGAGGGTCTGCCTTGTACCATCAGTAAAGACCCTGAACTGCACCACACGTCTCTGTGATTCCTTGCCGCACCAGCACCATTAGCACTGGGACCCTCACACCATCACTCCCATCATCTTCCACATTAGCTGCCCTGAGGCAATACTTCTCCCGTGGGGAGTCATCCCATACTCAGCTGCGCAAACAACATCAGCCTCAGCGGTCTGCAGCACAGCGGCGGTCCCCACTGACCGCAATCCACGGGTGGCGTAGTCGGACACTTATTACCATACAAATAGACTGCCACTGGTTTGACCGCCCTGGGCACGGACCGGGTCACCGCCATGGAGAACTACAACCCCCAGCGATCCGGCTCCGGGTATCCCCCTGCACAGCACAGGCCCAGGGGGCGCGTCAACTTTGGCGTAGTCGGCAGGATTTCGTGCCCGCAACCACCGGGTACTGCGTGCCTGAAAAAGAGACTTTTATACTTACCTGTGGTGAAGTTTCCCGCCGTCCGGAGTCGTTTCCCGCCATCCGGAGCCGATTCCCGCCATCAGACGCCATCTTGGACCGTTTCCCGCCGTCTTCTGCCTTCTTCCCGCCATCCGCAGCCGCTTCCCGCCTTCGGACGCCATCTTCGGGACGCCGCACGGGAAGAAGAGGGGCGTGGACGCCGAAAGCGCGCGAGATCCGAAGCTCCGCCCCACGCTCCGCCCCACGCTCTGACACTGCGCAAGGTCCTGGAAGGGAGGAAGAGCGACGCTGACGTCATCGGAGCGCGACGCCAGGTCCTCAACCCCGACGATCGACTGCGGAGCCGCGGCCTACGGAAGAAGAGCATCGCAAGGTAGGCCACGGTCCACTAGGGGGGAGCAGGATGTCGGATACCGAGGGGAGCTCCACTGCCACAGCCACCGCCAGCGCAACCGCTGCAGCAGTCATGCCATTCACCATGCCCTATATCCCGGGGGCAACCTGGCTACCCCAGTACTCAGGGGAGTCACATACCCTAAATGACTTTAGAGAAAGACTGGATAGCCTCTTCCAGGTGTACCCCCTCACAGAAGAGCAAAAAGTGAGCATCCTGGTGGCCCAATTAATCGGGGCAGCCCAAAGGGAGGTAAAGTCCTGGCCACCTGGGAGGAAGAGGACTGTCAGAGACATACTAACCCGGCTGAAAGACACATTTGATACCCGCACCTCAGCCGAAATAAAGCTCAGATTTTACGGGTGTAAACAGCGGGCACATGAGAGTATAAGAGACTATGCTCTAAACCTACAAGAGGCCCTGAGAGCCATTAAGCAGGCAGACCCTGACAGCGTGGGAAATGAAGATAAGCTGTTGACTGAACAATTTATTGAGGGTCTACTGTGCAATGCCCATCGAACCCAGTTGCGGGCAATGGCCTTACAGGACCCTGACCTGGACTTTGCACAGTTCAAGGACAGAGCCATCCGGGTGCTCCGAGAACCGGCACCAGGTGGCGCTGTGACCCACAGGCGCCCTGCTATCACTTACCACCAGGAGACGGCGCCCTTGTCTGCAGGGCCTGTGGGAGCTGATGCGCAGGCTTTAAACAGTGTCCCGGCTACAGACCTGCACCATCAGGTCCAAGAGCTGACTAAGAGTGTTGCTGCGCTAACCAGAACTGTGCAGTCTTTACAGGTCTCTTCTCCAGGAAAGATCCAGCTGGCATCCGGACCGGAGGACGTCCCGTGGCGCCGACTGAGGAGGATCCCACCGGCCAGAGGAAGACCCAGCGACAGATACAACGAGGACGGACGACCCATCTGCCGCCGCTGCAATCAACCCGGACATGTGGCAAGGTACTGTCATTTAAACGGGCACAACCTGGGGTAGAGGGCCAACCCCCAGGCATAAGACCATCAGGCCCATCAAACTGGCGTGATAAATACGTAGGGGGACGTCCAATCTTGCCTGTGGTACTGGATGGCATTCCTATGAGTGCCCTACTAGACACCGGGTCACAGGTCACCACCATCCCGTACGTGCTCTTTAAACAGTACTGGAATGACTCGGACATAACCCGCTACCCAGATGACGACCTGAGTATCATCGCCAGCAATGGTCAGCCCGTGCCGCAGGTGGGATTCAAAGAGGTGACCATTAAGATCGGTAAAGTCGAACTGGCGGCACAAGGACTGATTATAGTGGACATAGACCGTCATGAGAGTCACCCTAGAATAACCTTGGGAACTAATGTGATTGAAAATTGTCTTGCAGAGGTGATTCTCATTTTACAGCAGGTTGCCAAGAACGCCAGTTCCGGCCAGCAGCGTGTGCTCCAAAAAGAGATCCGGGCACTGATGAAGCGGCAACAGGTGGAACTATCTGGTGGTGAGATAGGTAGCGTGAGAATGTGTGACCCGTTCCCTATTGCCATGCCCCCAAAAAGTGAGATGATGATTTGGTGCCGGGCAGCTATTGGTCTAAGAGGTAGAGACTACCAAGCAATGGTAGAACCCGTCTACGCAGACAGTAGGCCCACCATTTTGACAGCACGGGGGGTGGTCGATGTACGCCATGGGAGGGTGCCCGTTCGCATCATAAATATCGGGGACAGAGAAGTACACCTGCCCCGGTATGCCACGCTAGCCAAATTGTTCACCATACACCAGAATTCTGTACAGGCCGTGGAACCCTTGCCTCCATCTCAACCAGAGGAAGGTAACGGCTCTAAGAAACCAATGGAGGACTGGTGTCAGCAACTGCATTTGGGTACTGACTCCACTCCCTCACACCAGAAACAGGGAGTCTATCGGGTGGTTCGAGAGTACAAGAGAGTGTTTAGTAAACACCCGCTAGACTTCGAGCGAGTAAAGGGGGTAGAACACCACATCCCCACGGGAGACCATCCTCCCATAAAGGAGAGATACCGACCCGTACCCCCGACACACTACCAACACGCCAAGGGGATGCTTAGAGACATGAAGGAGGCTGGGGTAATCAGGGACAGCTGTAGCCCCTGGGCAGCTCCACTAGTCTTAGTGAAAAAGAAAGACAACACTATGAGAATGTGTGTAGACTACAGGAAGGTCAACCGTATCACACACAAAGATGCGTACCCATTACCAAGGATAGAAGAGTCCTTAGCTGCATTAAAATCTGCTAACTTCTTCTCTACTTTGGATCTCACTAGCGGGTACTGGCAGGTTCCTGTAGCAGAGGCGGACCGGGAGAAGACCGCATTCACCACCCCGATGGGTCTCAGCGAATTTAACTGTATGCCGTTCGGGCTCTGCAATGCACCAGAAACCTTCCAACGGTTGATGGAATGCTGTCTGGGACACCGGAACTTCGAGACGGTCCTGTTATACCTGGACGATGTCATCGTCTATTCCAAGACCTACGAGGACCACCTGAAACACCTGGCAGAAGTGTTTGAAGCTCTGGCAAACTACGGCCTAAAGGTGAAACCCTCCAAGTGTCACCTCCTGAAACCAAAGGTGCAGTACCTGGGACACGTGGTGAGTGCTGATGGAGTGGCTCCCGACCCTGATAAGATCACCGTAATTAAGGACTGGCCAAGACCCTCCAGCATAAAGGAAGTGCGGCAGTTCCTCGGGTTGGTAGGCTACTACCGAAGATTCATTCCCGGTTTCACCAAAATGGCAGCCTGTAACATACCTGGCGGCGTCCTTGCATGGTGGTCCATCTCCCACTGTGCAAGAGGGCGCACTTGATCTCCTGTCCAGAATGTCTCTCTGGCTTCCCTCCATGCTGTCTGTTTGTGTCTGTTTCTGCTGCTTAAGGGCGGCGCCCGATCACTTCCTGCCTTTTGTACCTGCTGTGGGTCACACCCCTTGTGCGTCCTCAGCCTATTGCTGTCTGTCACTTGGTATATAGCTCAGCAGCTCCCTTCTATCCCTGCCTGAGCATAGTTTTTCCTTCAGTGTGTGCTTGCACTCTGAAGGTGCCAGGTCCCGTCTCTTGTCTCCTGCTTTTTGTATCAGTTCCCGTGTCTGAACTGAGTCCTGTATGTCTCCTGCTTTGCGGTATCAGCTCCCGTGTCTGAACTGTGTCCTGTATGTCTCCTGCTTTGCGGTATCAGCTCCCGTGTCTGAACTGAGTCCTGTATGTCTCCTGCTTTGCGGTTTCAGCTCCCGTGTCTGAACTGAGTCCTGTATGTCTCCTGCTTTGCGGTATCAGCTCCCGTGTCTGAACTGTGTCCTTTTTGTGTTCTCTGGTCTGTCCTGTCTGAACACGCTCCTTGCCTGTTCGTTCCGCCTTCTAGTGGCCGATTTCCTAGACCCGCTCCTGCGTCTGGTCTGTCCTGTCTGAACACGCTCCTTGCCTGTTCGTTCCGCCTCTCTGGGGGCCGTATTCCCAGACCCGCTCCTGTATCCCTCTGCAGTGTCGGTCTCCTCCGTACACTCAGTTCCAGTCTGAACTCTCTCCTGTCCTTTACCTGTTTTGCCTCTATGTCCGTTCCCTTCCTTTTTCTGCAGAGTCTGAACTCGTACCTAACTCCTGCTTGTTGTCTCTGCAAGTACTGTGTGAGTATCTGGCTCTGTCTTTCCCTTCCTGTCTGTTCCGTGTGAACAGAGCCCTGTCCTCCCTGCTCAGCCTTGTCTGCACTCTAGCTGTGCTTGCCTGTAACCCTCTGCCTGTATTGTTCCTGAGTCCCGGTGTGTACTGGGTCCTATCCCGCCTGTGTTCCTACCTGCTAGTGCCTCCCTGTCTGCACTCTAGCTGTGCTTGCCTTTACCCCCCTGCCTGCATACCCGCCTGCCTGCATACCAGTCGTGCCTGCCTATACCCACCAGTCTGTGTGCCAGCCTACCAGCCTGTTCCTGTATTCCCCTGTGTGGGTCAACAGCCGTGTCCGGGGTCTGTCCTGGAGTAGCACCTGGTCCCTCTGCTCGGTTCCTCCTTGGTGCACTGGCGTCGTATGCCGTCGTGCGACCCTGGTCGGATCGGGTGAATACTTAGTCACGCCCCTCCAGGCATTCACTCTCCGGCACGGTCCAGTGGAATCACTACAATCACACGCACACGCCGCTTAGCCCGGGCGTGTGCATAACACAGCCCCTATGCAGGACCTCCTGATAGGTCAATCTCGGAAAGCCAAAAACCAGAAGCCGCCCTTTAGGTGGGAAAAGCTGGAAGAGGAGTTCTTCTGCCAGCTGAAGATGGCCCTCACGGGGGATGAAATCCTGGCATATCCAGACTACAGCCAGCCCTTTATCCTCCACACGGATGCAAGCAACATCGGGCTAGGAGCCGTACTGTCCCAGATCCAGCAAGGGAAAGAACGGGTAATCGCTTACGCCAGCCGAAAGCTACGGCCCACGGAGAGGGACCCTGAGAATTATAGCTCATTCAAGCTGGAGTTCCTGGCAGTAGTGTGGGCAGTGACCAAACGTTTCAAGCATTACCTTGCCTCCTCCAAATTCACCGTGTACACGGATAACAACCCGTTGACACACCTGGACACTGCAAGGCTCGGTGCCCTGGAACAGAGATGGATGGCTCGCCTGTCCAACTTTGAATTCACCATCAAATACCGGGCAGGACGATCAAATGCCAACGCGGATGCCCTGTCTAGGATGCCGAACTTACCGGACGTAGGGGAAGATCCAGAAGATCTGGAAGAAGTTGAGCTCCCTGCGTTCCACCGTCATGGGATTACCCTGTATTCCCACCGTGTGAAGGACAGGCGCTCCGTGACGTTCAATCCCTTGCCCCACTACAACTGGGCGGAGACGCAAGACAGTGATCCCGCAGTCCGTTTGGTGAAGGAAATGCTGACCCAGGCCGATGCCCGTCTTGACCCAGATGCTCCGGAGGAGACCAAGCAACTGTGGAAGGAGAAAAGTAAGCTGTTCCTCTACAGGGAGAAGCTGTGCCGGAGAATGGTTAACTCTCGAACACATGAGTTGACCTGGCAGGTAGTGGTCCCAAGACGAGACGCGGCTATGGTTCTGGAGGCATACCACAACGGAGCAGGGCATTTCGGATGGAAGAAGCTGGAGTTCTTGTTGCGTGAACGGTTCTACTGGGTAGGCATGAGAGGAGCCATCGAGAGGTGGTGCAGAGACTGTGGCCCGTGCCACCTGAGAAGAAAAGACCGAGCCAGCCAGAAGACTCCCCTGCAGCCCATCATCACCAGACAGCCACTGGAACTGGTGGCCCTGGACCATGTGAAACTGGCTCCAAGCAGATCTGGGTATGTCTACGCCCTCACAATCGTGGATCATTACTCCCGGTTCCTGGTGGTGGTCCCGGTCAAGGACTTAACGGCTCAAACAGCGGCTAGTAGAGCCTTCCAGCAGCACTTCTGCCGTCCACACGGGTACCCGGACCAAGTGCTGACAGACCAAGGACCAGCCTTCGAAGCGGAGGTCTTCCAGGAGTTCTGCAACCTGTATGGCTGCAAGAAGATAAGAACAACGCCCTATCACCCTCAAACCAATGGACTCTGCGAGAAGATGAACCAGGTGGTGATAGATCTGCTAAAAACGTTGCCCCTGGAAGAACGCAGTCTGTGGCCTGAGAAACTGCCCGATCTGGTGGACCTGTATAACCACATCCCTGTAGGTTCCACCAACTGTACCCCGGCTTACCTAATGAGAGCAAGACCTGGTAAGCTGCCTATTGACCTGGATATGGGAGTCCTGACGCCTGAGGACACCTCGCCAGAGGCAGACTGGGATACAGAACGGCAGCAGCAGTATCGGAAAGTGCAGGAGAGCGTCGAGCGAAGTCTGTCTCAAGCTAGAGAAAGGCAAGAGAAGGCTTATAACCAGTATGCTCCCGCTGTTCCCCTGGTACCTGGAGAGCAAGTCTTGAAGAGGAAGAGGCGGCTCCACAAGTTGGACGACCAGTGGGAGAAGGACCCGCACACCGTACTGCCATCAAGCCATGAGAACCCAAAAATCTGCGTAATCAGTAAGGATGGAGGAGAAACCAGAGCCATTGTCTCCAGAGACCACCTGAAGAAGTGTCCCGAGCAGCTGCAAAGCCCTGAAGAAGATCAAGAAAACCCTTAACCCGCAGAGGAAAGGGAAGAAATGATCAGTACCGTACTCGGAGACTTCCCCCGGTCTTGGACACAAGTAAACGGCGCTGTCGTGGTACCCATCCTCACCTTTCTCCAGCCAGCCCCGCAAGTGCCTACAGAGGAACCGGTAGAGCTGGAAGAGCAGCCGGCCCAAGAGGCAGAAGAGTCCACACCAGCAGTACAGGAGGATCAACCCTCTGCTAGTAGTGAGCCTGCTGTGCCCCTAGTGAGCCAAAGAGTGCGCAGAAAGCTGCCCAGCTTGCCCATAACACCTCCTACACCCTGTAGTGCAGAACCAGTTAGTGAGCTCCGTAGGTCCACTAGAGTCACTAGAGGTCAGATGCCCGCTCGCTGGAGAATCTAAACCAATGCACTGTAAAGTTGACTGTTTATTGAAAAATGTTTATGGTTTATGTTTGTTGCCTGTTACTAATTATGTTTCTCAGTTACCCTGCAGATTTATTTGGACTAACAGGTTATGGACACTGGATAACCGGAACAGTTTTGTAGATAGTTGCACCTTGGTGCCTCTTGTGAAGACGGTCGCGGAAGAGAAAACCTGTCTGGCGTGGCCTCCTTGCGGCCCAAAGTAGTTAGTCTACCCTTGCAGCCACGCCCAAGGACAACGCAAGGGGTTTGCTTTGGACAGGTCCCCTATTCTGTGCCAAGACTTCGTCTTGTTGGGTGACATGGACACCCCCTTTGTTTCATAAACTTCACCTTGGGTGATATGGACACCCGGTCACGGAAACGCCGTGACCTCTACAGACTAAAGTTTCTTGTAAATATGTTGTCTTGTTATTGTTATACCTTGTATTTATGTTTCTTCAAAAATGTGTTTAGTCCCGGAGTACTAAAATTTACTAGGGGGGAATGTGACACCCCAGGGGGCTGGTTGCCACAGTAATAGAGATATTATGTCTGAGAGCAAGTGGGAGGTTTCTCTGGTCAGGATCCCTAAACATGCAACACGGTCCGCCCAGACCTGGGAGGAGAGGAATCTGCCCTTTTAAACTGGGTCTGGGGCGGGATTAGAGCAGTCAGAGCCTGGAGAGGGAAAGGAAGAACTAGGAGCTCTGTAGGAGCAGTAGCAGAAGTCCAGGGGCTGGAGCTGAGCAGAGTTCACCCTGGACGAAGATACTAAAGCCGGACACAGGAGTCCGAGGCTGTGGGGACTGATCTACACCCAGCAGCAGAAACCAGCCGGCAGGGGATTCCAGGTCCTCTGGCCATAGAAGCCCGGAGGCTCAGTCACAAAGAAGGGACCAGCGCCGCCATCCAGGAGCGGAGGCTAACAGAAGGCCCCAAGTCACCAGCCATACGGGTGAGCACCACACGGCATACTCAGGGACGTGGGCTACTTGTAACCGCTGACAGCAAGGTAGCCAGGAAGAGTGCAGATAAACGGGGAGGCCTACAACTCCACCTGGCCAGGGGAACTCCTGCTTGCTCGCAGACTGACCAGGCCCCTTATACTAGCCAGTACTCCCGGGAGGGTCTGCCTTGTACCATCAGTAAAGACCCTGAACTGCACCACACGTCTCTGTGATTCCTTGCCGCACCAGCACCATTAGCACTGGGACCCTCACACCATCACTCCCATCATCTTCCACATTAGCTGCCCTGAGGCAATACTTCTCCCGTGGGGAGTCATCCCATACTCAGCTGCGCAAACAACATCAGCCTCAGCGGTCTGCAGCGCAGCGGCGGTCCCCACTGACCGCAATCCACGGGTGGCGTAGTCGGACACTTATTACCATACAAATAGACTGCCACTGGTTTGACCGCCCTGGGCACGGACCGGGTCACCGCCACGGAGAACTACAACCCCCAGCGATCCGGCTCCGGGTATCCCCCTGCACAGCACAGGCCCAGGGGGCGCGTCACAATACTAAAGCTTCCACTGTTCTCTACCAATGATGCTTATTTGTATCCCCTCACTGCCCTAGACAACCAAAGATGCAGATATTAACCTTCACAGCACTAGACTTACAGTGTTGCTCACCATTATTGGTAACCCTTTATTTTTTTCATAGTCTGTACAATATCTTCAGAAATAAATGGAAAGTACCAAAGTTATATCCTCAGGATTTTTTAATTAGTGGTCTAAAGTAATACAACAATAAAACATTGTTTTTCAACTTCCATGTTGCAATTTCAAAGAAGAAACAGAATAAAAAGAATGTGCAGCAATAAAAGACACCCCTAATTAATACTTGGTTGCACACCCTTTGGCATTGCTGACAGCCTCCATACATTTCTTGTAGCCATCTATAAGCGTCTTGCACGTCTCAGCTGGAATTTTCTCCCACTCTTCCTTTGCAGTTTGTTCAAGCTCTTGAATGTTTGCAGTGTTCTTTTTCCCAATGGCAGGTTTGAGCTCACTCCAAAGATTTTCAATGGCGTGAACTCATTGCTGGCCATTTTAAAGCAGTCCATTTTTTCTATTTCAACCATTCCTGTGTACTTTTGGATGTGTGCTTTGGGTCATTGTCTTGCTGGAAGACCCATGATCTTCAACTCAAATCAAGTTTTCTTACACTGTGTAGGACATTTCGCTCTAAAATCTCTTCATAATTCTCTAATTTCATGATTCCTGACATACGGTCAAGGCCTCCAGTACCAGACGCAGCAAAGCAACCCCACAGCATTATGGATCATCCACCATGCTTAACTGTTGGTAAGGTGTTCTTTTCCTTATAAGCTTCATTGCGCTGTCCACAGAATATTTTCCCAGAAGCATTGCGGTTTGTGCCTGTATATGGCTGCATATTATGGTTCTGTACTTAACACCTTCATGACCTTGGACGTATAGGTACATCCAAGGTCGTTTTTGATGCGGGCTTCGGCACTGAGCTCGGCGCAGCACCGAGTATTTATAGAATGCTCGGGCTTTAAGTTTTCGTCGCTCCGTGAACATGATTTGCGACTGACAGATTTAATACATGTGAGGAATGCTGGAAAAACAGGCATTCCTCACAAGTATTAAATCTGTCAAACAGTCGCAAATCATGTTCACGGAGCGACGAAAACTTAAAGCCCGAGCATTCTATAAATACTCGGTGCTCAGCCGAGTATACTCGGCGAAAGGGTTAACCGAACATACTCGCTCATCACTAATTAAAATATAAAGTAAATTAATCTGATCTGTAAACGGCGCAACAAGAAAAAAATAAAAATGACAGAATATTGCAATAACAGGCGATCAAAACATCTTATCTACCCCACAATGGTATCAATAAAAATGTCAGTTCAGTGCGCAAAAGATAATCCCTCACCTGGCCGCAGATCCCAAAAAATGGAGACGCTATGAGTCTTGGAAAATGGCGCCATTGTTTTTTTTTCATTTTTATAAGCTTTAGATTTTTTTTCACCTTTTAAATAAAAAAGAACCTATAAATATTTGGTGTCTGCAAACTCGTGATGACCTGGAGAATAATAATGGCAGGTTAGTTTTATCATTTAGTGAACATGGTAAAAAAGCAACCCAAAAAACAATTGTGTAATTGCACTTTTTTTGCAATTTTACCGCACTTGGAAACTCTGTCCCGTTTTCCAGTACACTATATGGTAAAATCAATGGTTTGGTTCAAAAGTACAAATTGTCCCGCAAAAAAGAAGCCTTCACATGGCCATATTGATGGACAAATAAAAAAAGTTATGGCTCTGGGAAGAAGAGGAGTAAAAAACGAAAGCGCAAAAACGGAAAATTGTAAGATCTTGAAGGGGTAAAAGACTGTACATTAATAATTATTTATCATCTATTGCTTGCTTGGTATAGTCTCCAGGTCCTTAACTTCCCTGCTCACCCACTAAAAAGAGAACAGAGAAGAGAAGTTGAGTGTGGAAAGGGATCTCATGTCAAATTTTTTCACCAGTGTGCTTGAGACTTTAGCTACATCCCAGGTAACTCCTGTGACTTTCAGTGAAGAATAAACGTACAGATATCACCTCTTCATAACTGACGTTGGGAGTTAGAACCGAATCGATCTCAACATTGTGAATTTTGTGTGATATTGTGGAGGGTAAGTTGTTTAACTTCCTTGTTCAAATAGTTTTTATTGGATTTATAATAACATAACAAGGGGAAAAGATAGGTAAATGGTGGGGAAACAAAGGCAAGGAAGGGAAAGAGGGGGGAAATATATAGGGGAAATATAGGGGAAGCTGTTATACATGCTGTTAGGAGGGCGGTTGCAAACAACTTTAATATAATGGAACGCAACTGACCCCGGGGTCCGCAATGCAGGCTGGTGGACTGCTGCCGAACACTTTCCGGGTGGAAAGGAAAGCGACAAACTTAAATGTTAAACCCTTCCGTGTTTCTGCACACAGGAACGAGTATAGCGGTTCGCTCTATCTCCGTTAACTGCACGGGAGAAGAGCGTCCGGGATAGCACCTACTTAACTGATAAACCTCTCCGTGTTAAAGCACACGGAGCCGGATTCAGCGGTTCACACAATCTCCAAGAACCGCAGGGAGACGTGCGACCGGGGAAGAAGCAGTAGCCCTGTCTTCGATACAGGCGCTACGCAGTAGGAGTTGGCGCTAGGATGCGTGTGTGACTATGCCGACGGGTACACGTGCCTCCAGCCGGCGTGCTACCGGACTGAAGGGTACTACTCCACGTGGCAGACAGGTGATAGCCGTGAATAGGACGTCTGCAGGCTGCTCGGGGTGTTAGGCGACCCCTTTGGCAGAGCCAGACTGCTAGATGAAGCTACCTGCCTACTTTCACTAGCATGCCTATTTTCACTATGTGGAGCACAGTCGTCCACACACAGCAACACTTTCTGAATGATCTGAGCGCGCCGCCATGTTTGTGGGCGGGCCTTTTAAAGACTAAGCCCTGCCCACCGATGCGCCATTGGTGACGTTACCCGTGAACCAATCAGACGGTGCCAGGTCACCGGATCAGGCGGTTGCCAAACCACCAATCATGATCTGCCAGGTCACGGACATGCTCAGTGCGGCGAATCCTGGACTTAGACTCCACAAGCCCTGTCTCCCTCTGCAACCCAGGCTTAACATTGCTAGGCACAACTACATGGGAGACAATCTGTATGGCTCGTGGACCAGCTAGGCATTGAGGCTGATGGTGATGCTGAGCAGCATCAGCCCCAGCTGGACTGAAATGGGAGACCACAGAAGGTCCTGAACCCATTTCGAATCCAGCACCAGACCGACGCCTAACATTATCCCCCCTCCACTTGACGCTCATTTTCCTCCATGAGCCGGGGGGCAAGGATGTGGTCCATCGGGTCACAGGGAGGATTCACGAAACTGTGACCCCTCCGGTGTACAGGGTACCCTTCTTTGGGACGGGAAGCAGGATGGCAAGAAGTGACAATTGGTTCTCTATGTGTGGAATCCTTCACGGGTGACAGAGGGAAAGGACCCGCCGGTCTCTGGCAGAAAGATTTATCTCTCGCACAGATGGGACACGCGAGAACAAAGTCCTTGATGTCCTGGCGCCACCAATAGAACCGTTGAAGGGACTTAGTGGTACGTTTGACCCCCAGGTGAGCTCCAGTTTTAGGGGCATGAGCCCAGGAGAGCACCATACTCCGTAGATTAGGGGAAAGAAACGTCCTCCCCGACGGAACCGGGTTGGAGGACACTGCAGCCACCCTCTCTTCCTGAGAGTTCTTTGCGACATAATCTGACCAGACCCGGGTCCTGGAAACAGACAAGGAATTTGTACCGGATGTCGCAATGATAGGAGGATCAGAGACTACTCTCCGGGTGACTTTGACCAAACACTGAGATGCACAATTCGCACTCCAGGAAGAAATTCTCCCCGTATTCCAGTCAATGTGTGGAGTATGACAACGTAACCAGGGGAGACCCAATAACACCTCGTCTAATCCACCGGGAATAATAAAAAAAGAGATAACCTCCCGGTGGCCCTGAGTAAATGACATGGTGAGAGGGATCGACTGATGGGTGATTTGCACATCCAGGAGTGAACCATTGGCAACACTAATGTTCATTGGACTAGAGAGTATCTCAATAGGGATGGCATGCCTCTGGGCAAACGTAGATGATAAAAAATTGCCCTCAGCACCAGAGTCCACCCACGCCTTGGCAGTAACTGCTGATTTACCAAAGGACAATGTCACATTATATGATAACTTGGAGGAAGAAGTCCCGAAATTTAATATACCTCCACCAACAGTGGTAAGACCTACTCGTTTTACCGACTGCTTGGAACCCTTATTTACGGGGTGCTCCAAGAGATGTGCAGGTCGGGAACGAGAGGGACTAGACTCAGTCCGGGATATATCCATAGCCTCAGGCTCCAGGTCGAGAGTCTTGGGTTTGGATCTAAAGACGCCTGGTGCCAACAGATACTGAGGTCTGCCATCCTCTAGCTCTAACTTGTGTTCTGCATGACGCAAGTCTACACGGTCAGCGAGAGATATTAACTCCTCCAGAGAGGTTGGAATCTCTCTGGTAGATAAAGCATCTTTAATATGCCCAGCCAGACCCTTCCAGAACACCGGGATAAGCGACTGCTCAGACTAATCCAGTTCAGCCGCTAAGGTTCTAAACTGGACGGCATAGTGACTGGCGGTGGCCGAACCCTGGACCAACGCAAGGAGCTTAAGAGCCGTATCATGCGTGACCTGAGGACCCAGGAAAACACTTTTTAGGGTCTTAAGGAAAAGACCCGCATTTACTACAATCGGGTCGTTCCGCTCCCATAGAGGAGTAGCTCACTCCAGAGCCCTGTGAGAAAGCAATGAGATGATATATCCCACTTTGGCTCTTTCGGAGGGGAACCGTGCCTCCATCATCTCCAAATGAATGGAGCATACATTAATAAAACCCCTGCAGAGTTTACTATCCCCAGAAAATTTCTCCGGGAGAGCAAACCGGGGTAATGGGGCACTTGCAGTGGTTGCAGTATTCACCGCAGCCGAGTTAATAATATTGTCTGCTAGAGTAGCCGCCTGGGAAGCTACTGCAGTGATATCAGCGACCGGAGCAGTTTGTTCCAGAGTTCTAAGTCTGGTCTCCAGTTGCTGTATATAACGCTGCAGTTGTTGATTGTCGGCCATGTTCGGCAAGACCCTGGCACTCAGATACTGTTAGGAGGGCGGTTGCAAACAACTTTAATATAATGGAACGCAACCGACCCCGGGGTCCGCAATGCAGCCTGGTGGACTGCTGCTGAACACTTTCCGGGTGGAAAGGAAAGCGACAAACTTAAATGTTAAACCCTTCCGTGTTTCTGCACACAGGAACGAGTATAGCGGTTCGCTCTATCTCCGTTAACTGCATGGGAGAAGAGCGTCGGGGATAGCACCTACTTAACTGATAAACCACTCAATGTTAAAGCACACGGAGCGGGTTTCAGCGGTTCACACAATCTCCAAGAACCGCAGGGAGACGTGCGACCGGGGAAGAAGCAGTAGCCCTGTCTTCGATACAGGCGCTACGCAGTAGGAGTTGGCGCTAGGATGCGTGTGTGACTATGCCGACGGGTACACGTGCCTCCAGCCGGCGTGCTACCGGACTGAAGGGTACTACTCCACGTGGCAGACAGGCGATAGCCATGAATAGGACGTCTGCAGGCTGCTCGGGGTGTTAGGCGACCCCTTTGGCAGAGCCAGACTGCTAGACGAAGCTACCTGCCTACTTTCACTAGCCTGCCTACTTTCACTACGTGGAGCACAGTCGTCCACACACAGCAACACTTGCTCAATGATCTGAGCGCGCCGCCATGTTTGTGGGCGGGCCTTTTAAAGACTAAGCCCTGCCCACCGACGCGCCATTGGTGACGTTACCCGTGAACCAATCAGACGGTGCCAGGTCACCGGATCAGCCTGTTGCCAAACCACCAATCATGATCTGCCAGGTCACGGACATGCTCAGTTCGGCGAATCCTGGACTTAGACTTCACAAGCCCTGTCTCCCTCTGCAACCCAGGCTTAACATTGCTAGGCACAGATACATGGGAGACAATCTGTATGGCTCGTGGACCAGCTAGGTGTTGAGGCTGACAGTGATCCTGAGCAGCATCAGCCTCAGCTGGACTAAAATGGGAGACCACAGAAGGTCCTGGACCCATTTTGAATCTGGCATCAGACTGCTGCCTAACACATGCATTGGATCAATTCAGTAACCTAAAACAATTGAATTATTAATAGAACTTGAATGTACAATTTTACATCAAACTAAACTTAACAAATGGACTCATACCTCTAAATGTTATAGCCTAAACAACTTATCCAGTTTTGGGAAAATAAATAAAAATTTCACAAATGTTAAAAAATAAATAAATAAGAATCACTACCCAGGAGTATAATCCTGCACTAGTCCATCGGAGATGCTTTGGTGCCCCATACCGGTCTTTATTTGCAACCTATCACAAGTGACATGCCATAATGGGAAGTGACCACTGCAACCAATCAGTGACCTCAATGGTTAGGTGCTGTACTTACTGGCATCACTGATGCCAGTAGTCTGGAATGTGACCACTGGGGTAATTCATTGGCTATGGCTGTCACATACCATTACTTCACATCATTGCTGACAACTTGCAAACTAAGACGTAAGTTGGGAGTGAACAACAAATGTGAGTTTACATTCACAAAATCTGTATTTTATTGTGTTTTTCATGTGTTTTGTAGCAGTAAATTCTCTTCATAAAAAATGCATACACAACAGAAGATTAGATTGTGAGCCCCAGTGGGCATAGTGATGATAATATCTGCGAAGCGCTGCAGAATATAAAGACCCTATGTGAGCAAGCATAATGAATAAATATAAATAAATGATATTTTACATGTAGTAGAACACGTGTTTTTTCTTAGAAACTGTTCTAAAAATATTCTCTATAATAAAAAAAATTCCATGTTGAGCAAACATTTTTTCTGCTATTTCCAATAGTATTACTTATTCCTAGGCCAGCATATCGTGCACCCACCCTGACTGCACTGAAATCTTAGTGAAACCATGACTGGAGGTGACGCTAGGGTCGGCTATAGCTCATATTATCTACAGTGGGCACGGAAAGTATTCAGACCCCTTTCAATTTTTCACTCTTTGTTTCATTGCAGCCATTTGGTAAATTCTAAAAAGTTCATTTTTTTCTCATTAAAGTGCACTCTGCACCCTATCTTGACTAAAAAAAACAGAAATGTAGACATTTTTGCACATTTATTAAAAAAGAAAAACTGAAATATCAGATGGTCATAAGTAGTGTTGAGCGAACATGCTCGACACTGCTCGGTACTCGCCCGAGCATGACGCTACTCGGGATGTTCGGCGAGCACCGAGCATTTCCGGGTTACTCGGGCGGGAGCTCGGGTCTCCGCCCTGCATGTTTGGCGCTCTTTACAGAGCCAATGAACATGCAGGGATTGCCAGCCAGTCACTGTAATGCTGCAGCCATGTTGGTTGTGGGCATTACAGTGATTGGCTGGCCGCACAGCGTCACCTCGAGTATTTAAAACCGGGCGCCGCCATCTTGGACACAGTCGCTCCGGATTAGGCAGTGTAGGGACAGCGCTGCTGATTTAGGGAGAGATATAAACTGCGAAATAGTTAGTGTAGGGTCTGTAAAGGCTGCCAGAACAAACAAACAGTCCTTTTCAGGACTAATATCCATCCCAGATACAAGGCAGGCAGGCTGTATAGGAGACACAGTGGTTATACCAGCAAACGCTGCATTACAGTCCTGTGTGCTCCTGTTGCTCAAATTGCTGGACTTAGCACCAGGTGTCGGGAGCCAGGAAAAATCCTTTTTTTTCCCTCTAAATCCTCCTTTTTTTTTCCTCCTTCACATTGTACAAATACCCGTCTTATTAACCTTTTGGTGTGTCCCCCCTCCCCCCCCCCCAAAAAAAAGCGTGTCTCTGATTTTTCAGACACAAATATAACTGTTGAAAATAGTCTGGTGTAGGCTAGAGAAACAGAAGTGTTGTTTTGCACTTCCACGGTTCAAACCTCTGTATTATCCATTTTGGGCCATTTGTATCTAAAAAAAAAACAGTTTGAGTGTGTCGCTCACTGTTCAGCCGCAAATATCTCTGTTTAAAAAGGTGTGGTATACCCCAGTAAACAATAACTGTGGTTTTGCCATCCCACGGTAAAAAATCTCTATTATTCAGCTTTTGGTAGTTTTTTCCGAAAGAAAAACAGTAGTGTCTCCTGACTGTTGTGACACAAAAATATATCTGTTGAAAATAGTCTTGTGTAGGACCGACATCCCAGTGTGGTTTCGCAGTTCCACGGGTCAAATCGCTGTACTATCCAGTTTTGGGCCTTTGGTATCTAAAAAAAAGCAGTTTGAGTGTGTCGCTCACTGTTCAGCCGCAAATATCTCTATTTAAAAAAGTGTGGTATACCCCAGTAAACAATAACTGTGGTTTTGCCATCCCACGGTAAAAAATCTCTATTATTCAGCTTTTGGTAGTTTTTTGCGTAAAGAAAACCAGTAGTGTCTCCTGACTGTTGTGACACAAAAATATATCTGTTGAAAATAGTCTTGTGTAGGCCCGACATCCCAGTGTGGTTTCGCAGTTCCACGGGTCAAATCGCTGTACTATCCTGTTTTGGGCCTTTGGTATCTAAAAAAAAAGCAGTTTGAGTGTGTCGCTCACTGTTCAGCTGCAAATATCTCTATTTAAAAAAGTGTGGTATACCCCAGTAAACAATAACTGTGGTTTTGCCATCCCACGGTAAAAAATCTCTATTATTCAGCTTTTGGTAGTTTTTTCCGTAAAGAAAAACAGTAGTGTCTCCTGACTGTTGTGACACAAAAATATATCTGTTGAAAATAGTCTTGTGTAGGCCCGACATCCCAGTGTGGTTTCGCAGTTCCACGGGTCAAATCGCTGTACTATCCTGTTTTGGGCCTTTGGTATCTAAAAAAAAAGCAGTTTGAGTGTGTCGCTCACTGTTCAGCCGCAAATATCTCTATTTAAAAAAGTGTGGTATACCCCAGTAAACAATAACTGTGGTTTTGCCATCCCACGGTAAAAAATCTCTATTATTCAGCTTTTGGTAGTTTTTTCTGTAAAGAAAAACAGTAGTGTCTCCTGACTGTTGTGACACAAAAATATATCTGTTGAAAATAGTCTTGTGTAGGCCCGACATCCCAGTGTGGTTTCGCAGTTCCACGGGTCAAATCGCTGTACTATCCAGTTTTGGGCCTTTGGTATCTAAAAAAAAGCAGTTTGAGTGTGTCGCTCACTGTTCAGCCGCAAATATCTCTATTTAAAAAAGTGTGGTATACCCCAGTAAACAATAACTGTGGTTTTGCCATCCCACGGTAAAAAATCTCTATTATTCAGCTTTTGGTAGTTTTTTGCGTAAAGAAAACCAGTAGTGTCTCCTGACTGTTGTGACACAAAAATATATCTGTTGAAAATAGTCTTGTGTAGGCCCGACATCCCAGTGTGGTTTCGCAGTTCCACGGGTCAAATCGCTGTACTATCCTGTTTTGGGCCTTTGGTATCTAAAAAAAAAGCAGTTTGAGTGTGTCGCTCACTGTTCAGCTGCAAATATCTCTATTTAAAAAAGTGTGGTATACCCCAGTAAACAATAACTGTGGTTTTGCCATCCCACGGTAAAAAATCTCTATTATTCAGCTTTTGGTAGTTTTTTCTGTAAAGAAAAACAGTAGTGTCTCCTGACTGTTGTGACACAAAAATATATCTGTTGAAAATGGTCTTGTGTAGGCCCGACATCCCAGTGTGGTTTCGCAGTTCCACGGGTCAAATCGCTGTACTATCCAGTTTTGGGCCTTTGGTATCTAAAAAAAAAGCAGTTTGAGTGTGTCGCTCACTGTTCAGCCGCAAATATCTCTATTTAAAAAAGTGTGGTATACCCCAGTAAACAATAACTGTGGTTTTGCCATCCCACGGTAAAAAATCTCTATTATTCAGCTTTTGGTAGCTTTTTCCGTAAAGAAAAACAGTAGTGTCTCCTGACTGTTGTGACACAAAAATATATCTGTTGAAAATAGTCTTGTGTAGGCCCGACATCCCAGTGTGGTTTCGCAGTTCCACGGGTCAAATCGCTGTACTATCCAGTTTTGGGCCTTTGGTATCTAAAAAAAAGCAGTTTGAGTGTGTCGCTCACTGTTCAGCCGCAAATATCTCTATTTAAAAAAGTGTGGTATACCCCAGTAAACAATAACTGTGGTTTTGCCATCCCACGGTAAAAAATCTCTATTATTCAGCTTTTGGTAGTTTTTTGCGTAAAGAAAACCAGTAGTGTCTCCTGACTGTTGTGACACAAAAATATATCTGTTGAAAATAGTCTTGTGTAGGCCCGACATCCCAGTGTGGTTTCGCAGTTCCACGGGTCAAATCGCTGTACTATCCTGTTTTGGGCCTTTGGTATCTAAAAAAAAAGCAGTTTGAGTGTGTCGCTCACTGTTCAGCTGCAAATATCTCTATTTAAAAAAGTGTGGTATACCCCAGTAAACAATAACTGTGGTTTTGCCATCCCACGGTAAAAAATCTCTATTATTCAGCTTTTGGTAGTTTTTTCTGTAAAGAAAAACAGTAGTGTCTCCTGACTGTTGTGACACAAAAATATATCTGTTGAAAATGGTCTTGTGTAGGCCCGACATCCCAGTGTGGTTTCGCAGTTCCACGGGTCAAATCGCTGTACTATCCAGTTTTGGGCCTTTGGTATCTAAAAAAAAAGCAGTTTGAGTGTGTCGCTCACTGTTCAGCCGCAAATATCTCTATTTAAAAAAGTGTGGTATACCCCAGTAAACAATAACTGTGGTTTTGCCATCCCACGGTAAAAAATCTCTATTATTCAGCTTTTGGTAGCTTTTTCCGTAAAGAAAAACAGTAGTGTCTCCTGACTGTTGTGACACAAAAATATATCTGTTGAAAATAGTCTTGTGTAGGCCCGACATCCCAGTGTGGTTTCGCAGTTCCACGGGTCAAATCGCTGTACTATCCTGTTTTGGGCCTTTGGTATCTAAAAAAAAAGCAGTTTGAGTGTGTCGCTCACTGTTCAGCCGCAAATATCTCTATTTAAAAAAGTGTGGTATACCCCAGTAAACAATAACTGTGGTTTTGCCATCCCACGGTAAAAAATCTCTATTATTCAGCTTTTGGTAGTTTTTTCCGTAAAGAAAAACAGTAGTGTCTCCTGACTGTTGTGACACAAAAATATATCTGTTGAAAATAGTCTTGTGTAGGCCCGACATCCCAGTGTGGTTTCGCAGTTCCACGGGTCAAATCGCTGTACTATCCTGTTTTGGGCCTTTGGTATCTAAAAAAAAAGCAGTTTGAGTGTGTCGCTCACTGTTCAGCCGCAAATATCTCTATTTAAAAAAGTGTGGTATACCCCAGTAAACAATAACTGTGGTTTTGCCATCCCACGGTAAAAAATCTCTATTATTCAGCTTTTGGTAGTTTTTTCTGTAAAGAAAAACAGTAGTGTCTCCTGACTGTTGTGACACAAAAATATATCTGTTGAAAATAGTCTTGTGTAGGCCCGACATCCCAGTGTGGTTTCGCAGTTCCACGGGTCAAATCGCTGTACTATCCAGTTTTGGGCCTTTGGTATCTAAAAAAAAGCAGTTTGAGTGTGTCGCTCACTGTTCAGCCGCAAATATCTCTATTTAAAAAAGTGTGGTATACCCCAGTAAACAATAACTGTGGTTTTGCCATCCCACGGTAAAAAATCTCTATTATTCAGCTTTTGGTAGTTTTTTGCGTAAAGAAAACCAGTAGTGTCTCCTGACTGTTGTGACACAAAAATATATCTGTTGAAAATAGTCTTGTGTAGGCCCGACATCCCAGTGTGGTTTCGCAGTTCCACGGGTCAAATCGCTGTACTATCCTGTTTTGGGCCTTTGGTATCTAAAAAAAAAGCAGTTTGAGTGTGTCGCTCACTGTTCAGCTGCAAATATCTCTATTTAAAAAAGTGTGGTATACCCCAGTAAACAATAACTGTGGTTTTGCCATCCCACGGTAAAAAATCTCTATTATTCAGCTTTTGGTAGTTTTTTCTGTAAAGAAAAACAGTAGTGTCTCCTGACTGTTGTGACACAAAAATATATCTGTTGAAAATGGTCTTGTGTAGGCCCGACATCCCAGTGTGGTTTCGCAGTTCCACGGGTCAAATCGCTGTACTATCCAGTTTTGGGCCTTTGGTATCTAAAAAAAAAGCAGTTTGAGTGTGTCGCTCACTGTTCAGCCGCAAATATCTCTATTTAAAAAAGTGTGGTATACCCCAGTAAACAATAACTGTGGTTTTGCCATCCCACGGTAAAAAATCTCTATTATTCAGCTTTTGGTAGCTTTTTCCGTAAAGAAAAACAGTAGTGTCTCCTGACTGTTGTGACACAAAAATATATCTGTTGAAAATAGTCTTGTGTAGGCCCGACATCCCAGTGTGGTTTCGCAGTTCCACGGGTCAAATCACTGTACTATCCAGTTTTGGGCCTTTGGTATCTAAAAAAAAAGCAGTTTGAGTGTGTCGCTCACTGTTCAGCCGCAAATATCTCTATTTAAAAAAGTGTGGTATACCCCAGTAAACAATAACTGTGGTTTTGCCATCCCACGGTAAAAAAATCTCTATTATTCAGCTTTTGGTAGTTTTTTCCGTTAAGAAAAACAGTAGTGTCTCCTGACTGTTGTGACACAAAAATATATCTGTTGAAAATAGTCTTGTGTAGGCCCGACATTCCAGTGTGGTTTCGCAGTTCCACGGGTCAAATCGCTGTACTATCCAGTTTTGGGCCTTTGGTATCTAAAAAAAAGCAGTTTGAGTGTGTCGCTCACTGTTCAGCCGCAAATATCTCTATTTAAAAAAGTGTGGTATACCCCAGTAAACAATAACTGTGGTTTTCCTCTTCCACGGTTCTAATCTACTCTTTGTTACCCTTTTTCCATTGATAGTGCAAGTGTAAGCTATTTTACTTCATTTACAATAGGCAAGGCGCGTGGCAAGGGACGTGGAAGTGGACGTTCTGGTGATGGTTCGTGCAGAGGATGGGGCCGTGGCCAAGGTGAAAATGTGACACAACCAACAGCCACATCTTCTCGCTCCCACTTCTTGACCGAATTACTAGGGAAGCACAGAACAACACCAGTATTGAGAACTGATCAGTGTGAACAGGTTATTAATTGGATAGCAGACAATACTTCCAGTTACCTGGGAACCACCACCTCCGGTCTGTCTTCCACACGGTCAACTCTTAGTAGCCGCGAGTCTCGACCGCATACTCCTCCTCTCCCTGATGCTCCTTCCTCCCACCATGCCGAGTGTCGTCAGACAGCAAGTGATCCCACACTTGGACACTCTGAAGAGCTGTTCACTGGTCCATTTCCATATTTGGGCCCCTCGCCTGATACGCTTGAAGTGGTGGAAGAGGAGATCCCATGTTGCGATGCCCAAATATTTGAACAGCCACGGCCACAGGAAGTCGACGTTGGCAATCTGTCACAAGAGGTGGACGATGACGAGACACAATTGCCAGGAAGTGAGGAGGAGGATCGTGGTGCGCAAGTGGAAGAGGAGGAGGTGGTGGATGATCTAGTAACTGACCCAACGTGGAAGGAGGACATGCAGAGTGAGGCCAGCAGCACACAGGGGGAGGGAGGCAGAGTACCCCAACAGGCAGGAAGAAGCAGTGTGGTGGCCGCAGACAGAAGGCAGGCAACCGTTCCCCGTAACACCAACACGAGGGACGTTGCCAGTACAAGCGGTAGGTCTTCCAGAGTCTGGAATTTTTTTAAAGACTCTGCTGATAACCCCAAAAAGGCCATATGTTCCACCTGCCATGCCAGCATCAGCAGGCGTGACAAAACTACCAGCCTGACCACCACCAGCATGATCAGGCACATGGCAGCAAAGCACCCAACTTTGTGGGGCGAAACCCAGGGTCCACGACCAGTGTCAGCGGGTGTCACCACTGCTTCTTCCACTGTTGTGCGTGCAATAGAACCCCCTGTTGTGTGTGCAAGGCAATCCCCTGTCCATACTGCATGTAAAGATACCCCCTCCTCTCAGTCTTCACTTGTTATGGCAGTTTCTCAAGAAACAGCATCAACGTCCACGTCCACGTCCCACCGCAGCGTTCAATTGTCCATATCCCAGACGTTTGAACGAAAGCGGAAATTCGCAGCTAACGCCCCACAGGCCACAGTCCTAAATTCGCACATTTCACGACTGCTTGCATTGGAAATGCTGCATTTTAGGCTGGTGGAGACGGAATCCTTCCGCAATCTTATGGCGGTGGCCGTCCCTCGGTACTCGGTCCCCAGCCGACACTATTTTGCCCGGTGTGCCATCCCCGCACTACACAAACACGTGTCCCAAAGCATCTGCCGTGCCCTCAACAACGCAGTTACTGGGAGAGTCCACCTGACAACGGACACATGGACAAGTGCTTGTGGCCAGGGACGGTACATCTCTCTGACGGCACACTGGGTAAACATAGTGGAAGCCGGGACCCAGTCGGACCTTGGGACGGAACACATCCTCCCCACACCGAGGATTGCGGGTCCTATGTCAGTCAGAGTTGCCCCCACAGTGTACAGCTCCTGCGCATCCTTCTCCTCCTCCTCATGTTCAGCCTCCATCTCAGATATCACCACATCAGTTACAAGCTGGAAGCATTGCAGTACTGCCTCCGCCAAGCGGCAACAGGCTGTGCTGAAACTCATAAGCTTAGGTGATAAACCTCACACTGTTTGTGAGTTGTGGACAGCTGTGAAAGAGCAGGCAGATCTGTGGCTGAGACCGCTGAACCTACATCCCGGCATGGTCGTGTGTGACAATGGCCGTAACCTGGTGGCGGCTCTGAGGCGAGGTGAGATCACACACGTACCATGCCTGGCTCATGTGCTTAACCTCGTGGTTCAGCGGTTTCTTAAATCGTTCCCCGAGTTGCCAGATCTGCTCGTGAAAGTACGCCGCCTGTCAGCTCATTTTCGCAAGTCGGCTACAGCTTCCGCCGCCCTTGCTGTGTTGCAGCAGCGTTTGCAGCTTCCGGCACACCGACTGGTGTGTGATGTCCCCACACGTTGGAACTCTACCCTCCACATGTTGCAAAGGATTTGTGAGCAGAAGAGAGCAGTTGTGGAGTACCAGCTGCAACAAGGCCGTCGATATTCAGGTCAGACTCCACACATAAGACCTCAGGAGTGGACCTGGATGTCTGACATATGTACCATCCTGACAAACTTTGAGGAGGCCACCAAGATGGTGAGTGGCGATGACGCCATCATTAGTGTCAGCATCCCACTTGTCTGTCTTTTGCAACGCTCTCTGCAGAGAATTAAAGAGGAGGCATTGCAGCCAGAGTATGATGAGATGGATCAAGAAGCCGTATCGGGCGATTACACACAGCCCAGCCTCATCTCATCCCAACGTGCATTGGGGGACAATGAGGGAGAGGAGGAGGAGGAGGAAGAACAGGAGCTGCTATCATGCGTTGTAGACGGTAGTACCTGTACAAGTGTCATACCGTCGGTTCAGCGTGGGTGGCCTGAGGACAGGGGGGGAGGAGGAAGACGAGGAGGAGGAGGAGGAGAGCATGGTCAGTCGTCATCTTGGTGAGGACACGGAAATCTTGCCCGTTACCAGTCTGGCACCCATGGCTGACTTTATGTTACGCTGCCTTAACCATGACCCTCGCATTGTCAAAATGTTGGGTGACAGTCATTACTGGTTGATGACACTTGTAGACCCCCGCTACAAGGAGAACTTTCACTCTCTTATTCCTGAGGTGGAGAGGTCTACAAAAATGGGGCAATACCAGAAGGCCCTTGCTGCAGAAATCTTAAAAAAATTCCCATCTGAACACGCTAGCGGCAGAGGTCACAGTTCGTTGCCCAACCAAGGCGTAAAGGCGAGAGAGATGCAGCTCCAATCCAGCAGAGGCAGGGGAACACTGTCAACGTTCTGGGACAGTTTTCTGACCCCCGCCCAGCTTACAGGCCCTGAGGCGCGGGGTACTCTCACAAGGACTGGAAAGTTTCAAAAGATGGTGAGGGAGTACCTTGCCGATCGTACCAGCGTCCTCCGTGATTCCTCTGTGCCTTTTAATTATTGGGTATCCAAGCTGGACACTTGGAATGAACTCGCTCTGTACGCCTTGGAGGTCCTGGCCTGCCCTGCCGCTAGCGTGTTATCGGAGCGTGTTTTTAGTGCTGCTGGGGGAATTAGAACTGATAAGCGCACTCGCCTGTCAACTGACAATGCTGACAAGCTGACCCTTATCAAAATGAACAAGGGCTGGATTGGGCCAGACTTCTCATCACCACCAAATGACAGCAGAGTAACATAAAGTCAAATCCACTGTGTTATTTCGGGAGGTGTATTCACATGCACCGCTTCACACCCACACATGGGTATACGCTTCCTCGTTTCGGCTGTTTAATCTTCTTCTCCTTATCCTCAGCCTCCACCACCACTATACCACCAGGGTGACCGTGGTCCATGTTGCCAGCATTGCAAGTTCCTCTGTCCTAATTTTTGGCAGCTTTTGCTTGGAAGGCATAGGCAAAGACTATGGGAGACCCACTCCCCAATAATGGGAATAATGTTTTTAATATGCTGTACTGCATGGCTCTTGTAAGGGACATTGCAAGTAGTGTTGAGCCACCCCCGTAGTGTTCGAGTTCGGTTCGGTTCGTCGAACACCCGTGTGTTCGCCGAACTGTTCGTCGAACTGTTCGTCGAACACCTTCGAACACCGTTAAAACCAATGGCAGGCAAACAAAAACACATAGAAACACATAGAAAACACCTTCAAAGGTGTCCAAAAGCTGACAAACTGCTCAGAAGACACAACTAACACATGGAAAAGTGACAAGTACATATAGTCATGCGAAAAGAAAAGAGGTGGAGGAGTAAAAGGAGGGGGAGACACAGATATAGGCATGTCATGCCCTTCTAAAATCCAAAAAGTGAGAAGCCGAGACGGCCAGTCCGCTCCTGCCCGTGCCACCTCCGTGTCGCCGGGTTTGTGCCAGAGCCGCGGTGAACCTTGATGGCCAGCCCCCCTCTCCCAATACTGGTGCCTGTCCGCTGGTGGGTCGAGAGAGCCCCCCTGTGGTGGAGGCAGCTCTAAGCTTTTTAATTTAAATTGTCCCTCTAATTTGAATGAATACACTTTAAATCCATTTACAAGGATCTATTGGAGGGCAAGTCTCATGCCAGCAGCCGCGTAATTCCAGCTCCAGTAGCGTCCACTAAAGCTGCTGCAGTTAAAAAGCTTTTATAAGGATCGAGCTCGGCTGTCCACCGCAAGGCATCCTAGTGCCAGTCCCAGCCCCTATGCCTTGGGGTGCCTCCTGATGCTCTTCACTAAGTATCCCGTGGTCCCGAAGCATTTCCTTTGAAAAAATTAAGTGTCCAAACTACAGGTGGTGTAGCTTGCTTAACAGCCGGGATAATCCGCTGACTAGCAGACACTGCTACTAGGCACAAAGTATTTCCTGGGCTAGATGCAGTTAAAAATTTGTAAGTAGATACTCTCGTTGGATGCTGAGAAAGCATTCCATAGAGTCTCCTGGCACGCCATATATGATTCTCTTAAAAAGCTTGGGGTAGGGGTCTAGGGGACCCTTTTATAGCCAAAATCACGGCCCTGTATCACAATACGTCACCTAGGCTGAAGATAAATGGAACTGTAGCACCGAGGGCTCGGTTGCTACAGACGTATTGCACCTCACCCAGAGGTGTGATATCTCACTCTCAGATAAGGATGGAGTGTGGATCAGGACCCGACACCTGCATGCATTACACCACATTGCCGTGGGGCAGGGCGACCAATATGCCCCTGAGATGGGCACGACAGTCCCTGTCCCTGGCTGGAGTGGGGGGAGGGAACACTGAGGAAGGGGAACCCTGCAGTGCAGGAGCAGGGAGGAAGCAGTTCCTGGGTGCATTGAGAAGGGAGTATAAAAGGTGGGCACCATCTTAGTTCAGTGCAGAGAAGTCTGAGCAGAAGTGGCAGGGAGCAGGGGCTCTGCATGAGCTCTGCTCCGGAGGCGGGCCTAGTAACAGAGGCCCAGGCCTGCAAGAGGGAGAAGGAAGGAAGAGGAGCAGAGAAGGCTCCAGGAACGAGGAATGAAGGGATCCCAGGGGTGCGGACGGGCGAGTCGCCACCGCACGCCCGAATCCACCTGCGTGGAGGGGTCAGGCCAAAGGGGGAGACCGGTCCCCGAACTAGTGGAGGCAGGAAACGACCCTCAGCTAGAAACCGGAGGCTCTGACATTTTATGTGGCGCAGCCCCTTGCTCCACCCGCTAGGAAGGCACCACATAGGGTCAGGGAAACTGGCGCCAAGTTTACCAAGAGGAGGCCCGAGGCAGCCGGACAGAAGTGTTGGTAAGAAAGGCCAGACAAAGGACACACAAAGGGGGTCCTGTGAAGCGCTCCAAAGTTATCTGGGAGTTGTCTGAGCCCCTCACCTGGTGAGCACAGTACGACGTGGGCAGCCGTTACCTGCAGACGTGGTCTGGATAATAAGAACTGTGAGTAAAGGCCCTGAACTGCATCACTGACTCCGTGTCGTTACTGCTGCTGCCCTGCACCATCACCCCCATCCTCCGCATACACTGCCCTGAGGCTATACTCCTCCCGTGGGGAGTTATGCTACGCTCTGCTGCACCCACAACACCAGCCTTAGCGGTCTGCCCTGTAGCGGCGGTTCACTCTGACCGCAATCCACGGGTGGCGTAGTCGGACATTTAAACATCAAAACCACATAAATAGTTCCGCCACTGGTTTGACCGCCCTGAGCCACGGAACCGGATCGCCGCCACGAAGACTACAACCACCAGCATCCACCAAAAAGGGTCCGGCTCCGGGTGTCCCAAGGCCCAGGGGGTGCGTCAGAACATTTTCATCACCTTTCACAATCACCAATGGGACAAGGCAGGGATGTCCTCTGTCCCCTCTCTTATACATCCTAGTGACGGAGCACCTGCTCTCATCAATTCGCCATAACCCCAATATTAGGTGGATTGAGGTGGGAGGCACCGAGTACAAGTGCTCTCTATTTGCTGATGATGTCCTAGTATATATCACTCAATCACATATATCCATCCCTGCTGTTATGGCTGAAATAGATCACTTTGTTACATGGTAAAATTTTAAAATCAATGCAGCGAAGTCTGAGGCCCTCGATGTCTCCCTCCCTAAATCCATATAGGATTCCATCCAGTCCAACTTTCCCTTTGCCTGGCCCTCACAGGGTATCAAATACTTAGGAATTCCTATTCATAGAGACCTCTCCCATCTATGTTATCTTAATTTTGGGCCCTTTATTGAACAATTCCATACAGACCACGGTTGGCAAGTTAGAACTGTAAGATTCACTACGTGAACCACTGGTGTTTTGTGGAAAAGCACATGTACACCGCGTTCCAAATTATTATGCAAAAAGTGTTTAGGAGTGATAAGGGAAGAATTTGTTTGTTTGTCAGTTAAACTCATTGATGGTGATGTGTGTCAGGGCTCTTTATATCACTGTAAGCAATTGCAGACACCTGTGCTAATTAGTTTGGCAGGTGTGTCCAATGAAAGGCAAGACTACTTAAGAAGGCTCTCTCACATTATTAAGCAGCCTACATTTTCTGCCAAAATGGGAAAGAAAAAGGATGTGTCGGCTGCTGAGAAGCAACAAATTGTGGAGTGTTTAGGTCAAGGCATGACTACAATCAACATTGTGCGATGATCAGGATGAAGTGTCTTGGCAATCAAGAAGTATGTAGCTGATTCACAGTACACACGTGTGCGTGCTGATAAGGGCAAATTGAGGACTCTTTCCTACAGGCAATTACGTCAGGTTGAAACAGCAGCGGCAAAAAAGCCTTGTCATAGCAGCAGACAAGTTTTTGAAGCTGCTTGTGCCTCCAACGTCCCCCGAACAACAAGATGCAGGGTCCTTCAGAGGTTTGCAGCTGTGCATACGCCATCCTGTCGACCTCCTCTATCCACTTCACACAAGCAGAAACGGCTCCAGTGGGCCAAACATTACATGAAGACTGATTTCAAAACTGTTTTGTTCACGGATGAGTGCCGTGCAGCGCTCGATGGTCCAGATGAATGGAGTGGAGGATGGCTGGTTGATGGACACCCCACGCAAACACGGCTACAGCGCCAACAAGGAGGAGGTGGAGTAATGTTTTGGGCTGGAATCATGGGGAGAGAGATTGTCGGCCCCTTTAGGATCCCTGAAGGCGCTAAAGATGAACTCCATAATGTATGTGGATTTTCTCAAACAGCACTTCCTGCCATGGTTCAAGAAGAAGAACCGTGTATTTCACAGCAAGATCATTTTTCTGCATGATAATGCACCATCTCATGCTGCACATAAAACATCTGCATCTCTGGCTGATATGGGCATAAAAGGGGACAAACTTATGGTGTGACCCCCATGCTCCCCTGACCTCTACCCCATTCAGAACCTTTGGAGCATCATTAAAAGGAGTGTCTATGATGGCGGGAGGCAGTTCACATCTAAGCAACAGCTCTGGGAGGGTATTCTGTCCTCATGCAAAACAATTGAAGCAGAAACCATCCAAAACCTGACAAATTCAATGGACGAGAGAGTTCAGAAGCTCCTTTCGAACAAGGGGTCCTATGTGAAAATGTAACATCACCTAGAATAAAGTTTTGAGTTGAAAACTGTTTGATTTCAGTTTCTAACAACCTGCTAATGCTTATAATTTCAAAAATGACCATTTTTTTGGTCTTTATTAAAATGAAAAGGTTGATCGAAAAGTTTGGGGGATCTAAGAGTGTGGCAACCCAGTAGTCATGATTACTTCGAATTCTGACAATATGAGGGTCATGCTGCAGGTAGTGCAGCAAGAAGGCACTTATGTGTCTTGCGCATCTCGGAGCCCCAAAATTATTTTCCGGGCTAGATGCAGCTAAAAATTATTTTTAATTTTAAATCTGGTGAAGCTTATTATAGATGGCCTAATAGGATCAGTGCTGCACACTGCTACAAAGCCCAAATTATTTTCCAGTCAAGATACAGATAAACATGATTAGTAATTTGAAAGCTTAAAATGGTTGGTAGGGTGATTTTAACCAATCATCAAGCTTTTACTCTCCCCAGGATGACACAGGGGTAGAAAAGTCGTTTCGGATCCATGATTTGTTCATCTTTATGAACGTGAGTCTGTCTACATTATCAGTGGAGAGCCGCGTGCGCTTATCTGTCAGCACACCACCAGCAGCGCTGAACACACGTTCAGACAGAACGCTGGCTGCGGGGCATGACAAGATCTCCAAGGCGTAAGTGGCTAGCTCCGGCCATTTATCCAGATTGGAAGCCCAAAAAGAGCAAGGGTCCAGTGACACAGTCGTGGCTTCAATGTTTACTTGGAGATACTCCTGTACCATCGTCTCTAGGCGTTGACTATGTGTCAGACTTCTTGTCTCCTGTGGCCTTGCAAAGGATGGGCTAAAAAAGTGGTGAAATGATTCCGCAAAATTGATGTTACCAGCAGATACTGTGGTTCTGTTACGGTTTGAGTGCTGAACACTTGACGGTCCCACGGTTGGCAAGTTGGAACTGTGAGATTCACTACGTGCACCACTGGTATTTTGTGGAAAAGCACATGTAAGATTCTGCAACAGTCTCTGCTGATACTCCTGCATGCGTGCATCCCTTTCTATGGCAGGAATAATTTCTGCAAATTTACTTTTGTACCGGGGATCTAACAGTGTGGCAACCCAGTAGTCAGGATTATTTCTAATTCTCACAATTCGAGGGTCATGTTGCAGGTAGTGCAGCAAGAAGGCACTCATGTGTGTTGCGCATCCAGGAGCACCAAGTCCCTGTTGTGTTGGTGGCGAGGTAGCAATCATGCTTCCTTCCTATGTCCTCTCCCCCCAACCTCGCACAACAGAAATGTGATCAAGGTCTCCCTCATCTGATGAGTCTTCCATCAGTTCGTCCTCCATTTCTTCCTGGGCTCCTGCACCTTCCTCACTAGTTTGGCTGCTACCATGCGCCCTGGTAAAATCATCTCCCCCACCCTCACATGCCTGCCGCCTTGGTGCTGCCGACCGTCTGGACCTTGCAGATGTTAGCCCTTCCGCATACAACTCCTCCTCCTCTACTTCCTCCACCTCCTCTTGTGCCACCACCTGACTCCGAATTCTGTTTAACATGTGCTCCAGCATGTAAATCACCGGAATAGTCATGCTGATAATGGCATCGTCAGCACTAAACATCTTCGTCGCCATTTCAAAACTGTGCAGAAGGGTGCATAGGTCCCTGATCTGAGACCACTCCTCCAGCGTGATTTGCCCCACCTCTGAATCTCGTTGGCCCAGGCTATACGTCAGAACGTATTGCACCAGGGCTTGTCGGTGCTGCCACAGTCGCTGCAACATGTGCAGAGTTGAATTCCACCGGGTAGGCACATCGCATTTTAGCCGGTGAAGTGGCAGGCCCAACGACTTCTGTAGAGATGTAAGTCGCTGAGCTGCGGGATGCGAACGGCGGAAGTGAGCACACAGCGACCGTGCCCTCTGCAGAAGGCCATCTAGTCTGGGATAGTGGGCTAAAAATTGCTGGACAACCAGGTTCAACACGTGAGCCATACAAGGCACGTGTGTGACATTGCCCCGGCGAAGGGCCGCACCCAGGTTTGCAGCATTGTCGCACACGGCCTTCCCTGGTTTCAGGTCCAGTGGAGACAACCATTCATGAAATTGGTTCTCCAGAGCTGACCACAACTCCTCAGCTGTGTGACTCACATTTCCCAGACATTTCAATGTAAAAACCGCCTGATGACGTTGAGCCCTACTGCCAGCATAGTAAGGAGGTGTGCAGGATCCCTTCTGCGCAGTTAGAAAGCTTGTGGCATGACCAGACAGCCTTTGGGTGCAGGTGGAAGACCGAGAGGAGGTTGAGGAGGCAGAAGCAGTGGAGGAAAAATGACATAAAGAGGATTGACGCACAACTCGTGGGGACGGCAAGACTTGGACAGCAGCCCCTTGTCCTGCTGTCACCATAGTTACCCAGTGCCCAGTCAGCGACATGTAACGCCCCTGTCCATGCCTACTCGTCCAAGTGTCTGTGGTGAAATGCACCCTGTCACACACAGAGTTTCTCAAAGAAGCGGTGATGTTGTGTGCGACATGCTGGTGGAGCGCAGGCACACCTTTCTTTGAGAAGTAGTGCCGACTGGGCATCTGGTACTGGGGCACTGCGACGGACATAAGGTCTCGAAAATCCTCTGTGTCCACCAGGCGGAAAGGCAGCATTTCTGTAGCCAAGAGCTTGCAGATGGTGAAATTCAACCTCTTAGCTTTCTCATGGCTAGGAGGAAATGGTCTTTTACTTGTCCACATCTGAGGGACCGAGGGCTGGCTATTGTGCTTAGACGGGGTTGATAAGGGTGTCCCCGGCAAACTGCCGGTCTGTGAGGAAGATGCAGGCAGACATGTTAGGTTGCCTTGATCCAAAGGTGGTGCTATCGATGTCGGACAGCGCTCAAGACCAGCTGGTGTTACCACCTCCAAAGAAAATGATGACCTGCCAATCACGCTGGCTGTTGCGGGTAAAGAGGTGGCAGGTCTGCGCCCCAAAACAGGTGTGACTGCTGTCCCCCCAGTCACAGAGGATGAAGAGGCCGCGGATGCACAAGATATGGCAGACGGTGGTTGGCCCGGCCGGCTAGACCGCATTGTAGCACACTGAGCTTCCCACTGCAACTTATGCTTCATGTCCATGTGCCGGTTCATGCATGAAGTACTCAAACTATGTATTTTTTGGCCTCTACTTAGCTTTTGCTGACAAATGTTACAGATAACACGAGTTGGGTCATCTTTATCGATCTGAAAAAATGCCCAGGCTATGCAAGGCTTAGCACCCATGCGACCTGAAGAGCCACCACGACTTGTGGTGAGAGGCAGAGTTGTGTTTGAGGATGCAGTTGTTGACGTGCTTCCAGTACTACGTCTCTGTCCAGGAAGGCGCAACCTGACCTCGTCGTCACTAGCATCTTCCTCCACCTCCTCTGCTGACCTCATCTCTTGGCTGACTGTGGGTTGACAGTAAGTGGGATCTCCGACCTCATCATCATCACCCTGTGCGTTATCACACCCGTCGTCCTCAGAGCCAACCTGTTCCTGCCCTGACAAAAAACTAAAGTTGTCGCTCCAATCAGGTATTTGAGTCTTATCATCGTCTTCCTCATTGTCTCCACCAACAGGAGTTACAGTTTGGGAATGAGGGTCTACATTATGGTCAGAACCTTCTGCGTCTGGTCCTGGATCCGACTCATAAAGATTCTGGGCATTAGTGCAGATCATTTCCTCGTCTGGATTCACAGAAGCGCTGGAGTCGACCTCTGATTCCCAGGCTATAGTATGAGTAAACAGCTCTGCAGACTCAACCATCTGTTCTACCTCATACTCAGACGGGCAGCTGGAGATTTGGGAGCTGTGAGGAAGCAAGTGCGATTTGGGTGACACCTTTGAGGACTGGAGTATTTGTGATGTTGAAGTTGATGTGGAGGAGAGCCCACTTAAAGGAGCACTTGATATCCGTTGAAGCACCTGCTGTTTTTGTGCCTCATCTGGAATTTGTAGCGATTGGCGTGGCTGTAAGAAAGGGATCTTATCACATTGTCCGCTAAAAGAAGTAGACATTTTAGTTTGGCTGAAAGATGGTCTTTCTTCTGCACCTACCCCACGGACACAACCTTTTTTCCCCTTCCCAACACGCCTATTCCCCTTTCCACCAGCAGCAGGCCTTTTTCCACTCATTTTGGTGGTTAACTAATTCACAACTCTAGAGTTGTTTGCACAAAAAAACAATGGATGGTAACCGAGCAGAGCTGAGTGGCCAAACTGTGGTATTAGGCCAAAATTATTGGCTGGGTTAGATGCAGAAAAAAATTATTTTTAATTTGCAACCTGATGGAGGTCAGTATAGATGGACTAATAGACCAAGTCCCACACACCGCTAGAAGCCCAAATATTTTTTCAGAGCTAGATGCAGAAAAAAATTATTTTTAATTTGCAACCTGATGGAGGTCAGTATAGATGGACTAATAGACCAAGTCCCACACACCGCTAGAAGCCCAAATATTTTTTCAGAGCTAGATGCAGAAAAAAATTATATTCAATTTGCAACCTGCTGGAGGTCAGTATAGAAGGACTAATAGAACAAGTCCCACACACTGCTAGAAGCCCAAATATTTTTTCAGAGCTAAATGAAGAAAAAAATTATTTTTAATTTGCAACCTGATGGAGGTCAGTATAGATGGACTAATAGACCAAGTCCCACACACTGCTAGAAGCCCAAATATTTTTTCAGAGCTAGATGCAGAAAAAAATTATTTTTAATTTGCAACCTGATGGAGGTCAGTATAGATGGACTAATAGACCAAGTCCCACACACTGCTAGAAGCCCAAATATTTTTTCAGAGCTAGATGCAGAAAAAAATTATTTTTAATTTGCAACCTGATGGAGGTCAGTATAGATGGACTAATAGACCAAGTCCCACACACCGCTAGAAGCCCAAATATTTTTTCAGAGCTAGATGCAGAAAAAAATTATATTCAATTTGCAACCTGCTGGACGTCAGTATAGAAGGACTAATAGAACAAGTCCCACACACTGCTAGAAGCCCAAATATTTTTTCAGAGCTAAATGAAGAAAAAAATTATTTTTAATTTGCAACCTGATGGAGGTCAGTATAGATGGACTAATAGACCAAGTCCCACACACTGCTAGAAGCCCAAATATTTTTTCTGAGCTAGATGCAGAAAAAAATTATTTTTAATTTGCAACCTGATGGAGGTCAGTATAGATGGACTAATAGACCAAGTCCCACACACCGCTAGAAGCCCAAATATTTTTTCAGAGCTAGATGCAGAAAATTTTTTTATTCAATTTGCAACCTGATGGAGGTCAGTATAGATGGACTAATAGACCAAGTCCCACACACTGCTAGAAGCCCAAATATTTTTTCAGAGCTAGATGCAGAAAAAAATTATTTTTAATTTGCAACCTGATGGAGGTCAGTATAGATGGACTAATAGACCAAGTCCCACACACTGCTAGAAGCCCAAATATTTTTTCAGAGCTAGATGCAGAAAAAAATTATTTTTAATTTGCAACCTGATGGAGGTCAGTATAGATGGACTAATAGAACAAGTCCCACACGCTGCTAGAAGCCCAAATATTTTTTCAGAGATAAATGAAGAAAAAAATTATTTTTAATTTGCAACCTGATGGAGATCAGTATAGATGGACTAATAGACCAAGTCCCACACACTGCTAGAAGCCCAAATATTTTTTCAGAGCTAGATGCAGAAAAAAATTATTTTTAATTTGCAACCTGATGGAGGTCAGTATAGATGGACTAATAGACCAAGTCCCACACACTGCTAGAAGCCCAAATATTTTTTCAGAGCTAGATGCAGAAAAAAATTATATTCAGTTTGCAACCTGATGGAGGTCAGTATAGATGGACTAATAGAATGATGCTATGCCCAAAAGATTTTACTTCACTAGGTGCAGTAAAAAAATTGGTATTCTATACACAGGTGGTATATCTTGCAACACAGATAGGCTACTCCACTGACTAACACACTCTGCAATAGGCCAAAAAGGATTAGCTTTGCTAGATTCAGCCAAATGCTGTGAAAAAAACTTGCACAGCACTGGCACAGACCTGCCTGGCAAAAACTGATAGGAACTGATGTAACCTAGTCCTGAAAAGGACTCCAATTACAATTAGTCTTTACTCCCACAATCTATCTATTTAAGAGCACAGACCTGCCTGATAAAAGTCGTAGGAAATGCTGTAACCTAGTCCTTAAAAGGACTGCAATCACAACTATTCCCTACTCCCAAACTATCTGTATATTTGTGCGAAAATTGGCTTGAAATTAACAAGGTATAGCGCACACAGCAACAGCGGTGCCGTCTAACACGCAGCTGCAGCAGTGAGAAAATGGTGGCGACGGGGAAAATGGCTTGGTCTTATAGGGCAAGGACATGTGACATACACTGCCAATCACACATGCCCTTGCTTGTGTGAAAAAAAGCACTTCGCTCCGTGTGTGCGCTGCTGATAGGCTGACAGATTGCACCTCCCCACTGCAAATGCGGGAAAGAGAAAAAAAAATGGAGATCTTCATTGTTCCTGCAGAGATCCATCCCCTGCCCCTCCCCCCGCCCCGCTGTACACTCAAACTGCGTATTAACATTAATTTTCATCATTACTGAGAAAAAATCCAGTTATGATTTTGGTGCACGAACAGTTATCGAACATAACCTCGAACAGCCGAATTTTTCTCAAATTGTTCGTGTTCGCCGACCGGCTCGAACACCGCCCAAAACAGCTCGAATTTGAGATTGGCGAACAGTTCGAGTAGAACAACGCTCATCTCTAATTGCAAGTTCCCCCTTCCTAATTTTTGGCAGCTTTTGCTTGGAAGGCATAGGCAAAGACTATGGGAGACCCACTCCCCAATAATGGGAATAATGTTTTTAATATGCTGTACTGCATGGCTCTTGTAAGGGGCATTAAAATCGTCTTGTTAAGCTACTGTGACCTCCACGTCTCTTCCAAGGGTCGTTAATATAGTCTTTTTATTCCACTGCGACCTCCACCACTCTTCCAAGGGGCATTAAAACCGGCTTGTTAAGCTACTGTGACCTCCACGTCTCTTCCACGGTGCATTGATATTGTCTTTTTATTCCACTGTAACCTCCACCACTCTTCCAAGGGGCATTAAAACTGTCTTGTTAAACCACTCTGAACTCCACGTCTCTTCCAAGGGGCATTAAAACCATCTTGTTAAGCTACTGTGACCTCCACATCTCTTCCAAGGGGCATTAAAACTGTCTTGTTAAACCACTCTGAACTCCACGTCTCTTCTAAGGGGCATTAAAACCGTCTTGTTAAACCACTCTGAACTCCACAGCTCTTCCAAGGGGCATTGACATGTTGTTTTTAATTACCTCTAACCTCCACGACTCTTGCAACGGGCATTGCATTTCCTCCTAATTTTTGTCAGCTTTTGCTTTTCAATGCATAGGTGAACACTAAGGGAGGCCCACTCCCCAATAATGGGTAGAAGGTTTTTAATACGCTGTAATCCACGTCTGTTTCAAGGGGCATTGCAGTGCCTAATAATTTTTGGAAAGCCTTCCATTCCCTGCTTAGGCCAACAGTGTACAGGAGACCCAGTTGCTATAAATGGAAAAAACGGTTTAGTTAAGGCCCTCTGACCTCCATGTCACTCCCAAGGGGCATTGGAGTGCCTCGAAATTTTTGGTAGGCATTGCATTCACTGTATGCCTTATAACTGTGTAGTTGAACCGCTCCTTTTGGTACAGAAACATATCCTACAAGACATGTGTGGTTGGCTGGCCTGATATTGATGTGAATGGTCCCTGTTCCTCCTGCTCTTTCTCCTTTGCCACCACCTCATCCATCATTCATCACCTGAAGCTTTGTTTTAACGGGAGTCATAGAACTGGGATAGTAGCAGGAAAACATCCAGCAATCCTCGAAGGAGGTAGAATATGCGCCAAAACGCTGACCACCTCAGGCCTAGCTGCTAATACATACATGCGCTTGCATTCCAAGGAACAGAAAGCTAAGGAGGTGGATGGCCTCATGATCATGAATAATTTACTCGTTGTGTAGGAGGCCGACCACTGCTGCTGTCTACCTTCTGAACTTTGTGTTGAAGCCTGATTGACCCAGGACCCGCAATCCTCTATGTCTGGAGGACGTGTGGCATCCCAGTGTCCAACTGTGTCCCGGCATCCACAATATTAACCCAGTGTGAAGGCGTCAGTGAGATGGACCATTCCTGGCCACATTCACTTGTCCACGTGTTTGTGGTTAGGCTGTCCTTCCCACTAAATGCGCTGGGGAGGGCACAGGTAATGTTTTGGTATGCGCGCTTGTGTATAAGGCGCACCGGGACAAATAGGGGCGGCTGGGGACCGTTTATGGACACCCGGTGTTAGAACCTTGCTCTTAGGTTTTTTTTCCTTTGCTGGTCACATGACCTTGTTGGCCTATTTAATCCTGCTCCGCCCTCCTGGCTTTGCTGGACTTCATTGTATAACTACTTTCTAGCTAGCCTGTGCTCTGTATCTAACTCTGTTAGTTTGCTTGGTCTACGGACCTCTATGTTCTATATATTTTGTTTGTTCGTCTGTCTGCTACTATTTCTGTTAGGAGGTGTCCCATTTTCCTCCCAGTCCTTAGTACTTGTAGGGATTCCTTCCCCACATCTATAGGTCTCCGTACAGACTAGCTTAGGACTTTAGCAGGTCTGATCGCAGGATCAGGTTCCCTGTTACATCGTAGGGATTCAGCTGAGTTCTATCGTAGGGACAGATCTCCTCTCTTTCCTTAGCTCTGGTAGCAGAACATAACAGTAAGTCCAGCCTGCAAATTCTCTAAGGAAAGATTTTTCTGTTCCATCATGGTGTCGGTTCAGGATTTGGCTCATCGCCTGCAGGGACTCTCTCTGGAGGTGGCCGAGCTCCGTCAGCACGTGAGTAACTGTCCTGGATCACATTTCTTGGATCCTAAGGTATGTTTGCCGGATTTATTTTTTGGTGAACACCGAGAATTTTTTTTCATTTAAAAATGCTTGCTTATTGTATTTTCGTTTGAGACCCAAGTCCTCTGGGGATGAATCCCAGCGCATAGGGTTCATAATGTCACTTTTGCGCAAAGAGCCTCAGGAGTGGGCCTTTTCTTTGCAACCTTTGCAATACATGCTTCAGATCAGTGGATAGTTTTTTTTCTGCTTTGGGACTATTATATGATGATCCTGACCGTGTCGCATCAGCTGAGACTGAGTTGAGACGTTTGAAACAGGGATCAGGTAATGTGGAAAAATATTGTACTCATTTCCGTCGATGGTCTACTCAAACAGGGTGGAATGATTCTGCTCTGAAAAGTCTATTTCTTGCTGGGCTCAATGAAAGGGTTAAAGACCTGCTAATTGCTTATCCTACACCTGAAGATTTGCAACAGGCTATGCAATTAGCTATACGGGTGGATAGGAGACTGCGTGCAATGGTTAATGAGAGCAAATCCTCTGCTATGTCAGTTTCTGGTTATGAGAATGTGTGTACTAACAGTGGTGAACCGATGGAGATTGGATCGGTGGCACCTCGCTCTCAAGAAAAAGACCGTCGATTTTCTGAAGGCTTGTGTTTCTATTGCGGAAAATCTGCTCATTTGATTAAAGGCTGTGAGCTTCGTATGAAGAAAGAAAAAAAAATGGTCAGTCATGCCCGTATTGCCTGTTTAAATTCCAAGGGTGTATTTTTAGCTGCTTCCACGATTGCTCAGGAAAAATTAATGGAATTTCGGGTGTTTGTTGATTGTGGGTCTACTCTGAATGTAATTGATGGGGGATTCTTGGAAAGACTCAATTTAAAACCCGAACCTTTATCATCCCCCATTGCTGTGGTTTCTGTGGATGGTTCCCCTTTGAAGAATATTACTCTCAAGGTCTGTGAATTTCCTCTCACTATTAATGGTGTTCACCATGAGAAATTGGATTTGGTAGTTTTGAATAACTTGCCTTCTCCAGTAATATTGGGATTGCCCTGGTTAAAATTTCACAATCCTGTACTGGATTGGTCTACCAGTGAAATTAAATCCTGGAGCCATAAATGTTATGACAAGTGTTGTAACGGGCGTATTGCAGCTTTGGATAGGGGAGAATTGCCTGTTCCTATTCAGGATTTTTGGAGAGTTTTTTCTGAGAAGGAATCGCAGGTTTTGCCTCCCCATAGAGACTATGATTGTTCTATTGAATTTGTCCCTGGAGCGACTCTTCCTAAAAGTCGTTTATTTAACCTTACTATTCCTGAGAGGAAGGCTTTGGAGGAATACATACAGACAAGTTTGGCCGCCGGTCACATTAGGCCCTCTAAGTCTCCTGTGGCGGTTGGATTTTTTTTTGTAAAAAAAAAGGACGGCGGTTTACGTCCTTGTCTGGATTTTCGTGAGATTAACAAAATTACTGTACGCAATCCTTACCCACTGCCATTGATTCCTGATCTGTTTAACCAGTTAATGGGGGCCAAGTGGTTCTCCAAAATTGACCTTAAGGGGGCATACAATCTGTTGCGCATGAAGGAGGGTGATGAATGGAAGACTGCTTTTAACACTCCTGTGGGTCATTTTGAGAACCTGGTTATGCCTTTTGGTCTTACTAATGCTCCTGCATTTTTTCAGAATCTTATTAATGACATCCTTAGACCTTTGATCGGCAAAAATGTGGTTGTGTATTTGGATGACATTTTGATTTATTCGCCGGATCTGGAGTCTCATTGGCGGAGCGTACGTGAGGTATTACAGTTATTAATGGACAATTCGCTTTTTGCTAAGCTGGAGAAATGTGAGTTCGCTGTACAGAGAATTAGTTTTTTGGGTTACATTATCTCCAGCGAAGGTTTTGAGATGGACCCGGTTAAAGTTCAAGCTGTACAGGAATGGCCTAGGCCTATTGGTTTGAAATCGATACAGAGGTTTTTGGGTTTCGCCAATTATTACAGAAAATTCATAAAAAATTTTTCTAGTATTGTCAAACCTCTGACCGATCTCACCAGGAAAGGTGCTGATGCGGTTCAGTGGTCTTCTGAGGCCATTGAAGCTTTTGTGTATCTCAAGGAGAGGTTCACCTCTGCTCCCATCCTTATGCAGCCTGATGTGACTAAGCCGTTTTTGGTTGAGGTTGATGCTTCCTCTGTGGGGGTTGGCGCAGTATTGTCTCAGGATAACGGGGATGGATTACATCCCTGTGCCTTTTTTTCAAAAAATTTTTCGGAGACTGAACTGAATTACGATATTGGTAATCGGGAATTATTGGCTATTAAACTCGCATTTGAACACTGGCGCCACTTCTTGGAAGGTGCGGAATTTCCCGTTCAGGTTCTTACGGATCATAAAAATCTGATATATCTTGATGCTGCCAAGCGCCTGAATGCCCGTCAGGCTAGGTGGGCACTGTTTTTCTCGCGGTTTAATTTCTCCGTTACTTACATCCCTGGTACTAAGAATGTTAAGGCGGATGCCTTGTCTCGCAGTTTTTCTCCCATAGTCGGTGCTGAGAAAGAGGAGAACATTTTACAAGAAGGTGTTGTGATAGCTGCTTTGGACTCCGTTTTGGAAGATGAGATTCTTAAAGCACAGAAGAATGCCCCATCTAACACTCCTCATGGGAGGTTGTTTGTGCCTGGGACCTTTAGGAGAGATTTGTTTGTTGAGTGTCACGAATCTCGGTTGGCAGGTCATCCCGGAATCTCTGAGACCAAGAGACTGGTGGGTCGCAGTTTTTGGTGGCCTGGATGGCAGAAGGAAGTCATTAAGTGGGTGCGTCAATGTACTATATGTGCTAGATCTAAGTCCTCACATACTCCTGCTGCGGGGTTGCTTTGTCCTTTGGAGATTCCCAGTGCTCCTTGGACACATTTGGCTATGGACTTTATAACTGACCTTCCCCCCTCTGAGGGTTTTACTGTCATCTGGGTGGTCGTGGACCGTTTTAGCAAGATGTGTCACTTGGTTCCCTTCGTCAAACTGCCCTGCGCTAAAACTTTCGCTAAGGCCTTTGTCAAGGAAATTGTCAGACTTCATGGCGTTCCTACTGACATTGTTTCTGATAGGGGTCCTCAGTTCGTGGCTCGTTTTTGGCGTGCCTTTTGTGACAGGTTGGGAGTTCATTTGTCGTTCTCGTCCGGATATCATCCTGAATCTAATGGCCAGACAGAAAGGAAAAACCAGGATGTTGAACAGTTCTTGCGTTGTTTTGTGGCAGACAATCAAGAGGGGTGGTCTGAGTTTCTGCCACTTGCTGAATTTGCTCTGAACAATCATACATCTTCTTCTGCTGGTTGTTCGCCTTTTTTTTGTTGTTCTGGGAGACATCCGTCGTTTGGGTCGTTCTCCAAGTTGGGATCTGCCGTGCCTGAGGAGGAGAATTTTTCCGGTGATTTGGAGAGAGTTTGGACGGATGTGCGTGGTAATCTTCAGGAGGCCAACAGAAAATCTAAAGACTACTTTGATAGGAAACGACAGGAGGTTTTGTTCGCTGTTGGTGACATGGTCTGGTTGTCCTCTAGGAATCTGCGGTTGAGGATTCCTTCTAAGAAATTGGGTCTCAAGTTTGTAGGGCCCTTTAAGGTGCTTCAGGTTGTCAACCAATCTACTGTTAGGTTGGAGGTTCCTACCTCCTGGAGAATTAATCCGGTATTTCATGTCTCTCTGTTAAAAAAAGCTGTTGTGTCGGATGGTGACGCCTCTGCCTCTATTCCTCCGGTGGTGGAGGATGGGGAATATGAAATTTCTCGCATCCTTAACTCTAGACGGTATAGAGGTAGTTTGCAGTATCTTGTGGCCTGGAAAGGTTTCGGACCCGAGGATAACTCTTGGGTGAGGTCAGATGATGTTTCCGCGTCCAGACTAATCAGAGTGTTTCACAGGAGATTTCCTGATAAGCCTGGTCCTAGGGGATCCGGAGGATCCTCTTAGAAGGGGGGGTACTGTTAGAACCTTGCTCTTAGGTTTTTTTTCCTTTGCTGGTCACATGACCTTGTTGGCCTATTTAATCCTGCTCCGCCCTCCTGGCTTTGCTGGACTTCATTGTATAACTACTTTCTAGCTAGCCTGTGCTCTGTATCTAACTCTGTTAGTTTGCTTGGTCTACGGACCTCTATGTTCTATATATCTTGTTTGTTCGTCTGTCTGCTACTATTTCTGTTAGGAGGTGTCCCATTTTCCTCCCAGTCCTTAGTACTTGTAGGGATTCCTTCCCCACATCTATAGGTCTCCGTACAGACTAGCTTAGGACTTTAGCAGGTCTGATCGCAGGATCAGGTTCCCTGTTACATTGTAGGGATTCAGCTGAGTTCTATCGTAGGGACAGATCTCCTCTCTTTCCTTAGCTCTGGTAGCAGAACATAACACCCGGACACCCCCACGCGGCTGGGGACTGTATGTGGGCACCCGGCCGCGGGGCTGCTGGGGACTGAGTATGGACACCCGGCCGCCCCCTGGCGGCTGGGGACCAAGCGTGGACACCCGGCCGCCGGGCGGCTGGGGACTGAGTATGAATACCAGGCTACCGACGCAGCCATGACATGGTGGCCAGATTCCACCTCCACATGCCTAAAAGGCCCAATTTCAAGTGGAAGCAAGCTAGCAGTATGGTATTGCAGCCTGGGGGTGGGTGGGTGGCAGGCTGCATACTTGCGCTTGTATTGCAAGTTATGGGGGAGGTACAATTGAAAACTGCCCTGGGACAAGGACTTGCACGGGGATAGTTGCAAGTCTGCATCTTCTGATGCGGCAAGGATCACTTCTGATGGGCACACTTTTAGGCAGTGACCTGGGTGTCAGAGATGCTTGCAGGGGTCTTCCCCATGCTGTTCCCATGTCTTTTTAGCACTGTATGCATGTGTCACACAGCACATGGCCAGATAAGGTTGTAAAATGTTAAAATGACATTTCCCGGTGAATGCATTTGTCACGGTTGAAAGCAATACAAACGTGCAAAAACGCATAAAAAATGCTACTTGTGAACATAGCCCAAGATGTGGAGGAGTATTTTTGTTTTTGGTTATTTATTTTACCTTATACACAAGTCTTTACCCTGGAAAGGATGTTCCTTAACCCCTTTCCGACCTAGTCAGTAATAGTACGCACCAGGTCGGGAAGGCCGATTCAGCGGGGGCTCCGGCGGTGAGCCCGCACTGAAGCGAGCACATGTCAGCTGATTATTGGAATCGCAATCCACCCGCGGCTGTTAACATGTTAAATCTCTGACAGTGGCATTTAACTCGCGCTTCCGGGAGTCCTAAGCCCCGCCCATCAGTGACCCCGTCACGTGATCGCGAGTCACCAATGGGTGGGCATGACAACTCAGGGTCTGCAGCAGATGCCTGTGGTTGTCATGTCACAATTGCTATGAGCGCCACCTAGTGGTCAGCGCTCATAGCAAGTGAGCATTTCTCCTGCATACAAGCGATCTGCTCATCGCTTGTATGCAGTAGAAGCAAGCAGAAAGTGTAAAAAAAAAGTTTTTTAAAAAATAAAAAAAATAAAAAATATATAAAAGTTTAAGTCACCCCCCTTTCGCCCCATTCAAAATAATATATATATATATATATATAAAAAAAACCCCACATACACATATTTGGTATCGCCGCGTTCAGAATCGCCCGATCTATCAATATAAAAGAAGAATTAATGCAATCAGTAAACGGCGTAACAAGAAAAAAATTTTAAACGCCTGAATTAAGTTTTTTTGGTCGCTACAACTTTGCAATAAAATGCAATAACGGGCGATCAAAACATCGGATCTACCCCAAAATGGTATCAATAAAAACGTCAGCCCGGCACGCAAAAAATAAGCCCTCACCTGGCCCCAGATCCCGAAAAATGGAGAAGCTAAGGGTCTCGGAAAATGGCGTAATTTTTTTTTGTTTTTTTAGCAAGCTTTGGATTTTTTTTCACCACTTAAATAAAAAAGAACCTATACATGTTTGGTGTCTATGAACTCATAACGACCTGGAAAATAATGATGGCAGGTCAGTTTTAGCAATGAACGTGGTAAAAAAAGGACCCAAAAAACAACTGTGGAATTGCATTTTTTTTGCAGTTTCACTGCACTTGGAATTTTTTTCCCATTTTCCAGCACACGATATGGTAAAACCAGTGATGGTGTTTAAAAGTACAACTCGTCCTGCAAAAAATAAGCCCTCACATGGCCATATTGAACGAAAATTAAAAAAGTTATGGCTTTGGGAAGAAGGGGAGCAAAAAAGGAAAACACAAAAACAGAAAGACCCATGGTCGTTAAGGGGTTAACATATTTCACAGGAAAGCACTTTCACTTTCGTTTTTGAACGTTTTATTGTGAGCCTGTAAAAGTGGCTTAATACCTCTGACCACGTTGTTGACAGCAGTGACCTGGGGGTCAGAAATGCTTCCAGGGGCGATCCCCATGCTGTCCCCATGTCATTTGAGCACTGTCACTATCGTTTTGGGCACTTTTTAGGCTTTCTACAGACTGCCGGGGGAGCCGCCGCAAAAATGTTCGGGTCTCCCATAGACTAACATTGGGCTCGTTGCTCGGGTCGAGCACCCGAGTATCACAGTGAGCTCGGCCCGAGCTTCGAGCACCCGAGCATTTTAGTGCTTGCTCAACACTAGTCATAAGTATTCAGACCCTTTGCTCAGTATTGAGTACAAGCACCCTTTTGGGCTAGTACAGCCATTTGTCTTCTTGGGAATGATGCAACAAGTTTTTCACACCTGGATTTGGGGATCCTCTGCCATTCTTCCTTGCAGATCATCTCCAGTTCCGTCAGGTTGGATGGTGATCGTTGGTGGACAGCCATTTTCAGGTCTCTCCAGAGATGCTCAATTGGGTTTAGGTCAGGGCTCTGGCTGGGCCAGTCAAGAATGGTCACAGAGTTATTCTGAAGCCACTCCTTTGTTATTTTAGCTATGTGCTTAGGGTCATTGTCTTGTTAGAAGGTGAACCTTCGGCCAAGTCTGAGGTCCAGAGCACTCTGGAAGAGGTTTTCATGCAGGATATCTCTGTACTTGGCCGCATTCATGTTTCCTTCAATTGGAACCAGTCGTCCTGTCCCTGCAGCTGAAAAACACCCCCATAGCATGATGCTACCACCACCATGTTTCACTGTTGGGATTGTATTGGACAAGTGATGAGCAGTGCCTGGTTTTCACCACACATACCGCTTAGAATTATCACCAAAAAGTTCTATCTTCATCTCATCAGACCAGAGAATCTTATATCTCATAGTCTGGGTGTTAGAACCCTCCTGTTTGTTTTTTCCATCTTGTGTTTTGCGGTCACGTGACCATCTGCCTTTATATTCCAGCTCCGCCCTTTTGGCTGTGCTGGACTTCAGTTTTTGACTGTTTCTCTAGCCAGGTGCTTGTGTGCCTTTCTCTCTCAGTTCGTTTGGTCCTTCTGGGACCTCTAGTACATTTTTGTCTGTTGTCTTTTGTGTTCTGCAACAACTTCTCTGTTTAGGAGGTGTCCCATTTTTGTTCCAGTCCTTAGTTCTTTTAGGGACCCCTCCCCTTATGCTATAGGTCTTCGTTCAGACTAGCCGAGGACTAAGGCGGGTCTGTTCGCTAGGAACAGGCAGACCGCTACATCGTAGGGATTCAGCTTAGTTTTACTGTAGGGACAGTTTTCCCTTATCTTTCCTTAGCACATGTTGCAGATCATAACACTGGGAGTCCTTCATGTGTTTTTGAGCAAACTCTATGTGGGCTTTCAAATGTCTTGCACTGAGGAGAGTCTTCTGTTGGGCCACTCTGCCATAAAGGCCCGACTGGTGGAGGGCTGCAGTGATAGTTGACTTTGCGGAACTTTCTCCCATCTCCCTACTGCATTTCTGGAGCTCAGCCACAGTGATCTTGGGGTTCTTCTTTACCTCTCTCACCAAGGCTCTTCTCCCACGATTGCTCAGTTTGGTCTAGGAAGACTTCTGGTGGTCCCAAACTTCTTCCATTTAAGGATTATGGATGCCACTGTGCTCTTAGGAACCTTGAGTAATGCAGAAATTATTTTGTAACCTTGGCCAGATCTGTGCCTTGCCACAATTCTGTCTCTGAGCTCCTTGGGCAGTTCCTTTGAGCTCATGATTCTCATTTGGTCTGACATGCACTGTGAGCTGTGAGGTCTTATATAGACAGGTGTGTGCCTTTCCAAATCAAGTTCTATCAGTTTAATTAAACACAGCTGGACTCCAATGAAGGAGTAGAACCATCTCAAGGAGGATCACAAGGAAATGGACAGCATGTGACTTAAATATGAGTGTCTGAGCAAAGGGTCTGAATACTTATGACCATGTGATATTTCAGTTTTTCTTTTTTAATACATTTTCAAAAAATTCTACATTTCTGTTTTTTTTCAGTCAAGATGGGATGAGTGTACTTTAATGAGAAAAAAATGAACTTTTTAGTATTTACCAAATGGCTGCAATGAAACAAAGAGTGAAAAATTTAAAGGGGTCTGAATACTTTCCGTACCCACTGTATCTTGTTATTTAACCCCTTTTTGTCTTCTCTAAATATAAACAACCAACATATTTAAATTGTTGTATACTAGTTGTTTAAATACTTGTAGACTTCACAAAAACTTTAAATTTCCCAGTAGTCCGCATTCTGCTCTGCAGTGAATTTTAAAGTGTCATTGCTTAGTAGAACAGCTGCATATGATTGTGCAGCTACGGGAGCCAGAATTGGCTGTGAGAGAAGGCAGGGAGTTTGTTACCACCTCTGCCTTTCCAATCACTGTATACTCAGCACTGATGAAGCACTGAGTATACAGGAATAGGAAGTGCTAATAGACTCAGTCAGCTTTTCTATGAAACCAGAAGGATGCATTTCCCCTGTAACTGGAGTGAATATACTAGCCCAAGTTACAGGGGAAATCAGAGTTTAAAAAAAGTATTTAAATCTAGAAATGTCCGCCAATGGTCTTTTATGGGGGCAAAAATGTGAAATGAATGGAAAATAAATCAAATAAAGAAATAAATTAAAAGTAGGAAAAAATAAAAAATATCCGCTGCCAATCCAAATTGTTGTTACTAGCCACGCCCCGGTAACAAAAAAACAACAAAAAAGTGTCCAATTTATAAAAATAATTATTATAAAAAAGGTAAAAGAGTGTAAAAATGTTTAAATGTATTTTAGTGATCCTTTATGGTCATGAAGAAAAAAGAAATAAAAAAAATGTGAAAAACAGACATATATTTTCTTTATTTTCCCACAAATATTACCTGATATAGGCAAAAGAAAATAGAGTATGAAAACAACATGAAAATTAAGTCCCACATATCATTAAAAAAAATGTAAAAAATTTTGACAAACCAAATGAATTTTTTTTTTACATCTCTTGTAATGTGCCTGGTCAGGTATGGGGGTAAACGGCCTGATGGTGAAACTGGTTAATCAGAAATAAATTGGAAATTTGATTGTTTTTATAAGCATTTTGTGATTATGGCCATTTTTTAATATGGGAATAAAATTTTAGTTGGTAAGAATTATATTGGTTTCTGCTGATATTACCACGTAGGATGCCTTTTGTTAAGTAAATACGTTTTTGAACAAACTCCAAAATAATTTGTATTTCTTTTAGTGAAGCTGCAAAATAGGAGGTCGTGTTAAGAACTTGGACACTAACTCTTTCCAAGGGCCAGCTGGCACATGCCCACATAGTTAAAAGGTTTGAATGGTTTGTGCATTTTAGAGGTGTCAGAGGTCAACACAATTACTCAGCCATGCTATACCATAAACCCTAAATAAGAACAATGATTACATCGGCTTTGTACTCCTCCACAGCCATGGCACATCCTGCATCTGTGAATAGTGCATTAAGATTTTAGTGCCCATTCAGTCCCGATTTTCTCCTTGTCTTCCCCATTCAATCACAATTGTCTCCTTTTCTTGCATGATCCTTTATTGAGTTCACACAGATGTGGAAATATTGTCTCAGTCTGAGTCTGCGCTTGGACATCCCTACATCTCTTCTGTATGTTCACATCCCATTGTTTAAAGAAGGCTCTGCAGATTATTGTGAAATATTGCAAATTTGCAAGAAAGAAGCCTTGTGTTTGAACATGTCCCCGCGCTGATCCTTCAGGTAAGCCATTCTTCTCCCGTGCAATGATTTGTACAGTAAAGGGAAATGAAAAGAGACAGTTAACCCAGAATCTCTAAGGCTTGTGCACATGACGCGCCCCCTGGGCCAGTGTTGTTAGGGATACCCGGAGCCGGATCAGATGGGGGTTGTAGTCTCCGAGTGGCTGTGACCCGGTCCGTGCCCAGGGTGTCAAACTCAGTGTGTGGCAGTCCTTATAGATGTTACTAGATGTTCTTTTGTGTCGACTACGCCACCCGTTGAATTGCGGTCAATACGGCCGCCGCTGCAGCAGGGTCCGCTGAGGCTGGTGATGTATGTGCAGCTCAGGTAGTATAACCCCCAACGGGAGGGGTATAGCCTCAGGGGGTCAGTTGCAGAGGATGGGGGTTGTGGTGGTGCAGCGAGGATGGAAATGAGACTCAGAGTCGGGCTGTGCAGTTCAGGGTTTTTACTTACTGCAGTTGTTCTGGTCACTCCGGCCTTGAGTGACCACCCGAGCCGTGCTGCGTCCACCAGGTCCTGGACTCGGCCAACCCCCAGGTGATTCTGGAGCGTGGTCCTGAGCTCCCTTTCTGTCCTGTCCTCTTCTCTGGCCTTCCCCACCAGGGATCCACCTATGTCCGGCTCCCTCGGGCCTCTTGGTGGTAAACCCTTGTCTCTGGGTTCCCTGACCCTATTCCTGGTCTGCCTTCCGGGTGGATTTAGTGGGTGGTCGTGGCAGATCCTGCCCACGACCTCCGGTTCCTGGCTAAGGTGTGCTGTAGCCTCTGCCAGCTTGGGATCCGGTACCCTTTTGCCAACTCTTCACCCTCTGGTCTAGTTTGGGCTCTTGGAGTTCCTTCGTTCTCCCCCTCTGGGTCTTTCTTTCTCCTCTCTCTCTCTGGGCCTTGGAGCTGCTCTTCTCCTCTGCTCTCTTCCTCTGACTCTACTCTGACAAAAGACTGACAGACTGACCTCACTCTGCAAAAGACCCTGTCCTAAGATGGTGCCCACCTTATATACTCCCTCTATGTGTGAGCTCAGGTGACCAGCACCCAATGAGCTCCTAGCTTTACCCAGGCTGCTCCCCCTATCTGCCCCTACACTACTGGGATGTTCCACCCCCCTCCCACTCCAGCCAGGAACAGACACTGTCGTACCTGCACATTTCTCTAGTGGGAGTACCGTCGGTCTGTTCCTCGGAAATGGGATGTGTGTAGTGCATGCAGCTAACTGAGCTCAGTTCCACACTCCATCCTTACCCGGGAGTGGAATACCACACCTCTGGGTTGAGGTGCAATACCCCTGTAGCAGCCGAATCCTCAGGGTGCTACATTCCCCCCTGGTAAATCACAGCACGTCCTCGGGCTGTAAGATATAAACAAAAACATCCAAAACATACAATTTTTTTTCATAAACATAAACATATAAAACATATAAAACATCATCAGCAGCAATAAACTTTTCATATAAACATTCTTGTTTCTGGTTCCTCCGGTCACGGTGCAACTTGTGACCGGGTAAAGTGCGACAGTCTCTTGAAGAAACACGGTTTCCTATAAAACCGGTAGGGGGCGCTTTAGGAAGCGCAACTATATACAAGGGAATTATGGCCGCTCTCAGTCCTCGGCCAGGTATTAGGGAGGATTGACCGCTCTCAGTCCTCGGTCAGTGGGAATAGGGACACACGGGGTTAACAGTTCACTCTTGGCTGGTCCCAACGGGGACTATATTTTAACTAGAACAGTTCTTATACCCTGACGGGTAACTTTATACAGTCTCTCTCTACCGTACTTCAACGACGGCGTCCTCCTGCTCCTTCTTGTTGGTTGGTTTCAGTTTCAGACCCGTCCGGGCACGTATGCTGGGCAAATAGATTTTCACCCAGGTGCGGCACTCTAGATGTTGAGGGCGCGTTGATGGTAGTGGCGCCCGGGTTAACCAGGCCTTGCGACCAGGCTTGGGGTACCCTAAAGGCAAAGGGCACCGTAAGAACGGCGGCGCCCTGGGTTATTCGGCCCTGCGACCAGGCCGGTGGCTCCGCGGAGGTAGGGGGCGCTGTTGGTATTGCGGCGCCCGGGGGTACTAGGCCTTGCGACCAGGCCGGTGGTATTTCCTGCTTGGCCACGCTCGAGGTCGAGGCGTGTGACGTCACAGGGGTCGCGGCCGCAGTTTCCGGTTGAGGCCTAGTCTGCGGCGGTGACGATACAGCGACGGGCACGGCAGGGGGAACTTCGGGCTCTGCGACGGGGAGCTGGGGCAGGCATGCGGTTTCCCGGCTCGGGGTAGAGACGTCCCCTTTACCTGCCTCCGTCCGTTCAGCTCCCTTCTCGGCGCCGTCTCCTGCCTTCATTCCTCCTGCGCCATCCTCAGAGGCGGTCTGTCTCCTCGTCTCGGGCGGCGTGCTCCGCTGACGGGTTTCGGTCTGCTGGGCCATCTCTCGGCTCCACTCCGCCAACGTCTCTCGCTGTACCCGGGCCATCCTCCGTGCGAGGCCCTCCAGCGCGGTCTGTGCACACTCCCGGTCTCGGGGGAGCTGTGTTAGGATCTCCAGCAGGCCTTCTGGAGTGGCGACCTGCAACAGGCTCCTGACCACTGGGTCGGTGCTGCCTGAAGTGGCGGCCCGCATCAGGCTCCTGACCACTGGGTCGGTGCTGCCTGGCTCTCCCTCCATCTCCGGGTGTGCTTTCTCTGGACTCTCTTCCAGACGTCTTGTCTCCGGGTGCGCTCTCTCCAGACTGCTCCAGGCGACACCCATCTTTGTTCTCTTCTTCTGTCCCCGCCCACATCGAGGGTGGTCCCGGGGCAACTTTGTGATTGTCAGTTCCAGGGGCAGTTCTCTTACGCTGATGGACACTTCCAGCATCACAGTCTCTGTTGGTGGGCGCGGTTTCCGCTTTTGGCGCCATTCTTCGATCTGGCCCACGATGGGAGGTGGCCTCTTGCCACCCTCTGGCACGCCCATAATGGCGTCCGCTCCCCCAAGGCGGGAAATCTTCAGAAATGGCGGGAATCGTCTCCCAGTGGCGGGAAACTCCATGGATGGCGGGAAAAAACTGCAAATGGCGGACAACCGGCGGGAAACGACCTGTGATGGGGCCCGATGGCGGGGACCCTCCGGAACCGGCAGGAGACTTCTTTTTAAGGTAACGGTGAACTTTTCTTCAGGCACGCAGTACCCGGTTGTTGCGGGCACGTTATCCTGCCGACTACGCCAAAGTTGACGCGCCCCCTGGGCCAGTGTTGTTGGGGATACCCGGAGCCGGATCAGATGGGGGTTGTAGTCTCCGAGTGGCTGTGACCCGGTCCGTGCCCAGGGTGTCAAACTCAGTGTGTGGCAGTCCTTATAGATGTTACTAGATGTTCTTTTGTGTCGACTACGCCACCCGTTGAATTGCGGTCAATACGGCCGCCGCTGCAGCAGGGTCCGCTGAGGCTGGTGATGTATGTGCAGCTCAGGTAGTATAACCCCCAACGGGAGGGGTATAGCCTCAGGGGGTCAGTTGCAGAGGATGGGGGTTGTGGTGGTGCAGCGAGGATGGAAATGAGACTCAGAGTCGGGCTGTGCAGTTCAGGGTTTTTACTTACTGCAGTTGTTCTGGTCACTCCGGCCTTGAGTGACCACCCGAGCCGTGCTGCGTCCACCAGGTCCTGGACTCGGCCAACCCCCAGGTGATTCTGGAGCGTGGTCCTGAGCTCCCTTTCTGTCCTGTCCTCTTCTCTGGCCTTCCCCACCAGGGATCCACCTATGTCCGGCTCCCTCGGGCCTCTTGGTGGTAAACCCTTGTCTCTGGGTTCCCTGACCCTATTCCTGGTCTGCCTTCCAGGTGGATTTAGTGGGTGGTCGTGGCAGATCCTGCCCACGACCTCCGGTTCCTGGCTAAGGTGTGCTGTAGCCTCTGCCAGCTTGGGATCCGGTACCCTTTTGCCAACTCTTCACCCTCTGGTCTAGTTTGGGCTCTTGGAGTTCCTTCGTTCTCCCCCTCTGGGTCTTTCTTTCTCCTCTCTCTCTCTGGGCCTTGGAGCTGCTCTTCTCCTCTGCTCTCTTCCTCTGACTCTACTCTGACAAAAGACTGACAGACTGACCTCACTCTGCAAAAGACCCTGTCCTAAGATGGTGCCCACCTTATATACTCCCTCTATGTGTGAACTCAGGTGACCAGCACCCAATGAGCTCCTAGCTTTACCCAGGCTGCTCCCCCTATCTGCCCCTACACTACTGGGATGTTCCACCCCCCTCCCACTCCAGCCAGGAACAGACACTGTCGTACCTGCACATTTCTCTAGTGGGAGTACCGTCGGTCTGTTCCTCGGAAATGGGATGTGTGTAGTGCATGCAGCTAACTGAGCTCAGTTCCACACTCCATCCTTACCCGGGAGTGGAATACCACACCTCTGGGTTGAGGTGCAATACCCCTGTAGCAGCCGAATCCTCAGGGTGCTACACACACATTAGTATTTGGTCAATATATTGCTCCAGCCAAAATCAGGAGTGGAGCAATCAGAAGAGAATTATAATAGAAACACGTCACCACTTCGGTATTTATCACCCACTCCTTGTTTTAGCTTACAAATACTGATGTAAAATACTGACCAAATACTGAACGTGTGAACGTGGCCTTAGGCTACGTTCCCACGAAGAGTTTGTGGTGAATTTTTTGTATTGCATATTTTTGAAAAAATGCAAGTAACCTATTTTATTTAATCTCTGCAGAAATGGTGCTGATAATCTGCAACATCAAAAAACTCACCAAATACGCATCATGGGAATGTAGCCTAAGGCCACTTGCACACGTTGAGTTTTTTACCTCAATATTTGTAAGCCAAAACCAAGTGGAACAATCAGAGGAAAAGTATAATAGAAACAACTCTGTTGTTGAAATTTCTCCTCAACTAGTTTTGTTCTCGCTTGATCCAAATCAACTCCCCCCCCAAAAAAATTAAACATCTCACAATCCATCTATTTGCTGTAACAAAAATAATTATAGCATCTAAGTGGAAATCAATAGATGTTCCTTCCATTCCAGAAATAATGAAAAGAATGTCTACCCATAATTCTTTTGAACATTCTTACCCTCTAAGAAATAATTCTTTAAAAAAATACTTTTCCACATGGTCACCTTGGAATCTATTTCTTTCCTCAAGTCGGAATGCCCCCTTTTAGATAAAAAGATTTATTATATGCCAAGAAGTACAAGTACAATTACATATTTAGCTAAGCAAATTGAAAAGTGTTTTGTTATAAATATTGTTTCAATAAGGATGATCTTTTCCCATCCCAACTCTCCATGTTTATCTGATCCAACCTTCCCCTTGGCCCTTTTCTTTCCTTCCCCTTCCCTAACTTTTCCTTCCACATCCTGTTTCTCTTGCACTTACCCTTTTTTCTCTCCTGATTCTTCTTTGGATAGAACTTCTTACTTACTTGATTAATTGAAAAAGTTTTAGATCATTCTGTTATGTTTTATCACTCACTTTATTTACTATAACTATAATCCCCTCCCTAAAAATTGTTAAAAAATCCCCCAAATCAAAAGAATATTATATGAAAAGTATAATAGAAACACGTCACCACTTCTGTATTTATCACCCACTGCTGATTTTGGCATACAAATGCTGAGTTAAAAAACTCACCAAATACTCACGGTGTGCAAGTGGCCTTAAGCTACATTCCCATGATGTGAGTGAGTTTCTAATGTTGCAAATTTTCTGCACCAATTAGGTAAATTAGGTTACTTGAGTGTGTTTTTTTTACATGCGTTTTAATCACGTTTTTGACGCTGCATTTTTTGTTGTCTCTTTTCGATATATGTTTTAAATAAATCTGCCTTGTTTTTGATACTTCCAGGTATTTGGCTTTGATAAAACGCTATTGATACTGTCATGTATGGATTACATGGGTTTTTACCTGCGAATTTTCTGCATCTAATGCAAGTCTATGGGGAAAATCCACAGCTAAAACTCACCGTAACTGCAGGACAAATTGACATGTTGCGAATTTCAAAAATGCACAGCAGATCAGTTTACACTTCATATAAAAAACACAATGGGCATGAGATTTCTATAAATCCCATTCACTTTTTCTGGAGCTGCGTTTATTTTTTTCCACAGTGAATATATGCTGTGTCAACAAAAACTCATTGTGGGATCTTAACCTTATAGATCAATGTGTCCAAACCCACTGTGGAATGTTTAATCCTTCTGTTTCTGTCTTTTGACAGTGTTCATATTTAGCATATTCTAGTCTGTATTTGAATTAATTATCAACTTTCTTCATTCCCTACATTTGCCCAGATCTTCTGTACAGATTTTTGCTATATTTTCAAAACAGAATATGCAACCTATGCTCGGGGCGACAGAGCGTCTGCACTGAAGCTTGGTAATGGAAAATTAGGCAATGGGAAATCAGAATTTGTATTCTGCACATCTTATTCTGTCTGTCACCAGACACAGGCATTTTTTAATAAAAGCTTGTCTTTACTACGCCATTGGCAGAGCATAGATAAATACTCTGTGTATGCTGCCCCTGGGCTCCGTGGTTGGATAATAAACACTTTTAGATAGAATTATTCAAGTATTGGATGTATTCTTGAATCACAGGTCAGAAATGTAATTTTCAATGTTCCTGTACTCCCTGATAAAGGTAACATGGACAAACATTGACAGAAAGGAAAATAAATAATATCTTAATATAACAGAACATTGTATATCACATTTTGACACAGCAAAAAAAAAAAAATAGGCAAAAAATGCAAGATGTGAACTTGACAGATCTATGTTTTGGTTACACTTTGGCTTTTTTTTGAACACTGTCCAATCATATGAGGTTTATAGGGAGGTCCAAATTGTCATCCGTGAGGGAAGTGAGGGATTGGGCAGATAGAATTTCAACACACGATCCTTTTGTTTTGAGAGGAGATAAGCTGCTGCCAAACACAGCTTTCTCCCTTTTCCTCATTAAGAAACACAGCAACACTTGGCTAAGCCGTCGTGCATATGGTTCTGTAATGGTGGAGAAAATGGCTTAACAACCTCTCCGAAGACCCCTGGCCTGTGTATTATTGTTTGTTTTATCCTTACATAACCTACAGTTCCCTGTTAGTCAGGAGTGACAAGGTTAACTGTAGGGCCAGCTCTTAGTTGGGGAAGAGAAATGGGCACTGGGAATTAGTTGCTGTTTTTATAGTTAGCCTTGGTTGAGCTAGAGAGAAGAAAGGACACCCTCATTCAGTTCTGATCATCATTGAGTGTGTGTTAAGAGCAGACCAAAAAGGTAGCACGTTTACAGGAATCAGGTAACAGTGACAGCAGTTTCCCTTCATAGCAGGCAAGTTGGGGGCCTACTGGAAGTGCATCTTAAGTCAGTCTCAGAGTTAGCCAGACCTGGAGATCTTTGTGAATAAATACGGGATCAGCCAGGCTGAGACATAGCCGTAAGGTGGTAGCTGAGAAAGCTCCCTTGCACAGTTCACAGATTTCAGTGTGGGTACAGTAGGCACAGAGTAACACGTAGACATGTGTGGCCATGTTCCAGAAAGATGGAGGCCCTCAGTGTAGCCCGATATTTATTTGAAACGTTCTACACAATTAACGTGCCACTGTCCGCAACTGTCAAATGTGAACTTCTGTCATACTGTACAGATGAAAGACTTAAGCATGATTCCTGCAACTCATTGTATATATGTTCCTGATCTATTAAACAAGAGTTTATTTTCATAAACCTGTCTTCTTCATCACAGATTAAAGGGTCCCAGTGTCCCAGAACCCAGTTCGATGGTGTCAGCAGCTAAATACGAATTACGTGCACATATCCAGAGACCCATGTATAGGATGTATAGGGTCTCAGAAATACACCTCGGCCAGGGAGAGTTCTTACAGTTCAGCCAACAGCTCTCTCTTGTGTATGGTTCAGCCAACAGCTCTATCATATATATGGTTTGGCCAACAGCTGTCTCATGTATAGCCTTCAGCCAACAGCTCCCTCATGTGTACGGATCAACCAACAGCTCTCTCATGTTTATGGTTTGGCCAACAGCTCTCTCATCTGTATAGTTTGGCCAACAGCTCTCTCATGTGTATGGTTTGCTCTCTCATGTTTATGATTTGCTCTTTCTTATATATATGGTTTGACCAACAGCTTGCTCATATGTATAGCTTGGCAAGCAGCTATCTCATGTTTATGGTTTGGCCAACAGCTCTCTCATGTGTATGGTTCAGCCAGCAGCTCTCTCATGTGTATGGTTCAGCCAACTGCTCTCTCATGTGTATGGTTTGGTCAACAACTTTCTCTCATGTGTATGGTTCGGCCAACAGCTCTCTCTCATGTATATGGTTTGACAAAAAGCTCCCTCATGTATATGGTTCAGCCAACTGCTCCCTCATGTATGGTTCAGCCAACAGCTCCCACATGTGTATGGTTCAGCCAAAAGCTCCCTTATGTATATGGTTTTGCAAATAGCTCTCATGTGTATGGTTTGGCCAACATCCCTCTCATATACAGTACAGACCAAAAGTTTGGACACACCTTCTCATTTAAAGATTTTTCTGTATTTTCATGACTATGAAAATTGTACATTCACACTGAAGGCATCAAAACTATGAATTAACACATGTGGAATTATATACTTAACAAAAAAGTGTGAAACAACTGAAAATATGTCTTATATTCTAGGTTCTTCAAAGTAGCCACCTTTTGCTTTGATGACTGCTTTGCACACTCTTGGCATTCTCTTGATGAGCTTCAAGAGGTAGTCACCGGAAATGGTCTTCCAACAATCTTGAAGGAGTTCCCAGAGATGCTTAGCACTTGTTGGCCCTTTTGCCTTCACTCTGCAGTCCACCTCACCCCAAACCATCTCGATTGGGTTCAGGTCTGGAGAGTGTGGAGGCCAGGTCATCTGGCGTAGCACCCTATCACTCTCCTTCTTGGTCAAATAGCCCTTACACAGCCTGGAGGTGTGTTTGGGGTCATTGTCCTGTTGAAAAATAAATGATGGTCCAACTAAACGCAAACCGGATGGAATAGCATGCCGCTGCAATATGCTGTGGTAGCTATGCTGGTTCAGTATGCCTTCAATTTTGAATAAATTCCCAACAGTGTCACCAGCAAAGCATCCCCACACCATCACACCTCCTCCTCCATGCTTCACGGTGGGAACCAGGCATGTAGAGTCCATCCGTTCACCTTTTCTGCGTCGCACAAAGACATGGTGGTTGGAACCAAAGATCTCAAATTTGGACTCATCAGACCAAAGCACAGATTTCCACTGGTCTAATGTCCATTCCTTGTGTTCTTTAGCCCAAACAAGTCTCTACTGCTTGTTGCCTGTCCTTAGCAGTGGTTTCCTAGCAGCTATTTTACCATGAAGGCCTGCTGCACAAAGTCTCCTCTTAACAGTTGTTGTAGAGATGTGTCTGCTGCTAGAACTCTGTGTGGCCTTGACCTGGTCTCTAATCTGAGCTGCTGTTAACCTGCGATTTCTGAGGCTGGTGACTCGGATAAACTTATCCTCAGAAGCAGAGGTGACTCTTGGTCTTCCTTTCCTGGGGCGGTCCTCATGTGAGCCAGTTTCTTTGTAGCGCTTGATGGTTTTTGCAACTGCACTTGGGGACACATTCAAAGTTTGCCCAATTTTTCAGACTGACTGACCTTCATTTCTTAAAGTAATGATGGCCACTCGTTTTTCTTTTCTTAGCTGCTTTTTTTTTGCTATAATACAAATTCTAACAGTCTGTTCAGTAGGACTATCAGCTGTGTATCCACCAGACTTCTGCACAACACAACTGATGGTCCCAACCCTATTTATAAGGCAAGAAATCCCACTTATTAAACCTGACAGGGCACACCTGTGAAGTGAAAACCATTTCCGGTGACTACCTCTTGAAGCTCATCAAGAGAATGCCAAGAGTGTGCAAAGCAGTCATCAAAGCAAAAGGTGGCTACTTTGAAGAACCTAGAATATAAGACATATTTTCAGTTGTTTCACACTTTTTTGTTAAGTATATAATTCCACATGTGTTAATTCATAGTTTTGATGCCTTCAGTGTGAATGTACAATTTTCAAAGTCATGAAAATACAGAAAAATCTTTAAATGAGAAGGAGTGTCCAAACTTTTGGTCTGTACTGTATATGGTTTGGCCAACAACTCTCTCATATGTATAGCTTGGCCAACAGCTCTCACGTGTACAGTTTGGCAAACAGCTCTCTCTCATATATATGGTTCAGCCAACTGCTCACTCATGTGTATGGTTCAGCCAACAGCTCCCTCGTGTATATGGTTTGACCAATAGCTCTCAAGTGTATGGTTTGGCCATAATATCTCTCATCTATATTGTTTTGACCAAGAGCTCTCTCATGTATATGGTCTGCTTCAGCTCCCTGGAAGACAGTTATACTATATACACCCCACGAGTCATGTGCTCACCATGTCTAATCGGTGAGCTGATTTAATCTTCCAAACTTTTTATTCACATAAAACTGTGACATAATTCTGTTGATGTACAAACTGATATCAAGAAGAAGATATACATTCTCTTTCAACTGTCACAATCATTCAGTTAGAAACCTCAGGGTGCAGTAACTCTGACTGATTATGAACGAGCATTCCTAGATGTAAACATTCTACTAATCACCAAAATGAGCAAACTGCTCATTTGTCAGGTGAAATGATTCTTAGGTTTCCTTAAAAATCATCGTTCTTGGCAGCAAATTGTCCTGTGTAAACATGTTCTGCTGAGAGACAATGACGATCCATGTGCACAGAACCATCTATTTATGATTGTTCTGTGCACATTGAAATTGCGGTCGGCCTTTTTAAGCATGACAATAAACGACCATCGATTGGTAAACATGTAGCTGATCAGTGATCGTTTAATGGCCGCCATTAGCCAGTGTAAACGAACCCTCAGTGTACCCTATACCCTATGTTCTCTAAGAAGTATGTATTTATAGGGCAGACGTGACAGTGTAAAGGTCAGCCTTACAGATGTTGCCATTTTCTTACAATTTATTCTCCTTTTTAATAAAATATTTATGATGTTTCCTTTCTGCGTGTGATTTCCTTACCATCATTTAATGACTGTGTGTAAAATGTGAATAACTGTTTACAAAGTCTAAGCTTGTTATTATGCAAGAGACAATGTAAAACATAATAATGAGCCATAAGTCACTTCTATAGTTTTTCTCCCCCTAGAATACGATGCCGTATATTACAGTTGGCAGGCATTTACCTGCTGCTCGAGGTCTGGAGAATATCTGCCTTTTAATGAGTACACCAATGTACTTTGTGCTACAATCTGTATTCGTTTTTTTTCCATCATTAAGTAGTCAATGTGTATTCTTAATTTACCTCGCCTTGGTTTCTGATGCTTTATGTTTTTACTATGACTATTTATGTATAAGTATTACGCCATCCAGGAAACTACTATAATTTTGCTGGGTGCTTGTATAAATTCATATTGAACGTTTCCGCTCACTCATTGCCTCTAAGATGCACCTGCTAAAAGAAAGTGGAAATACTAATTTATTAGAAGCACTTCAGTTATACTGTTTAATGCCTCTTAATTCATTTACTCATTCTGTTAATGGTTTTCTTATAATGCAATTACGGTATGTAAAAATGTCTCCAAAGGTGGAAGGCACTTCAGAGAGACTCTGGTTCCTTATTTTTCCCATCTTAATAATTTACTAATGCAGAAAAAATATTTATAGTGTACAATTGTTTTTATTATCTACTACAAACATAGAATTGGTGCCATTACCTTGAATATCCTAAAGGGATTGTCCATCAGCACTTGCTGCCACATTGCTGGTGATGCCGACTCTGCACCTGTATACGCATTAGAATGAAGCAGGTGCGGTGTGCCGACCAGTATACAGTATATAGATGTGACGTCATCAACGCCGCTCAACTGCCAATGCAAAGTGAGAGGCTCCAGACAGCCTGTTAGGCCGGAGTCACACTAATCGTATAAAAAATCATTCTGATTCTCAGTGCCGGGAGTCTCACGAGTGTTCTCCGTATGGTAATCCGTGTGTAATGCGATGGCAATGCGATGATGCAATATATTCTCGCCCATGTAACCGTATGACGTCCGTATGCAGTGCGTTTTTTTCTCTGTAACTATTAGGGCTCATAGTCATTTGCGAGAAAAATGGACGAGTGCAATCAGATAAAAAATCGGATTGCACTCTGACCAATGTTATTCTATGAGTTACAGCTCATCTGCAATTTTTTCTCAGCTAAAATCAGGCTGAGAAAAAAATGGCAGCATGCTACATATTGCCGCGTATATCGGGCGAGCGTCGCCAATGCAAGTCAATGGGTGTGAGAAAACAAACGGACGGCATACGGACCATCCGTATGCCATCCGATTTTTATGGATACATTACTATTTTGTAGCATAGAACACTGTAAATGGTCCTGTAAATGATTGTAGAATAATAGTTGCAGAGAAAAAAAACGCATTGCATACAGATGTCATACGGATGTCAAGCGGATGCAATGTGAGATAAAAATCGCGTTGTACTCGCATGACACTCATCCTACTGTTTAGTAGTGTTGAGCGAGTATGTTCTGTTAACCCTTTCGCCGAGTATGCGCGGGCTGAGCTCCGAGTATTTACAGCTGCTCGGTGATATGTTTGAATCACTCCCGTGTGCATGATTTGCAACTGTTTGACAGCTTTAATACATGTGAGGAATGATTGTTTCTTTTGCATTCCTCACATGTAATAAAGCTGTCAAACAGTTTCAAATCATGCACACGGGGGTGATTCAAACATATCACCGAGCAGCTGTAAATACTCGGAGCTCGGCCCGAGCATTCTCGGCGAAAGGGTTAACAGAACATACTCGCTCAACACTACTGTTTAGGAACAACATCGGACTGATTTTTTTCTCGCAGATGAGAATGAGCCCTTATTCTCCAATCATTTACAGGATCATTTACAGTGTTCTGTGTTACAGAATGATAATGTATCCGTAAAAATCAGACGGTATACGGATGGTCCATGTGGCGTCTGATTCTTCCACCCATAGGCTTGCATTGGTCGAGTCTCGCACAATATACGAGTACAATTGCAGCATGCTTGCGATTTTGAGCGCATGCCGAATACGCCTGAGAAAAAAAACGGTGATCTGAGCAGCCCCATAGAATAACACTGAGCCAAGTTCTATGCGATGTTTTATCGCATAGCACTTGGCCGTGTTATACGGTAGTGTGACTCCGGTCTTAAAGGGTATACTTGCAGTGGGATGGGAAATCTGCTGCATATTAGTGTATCAGAGCTGCAATTGAGATTTCACAAAATCTCATGCACGTACACACAGAGAAAATCCACAGTGTAAAAGCTGCAGATTTAAAATCAACAGCGTGTCATTTTATACTGTTGTTTTTTCAGACTTGGGGTTTTTCCGTTTGGAAAAATGAAGGCTTATTACAATGTACAATTATATGAGGGGACAGTACATTGATCTTATTATATTTAGGCCTGCAATGATGATAAGGGGGCATCGTCTACCTCTAGAGGAAAGAAGGTTTAATAATCACAGACAGTGATTCTTTACTGTAAGAGCAGTGAGATTATGGAACGCTCTATCACATGATGCTGTAATGGTTGATTCACTACAAAAGTACAATTGGGTCCTGGATGTCTTTCTTGAAAGATATAATATTACAGGCTATGGCTACTAGATTCTGTGACGGGACATTGATCCAGGAACTAGTCTGATTGTCATATGTGGAGTTGGGAAGGAACTTTTCCCTTAATATGTTTTTCTTTGCCTTCCTTTGGAACAACATCTTAGGTTATAGGTTGATGAACTTAAGTCTACCTTGAACCTTACAAACTATGAAACGTATTATTGCAAAGTAAATTTTGGTTGCAAATTTTCCGATGTGGAAATGGTGCATGGGAACATACCATAAATCTACTCAAAAGCTTGTCCCATCCAGCTACTATTATTAGTTATATAGTTCCATCAACTTCCCTAGTTTTTATGTAGCAAAATAGTAGAAGCCCCATCCAAAATAGCTTACAATCTATAAGGAGGATCTTTTACAAGTTTGAGCATGTTAAACTAGCCACAGAGCTGAATAAAAAGTAGTTGTTATAATTACATTTCTCATCTCCATTGCGAAGATATTGTAAAGCTTAGGTTATAATTTATGCTAAGACCAAGGGGATGTTAGCAGAAATTTGTCACTGGTTGAGGCTACTTTTTCCCCGGAATATCGTTGATATGGCATAAGCAGAAGACGTCATTCAGGGGAAAAAAAACAAGCTGCAAGAGAAGGTCAGAACAGTCTTTCACCTGTGAGACTTGTAATGACACATCACCCTGCTCTCCCCCATGATCTCACTGCCGGCATTTACTCTCGTTACAGGCAGGTGAGAGGAGAAGAGCTGAGCTGTTTGTCATTACAAACACCACTTGCAGCTTCAATCTTAGTTCACTATCTGCTCTGCCCTACTTCCCCTCCCACACTGACTGCTGTAAGAGATGTGTGTAATGACAAATAGCTCAGTTCTACTCCCACCCCCCCACTGACTGCTGTAACATAAAAGCTGCAAGAAGTGTTTATAATGACACATACCTCTGTTTTATTCTACACACCATGTCTACAGTGAGATCACAGAGAGCAGCGATGTGTTTCATTACATGTCTCACAGGAGAAAGCCTGCTCTGATCTTTTCTAGGGGCATGTTCTTTTTTCCCTTGACACCTCTTGCTTATGATTAGTCAATGTCAGGCAGCCGAAGAATTAAACGCCGTCAGCGAATAATCTCTTCTAACACCCCCTAGGTCTAAGCATAAATTAGAATCTAAACTTTACAAGCTAATATCTCCACAATGGAGATGAAAAATGAAATAACATAAACCTACGTTTTATTCAACTCTGCAGCCACTATTCCATGATGTGGCTGCAAAAACTGGTAAAAGGTCCTTTTTAATGTCCAGTATGTGTCTTCCCACATACTGCTTTAGAAATTTAGAGCAGGGACTATAATTGATGATAATCTCTGTACATAACTGTGGAACATATCAGGTGGAAGCAGTGTTGGAATACATTCACCCAGCTTCTTTTCTATTGCACGCAAAGTCAGTATAGGATAACATTTGGGCTCTGGCCGCTAGGTGGTGCAACACCATTGTTGCGGGTGATTCTTAATGGCATTGATCCTGCTTTATTCCTGGGACCTGTGGCTCTGGCCAGTCTAGAAGCTACGGAGTTAACTTTGTTAGTGTGGTTTCTGGATGCTGTCAGCACTGGATGGGGCTGTTCTATATAAACCCTTGAGAACCAGCTCCCACTGCCAGTCAATGGTGTTGCTATCGTGCTGTTCTGTGCTATTGTTGATGTTCTGATTTTGCTGTTTTTTGATCTCGGCATGACTTTTGACTACCCGCTAGCTTTACAATTTTGTCCCTGATGTGACCTTTTGGCTTTGACCTTGCTTGGTGGCCATTCCTACTTCTAGAGGACAGCCCTTCTGTGGTAGCATTCCATTGTGTCCTCTAGTAATGCCAGATTCCTGTATAGGGTCTAAAAGGTACCGGGGGGTGGGGGGGCTTCTTTGGAATCTGTCAGAATAATTGCCTTGTGCTAAGTCTGTCCGAGGTAGCCTTTTGAACCTGAGGCCTCAGGCAGACGTGACATAAAGCTGGCGAATAATTCAAAATTAGCCTTGGTAAGACAAGAATAAAATAGAACAACAATGGGTATTTTATAGCAGCCCCTTAAGGAGGACCTGTCATGTGAAAAAATGCTATTAACCTGCAGGTATATAGTTAATCTGCAGGTTAACAGCGTTCTGTAGCTGCCCAGCGCCCTCACTGAAAGCCCCAATGCCAAGAGGAATTTAAGTTTATTCTTCCTGTCAGCCTCCGGCTTTCAGTCATAGGGGAGGGTTGGCACAGCTTCAGTCTCCGCTCAGTACATAGTGAGTGGTGGCTGAAACCATGCCTCGGCACTGACTGACAGCCGACTCATCACTGATGCACTGTAGAGTCGGCTGTCAGTCAGTGCTAGGGGCATGGTTACAGCTGCTGTTCACTATGTACTGAGCTGTGACTGGAGCTGCGCCAGCCCACCCCTATGACTGAAATCCCAAGGCTGCCGAGTGGAATAAAGTTAATTTCTTCCTGACTGCTGGACTTTCAGTGCAGGCAACGGGCAGCTTCAGAAGGCTATTAACCTGCAGATTAACCCCATATCTGTACTTTAATAGTGTTTTTTCACATGACAAGTTCCCTTTAACTATATTTTCACACTTCCTGTACTTTCCCCAAAAAAGTACATATTAAAAAAAAAAGGTTTTCTACTTTTAAACAATAAAATTAAAATAATGGCATTACAGAAAGAGAACTTGTGGTTACTGAGCGTTCTGTGAATTCAAAGCTTACACACAATTCCTTTAGTGTTTGGACTGAACACTTCCTCAGGTAATAGCTGAAGGTTAGTATTCACTTTTTAAGCTTTGAATTCACAGAACGCTTAGCAATCACCGGTGTTCTTTTAGTAATACTATTCTTATTTTATTATTGTTTGTAAGTAAAAAACATTTTCTTATATAAAGTAAGTCCTTTTTTTGGAAAATACAGAAAGTGTAGAACTACTATTAGCAGCAACCCAATAAAAGGCCCATTTTGCTCCTATTTGATTCTGTATGATTGTCAGACTGGTGAGCACCATACCAAGATGGTGGGAGGCAGCAGCAGTCTACATTTTAAAATGCTTCTATGACTGCCGTTCCCCATTGCCCCATGCTGCCAAGTGAGCCATATAATAGGTAGGAACTCACATAGAATTCCTAACAATACTTTACATAAAGCAATGCTTCTTCTTTTTTTTATAAGGATTGTTACGTGAGACGAGGGCTCATACACTTGAGTATTTCAATTTATGTTGAAAAACAGGGCACCTCCTTTGCCTTGCAACAGTACAAGACAGGTTAGAAACTTATGAGATAAATGCATCAATTGTTAATGTATTCCAGTGCACTTAAGAATTTCACATTTTTCTGATTTAAGGGGGTTCTGCCATCAAGGTAAATATCGGCATGCATCTAGGATATGTGATCACTTACTGATCAGTGGAGACTAGTGATGATTGAGCACTAAAATGCTCGAGTGCTTGGTACTCGAATCAAACAGGTCGGACGCTCGGACGGGCTTGACTCAAGTACCGAGTATAATGGAATTCAATGTGAAACTCAAACAATTTTCCGGAAGACCCTAACATGAGGGCTAAGGGGGCAGGAAAATAGCTGAAATGGATGGAAACAGCAAATGGAATGGGAACAGCATGGGGAAGACGCCTGGACGCATCTCTGACTCCCAGGTCACTGCTGGGAACAATGTTGTCAGAGTATTACTCAACTTTTATGGACTCTTTTTACAGATTTTACAGGAAAAAAATGCTAGGAAACATTTCTTCCTGTATAATGATTTGTATAGAAGGTAATATTAATAGAGGAAAAAAAAACCGCCTCCTCCACCCTTTAATAGCCAGGCCATCTCTCATCATATTTCCCCATCGCCTATGATTACTGTAGATGACATAGTAGAGGGGGAAATAAAACTGCACCCACCGGTGTATGTAATTTGAACATTTTACTACCTTATCTGGACATGTGGTGTGTGAGTCATGGTCAGACACATCCTGTTTAACTTATGAAGGAGGGATTATGAAACTCACAAAGCCTATGTGGATAATGCAACAACTGGCAAAAATTAGGAGGAAGAAGGACTCCGATACACCCTGCATTAGATGTAAAAGAGGGCCTCATACACATTCTGTTAAACTTGTTTGGTTCTGGGACTCCTAGAATCATAAAGCCTATGCACTAAATGCAAGAGCAGCCAAAGGTAGAAGAAGGGACTGCAATACACCCTGGAAGACAAGTAGAGGAGGGTGCCTCAGAAAACACTTTTTTTCCCATTTTTAAAGAGTGGGACTCCTAGACTGGTAAAGCCTATGCACTAAGTGCAAGGGCTGAAAAACATTTACCCCTGGGGAAAATACATATATATGTACAGTACAGACCAAAAGTTTGGACACACCATCTCATTTAAAGATTTTTCTGTATTTTCATGACTATGAAAATTGTACATTCACACTGAAGGCATCAAAACTATGAATTAACACATGTGGAATTATATACTTAACAAAAAAGTGTGAAACAACTGAAAATATGTCTGATATTCTAGGTTCTTCAAAGTAGCCACCCTTTGCTTTGATGACTGTTTTGCACACTCTTGGCATTCTCTTGATGAGCTTCAAGAGGTAGTCACCGGAAATGGTTTTCACTTCACATGTGTGCCCTGTCAGGTTTAATAAGTGGGATTTCTTGCCTTATAAATGGGGTTGGGACCATCAGTTGTGTTGTGCAGAAGTCTGGTGGATACACAGCTGATAGTCCTACTGAATAGACTGTTAGAATATGTATTATGGCAAGAAAAAAGCAGCTAAGTAAAGAAAAACAAGTGGCCATCATTACTTTAAGAAATGAAGGTCAGCCAGTCTGAAAAATTGGGAAAACTGTGAAAGTTTCCCCAAGTGCAGTTGCAAAAACCATCAAGCGCTACAAAGAAACTGGCTCACATGAGGAACGCCCCAGGAAAGGAAGACCAAGAGTCATCTCTGCTTCTGAGGATAAGTTTATCCGAGTCACCAGCCTCAGAAATCGCAGGTTAACAGCAGCTCAGATTAGAGACCAGGTCAATGCCACACAGAGTTCTAGCAGCAGACACATCTCTTCAACAACTGTTAAGAGGAGACTTTGTGCAGCAGGCCTTCATGATAAAATAGCTGCTAGGAAACCACTGCTAAGGACAAGCAACAAGCAGAAGAGACTTGTTTGGGCTAAAGAACAGAAGGAATGGACATTAGACCAGTGGAAATCTGTGCTTTGGTCTGATGAGTCCAAATTTGAGATCTTTGGTTCCAACCACCGTGTCTTTGTGCGACGCAGAAAAGGTGAACGGATGGACTCTACATGCCTGGTTCCCACCGTGAAGCATGGAGGAGGAGGTGTGATGGTGTGGGGGTGCTTTGCTGGTGACACTGTTGGGGATTTATTCAAAATTGAAGGCATACTGAACCAGCATGGCTACCACAGCATCTTGCAGCGGCATGCTATTCCATCCGGTTTGCGTTTAGTTGGACCATCATTTATTTTTCAACAGGACAATGACCCCAAACACACCTCCAGGCTGTGTAAGGGCTATTTGACCAAGAAGGAGAGTGATGGGTTGCTACACCAGATGACCTGGCCTCCACAGTCACCAGACCAGAACCCAATCGAGATGGTTTGGGGTGAGCTGGACCTCAGAGTGAAGGCAAAAGGGCCAACAAGTGCTAAGCATCTCTGGGAACTCCTTCAAGATTGTCGGAAGACCATTTCCGGTGACTACCTCTTGAAGCTCATCAAGAGAATGCCAAGAATGTGCAAAGCAGTCATCAAAGCAAAAGGTGGCTACTTTGAAGAACCTAGAATATAAGACATATTTTCAGTTGTTTCACACTTTTTTGTTAAGTATATAATTCCACATGTGTTAATTCATAGTTTTGATGCCTTCAGTGTGAATGTACAATTTTCATAGTCAAGAAAATACAGAAAAATCTTTAAATGAGAAGGTGTGTCCAAACTTTTGGTCTGTACTGTATATATACGTAAGAGAATTGTAGAGGTAGGCCTCATACACATCATGTTAAAATTATGAAGCTGGGCTTCATATACACCCTGGAAAAATTCAGAGCGAGGGTCGCATGATGGCCCTCTAAAAATTATGAGTTAGGCTGCCTGATGACCCTCTAAAAATTATGAGTAGGGTCGCATGATGACCCTGTTGATATGGTGGAGGAGGAGGGCAAGAAAAAGAAAAAAACATGAACCATATACCCTTTTTTGGGTGGTAAGGAGTGCATGGGAATACACCAGAAATAAAAGGAACATTTGAATTGAATTTATGTTCCGCTGTTGTCATCTGGTGGGGTTGAGATGTCTGGGCCCACGGCCTCGGCCTCTGTATGCACCATACGCCTTGCATATTTTAATTTAGGTATATAATATATGCCTGCAAACGTTTTGGTATTAATATGGAAAATAAAATACGTAGCCCTGAAAAGGACTTTTGCTTTTAGGTTGCAGCAGCAGTACACCTACAGAAGGACTGCAAGGCAATAAACCCTGCCTGTATGCCTCTAATCCAAATGCAGGTTACAGTGGTTTTACTAGAGAAAGGACAGTATGTAGCCCTGAAAAGAACTTTTTTTTTAATGATGCAGCAGCGGTCGGTACACAAGTACTGCAATAGCAATTAAACACGGCCTATATACTTGCTCTAATCTCAGCTTTCCCTCATGGATCAACAGTCACCGAACTGCTTCCAGAGAAGAGTGTGCCGAGCATTGCGTCACCAGGTCTTATATAAAGCCGGCCAATCACAGTAATGCCAGTAACCAACATAGCTACAGCATTACCGTGTATGGCAGGCAACCCATGCGTTTTTTGGCTGTGTAACAGCCACAAAACATGCGGAGCAGGGACTCAAGCATGGCTCTCGAGCACCCGCGATACTCGATTGAGTATCGAGCAGTGGTGAGCATGCTCGCTCATCACTATTGGAGACCTTAGGGTATATTAACACAACATATGCTCCTTAAGCTGCCTGAAAAAACAATGGATAAATGAAAAAAGAATGAACATATGCACTGCAATGTTAACATGAATTGCTGTTCATATCTTCATTTTTTTTATCTTTGTTTTACAGCTACACATTTCCAAAGAAGCAAAGCGGATTTTTGGAAAATCCATTACGAAATGCTCAAAAAAGACACCCAGACGTCTTGTGGGTATTTTTTTTAGCCTTCCCATTGACTTCAATTATAAACTATGGAGCGGAAAAGGCCTGAAGAATGGAAATTTCTTTAAAATCATTGGCATTTTTGAAAGCTTGAAGCATTTAAAAGACAATCAAAGCTAACCTGCTCAAAAGACGCTTGAAAAAAAAACCTTGTTTGAACATACCCTTAGATTTGACATTATAAAATTTAAAGTGGATTTCACAAGAGATCCTCCTCAAAGAAGTGACATGTTTTCAAAACATTGTCGGAAAAAAAATACTTAAAAAAACTAGCCGTATAAACAGCAAAGAGGAGCTTCCATTGAAATTAATAGGAAGAGTATTTTAAGAATATTTGAAGGTTTTTTTATGTGGTGTAAGGTAGCGCTATTCATCCCGCTGGGGCACTCGCTTCACCGGGTCAATTCATGCACACATGCAACGTTTTCCGGTAATATGTAGTACAGCAGTTTATTACACCTCATAAACCGCACATAACATAGTCCATCTCAGTGGCTCGCCGACATGTTACACATATAACAGCCAAGAGCTTTTCCAGTGACAGATATGCCCACTTGGCTCCAGACACAGCCTTCAGCAAGGTAACAATATCAACGTCCACATCAAGCAGTGTTTTTACTTTTGCTGGGTCGTAGCTGCTTCAGTCAGCTTGGTTCTGCCACAGCTGTGGCTTTAAGGCTTCCCAGATGGGGCCTCCGGGCCACGTACCTTCAAAGGCTACTGGTATCTCAAACACAGGGGGATCCAGCCTCTGCTTTCCAGGCTAGTGGAGTCCCACACAGAGACCAGGCCTCTTGCCCTCCAAGGCTACTGGTATCTCAAACACCGGGGATCCAGCCTCTGGCTTCCAGGCTTCACCAGGCCTCTCTCTCTAGGCCTCACCAGGCCACTCTTTCTCTAGGCCTCACCAGGCCACTCCTTCTCTTCCTGTTTCAAAACTACCAGGGTTTATATATCCTTTGTGCACACAGGACCTGTGATGATGTCACAGTCACGTGATCAGTCACCTGAAGGGGAGGTAAATGGTCAGCTAGAGCACACCCCCTGGACATTCTAGCAATGCAGCGAGCCACTGCATTACAGTGGATTTTGGGATGGATCTGATTAGAAATCCTCTTCAAATGACTTTGCGTGACCATACCCTTAGGCCTCATTCACACATCAATTTTTTTTACGTACCAGAAAAGCTGATCAAATTTCATCAGTCATTTTGATCAGAGTTTTATCCGTGGTCTATCAGAGTTTGGTCTGAGTTTCATCAGCTTTTCTCGTACATAAAAAAAAGTTCCTCCACCTTATATCTAATAGTTCATGGAAAACGAACCTCACTAGGATAGCATCCGGGTGCTGTCCGATTTTTTCATGGACACACAGACTTACATTGACAATTTTGATCTGACACTCAAAATCGGAAATGTCACTGTGATTTTGCGTGGACCGCTGAATCCATGGAAAATCACGGACATGTGAATGACCCCATTCACTATTATAGGTATGAGTGCTATCTGTGAAAAACATGGATAGCGACAAGTAAGTAGCAAAAAGTCAAGGCTAGTTACATTTTTTGAGGCTTGCTTGTCGCAGTCCTGGTACCCTAGAGGTTGCAGTGTGAAGCAATTCGCCTGCATTAAGCAATGGTTTTATCGTTTCTTCCATTTTATGTGATTGGCTCACACTAATTATGCACCTTATTCACTCTCATGTGACCAAGCATATCGATCTGATTGGTTGTTATTGGATATAATACTATAGAGTGTCATATGCATGTTAGCTTTGACAAAGAACATAGCTCTGTGTTCGAAACGCGTTGCGTTTTTTCCATGTGAGATTCCCCGATGTAATTTGGAAATTTTTAAACTGCGTGGATTTGCTTCAATAAATATTTGCACTTTTGGAAGCTGGTTTCTTCAACCCTTTTTTTTATTAAGCAATTTTTGGCCATTTGTCCTGTGTCGTGGCCAAAATCGCCATGTGGCCCCAGCTTAAGGAAGACATATTTCTAAAATACGGACACATCTCCCATGTAAGTGCCACAATCAGTCTGATTTTTGAGAGGATATAAGAAAGCTGCACCCTGTCCAGATAACTATGTGTGTATATTGGCAGTGAAATAGAGAGCCCCTTTCAATCTCACTCCTCGCTTCCATCATCACATTCTCTCCATGATGGTTTGGCACACCAGTTGTCTCCTCAGCTTTTTTTTCTTGAGAGGCGATCAGCAGAATATGAAGGTGAACTGGATGCTTTCTGTCCTCGCAGTGTATTTAGTAAATTGATTTAAATTGCTAAAGTTCTGCAGACCGGCAGAGTTTCTTGTGTTTTGAATGGAAATGCAGCTTCAAAAGACAAAATATTGGTTTTCATTTCATCAGGCTGAGAAGGATATATGTCTGCTAATTTCAACTATGATTATGCTCTCGTCTTCAAAGCCACCATCTGGCTGAAATACAGACATTTTCATTAGAAATGCAATTTGTTCCTGTCTAGTTTTTTTTTTTTTTCGATTTCTCGTTGCTTTATTTTGAATTTCATTCTCCATAGAGATAAAAGTTCCCATATCCCTGAGATGAACATGGGCTGAGACACGCGGGAGAGACAGGGGCATACAGCGGAACACAGCCATCTGACAGAAATGAGGCGTGAACACATAGTACATTAATAGGAGACAGGCACAGGCCGGGGACTGTGTAGATTATGGTTATCAGAGTACCGTCCTTCAAGAAAACATCAAAATGAGCATTTCCATCAACTGAGAGAAAATGAAATGAGCCGTCACTGAATGTGACAAGAGTGGGGATCAGTAATGTGCAGTGTGAAGACGAAATCCGGTAAATTCCTATGTAGCGCAACTTTCCGGCTTCTCTGTTCAGTTCATCCCTGAAGCCTGATTTTCAGTATATTTCTCCTAAAGTTAAGTAAATAACTGCCTCATAATGTGGAATAAAGGGCAGAGAAGATCATATACACATCCGAACTTATCTAAGGTCTGTGGAACCTGGAGCTTTCTCTACTCCGGCTTATATTTTCCCTTGGTCCTGCACATTTCTAGGTGTGCAAACACTAGATGTCTGTCTCTCTGCTGTCAATAATCTTATAGAGCAATTTTGATTTTAGTTGGAAAGTGTTAGGGTCCGATTCATTAAGTCTGGCGTTTTGAACACCAATCTTAATGAGGGTCATGCAGGAGTAAGATGCGCCTAAGTCATGAATAAGTCGAATCTTATCACTGGCGTGTGTCTCCAGGCACCTTGCCAGAAATGTTACTCCAGTCACTTTTGGTGGTAAATTTATTTGGTGGGCTTTACCTTGACCTGTCTCCGTCCACCCCAGCTCCACCAACTTTGGTGGAGCTAGACGAAACTGGCATGAAAACGTCAAAAGTCAAAATTATTTGGGTAACTTAGTATTGTGCAAAAATTTTGCAATATTTGAAGGTGCTTTATGCCAGTATTCTGGCAAAAAAACCTTCGTGAATCAGGGCCAAAGTCTTTCGACAGTTGCCATAACGATGCAAATAGGACTTTTTGTATAACATAGTGTAAGGGAAATTATAATGACTCGCCCAGGGGGAATATGGGGGAAACTCGGTACCCGGGCCCTCTTGGGATGTCATGGCAGTCGGCTCCCGGGCCCGTCCTCCACTCCGAGCTCTAGGTCCATGGGTAATTTTCCAGGTCTTGCTCTCATGAGGTACGCTAGGGTACAATTAGTAGAACTCACAGGTATGTGGTTATACAGGTCCACTAGGTCAGGTAGCTTTTCTGGCCACTGGTTCCTTTCTTTCAAAGGTAGGGTTTTCAACAGGTCTATAACGATGTTGTTCATTTTCTCGCACAAGCCATTGGTTTGCGGATGATATGGCGTAGTCCGGATCTTCTTGCATCCATACAGGTGACAGAATTCCTTGAATAGCTTAGCTTCAAAAGCAGGACCTTGATCTGTTAGCACCTTGTCCGGATATCCATGGGGTCTGCAGAAGTAGGCTTGGAACGTTCTTGCTGCAGTTTCTGCTGTCAGATCCTTGACAGGGGCTACCACCAGGAACCGGGAATAGTGATCCACCATGGTCAGGGCATAGGAATAGCCTGACCTGCTGGGCGACAGTTTGACGTGATCCAGAGCGACAATCTCCAGGGGTTGGGCTGTCTTGATGGACTGCAAGGGTGCTTTCTGGCTGCCGTAGTCTTTCCTTCTGAGGCTACAGGGCCCACAATTCCGGCACCACCTTTGTATGGAATTCCGCATTCCAACCCAATAGAATCGGTCCTTCAACAGGGTTTCCCGCTTCTTCCAGCCAAAGTGACCTGCTTGGTCGTGGTAGGCCTCTAACATCATCTGGATATCCGTCCTGGGTACAACAATCTGACACACCATTTCATGGGTTCTGGGGTTGACATACCTTCTGCACAGCTTTTCTCTATAGAAGAACAGCTGGCTTCTCTCATTCCACAGGTGTTTGGCTTGTGGAAGAGCATCCTTCTCCAGGTGAGAACCTTCTTGGGTTATCAGTCTTTTGATGAGGCTGACAACCTGGTCACTGTCCTGGGTCTCCTTCCAACTGTGATGAGGTAAAGGATTCAGCGTCCTACCATGACGTCTTCTGGAGGTATGTTGCTCGTGGATCACTCCGATTCTGTGGAAAGCAGGTAATTCACTTTCTTCTAGGTCATCCACTTCATCCTTGGTGTCCGACTGGTGGGGCATTCTTGACAGGGCATCTGCATTGGTGTTCTTGTGACCTGCCCGGTACTTGATTGTGAACTGATAATTCGACAACCTGGCTACCCAATGCTGTTCCATGGCTCCCAACCTGGCTGTCTCCAGGTGTGTCAAGGGATTATTGTCGGTAAAGGCTGTGAATTTGGTTGAGGCTAGGTAATGCTTGAATCTTTCAGTGATAGCCCAGACCAAGGCCAGGAACTCCAGCTTGAAGGAACTGTAATTCTCCAGGTTCCTCTCAGTAGGGCGAAGCTTTCTACTGGCATAGGCAATTACCTTTTCTCTGCCGTTTTGCTTCTGGGACAACACAGCTCCCAGTCCCTCATTGCTGGCATCTGTGTACAACAGGAAAGGTTGGCTGTAGTCGGGGTAAGGCAGGATTTCCTCACCGGTTAGGACTTCCTTCATTGATGCAAAGGACTCAGTCTGCTCTTTGCCACACTGGAATGGGGGATTTTTACCTCTTTTGGACTGTCCTACTAGGAGATCTTGTAAAGGTGCTGCCTTTTTGGTATAGTCCTTAATGAACCTCCTGTAGTACCCGACCAGTCCCAGAAATTGACGTACCTCTTTGATGTTCCTTGGTTCAGGCCACTTCTGGATGGCAGTGACCTTCTCTGGGTCTGGTGCTACTCCCTCTGGGCTGACCACGTGTCCCAGGTACTGAACCTTCCGTTTGATCAGGTGACACTTGGAGGGTTTTAGTTTCACCCCATACCGGGACAATGCCTCAAATACCTCTGCCAGGTGCTTTAGATGGTCTTCATACGTCCTCGAGTACACGATAACGTCGTCCAGGTATAGCAGCACTGTCTCAAAGTTCCGGTGTCCCAAGCAACACTCCATCAACCTCTGGAACGTTCCGGGTGCGTTGCAGAGTCCAAATGGCATGCTGTTGAACTCGCATAATCCCATCGGGGTGGTGAAGGCTGTCTTCTCCCGGTCTTCCTCAGCAACAGAGACTTGCCAGTACCCGCTAGTGAGATCCAATGTAGAGAAATAATTGGCAGATTTCAGTGCAGCCAGGCATTCCTCTATACGGGGCAAAGGGTATGCGTCTTTATGTGTTATTCGATTAATTTGTCTGTAATCTACACACATCTTCATGCTACTGTCCTTTTTCCTGACCAGGACCAGGGGAGCTGCCCAGGGACTACAGCTATTCCTTACTACCCCTGCCATTTTCATATCATGAAACATTTCCTTGGCTTTTTGGTAATATGCTGGTGGTATGGGTCTGTAATGCTCCTTAATGGGTGGATGGTTACCGGTGGGTATGTGGTGTTGTACCCCTTTAACCCTTCCAAAATCAAGTGGGTGTTTACTAAACACCTGTTCATATTCCTGAACCACTCTGTAAACACCGTGTTTCAGATGGACAGAAGTGGCGTCAGTCCCAACATAGAGCTGTTGACACCATTCCTCCAGCTGAGCTTCGGAGTCATTGTCCTCCACTGTATCCGGTGGGGTCAAGGATTCCACTGGGTGTATGGCATCATTATTCACAGTATACAGTCTGGCAACAGTGGCGTACCGTGGCAATTTAACTTCCTCCTCCCCGCAATTTAGGAGACATACGGGCACCCTTCCATTGTGCACATCAACTACCCCTTTAGCAGTTAGGAGGGAAGGTCTGTGTTCTGAGTTGATGGGCTCTACTACCGCCTGGTAGTTCTGTCCCTTGAGACCTATTGCTGCCCTACACCAAATCAGCATTTCACTCATTGGGGGAATCACAAAGGGTATCGGGTCTGTCACCCATACATTACAAATCTCACAACCTGTTAGTTTTACCTGCTGCTGGTACAGGAGGGCGCGAATTTCCTTCTGGAGCACCTTCCTCTGCCCTGGTTTGGCAGTGTCAGCAATATGTTGTAGTAAAGACAACACTTCTCCCAAACAGTTACCAATATTTGTACCAAGTATCATATATGGATTTTTATCACCAGGGTTAGATTCTATGACAATCAGTCCTTGGTCCTTTAGTTCCACTCTCCCCACCTTCACTGTCACGACCTTTTGTAGAGGACATCAGGTATGATGGTTACCTGTGATCCGGTGTCCAGTAGTGCAGGTGTTGCTATGGCATCCAGCATGATGGACAGGAAAGGCCTTCCTCCTACAAAACGGTCGTACCAGCTCGATGGGCCTGGTTGATCTACTCCTGGGTGTCGGCCCTTGGCCCCAGTGTTTGCCCGTTTAAAGGACAGATCCGTGCGGTGTGGCCTGCCTTGTGGCAATGGCAGCAGATGAGTTCCTCTGGAGGGCAACGTTGGTCGTTGGTCCTCCCACGGGGTGGTGTTGTCCTCATTCTTCTCCTCATCCAGGGGACATCCTCAGGACTGTCGGCGAGTAGGATCCTTCCATCTGGCTCGGGCTCCGTCTGTAGCTGCAAGGCGCTCAGGACAGTTGTCAGGGTTTTACCTAGCTGATGCACTTCAGAGCGCAGGCTGTCCAGCTCGCTAGGGGGCGCTGTCTGCACTTTTGTCTCAGCCACTAATGAAGGGGCAGTCAGTGCTGTAGCCATTGGGGTGGCCCCACCCTGGAAACGCTGGATAGCAGTATCTGATGTTTCCAGTGGCTGAAGGCCCTTAATAGCCATGTCTTTCAGGGTGTCAAAGGTGGCATTTGGATGATCTAAGGCCCACCACCGTACAGTTCTGCTCTCCTCCTGGGACCTCAACACCCGGATGAATTGTTCTGTCAGCATTTTGTTCTCATCATGTATGCTGGCTGGACTAACCTGTTTCAGGGCCCGCAGGGCCTCTTGTAGATGTCAGGCATAGTCCCGGATACTGTCCTCAGGTTTCTGGGTACAGTGATAGAACCTCATCCGAAGATCTGTCTCAGTGCGGTTTTCAAACACAGTTTGCAGTCTCTTAAATATAATGGATACTGATTCCTGGTCTGCGGTTGGCCAGGTCTCAACTTCCCGCTCTGCGGCACCAGTCAATTGTCCCAGCACAACAGTGGCTCTCTGTTTACCAGTCATTGAGTACATGTCCAGTACACCACATATTTTCCTTTTGAATCCAGACAGGGTGTCCGGTTTGCCGTCATACTGGGGAAGCCATTTCGCTCCGGGGATATACGGCAGGGCCATGGGTATCAATGGAGTCACGACCCCTGCTGGTGGGGCAGCTGCTCCGGCCTGAGCAGCGCCGGGCGCAAGTTGAACATCGGGAGCATTAACTGGTGCTCCGGCGTTTTGCTGGTCGTCGGCCATGGTTGCGCCCCCCTAGTAAGCCGTAGCCTACCTTCTCTTTCTTTTTCGGGTAGGCCGCAGCTCCACAGACGACGGTCTCCTTCCAGGACCTGACGCTTCCTGGTGTTGCGTCAGAGCGCGAGGCGGAGCTTGAGTTTCGCGCGCTACCAACAGTCACGCCTCTCTGGTTCCCGCGGTTACGCCCTTCTTCTTCCCGCGCGGTGGCGATGTTCACCACAGTTTAAATACAATTCAGTTACGGCACACAGTACCCGGTGGCAACGGGCACAAAATCCTGTTCGTGACGCCAGGAAGAGCTGACTCGCCCAGGGGGATATGGGGGAAACTCGATACCCGGGCCTTCACCTTCTTGGGATGTCACGGCAGTCGGCTTCTGGGCTCGTCCTCTGGGGTCACTCTTTAAAAGGGGTTTTAATGTTTTTAGTTTGTCTCGTGATGCCACCTGTGGTTTCCGGTAATGGTTACCGGTGCTGCTGCAGACCTCTGGGGGGTGATGGGATGGCAGCTGGGATGTTTCTGCTCCCCACAGGTGGAGCGGACCCCCGGGGCAGGGTTGATGGATGGGATTCAGGTGAGAGATGGCCCGGTCAGGGAGAATGACGGACACGCACACAGGGGATTCGCTTCAGTACCTTTACTGGTGTAATGGCAGGTATGGTCCAGGGTACTTGCTAAGAAGGGTGCACTTCAAGACTCTCCCCAGTGAGCGGGTATAAGGCCTCCTGATCCGTGTCTCCCTCTCTCTAAGCTTCTGGCCCGCCTGGAACTTGGCCTAGCTTCTATTTTGTGTTGCTCTCTCACCTGACCGCTTGGTAGTAGGACTTTTCTTTGGCAACCACTATCCCTGGACGCCGGGGCCTTCGTGCTTCCTAGTCATGTATTTGATAGTAGCTTCAGGATAACCAGGGGTCTGGAAGCCTCCTGGTATGCCGGTTGTCCCTACTGGGTGTAGAGAACCCTGTAGGCGCGGACCCGGTGTCCGGATTGTGTCTTGGGGTGAGCCTGGGATGCTCCTCTGACCCCTCAACTCCTCTCTCTTCTCCTCTTGCCTCGGCCACACTCGGGGCCCTCAATACACAGCAGGTCACGTGCTGCTTCTTCACTGCTCTAAGTGCCAGCACACTGTCCCACTGAACTGAAAACTGACTGCCTAACTCCACCCTCCAGTATATATATCCCTAACAGGGCTCCCTCTGGTGGTCTGAGGTGGAAGGGTAGAGGTGTCTGTTTGTAGTGAGGGCCTCTTGTGGAGAAGTCCATCCATGCACCCTTTTGGGTCATATGGTACCTGTGGTAGCAGGGTGCCACAATAACATCAGCCAAATAACATGGGTCTGCCATTCATATTACTGACACTACACAAAGAGCCTAACCTCTATTTTCTCTTATTACAGGAACTCAGAACAAAGGGGGATTTCCTTGAAACTACAGAGAATGTCATTCATGGCTCCTCTACCTGGTGAGTCCAAGCTTCCGGGCTTGGGCAGATGGTACCTTGTGACCAAGCAGGACATTTTCAATTTACTAGAGGATGGGGAGTAGTTTGCAGAAACATTTAATATGCAAGGTGCTTACCCCTATCTAGCCCACAGTCCAGTTGCAGTTTCAATAGCACAATCTAGACCGTTCTGTAAACTTGAGCCCAGAACCGGGCATATAAAAGTTGGATTACACAATGGAAACGTGTTTGCATGTGGGTGTCGGACTGAGCTGAATGTGATCCATAAGCCCTTTATCCTACCCTAAAAGAAACAGAAGAATAACTTTAGACGGAAATGTTTAGGTAGTTCTACTATATCTCCATTTTTATTGTTTTAACTATTTCGCTTATTTGTGTGTAGCTTTGTTTTTATCTTTTTATACCTTTTCTTGTAAGCACTGCAATTTTTATATTAAAGCTTTAAAGATTGGTCCTTGTATGCCCTTACGAATCCATATCCTTTTGGAAAGTGTGTGACCTTTTCACTGTCGGACAGTAGTGGATATTTCGGGGTTTGAGTGGTGACAGCGCATTGTATATCCAGGATGTGGCCTGTGTTGGGTGTGACTTATGCCCACTTTGCAGCTTATAACAGAGGTTGAGTGCAAGATTGAGTGAGAGGAGATAAATTGACTATTGCAGTCACAACCCATGTCACGTGCTGAGAAGTGTGTACTTGACACATAGTATTTTAATGCTGATGTGTTTTATACAAGATTAATACAAACTCATTGACTTGCTGTCAATACAACAACTGGTTTTGATGCACACAGCAGTCATTATATCTCCTGGAAATGTTTGATTCTCCTGCTCTGTAACTTGCTGTTAAGTCTTTTGAATGGGTAGTCTTTCTTTATCAACATTCTGTCAGAACTATAGGTGCAATGTGTTTGTGGCGCCCTGCTACGCACAGGTGCCACAGAACCCAGTAGGGTGCATGGATGGACTGCTCCACAAGAGACCCTCATTACATTCACACACCTCCACCCTACCACCTCAGACCAGCAGAGAGAGAGCCCATTAGGGATATATATAGGGAGGGTGGAACCAGGCAGCTCAGTGAGTTTAGTGTTTAGTCTGAGAGTATGCTAGCACTTAGACCAGTGAAGAGGCAGCACGCTGGCTGCAGTGCTTAGGCGAGCCAAGGCCTACAGCACGAGTTGAAGCCTAGTGAGGGCCCTGAGTGTGGCCGATGGCAAGGAGGAAAGGAGAGAGGAGTCGAGGGGGCAGAGGAGCGTACCAGGCTCATTCCGAACTATACACCGGACACCGGGTCCGCGCCTACAGGGACCCTTTATACCCAGTAGGGACCACCGGATACCTGGAGGACTACAAGTCCCAGGTCGACCAACGCTGACTACCGTACCAGGGCTAGGAGTCACGGAGGCCCCAGCGTCCAGGGAGAGTGATCTCCAAGAAAAGGCCCCACCACCAGATCAGCAGGTGCAAGAGAGAAAGAGAGACAGTAATAAAGCCAGGCCTAGCTCCAGGCAGGTCAGAAGCTTAGCAAGTGGAAGCAACGGATCAGGAGGCCCTATACCCACTCACTGGGGAGAGTCCAGAAGTGCACCCTGGTAACCAAGTACCCTGAACCATACCTGCATCTCCACCAGTAAAGGTACCGAAGCGAACCCCTGTGTGAGTGTCTGCAATTTCTCCCTGAACCGTCCTGGTTGTCTCTCACCCATACCACCATCTATTTCCATGCTGCCCTGAGGCCCGCTCCACCTGTGGGGAGCCGTTCCATCACAAGCTGCCCTACCATCTGCCTCAGAGGACTGTTCCGCAGCGGTGGCTCCCATTAGCCGCATTCCACAGGTGGCGTCACGAACACCTTACAAATCCCCTATAAATAATTCCTCTTTTTGGGTGACCACCCTGGGCCACGGACCGGGCCAGCCACCGTGATATCCCCCACAGGCATCCAGAGGCCCGGCTGCAGAGTACCCCACGGCCCTGGGGGTGCGTCATGTTTACTACCCCTGGATCTAGCACAGGCGATGTGTCCACCGGCTCTCTCTACTCAGAAGAAAATTAGATTGCCTTAGCAACACAATGCGAACCTCTGACCTAACGCTCACAGGCAGCAGAAACTGCCAAGAACCTCTTGACAAACTCAGCTTTGCTAAATTGCTGTATAACTGCTACTCACTGGTCAGTTCTGCCTTGGAACTTGTGACATACCCAGCTCTGCTGCATCGCTGGGTATCTGATACACCGCTCTCCAGTTTTGCCTTGGACCTTGCGACAAACCCAACTCTGCTACATCATTGAGTAACTGCTATATCACTGGTCAATTCTGCCTTGGACCTTGTGGCATACCGCTGCCAGTCCTGTATTGGACTTTGTGACAACTATGCCACATCGAGTCACATTAAGAGCATAAAAGGCACATAGAAACATCTAGAATGAGTTGGGTTCAGAGGAGAGACAGTTGGGAGTGGGAGCTCAGAAGGAGCTCCGCTTAGAAGAGCAAGAAAGGAGAGAGAGAGGAGTCGGGCCTCCTGAAAGAGGCCCAGAAGGAGAGTGAGAGAAGACGGGAGCAGAGGGAAAGGCTTCAGAGACAAAAGGGATCCCAGGGGCACGGTGAGTGCAGGATGCCACCCGTGCGCCCTAATTCACACTCACGTGAAGGGATCAGGCCGCAGAAGGGGACCGGCCCCAGACTAGTGGAGAACAACCAGGCTCAGCAAGCCAACCGGAGGCTGCAGCATTTTCAAGGTATTGCAGCCAACATCCACAATTACATCACTGAAAAGGTGGCCACATAGGGTCCAGGGGACTGAGAGCAAGTCGCCCGACAAGGCCCGAGGCCTCTGGCTTGGGACACTGATTGTGAGGCGCAGGGCAGGAAGGTGAGAGCCAGTGCAGTGAGACGACCTGGAAAGGTACATAGAACGGGGTCCCGTCCAAGTGCTCCTGAGATACCTGAGAGTTTGCTGGATCACTACCCCGAAGGACACAGGAAGACGTGGGCGGTTGCACACCGGTAACTGTAACAGGGAGAACTTAAGAACTGTGAGTAAAACCTGAAGACTGCACCCCACTGTGTCCTCGAATAACTGCTGGGCCATCACCTGCACTACACTGCACCAACATCTACCTCCACAATTCTTAATATACTGCCCTGGAGCTTAGCTTTGCCTGTGGAGAGCTGAACCAACTCTGCTGCGTCACCATCAGCTCCAGTGGATCTGCACCACAGCGGCGGCCCCATATAGCCATATACCACAGGTGGCGTCACGAACTTTATCTCCAAAAACTTTATTCCCTTTTTACTTTTCCTTTAATTATTTGACCGCCCGGGGCCACGGACCTGGTCACTGCCACCGTGACATCCCCAGTGTAACATACCTGGCGGCATCCTTGCATAGTGGTCCATCTCCCACTGTGCAAGAGTGCGCACTTATAATCATAGAATCATAGAATGGTAGAGTTGGAAGGGACCTCCTGGGTCATCTGGTCCAACCCCCTGCTCAAAGCAGGATTCACTAAATCATCTCAGACATATGTCTGTCCAGCCTCTGTTTGAAGACGTCCATTGAAGGGGAACTCACCACCTCTCGTGGCAGCCTGTTCCACTCATTAATCACCCTAACTGTCAAAAAGTTTTTTCTAATATCTAATCTGTGTCTCCTCCCATTTAGTTTCATCCCATTGCTTCTAGTCTTTCCTTGTGCAAATGAGAATAAAGATGATCCTTCTACAATGTGACAGCCCTTGACATATTTGTAGACAGCTATTAAGTCTCCTCTCAGTCTTCTTTTTTGCAAGCTAAACATTCCCAAATCCTGCAACCGTTCCTCATAGGACATGGTTTGCAGACCAGTCACCATTCTGGTCGCTCTTCTCTGAACTTGCTCCAGTTTGTCTATGTCTTTTTTAAAATGTGGTGCCCAAAACTGTACACAGTATTCCAGATGAGGTCTGACCAAAGAGGAGTAAAGACCAATAATGACTTCACGTGATCTAGACTGTATGCTTCTGTTAATACATCCCAGAATTGTATTTGCCTTTTTTGCTGCTGCATCACACTGTTGACTCATGTTCAGTCTATGATCTATTAGTATACCTAAATCTTTTTCACATGTACTGTTGCTTAGCTCTATTCCTCCCATTCTGTATATGCTTTTTTCATTTTTATTGCCCAGATGTAGTACTTTGCATTTTTCCCTGTTAAAAACCATTCTGTTGGTTGCTGCCCACTGCTCCAGTTTATTTAGGTCTTTTTGAATCCTCTCTCTCTCTTCTCTAGTATTAGCTATCCCTCCTAGCTTTGTGTCATCAGCAAATTTAATCAGTTTACCCTCAATTCCTTCATCTAAATCATTGATAAAGATGTTGAACAATACAGGTCCCAGGACGGAGCCCTGTGGTACCCCACTTGAGACATTCATCCAGCTGGATGTGAAGCCATTTACAATCACCCTTTGAGTCCGATCACTAAGCCAGTTATGAATCCACCTAACAGTTGCCTGGTCCATTGCATACTTGGTCATTTTTTCAATAAAGATGGTGTGAGATACTTTGTCAAATGCTTTGCTGAAGTCAAGATATACTATATCTACAGCATTTCCCTGATCCACCCAGTCAGTGATTCTGTCATAGAAGGAAATTAAGTTAGTCTGACATGACTTGTTAGTTATAAACCCATGCTGACTCTGGTTAATCACTTCATTCTTATCCAGGTACTTACATACATGTTGTTTAATAATTTGTTCAAAGATCTTTCCTGGTATAGAAGTCAGACTCACCGGCCTATAGTTCCCTGGGTCCACCTTCTTCCCCTTTTTGAAGATAGGAACAACATTTGCTCTTCTCCAGTCTTCTGGGACTTCTCCTGTTCTCCAAGAATTTTCAAAGATTATGGAGAGTGGTTCTAAAATTTCTTCTACGATCTCCTTCAGTACTCTGGGGTGTAATTCATCTGGACCTGGAGACTTGAACTCATTTATGTTAGCTAAATATTCCCTCACAATCTTTCTGTTTACAGATAACTTGGATTCTTCTATTCCTTTAAAAGGACAGTGAAGATCAGTTGATGTTACATTTTCTTTCTGAGAGAAAACAGATGCAAAATAGGAATTAAAAAGTTTGGCCTTCTCAACATCCTCTCTTACCATTTCTCCATTTTCATCCTGTAAAAATCCTATAGCATCTTTGACTTTTCTTTTACTTTTGACATACCCCCAAAATCCTTTTTTATTGCTTTTGACATCTCTTGCAAGCCTTAATTCATTGTCAGCTTTAGCTAACCTGATACATGCCCTGCAGGATCTGCAGACTGCATTATAATCTTCTTTAGATATGCCTCCCTCTTTCCATTTAATAAACATTTCTTTCTTTCTTTTTAGCATGTGTTTAAGTTCTGTGTTCATCCATCCTGGTTTCCTTAAATGCTTCCCATTCTTCCTACTTTTCGGGATTGTTAACGATTGTGCTTTGAGAATCTCATTTTTAAAAATTTCCCATCCTTCCTGGACATTTTTGTCCTTAAGGACATCCAGCCATTGGATCCCTCCTATTCTCTTTCTGAGTCTCTTAAAATCTGCCTTTCTAAAATCTAACCTTGAAGTTTGAGTCTTCACATGTCTTCCTCCTCTAGTTATCCAAAATTCTATAATAGCATGATCGCTGCCTCCTAGGGTCCCAGCCACTTTTACCTCCTCAACCATTTCCTCCTTGTTTATAAGGATTAGATCCAAAGTAGCAGATCCCCTTGTTTTCTCCCCTACCTTTTGGAAGATAAAGTTGTCAGCAAGAGAGGATAAGAATTTGCTTGACCTGTTAGTTTTACTTGAGAGAGATTCCCAACAAATGTCTGGATAGTTGAAATCTCCCATGACCACTACGTCATATTTTTTTGAGAACTTGGTCATTTGATACATAAAGAGTTCATCCATATCTTCAGCTTGCCCAGGTGGCCTGTAGTAAATGCCTACAATGGTGTCCTTTCCGTTGTTCTCTCCTTGTATTCTTACCCAAACAGTTTCCACAGAACTCCCAGTCTCTGAAGCTTCAATCTCTGTGCAGATATACGCTTTTCTAACATACAATGCGACACCTCCTCCTCGTTTATCAAGTCTGTTTCTTGCAAATAAGTTGTATCCTTTTAGCCTTTTATTCCAATCATGTGTATCGTCCCACCAAGTTTCAGTGATTCCAATGACATCATATTTCTTTTCCTGCGTTAGTAGTTCTAATTCTCCTTGTTTGTTGCCCATGCTTTGTGCATTTGTATAAAAACATTTTAGTTTGTGATTGGTTTCTCTTCCTCCCATATTTTTATTATTTAAATTGTTTTGTCTTTGTTCTTCCTTTCCACTTCCAGTAGCAGAGATCTCAATAGTATTTGTCAGCTGTATGGCTTTTTCTGGCCTTTTGCTTCCCTTCCCACATTGTTCTAGTTTAAAGCTCTCCTGATGAGTGCAGCAAGGCAATTTCCAAATACATGTTTTCCAGTCTTCGTAAGGTGCACCCCATCTCTAGCAAGTAGTCCATCGTATAGGTAATTCATTCCGTGATCCAGAAATCCAAATCCTTGTTGACGGCACCATCGACGTAGCCAGTTGTTCACCTGTAGAATCTTATTCCACCTCATTGTTCCATGGCCATCCACTGGGAGGATGGATGAGAAGACCACCTGCGCTCCCAATTCTTTCACTTTCTTGCCCAAGTCTTCAAAGTCACTGCAGATGGTTTCCAGGTCCTTTCTTGCAGTGTCATTTGTCCCCACATGTATTAGCAGGAATGGGTAGTGATCTGTAGGTCTGAAGAGTCTTGATATCCTGTCAGACACATCTTTAATTTTTGCTCCTGGAAGACAGCACATTTCTCTTGAGGTTATGTCTGGTCTGCAGATAGCAGCCTCTGTTCCTCTTAACAGGGAATCCCCCATGACCACCACTCTCCGTTTTTTCTTCACAACATTCTTCTTTCTCCATCCAGGAGGATTCTGAGGGCTTACAAGGTTATTCATTGCTGGCAAAGTCTTATCTTGCTGTATTTCTTCATGGTTCTCCTGCGAGAGAGCCTGGTACTGGTTCCTGAGCAGTATAGGTGCTGACTGCCTCTCTATCCTTCTGCTTCTCTGGGTCACATGCTTCCATTCCTCTGTTTCCTCAGGTGCAGTTCGAATTTCTTCTCTTTCTGAATCATGAAGAGATAATTCTGCTCTGTCTAAGAACTCTTCACCTTCCTTAATGATTTTCAAGGTAGTTAACCTCTCTTCTAGATTTCGCAACTTTTCCTCCAACAGGGACACAAGCTTGCATTTCTGGCATGTGAAGTTTGGCTTTTCCAATGGCAAGTCTGTGAACATGTAGCAGGATATGCAGCTCACCAAATGGCTCCTGGACTCTTCCATATTCTTACTGTTAATGTTCTGAAAACAGTGAAAAAAGCTTAAAAAAAAAGCTTCAAAATGCGCGCGCCGGTAGGCGTGCGGTTTACCGATGTCCTCTTTTCAGCTCCAACAGCCAAAATCCAGTGTTCTTTGAGCTCACGGAGACTCTTCACTTACCCCAAAATGCAGTGGGAATATGCAAATTATCTCCTCAGGACTCCTCCCCTGGTTTACCGATGTCCTCTTTTCAGCTCCAACAGCCAAAATCCAGTGTTCTTTGAGCTCACGGAGACTCTTCACTTACCCCAAAATGCAGTGGGAATATGCAAATTATCTCCTCAGGACTCCTCCCCTGGTTTACCGATGTCCTCTTTTCAGCTCCAACAGCCAAAATCCAGTGTTCTTTGAGCTCACGGAGACTCTTCACTTACCCCAAAATGCAGTGGGAATATGCAAATTATCTCCTCAGGACTCCTCCCCTGGTTTACCGATGTCCTCTTTTCAGCTCCAACAGCCAAAATCCAGTGTTCTTTGAGCTCACGGAGACTCTTCACTTACCCCAAAATGCAGTGGGAATATGCAAATTATCTCCTCAGGACTCCTCCCCTGGTTTACCGATGTCCTCTTTTCAGCTCCAACAGCCAAAATCCAGTGTTCTTTGAGCTCACGGAGACTCTTCACTTACCCCAAAATGCAGTGGGAATATGCAAATTATCTCCTCAGGACTCCTCCCCTGGTTGATCTCCAATCCAGAATGTCTCTCTGGCTACCCTCCATGCTGTCTGTTTGCCTCTGTTTCTGCTGCTTAAGGGCGGCGCCCGATCACTTCCTGTTTTTTGTACCTGCTGCAGGCACACCCCTTGTGCGTCTTCAGCCTATTGCTGTCTGTTACCTGGTATTTAAACCAGCTGCTCCAATTAACCCATGCCTGAGCATCTTGCCCTGTCAGTTGGCTTCTTGTCTTTGACATGCCAGGTCCTGTGTATGTTACCTGTCTTGCAGTATCTGTTCCCGTGTCTGTACTGTGTCCTACCTGTGTACTCTAACCTGCAGTCTGTACACGCTCTCTAGCCTGCTGTCTTCTGCCTATCCTGGAGGCTGTATTTCCAGGCCAGTGTGAACACGCTCCTAGCCTGTTCTTTCCGCCTTCTAGGGGCCGCATACCTAGACCTGTTCCTGTATCTTGCCTGTTCTTGTCTGTAGACTCTCCTAGCCTGTTACCTGTTTTTCTCCATGTCTGTACCTTCCCTTTTCTTGCAGAATCTGATCCCGTACCTATCTCCTACTCGTTGTCTCTGTACTCCCGTTTGTGAGTTTAGAGTCCACTCGCTACTTCATTGCAAGTATCCTGTGTGTACCTGGTTCTGCCTTTCCCTTCCAGTCTGTTCCGTGTGAAAAGAGCCCTGTCCCCTCCGCTCTGCCTTGCTTGCCGCTTCGGCGGTTCTTGCCTGCTCAGCCCTGTCCACCGCGTCTGCGGTTTCGCTTTGCTCAGCCCTGTCCACCGCGTCTGCGGTTTCGCTTTGCTCAGCCCTGTCCACCGCGTCTGCGGTTTCGCTTTGCTCAGCCCTGTCCACCGCGTCTGCGGTTTCGCTTTGCTCAGCCCTGTCCACCGCGTCTGCGGTTTCGCTTTGCTCAGCCCTGTCCACCGCGTCTGCGGTTTCGCTTTGCTCAGCCTTGTCCACCGCGTCTGCGGTTTCGCTTTGCTCAGCCCTGTCCACCGCGTCTGCGGTTTCGCTTTGCTCAGCCCTGTCCACCGCGTCTGTGGTTCTGCTCTGCTCGGCCTTGACTACCGCGTCTGCGGTTCTGCTCTGCTCGGCCTTGACTACCGCACCTGCGGTTTCGCTTTACTCTGTTTGTTTACCGCATCTGCGGCTCCGAATTTGTCTCCCAGTCTGTACTGGACCCTACCCAGCCTGCGCTCTAGTCTGCCTGTTCCTGTATTCCCCGGTGTGGGTCAACAGCCGTGTCCGGAGTCTGACCTGGAGTAGACCCTGGTCCCTCTGCTCGGTTCCTCCCTGGTGCACTGGCGTCGTATGCCGTCGTGCGACCTTGGTCGGATCGGGCAGATACTTAGTTACGCCCCTCCAGGCACTCTCCGGTTCATGGCACAGTGGAACCACTAAACACGCACACGCCAGTCAGTCCGGGCGTGTGCATTACACCCAGCACCGACCAGCCCGGCTACCGAGTACCCCACGGCCCCAGGGGGCACATCACAACTCATCTCTGTTTCATTGGTTCCTCATTACTAAGTCTTCTCTGCTTTCTTGTGGAATCCAACTCTGATATGTTTCCGTAATTTCAAATCTGCTTCATCGGATCCTGTGATTCCTGTTTACTCCTACTATTGCTGTTCTACCACAACACTTCCGTTGCACAATCTGGAGCTCCCTGCTTCATCAACTTCATCTGTCCGTGCTGTCTAGCAAATGCTCATCTGGGCCAAGGGCTTAAGGATCCACCTTACCAGGTGAGACATAACATGCAGGAACTTTCTTTCCTTCACTTCTCAGCATGACATGTTCCTTCTGTTGTCCTGTTTGCCTGCCTCCAACTGAAAACCCACCTCTCTGTTGTGCCTGTATGCAGTTTGACCAGCATTAGAGCAGGAGCTGAGATACAGTAATCAAACTCCATGTTATCCATCTTGGTATCTCTACTACTAGAGACGGATTGCACTTGACAACAGGCAGTGGACACCTAGTAGCCGACACTTTGGAGTGATTTTTCTTCGGTAAGACAATATCATTTATAAGTAATGTGATTTGCAGATTGTCTATTTATCACATAATCTATCACATGAGATCAAGTTGTCTGAAAGTATACAGACCATTTAACTTATTATGTAACTGCCAATATAAAGAACTCAATTGAAGTCAATGGGCAGAGCCGCACACACAAGAACACCTCTCCAATGTCAGTGACATGGGGAACCGAAGACCCCTGTCCTTGAAAGATTGGACTCTCATCTATAAGACATTTATGTCATATGCTGGGATATGTCATAAATGTCTCAGATGAGAATAGCCCTTTTGGCTCCATTATGGGGGTCCTTAAGAACTGCTTTACCAGAAATCTTCTTTAAGCTACCAATATAAATTAGAAAATAGTAATTGATGCACTGCTGTTCTATTTTCTCTGTATGTTTCCTTGACTTTGGCATTCTCTGATACCTACATTTTTCTATCAGGTCTTGGAAATTGCATTGACCCTGTGTAGTTTTTCCACCATCTGCAGTCTGTCATCTATTTTACTCTGATGAAAACCTTCCAAGCTCCGATTGCACATTAAAAGATAAAGCGTTGTGTGATATGATTAAGATTAGGACGCCATCCAGCTGTATAATTAAATTAGTGTTACCAGCGTGCTGGAGGAGGCCTAATTCCTGCTGTTAGATTATTGGTTGTTCTGTCTTGCATTTTATAATATCTCAAGAACATGCAGAAACTTGCAGAATTTGTCACTTCTTCCCCTGTTCATAATGTGACAGATATAGGTATGGATATTAATATTTCTCCCCTGTTTAGGTAGTGTTTGAGCACTGTGTATAGATATATTTTCACGTGGATTGAAGTAAAATTTACCAATGGCTTAGATATAATGGCTAATATTAATTAAACTTAAAACTGTCTCTTATCTATAAATCAAATGAGTTATGAATGAAGATCATAATTCCAGCACAGAATTGCTCCTTGATAAAGCAGTAGGGAAGTATATGGCACAATAACCTAGCAGGAATACCATAAAACCTCCCAAGTGTGCGTGCATACGTCTTGTTTTCATCCCCATTTTTTTCAGTGCAATTTTGCCATGAAAAATGCAGCATTTTACTGTCCCAGCAAACTAAATGAGATTCATGCACATGTTTATTTTTTTTCCTTGCAGATTTGAAGCAGTATAAATTCTGCAGCATATCAATTCTTTCAGTGTTTTTACAACATTTTTCACCTATTTTAGTGAATGGGAAAAAGTGCATCAAAAATGCATGGAAAAACGCACTTTTTATATAGCGTTTTTTTTGCCAAGAGGCACGTTTTTGATGCAGAAATTTCTGCAGCAAATACTTAACATGTAGGCATACCCCAACTGTCCTAGATCTAGGGGGATATTCTCAGATTTGGTGGCATGACCTGATTTCAATGACATCTGCATCTTCAGGACACAGATACATTTGAATACAACAGTGGAAGAGGGAGCCGTCAGCTCCCTGCTCCACCATTCACTTTTTGCTTCTGAATCTCTCAGCAGGCGTCATGATGTCATTAGATCGCCTTTCTTTATAATGTATGAGGGGCACTTTGAAGGCATTATAATGTGTGGAGGCATGGTGGAAGTATCATAATGAGTGGGAGCATCACACTGTGTAGGCATCATGCAGGCATCGGGTTCCGCAGGGCTCTGTCCTAGGCCCCCTCCTCCTCTCTATACACTGCCCCTATTGGACAAACAATCAGCAGATTTTGGTTTCAGTATCATCTCTATGCTGACGACACCCAATTATACACTTCTTCCCCTGACATCACCCCTACCCTTATACAAAATACCAAGAATTGTTTGTCTGCTGTCTCTAACATCATGTCCTCCCTCTATCTTAAACTGAATCTCTCTAAAACTGAACTTCTAGTGTTTCTCCCCTCTACTAATCCAACTCTACCTAACATCAAAATTACCTTGGAGGGTTCAATCATAACTCCCAAGCAGCACGCCCGCTGCCTTGGGGTCATATTCGACACTAACCTTTCCTTTACTCCCTATATCCGATCACTCACTTGTTCTTGTCACCTGCATCTTAAAAACATCTCCAGAATCCGACCTTTTCTCACCTTTGAAACTGCTGAAACTCTTACTGTTGCTCTTATTCACTCTCGTCTGGACTACTGCAACTCTCTACTGATTGGTCTCCCTCTTACCAAACTTTCTCCTCTCCAATCTATCCTGAATGCGGCAGCCAGGGTCGTATTTCCGTCCAGCCGCTTCACTGATACCTCCATCTTGTGCCAGTCATTACACTGGTTGCCCATTCTACGTCCAATATTAGCTCATTGCTCTCCCCACAAAGCTATCCACAGTTCTGCACCGCCTTATATCTCCTCTCTCATCTCTGTCTATCGCCCTACACGTGCCCTCCATTCTACAAATGACCTAAGACTGACATCCCCCATAATCCGTACCTCGCTCCTCCGTCTCCAAGACTTCTCTCGTGCTGCGCCAATTCTCTGGAATGCACTACCCCAGACGATCTGACTGATGCCTAGCCCCCATGTCTTCAAGTGCACTTTAAAAACCCATCTCTTTAAACAAGCCTACCACCTAAACTACTCAGTAAACTAACTTTCCCCTGTTCCATCCTACTAAATATTATTCAGAATCTGCACCCTACTAGTCATCTGTCTCCACACCCTCCATGCACACTATAACTGCACTCGATACTTGATTATTGCACTTAAACATACTGGCCAACGACCGGATCATGCGTCTTTTTATGAAAATCTGTGTTTATTATAATTGCCAGACCTGAAATAACAAGCACTTTTTCACCTATTGTGTCCCCCCATTTTCTTGTAGATTATAAGCTTGCGAGCAGGGACTTATTATCCTAATTTAACTGTTTAAACTGTCTTAAATTTTATTGAATTTATTGTCTGTACATGTCCCCACTGTTATGATCTGCAACATGTACTAAGGAAAGAAAGGGGAAAGCTGTCCCTACAGTAAGACTAAGCTGAATCCCTACGAAGTAGCGGGCTGCCTGTTCCTTGCAAACAGACCCGCTTTAGTCCTCGGCTAGTCTGAACGAAGACCTATAGCAAAAGGGGAGGGGTCCCTAAAAGAACTAAGGAACAAAAAATGGGACACCTCCTGAACAGAGAAAGTTGTTGCAGAACACAAAAAGACAAACTGACAAAAAGGTACTAGAGGTCCCAGAAGGACCAAGCGAACTGACGGAGAAAGGCACCGAAGCAACTGGCTAGAAAAACAGTCAAACAACACTGAAGTCCAGCACAGCCAAAAGGGTGGAGCTGGAATATAAAGGCAGATGGTCACGTGGCTGCAAAACAAGATGGAAAAAAGAAACAGGAGGGTTCTAACAGTACCCCCTCTTTTATGAGGATCCTCTGTATCCTCCAGGCCCAGGCCTATCCGGGAACCTTGTGGAAAGCTCTAACAAGCCTAGGAGCATAGACATCATCCACCCTTACCCAGGAGTTATCTTCGGGACCGAAACCCTTCCTGGAGACAAGATACTGTAATCTCCCTCTATGCCATCTAGAATTCAAGATACGAGAAATTTCATAATCGCCGTCTTCCACCACAGGAGGAACTGAGACAGTAGCATCCCTATCTGATACATTCGCCTTTTTCATCAAGGAAACATGAAACACAGGATTAATCTTCCAGGAAGTAGGGACATCCAACCTAACCGCAGACGGGTTAACAACCTGAAGCACTTTAAATGGACCCACAGACTTAGGACCCAGTTTTTTAGAGGGAATCCTCAACTGCAGCTTCTTTGAGGACAACCAAACCATGTCACCCACAGTAAACAAAACCTCCTTACATTTCCTGTCAAAATACTTCTTGGACTGCACGTGGGTTTCCTTCTCCACCGGAGCATCATGACTCAAGGTAATACCGGCAATCTATCACATTGGCTGGTTCTGCATTTCTAACATGGAGGGGCTTTATTTGGCTATACACATTCGGCTATGCATCATGCTTTCACATATGTTATATATGTTATTTGTATCATGTTCATTTCTGGCATGAGTCACTAGCCGTATGTTCATAACGTACTTTGATTTATGCCCCACACTTAGACCTTTTTGCTCTGTCTCCGGTGACAGGAACTCATTTGGTCTTTTTGATCTTTTGGGTACATTAGAGATTTCATTTCCCCACATCTTACCATTTTTTAACAGTCTTTTCTCCTTTTCCAGACCTGTTTTTGACACTGTCTTTTTCTGATTTTGTTATTATGTACTATTAAAAATAAAACGTATCACTTTTGCATAAACTGACTCCACAGTTTATTTAATTCCCTGCTCTTTGAGTTACATTGCTGTTCATACTAGAGATTTGGGAATAATAGCTTCTCTTTTGGTATACTCATTGATTTGAGTTGTGGTCACCTTGAGTGACACTTTTTATAGGTTTATATTCTTGGACTTCTTGTTAGCCTCTTGAAGGTTGCAACATACATTAGTCCAAACTCTCTCCAAATCACCGGAAAAATTCTCCTCCTCCGGCACCGCCGACCCCAATTTGGAGAACGAACCAAAAGACGGATGTCTCCCAGTACAACAAAAAAAAGGAGTACACCCAGCAGAGGAGGATGTATGATTGTTAAGAGCAAATTCTGCGAGAGGCAGAAACTCAGACCACACCTCTTGATTGTCCGCCACAAAACAACTCAAAAACTGTTCTACATCCTGGTTCTTTCTTTCAGTCTGTTCATTAGACTCAGGATGATAACCAGATGAAAATGACAAATAGACTCCCAACCTGTCACAAAAAGCATGCCAAAAGCGAGCCACAAACTGAGGTCCTCAATCAGAAACAATATCTGTGGGAACGCCATGAAGCTTGACAATCTCCTTAACAAACGCCTTAGTGAGTATCTTGGCGCAAGGCAACTTAATGAATGGAACCAAATGACACATCTTACTAAAACGGTCCACGACCACCCAGATGACAGTAAAACCCTCGGACAAAGGCAAATCAGTAATAAAATCCATTGTGAGATGCGTCCAAGGCGCACTAAGAAACTCCAGAGGGCAAAGCAACTGCGCAGCAGGAGTATGTGAAGCCTTTGACCTAGCACACACCGTACATTGACGCACCCACTTGATGACTTCTTTCTGCCATCTAGGCCACCATAAACTGCGACTGATAAGTCTCTTAGTCTCAGAAATTCCTGGATGACCTGCCAACCGAGACTCATGACACTCCACAAACAAATCTATCCTAAAGGTTCTAGGCACGAACAACCTCCCATGGAGAGTGTTAGATGGAGCATCATCTTGAGCTTTCAGAATCCCATTTTCCAAAATGTAGTCCAATGCCGCCACCACAACTCCTTTCTGTAAAATGCTCTCCTCCTCCTCGGCACGGACCGTAGGAGAGAAGCTGCGAGATAAAGCATCGGCTTTAACATTCTTAGTACCAGGGATATAGGTAACAGAAAAATGAAACCGAGAAAAAAAAAGTGCCCACCTAGCTTGACGGGCATTCAAGCACTTGGCAGCATCCAGATAGATCAAATTCTTATGATCTGTGAAAACCTGAATAGGAATTCTAGCGCCTTCCAAAAAATGACTCTAATGTTCAAACGCCAGTTTAATAGCGAGCAACTCCCGATTTCTAACATCATAATTCAGTTCGGTTTCCGAAAATTTTTTCGAAAAGAAGGCACAAGGACGTACTCCATCCCTGTTCTCCTGAGACAAAACTGCTCCGACCCCCACCGATGAAGCATCTACCTCGACCAAAAAATACTTGGTCTCATCAGGCTGCATAAGGATAGGGGCAGAACTGAACCTCTCTTTGAGATACTTAAACGCTTCAATGACCTCAGTAGTCCACTGGACCGTATTCGCACCGTTCCTGGTGAGATAAGTTAGAGGCTTAACAATTACAGAAAAATTCTTAATGAATTTCCTGTAATAATTGGCAAAACCCCAAAATCTCTGTATAGATTTCAAACAAATAGGCCTAGGCCATTCCTGCACAGCCTGAAACCTTCACCGGGTCCATCTCAAAGCCCTCGCTGGAGACAATGTAGCCCAAAAAACTAATTTTCTGCACAGCGAACTCACATTTCTCCAGCTTAGCAAAGAGTGAATTGTCACTCAATAACTGCAAAACTTCACGTACACTCTGCCAATGGGACTCTATATCTGGTGAATAAATCAAAATGTCATCCAAATACACAACCACATTCTTACCAATCAAAGGTCTCAGGATGTCATTATTAAGGTTTTGAAAAAATGCAGGTGCATTGGTAAGACCAAAAGGCATCACCAGATTCTCAAAAAAAAACCTACCGGAGTGTTAAAAGCAGTTTTCCATTCATCACCCTGCTTCACTCGTAACAAATTGTATGCTCCCCGGAGATAAATTTTAGAGAACCACTTGGCCCCCACTAACTGGTTAAACAAGTCAGGAATTAACGGCAATGGGTAGGAATTGGGTACGGTAATCTTATTAATTATTAACAAAAAAAAATCCAACTGCCACAGGCGACTTAGAAGGTCTAATGTGACCAGCAGCCAGGCTAGTCTATATGTACTCCTCCAAGTCCTTTCTTTCAGGTTTCTTTCAGGGATAGTCAGATTAAACAAACGACTCTTGGGAAGAGTAGCTCCAGGAACAAACTCAATGGCGCAATCATAATTCCTATGAGGAGGTAAAACTTGCGACTCCTCCTCCGAAAAAACCCTCCAAAAATCTTGAATAGGTACAGGTAATTTCCCTTTTTCCAGAGCCGCAATGCGACCATTACAACATTTATCATAGCACTTCGGACTCCAAGACTTTATCATATTAGTAGACCAGTCCAGCAAAGGATTGTGCAGTTTTAACCAAGGCAATCCTAGAACGACTGGGGAGGGTAAATTATCTAATACAACCAAGTCCAAAATTTCTTGGTGAAGACCATTGATAGTGAGGGGAAATGCAGCAACCTTGTGAGTAATACATTTCAAGGGAGTGTTATCAATTGCAATCACAGAAATAGGTGATGACAAAGGTTTGGATTTCTCTAAAAACCCTTTATCAATCACATTAAGTGTTGAACCACAATCCACAAATACCTGAAATTCAATCAAATTTTCCTGGAAAGTAGTACTCCCAGAAAGAAATACTCCTGCAGAGTGTAAACAAGCAATACGGGCGTACCTGACCTCTTTTTTTATTATTTACTTAAACGAAGCTCACAATACTTAATCAAATGGTCAGCTTTACCACAATAAAGACACAATCCCTCAGCGAACCTCCGGTCTCTTTTCTGAGAGCGGAGTGACATCGCCCCAACCTCCATCGATTCTCCGCCGTCTGAGCAGATTTTCTGGGGACTAGGACCTGGCATTACAGGAGTCTTTACCTCATTTTACCTGGACCTCAGCCTCCTATCCACATGAACAACTAATTGCATGGCATCCTGCAGAGTCTCAGGTGCAGGAAATGCAATTAGCAAATCCTTAACCCTTTCACTCAGACCAGCAAGAAATAAACATTTCAGAGCAGGATCATTCCATTTAACTTCAGAAGCCCATCTTCTAAAGTGTGTGCAATAATTTTCAACATCACCTGACCCCTGAATCAAACGCCTGAGTTCTGCCTCAGCAGATGAGATTCGGTCAGGATCATCATATAATAGCCCCATAGCAGAAAAAAATTCTTCTTTTGACCTTAAGCATGAATCATTAGGTTGGAGAGAAAAGGCCCACCCCTGTGGTTCATTGTGCAAAAGTGACATAATAAAACCAATGCGCTGTGATTCATTCTCAGAGGACCTTGGTCTCAAATGAAAATATAACAAACAAGCATTTTTAAAGGAAAAAAAATCTTGCTCTTTACCATAAAAAAAATCAGGCAGTCCTACCTTGGGTTCCACAAAATGCGCTCCAGAACAGCTACTCACGTGTTGCTGGAGCTCGGCCACCTCCAGAGACAATCCCTGCAAGCGTTGAGCCAAATCCTGGACAGAAACCATACTGATCCCCGAATTTCTTTCCTTTTAGTTTTTTGGGCTGAACTTACTGTTATGATCTGCAACATGTACTAAGGAAAGAAAGGGGAAAGCTGTCCCTACAGTAAGACTAAGCTGAATCCCTACTATGTAGCGGGCTGCTTTTTCCTTGCAAACAGACCCTCCTTAGTCCTCGGCTAGTCTGAAGGAAGACCTATAGCATAAGGGGAGGGGCCCCTAAAAGAACTAAGGACTGGAGCAAAAAATGGGACACCTCCTGAACAGAGAAATTTGTTGCAGAACACAAAAAGACAAACTGACAAAAAGGTACTAGAGGTCCCAGAAGGACCAAGCGAACTGACAGAGAAAGGCACCGAAGCACCTGGCTAGAAAAACAGTCAAACAACACTGAAGTCGAGCACAGCCAAAAGGGCGGAGCTGGAATATAAAAGCAGATGGTCACATGACCGCAAAACAAGATGGAAAAAACAAACAGGAGGGTTCTAACACCCACTTAATTGTAAAGTGCTGCGGAATATGTTGGTGCTATATAAATAAAAAATATTATTATTTATTATTATTATTATTATTAGATTTTTGTTGGTGGCACTGTAACCCCTTTGTACATAATGCATATTTAGTATATCTATTTGTTCACTGAGTATATTATTGTAGTATTTCACAGATAGATTTATTTAAGACTCTAACTTGGAGGAATTTTTGTGTTAGCTATAACCTCGAAACATACAATAGATATGACTCATTTCACGGTGATATGTTTAGTTTGTAACACTAAACATTTTGGGTGGAATGGAAAACATCTATAAATATAGAATAGTTGTATATGAGTCATCAGTACTGGCAATATACACGGTGTTCAGAATTATTAGGCAAGTTGTATTTTAGAGGATTATTTTTATTATTGATCAACAACTATGTTTTCAATCAACCCAAAAGACTCATAAATATCCAACCTTAATATTTTTGGAAGTTGGAGTGGGATTTTTTAAGATTTGGCTATCTTAGGAGGATATCTGTTTGTGCAGGTAACTATTACTGTGCCGAATTATTAGGCAACTTAATAAAAACCAAATATAATCCCATCTCACTTGTTTATTTTCACCAGGTAAGCCAATATCAGTGCACAACATTTAGAAATAAACATTTCTGACATGCAAAATCAAAACCCCCAAAAATTAGTGATCAATATAGCCACCTTTCTTTATGATGACACTCAACAGCCTTCCATCCATAGATTCTGTCAGTTTCTTGATCTGTTTTCGATCAATATTGCGTGCAGCAGCCACCACAGCCTCCCAGACACTGTTCTGAGAGGTGTACTGTTTTCCCTCCCTATAGATGTCACATTTTATGATGGACCACAGGTTCTCTATGGGGTTCAGATCAGGTGAACAAGGGGGCCAGGTCATTATTTTTTCTTCTTTTAGACCTTTACTGGCCAGCCACGCTGTGGAGTAGTTGGATGGATGTGATGGAGCATTGTCCTGCATGAAAATCATGTTTTTCTTGAACGATACCGACTTCTTCCAGTACCACTGCTTGAAGAAGTTGTCTTCCAGAAACTGGCAGTAGGTCTGGGAGTTGAGCTTCACTCCATCCTCAACCCGAAAAGGTCCCACAAGTTCATCTTTCATGATACCATCCCATACCAGTACCCCACCTCCACCTTGCTGGCGTCTGAGTCGGAGTGGAGCTCTCTGCCCTTTACTGATCCAGCCTCTGGCCCATCCAAGAGTCACTCTCATTTCATCAGTCCATAAAACCTTTGAAAAATCAGTCTTAAGATATTTCTTGGCCCATTCTTGACGTTTAATCTTATGTTTCTTGTTCAAAGGTGGTCGTTTTTCAGCCTTCCTTACCTTGGCCATGTCCCTGAGTTTCGCACACCTTGTGCTTTTTGATACTCCAGTAACGTTGCAGCTCTGAAATATGGCAAAACTGGTGGCGAATGGCATTTTAGCATCTTCACGCTTGATTTTCCTCAATTCATGGGCAGTTATTTTGCGCCTTTTTTGGCCAACACGCTTCTTGTGACCCTGTTGGCTATTTGCCATGAAACGCTTGATTGTTCGGTGATCACGCTTCAAAAGTTTGGAAATTTCAAGACTTCTGCATCCCTCTGCAAGACATCTCACAATTTTGGACTTTTCAGAGCCCGTTAAATCTCTCTTCTGACTCATTTTGCCAAAGGAAAGGAAGTTGCCTAATAATTAAGCACACCTTATATAGGGTGTTGATGTCATTAGTCAACACCCCTCCTCATTACAGAGATGCACATCACCAGATTTACTTAATTGGTAGTTGGCTCTCAAGCCTATGCAGCTTGGAGTAGGACAACATGTATAAAAAGTATCATGTGATCAAAATACTTATTTGCCTAATAATTCGGCACACAGTGTATATGATCTACTATTATTTGATGCATAATAGGAATTGTAATTCTGGAGTTTGGTATCGTGTATTAACATTGCCTGTTGAAATAGATTTTTTAGATTTAAAACATCCAGCACCCAAAGAATAACAGTAACAAATTTTCAAGTGGATTATGTGCTAGAAGGCATATCATTAAATGCTATGTATACCTTTGGACAAGCAACTTTCTAATTAGTGTTCATTAGAATATTCTACCATTTTGTTGTGGCAGAGTGTCTAAGTCTTTAATCTAGCTGAGTCCTCTGCAATTATGTTACAAAGCTGTTAGAGCTCCTGCACCTAAGGTCGCTCTCTCCTCCACCCTCCCTTCTCTCAGTGATAGAGATAGCAGCAGGCAGGGGGCTGTACATAGATCTGCAAAGAGCGAGCAAAAAGTATCTACAGTCTCAGAGAGGACAAAGAAAACATTATAAAGGAACAAAGTACATGAAAAAGAAAAAAGTGCAAAATAGGAGCTATGCTGATATTTGAGCTGGTGAAAACAGCAGCACCCTCACATCCAGCAAATCACACTAGTATGTCTGCAGCGTACATTAGGCTTAAATTAACATCGCAGTTTATATACACCTGTGGAATCCACTCGATACAATGACAACCAAATCGATTGAAGACAGCGCTCATCAGGGAGTCACAAATATAAATTTATTCCTCAATATATGCTGCTGTACTTATATGGAGGAATAAAGACTTTATATTTGTTACTTCCTGATGTGCGCTGTCTTCAATCGATTTAGACCTCACATCTAGTCTTTAATGCTGGGAGAAACATTCCCAGAAGAGAAAAATCTTAAATTTGGATCAGGTTGCATATAAGGGGATCTGCAAATGAATGAATGAATAACACAGATTGATACTTGCTTCAATTGTATTAACTAAATGTAACCATTAAAATGTAAAAATCATTTTTCATGTCAAAGGTTTCTAAAGCCTTAGAATATAGGAGTAAAATCAGCCATCTTCATAGCAGTATTACAGTCTGACTAACCTTCATACCAGAAGGAACTATATTTTTCCTGCTAAGTAAGTTGCTGGGAAATTTCTTTGCGTTGAATGCGAACTAGTGTTGAGCCACCCCCGTAGTGTTCGAGTTCGGTTCGGTTCGTCGAACACCCGTGTGTTTGCCGAACTGTTCGTCGAACTGTTCGTCGAACACCTTCGAACACCGTTAAAACCAATGGCAGGCAAACAAAAACACTTAGAAACACATAGAAAACACCTTCAAAGGTGTCCAAAAGCTGACAAACTGCTCAGAAGACACAACTAACACATGGAAAAGTGACAAGTACATATAGTCATGCGAAAAGAAAAGAGGTGGAGGAGTAAAAGGAGGGGAAGACACACATATAGGCATGTCATGCCCTTCTAAAATCCAAAAAGTGAGAAGCCGACACGTTCAGTCCGCTCCTGCCCGTGCCACCTCCGTGTCGCCGGGTTTGTGCCAGAGCCGCGGTGAACCCTGACGGCCAGCCCCCCTCTCCCAATACTGGTGCCTGTCCGCCGGTGGGTCGAGCAAGCCCCCCTGTGGTGGAGGCAGCTCTAAGCTTTTTAATTTAAATTGTCTCTCTAATTTGAATGAATACACTTTAAATCCATTTACAAGGATCTATTGGAGGGCAAGTCTCATGCCAGCAGCCGCGTAATTCCAGCTCCAGTAGCATCCACTAAAGCTGCTGCAGTTAAAAAGCTTTTATAAGGATCGAGCTCGGCTGTCCACCGCAAGGCATCCTACTGCCAGTCCCAGCCCCTATGCCTTGGGGTGCCTCCTGATGCTCTTCACTGAGTATCCCGTGGTCCTGAAGCATTTCCTTTGAAAAAATGAAGTGTCCAAACTACAGGTGGTGTAGCTTGCTTGACAGCCGGGATAATCCGCTGACTAGCAGACACTGCTACTAGGCACAAAGTATTTCCTGGGCTAGATGCAGTTAAAAATTTGTAATTAGATACTCTCGTTGGATGCTGAGAAAGCATTCCATAGAGTCTCCTGGCACGCCATATATGATTCTCTTAAAAAGCTTGGGGTAGGGGTCTAGGGGACCCTTTTATAGCCAAAATCACGGCCCTGTATCACAATACGTCACCTAGGCTGAAGATAAATGGAACTGTAGCACCCTGAGGGCTCGGTTGCTACAGAGGTATTGCACCTCACCCAGAGGTGTGATATCTCACTCTCAGGTAAGGATGGAGTGTGGATCAGGACCCGACACCTGCATGCATTACACCACATTGCCGTGGGGCAGGGCGACCAATATGCCTCTGAGATGGGCACGACAGTCCCTGTCCCTGGCTGGAGTGGGGGGAGGGAACACTGAGGAAGGGGAACCCTGTAGTGCAGGAGCAGGGAGGAAGCAGTTCCTGGGTGCATTGAGAAGGGAGTATAAAAGGTGGGCACCATCTTAGTTCAGTGCAGAGAAGTCTGAGCAGAAGTGGCAGGGAGCAGGGGCTCTGCATGAGCTCTGCTCCGGAGGCGGGCCTAGTAACAAAGGCCCAGGCCTGGAAGAGGGAGAAGGAAGGAAGAGGAGCGGAGAAGGCTCCAGGAACGAGGAATGAAGGGATCCCAGGGGTGCGGACGGGCGAGTCGCCACCGCACGCCCGAATCCACCTGCGTGGAGGGGTCAGGCCAAAGGGGGAGACCGGTCCCCGAAACTAGTGGAGGCAGGAAACGACCCTCAGCTAGAAACCGGAGGCTGTGACATTTTATGTGGCGCAGCCCCTCGCTACACCCGCTAGGAAGGCACCACATAGGGTCAGGGAAACTGGCGCCAAGTTTACCAAGAGGAGGCCTGAGGCAGCCGGACAGAAGGGTTGGTAAGAAAGGCCAGACAAAGGACACACAAAGGGGGTCCTGTGAAGCGCTCCAAAGTTATCTGGGAGTTGTCTGAGCCCCTCACCTGGTGAGCACAGTACGACGTGGGCAGCCGTTACCTGCAGACGTGGTCTGGATAATAAGAACTGTGAGTAAAGGCCCTGGACTGCATCACTGACTCCGTGTCGTTACTGCTGCTGCCCTGCACCATCACCCCCATCCTCCGCATACACTGCCCTGAGGCTATACTCCTCCCGTGGGGAGTTATGCTATGCTCTGCTGCACCCACAACACCAGCCTCAGTGGTCTGCCCTGCAGCGGCGGTTCACTCTGACCGCAATCCACGGGTGGCGTAGTCGGACATTTAAACATCAAAACCACATAAATAGTTCCGCCACCGGTTTGACCACCCTGAGCCACGGAACCGGGTCGCCGCCACGAAGACTACAACCACCAGCATCCACCAAAAAGGGTCCGGCTCCGGGTGTCCCAAGGCCCAGGGGGTGCATCAGAACATTTTCATCACCTTTCACAATCACCAATGGGACAAGGCAGGGATGTCCTCTATCCCCTCTCTTATACATCCTAGTGACGGAGCACCTGCTCTCATCAATTCGCCATAAGCCCAATATTAGGTGGATTGAGGTGGGAGGCACCGAGTACAAGTGCTCTCTATTTGCTGATGATGTCCTAGTATATATCACTCAATCACATATATCCATCCATGCTGTTATGGCTGAAATAGATCACTTTGTTACATGGTCAAATTTTAAAATCAATGCAGCGAAGTCTGAGGCCCTCGATGTCTCCCTCCCCAAATCCATATAGGATTCCATCCAGTCCAACTTTCCCTTTGCCTGGCCCTCACAGGGTATCAAATACTTAGGAATTCCTATTCATAGAGACCTCTCCCATCTATGTTATCTTAATTTTGGGCCCTTTATTGAACAACTCCTTACAGACCACGGTTGGCAAGTTAGAACTGTAAGATTCACTACGTGAACCACTGGTGTTTTGTGGAATTCACATGTACACTGTGTTCCAAATTATTATGCAAAAAGTGTTTAGGAGTGATAAGGGAAGAATTTGTTTGTTTGTCAGTTAAACTCATTGATGGTGATGTGTGTCAGGGCTCTTTATATCACTGTAAGCAATTGCAGACACCTGTGCTAATTAGTTTGGGAGGTGTGTCCAATGAAAGGCAAGACTACTTAAGAAGGCTGTCTCACATTATTAAGCAGCCTACATTTTCTGCCAAAATGGGAAAGAAAAAGGATGTGTCGGCTGCTGAGAAGCAACAAATTGTGGAGTGTTTAGGTCAAGGCATGACTACAATCAACATTGTGCGATGATCAGGATGAAGTGTCTTGGCAATCAAGAAGTATGTAGCTGATTCACAGTACACAAGTGTGCGTGCTGATAAGGGCAAATTGAGGACTCTTTCCTACAGGCAATTACGTCAGGTTAAAAGAGCAGCGGCAAAAAAGCCTTGTCATAGCAGCAGACAAGTTTTTGAAGCTGCTGGTGCCTCCAACGTTCCCCGAACAACAAGATGCAGGGTCCTTCAGAGGTTTGCAGCTGTGCGTACGCCATCCTGTCGACCTCCTCTATCCACTTCACACAAGCAGAAACGGCTCCAGTGGGCCAAACATTACATGAAGACTGATTTCAAAACTGTTTTGTTCACGGATGAGTGCCGTGCAGCGCTCGATGGTCCAGATGGATGGAGTGGAGGATGGCTGGTTGATGGACACCCCACGCAAACACGGCTACAGCGCCAACAAGGAGAAGGTGGAGTAATGTTTTGGGCTGGAATCATGGGGAGAGAGATTGTCGGCCCCTTTAGGATGCCTGAAGGCGCTAAAGATGAACTCCATAATGTATGTGGATTTTCTCAAACAGCACTTCCTGCCATGGTTCAAGAAGAAGAACCGTGTATTTCACAGCAAGATCATTTTTTTGCATGATAATGCACCATCTCATGCTGCACATAAAACATCTGCATCTCTGGCTGATATGGGCATAAAAGGGGACAAACTTATGGTGTGACCCCCATGCTCCCCTGACCTCTACCCCATTAAGAACCTCTGGAGCATCATCAAAAGGAGTGTCTATGATGGCGGGAGGCAGTTCACATCTAAGCAACAGCTCTGGGAGGGTATTCTGTCCTCATGCAAAACAATTGAAGCAGAAACCATCCAAAACCTGACAAATTCAATGGACGAGAGAGTTCAGAAGCTCTGTTATGTTCTGCTACCAGAGCTAAGGAAAGAGAGGAGATCTGTCCCTACGATAGAACTCAGCTTTATCCCTACGATGTAACAGGGGACCTGATCCTGCGATCAGACCTGCTAAAGTCCTAAGCTAGTCTGTACTAGGAGGAAAATGGGACACCTCCTAACAGAAATAGTAGCAGACAGACAAACAAACAAATTATATAGAACACTGAGGTCCGTAGACCAAGCAAACTAACAGAGTTAGATACAGAGCACAGGCTAGCTAGAAAGTAGTTATACAATGAAGTCCAGCAAAGCCAGAAGGGCGGAGCAGGATTAAATAGGCCAACAAGGTCATGTGACCAGCAAAGGAAAAAAACCTAAGAGCAAGGTTCTAACAGTACCCCCCCTTCTAAGAGGATCCTCCGGATCCCCTAGGACCAGGCTTATCAGGAAATCTCCTGTGAAACACTCTGATAAGTCTGGACGCGGAAACATCATCTGACCTCACCCAAGAGTTATCCTCGGGTCCGAAACCTTTCCAGGCCACAAGATACTGCAAACTACCTCTATACCGTCTAGAGTTAAGGATGCGAGAAATTTCATATTCCCCGTCCTCCACCACCGGAGGAACAGAGGCAGAGGCGTCACCATCCGACACAACAGCTTTTTTTAACAGAGAGACATGAAATACCGGATTAATTCTCCAGGAGGTAGGAACCTCCAACCTAACAGCAGATTGGTTGACAACCTGAAGCACCTTAAAGGGCCCTACAAACTTGAGACCCAATTTCTTAGAAGGAATCCTCAACCGCAGATTCCTAGAGGACAACCAAACCATGTCACCAACAGCGAACAAAACCTCCTGTCGTTTCCTATCAAAGTAGTCTTTAGATTTTCTGTTGGCCTCCTGAAGATTACCACGCACATCCGTCCAAACTCTCTCCAAATCACCGGAAAAATTCTCCTCCTCAGGCACGGCAGATCCCAACTTGGAGAACGACCCAAACGACGGATGTCTCCCAGAACAACAAAAAAAAGGCGAACAACCAGCAGAAGAAGATGTATGATTGTTCAGAGCAAATTCAGCAAGTGGCAGAAACTCAGACCACCCCTCTTGATTGTCTGCCACAAAACAACGCAAGAACTGCTCAACATCCTGGTTTTTCCTTTCTGTCTGGCCATTAGATTCAGGATGATATCCGGACGAGAACGATAAATGAACTCCCAACCTGTCACAAAAGGCATGCCAAAAACGAGCCACGAACTGAGGACCCCTATCAGAAACAATGTCAGTAGGAACGCCATGAAGTCTGACAATTTCCTTGACAAAGGCCTTAGCGAGAGTTTTAGCGCAGGGCAGTTTGACGAAGGGAACCAAGTGACACATCTTGCTAAAACGGTCCACGACCACCCAGATGACAGTAAAACCCTCAGAGGGGGGAAGGTCAGTTATAAAGTCCATAGCCAAATGTGTCCAAGGAGCACTGGGAACCTCCAAAGGACAAAGCAACCCCGCAGCAGGAGTATGTGAGGACTTAGATCTAGCACATATAGTACATTGACGCACCCACTTAATGACTTCCTTCTGCCATCCAGGCCACCAAAAACTGCGACCCACCAGTCTCTTGGTCTCAGAGATTCCGGGATGACCTGCCAACCGAGATTCGTGACACTCAACAAACAAATCTCTCCTAAAGGTCCCAGGCACAAACAACCTCCCATGAGGAGTGTTAGATGGGGCATTCTCCTGTGCTTTAAGAATCTCATCTTCCAAAACGGAGTCCAAAGCAGCTATCACAACACCTTCTTGTAAAATGTTCTCCTCTTTCTCAGCACCGACTATGGGAGAAAAACTGCGAGACAAGGCATCCGCCTTAACATTCTTAGTACCAGGGATGTAAGTAACGGAGAAATTAAACCGCGAGAAAAACAGTGCCCCCCTAGCCTGACGGGCATTCAGGCGCTTGGCAGCATCAAGATATATCAGATTTTTATGATCCGTAAGAACCTGAACGGAAAATTCCGCACCTTCCAAGAAGTGGCGCCAGTGTTCAAATGCGAGTTTAATAGCCAATAATTCCCGATTACCAATATCGTAATTCAGTTCAGTCTCCGAAAATTTTTTTGAAAAAAAGGCACAGGGATGTAATCCATCCCCGTTATCCTGAGACAATACTGCGCCAACCCCCACAGAGGAAGCATCAACCTCAACCAAAAACGGCTTAGTCACATCAGGCTGCATAAGGATGGGAGCAGAGGTGAACCTCTCCTTGAGATACACAAAAGCTTCAATAGCCTCAGAAGACCACTGAACCGCATCAGCACCTTTCCTGGTGAGATCGGTCAGAGGTTTGACAATACTAGAAAATTTTTTTATGAATTTTCTGTAATAATTGGCGAAACCTAAAAACCTCTGTATCGATTTCAAACCAATAGGCCTAGGCCATTCCTGTACAGCTTGAACTTTAACCGGGTCCATCTCAAAACCTTCGCTGGAGATAATGTAACCCAAAAAACTAATTCTCTGTACAGCGAACTCACATTTCTCCAGCTTAGCAAAAAGCGAATTGTCCATTAACAACTGTAATACCTCACGTACGCTCCGCCAATGAGACTCCAGATCCGGCGAATAAATCAAAATGTCATCCAAATACACAACCACATTTTTGCCGATCAAAGGTCTAAGGATGTCATTAATAAGATTCTGAAAAAATGCAGGAGCATTAGTAAGACCAAAAGGCATAACCAGATTCTCAAAATGACCCACAGGAGTGTTAAAAGCAGTCTTCCATTCGTCACCCTCCTTCATGCGCAACAGATTGTATGCCCCCTTAAGGTCAATTTTAGAGAACCACTTGGCCCCCATTAACTGGTTAAATAAATCAGGAATCAATGGCAGTGGGTAAGGATTGCGTACAGTAATTTTGTTAATCTCACGAAAATCCAGACAAGGACGTAAACCACCGTCCTTTTTTTTTTACAAAAAAAAATCCAACCGCCACAGGAGACTTAGAAGGCCTAATGTGACTGGCGGCCAAACTTGTCTGTATGTATTCCTCCAAAGCCTTCCTCTCAGGAATAGTAAGGTTAAATAAACGACTTTTAGGAAGAGTCGCTCCAGGGACAAATTCAATAGAACAATCATAGTCTCTATGGGGAGGCAAAACCTGCGATTCCTTCTCAGAAAAAACTCTCCAAAAATCCTGAATAGGAACAGGCAATTCTCCCCTATCCAAAGCGGCAATACGCCCGTTACAACACTTGTCATAACATTTATGGCTCCAGGATTTAATTTCACTGGTAGACCAATCCAGTACAGGATTGTGAAATTTTAACCAGGGCAATCCCAATATTACTGGAGAAGGCAAGTTATTCAAAACTACCAAATCCAATTTCTCATGGTGAACACCATTAATAGTGAGAGGAAATTCACAGACCTTGAGAGTAATATTCTTCAAAGGGGAACCATCCACAGAAACCACAGCAATGGGGGATGATAAAGGTTCGGGTTTTAAATTGAGTCTTTCCAAGAATCCCCCATCAATTACATTCAGAGTAGACCCACAATCGACAAACACCCGAAATTCCATTAATTTTTACTGAGCAATCGTGGAAGCAGCTAAAAATACACCCTTGGAATTTAAACAGGCAATACGGGCATGACTGACCATTTTTTTTCTTTCTTCATACGAAGCTCACAGCCTTTAATCAAATGACCAGATTTTCCGCAATAGAAACACAAGCCTTCAAAAAATCTACGGTCTTTTTCTTGAGAGCGAGGTGCCACCGATCCAATCTCCATCGGTTCACCACTGTTAGTACACACATTCTCATAACCAGAAACTGACATAGCAGAGGATTTGCTCTCATTAACCCTTGCACGCAGTCTCCTATCCACCCGTATAGCTAATTGCATAGCCTGTTGCAAATCTTCAGGTGTAGGATAAGCAATTAGCAGGTCTTTAACCCTTTCATTGAGCCCAGCAAGAAATAGACTTTTCAGAGCAGAATCGTTCCACCCTGTTTGAGTAGACCATCGACGGAAATGAGTACAATATTTTTCCACATTACCTGATCCCTGTCTCAAACGTCTTAACTCAGTCTCAGCTGATGCGACACGGTCAGGATCATCATATAATAGCCCCAAAGCAGAAAAAAAACTATCCACTGATCTGAAGCATGTATCACTAGGTTGCAAAGAAAAGGCCCACTCCTGAGGCTCTTTGCGCAAAAGTGACATTATGAACCCTATGCGCTGGGATTCATCCCCAGAGGACTTGGGTCTCAAACGAAAATACAATAAGCAAGGATTTTTAAATGAAAAAAATTCTCGGTGTTCACCAAAAAATAAATCCGGCAAACATACCTTAGGCTCCAAGAAATGTGCTCCAGGACAGTTACTCACGTGCTGACGGAGCTCGGCCACCTCCAGAGAGAGTCCCTGCAGGCGATGAGCCAAATCCTGAACCGACACCATGATGGAACAGAAAAATCTTTCCTTAGAGAATTTGCAGGCTGGACTTACTGTTATGTTCTGCTACCAGAGCTAAGGAAAGAGAGGAGATCTGTCCCTACGATAGAGCTCAGCTTTATCCCTACGATGTAACAGGGGACCTGATCCTGCGATCAGACCTGCTAAAGTCCTAAGCTAGTCTGTACGGAGACCTATAGATGTGGGGAAGGAATCCCTACAAGTACTAAGGACTGGGAGGAAAATGGGACACCTCCTAACAGAAATAGTAGCAGACAGACAAACAAACAAAATATATAGAACACTGAGGTCCGTAGACCAAGCAAACTAACAGAGTTAGATACAGAGCACAGGCTAGCTAGAAAGTAGTTATACAATGAAGTCCAGCAAAGCCAGAAGGGCGGAGCAGGATTAAATAGGCCAACAAGGTCATGTGACCAGCAAAGGAAAAAAACCTAAGAGCAAGGTTCTAACAAGCTCCTTTCGAACAAGGGGTCCTATGTGAAAATGTAACATCACCTAGAATAAAGTTTTGAGTTGAAAACTGTTTGATTTCAGTTTCTAATAACCTGCTAATGCTTATAATTTCAAAAATGACCATTTTTTTGGTCTTTATTAAAATGAAAAGGTTGATCGAAAAGTTTGGGGGATCTAAGAGTGTGGCAACCCAGTAGTCATGATTACTTCGAATTCTGACAATATGAGGGTCATGTTGCAGGTAGTGCAGCAAGAAGGCACTTATGTGTCTTGCGCATCTCGGAGCCCCAAAATTATTTTCCGGGCTAGTAATTTGAAAGCTTAAAACGGTTGGTAGGGTGATTTTAACCAATCATCAAGCTTTTACTCTCCCCAGGATGACACAGGGGTAGAAAAGTCGTTTTGGATCCATGATTTGTTCATCTTTATTAACGTGAGTCTGTCTACATTATCAGTGGAGAGCCGCGTGCGCTTATCTGTCAGCACACCACCAGCAGCGCTGAACACACGTTCAGACAGAACGCTGGCTACGGGGCATGACAAGATCTCCAAGGCGTAAGTGGCTAGCTCCGGCCATTTATCCAGATTGGAAGCCCAAAAAGAGCAAGGGTCCAGTGACACAGTCATGGCTTCAATGTTTACTTGGAGATACTCCTGTACCATCGTCTCTAGGCGTTGACTATGTGTCAGACTTCTTGTCTCCTGTGGCCTTGCAAAGGATGGGCTAAAAAAGTGGTGAAATGATTCCGCAAAATTGATGTTACCAGCAGATACTGTGGTTCTGTTACGGTTTGAGTGCTGAACACTTGACGGTCCCACGGTTGGCAAGTTGGAACTGTGAGATTCACTACGTGCACCACTGGTGTTTTGTGGAAAAGCGCATGTAAGATTCTGCAACAGTCTCTGCTGATACTCCTGCATGCGTGCATCCCTTTCTATGGCAGGAATAATTTCTGCAAATTTACTTTTGTACCGGGGATCTAACAGTGTGGCAACCCAGTAGTCAGGATTATTTCTAATTCTCCCAATTCGAGGGTCATGTTGCAGGTAGTGCAGCAAGAAGGCACTCATGTGTGTTGCGCATCCAGGAGCACCAAGTCCCTGTTGTGTTGGTGGCAAGGTAACAATCATGCTTCCTTCCTCTGTCCTCTCCCCCCAACCTCGCACAACAGAAATGTGATCAAGGTCTCCCTCATCTGATGAGTCTTCCATCAGTTCGTCCTCCACTTCTTCCTGGGCTCCTGCACCTTCCTCACTAGTTTGGCTGCTACCATGCGCCCTGGTAAAACCATCTCCCCCACCCTCACATGCCTGCCGCCTTGGTGCTGCCGACCGTCTGGACCTTGCAGATGTTAGCCCTTCCGCATACAACTCCTCCTCCTCTACTTCCTCCACCTCCTCTTGTGCCACCACCTGACTCCGAATTCTTTTTAACATGTGCTCCAGCATGTAAATCACCGGAATAGTCATGCAGATAATGGCATCGTCAGCACTAAACATCTTCGTCGCCATTTCAAAACTGTGCAGAAGGGTGCATAGGTCCCTGATCTGAGACCACTCCTCCAGCGTGATTTGCCCCACCTCTGGATCTCGTTGGCCCAGGCTATACGTCAGAACGTATTGCACCAGGGCTTGTTGGTGCTGCCACAGTCGCTGCAACATGTGCAGAGTTGAATTCCACCGGGTAGGCACATCGCATTTTAGCCGGTGAAGTGGCAGGCCCAACGACTTCTGTAGAGATGTAAGTCGCTGAGCTGCGGGATGCGAACGGCGGAAGTGAGCACACAGCGACCGTGCCCTCTGCAGAAGGCCATCTAGTCTGGGATAGTGGGCTAAAAATTGCTGGACAACCAGGTTCAACACGTGAGCCATACAAGGCACGTGTGTGACATTGCCCCGGCGAAGGGCCCCACCCAGGTTTGCAGCATTGTCGCACACGGCCTTCCCTGGTTTCAGGTCCAGTGGAGACAACCATTCATGAAATTGGTTCTCCAGAGCTGACCACAACTCCTCAGCTGTGTGACTCGCATTTCCCAGACATTTCAAAGTAAAAACCGCCTGATGACATTGAGCCCTACTGCCAGCATAGTAAGGAGGTGTGCAGGATCCCTTCTGCGCAGTTAGAAAGCTTGTGGCATGACCAGACAGGCTTTGGGTGCAGGTGGAAGACCGAGAGGAGGTTGAGGAGGCAGAAGCAGTGGAGGAACTTTGACATAAAGAGGATTGACGCACAACTCGTGGGGACGGCAAGACTTGGACAGCAGCCCCTTGTCCTGCTGTCACCATAGTTACCCAGTGCCCAGTCAGCGACATGTAACGCCCCTGTCCATGCCTACTCGTCCAAGTGTCTGTGGTGAAATGCACCCTGTCACACACAGAGTTTCTCAAAGAAGCGGTGATGTTGTGTGCGACATGCTGGTGGAGCGCAGGCACACCTTTCTTTGAGAAGTAGTGCCGACTGGGCATCTGGTACTGGGGCACTGCGACGGACATAAGGTCTCGAAAATCCTCTGTGTCCACCAGGCGGAAAGGCAGCATTTCTGTAGCCAAGAGCTTGCAGATGGTGAAATTCAACCTCTTAGCTTTCTCATGGCTAGGAGGAAATGGTCTTTTACTTGTCCACATCTGAGGGACCGAGGGCTGGCTATTGTGCTTAGACGGGGTTGATAAGGGTGTCCCCGGCAAACTGCCGGTCTGTGAGGAAGATGCAGGCGGACATGTTAGGTTGCCTTGATCCAAAGGTGGTGCTATCGATGTCGGACAGCGCTCAACACCAGCTGGTGTTACCACCTCCAAAGAAAATGATGACCTGCCAATCACGCTGGCTGTTGCGGGTAAAGAGGTGGCAGGTCTGCGCCCCAAAACAGGTGTGACTGCTGTCCCCCCAGTCACAGAGGATGAAGAGGCCGCGGATGCACAAGATATGGCAGACGGTGGTTGGCCCGGCCGGCTAGGCCGCATTGTAGCACACTGAGCTTCCCACTGCAACTTATGCTTCATGTCCATGTGCCGGTTCATGCATGAAGTACTCAAACTATGTATTTTTTGGCCTCTACTTAGCTTTTGCTGACAAATGTTACAGATAACATGAGTTGGGTCATCTTTATCGATCTGAAAAAATGCCCAGGCTATGCAAGGCTTAGCACCCATGCGACCTGAAGAGCCACCACGACTTGTGGTGAGAGGCAGAGTTGTGTTTGAGGATGCAGTTGTTGACGTGCTTCCAGTACTACGTCTCTGTCCAGGAAGGCGCAACCTGACCTCGTCGTCACTAGCATCTTCCTCCACCTCCTCTGCTGACCTCATCTCTTGGCTGACTGTGGGTTGACAGTAAGTGGGATCTCCAACCTCATCATCATCACCCTGTGCGTTATCACACCCGTCGTCCTCAGAGCCAACCTGTTCCTGCCCTGACAAAAAACTAAAGTTGTCGCTCCAATCAGGTATTTGAGTCTCATCATTGTCTTCCTCATTGTCTCCACCAACAGGAGTTACAGTTTGGGAATGAGGGTCTACATTATGGTCAGAACCTTCTGCGTCTGGTCCTGGATCCGACTCATAAAGATTCTGGGCATCAGTGCAGATCATTTCCTCGTCTGGATTCACAGAAGCGCTGGAGTCGACCTCTGATTCCCAGGCTATAGTATGAGTAAACAGCTCTGCAGACTCAACCATCTGTTCTACCTCATACTCAGACGGGCAGCTGGAGATTTGGGAGCTGTGAGGAAGCAAGTGCGATTGGGGTGACACCTTTGAGGACTGGAGTATTTGTGATGTTGAAGTTGATGTGGAGGAGAGCCCACTTAAAGGAGCACTTGATATCCGTTGAAGCACCTGCAGCTTTTGTGCCTCATCTGGAATTTGTAGCGATTGGCGTGGCCGTAAGAAAGGGATCTTATCACATTGTCGGCTAAAAGAAGTAGACATTTTAGTTTGGCTGGAAGATGGTCTTTCTTCTGCAGATGTTACTGTTGCTTTAACACCTACCCCACGGACACAACCTTTTTTCCCCTTCCCAACACGCCTATTCCCCTTTCCACCAGCAGCAGGCCTTTTTCCACTCATTTTGGTGGTTAACTAATTCACAACTCTGGAGTTGTTTGCACAAAAAAACAATGGATGGGAACCGAGCAGAGCTGAGTGGCCAAACTGTGGTATTAGGCCAAAACTATTGGCTGGGTTAGATGCAGAAAAAAATTATATTCAATTTGCAACCTGATGGAGGTCAGTATAGATGGACTAATAGAACAAGTCCCACACACAGCTAGAAGCCCAAATATTTTTTCAGAGGTAGATGCAGAAAAAAATTGTATTCAGTTTGCAACCTGATGGAGGTCAGTATAGATGGACTAATAGAACAAGTCCTACACACAGCTAGAAGCCCAAATATTTTTTCAGAGGTAGATGCAGAAAAAAAATATATTCAGTTTGCAACCTGATGGAGGTCAGTATAAATGGACTAATAGAGAAAGTCCCACACACTGCTAGAAGGCCAAATATTTTTTCAGAGCTAGATGCAGACAAAAAATTATTTTTAATTTGCAACCTGATGGAGGTCAGTATAGATGGACTAATAGAGAAAGTCCCACACACTGCTAGAAGGCCAAATATTTTTTCAGAGCTAGATGCAGAAAAAAATTATATTCAGTTTGCAACCTGATGGAGGTCAGTATAGATGGACTAATAGAACAAGTCCCACACACAGCTAGAAGGCCAAATATTTTTTCAGAGGTAGATGCAGATAAAAATTATTTTTAATTTGCAGCCTGATGGAGGTCAGTATAGATGGACTAATAGAGAAAGTCCCACACACTGCTAGAAGGCCAAATATTTTTTCAGAGCTAGATGCAGACAAAAAATTATTTTGAATTTGCAACCTGATGGAGGTCAGTATAGATGGACTAATAGAGAAAGTCCCACACACTGCTAGAAGGCCAAATATTTTTTCAGAGCTAGATGCAGACAAAAAATAATTTTTAATTTGCAACCTGATGGAGGTCAGTATAGATGGACTAATAGAGAAAGTCCCACACACTGCTAGAAGGCCAAATATTTTTTCAGAGCTAGATGCAGATAAAAATTATTTTTAATTTGCAACCTGATGGAGGTCAGTATAGATGGACTAATAGAGAAAGTCCCACACACTGCTAGAAGGCCAAATATTTTTTCAGAGCTAGATGCAGAAAAAAATTATATTCAGTTTGCAACCTGATGGAGGTCAGTATAGATGGACTAATAGAAAAAATCCCACACACAGCTAGAAGCCCAAATATTTTTTCAGAGGTAGATGCAGAAAAAAATTATATTCAGTTTGCAACCTGATGGAGGTCTGTATAGATGGATTAATAGAACAAGTCCCACACACAGGTAGAAGCCCAAATATTTTTTCAGAGGTAGATGCAGAAAAAAATTATATTCAGTTTGCAACCTGATGGAGGTCAGTATAGATGGACTAATAGAACAAGTCCCACACACAGCTAGAAGGCCAAATATTTTTTCAGAGGTAGATGCAGATAAAAATTATTTTTAATTTGCAGCCTGATGGAGGTCAGTATAGATGGACTAATAGAGAAAGTCCCACACACTGCTAGAAGGCCAAATATTTTTTCAGAGCTAGATGCAGACAAAAAATTATTTTGAATTTGCAACCTGATGGAGGTCAGTATAGATGGACTAATAGAGAAAGTCCCACACACTGCTAGAAGGCCGAATATTTTTTCAGAGCTAGATGCAGACAAAAAATTATTTTTAATTTGCAACCTGATGGAGGTCAGTATAGATGGACTAATAGAGAAAGTCCCACACACTGCTAGAAGGCCAAATATTTTTTCAGAGCTAGATGCAGAAAAAAATTATATTCAGTTTGCAACCTGATGGAGGTCAGTATAGATGGACTAATAGAACAAGTCCCACACACAGCTAGAAGCCCAAATATTTTTTCAGAGGTAGATGCAGATAAAAATTATTTTTAATTTGCAACCTGATGGAGGTCAGTATAGATGGACTAATAGAGAAAGTCCCACACACAGCTAGAAGGCCAAATATTTTTTCAGAGCTAGATGCAGACAAAAATTATATTCAGTTTGCAACCTGATGGAGGTCAGTATAGATGGACTAATAGAACAAGTCCCACACACAGCTAGAAGCCCAAATATTTTTTCAGAGGTAGATGCAGAAAAAAATTATATTCAGTTTGCAACCTGATGGAGGTTAGTATAGATGGAGGTATAGAACAAGTCCCACACACAGCTAGAAGCCCAAATATTTTTTCAGAGGTAGATGCAGAAAAAAATTATATTCAGTTTGCAACCTGATGGAGGTCTGTATAGATGGATTAATAGAACAAGTCTCACACACAGCTAGAAGCCCAATATTTTTTCAGAGGTAGATGCAGAAAAAAAATATATTCACTTTGCAACCTGATGGAGGTCAGTATAGATGGACTAATAGAGAAAGTCCCACACACTGCTAGAAGGCCAAATATTTTTTCAGAGCTAGATGTAGACAAAAAATTATTTTTAATTTGCAACCTGATGGAGGTCAGTATAGATGGACTAATAGAGAAAGTCCCACACACTGCTAGAAGGCCAAATATTTTTTCAGAGCTAGATGCAGATATAAATTATTTTTAATTTGCAACCTGATGGAGGTCAGTTTAGATGGACTAATAGAGAAAGTCCCACACACTGCTGGAAGGCCAAATATTTTTTCAGAGCTAGATGCAGAAAAAAATTATATTCAGTTTGCAACCTGATGGAGGTCAGTATAGATGGACTAATAGAACAAGTCCCACACACTGCTAGAAGCCCAAATATTTTTTCAGAGCTAGATGCAGAAAAAAATTATATTCAATTTGCAACCTGATGGAGGTCAGTATAGATGGACTAATAGAATGATGATATGCCCAAAAGATTTTACTTCACTATGTGCAGTAAAAAAATTGGTATTCTATACACAGGTGGTATATCTTGCAACACAGATAGGCTACTCCACTGACTAACACACTCTGCAATAGGCCAAAAAGGATTAGCTTTGCTAGATTCAGCCAAATGCTGTGAAAAAAACTTGCACAGCACTGGCACAGACCTGCCTGGCAAAAACTGATAGGAACTGATGTAACCTAGTCCTGAAAAGGACTGCAATTACAATTAGTCTTTACTCCCACAATCTATCTATTTAAGAGCACAGACCTGCCTGATAAAAGTCGTAGGAAATGCTGTAACCTAGTCCTTAAAAGGACTGCAATCACAACTATTCCCTACTCCAAAGCTATCTGTAGATTTGTGCGAAAATTGGCTTGAAATTAACAAGGTATAGCGCACACAGCAACAGCGGTGCCGTCTAACACGCAGCTGCAGCAGTGAGAAAATGGTGGCGACGGGGAAAATGGCTTGGTCTTATAGGGCAAGGACATGTGACATACACTGCCAATCACACATGCCCTTGCTTGTGTGAAAAAAAGCAGTTCGCTCCGTGTGTGCGCTGCTGATAGGCTGACAGATTGCACCTCCCCACTGTAAATGCGGGAAAGAGAAAAAAAAATGGAGATCTTCATTATTCCTGCAGAGATCCATCCCCTGCCCCTCCCCCCACCCCGCTGTATACTCAAACTGCGTATTAACATTAATTTTCATCATTACTGAGAAAAAATCCAGTTATGATTTTGGTGCACGAACAGTTATCGAACATAACCTCGAACAGCCGAATTTTTCTCAAATCGTTCGTGTTCGCCGAACGGCTCGAACACCGCCCAAAACAGCTTGAATTTGAGATTGGCGAACAGTTCGAGTCGAACAACGCTCATCTCTAATGCGAACATATATTCCATTTTGACATGAATGTAAATTGTGCTTGTATAATCAATGTGTTATTTCAGTACATGCTTATTATACAGAGATGAGTGGCGCTACATAGATTACTTCTGCAGGGAATTCTACCCTATGGACCCCTGATATAGTAAGAGAAAAATTGTGAGCGGCCGCTGATTGTGTATTTACATGTCATTGTGAGAGGGTGACTGTGCCATAGGGGGCAGCTGCTTGTATTTGGGGCACATTGTTGTTGACACAGGTTGCGCATTGTGACCAGAACTTTTTGACGTCCATGACTAATACTATAGGAGTGGTCATCATATACACAGATTTTTTTTGCCACATTTTTCGCAGAAAGCGCTACCGATAGATGTTAACTGTAAGGGAAATCACTATACACACATCAGCTCCTTGTTTTGAAGAGGAAGATAATGAGATTTACATTTTTTTGCAATCAGTGACTCTAATAAACTTTCCATAAAAAAAAAGAAGAATGTGCACATTACATAGGACAATGTAGCTCCTACTGGGCTGTATAAAATTACGTGACCTCTGGATTATAAAAAATGAAAGATTATGTTGGAAAGTTCAAATATAATGATTACCGTAGGGGTATTGGGACATAAAAATAAACAGCCCCTTTCCACACAGTCAGCCTTTACACTGCTTTTTAACAATTTGTGAAAGAATGGCTCAAAGTAAAGAGCTCACACAACTGAAGAGTGATCCTGTAGTAAGATGCAGGTGTTAAGAAGTCGGTTTCTGGCATTTCTTCTCTCCTAAATATTCTACAATCAGCTGTGAGGGATTTTATTGGAAAGTGGAAGCATTTAGGTTCACTGAAACTAAGGGGCTGCAGTTCCTAAATGCACCATACCAAGACATTTTGGAGAATTGTAGCTTCCAACTTTGTGGGAACAGTTTGGGGATGGCCATTTTCTGTTCCTCATGACTGCCCCAATGCTCAAACAATGTCTATAAAGGCATGGTTGGGGGAGTTTGGTGTGGAAGAACATGACCAGCCGCATAGAGCCCTGACCTCAACCCCATCAAACACTTTTGGGATGAACTAGAACAGAGATTGTGAGCCCGGCCCTCACCTCCACCATCAGTGTCTGACTTCACAAATTCTGGGCAAAAATTCCAAAATCTTGTAGAAAGCTTTCCAAAAGAGTGGAAAATGTTATAGCTGAAAAGGGGGAAACAGACTCCTCCTGTTGCCTATGGATTTAGAATGAGATGTCATAACAGCTCCCATAGGTGTAATATGGAGGGGGCACAATACTTTTATCCATATAGTGTATATCTGTATTGAACATTTTTGCTAATAGTAACTTTTTGAAATGAAAGCAACTTTCAGTTCATGAAAGTCAAGGAAACAAAAACTCCTAACTTCTGCTAGCCTTTGGCCTCCACAGTTTCATCTAGTAATCCATGATCCTGAGCTGATCTTCTATAGGGTCTTTTCCTACAAAACGATAAGCACAACCCCACGTTTAAGCCTACAACAAAGAGGTTATTCATTGGGGACACTTGAAATTAACAAGAAGTTGAAATAAGAAAGTCTTTCCTATATTGCACGAGTATAAAAATATAACCTAATGACACAGCACATAGCTTATCCAGTCTGTTATAATTTGCAGAAAATCTGTGGGTTTGATTTTTTTATATATGCATACAAAATATCAGTGGAATGATCCATTTTTACTTCTACATTTTTTTCTTTTCTTAGAAGACAATCTGTCATTATTACTAAAGTCTCCATCACCGTGACCTTGAAGGCTTTATTGGTCATTGTGCTGCTCCTAACAAGACTAAGGTTAGAGACAGGTCATTTGTATATGGCACAGGTCCACGACTGAACAAATGAAGCTCTTCTCTAGGAATCCTCCCATTTCCTTTATGATTCATAAAGCTTTCTATGTATATTCATCTTCAGTTCTCCAGCTGATATGAGATGCAGCGTGCATTTTTAGACTCAAAAGGAGGTGTCTGTGATGGTTTCTGCCTCCAGCAGCCAACAGTCTACTGTTTGCTGCCTGCTTTTGACTCCCTTATGCTATGTAACAGCCTAGAGGTGGTAAATGTCTGATTTTTTTTAAACCCATTCCCAAGAATTGACAGACCCCCCCCCCCAAGCATAAACATTTGAGTTAATCATTTTAATATTCCTTTTGCTCATTAAGTCAAGCGTTAGATCAAGAAACTATTAATGCAAATCCCTTCTCAACCAACATGTCATGGATGGTGGGGAAGTCTGGAAGCAGTGGGGGTCTGATATGGTAACTTACAAGTTGTTTTATGCTCATATGATCAAGTAATGATTCTTACAGGGATATAGTTAATCTGTTTCGTGAGCCGAAGCGAGTGAGACAAGAATGCTTTTTTTGTTCTCCTACATTTCTATGTAAAATAGGCAGGGGGCGCTCTCCTGCCATTTACTTATTTTGGTGTGAAAATGCATTTTTACTGATTTTTTGCATTTGAAAATCTTATCTCTTAAAAAAGTATAAAGTTCTTGGACCCCTGTGCTAGGGAAATGTAATGGTAAGCTCCTCTGGATAAAGAATAGCAGTATGTACCTTTCCCGTTTTAGGTCAATTAGAATTACCATAACTTTTAATATTTGCCAAATGCCAGAATAATGAAAGCGAGAATGTTTTAAGGCATTTTTATTACTTAGTGCAAAGTCAAAAGTTTACATACATTTCATTAGTATTTGGTACCATTGACCTTAAACTGAATGACTTGGGTCAAACGTTTGGGATATCCTTCCACAAGCTTCTCACAATAGTTGGTCGGAATTTGGGCCCATTCCTCCTGACAAAACTGGTGTAACTGATCCAGGTTTGTAGGTAACCTTGCTCGCCCTGACTTTTCAGCCCTGCCCATAAATTTTCAATAGGATTGAGATCAGGGCTTTGTGATGGCCACTCCAAAACATTGACTTCTTTATTCTTAAGCCACTTTGTTACCATTTTTGCTTCGGGCCATTGTCCATTTGGAAGACCCATTTCTGCCCAAGCTTTAACTTCCTGGCTGATGTCTTGAGATGTTGCTTCAGTATTGCCACATAATCTTCTATTCTCATGATGCCATCTATTTTGTGAAGTGCACCAGTCCCTCCTGCAATAAAACAACCCCACAACATGATGCTGCCACCCCTGTGTTTCTCAGATTGAATGGTGTTCTTAGGCTTCCAAGCTTCTCCCTTTTTCCTCCAAATGTGACGATGGTCATTATGCCCAAAAAGTTCAATTTTAGTTTCATCAGACCACAGGACATGTCTCCAAAGATTAGGGTCTTTGTTCCTGTGTGCATTTGCAAACATTAATCTGGCTTTTTTATGTTTCTTTTGGAGTAATGGCTTCTTGCTGGCGGAGTGGCCTTTCAGCCCATGTTGATACAGTACTCATTTTGCTGTGGATATTGACCCAATCTTACCAGATTCCACCATCATATTCACAAGGTCTTTTGCTTTTGTCCTTGGGTTGATATGCACATGTCAGACCAAAGCACATTCATCTCTGAGACACAGAACCTGTCTCCTTCCTGAGCAGTATGATGGCTGGACCTTTCCATCTTGTTTGTACTTGCGTATAATTGTTTGTACAGATGAATGAGGCACCTTCAGGTATCTTGAAATTTATGAGCCAGACTTGTGCAAGTCCACAATGCTCTCCTTGATATCTTGGCTGATTTCTTTAGACTTTCCCATGATGCTACACAAAGAAGCAGTGTGTTTCAGGTGTGCATTAAAATACATCCACAGGTGTGAATCTAATTAACTCAGATGTTTCCAAAAAACCTATCAGAAGCTTCCAAACACATGACATCATCATATGCGCAGTCCAGAATTGTTTAAAGGCATAGTAATCTTAGTGTATGTAAACTTTTGACTTTGCAGTAAGTAATAAAAATGCCTTAAACATTCTATCTCTCTCATTATTCTAGCATTTGGCAAATATAAAAAATTATGGTAATCCTAATTGACCTAAAAGGTGAGCACAACCCTAGGCTAGGGATCCTCATGGGTACGTACTCCAATACAGGTAATATGTTTATACTTTACATGTTACAGTTTAGTATCAGTTATTACTGTGTATGTACGCACATAAATTTTTTACTTGTTATACTATACCCACGGCTGTGATTCCCCTTTCTTAATGTACGTGTGCAAAAAACAGATACTGGCATCCTCTAGATATTGCATATGGTAGCCATATACATGTTTACTTAGTTTCCCTGTGTGCCCTTTTCCACATGGCAATTATTGTTGGTGCTTTTATCTCACATTAACCTGTCAACATTTTAAATAATAAAGTTTATTCAATTTTTGTATATTATGGATGTTTTTGTCATCATTTAGGCGACCATGTCGTCTCCTCCTTTAGTCATGTAAGATGATTTGTCTTCCAGATAGTCCCAGATTTGACAGCCATTAATACTATGTTTGTGAACATTTTTAGATCTAATCTATATATATGGCTGATTTCTGTTAGTTGCTCTTATACTGTCTAATAAGTGCAGGTGAATGTCAGACTGTGTAACAACACCCTTCCTTATTGGTAAGTGAAATTTTGACGCGCGTCAGTATAATGTCAAATTTTCAGGAGTGATAACAGAGAATTCCCAACTCACAGCTCCCTAAGAAAATATTCTCCAGAATTGTAATTTAAGTGTGAATATCAGTAATTACTAAAACTAGAGAGTTGATGGGTTATGTATGGCTACAATTGGCATCTGAGATTTTCCTTTTGTATGATTTTTTTTATCTTATTGGAAAGTGGTATTTTTTCATTAGAAGCCTCGGAAAGCTGAGGTGCAGCGAACGCCTTAGGTTGTGTAGCCACAATTAGTTTTTGGTGAGTTTTTGACGCTACGTATTTTGGCTGCGTCAAAAATGCAGCGTTTTACAGTTCCAGCAAAGTGGATGGGATTTATAGGAATCTCATGCTTTATTTTTACCCAGCGTAAACTGACTTGCGGATCGTGTGTTTTTTCTTACTTCAATTAAAGATCCTGTTCATTTCACACAGATTGCAAAATATCATTTAACTTTCCAAAAAACTTTAACGGGAAGAAATGCATGGCATTCACCCAAAATCCTCTGCAAAACATCAGTGTTGGATAACTATATTCCACAATACAGATGGTCGAAAGACTAACTCCTTCTTACAGCTGTTTTGCCTGTCTCTGTATTCAAAGGATAGGGTTGGGGAGCTATAGATTATATTGTTAAATACATTGTCCTATTCAGGCACCCCCGAGGCCAGGCGGACGATCATGTGATTGATGCGGGTCTGGCTTCTTCAATTCAAAATTGATTGTTATCGCTAGGAAAACCCTGTGTATGACAAAAATAAATGTCATCTAGCAAAAGGAAAATACTAATAAAAAAACACATAGTGAATGATCAGCGGTTAATCCAATCGCAAGAAACTTTTCTAATGAGATATTTTGCACTTAGCCCTTTTGCTTTTGACTTCCACATGTTGTGCCCCCCAGTTTTCCTGCCTCATGACCAGTGCACATTCATAGAAGCTTTAATGCACAGCTCTGTTAAGGCCTTATACAGACAGGCTTTTTATACCAGTTTTGAAACGTTTATTTTCAGGATGTAATACCCAAACCCCACAATTCTATATAACCAGACTAACAGCATATCTATCTATGGTGCTCTAAAGTCTGTTCAGTAGAATCGCAGGTGGGTCCAGGTGTTTCATACATTGAGATTCTTACCCAAAGTTATATATCTTATTCATAACTGCCCTATCCCTTTCACACTATTATTCGTTTTTAAGCAGCTAGATAGTTTAGATTTAGTCGTACTACATTACAATCTTCTATGAATGTCCCCTTACATTTGTGGCACCTGTGCGGGTCCAGTTACCACAGAGGTACTGCATCTCAGCCAGAGGTGTGGTACCCCACTCTCAGGTAAAGAGGGAGCACTACCCGGGACCCACACACTCACATCCATCACTACACCACTCCTTCAGGGAAGGGCAAGATTGCTCCTAAGGGAGAGCACAGACCCGGTCCCTGTCTGGAAGATGGAACTAAGTAGAGGAGGTGGGTGGAGGAAGTAGTTTAGGGGAGCACTGAAGGAAGGACTGAAGGTAGAGGGGACCACGTAGAGTGACAGTTGGTGACGTGGGTCAGATGACAGAGAATATAAAAGACAGGTAGAAAAATCTAGAAGCAGCCAGTAAGTGAGGACCGTTGACGAGTAGGGTCCAGGCGGAGTGAGGACCCAGACAGAGGGGCCCAGTAGGAGAGTGAGGAGAGAGGACCCGAGCAGTGAGAAGGGCTCCAGAGAAAGAAAGGAAATCTTAAGGGCACGGGAAGTGCGGAGTCCACCCGTGTGCCCGAGTTCACGCCGACCATGAAGAGATCAGGTCGCAATAGGGGACCGGCCCCAGACTAGTGGAGGACTGCAAGACTCAGCTAGCAAACCGGAGGTTGCGGTATCTTCAAGGACTGTAGCCAAAAACCACATACATTTGCTGAAAAGGTGGCCATATAGGACCATGGGGACAGAGAGGACATTGCCCGACAAGGCCCGTGGCCACTGGCTCGGGACACTGTGTGTGAGGCGCAGGGCAGGAGGGCGAGAGCCAGTGCAGAGAGACGACCCAGGAAGGTACATAAGAAGGGGGTCCCGATCAAGTGCACCCAAGTTATCTGAGAGTTGGCTGGATCACTTCCCCGGAGGACACAGGACTCGGTGGGCTGTTATAACCTGCTGGAAGTTGTAATCTGGAACACCATAAAAACTGAGTAAACACTTGAAGACTGCAACCCGCTGTGTCCTAGACATAATTGCTGCGTCACCTGCCTTGCACTACAACACCAACATCCAAAATTCTCCTATTTAACTGCCCTGGGGCCTAGCTCTACCAGTGGAGAGCTGAAACATCTCAGCTGCGTCACCAACAGCCCCAGTGGGTCTGAACAGCAGCAGCGGCCACCTATAGCCGCATACCACGGGTGGTGTCACGAAACCTTATCCCTAAAACTTTATTCCCCTCTTTTCTTTATTTATTGACCGCCCTGGGCCACGGACCGGGTCACTGCCGCCATGACTACCCCAAATAGAACCGACCGACTCGGCTACCGAGTACCCCATGGCCCCAGGGGGTGCGTCACATTCCTTAAAGATTTCACAATAAAAGCTGTATATCTTATAACAAAGATCACTTAGACCGAATGAGTCTGGTGTACTTACTTTAAAAATTAATGTCAGACTGGCTGTAAAATCCTGATATTAGAAGAAGGTGGTTTGCATGTTAATGACCAGGCCAATTTATACAATTCTGACCACTGTCACTTTATGAGGTAATAACTCTGGAACACTTCAACGGATCCCACTGATCCTGTTTTTTCATGACATATTGTACTTCATAATAGTGGTAAAATTTATTCAATATGACTTACGTTTATTTGTGAAAAAATCGGAAATTTGGTGAAAATTTAGAAAATTTTGCAATTTTCAAAATTTTAATTTTCATGCCCTTAAATCAGAGAGATAAGTCACACAAAATAGTTAATAAATAACATTTTCCACATGTCTACTTTACATCAGCACAATTTTAAAAGTTGACCAGCAATTTCTCAATTCTCCAACAAAATTTAGAAAACCATTTTTTTAGAGACCACATCACATTTGAAGTGAGTTTGAGGGGCCTTTATGACAGAAAATACCCAAAATTGACACCATTCTAAAAACTGCACCCCTCAAGGTGCTCAAAACCACATTCAAGAACTTTATTAACCCTTCAGGTGCTTCACAGGAAATTTTGGAATGTGGAAGAAAACAATGAACATTTAACTTTTTTTCACAAAATGTTAATTTAGACCCAAATCTTTTTATTTTCTCAAGGGTAAGAGGAGATAATGGACCCCAAAAACTGTTGTGCAATTTCTCCTGAGTACGCCAATACCCCATATGTGGGGAAAAAACACTGTTTGGGCGCACGGCAGGGTTCAGAAGGGAAAGAGCACTGTGTGACTTTTTGAAGGCAAAATTGGCTGGAATTGAGAGCGGACTCCATGTCGCATTTGGAGAGACCCTGATGCGCCTAAACAGTGGAAACCCCCCACAAGTGAACCCATTTGGGAAACTAAACCCTTAAAGATTTTATGAAGGGGTATAGTGAACATTTTGAACCCAGAGGTACGACACAGAATTTGATAACATTAGATCATCATATTGAATAAGTTGTCATTAGTCTTGAGCGCAAGTGCTCGCTAGTTGAGTTTGCATCGGGTGCGCGGGTACGCACCATGTTTCGCGGGTTCTCGAGTGACATGCTCGAGTCCCCGCCCCACATGTTTCATGGTTGTTAGACACCCAATAAAAACCATGCGGGGATCGCTCGTGCATGGCAGGCAATCCCCGCGTGTTTTTTTTGGCTGTATAACAGCTGCGAAACATGTGGGACGGAGACTCCAGCATATCACTCGAGCACCTGCGATACTCAGTGCATACCCGAGCAATCAATGCAAACTCAAGTAGCGAGCACTTGTGCTCAACACTAGTCGCCATATCGGCATAATTTTTTTCCTTTACTTTTGAAAATATCTCAACCCTAACCCCAACACAACCCTAACACAACCCTAATCCTAACCTTGGACAAAGTCGCGGGCCAACCAGTATACAGCATAATGGGCCCCACATAGTCCTCAATACAGTATAATGGGCCCGATATAGTCCTCCATACAGAATAATGGCCCCACATCATCCTCCATACAGAATAATGAGGCCCACATAGTCCTCCATACAGAATAATGTGCCCCACATAGACCTCCATACAGAATAATGGGCCCTGAACACTGCTTCATACAGAATAATGGGCCCCACATAGTCCTCCACACAGAATAATGGCCCCACATAGTCCTCAATACAGAATAATGTGCCCTACATAGTCCTCCATACAGTATAATGGCCCCACATAGCGCTCCATACAGAATAATGGGCCCCACATAGTCCTCCATACAGTATTATGGGCCCACATAGTCCTCCATACAAAATAATGGCCCCACATAGTGTTCCATACAGAATAATGGGCCCCACATAGTCATCCATACAGTATAATGGCCTAACATAGTCCTCCATACAGAATAATGGGCCCCACATATACCTCCATACAGAATAATGTGCCCCACATAGTCCTTCATACAGTATAATGGGCCCCACATAGTCCTCCATACAGAATAATGGGCCCCACATAGTCCTCCATTCAAAATAATGGACCTCACATAGTCCTCCATACAGAATAATGGGCCCCACATAGTACTCCATACAGAATAATGGACCTCATATTGTCCTCCATACAGAATAATGGGCCCCACATAGTGCTCCATACAGAATAATGGCCCCACATAGTCCTCCATACAGAATAATGGCCCCACATCATCCTCCATACAGAATAATGAGGCCCACATAGTCCTCCATACAGAATAATGTGCCCCACATAGACCTCCATACAGAATAATGGGCCCCGAACAGTGCTTCATATGGAATAATGGGCCCCACATAGTCCTCCATACAGTATAATGGCCCCACATAGCGCTCCATACAGAATAATGGGCCCCACATAGTCCTCCATACAGTATTATGGGCCCACATAGTCCTCCATACAAAATAATGGCCCCACATAGTGCTCCATACAGAATAATGGGCCCCACATAGTCATCCATACAGTATAATGGCCTAACATAGTCCTCCATACAGAATAATGGGCCCCACATAGTCGTCCATATAGTATAATGGGCACCACATAGTCCTCCATACAGAATAATGGGCCCCACATATACCTCCATACAGAATAATGTGCCCCACATAGTCCTCCATACAGTATAATGTGCTCCACATAGTCCTCCATACAGAATAGTGGGCCCCACATAGTCCTCTATTCAAAATAATGGACCTCACATAGTCCTCCATACAGAATAATGGGCCCCACATAGTACTCCATACAGAATAATGGACCTCACTTAGTCCTCCATACAGTATTATGGGCACCACATAGTCCTCCATACAGAATAATGGGCCCCACATAGTGTTCCATACAGAATAATGGCCCCACATAGTCCTCCATACAGAATAATGGGCCCCACATAGTACTCCATACAGAATAATGGACCTCACATAGTCCTCTATAGAGAATAATGGGCCCCACATAGTCTTCCATACAGAATAATGGGCCCCACATAGTACTCCATACAGAATAATGGGTCCCACATAGTGCTCCATACAGAATAATGGCCCCACATAGTCCTCCATTCAGAATAATGGGCCCCACATAGTCCTCCATACAGAATAATGGCCCCACATAGTCCTCCATACAGAATAATGGCCCCACATAGTCCTCCATACAGAATAATGGGCCCCACATTGTCCTCCATACAGTATAATGGACTCACATAGGGGTGGTGGTTCTGGTGTCGTGGGACAAATATAACCACCCTGCGGGTCAGATTTGGCCCATGGGCCAGAGTTTGACATGTATGCGTTAGAGAGAGTAGAGAGGAAATGATAGGAATGTTTTAATTAAAGTATATTAGAAAAGCTATTAGATTATTACATTAAATAGACATTTAAAATGAAAATCAATGTTAGTTTCCAACCACCACTTAAAATCTATTCCTCATTTTCAACATCTAATCTGTATTTACATTATGGTATGGCTTTCTGGATATAAATCGCCTTGAGCAACTTATGCTTTTGTTGTTTGACTAAAGGCACTTTTTTACATGCAGAAGGGTCTTAAAATTCAATATCCTCTTTATGGTTGGCCGTCCCCCTATTTCTGAATACCAATTTTTATTTTTCAAGAATTCTGTCCTATCCCCCATCATACCTCCTGGGTATTCTCAGCAGGAGTATTCCGCGCATATAAGAGAATTTTATTTTACGTTTCTTTTACGCCCACAAATTTATAATCATGGCATGAAAGTCTACATTGGCCCAATATCTTAAGTCGGTAAACTCATATATCCCTTATTATAAAATCCTTTTACATGGTTTTCAAAAATTGTTAACATCAGGACTCAAAAAAAGATTAATTTTAACGTCAGACAAGTAAACCTTTCAAATGGACTACGCAGTCATTCTTTCTTGGATCTTTAAAGTAAGTATACCAGCCTCATCAGGTCTAAGAGATATATTTAATAATGCATGCAGTTTATACTGTAAAATCTGATGACCGATCCGCTCTAATTGAAATTGCAAAATAAAACAAAGGCACAATACACCTGTCTGAATGAAGTCTTATACAGGGTGGCAAAGAACATCTGTGTTATCAGCTCCTATAGTTTTTATTATTCCTGTGAGTGTGGCAGGGCACAGTGAGTATTTGCTACTATAATGTTGTTACGAACTGGCTAGATGGACGGTTCAGTAAATGTGAGCTGATTGTGTATAAATACTTGGCTTTAGGCTTTGAAAGTTAGATTCTATTACAGAATACAGAGAACAGAGCAAACTAAATTCTGCTAATGTGCTTTCATCTTATTCATCTGTTATCTGCTTTCTCACAAATGGAAAATCATTAGGAAGTCAATAAGAGCAAGCCTCATGCCAGAAAAAGACAGGATATCATTTTTTTAGCCTCACTCCAAAATGGTTTAACTTCTCTAGTAAGGACTTGGAGATAGCAAAATGAAGTTTGACCTTTTCTTGACTGCGATCCTAGTTTACTTTCTATGTTACGATCATAATATTGAGCTGAATATTTTTGTCGAGTACGACCATGTGTCCATTCATGCATTGTTGCATGTAATGTCTTCTTCCTATTATCTTACACTTTCAGGAATTTGCTCCACATATGTAGCTTTCTAGAAAGAACCAAACATCTGAAAATCTAAATTCTAAAACCAAGCACACCATTGTTTTTCTTATGAAATTCTCAATAAGTTTGATGTGTCACATGACCCTCTTACCATAGAAAAAGTAAAGTTGGATCCAAAATGGCCGACTTCAAAATGGCCTCCATGGTCACCACCCATCTGTAAAAGTTTTCCCCCTCCCATATACTAATGTGCCACAAACAGGAAGTTAATATCACCAGCCATTCCCATTTTATTTAGGTGTATCCATATAAATGGCCCACCCTGTAGTATGGTGAAATCACTTAAAGAGCTTGAAAGGAATTAGATACAGACCTAGGAGACATCAGAGTGTCATACATTACTTTTCAGGGCAATTGGAGACGCTGCAGAATCAATCCGCTGAAAATAAAACATTTGGGGAAAAGTCCTCAAAGTTGGTGAATTCAAATTTTAAAATATTCTCTCATCTCTAGTGAGGAAGACACTATGAAGGAGTATAGCATAGGGACAGCAGAGGGGATCCCTCAATCAGGCTTTCTGCTTTGGCAAAATAAATGTCACCACGTATTTTATGGTCCTCAATTCACTTGTATAAATGGCATGTAATACTACATTTCCCCATAGAGACCCATTTGAAGAAATAAGAGCTTTCTCTTGTGACAGCAGCTGATTTCCGTGATTTAAAGACGCCTGACCTGTTGGATCAGTGTTTAGAATACCTCTTGCTTAAAGCATATCTGTCATAAGATTTTGAAATACAAAGTGTATTCATTATTAAATATATTTTTTTTAGACCTGACGAGACTGGTGGACTTACTTTGAAATTAAAATGAGCATAGTGAGTGAAAGATTAGGAGTCAAAGGGTATTAAGTCTACAGCTTCCCAATCTGACAGCTGCAGCTTGTTCATAGCAGTGTGAGATCGTAGCCGCAGCAGGGAGGAGGGACACTGAGGAACTGTCAATCAGACTAGGTGGGACGAGATTCATCTCAAGGGAGGAAGGACACTGAGGTGTTGTCAATCAAGTACCACGAGCAGAGATTCAGCAGCAGCAGGGAAGTGGACATTCAATCAGGTGACATGGGTGGAGACTGAGGATTACATAGTCATTTTGACATGTATTTTTAAAATAAAATTAGCATCAGGTCTAAAACATCTATTTAGTAACGTTTGTAGTTTGTATTGTGAAACCTGGTGACAGATCCATTTTAAATCTTTAAATATACTGTCGGCTTGTTCTTTACTGCTCGGTTCTCAAAAGCCATTAATCAGCTGTACGGAATACAGGTTGCATGGACACTTGGTGAATCACTGTATAGTCCCAAAGGAATACACCTGACTCGCTTACCTTGAAATTCATCCTTGTTGCTCCATAATACATGGCTGTATATTGTAAAAGTTATTTATTCTCAAGTAGAAGTAAAGAGTGCAGACGCAGTGGGAAGTACCGATCTGTTCTGCTGCCAGAAATGGGTTATATCTGTTTAATCAACACTTACTTTGGTCCTCTCTATCAGCATGTAGATCCGAAAAACTCAATGCCAACCACGTTCTCTATTGTGTTTGTTGTGAATTTCCACATAAACTAAACATCTGTCACTCCTCAGTCAATTCTAGAACTTGCGCAGACCATTAACCTCATTATTACTCCTTCTGAAGAGGATTCTTTGCGTATCATTAATGAAGAAAACACACAATGCCGGCTGCTTGGGTCAAAGTTACACATACAGCGCTTCATGACATCTGCGGATGTACAACACACTTCAAGAAACAACAATAAAGGACAATAAGAAGAATATCTGCAACAGACATTGCACATCCAAAAGTACTGTACTGATAATGGCAACACTTATATATCCTATATATCCTATCCTATATCCTATATATACTAGTATGATATTTTATATATCATACTAGGAGCTCCTTTCATTTTCACCACATTTTCCCTTTTCTGTTTCTGAGCAAAACTGTAAAAATTCTTGGTTTGGAAAATATTATGAGGTCCAGGAGCTGTGCTCCAGGACTTTCATGTATAAATAGTTCGTGTTTGTTAAAGGGAAACTGTCACCAGATTTTTGCTATATATTCTAATAGCAACATAATGTAGGGACTTAGACCCTGATTCCAGCGATGTGGCCCTTGCTAATCTGCATGCTGTCATTTTGTTACAATCACTGTTTTATCTGCTGCAGAACTACCAGTGCTCAAAATGCTGACCCCATTAGAACCCTGCACACACCCGCTTATTGGCAATTTCCATGTACACTATATATTAATAGAAAGCTGCTAATCAGTGGTTGAGTCGGGGTTACACAGACCAGTTAACTAAGAGGCACAAGACACTTAGGCTGAGTTCACATGATGCGTATTTCATGCGTTTCCGCGGCGTTTTTGCAGTTGCGTAAACACCGCGGAAACGCATGAAAAACGAATGGTAGAAGGGCAGCAATGTTACCCAATGGAAATCCGCATGTGCTGTGCCCATGATGCGGATTTTTCCGCAGCGTGAACGCTGCGGTCAAAAATCCGCAGCATGTCAATTAATTTTGCGGAAACGCGGCGATTTCGCCGCCATTGACTTGCATTAGAACGCGCCAATTCCGCAAGACAGCATCTGTACTTGCGCTATTGGCGCGTTCTAATATGCGGATGGTACCCGAGTGTGGAGGAGAGGAGAGTCTCATCCACACCCAGGTACCATTAAAAAAGCTGTAAAAAAAGAATAAAATAAAAAATAAATGTATTCTTACCTTCTGTCGGCCCACGCAGCGCTCCTGCTTGGTTCCCGGCACTTGCAGTGAGTTGTAGGACCTGCGCTGACGTCAGAGTCATGTGACGGGTCACGTGACGCTGACGTCGGCAGGTCTTTCAATTCAAAGTTGCCGGCAGCCGGGAACTTTGTAAAGCAGGACAGCGCGGGCCATCGGAGGTAAGTATATACACTCTCTCGGGTCACACTATATAAATCCATGCTGTTTGCATGGATTTATATAGTGTGACCTAGTTGTCAAGCACTTTCCAGGTGATGCTAAAATCGCCTGGAAAGCGCTTGTCAATCTGCATGCGGAAACGCATGTGAATCTGCATGTGGATCCGCATGTATTCTGCAGGAAAAACGCATGCACAATCTGCATGCGTTTTTTCTGCCAGGGAGATGCAGAAATGATGCAGAAATTTTCTGCTTCATTTCTGCATCGTGTGCACATACCCTTAGTCCTGTAGTGACAATCTCCTACTGATAAAACACAGATTTTTTTGAAAAAGCAACACTTAACTTAGTGACACATCACTGAAATCAGGTTCTCTTCTCCTTCATCATGCTGCTTTCAGATTTCATAGGAAAAACTTGATGAAGATTCTCTTTAGTCTCTGTGCCCACGATGCGTTTTCTAAGCGTTTCCGCAGCGGCAAAAACGCATGCTAGAAGGCCTGCCATGTTCCCCAATGATAATCCGCATGTGATGTGCACATGCTGCGGAAATTTCCGCTACGGATTATCATTGCGGAAAAAAACGCAGCACTACCAATTGTTTTGCGGAAGTGCTACGTTTTCGCCGCCATTGACTTGCATTAGAATGCATGTGTGTCACCCTGGCCTGAATGCCACAAATGTATAATAAAGCTGTGTCTGAGAGCAAGGGGGAGGTTCTCTGGTCAGGGACCATTAGCATGCAGCACTTCCTGTCCCAGGCCAGTAGGGGGAGCAGGCTGCCCCTATAAAAGCTGGAACTGGGGGCAGGGTTAGAGAGTTCTGGACGACCTGTCTCTGGAGTGAAAGGTGTCCCAGAGAAGGGAGAGCCAGTTCAGCTGAGGCTGAGGAGGACGAGTGGCAGTAGAGGAGCCACGAGCCAGGGACAGAAGGCAAGGGGAGCGTGTCCTGGCTGAGAGAGAAACTGAACTACCGGACTTTGGCGTCCAAGGCTGTTACAGCAAGTCCTACAGCAAATAACCAGTCCGCAGGGGATTGTATGTCCCTTGGCCTAAGAAGCCCGGAGGTTCCGCCACAGCAGAAGGGACCAGCAAAGCTGCACCAGGCCAAGAATAGAAAGGAACCCAAGTTGCAAGCCATACGGGCGAGAAGACACGCCGAGCTCAGGAACGTGGGCTGTTACACCACCAGGAGGGAAATAGCCAGAAAGAGCGCAGAGAATACGGTAGGCCTTCACCCTCACCCTGACCAGGGCCAGCTTCCCACTTGTTCTCAGACATCCAGGCCCCCTCCTAGCCGGGAGTGTTTTTGGGTCGTCTCACCTGTTCTAATAAAGACCCTGAACTGTTTAAGAGGCCTCCGTCTCCTGGCTATTGCAATCGGAATCATCCCCTCCATCATCCATTTATATACTGCCCTGGGGCCACACTCCTCCCGTGGGGAGTTATACTACTTAGTGCTGCACACCTACATCTGCCCCAACGGTCTGCACTGCAGCGGCGGTTAACCCTGACCGCAATCCACGGGTGGCGTAGTCGGACATTTAAAACCCTACAAATAGACTGCCACAACGTTTGGTCTCACCACCCTGAGCCACGGACCGGGTTGCCACTACTACCCCCAATATTGCCCTGTTGCCCGGCTCCGAGTGCCCCACGGCCAAGGGGGCGAGTCACATGCGTTCCGCTTCACTAGATAAGCACATGCGGAATACATGCGTTCAATGTGCGGATGGTACCCGGTTCTAGAGGAGAGGAGACTCTCCTCCAGACCTGGGTACCATACAAAACTGTAAAAAAAAAAAAAAAGAATAAAATAAAAAATACATGTTATACTTACCTTCTGACGGCCCCCGTGCGCTCCTCCTCTCATGCCGGCAGATCGCGATGGACTGAAGGACCTGCTCGTGACGGGTCACGCGACGCTGACGTCGGCAGGTCCTTCAGTGTACTGCGATGTGTCGGCAGCCAGGACGGAGGGAAGCAAGACTGCGGGGGCCATCGGAGGGTAAGTATACATTTATTTTTTTAATTTTAAACATTCTTTTACGGTCACACTATATAAATCCATGCCAGTTGCATGGATTTATATAGTGTGACCAAGTTGTCAAGCACTTTCCAAGTGATGCTAAAATCGCCTGGAAAGGGCTTGTCAACCCGCATGCGGAAATGCAAGTGAAGAACGCTTCACATCCGCATGTCCCTATCAGGAAAAACGCATGTACAATCCGCATGTACAATCCGCATTCGTTTTTTCTGCCAGGGAGATGCAGAAACGCTCAGGAAAAATCCGGGGCATTTCTGCATCGCGGGCACATAGCCTTAAAGGTGTTTTATGCTTAATGATACAGATCATCGCAAGTGATTGAGTCTGCTTTAGTGATGAGCGAGCATGCTCGCTACTGCTCGGTGCTCGCTGAGTATTTCCGGGGTTGCTCGGCAGGAGCTCGGGTGCCCTCCCTACATGTTTGGCGCTCTTTAGAGCGCCAATCAGCATGCAGCGATTGCCTGCCACTCATTGTAATGCCGCAGCCATGGTGGTTGTGGCATTACAGTGATTGGCTGGCTACACAGCGTCATCAGGTCTATATCAGACCTGGCGCCGCCATGCTCGTCACAGTCACTCCAGAATCAGGCAGAATAGGGAGAGGTGCTGCTGCGTCAGGGAGAGATTTGCTTGTGTATTAGGTAGTGTAGGGAGAAAAATCACACATTACACATATCCATCTTAACAAACAGTCCTTTTGAGGACTAACTAATCCATCTGCAGAGATATCAGGCAGGCAGTGTATATAGGCAGGCAGGCAGTGTATATAGCAGACTGCAGTGCATATAGCACAAGAGGCTCAGTTCCTATTCTGCCTTCTGCTGCTGTTAGATATTTCTATACAAAAGCCCAGGTCTCAGGGTCCAGAGAACACCGTTTTTCTGCGCCATTAGCTTGTTGGCACTGCAGAATACAGCCAGGTCCTTTCCATATTACAGCGCTAGAAATCCAGCTATTTAAAACTGTGTTTTCTCCATCACACGGATCACATATACATTTTCAGAAAATACTGCCATTTTTGGTCTCCATTCCAATTTCTTTTCACTGTGTCAGCGACATTTTTGACACAGGTTTGCTGTTCAAACTACTTACCTACAGGCCAGGTATTTAAAACTCTGTTTTCTCCGTCACACATATCACATATACGTTGCCAGAAAATACTGCCAATTCTGGCCTCCATTAAAAATTTCCTTTAGTGTGTCATTGAAGCAATTCACAGCAGTTTGCTGTTCAAACTACTTACCTACAGGCCAGGTACTTAAAACCCTGTTTTCTCCATCACACGGATCACATATACGTTGCCAGAAAATACTGCCAATTCTGGCCTCCATTAAAAATTTCTTTCAGTGTGTCAGTGAAGCAGTTCACGGCAGTTTGCTGTTCAAACTACTTACCTACAGGCCAGGTATTTAAAACTCTGTTTTCTCCGTCACACCGATCACATATAAGTTCGCTCCAAACTCAGTCATTTGTAGTGAGCGTGGAAGATACTGTCCTCCATTTAAAATGGGCAAGGCACGTGGCAAGGGACGGGGAACTGGACGTGATGGTGATGGTGCATGCAGAGGACAAGGCCGTGGGCAAGCTGAAATTGTGCCACAACAAACACCCACTTCTTCTCGCCCAACCTTCCTGTCCCAATTCCTAGGGGACCGCAGCACATCACTATTGAACCCAGAGCAGTGTCAAAAGATTGTTTGTTGGATAGCGGATAAAGCTTCCAGTCACTTTGCCACCACCACCACCAACACCCTGTCTTCCACACGGTCAAGTCTCAGTAGCTGTGAGTCTGGACCGCATATTCCTCACCCTCATCCTCCTTCCTCCCACCATGTCAAGTACCCAGAGACAACTGATCCCACACTTGGACACTCTGAAGAGCTGTTCACTTTTCCATTTATAGATTCGGGCCTCTCGCCCGGTCCTCTTTAAGCGGGGCAAGAGGAGATCGCGTGTAGCGATGCCCAAATATTTGAGCAGCCACGGTCACACAAAGGCGACGGTGGGAAAGTGTCACAAGAGGTGGACGATGATGAGACACAATGGCCAGAAAGTAAGGAGGAGGACCAGGGTGCGGAAGTGGAAGACGAGGTGGTGGATGATATAGTAACTGACCCAACCTGGCAGGAGGACATGCAGAGCGAGGACAGCAGCACACAGGGGGAGAGAGGCAGAGCACCCCAACAGACAGGAAGAAGCAGTGTGGTGGCTGCAGACCGAAGGCAGGCAACCGTTCCCCGTAACACCAACACGAAGGAACTTGCCAGAACATCTGTTAGGTCTTCCCGAGTCTGGTTGTTTTTTAAAGACTCTGCCAATAACCCCAAAAAGGCCATTTGCACCACCTGCCAGGTCAGCATCAGCAGGGGTGGCAAGACTACCAGCCTGACCACCACCAGCATGATCAGGCACATGGCAGCAAAGCACCCGACTTTGTGGGCCGAACCCCAGGGTCCAGGAACAGTGTCTGCAGGTGGCACCATTGCTTCTTCCACTGTTGTGCATGCAAGCCAATCCCCTGTCCATGGTGTGCATGCGAAGAAGCCTCCTGCCCTGCACCTGTCGTTGCGCACTCTCAAGTAGCAGCATCAGGAAGCACGTCCATGTCCTTGTCCCAGTGCAGCTTTCTGTTGTCTATACCTCAGTCCTTGGAACGAAAGCGCAAATATGCAGCCAATGCCCCACATGCCGCACCACTAAATTCTCACATTTCACGACTGCTTGCACTTGAAATGTTGCCTTTTAGGCTCGTGGAGACGAAAGCATTCCGCAACCTGATGGCGGCGGCCATCCCTCAGTACTCGGTCCCCAGCTGCCATTATTTCTCCCGGTGTGCCGTCCCCGCATTACACAAGCACGTGTCCCAAAACATTATCCGTGCCCTCAACAATGCAGTTACCGGGAATGTTCACCTATCCACGGACACGTGGACAAGTGCTTGTGGGCAGGGATGGTACATCTCGCTGATGGCACACTGGGTTAACATAGTGGAAGCCGGGACCCAGTCGGACCTTGGGACGGAACACGTCCTCTCGACGCCAAGGATTGCGGGCCCTAGGTCAATCAGGGTTGCCCCCACGGTATACAGCTCCTGCACCTCATCCTCCTCAACCTCCTCCTCCTCTTCAGCCTCCATCAGTCACAAGCTGGAAGCACTGCAGCACTGCCTTGGCCAAGCGGCAACAGGCTGTGCTGAAGCTAATATGCTTAGGTGACAAACCGCACAATGCTGAAGAGTTGTGGACAGCTCTGAAAGAGCAGGGAGATCTGTGGCTCACACCGCTGAACCTACAGCCAGGCATGGTTGTGTGTGACAATGGCCGGAACCTGGTGGTGGCTCTGAGGTGAGGCGAGCTCACACACGTACCATGCCTGGCCCATGTGCTTAACCTCGTGGTTCAGCGGTTTCTCAAATCCTACCCGGAGCTGCCGGTTCTACTTGTTAAAGTACGCTGCCTGTGTGCCCATTTTAGAAAGCCAGCTACAGCTTCCGGCGCCCTTGCCGTGTTTCAGCAGCATTTGCAGCTTCCTGCTCACAGACTGGTGTGTGATGTCCCCACACATTGGAACTCTACACTGCAGATGTTGGGAAGGATTTGTGAGCAGAAGAGGGCAGTTGTTGAGTACCAGCATCAACAAGGCCGTCGGTATTCAGTTCAGACTCCACACATAAGACCTCAGGAGTGGACATGGATGTCAGACATATGTACCATCCTCCGAAACTTTGAGGACTCCACCAAGATGGTGAGTGGCGATGATGCTATAATTAGCGTCACCATCCCACTTCTCTGTCTTCTGAAACACTCTCTGCTCACAATCAAAGAGGATGCATTGCAGGCGGAGCACGATGAGATGGAGTAAGGAACCATACAGGGTGATTACACACAGCCCAGCCTCATCTCATCCCAACATGGATTGGGTGACAATGAGGAAGAAGAGGAGGAGGAAGGACAAGAGCTAGTTTCATGCACTATAGACGGTACTACCTGCACAACTGTCATACGATCTGTTCAGCGTGGATGGCCAGAGGAGAGGAGGAGGAGGAGGAGAGCATGGTCAGTCATCCTCTTGGTGAGGACATGGAAGTTTTTCCTGTTAGTAGTCTGGCACGCATGACTGAGTTTATGTTACGCTGCCTTTCCCATGACCTTAACAAGGAGGTGGGCACTGCTATGAAATAATAAATGTTATGGGGTGCTATAGTAGCCTTTCCCATGACCCTCGCGTTCTCAAAATTTTGGGTGACAGTCATTACTGGTTGGTGACACTTCTAGACCCACGCTACAAGGAGAACTTTATATCTCTTATTCCTGAGGAGGACAGGTCTACAAAAATGGGGCTGTACCAGAAGGCCCTTGTTGCGGAACTATTAAAAAAATTCCCATCTGAAAACACTGGCGGCAGAGGGCACACTTCGTTGGACAACCAAGGAGTACAGGCGAGAGAGACACAACTTCAATCTAGCAGAGGCAGGGGAACACTGTCAAGTTCTGGGACAGTTTTCTCAGACCCTCCCATCGCACAGGCCCTGAGGCGCGGTGTACTCTCACAAGGAGTGCAAAGTTTGGGAAGATGCTGAGGGAGTACCTTGCCGACCGTACCAATGTCCTCCGTGATTCCGCTGTGCCTTATAATTATTGGGTATCCAAGCTGGATACGTGGAATGAACTGGCTCTCTATGCCTTGGAGGTCCTGGCTTGCCCTGCCACCAGTGTTTTATCAGAGCGGGTTTTTAGTGCCGCTGGTGGAATTATAACTGATAAGCACATCCGCCTGTCAACTGAAAATGCTGACAGGCTGACGCTTATTAAAATGAACAAGGGCTGGATTGGGCCAGACTTCTCAACACCACCGAATGATAGCAGCGTAACCTAAACTCAAATCCAGTGTCTTTTCTTCGGAGGTGTATTCCCAAGCACCTTTTCACACCCAGACATGGGTATACGGTACCTGATTTTGGCTATTTGCTCTTGTCCTCCTCCTTCTCCTCATCCTCCACCACCATATCAGCAGGGTGACCGTAGTCTCTGATGCAGCACCCACACCATTTTTATAAAGGGTGTTTATGAAGCCCGTAAAAAAAAAAATTATACAGTATGTTCATCTATACCCCCGAGGGGTAAATGTTTGTCAGCCCATACACTTAGTGCATGGGCATTACAAGTATAGGAAGCCCGCTCCTTTCTAATGGGAGCATTTTTTTATGAGGCCCTCCTCCACGTCTCTTCCAAGGGGCATTGAAGTGCCTCCAAATTTTTGGCAACGTTTGCATTCATTGCATAGGCCAACAATATGGGAGACTCTCTCCTTTCTAATGGGAATTTGCGTTACTATGGCCCTACTCTATGTCTCTTTAAATTCATAGTGGGGGTTTTCCTAAATTTGGTCAGCCATTGGACTCACTGCATACCCTATAACTGTATAGCAGACCCTCTCCTTTCTAATGGGAACATGTCATACTTGTTACTGTGGCCCTGCTGTATGTGTCTTTAAATTATTAGTGGGGTTTTTCCTAAATTTGGTCAGCCGTTAGACTCACTGCATACCCTATAACTGTATAGCAGACTCTCTCCTTTATAATAGGAATTCGTCGTTACTGTGGCCCTGCTCTATGTGTCTTTAAATTCTTAGTGGGGTTTTTCCTAAATTTGGTCAGCCGTTGGACTCACTGCATACCCTATAACTGTATAGCAGACCACATCCTTTCTAATGGGAACATGTCGTACTTGTTACTGTGGCCCTGCTCTATGTGTCTTTAAATTCTTAGTGAGGTTTTTCCTAAATTTGTTCAGCCGCTAGACTCACTGCCTACCCTATAACTGTATAGCAGACTCTCTCCTTTCTAATGGGAATATGTCTTTACTGTGGCCCTGCTCTATGTGTCTTTAAATTCTTAGTGGGGTTTTTCCTAAAATTGGTCAGCCGTTAGATTCACTGCATACCCTATAATTATATAGCAGACTCTCTCCTTTCTAATGGGAATTTGTCGTTACTGTGGCCCTGCTCCCGGTGTCTTTAAATTGTTAGTGGGGTTTTCCTAAATTTGGTCAGCCGTTGGACTCTCCGCATACCCTATAACTGTATAGCAGACCCTCTCCTTTCTAATGAGAACATGTCGTACTTGTTACTGTGGCCCTGCTGTATGTGTCTTTCAATTCTTAGTGGGGTTTTTCTTAAATTTGGTCAGCCGTTAGATCCACTGCATACCCTATAACTGTATAGCAGACTCTCTCCTTTCTAATGGGAATTTGTCCTTACTGTGGCCCTGCTCCAGGTGTCTTTAAATTGTTAGTGGGGTTTTTCCTAAATTTGGTCAGCCGTTGGACTCTCTGCATACCCTATAACTGTATAGCAGACCCTCTCCTTTCTAATGTGAATTTGTCATTACTGTGGCCCTGCTCTATGTGTCTTTAATTTCTTAGTGGGGTTTTTCCTAAATTTGGTCAGCCGTTGGACTCACTGCATACCCTATAACTGTATAGCAGACTCTCTCCTTTCTAATTGGAACATGTCGTACTCATTACTGTGGCCCTGCTCTATGTGTCTTTCAGAGTCCCTCCATCATCAATGAAACAGGATGTGTCTGATGATGTGTCACACACCACATTGCCAGATAAGGTTGTAAAATGTTAAAGTGACATTTCCCGGTGAATGAATTTGTCTTAAAAAATAACGTAAAAAAAACAAAGAACAGCAGGATCTTTCTTTAGTATAAAAGCAGAGTTGCCAATGTAACCTCAATGTAATCACATTGTTCAGCTCCTGCACCTCCTCCTCCATCTCCGAAATGACCACATCAGTCACAAGCTGAAAACACTGCAGCACTTCCTTGGCCAAGCGGCAACAGGCTGTGCTGAAGATAACATGCTTAATGCTTAGGTGACAAAGCCCAGTGCTGCAGAGTTGTTGAAAGCTGTAACATAGCAGCTTGATCTGTGGCTCTCACCGCTGAACATACAGCCAGGCATGGTCATGTGTGACAATGGGCGGAACCTGGTGATGGAGAAATGACAGCCGGAGTAGATACGGTTTCCCTCTATGCCAATCCTTTCACTGAGCTAAAGAATATGGCTGTGGTGAAATACAACTCCCACTGAAAAGCTGTTTCAGATTGAAAAACATTGTGCCCACCAGAGGATTTGATTCTGAGGGCTCACCTTTCTCCCCCGCTAAAGAGCCCCATAGCAGCTGCAAAGTTAGCGCTATCTTGAACTCTCCTGATGTAGAAGCCAGGGCACACCAGAGGATTCTCTGGTGGGACTGTCCAACCCTGCCAAGAAGCAGTCCTGGCTAAGAAAAGTGTGTGGGAAGGTTCCCGGACACTCTATGGCTGCTTTTTTACTGAGGTGGAAACCCACGCAAACACGGGGAGAACATACAAAATCCTTGCAGATGTTGTCCTTGCTGGGATTTGAACCCAGGATCCCAGTGCTGCAAGTCTTCAGTGCTAACCACTGATCCAATGTGCTGCCGTTCACCCTCTAATATCTAACAGGCTGGAGAAGCTTGCACCTACTGCCACTCTATCTTCAGCTCCTTTGTGAGAAAATAATGTATTTGGGCAGCCACTCAGTCTACCAAATAAAATTCCTGAAAAGGAAATTGGGGATGGCTTCGCTACTGTTACTGGGGGCAGTGCTAATACCAAGGCGTCGTACCATAGTTTACTGGAAATATTCCAGGCTGGTAGGAGGCAAGCAAATTCCCACAGAAAAGTACCAGCAGTAATGTTCAGGGACCCACGCTTGTAGAAGGCGGAGACAACACCGGGAGAAATAGTGACGTCTGGGGACCGAGTATGGACACGAGGCATGAGGCATGAGGTTGTGAAAAGCTTCCGCCTCCATGAGCCTAAAAGGCCACATTTCAAGTGCAAGCAGCTGCCCAGAAATCTGGCAGTTAAGTATTGCAGCCTGTGGGTGGCTGGCTGCATACTTGCGCTTGCATTCCAAGTAACAGAAAACTAAGCAGATGGTGTCCTCTATCATCATCATGGCCTCACCTCAGCACTATGAACTCTCCTGGAGGAGAAGCCAGGGCCCACCGGAGGAGTCTCCGGTTTTCTGGTGGGTCCGTCCAACCCTGCCGAGAAGCAGCCCTGGTTAAGAAAAGTGTGGGGGAAGGTTCCCGGACACTCTATGGCTGTTTTTTTAATGTGGATCGGACGTGCTTATGCATGTTATTTCTCAAACCGGATTGCAGATCAGGCCATTGCCCAACTCTGTAGTCATGAAATTAAATGCGCAAAGAAAGATATTTGTGTGTCAAAGCACCACTGAAAAGTGCGAGTTGATGTTGGACTGGCTGCCATTGCTTCTGCAAAAGCTGCTTTAGAGGACTTCCTGGGAGAAATGACACCCAGAGTAGATATGGTTTCCCTCTATGCCAGTTCTTTCACCGAGCTAAAGAATATGGCTATGGTGAAATACAACTCTCAGCAAAAAATGCTGTGGACTGGCTCTGTACCGTCCCTGGCCACATTCACCTGTCCATGTGTTTGTGGTTAGGCGGTCCATTCCAGTAACTGCACTGGGGAGTGCACGGGTAATGTTGTGGGACCCGTGCTTGTGGAAGGCGGAGACGACACCGGGAGAAACAGTGGCGGATGGGGACCGAGTATGGACACCCGGCCACCGCCGGCATGAGGTTATGAAAAGCTTCCGCCTCCACGAGCCTAAAAGGCCATAGTTCAAGTGAAAGCAGCTTTAGAGGACTTCCTGGGAAAAATGACAGCTGGGTAGATATGGTTTCCCAAGTCCTTTCACCAAGCTAAAGAATATGGCTGTGGTGTACCGTCACTGGCCACATTCACCTGTCCACGTGTTTGTGGCCACATTTCAAGTGCAAGCAGCTGTCAAAAATTTGGCAGTATAGTATTGCAGCCTGTGGGTGGGTGGTTGGCTGGCTGCATACTTGCCCTTGCATTCCAAAGAATGGGGTAGGGACAACTGAACGCTGCACTGGGACAAGGACGTGGACGGTGATTGTTGCAAGTCTGCAACGACAGGTGCACGGCGGGAGGCATCTTCGCATGCGCCAAGGATCACTTATGATGGGCACACTTTTAGGCAGTGACCTGGGAGTCAGAGATGCTTCCAGAGGTCTTCCCCATGCCGTTCCCATGTCTTTTCAGCACTGTCTGCATGTGTCTGATGATGTGTCACACACCACATGGCCAGATAAGGTTGTAAAATGTTAAAATGACATTTCCTGGTGAATGCATTTGTCTTGGTTGAAAGCAGTGCAAAAACTCATCAAAAACGCTACGTGTGAACATAGCCCAAGGTGTGGGGGAGTATTTTTGTTTTTGGTTATTTATTTTGCCTTATATACAAGTTATTACCCTGGAAAGGATGTTCCTTAACATATTTCCCAGGAAAATCCATTTTGGTTTCGTTTTTGTATGTTTTATTGTGAATCCGTAAAAGTGGTGTAATACTCTGGCAAAGTTGTGTGGCACCCTGCTGTTCACAGGTACCACAGGACCCAGGGTGCATGGATGGACTTCTCCAGAAGAGGTCCTCACTACATACAAACACCTCCACCCTTCCACCTCATACCACCAGAGGGAGCCCGTTAGGGATATATATATGGAGGGTGGAGCCAGGCAGTTCAGGCAGTCAGACAGAGTCAGAGAGTCTGAGAGCGTGCTGACGCTGAGAGCAGCGAAGAAGCAGCATGTCTGCTGCTGAGTTCTGAGGGCCCCGAGTGTGGCCAACGGCAAGGAGGAGAGGAGAGAGGAGTTAAGGGGGCAGAGGAGCATCATAGGCTCACCCCGATATACGAACCGGACACCGGGTCCGCGCCTACAGGGTCCTTTATACCCAGTAGGGATCACCGGCATTCCAGGAGGACTACAAGTCCCTGGCAGACCTGAAGCTAGACCCATTACAGGACCAGGAGCCTCGAAGGCCCCGGCAACCAGGGATAGTGGTTGCCAGCAGAAGGTCCTACTACCGAGCGACAGGTGAAGGAACAGCATGACACATAAACTAGACCCAGTTGCAGGCTGGCCATGAGCATACAGAGAGGCAAACTCGAACCAGGAAGCCTTATACCCCCTCACTGGGGAGAAGTCCTGAAGTGCACCCTTCCTACTGAGTACCCTGGACCGTACCTGACATCCACACCAGTAAAGGTATTGAAGCGAATCCCATGTCTCTGTCAATTACTCCTGCTGCGCCATCCCGCCTGCACTACAAGTCCCAACATCACCACCCACCAAACTCCACACTGCCCCGGGGGCCCGCTCCACCTGTGGGGAGCAGAAACACCTCAGCTGCCATCCCAACACCCCCGGAGGTCTGAAGCAGCGCTGGTAATCATTACCAGGTACCACAGATGGCGTCACAAACTATTTACTTTATTTTTATCTCTATCCAAATTACAATCCCCTTTTTGGTTGACCGCCCTGGGCCATGGACCGGGCCAGCCACTGTGACATATCCCCCCAGCATCCATAGGCCCGGCTGCCGAGTACCCCATTGCCCCGGGGGCGCATCAGTTGTTTAAAACAGTGATCTGGGAGTCAGAGATGCTTCCAGGGGTCTTCCCCATGCTGTTCCCATGTCATTTGAGCATTGTTCCCATCGATTTGGACAATTTTTAGGCCCTCTGCAGACCTCTGGGGGGAGCCGCCTGGAAAATGCTTGAGTTTCCCATAGACTTACATTGGACTCTTTGCTCGGGTTGAGCACCCGAGTATTCCAATGTGCTCGACCTGAGCAACAAGTGCCCGAGCATTTTAGTACTCGCTCATCACTAGATCACTAGTCTGTTTCTGTCATTTTCTTTGGTCACTCATAGCTCTTTTTAACCCCTTTAAAGCCCAAGACATACTAATACGTATCTGCGCCCTGGGACTTAAGAGCCTGATACGTATTAGTACGTCTAGGCAATCGCGCCCGCACACAGGCTGTGCTTGCATGATCGCCGCCGCGTATCAGCTGATTGTCACAGCTGACACCCGATGCTATGTGCAGGGAGCGGTCCCGCACCGCTCCCGGCACATTAACCCCCGCAATGCTGAGATCGAAGTCGAACACAGCATTGCGGTGGCAAGGGGAGGTGATCGGGATACTCACCTCTCCTGCCGGCGTCCAGCGATGTCTGCCGCGGCTTCCCGGATGTTGCAGTGCATGACCAAAGTATCTTCTGCATCTGCAGCGCTGACAACCTATATAGCAGAGGGATGGTGCTCTATCCCTATGCTATACAGGCGATCAGAATAAAAAAAGTGAAAGTCCCATAGTGGGACAAAGAATAAAAGTAAAAAATAAGTGTTTAAAATGAAAAAAAAAATAAAAAAATTGAAAAAATATTGAAAAAAATAATCCACCAAAAATAAAAATATAATGTACCCATTAATAAATATTATGAAAAAAAAGCAAAAAAAAACCAATAAAAGTAGACATATTTAATATCGGTGCGTCCGTAACGACCTGACCTATAAAATTGTCCCACTAGTTAACCTCTATAGTGAACACGGTAAAAAAAATAAATAAAAAACAAAGCAAAAAACAATGCTTTATCATCATATCAACTTTATCTTCCAAAAGGTAGGGGAGAAAACAAGGGGATCTGCTACTTTGGATCTAATCCTTATAAACAGGGAGGAAATGGTTGAGGAGGTAAAGGTGGCTGGGACCCTAGGAGGCAGCGATCATGCTATTATAGAATTTTGGATAACTAGAGGAGGAAGACATGTGAAGACTCAAACTTCAAGGTTAGATTTTAGAAAGGCAGATTTTAAGAGACTCAGAAAGAGAATAGGAGGGATCCAATGGCTGGATGTCCTTACGGACAAAAATGTCCAGGAAGGATGGGAAATTTTTAAAAATGAGATTCTCAAAGCACAATCGTTAACAATCCCGAAAAGTTGGAAGAATGGGAAGCATTTAAGGAAACCAGGATGGATGAACACAGAACTTAAACACATGCTAAAAAGAAAGAAATGTTTATTAAATGGAAAGAGGGAGGCATATCTAAAGAAGATTATAATGCAGTCTGCAGATCCTGTAGGGCACGTATCAGGTTAGCTAAAGCTGACAATGAATTAAGGCTTGCAAGAGATGTCAAAAGCAATAAAAAAGGATTTTGGGGGTATGTCAAAAGTAAAAGAAAAGTCAAAAATGCTATAGGATTTTTACAGGATGAAAATGAAGAAATGGTAAGAGAGGATGTTGAGAAGGCCGAACTTTTTAATTCCTATTTTGCATCTGTTTTCTCTCAGAAAGAAAATGTAACATCAACTGATCTTCACTGTCCTTTTAAAGGAATAGAGGAATCCAAGTTATCTGTAAACAGAAAGATTGTGAGGGAATATTTAGCTAACATAAATGAGTTCAAGTCTCCAGGTCCAGATGAATTACACCCCAGAGTACTGAAGGAGATGGTAGAAGAAATTTTAGAACCACTCTCCATAATCTTTGAAAATTCTTGGAGAACAGGAGAAGTCCCAGAAGACTGGAGAAGAGCAAATGTTGTTCCTATCTTCAAAAAGGGGAAGAAGGTGGACCCAGGGAACTATAGGCCGGTGAGTCTGACTTCTATACCAGGAAAGATCTTTGAACAAATTATTAAACAACATGTATGTAAGTACATGGATAAGAATGAAGTGATTAACCAGAGTCAGCATGGGTTTGTAACTAACAAGTCATGTCAGACTAACTTAATTTCCTTCTATGACAGAATCACTGACTGGGTGGATCAGGGAAATGCTGTAGATATAGTATATCTTGACTTCAGCAAAGCATTTGACAAAGTATCTCACACCATCCTTATTGAAAAAATGACCAAGTATGCAATGGACCAGGCAACTGTTAGGTGGATTCATACCTGGCTTAGTGATCGGACTCAAAGGGTGGTTGTAAATGGCTTCACATCCAGCTGGATGAATGTCTCAAGTGGGGTACCACAGGGCTCCGTCCTGGGACCTGTATTGTTCAACATCTTTATCAATGATTTAGATGAAGGAATTGAGGGTAAACTGATTAAATTTGCTGATGACACAAAGCTAGGAGGGATAGCTAATACTAGAGAAGAGAGAGAGAGGATTCAAAAAGACCTAAATAAACTGGAGCAGTGGGCAGCAACCAACAGAATGGTTTTTAACAGGGAAAAATGCAAAGTACTACATCTGGGCAATAAAAATGAAAAAAGCATATACAGAATGGGAGGAATAGAGCTAAGCAACAGTACATGTGAAAAAGACTTAGGTATACTAATAGATCATAGACTGAACATGAGTCAACAGTGTGATGCAGCAGCAAAAAAGGCAAATACAATTCTGGGATGTATTAACAGAAGCATACAGTCTAGATCACGTGAAGTCATTATCGGTCTTTACTCCTCTTTGGTCAGACCTCATCTGGAATACTGTGTACAGTTTTGGGCACCACATTTTAAAAAAGACATAGACAAACTGGAGCAAGTTCAGAGAAGAGCGACCAGAAGGGTGACTGGTCTGCAAACCATGTCCTATGAGGAACGGTTGCAGGATTTGGGAATGTTTAGCTTGCAAAAAAGAAGACTGAGAGGAGACTTAATAGCTGTCTACAAATATGTCAAGGGCTGTCACATTGTAGAAGGATCATCTTTATTCTCATTTGCACAAGGAAAGACTAGAAGCAATGGGATGAAACTAAATGGGAGGAGACACAGATTAGATATTAGAAAAAACTTTTTGACAGTTAGGGTGATTAATGAGTGGAACAGGCTGCCACGAGAGGTGGTGAGTTCCCCTTCAATGGACGTCTTCAAACAGAGGCTGGACAGACATCTGTCTGAGATGATCTAGTGAATCCTGCTTTGAGCAGGGGGTTGGACCAGATGACTCAGGAGGTCCCTTCCAACTCTACCATTCTATGATTGTATGATTCTATGATTCTATACCGCCAAACAAAAAATGGAATAATACGCGATCAAAAAGACGAATGTAAATAAAAATGGTACCGCTGAAAACGTCATCTTGTCCTGCAAAAAACAAGCATACAGCTCCATCAGCCAAAAAATAAAAAAGTTATAGCTTTCAGAATAATGCGATGCAAAAAAATAATTTTTTCTATAAAATAGCTTTTATTGTGTAAAAGTGGCAAAACATAGAAAAACGATATAAATGTGGCACCACTGTAAATGTACTGACCCGAAGAATAAAAAAAACAATTCCTAATTGTTGTTTTTTGTTTATTCTGCCTCCCATAAATCGGAATAGAAAGCGATCAAAAAATGTCACGTGCCTGAAAATGGCACCAATAAAAAATATCAACTCATCCCGCAAAAAAACAAGCCGTCACATGACTCTGTCGGCCAAAATATGGAAAAATTATAGCTCTTAAAATATGGCGATGCAAAAACTAGATTTTACAAAAAAATGCGTCTTTTAGTGTGTGACAGCTGTAAATCATGAAAACCCGATATGATTCTGGTATCACTGTAATCGCACCAACCCAAGAATGAAGTCGTCTAATCACTTATACCGCACGATAAGCGACGTAAAAAATAACCGCTAGGGTTAGGGTTGTGCTAGGGTTAGGGTTAGGGTTGGGCTAGGGTTAGGGTTGGGCTAGGGATGGGCTAGGGTTAGGGTTGGGGTTAGGGTTGGGCTAGTGTTAGGGCTAGCGCTAGGGTTGGGCTATGGTTGGGCTAGGGTTAGGGTTGGGGTTAGGGTTGGGCTAGGGTTTGGGTTGGGTTTGGGGTTAGGGTTGGGCTAGGGTTAGGGTTGGGATTTTTTTTCAAAAGTAAAAAAAAAAAAGATGACGATATGGTGACTAGTGTTGACCGCAAGTGCTCACTACTTGAGTTTGCATCGGGTGCTCGGGTATGCACTGAGTATCGCGGGTGCTTAAGTGACATGCTCGAGTCTCTGCCCCATATGCTTTGCGGCCAAAAAAACCTCGCGTGGATTGCCTGCCATGCACGAGCGATCCCTGCATGTTTTTTTTGGGTGTCTAATAACCGTGAAACATGTGGGGCGGGGACTCGAGCATGTCACTCGAGCACCCGCAATACATGGTGCATACCTGTGTACCCGATGCAAACTCAAGTAGCGAGCACTTGCTCTCAAGACTAATGACAACTTATTCAATATGATGACCTAATGTTATCAAATTCTGTGTCATACCTCTGGGTTCAAAATGTTCATTATACCCCTTGATAAAATCCTTGAGGGGTGTAGTTTCCAAAATGGGGTCACTTGTGGGGGGTTTCCACTATTTAGGCACATCAGGGGCTCTCCAAATGTGACATGGCGTCCGCTCTCGATTCCAGCCAATTTTGCGTTCAAAAAATCACACAGTGCTCCTTCCCTTCTGAACTCTGCCGTGCGCCCAAACACTATATTTTCCCCACATATGGGGTATTGGCGTACTCAGGAGAAATTGCACAACAGTTTTTGGGGTCCATTTTCTCCTCTTACCCTTGTTAAAATAAAAAAATAGGGGCTAAAACATAATTTTTGTGGAAAAAGTTAGATTTTTTTATTTTCATGGCTCCATATTATAAACTTCTGTAAAGCACCTGGGGGTTCAAGGTGCTCGCCACACATCTAGATAAGTTCCCTGAGGGGTCTAGTTTCCAAAATGGTGTCACTTGTGGGGGTTTCCACTGTTTAGGCACATCAGGGGCTCTCCAAACGCAACATGGAGTCCGCTAATTATTCAAGCAAATTTTACAATCAAAAAGTCAAATGGCGCTTCTTCCCTTCCGAACTCTGCCATGCGTCCAAACAGTGGTTTTCCCCCACATATGGAGTATCTGATTACTCAGGAGAAATTGCACAGACAACTGCATTGTGCAATTTCTCCTGTTACTCTTATGAAAATGCAAAATTGGGGGCTGAAAAACATTTTTGTGGAAAAAATGTGAAAATTTTATTTTTACCGCTCAATGTTATAAACTTCTGTGAAGCACCTGGGGATTCAAGGTGCTCACCATACAGCTAGATAAGTTCCTTGAGGGGTCTAGTTTCCAAGATGGTGTCACTTGTGGGGAGTTTCCACTGTTTAGGCACATCAGGGGCTCCCCAAATGCAACATGGCGTCCGCTAATTATTTCAATTTTACATTCAAAAAGTCAAATGGCGCTCCTTCCCTTCCGAACCCTGCCGTGCGCCCAAACAGTGTTTTTTCCACACATATGGGGTATCTACGTGCTCAGGGGAAGTTGCACAACAAATTTTGGGGTCCATTTTTTTCTGTTACCCCTGTGGAAATAAAAAAAATTGGGTCTAAATTAACATTTTTGTGAAAAAAGTTAAATGTTAATTTTTTTCTTCCACATTCCAAAAATTCCTGTGAAGCACCTGAAGGGTTAATGAAGTTCTTGAATGTGGTTTTGAGCACCTTGAGGGGTGCAGTTTTTAGAATGGTGTCACTTTTGGGTATTTTCTGTCATACAGACCCCTCAAAATGACTTCAAATGTGATGTGGTCCCTAAAAAAATTGTTTTGTAAATTTTGTTGGAAAAATGAGAAATCGTTGGTCAAATTTTAACCCTTATAGCTCCCTAATAAAAAACCCTATGCTCACAGTCTGCCCTTCAGACAGAATTGCATTGTTGTATTGTGGAAGTAGAGAAACTTGTCCATCATCTCAGGTGATCAAATATTACTACGGTAATAACCCTGACATTTTTGGGGATGTGACAAATATTATACTCCATTTAAAGTCTGCCAGTAGTGTGTTGTTCAATCCTATTCACACTTGGTCGCTGACCAATACCACACTATTAGGCCACTGCCTAAAATTGTGGTCATCAGACATGAACCAATATTACTGCAGTAATAATCCTGACATTTTTGGGAACGTGACAAATATTAAACTCCATTCAAAATGGGCAAGGCACGTGGCAAGGGACAGGGAAGTGGACATGATGCTGATGGTGCACGCAAAGGCTGAGGCCGTGGGCAAGCTGAAATTGTGCCTGCCGAGGGTGCACAACAAGCACCCACATCATTTCTCGCTACATTCCTGTCCCACTTTGTAGAGGGCCACGGAACACCACTATTGAAGCCAAAGCAGTGTGAAAAGGTTGATGGTAGAATAGAAGATAATCAGTTAGCCACCACCACCCTGTCTTCCACACGGTCCAGTCTCAGTAGCCGTGAGTCTGGCCACATATTTCTCACCCTGATCCTCCTTCCTCCCACCATGCCGAGAGCCCGGAAACAAGTGATCCCACACTTGAACACTCCGAAGAGCTGTTCACTTTTCCATTTATAGATTCGGGCCTCTTGTCCGGCCCACTTCAAGCGGGGCAAGAGGAGATCGCATGTAGCAAAGAGGGGGAGGGAGGCGTAGCACCCTATCAGGCAGGGACCAGCAGTAGGGTGGCCACAGACACAAGGCGGGCAACTGTTCCCCGGAACACCAACATGAGGGAAGTTGCCAGTCCAACTGTTAGGTCTTCCCAAGTCTGGCTCTTTTTTGAAGACTCTCAAGTTAACCCCAAAAAGGCTATTTGTAACATCTGCCATGCCAGCATCAGCAGGGTCAACAAAACTACCAGACTGACCACCACCAGCATGTTCAGACACATGACAGCAAAGCACCTGAGTAGTTGGGCCGAATGCCAGGGTCCAGAAACAGTGTCTGCCTGTTCCGCTGTTGTGCGTGCACGCCAATCCCCTGTCCATGGTGCAGGCGAAGACGCCTCCTGCCCTGTACCTCTCGTTGCACGCTTGAAACCACCACCATCAGCAATCATGTCTATGTCCTTGTCCCAGCGCAGCGGTCAGTTGTCACTATCCCAGTCCTTTGAACGCAAGCGCAAATATGCAGCCAACGCTCCACCGGCCACAATACTAAACTGACATATTTCTTGAATACTTGCACTTGAAATGTTGCCTTTTATGCTCGTGGAGGCAGAATCTTTCTGCAAACTCTTGGCGGCGGCAGTCCCTCGGTACTCGGTCCCCAGCCACCACTATTTCTCCCGGCGTGCCGTCCCCGCCTTACACAAGCACGTGTCCCAGAACATTAGCCGTGCCCTCACCAATGCAGTTACTGGGAAGGTCCACCTAACCACGGACACGTGGACAAGTGCTTGTTACCAGGGACGGTACATCTCACTGGCGGCACACTGGGTTAATATAGTGGAAGCCGGGACCCAGTCGGACCTTGGGATGGAACATGTCCTCCTAACACTGAGGATTGCGGGCCCTGGGTCAATCAGGGTTTCCCCCACATTCTACAGCTCGTGCACCTCCTCCCCTTCAGCCTCCATCTCCGAAATGAATACATCAGTTGGATGCTGGAAGCACTGCAGCACTGCCTCGGCGAAGCAGCAACAGGCTGTGCTGAAGCTAATGTGCTTAAGTGACAAACCGCACACCTCTGCAAAGTTGTTGACAGAATGTATTTTTCACAGTCGAAAGCAGTGCAAAAACGCATCAAAACATTACGTGTGAACATAGCCCAAGGTGTAGAGGAGTATATTTGTTTTTGGTTATTTATTTTGCCTTATATACAATTCATTTCCCTGGAAAGAATGTGCCTTAACATATTTCCCAGGAAAATCCATTTTGGTTTATTTTTTGTATGTTTTATTGTGAGTCCGTAAAAGTGGCTTAATGCCTCCGACAACGTTGTTGACAGCAGTGACCTGGGAGTCAGATGCTTCCAGGGGTCTTCCCCATGCTGTTTCCATATCATTTGAGCACTGATTTAGCCAATTTATAGGCCCCCTCCAGACCTCCTGGGATGGCCGCTGGAAAAATGCTTGAGTTTCTCATTGACTTACATTGGGCTCGTTGCTGGGGTCGAGCACCCGAGCACTTTTGTGCTCGCTCATTACTAGAAGCAACTAAGTCAGGTAAAAGGCATTTTTCTCTAACAATATACATCGAAAAGTTTCTTATCTGTATAATAATTTATGAAAAAAAACATTATGTGTAGATACTCTTTAAGATGCATTCAAGAAAAATAACCAGTGCCGACTTAGTATTTTTTTTTCTTTTTTTTTTTTAAAGAAAATAATATTTTGAGGCCATTTCTGGTTACAATTATTATACTGATAAATATAGAAGATCCTAGACAGAGTTCATTTTTACACTAGATTGTTATATTCTGTATGTTGGAGGTTTCTGAAAGCTGATAATACAAGTTGGGCACTAACAATGAGAAAATGCTCTTCAGGGACACCCTGGAGTTTTATTCTCTTCTTTATCTTGGAGCAGCCTGGCACTAAAAGACAAAACCGGCACACACCGATGGGAGTCTTTCTCTTCTTTCTCAAAACAGAGCCATAGGTTTTCTCTGTTATCTGTGCATCCCCACAGTGAAAGGCATTGTAGGAAGCGGCACTGGGCCGGAGCACTTGATGGAATCAGGTTTTTAATGAATAGCAGATGATGAGTGAATGCTTGTTCAGAAGCAGCACAACCAGATAGGAAGCCATATATTAGGCATAAACAGGTTTCTTCCTTGAGAAAATCTAGTTATAAATGACTTTTATGCTGCAGAAAGAGCCTGTTCCATCACTCTCTGCAGACCTCACTTATAAAGTGTATTTCATTTCGGCTACGCTCTCGCTGTGTAATCACATCCTGATTGCTCTACTGACCTTGGACTTATTAAAGGTTTCTTGCTCGCACCATCTCTATAAAAAGAAAAAAAAATCTCACCCCACCATCATCGGCAATTTCCATGCAAAACAGTTTTATGTGGCACGTGATAAGTGCTGCTGATTCACTATTGCGTTGGTCAGGGACATTCAATGACACACAATGTCGGCCATCATTAACCCGCCGGGCTAAGTATTATCATGGGGACATTTACAAGGTTTCTGCAGTGCGATAGTTTTACGACTTACAGAACACAAGAGGTTTATAATCACATTACAAGTCCCGTGAAGCTTCCTGCATAAAGTAGGTTCTTTTATCCTCGATAAAGTAATAAAGTAGATAATGCTGATGCTAAAGAGAAACCCGTTAACAAGTGTTATAAAATAAGGAGAGCAATCCGATGTGAAGTAGAAAGGAGGAAAGTATACAATTGTTTAGAAAAGACATCTTAGGTGTATTTGTTGGATTGTTCCTGTTCTAATTGCTTCATTGATGTCTATGAAGAAGCGATAAATCATGACCTGTTCAGCGGTGCTGAGCTCCGTTTCCGTTCCTTAATCTTTTACAACAAATACAGCATGGTCTTCAGCCCTGGTCTTAACTGCGGACTGTACTCTAAGACAACATTGTCACATATGATAAAGAGATAAATAGACAATTAGGAAATCATACTATCATATGAGCCCTACCAGTCCATGGTCCTCTCTCTATACTCTTCAGGACCATCTACACACACTAGTCTAATATGTCCAAGAACTCTCCTGATTCTTCTGCTCTGTAGCTTGCCATTCAATTTCTCGTGGATGGTTCTCCTTCATCAGGATTTTGACAGCATTAACTTCCTTTCCCTCACTTCCCAGCATGCATTTTGCCTGCCATTGTCCAATGACTTGCCTGCTACTGAAAACCTGCAATTTGCCGCTATTCATTTAGACATTTCCTGCAATCCATCTTGGCTGTTAGAGATGGATTCCACTTGACTGTAGAGCAGGGATATCAAACTCAAACACACAGGGGGCCAAAATGAAAAACTTGGATAAAGTCACTGGCCAACCAGTATACAATATAATGAGCCTCACATACTCCTCCATACAGAATAATGGACCCAAATAGTCCTCCATACATTGCAATTGGCCTCACATAGTCCTCCATACGGAATGATGGACTTCACATAGTGCTCCATACAGTATAATGGGCCTCACATAGTCCTCCATACAGAATAATGATCCCCACATAGTCCTCCATACAGAATAATGGGCCTCACATAGTCCTCAATACAGTATTATGGGTTCCACAAAGTCCTCCATACAAAATAATGGCCCCACATAGTCCACCATACAGAATAATGGGCCTCACATAATCCTCCATGCAGAAAAATGGCCCCACATAGTCCTCCATACAGTATAATGGGTCCCACATAGTCCTCCATACAGAATAATGGTCCCCACATAGTCCTCCATACAGAATAATGGGTCCCAAATAGTGCTCCATACAGAATAATGGCCCCACATAGTCCTCCATACAGTATACAGAGCCCCACATAGTGCTCCATACAGTATAATGGGCTCCACATAGTCTTCAATACAGAATAATGGTCCCACATAGGGGTGGTGGTTCTGGTGTCATGGGCCAAATAAAACCACCCTGAAGGACAGATTTGGCCCACGGGCCAGTTTGACATGTATGTGACGCGCCCCTGGGCCGGTGTCGCGCTGCGTTGCGCACGCGGGAGCTTACCCGGAGCCGGATCTCTTGAGGGTTGTAGTCTCGTGGCGGTGATCCGGTCCGTGCCCAGGGAGTCAGACTAAGTGGCGCTGTATTAGCAGTAGATGTAGGACGACTACGCCACCCGTTGAATGCAGCTATGGAGCTGCCGCTGCAGGGCAGACCACTGAGGCCGGTGGTAGGATAGTGCAGCGTAGATGGTATAACCCCCAACGGGAGGGGTATGGCCTCAGGGCAGCCGACGTGGATGATGGGGGTAGCAGGAACCACTCGGAGACGGTACGGTGTAGTTCAGGGTCTTTACTGGTGACAAAGACAGACTCTCCCGGAGTACTGGCTAGCGATTGGGGCCTGGTCAGTCCTTGAGCAGATGGGATCTCCCCTGGCCAGGCGGAGTTGTAGGCCTCCCAAACTAACTGTACTCTTCTGGCTACCTTGCTAGAGGCGGTATAAGTAGCCCACGTCCCTGAGTGTACCGTGTGGTGCTCACCCGTATGGCCGGTGACTCGGGGCCTTCTAGTAGCTTCCGCTCCACGACGGCGGTGCTGGTCCCATGCGTGTGACCGTGCCTTCAGGCTTCTTGGCCAGAGGACCTGAAATCCCCTGCCTGACGGATTCTGCTGCTGGGTAGGAGTTAGTCCCCACAGCCTCGGACTCCGGGTCCGGTAAGAAATCTTCTCAGTCAGGGCGAGCTCTGCAGCTGCCAGCCCCTGACTCCTTGTAACACTGCTCCCACAGAGCTCCTGTTGTTTCTTCCTATGCTGCTTCTCTGTCTCTACTTCTGGCAGGGCCCAGGAGCTGGGCCCAGCCGGAGCCACAGCTCCCTGCCAGCCCTCCTGGCTGAACTCTCCCTCTGAACTCCCTAACCCTGCCTCAGCCCCAGGTTTATATAGGGGAAGTCCTTCCCCTCCCAGGACTGGGCAGGAGGTGTGGCATGCATAGGATCCCTGACCAAGAGACCTCCCACCTGCTCTCAGACATAACATTGCTTGTTACTGTGGAAACCAGACCCCTGGGGTGCCACATTCCCCCCTAGTGAAATTTAGTACTCCGGGACTAAACATATTTTTAGAAAAACATAACAAGGTATAAACAATAATAATACAATAAGAAAAACACAATAAGATGGTTACGGCGTGTCCGCAACCGGGTGCAGTCTTTGAAGAAACAAAGGTGTCCATTTCACCAAAACAGGGAGACGTAACCAGGTAGGGGTCTGTCCTGCCCCAAGTCCTTAACAGTCTTTAGTCCGTCCTGGGTTACGCTCCAACTATACACAATGGATTCCCGGTAAATCCACCATGGACTCCTATAAATAACTAGAAACACATAATTATTTACAGGATATGGCCGCTCTCAGTCCTCGGCCAGTGGGGATAAGGATTGGCTGCTCACAGTCTTCAGCCTGGTAAGGGATAGGGGACACACGGGGAACAATTCACTAATCCCAACGGGGACCATATTTTAATTAGCAGCAGTCCTTGTACCCTTACGGGTAACTATTTACAGCTCTTTATTCACGCTACTTCCCTTCAGTAGCTATGTCCTCTTTGTGCTCCCTCCTGAGGGTAGTCCTCAGACCCGTCCGGGTCCTCTTGGCTTTCCTCGTATTGGTAGTACTGCAGCTCCTCCTCGGTTAGCTGGGTTAGTATCTCTGCGACAGTCCTCCTCCCAGGTGGCCAGGACTTTACCTCCCTTTGGGCTGCCCCGGTTAATTGGGCCACCAGGATGCTCACTTTTTGCTCCTCTGTGAGGGGGTACACCTGGAAGAGGCTATCCAGCTTTTCTCTAAAGTCATGCAGGGTATGTGACTCCCCTGAGTACTGGGGTAGCCAGGCTGCCCCCGGGATATAGGGCATGGTGAAAGGCATGACCGCAACAGCGGTGGCGCTGGCGGGGGTTGAAGCAGTGAAGCTCTCCTCCGTATCCGGCATCCTTCTCCCCCCTAGTGGACCGTGGCCTACCTTGCGATGATCCTCTTCCGTAGGCCGCGGCTCCGCAGTGGATCGTCAGGGTTGAGGACCTTCCGTCGCGCTCCTGTGACGTCGGCGTCTGCTGGGCTCCTTCCAGGACCTTACGCAACGTCCGGACGTGAGGCGGGGCTTCAGTTCTCGCGCGCTTTCGGAGTCCACGCCCCTCTTCTTCCCGACCGGCGTCCTCAAGATGGCGTCCAATGGCGGGAAAACTCCACGTATGGCGGGAAGAAGGCTGAAGATGGCGCCGGATGGCGGGAAAACTCCACCGATGGCGGGAAGGAAGCGGAAGATGGCGCCGGATGGCGGGAATCTTCACCACAGGTAAGTTTGAACAGTCTTTTTCAGGCACGCAGTACCCGGTGGTTGCGGGCACGAGATCCTGCCGACTACGCCAAAAGTTGACGCGCCCCTGGGCCGGTGTCGCGCTGCGTTGCGCACGCGGGAGCTTACCCGGAGCCGGATCTCTTGAGGGTTGTAGTCTCGTGGCGGTGATCCGGTCCGTGCCCAGGGAGTCAGACTAAGTGGCGCTGTATTAGCAGTAGATGTAGGACGACTACGCCACCCGTTGAATGCAGCTATGGAGCTGCCGCTGCAGGGCAGACCACTGAGGCCGGTGGTAGGATAGTGCAGCGTAGATGGTATAACCCCCAGCGGGAGGGGTATGGCCTCAGGGCAGCCGACGTGGATGATGGGGGTAGCAGGAACCACTCGGAGACGGTACGGTGTAGTTCAGGGTCTTTACTGGTGACAAAGACAGACCCTCCCGGAGTACTGGCTAGCGATTGGGGCCTGGTCAGTCCTTGAGCAGATGGGATCTCCCCTGGCCAGGCGGAGTTGTAGGCCTCCCAAACTAACTGTACTCTTCTGGCTACCTTGCTAGAGGCGGTATAAGTAGCCCACGTCCCTGAGTGTACCGTGTAGTGCTCACCCGTATGGCCGGTGACTCGGGGCCTTCTAGTAGCTTCCGCTCCACGACGGCGGTGCTGGTCCCATGCGTGTGACCGTGCCTTCGGGCTTCTTGGCCAGAGGACCTGAAATCCCCTGCCTGACGGATTCTGCTGCTGGGTAGGAGTTAGTCCCCACAGCCTCGGACTCCGGGTCCGGTAAGAAATCTTCTCAGTCAGGGCGAGCTCTGCAGCTGCCAGCCCCTGACTCCTTGTAACACTGCTCCCACAGAGCTCCTGTTGTTTATTCCTATGCTGCTTCTCTGTCTCTACTTCTGGCAGGGCCCAGGAGCTGGGCCCAGCCGGAGCCACAGCTCCCTGCCAGCCCTCCTGGCTGAACTCTCCCTCTGAACTCCCTAACCCTGCCTCAGCCCCAGGTTTATATAGGGGAAGTCCTTCCCCTCCCAGGACTGGGCAGGAGGTGTGGCATGCATAGGATCCCTGACCAAGAGACCTCCCACCTGCTCTCAGACATAACATTGCTTGTTACTGTGGAAACCAGACCCCTGGGGTGCCACATATGCTGTTGACAACAAGTGAGACTGGAGGGGGCACCTCACACAAGTGAGACTGGAGTGTAGATCGCACTGAAGAGTATAGTGAGGGGGTCAGGGACTGAAAGGGTTAAATAATATAGGAAATGGCAAGTAATGGTCCTAGGGATCCTTTGCACTTTAAGGGAGGTTAGAGGAGAGGTTAAATGGGCTGTATAAAGGGTGTACAGCTTGGTGGGCTTACCTTCTGTCTATATGGCGAGAGGAACACCCTCCTCTCTCCCTTATTATTATTTAGGGTGATTTTTTTTCTTTCTTGGTTACTTCTACTTTTCTCCTTTTTTTCAGATGTCACAGCTGGTGGAAGTACGTGCCATTAAAAGCAGAAAAGAAAGTCCTCAAGCCGGCTACTAACAGCAGGGGCTGCCGGATGCATTAAGCAACAACCGGTCATAGGACATGGGCAACTCTTTGTGAATGTGGTTAAGAATAATTGTTTAATGTTGTTAAAAAATAAATCTAAAAGCTCTGTGATGTTTTTTATTCAAACTATTACAGGTGCTGGTGTTTAAAGGGAACATGTCACCAGGTGTTTTATACCTAATCTGAGAGCAGCATAATGTAGAGACAGAGTCTCTGATTCCAGCTATGTGTCACTTTCATGACGGCTTGCTGTAGTTTTGATAAAATCACTGTTATATAGGAGATTATCACTAGAGGACTAGTAAACCTGCTGCCATCTAGTCCTCCATATTCATGAGCTCTATATATTCTGATTCCTTAAAAACCTATTGGACATTCAGACTTTTAACTCTACGCTCTTCATTGCAAATGGAGTTTGGGATGCCTGTTGCACTATATATTTGATGGGTGATGTCCCTAGATAAGGAAAGCCCTCTGTTGGGATGATGTCCTTCTTACATGGTGCTTGGGCTGGCATCAGAACCAAGTCAAACCGGACAGATGCTGGGGAAATAGACTTGGGAACCCCATGGTAGCCTGGACAAAAAATACTGCACTCTTGTCAGGTCAACTGTTGATAGTCAGGAGAGCTACTTTTAGACCTCATTCACATGACATCATTGATGCAACCTGTGCAGCCGTACAAAGATCCTAGATGTAAGGGGCCAATTTCTTCCTCAAAAACAGGTGGAATTGTTCATTATGATGCACTATTGGACTGTAAAGAGCCCATATGTTGTTCTTGCACAGGGGCCCTTTTGTCCATCAGTGATTTTGCATCTGTATTTGTAAGCCAAAATCAGCTACAACATAAAATTATATAGTAGACTTTTGTACCTTTTTTGTTTTTGGACCCACTTTTAGTTTTGGCTTCCACTTATACTGATGCAAATACTGAAATGCTGCCATGTGAAAGAGGACATATTCTGATGCCCAAAGGCTTATATACACATGGAGCCACCTTTCCATCACCATAAACATCTTCTTGACTTTGGTTTTGGAGGTTGTACAATTGGATTTTTTTCACCCCCAGTTAAATCCTTGGAAGTGCCCTTTAGAAAGATGTCTCATGACAGGTGTACATTACTAATTCTGTATTCTTCCCTTTTTAGCTACTCATTCCTCCATGTTAACCACTTAGCTAATCACAGTACACAATTTCATACTATTACTGTGTATAAACAAATCTTTGCTCCATTTCCTCTTCAGCAATTCACACCATTATTATAAATCCTTTTTGTAGACATTTCAACTCTCCACGTGGAACATGACAATTCGTCATTGCTGCAGCTGTGTTTGCTCTCAGGTTCTTATAGTCAGAAATTTCAACGCAATCGCCACTATTGTATGTGCTAAAATGTTGATCTCTCTCATAGAGCTCGTCCAGCTAGACAAGCTGTCACATTTCTGTTACGATGACCCAGTTGAACTGCAAAAATCTGCCCACACATACTCATCATGAAACTCATATTTACTTCATATAGCCAAGATTATTGAGTTTTTCGAGCTAAAGTAAGCATCTTGTGAGCACTACACGGTTTTATTTAGCAGTTGGAGAAGACCTAGTCCATGCACAGTGTTGTCTCATAAAATATCGAGTGGTCTCTACGTCCTATCAAGGAGGCTCACTGTAAACAAAACTCTGAGATGGCAAAGTTGGGAAAACAGTTCTACAAGTTACCAGACTAACAAAAACTATGTGCTTCCCATAGAAACTAATTAGACTCTAGCAATTATTTTCCCAAGACCATCTAGAGAAAGCAAAAGATCTACTGCTACATTAATTGTTGAATACCTTAGGGCAGAGACTGATAGCAGCACATTTTTCTCATTGCCAGTAATATTTTTTTGTTATCGTTGATCAATACATGGGTACAAATATGTATATAGATTTTTTGTGCTTTTTTTCAATAAACCAATGTTCAGATTTTACCATTTACATTGTTTGTATTGAAAATTCTCTGCCCTACACTGTGTGTACAATTATTAGACAACTTGTATTTTTGATGATGAAATTTATTATTGAACAACTACATTGCTGTCGTTCAATCCAAAAGTTAATAAACCTGAATATTTTAAGGGAAGGTGCTGTAAATTTTATTTTTGTATTAATAATTATTGAATATATAATCAATTATTTTTAATACTAAATTATATGAACTACTTTAATAGTTTATTTATGAATTTTTACTTCAGACACTGGGGACTGCCTTTTGCATTTGGGGGTGTGTAAGTGTCTGAGCACGACACTTACACACCTCAAATACGGCAGCCCCTGGGTATAAGAGCTTGCGGTTGGACAACGACCGCATCTCTTGTATTGAGGCTTGTTCTCCTGCCTCTAGCTGTGACCTGGGCACAACCCCTGGGCTGTCCAGGTCACAGCTGTGGGAGAAGAACGCGGCTATTTTGTTGTAGCCCACAGCGTAACATTAATCAATGAGGTGTTGGTCCATGGCCACACCAATTACTGAATGCTTTGTGATACTATTGTGGCGCCCCTGAGGGTTCGACCGCCACAGGGATGCTGCACTTCTCTAATGGAGTGCAGTGTTCCTCCTCTGAGGTAAGAAAAGTATGATAGTCGTGACCCAACCTTTGCATCCAACACCACATTTCTCCACCAGAGGGGGCTAGTATGCACTAGGTGCTGTTCCCCTGGTTACAGGGAGACTGGGGAACCAAGAGTTAGGGGAACCAGTTAGTGGGTGAGGCTGGAGGACTTACAAGCTAGTTACACTTTAAATTTCATATTTAATAAAGAACCATTTTGGTTCTTGGTTCTTTGACTGCCTTCAATCGCTCTTTGACTGTCTCTATGCTGTCAAATGCTGAGTGGACTGTGATCTTCCACCCTAACGCGGATCCTGGGTGGGCCCGCAACGGAAGGAGACACAGCCCTCGTGCCCCGGCCTTGGGACGAGGGGTAGGTTGTGGACAAGGAATGTCTCGACCTGGTCAAGAACCAGGACCAAGAAGGCCCGGAGCTTAAGAGTGTGGCTCCACAGCAAATGGATCCCAGGCAGGATGCAGACGGAGCGGAGTACGCCACCTGTCCTCGCCAACCTGATATATTCAGAGGGAGTCCGGCTGCAAGAGGGGTACCGGCCCCCGACACCCGACCTTGCTACTCCATGTCCTGGTCGGGAAAGCCCGGTAGGCCCAGAGGATCCCACCGGGTATCGGACGGAGCGGAGCTGCCACCCGTGCCCTTGTTCTGAGAGGAGTTCAGAGGGAGACCCGGCCTATTCGCACACACACGGACAGGAAAGGATTCGGTCTGTAGTTCAGGAACACTCTGGTGTAGAGTCCCGACTGAATGCTGGACTTACTCAGAGGTTGTCGGACCCCCCGTCCCTGGTGACCGCAGGACTCCGCGGGGAGCAGGGAGTCACCTTCCTTCTGCCATCTCTAAAGTGAGCAAAGCCTTGGAAGTTCACCCCTATGGCCTCCGGACTGTTTATTCTGCGCTACACCGCACGACGCGGTGCCCGTCTTCCTCTACTACTACCCTCTCCATCCTGGCCCTCTGCCCTGAGGCCTTGTTCTGCCTGTGGGGAGTAGTAATAACTTTGGCCGCTGTAACACCGTGCCTCAGGGGACTGCAGCGGCACTGGTGGCCTTCACCAGGTGCCACAGATGGCGTAGTCGTAAATCAGCCACTCAACCCGTATCAGCCCACACCATCCTTTTTTAATGTGACGGCCCTGAGCACGGGTCAGGTCCGGGCCACGGCTGCACCCCATCTCTACATCACAGGACCCGACTCCGAGTCCCCCATCTCCCAGGGTAAACTAAAGGGCTTTTTCGAGTAGAGGCGTCACACTATAATCAGAGTGAGCCACAAAATAGGGGAAGCCAGTTGTTAACTGATCAGATTACTAATATTACTAACCTTATGTGCTGGTTATATAAGATCAAAAGTCAGTATGAATGAGATTTATGCTAAAGGAGATATTCATTAATAGAAAGAGCTCAGTGCTAAATTCCTGTGAGACATTTGTCCATTAGGAGTTATTTCATACCAATAATAGCTATCTCCTTCTCTGTGTGTGAGTTTCCCCAATTGATCGGCTAATAGAAGTATTAAATAAAATCTTTAATCCAGTAATTGAAAGGAAGGACCAACACAAACTTGTGTTTTTAAACTGCACAAACTGATAAGGTGATAAATACAGTCATGGCCAAAAGTATTGAGAATGAGACAAATAGTAATTTTTCCAAAGTTTACTGCTTCATTTTTTGTAATGGCAACTTGCATATACTCCTGAATGTCAAAGAGTGATCAGCTTAACAGCAATTACTGTACTTGCAAAGTCAATATTTGCCCAGAAAATGAACTTTAACCCCCAAAACACATTTCAACATCATTGCTGTCCTGCCTTAAAAGGAGCATCTAACATCGTTTTAGTGATTGATCCATTAACACAGGTGTGGGTGTTGATGAGGACAGGGCTGGCGATCAATCAGTCATGATTAAGTAAGAATGACATCACTGGACACTTTAAAAGGAGGCTGGTTCTTGGTATCCATTGTTTCTCTTCAGTTAACCATGGTTATCTCTAAAGAAACACGTGCAGCCATCATTGCACTGCACAAAAATGGCCTAACAGGGAAGAGTATCGCAGCTACAAAGATTGCACCTCAGTCAACAATCTATCGCATCATCAAGAACTTCAAGGAGAGAGCTTCCATTGTTGTCAAAAAGGCTCCAGGGCGCCCAAGAAAGACCAGCAAGCGCCAGGACCGTATCTTAAAACTGTTTCAGCTGCGGGATCGGACTACCAGCAGTGCCGAGCTAGCTCAGGAATGGCAGCAGGCTGGTGTGAGTGCTTCTGCACGCACTGTGAGGCGGAGACTCTTTGAGCAAGGGCTGGTTTCAAGGAGGGCAGCAAAGAAGCCACTTCTCTCCAGAAAAAACAACAGGGACCGACTGATATTCTGCAAAAGGTACAGGGAGTGGACTGCTGAGGACTGGGGCAAAGTCATTTTCTCTGATGAATCCCCTTTTCGATTGTTTGGGACATCTGGAAAACAGCTTATTCGGAGAAGAAGAGGTGAGCGCTACCACCAGTCTTGTCTCATGCCAACTGTAAAGCATCCTGAAACCATTCATGTGTGGGGTTGCTTCTCAGCCAAGGGAATCGGCTCACTCACAGTCTTGCCTAAAAACACAGCCATGAATAAAGAATGGTACCAGAATGTCCTCCAAGAGCAACTTCTCCCAACCGTCCAAGAGCAGTTTGGCGCCCAACAATGCCTTTTCCAGCATGATGGAGCACCTTGCCATAAAGCAAAGGTGATAACTAAATGGCTCATGGAACAAAACATAGAGATTTTGGGTCCATGGCCTGGAAACTCCCCAGATCTTAATCCCATTGAGAACTTGTGGTCAATCATCAAGAGACGGGTGGACAAACAAAAACCAACAAATTCTGGCAAAATGCAAGCATTGATTATGCAAGAATGGACTGCTATCAGTCAGGATTTGGTCCAAAATTTGATTGAGAGCATGCCAGGGAGAATTACAGAGGTCTTGAAGAAGAAGGGGCAACACTGCAAATATTGACTTGCTGCATTAACTCATTCTAACTGTCAATATAACCTATTGGTACTCATAATATGATTGCAATTATATTTCTGTATGTGATATAAACATCAGACAAACACTAATAAAAACCAGAGGCCAGCAGATCATGTGAAAATATAATTTTGGTGTCATTCTCAAAACTTTTGGCCATGACTGTAGATAATCAAGATTACCTTTTTATGAATCACAGAACCTTTAGTTAGGGCTTATGGCAATTTGTAAATAAAAAATATACAAGGATGAGGCACTGAACACCTTGTACTTCTGGGTCTCCAGCAGGTTGCCACATGAGGATAATGACTTCCTCGTCGCTTCTTGTTTCATTTTTCTCAAATCTTTGCCAGTTTAATGTGCATCTTTTTGTCTCAACTTGTTTTTGTGACTCTGTTAACTATTTGCATCAAAACGATTGATGGTTCTGTGATCACTCCAACATCTCAGCAAATGTAACAAGTGCTGAATTCTTCTGTAAGACTTGAAACAATTTTGAACTTTTCATAGTCAGCTAAATCTCATTTTTTGGCCCATTTTGCATGAGGAAAACAAGCTGCCTAATAATTTTGTACATCTTGATAAAACAGTGTTGTATCCTTAGACCGCTACCTCATTACACAAATACACATCATCTGATCTGCTTCATCCAATATGCATCCAAGTTTATACAGCTTTGAGTTGGAAAATCTGCATAAAAATGATGATATGGTCAAAATACTCACTTTACTAATAATTGTTCACAGTGTGTAATAAAAAGTGATGAGCGAGCATGCTCGCTACTGCTCGGTGCTCCCCCGAGCATCTCACTGCTCGAGATGCTTGGCGCTCGCCGAGTATTTCTGGGGTTGCTCGGCGGGAGCTCGGGTCTCCTCCTTGCATGTTTGGTGCTCTTTAGAGCGCTAATCAACATGCAGGGATTGCCTGCCAAGCACTGTAATGCCGTAGCCATGTTGGTTGTGGCATTACAGTGATTGGCTGGCTGCATAGCGTCATCGGGTCTATATCAGACCTGGCGCCGCCATGCTGGTCACAGTCATTCCGGAATCAGACAGTGTAGGGAGAGATGCTGCTGCGTCAGGGAGAGATTTGCTTGTGTATTAGGCAGTGTAGGGAGAAAAAACGTACATTACACATATCCATCTTAACAAACAGTCCTTTTGAGGACTAACTAATCCATCTGCAGAGATATCAGGCAGGCAGTGTATATAGGCAGGCAGGCAGGCAGGGTATATAGCAGACTGCATATAGCACAAGAGGCTCCATTCCAATTCTGCCTTCTGCTGATGTTAGATATTTCTATACAAAGGCCCAGGTCTCAGGGGCCAGGAATACTTTTCTTTGGATCTTAATCCTCATTATTTGCTTTAAAAGCAATCCAGAGAACACTGTTTTTCTGCGCCATTTGCTTGTTGGCACTGCAGAATACAGCCAGGTCCTTTCCATATTATAGCGCTAGAAATCCAGCTATTTAAAACTGTGTTTTCTCCGTCACACGGATCACATATATGTTGTCAGAAAATACCGCCATTTCTGGCCTCCATTAAAAATTTCCTTTAGTGTGTCAGTGAAGCAATTCACAGCAGTTTGCTATTCAAACTACTTACCTGCAGGCCAGGTATTTAAAACTCTGGTTTCTCCGTCACATGGATCACATATAAGTTCGCTCCAAACTCAGTCATTTGTAGTGAGCGTGGAAAATACTGTCCTCCATTTAAAATGGGCAAGGGACGGGGAATTGGACGTGATGGTAATGGTGCATGCAGAGGCCGAGGACAAGGCCGTGGGCAAGCTGAAATTGTGCCACAACAAACACCCACATCTTCTCGCCTGACCTTCCTGTCCCAATTTCTAGGGGACCGCAGCACACCACTATTGAACCCAGAGCAGTGTCAAAAGGTTGTTGGTTGGATAACGGATAAAGCTTCCAGTCACTTAGCCACCACCACCATCCTGTCTTCCACACGGTCAAGTCTCAGTAGCCGCATATTCCTCACCCTGATCCTCCTTCCTCCCACCATGCCGAGTTCCCAGAGACAACTGATCCCACACTTGGACACTCTGAAGAGCTGTTCACTTTTCCATTTATAGATTCGAGCCTCTCGCCCGGTCCACTTGAAGCGGGGCAAGAGGAGATGCCCAAATAGTTTAGCAGCCACGGTCACACGAAGGTGACGGTGGGAAAGTGTCACAAGAGGTAGACGATGATGAGACACAACTGCCAGTAAGTCAGGAGGAGGACCAGGGTGCGGAAGTGGAAGACGAGGTGGTGGATGATATAGTAACTGACCCAACCTGGCAGGAGGACATGCCTAGCGAGGACAGCAGCACACAGGGGGAGGGAGGCAGAGTACCCCAACATGCAGGAAGAAGCAGTGTGGTGACCGCAGACAGAAGGCAGGCAACCGTTCCCCGTAACACCAACACGAAGGAAGTTGCCAGTACAACTGTTAGGTCTTCCCGAGTCTGGTTGTTTTTTAAAGACTCTGCCGATAACCCCAAAAAGGCCATTTGCACCACCTGCCAGGCCAGCATCAGCAGGGGTGGAAAAACAACCATCCTGACCACCACCAGCATGATCAGGCACATGGCAGCAAAGCACCCAACTTTGTGGGCTGAACCCCAGGGTCCAGGAACAGTGTCTGCAGGTGGCACCATTGCTTCTTCCGCTGTTGTGCATGCAAGCCAATCCCCTGTCCATGGTGCATGTGAAGATGCCTCCTGCCCTGCACCTGTCGTTGCGCACTCTCAAGTAGCAGCATCAGGAAGCACGTCCATGTGCTTGTCACAGTGCAACGTTCAGTTGTCCATACCCCAGTCCTTGGAACGCAAGCGCAAATATGCAGCCAATGCCCCACAGGCCACACTACTAAATTCTCACATTTCATGCCTGCTTGCACTGGAAATGTTGCCTTTTAGGCTCGTGGAGACGGAAGCATTCCGCAACCTGATGGCGGCGGCCATCCCTCATTATTCGGTCCCCAACCGCCACTATTTCTCCCGGTGTTCCATCCCCGTATTACACAAGCACGTGTCCCAAAACATTAGCCTTGCCCTCAACAATGCAGTTACCGGGAAAGTCCACCTAACCACGGACACGTGAACAAGTGCTTGTGGGCAGGGACGGTACATCTCGCTGATGGCACACTGGGTTAACATAGTGGAAGCCGGGACCCAGTCGGACCTTGGGACGGAACACGTCCTCCCGACGCCAAGGATTGCGGGCCCTAGGTCAATCAGGGTTGCCCCCACGGTCTACAGCTTCTGCACCTCCTCCTCTTCAGCCTCCATCTCCGAAATGACCAAATCAGTCACAAGCTGGAAGCACTGCAGCACGGTCTCGGCCAAGCGGCAACAGGCTGTGCTGAAGCTAATATGCTTAGGTGACAAACCGCACAATGCTGAAGACAGCTCTGAAAGAGCAGGCAGATCTGTGGCTTACACCGCTGAACCTACAGCCAGGCATGGTCGTGTGTGACAATGGCCGGAACCTGGTGGCGGCTCTGAGGCGAGGCGAGCTCACACGTACCATGTCTGGCCCTTTTGCTTAACCTCGTGGTTCAGCGGTTTCTCAAATCCTACCCGGAGCTGCCGGATCTGCTTGTTAAAGTACGCCGCCTGTGTGCCCATTTTAGAAAGTCAGCTACAGCTTCCGCCGCCCTTGCCGTGTTTCAGCAACATTTGCAGCTTCCGGCTCACAGACTGGTGTGTGATGTCCCCACGCATTGGAACTCTACACTGCAGATGTTGGGAAGGATTTGTGAGCAGAAGAGGGCAGTTGTTGAGTACTAGCATCAACAAGGCCGTCGGTATTCAGTTCAGACTCCACACATAAGACCTCAGGAGTGGACATGGATGTCAGACATATGTACCATCCTCCAAAACTTTGAGGACTCCACCAAGATGGTGAGCGGCGATGACGCCATAATTAGCGTCACCATCACGCTTCTCTGTCTTCTGAAACGCTCTCTGCTCACAATCAAAGAGGATGCATTGCAGGCTGAGCACGATGAGATGGAGCAAGGAACCATGCAGGGTGATTACACACAGCCAAGCCTCATCTCATCCCAACGTGGATTGGGTGACAATGAGGAAGAGGAGGAGGAGGAGGAAGGACAGGAGCTAGTTTCATGCACTATAGACAGTACTACCTGCACAGCTGTCAGACCGTCTGTTCCGCGTGGATGGCCAGAGGACAGAGAGGAGGAGGAGGAGGAGAGCATGGTCAGTCATCCTCTTGGTGAGGACACGGAAGTCTTGCCTGTTAGTACTCTGGCACGCATGGCTGAGTTTATGTTACGCTGCCTTTCCCATGACCCTCGCGTTCTCAAAATTTTGGGTGACAGTCATTACTGGTTGGTGACACTTCTAGACCCACGCTGCAAAGAGAACTTTATATCTCTTATTCCTGAGGCGGACAGGTCTACAAAAATGAGGCTGTACCAGAAGGCCCTTGTTGCGGAACTATTAAAAAAATTCCCATCTGAAAACGCTGGCGGCAGAGGGCACACTTCGTTGGACAACCAAGGAGTACAGGCGAGAGAGACACAACTCCAATCCAGCCGAGGCAGGGGAACACTGTCAAAGTTCTGGGAGAGTTTTCTCAGACCATTCCATTGCACAGGCCCTGAGGCGCGGTGTACTCTCACAAGGAGTGCAAAGTTTTGGAAGATGCTGAGGAAGTACCTTGCCGACCTTACCAACGTCCTCTGTGATTCCTCTGTGCCTTATAATTATTGGGTATCCAAGCTGAATACGTGGAATGAACTGGCTCTCTATGCCTTTGAGGTCCTGGCCTGCCCTGCCTCCAGCATTTTATCAGAGCAGGTTTTTAGTGCCGCTGGTGGAATTATAACTGATAAGCGCATCCACCTGTCAACTGAAAATGCTGACAGGCTGACTCTTATAAAAATGAACAAGGGCTGGATTGGGCCAGACTTCTCAACACCACCGAATGATAGTGTAGCACCCCGAGGACTCGGCTGCTACAGGGGTATTGCACCTCGATCCAGAGGTGTGGTATTCCACTCCCGGGTAAGGATGGAGTGTGGACCGGGGCTCAGTAGGCTGCATGCACTACACTCACCCCATTTCCGGGGGACAGATCAACGGTACTCCCACCAGATAGATGTGCAGGTACGACAGCGTCTGTCCCCGGCTGGAGTGGGGAGGGGGGAGGAATATCCCTGTGGTGTAGGAGCAGATAGGGGAGGGACTCTGGGCATAGGTAGGAGCCCATTGGTTGCTGGTCACCTGGGCTCGGGTGTCAGAAGGGAGTATAAAGAGGTGGGCACCATCTTAGTAGAAGTGAGTTCAGTCTGGAGGAGAAGCAGAGAGGAGCTCAGCCAGAGAGGGCTGACAGGGAGCTGTGGCTCAGTCCGGGCCCAGCTCCAGAGCCAGGCCTGGAGAGGAGGCCTAAGGCAGAGAGAGAGAGAAAGAAGAAGAGGGAGGAACAGAAACACCAGGAAAGGCCCAGAGACGCAAGAAGAGAGGGAACCCTGAGATCCCACGAGTTAACGGGTGAAGGGTTGGCGGAACAGGGTACCGGATCCCAAACTGGTGGAGGCCAATTATCCTCAGCCAGGAACCGGAGGTCGTGGTCAAGTCTTGGCGCGACCCCTCACCATATCCACCAGGAAGGCATACCACGTATAGGGTCAGGGAAGCCGGGAAAGGTTTCGCCACCAGAAGGCCCGAGGGAGCCGGACAAAGGTGGGTCCCTGGTGGGGACGGCCAGTAGGAAGGAAGAGAGGGGAGCTCTGGACCACGCTCCGGAATTGCCTGGGAGTTAACTGAGTCCCTCACCTGGTGGGCGCAGCACGGCTCGGGTGGTCCTTACTGCGCACAAGTGACCTGATAAAGAACTGTGAGTAAAGCTGTGAAAACTGCAACCGCACGTCTCAGTGATTCCTTGTCACATCACCACTACCACCATCATTGCTCCCTGCCTCATTAGCTGCCCTGAGGCTATACCCCTCCCGTTGGGGGTTATACCATCCACGCTGCACCACCGTACCACCGGCCTCAGCGGTCTGCCCTGCAGCGGCGGCTTCATAGCCGCAATCAACGGGTGGCGTAGTCAAACTCTATAACATCTTAATGCCAAGCACTGCCACTTAGTTTGACCACCCTGGGCACGGACCGGGTCACCGCCACGAGGACTACCACCCCCAACAGATCCGGCTCCGGGTATTCCCCAAACATGGCCCAGGGGGCGCGTCAATAGCAGCGTAACATAAACTCAAATCCAGTGTCTTTTCTTGGGAGGTGTATTCCCATGCACGTTTTCACACCCAGACATGGGTATACACTTCCTGATTTTGGCTATTTGCTCTTGTCCTCCTCCATCTCCTCATCCTCCACCACCATATCACCAGTGTGACCGTGGTCCGTGATGCAACACCCACATAATTTTTTTAAAGGGTGTTTATGATGACCGTAAAAAAAATGTTTTTATACAGTATGTTCATGTATACCCCCCAGGGGTAAATGTTTGTCAGCCCATACACTTATTGCATGGGCATTACAAGTATAGGAGGCCCGCTCCTTTCTAATTGGGAACATTTTTTTATGAGGCCCTCCTCCACGTCTCTTCCAAGGGGCATTGAAGTGCCTCCAAATTTTTGGCAGCCCTTGCATTCACTGCATAGGCCAACACTATGAGAGTCTGGGAGACTCTCTCTTTTCTAATGGGAATTTGTTGTTACTGTGGCCCTGCTCTATGTGTCTTTAAATTCTTAGTGGATTTTTTCCTAAAATTGGTCAGCCGTTGGACTCACTGCATACCCTATAACTGTATAGCAGACTCTCTCCTTTCTAATGGGAACTTGTCGTTACTGTGGCCCTGCTCTATGTGTCTTTAAATTCTTAGTGGGGCTTTTCCTAAAATTGTTCAGCTGTTGGACTCACTGCATACCCTATAACTGTATAGCAGACCCTCTCCTTTCTAATGGGAACATGTCATACTTGTTACTGTGGCCCTGCTCTGTGTGTCTTTAAATTCTTAGTGGGGTTTTTCCTAAAATTGGTCAGCCGTTGGACTCACTGCATACCCTATAACTGTATAGCAGACTCTCTCCTTTCTAATGGGAATTTGTCGTAACTGTGGCCCTGCTCTATGTGTCTTTAAATTCTTAGTGGTGCTTTTCCTAAAATTGTTCAGCCGTTGGACTCACTACATACCCTATAAATGTATAGCAGACCCTCTCCTTTCTAATGGGAGCATGTCATACTTGTTACTGTGGCCCTGCTCTATGTGTCTTTAAATTCTTAGTGGGGTTTTTCCTAAAATTGGTCAGCCTTTGGACTCACTGCATACCATATAACTGTATAGCAGACTCTCTCCTTTCTAATGGGAATTTGTCGTTACTGTGGCCCTGCTCTATGTGTCTTTAAATTCTTAGTGGGGTTTTTCCTAAAATTGTTCAGCCGTTGGACTGACTGCATACCCTATAACTGTATAGCAGACTTTCTCCTTTCTAATGGGAATTTGTCGTTACTGTGGCCCTGCTCTATGTGTCTTTAAATTCTTAGTGGATTTTTTCCTAAAATTGGTCAGCCGTTGGACTCACTGCATACCCTATAACTGTATAGCAGACTCTCTCCTTTCTAATGGGAACTTGTCGTTACTGTGGCCCTGCTCTATGTGTCTTTAAATTCTTAGTGGGGCTTTTCCTAAAATTGTTCAACCGTTGGACTCACTGCATACCCTATAACTGTATAGCAGACCCTCTCCTTTCTAATGGGAACATGTCGTATTTGTCATTGTGGCCCTGCTCTGTGTGTCTTTAAATTCTTAGTGGGATTTTTCCTAAAATTGATCAGCCTTTCGACTCACTGCATACCCTATAACTGTATAGCAGACTCTCTCCTTTCTAATGGGAATTTGTCGTTACTCTGGCCCTGCTCTATGTGTCTTTAAATTCTTGGCAGCCCTTGCAGTCACATCATTGGCATTACCATTATAGGAGACCCGCTCCTTTATAATGGGAACATTTTTTTTTACTGAGACCCTCTTCTATGTCTCTTCAAAGGGTATTGGGTTGCGTACAAATTTTTGGTAACCCTTGCAGTCACTGGATACACAATAACAGTATAGGAGACCCACTTGTTAATAATGGGAACAACAAAGCATAGCCGGCTGATAGCTCTCTAACAATAGCGAGGACCGACTGCTGGCCTTTTAAGAATAGTAAGGGCCGTCTGATGGCCCTATAAAAAGAGGCTTTATGACTTTCAGAGTCCCTCCATCATAAATAAAACAGGATGTGTCTGATGATGTGTCACACACCACATTGCCAGATAAGGTTGTAAAATGTTAAAATGACATTTCCCGGTGAATGCATTTGTCTTAAAAAATAACGTAAAAAAACAAAACAATAGGATCTTTCTTTAGTATAAAAAACAGCGTCACCAATTTAACCTCAATGTAATCACATTGTGCAGCTCCTGCACCTCCTACTCCATCTCCGAAATGACCACATCAGTCACAAGCTGACAGCACTGCAGCACTGCCTTGGCCAAGCGGCAACTGGCTGTGCTGAAGATAACATGCTTAATGCTTAATTGACAAACCGCCCAGCGCTGCAGAGTTGTTGAAAGCTGTAACACAGCAACCTGATCTGTGGCTCTCAATGCTGAACATACAGCCAGGCATGGTCGTGTGCGACAATGGGTGGAACCTGTTGACAGAGAAATGACATCCAGAGTAGATATGGTTTCCCTCTATGCCAGTCCTTTCACTGAGCTAAATACAACTCTCATCAAAAAAAGCTGTGGACTGGCTCTGTACCGTCCCTGGCCACATTCACCTGTCCATGTGTTTGTGGGTAGGCGGTCCTTCCCAGTAAGTGCACTGGGGAGGGCAAGGGGAATGTTGTGGGACCCGTGCTTGTGGAAGACGAAGACGATACCGGGAAAAATAACCAAAAAAAAGCAACGTCATGCCGGCGGCGGCTGGGTATCTATACTCGGTCCCCAGCTGCCGCCGGCATGAGCTTGTGAATAACTTCCGCCTCCACGAGCCTAAAAGGCGACATTTCAAGTGCAAGCAGCTTTAGAGGACTTCCTGGGAGAAATGACAGCTGGGTAGATATGGTTTCCCAAGTCCTTTCACTAAGGTAAAGAATATGGCTGTGGTGAAATACATCTCAGCAAAAAAAGCTGTGGACTGGCTCCGTACAGTCCCTTGCCACATTCACCTGTCCACGTGTTTGTGGTTAGGCGGTCCTTCCCAGTAAGTACACTAGGGAGGACACGGGTAATGTTGTGGGACCCATGCTTGTGGAAGACGGAGATGATACCGGGAGAAATAGTGGCGGCTGGGGACCAAGTATGGACACCCGGCCGCCGCCGGCATGAGGTTATGAAAAGCTTCCGCCTCCACGAGCCTAAAAGGCCACATTTCAAGTGAAAGCAGCTTTAGAGGACTTCCTGGGAGAAATGACAGCTGGGTAGATATGGTTTCCCAAGTCCTTTCACTAAGGTAAAGAATATGGCTGTGGTGAAATACATCTCAGCAAATAAAGCTGTGGACTGGCTCCGTACAGTCCCTTGCCACATTCACCTGTCCACGTGTTTGTGGTTAGGCGGTCCTTCCCAGTAAGTGCACTAGGGAGGACACGGGTAATGTTGTGGGACCCATGCTTGTGGAAGACGGAGACGATACCGGGAGAAATAGTGGCGGCTGGGGACCAAGTATGGACACCCGGCCGCCGCCGGCATGAGGTTATGAAAAGCTTCCGCCTCCACGAGCCTAAAAGGCCACATTTCAAGTGAAAGCAGCTTTAGAGGACTTCCTGGGAGAAATGACAGCTGGGTAGATATGGTTTCTCAAGTCCTTTCACCAAGCTAAAGAATATGGCTGTGGTGAAATACAACTCAGGAAAAAAAGCTGTGGACTGGCTCCGTACAGTCCCTTGCCACATTCACCTGTCCACGTGTTTGTGGTTAGGCGATCCTTCCCAGTAAGTGCACTGGGGAGGGCATAGGTAATGTTGTGGGACCCGTGCTTGTGGAAGGCAGAGACGACACCGGGAGAAACAGTGGCGGCTGGGGACCCAGTATGGACACCCGGCCGCCTCCGGCATGAGGTCATGAAAACCTTCTGCCTCCACGAGCCTAAAAGGCCACATTTTAAGTGCAAGCAGCTGTCAAAAATTTGGCAGTATAGTATTGCAGCCTGTGGGTGGGTGGGTGGGTGGCTGGCTGCATACTTGCGCTTGCATTCCAAGGAATGGGGTAGGGACAACTGAACGCTGCACTGGGACAAGGACGTGGATGGTGATTGTTGCACGTCTGCAAAGACAGATGCATGGCGGGAGGCTTCTTTGCATGCGCCAAGGATCATTTATGATGGGCACACTTTTAGGCAGTGACCTGGGAGTCAGAAATGTTTCCAGAGGTCTTCCCCATGCTGTTCCCATGTCTTTTCAGCACTGTCTGCATGTGTCTGATGATGTGTCACACACCACATGGCCAGATAAGGTTGTAAAATGTTAAAATGACATTTCCCAGTGAATGCATTTGTCACGGTTGAAAGCAATGCAAAAGTGCAAAAACGCATCAAAAACACTACATGTGAACATAGCCCAAGGTGTGGAGGAGTATTTTTGTTTTTGGTTATTTATTTTGCCTTATATACAAGTCATTACTCTGGAAAGGATGTTCCTTAACATATTTCCCAGTAAAATCCATTTTGGTTTCGTTTTAGTATGTTTTATTGTGAGCACGTAAAAGTGGCGTAATACTCTGACAACATTGTTGAGAGCAGTGACCTGGGAGTCAGAAATGCTTCCAGGGGTCTTCCTCATGCTGTTCCCATGTCGTTTGAGCACTGTTCCCATCGATTTGGGCAATTTTTAGGTCCTCTGCAGAACGCCGGGGGGAGCCGCCTGAAAAATGCTCAAGTTTCCCATTGACTTACATTGGGCTCGTTGCTCGGGTCGAGCACCCGAGTATTCCAATTTGCTCGACCCAAGCAACGAGTACCCGATCAATTTAGTGCTCGCTCATCACTAGTAATAAACCTAATAATATTCTGGACAATTGGACTGATTTCTCCCTGTTGAATTCCTTGACCACAGATGGTCACATTATCCTCACTGGTTTAGTAGTGTTTGTGTCATATTTGATCAGCTTTATGCAGCCATGTTCTATTTTGAGATTGGGGCTTTCCAGTTATTGCCTGTAGGCCACTTTTTTCTTAGGAAAAGTATATTAAATCCTGTGCATCACGCACATATCTAGAGCCCTATCATCGTCCTCACATTCGCAGACACTTGGGGAAGAGGGGATGTGTTTTAGGGAATTGTGAAAATCACTGTGTAAGGGCCAAGACACTGTATGTACAGTATTAGTTTGGTGCAAACTGTTAACTGTTGGCAATAAAACTTTATCACCTCTCCATAAAATAGATGACAACTTACAGATCTGTGGGCAGCTGATCGGTCAGACTGGGGTCCCCACTAATCTCCATAATGGGCTTTGAAATGCTCTGTTTGAATAGTACTGTGGTTATGCATTTTTTTACCACCACCCCATTCCTTCTCTGTGGGACTGCTAGAAAAAGTAGTCTAGGAAAACAATACAAACATTTCGGTCACTATGGCCTTCATCAGTGTAATCCAACTGCTGAAGAAATCAGGAATAGGAGGGGGTGAGGGATGCAGTGTCTCTAATGAGGACGGTCACAGGGACCTGTAACGCTCAAGGTGATGGAGTGCGGGGCTAGAACGCGGCATCCATCGCTTTTTCTGGTGTCCGCCCTTTACATTATATTTTGGGAATAACCCTTTAAGAAAGAATGAAGGATAAGGCTATGTTTACAACAGAATTAGTTAATTAAGCTGATCTGCTATGTCATAGGAGTGGAGCAACAAAACTAACAGTACTGATCTGACGGACACCAATGGCACCTTGTAGACTCTGTTGACATCAGGTTACCATCATGGTGTCCACTATTACTGGACAATATAGCTCAGACTGCTGCACTATTTTGTACAGCAATTTTGATGGAATCTCCAAGACAAATGGGAATCAAGCACAAGAGGTACTATCACTAAAAGTCTAATCTTAGGGATACTACATAGTGGTAGTGTGGCTTATTACTCTCTCTTTAGCATCCATGAAATGTTTTCATTAAGTCCCAAAAATTATTTTGTATCTTCACTTGTTTGTTGGGTTTTGGTTACATGAGGGCCTTTTCAATAACCTTCATTATGGCATTACTGACGTATTGTTAAGATACAGCAAAGTTGCTAATGATTTATCATAGTCTCACATCCAGTCATGGGTTCAATAATTACAGGGATATAACTGGTGACCTCTCGACAAACATAGAAAGCAGTGATTAACAATGGCATAACTTCCGGGCTTTGCTCATAAAGAATCGGCCTGTTAAATCTTTTATCCGTGATTTAAAAGTAGTTAAATTGGAAGCTAAGCCGACAATAGTGGCAGATTATTTATAGACGGCTAAAACAGCGTTGTGTTTCTTTTGTAAGATTTAGTCCTGTGCTTTTGCTGCCATAGAGCCTTCACAATTATAGTCTCTTTAGCAGTTTTTCTGCATTAAATGATTACAAATGAGTTTTCTGATTGATATCTGGAAATTTGAACAGTTGGAGGGTTTGTAATTAAATTTGTCGTTATCATGCGGCTTGTCTGCGAGTCGTGAACTCATTTCCCAGGATGTGCTGTGAATGGATACACGACCTTGGCGTCTTGAGGGATGAAGGTTTAACCTTGACCTTCCTAAGGATGGATGCCTGAATTTGCTCTTCTTTCTAGACAGTGTATATGTGACTTGCTGATTTTATTTCCTTCCCATGAGATCTGAAGGTGTGAACGTTGCGCTCTTGAGTGATGTTACTATTCTGAGTGATACGATTGCAGATGTAGACTTGAGCTCTTTAGAGGATTGAATGAACTGCATGACTTTTCATACCTGAAGGACTTCATTATGTATCCAGGCGTAGTTCCATTACAGTTTAACTTGGTCATGATAATCTTCTCAGTTCTAACTGCTATATAAAGATTTCCTTTTTGTTAAAGGCTAGTGTGAATGTGCTAAATACTTGAAGACTCGAGTGTCTTTTGCACAGTTCTTGAGAGTTAATAATTAAGTGCACCAGATGGAGTTAACAGGGTAAGAACAGGAAGGTGAATAATGAATGTATGTAAACTGTGCCTTAATTTAGAGGTGCTTCAATTTGCCTTTTAAATGCCCTCGAAAGTTGTCTTTATATCAATTAATTAATCATGTGATGATCTTCAAAACTTTCTATCTTATGAAGATCATTAATTGAGTGGATGTTACCCCTAAAGCTCTGAATAATCGTGTGGGTTTCTCCAGCTTTTGAGACACCATAAGTCCCAGGCGGAGCTGACAAAATCTGTCAACCACTTTCTGTGCACAATATCGACAAGATAAGTTCCTTCATTCCCCTTTTTGTAGTCAATATTCACAGGATTTGGTGCAGGAATCTGCAGGCATATGTTAATTTTATGTGATCTGGTGATCAAAACTAGTAGAGTTGTTGAAGCTTTTAAATAATCAAATTAATATTAAATATAATTTTGCATTCTAACTTGTTCTCTGTTGGCTGACTGGGGGAAGTATGGGCCAATACCTTCTGGGACAACTTAGGAAGCCAAGATCTACAACAAGCAAGCCCGTTAAACAATTCTGTATTGCATGTTGATGTATATAGTAGACTGTAGATAAGGTAATGACAGTAGAGTAAGATAGAGTTAATGTTTGGGACTAGCCTATAGTGGGAGGGGATGAGTGTTAGGGAAAGAGACTGCTTCCTGTAGATAGGGTTTGGAGAGTGAAGAGAGCAATGCTGCTGTTGGGGTGATTCACAAAAGGAAAGGAGAATTGAGGACAGGGATAGCGAGATCCTGAAGTAACCGACAAGACAGGGTGGCCTTCCGGAAAAGGGTCCTTGCATAGATCACAGAGTCACGATAAACCCTGAGCTTGCAAACACAGAAGGTAATGGACCTAAACAGAAATGAGTTTGTGGGACTGGTGGGTGTCCCAAGTGGTAGATCCAGGATATCAGTAGTGGAAGAAATAGGACTTGGAGCCGCTGAGTGAGTAGAGAGACTTGCTGATCAGGACTGTGGCATTCAGGATGGGTTGTGGCAATGTAGGATGAAACAGATATGCTGCAGAGCCCTGTAGTAGAACTACAGAGGAAGGATATGGCGTGAGGAAAATTGCTTTATGCTGTACAGGAAACGACCATAAGACTTTGTGCCTGATATACCTTGTATACCTTGTATATATCCTTTGCTAAGTTATTGTTTAGTAAAGACTCTACAGTGGTGTGAAAAAGTGTTTGCCCCCTTCCTGATTTCTTATTCTTTTACATGTTTGTCACACTTAAATGTTTCAGATCACAAAACAAATTTAAATATTAGACAAAGATAACCCAAGTAAACACAAAATGCAGTTTTTAAATGAAGGTCTTTATTAGTAAGAGAAAAAGAAATACAAACCTACAGGGCTCTGTGTGAAGAAGTGATGCCCCCCCCCACCTTAATACATAAATTAACTGTGGTTGATCACATCTTTGGGAAACTGAGTTCAATTTCCTTAGCTACACACAGGCCTGATTACTAAGAAATCAGGAAGAGGCAAACACTATTTCACACCACTGTATGTTTGAACGGCAGTCTTCTTTTTTGTACTGTGGAACACATGGTCTTGGCCAGCCCGCACCACCGGCCACATGCAGCCTGCACGGTCATGTGGCCCTCACCGCACAAGTACACAACCCCAGCTAGGACCCACACTTTCATGTATGCACTGGGCCGTAAGAGGAGACGAGTGCCATACCCACGACTACCAGCCCATGCCATGCTACATTGACTTCAGAACTGAACAGACCCTTTAATTCAGGGGTAGGGAACCTTTTTTCTGCCAAAATTTGGATATTTATACTTTACAAAAAAGTGAAAATTACTCTGCTTTGGACAAGCATTTAATTAACTCACCCCTAATGAGATGGCTGGAGCTGCTTCTCTTTGGTGCAACGTGTGATATTAAGTGGTATGGATGATGTTACTATTCGTAACTGCTTTTCCAGGTTTATATCAGTCTGGAGCGCAGGTGTCTCTTAGCGATGAAAAGCTTTGTAAAGAATTTGCAGCAGTAAGTCGTACCAAACACAGATGTATATTACACTGCATATATAGATACAGTGGGAAATCCATCACTGCTCACATTACATTTATAAACCTCAAACAGTGGGAGCTCTGCAGTACACATCACACGGGCTGCTGTATATACTGTACATGACACAGGAGACACCAAGGCTGCTGTTTATACATCACACAGGAGACACGGAGGCTGCTGTGTATACATCACACGGGAGACACTTGGGCTGAGCATACACATGACAAGAGACACCGGGGCTGGGGCATACATATGACAGGAGACACCAGGGCTGGGGCATACACATGAAAGGAGACACTGGGGCTGGGGCATATACATCATTGGAGACACTGAGCTGGGGCATGTACATAATAACTGGAGACACTTGACTGGGGCATACACATCACTGGAGACACTGGGCTGGGAATACACATCATTGGAGACTCTGGGCTAGGAGATATACATAACTGGAGACACTGGGCTGGGGCATACACATCACAGGAGACAATGGGCTGGGGCATGCATCACTGGAGACACTGACCTTGGGGCATTCCTATCACTGGAGACACTGGACTGGAACATACACATCACCGGAGACACTGGGCAAATACATATCACAATCTTCCATTGCACGTGCCGCAGCATCCGGTAGTGAAAGCTGCATGCTCGTGCTCTCAACATAAGAGGAAATTAAAAGGCCGGCAGGCGTCAAAACACAGCTGCTGGCCAGAGTACTTCGGTTCCGTGGAATCTGCATGGGGGTCGGAGAAAAGGTCATCGGGGGCTGCAAATGTTCTGCAAGCCAGAAGTTCCCCACTCCTGCTTTAACCTAATGTCTTCTTCCTCAATATCCTGTAGATTGTAAGCCAATGAGTGCTGACTTCTCTCCCCCTCTATTCCAGTCTGTCAGTTAGTTTATGTTTATTATATTTTCTTGTATTTCATATATGTACTGTATGTAAAACGTCTTCAGCACCCTGGAATTAACACTACTTTCAAATAATAATAATAATAATAATAATAATAATAATAATAATTATTATTATTATTATTATAAGTATTGTTATTATTAATTATAATATTAATAATAATATTCATCATATTTTCAAATACAGTGACATATTTTCTTTCCCATCAGGGCACATCAACTGTCACTATCATAGCCTGACTTAAATACATTGTATGCTTTGCACAGAATTTTATTTTTTTCTTTGCTTCCTAAACGCAAAGTTAATCAAGTTTCTATATACTCTTCATTATAAATTTTCTGTTTTGCTGCTGTAGAGAGTCTGTAAATAGCTCTGTTCCTATGACTGTCTTTGCTTTGCTCTCCCCTTATTTCTTTAATTGTTAGACATATCAGCAGTAAGGAGGAGGACGTTTTATATACCGTATATCTCAAGAGAAGAAAGTATCTACTATGTCACGGAGGGCAGGGAAAACAGGTTATAGAAAATGAGGAAAGCACATAAAAAGCGGTTATGTATAGTATTGGAGCTGTGCTGATACACTGTATGAGCAATTAAAAACAGCAGCTCCATGGATACACACAGAGCTCACATCCAGCATGTATTACTGGGAGAGACACTCCCACTAGAAAAAAGGCTGAACATTAAATCAGGCTGCAAAGTATATATAAGGGAATCTGAAAATTAATGAAGGAAAATAAATTGAAGCCTGAAACTTAGTGCAATTTTATTAGCTAAATGTAACCACTAACATATGTAAAAATATTTTCTTGCATATCAAAGGTTTCCATAGTCTTAAAGTAAATAGGTGTTCTAAAAAAACCATGACAAAACAAAATTTCCAATTCGGACGTTCGAGCATGCTTTCCATACTATATCTTACTCCTATTATTTAAGGGTAACATTTGGTAAGACATAAAGCAACATTATCGCTTACCATATCCATTGCCCATGATTAAAGAACATGGTGTGAATGCTTAAATCACAGGTAGAATTTTATAATCTAACGCTTTCTACCTAGCAGCATTGCAGTGGAATTTCAGTTTTCTCCTTTGATTTCCAGAGATCATTGTACAACTTCAATTAATGAAACTGGTCACAGAACGGTGGACATGAACACATGTGAATAATAAGATTTACAGTCCATCTCGTCTCATGACTTCATTTATGTACCGTGGACATTATTTGTAGAAAGTGAATGATTGAGAAAAAAATATGTGGATTTATCTCTCATGTCATTTTATGGAAGTCATGATTTTTTTTTTAAAAGCCATTCCTTGAATATTAGAAGAATATATTGCACTAAAGCAGAATTATCATCCAGGTGACTTAAGTTAATGTCTTTCAGGCACATGTAAATTAGAACTTTTGTTTCATGTTACTTATCACTGAAAAAACATGCAGCAAAATTATTGAACAAAAAATAAATACTCTGGAAAACGAGACACAAAGAAGTCTTTGTTAATTTTGCCTATTTGTAAATCTGATATATTTAACTAAATTTTCTTTGTTAAAAGACCAGTAAGCATAGAAATGAATAATTAAGATAAAAGGAGCCTGTCTCATTGAACATATTGACTGATCTATAGGCAACAATATGTTGTAAAGCAGGAGCTGAGTAGACTGGTATATTATTTTTTAGGAAAAAAATCTGCATAATTTCTAATTTATTAATTTTAATCCTTTCTCTTTCTTTGCTTAGAAGTCCATGGGGTTGTCGTACTCAGTGTCTGACAGCCTTTCTGTTACTCACCTGTCTTGTTTCCATGGCCAGATGCTGCTCTCTTATCCTATGGCTGCTGCCCTTTTGCTGTGGTCCATGTTGAGTTTCCCAAGTTGCACCGCAAACTCCTGTGGTATCCTTTTACGACCTACTCAGACAGCTGTATGTGTCTGAGTATTCAGTAAGTTTTGCATTCAGTTACGGTGTGCTTTGGTGTTTGCTTCACCATCCGGTTCTCTCAGCTGGCAATAATTTTCTGCAAATTCCTGATGTATTTCTTTATTATCTGCATTTACTTCCCGGTTCAGACCTGCTGATTAGTCATTCATCTGCTGTAAGCATTGAAAACTCTATTGCCATAACATTTGTAATGTGAATACTAGTGTATCCTCTCTACAAGGAAGTATTATGTTTGCTTGTTCATCGCTGCTGCCTACATCCCTGCCAAGAGCCACCTGTCTGCTGATAGCACACAACTCCGTCTTTAAAAATTTGTTTCCTAGCCTTTATATCCTTACAGTTCCTGTGTATGTCTACACTTGTGGCTCTGTATTTTCATGTGTTTTTTGCTCTGCTTGTCTGCCTGCCATCCTTCATGCCCTGCTGTCCTCATCCTCGCTAATTCATATGCCACCCAGCAAGTCCTGACTGCTGTGCCATCACCTTTGGGCTGTGTTGCTCACCTTGAACTATGGCTTAGAGAATCAATATCACCAGATGAGCTCTTAAAAAATTCATGTATAATTGTGCAAATACAGATAGCTGTCATTAATTGATTAGGACTATCCACTGGACTGTTAATCCCAAAATGAGAAGGAATTTTAATTAAAAAATACTAGTTGTAATGAATCTTTTTCACAAACCTATATAACAATCTGTTCAGCTTCGCCTGATCTATTGCTGGCAGATGAGACACCATTCTTAATGTGACAGGTTCACTTTAACAGAAAATTTTCCCTTAAGCTGAAAATTAACTATCTCTCCCCCCCGCACCCCTCCCCATAGACATGAGAGCCCAACTCGGACGAGTGTCCATGTTTTTTTAACATGGAGAGAGTAAAAAGCTGCTGCCTAACACTTTTGGCAAGAGGTTCATCTTTCCTGAAAACCAAAAGATCAGCCATTTATTTTTTAATAACCGGTCCTCTCTGCAGACATAAACTTTTGGGCAGAGACAGAAGACCCCCATGGAAATCAGATGGTTGGTGGGTTTGGCCAACTTTCATCTCATGTGTATGGGGGCCTTTAGTGTTAATCTATTATTATTCTCTCTATATCTTCCATATAGGCTAAAGCCATCCATATAGCTAAGGTAGCTGTTTGGCTGACATCTATCTCACCCAGATCTTCCATACACAGAAGCGCTCACTCATCTGAGTGGGATAACTTGATTTTTAAGGAATAACCATTTAGGCATATAACTGAAAGGTATCTAATGTGTAAGGAATCTTTACTCTAGTTCTCAGAGATAAGATCATGTAAAAGACTCTTAAAATTACCTGTCAAGCACACATTAGACGGGACAAATGTGTTCTCTCATTTTAAAATAGGACACGTTTTTTATGATTGTCTCAGTCTTTGTTTTGTTGCTTCAATTTTCAACTCAGCTTAGACTTTTACATAGAAATCTTTACGCTCCTCTCAAGTATTTTCTGCTTTATTTTGGAATTTATTATTAACTCAAAAAGTAAACTGTGCAGGACCTAAGGCACAAAGCAGCCAAAGTTGTTATGCTCCATCACTATGATTTATAATAAGTATGAGGTTCCTTCTTACAGTCAGTGTTAGAACATCTTGTATTGCAGCCAAGTTTATTTAGCCTTTCTTTTTTATCAAACACCCAAGTGCATTCTTGCAGACAATTCCAGGGTATCTAGTAATATATATGGTACTGAGCAAAAGTTTTAGGCAGGTGTGGAAACATTGCTGCAAAGTAAGAATGTTTTAAAAAATAGAAATGTTAATAGTTTATGTTTATCAATTAGTAAAATGGAAAGTGAATGCACAAAAAATCTATATCACATAAATATTTTGTGTGACGCCCTTTGCCTTCAAAATAGGATCAATACTTATAGGTACATTTGCACAAAGTCAGGGACGTTATAGGATTAGAGTTGGGTGCAATAGTAACCAATTATACCAAACAATGATAATGTTCATCATTTTAATATATTTGTGGAAGCACAGTCATTAACTGAAACAGAGACAGCCATGTAAGATGCTTTAAACTGGATGAGTAACAGCCAAACTCTGCTACAAAAGGTAAAAAGGTGAGGTTGTAGAAGACAGTTTCATGTCGTATGCCATAAACTATGACAAGACTGAGCACAGCAATAAGACACAAGGTAGTTATACTGCATCAGCAAGGTCTCTCCCAGGCAAAGAATCCAAAGCAGATTGGGGTTTCAAGATGTACTGTTCAAGGTAGTTTGAAGAAGCACCAAAAAATGGGCAACACTGAGCACCTTATAGATGACGTGGTTATCCAAGGAAACTTCATGCTTCCATTTGAAACCGGAAGATGTCCAGCAGTGCCATTAGCTTAGAACTGGAGCAACAAGTTATTCCCAGCTACACCCATCCACTGTTCAGAGAAATCTGGCAGATGTGGTCTTCATGAAAGATTGTAGCTATAAAACTATAACTTCAATATGAAAACAAGGACAAGCAAGTTGACTATGCTTGAAAACATAGGAACCGGGGTGCAGAAAAATGGCAGCAGGTGCTCTGGACTAATGAGTCTGAATGCAACAGTGAAGCGTGTTGGAGGTTCCTTGAGAATTTAGTGCTGCATTTCAGCAAATGGAGTTGGTGTTATGGTCAAGATGAATGGTGTACTCATTGGTGAGAAATACAGGCAGGTACTTATCCATTTTGCAGTCCCATTAGGGAGATGTCTGATTAACTCCAAATTTATTCTGCAACAGGACAATAACCCCAAATATAGAGCCAATATCATTAAGAACTATTTTCATCATAAAGAAGAACATGGAGCCACTTAAGTGATGATATGGCCCCACAGAGGACTGATCTCAACATGATCGAGTATGTCTGGGATTGCATGAAGAGACAGGAAAATATATGCAAGCGACATCCGCAAAAGATCTATCGTTAATTCTCCAAGATGTTTGGAACAACCTCTCTGCCGAATTCCTTCAAAAACTGTGTGCAAGTGTATCTAGAAGAATTGATGATGTTTTGAAGGCAAAGTGTCATCCACATATTGATTTGATTTAGCTTTTTCTTTTGTTCATTCACTTTGCATTTTGTTACTTGATGAAAATTAATTTTTAACCATTTTATTTTTTAAAGCATTCTTACTTTTCATCATTTCTTCCACACCTGCTTAAAATGTTTACACAGTACTCCTATTGTGTATACATGTATATTTAGGTGTTAACAGTGGTGCTTGAAAGTTTGTGAACTGTTCAGAATTTTCCATATATTTGACCTAAGACTACATCCTATTTATACACAAGTCCTAAAAGTAGATTAAGAAAACCATAAAAAAACAAATGAGTCAAAAATATCAGACTGTATAATTTTTAAATAAGGAAAAATAATACCATATCATGTCTGTGAGTATTTAAAGTATGTGAACCTTTAGGATTAACAGATAATTAGGGATGAGCGAGTAGTGAAATAATCGGACTCGCTATACTCGTAACGAGTAGGTCCCAATACTCGGGTACTCGTTACGAGTAGTGAGTCCAATGTAAGTCAATGGGAAAAGCGAGTAAGCCGAGTACGTGTCTGCTGGAGCCTATAAAGCGGTCTGGGGGCTGAGGAAAAGGCTGAAATGGGTGCATGATTGTTTAAAAGCCGGCGGTAGAAAGCCGCCGGCTTTTAAACAATCACTCAGCCCCATAATCGCTTCCCCGCAGCCTCCCATCCCGATCCTCCACTCCCCCGCCGCCTCCCATCCCGATCCTAAGTTAGGCTCCCCGCTCCCTGATGTGCAATACAGGCATTTCGCTCCGCAGTGTCTCTGAAGGATTGAAGGATGACAAGCTGGATGGCAGCGTTCTGCTACCATCCAGCCTGCCATCTCAATGCTTTCCCAGCGTGGGAGAATTCTCCTGCTCAAGCGGTGACGTCATTTGCCGGCACTGAATGCGCAGGAGAATTCTCCCACGCTGTCAGTGACGTGCATGAGGTGAGCTGAGTTCATTGGACATGAACTCGGCTCATCTGGATGCCGTCACAGCCAGACACTGAGGAGCTTCACTGAGGAGCTTCTCAGTGTCTGCGGCATGGCAAGCTGGATGGCATCGTTCTGTTGAGATCCAGCCTGTCATGTCAATGTAGCAGAGCTGAAGCCGTCCTGGGAACCATGGAAAGGTAAGGATGAGATTTGTTTATTATTTTACTTTTATTGCAGAAGACATTGGCTTCAGCTGGAATGGGCAATACGTTAAGTAGAGTTTAATTTAGAACATTAAAGAATTGTGTGTTTATTTCAATTAAAGGATTTTACAGTATTCTGGGTGTTGGTGTTTTTTTTAACTTTCACTATGGGGTTAGTAATGGGGGTGTCTTATAGATGCCTCTCCATTACTCACCTGGGCTTGATGTCAGCTGGCATTATAAGCTGACATCAACCCCAGCCCTATTACCCCACTGCCACTGCTACAGGGCAGTGGGAAGAGCCAGGCTAACTGCCAGAATTGTCACATCCTATGGATGCGCCATTTCTGGGGCGGCTGAGGGCTGGTGTTTCTAGCCTGGAAGGGGGCCAATATTCATGGCATCCTTCCGGGGCTATTAATATCAGCCCCAGCAGTCTGCCTAGCCTTTGCTAGTTATTAAAATAGGGGGACCCCACGTAATTTTTTTTTGGCTCCCCCATTTTAATAGCTAGTAAAGGCTAGGTATTCAGCTGGGGGCTGATATTAGTAGCCTGGGAAGCTCCGTGGGTATTACCCCCTTCCCAAGCTTTAAACATCTGCCCCAGCCATCTGCTTAACCTCCGCTAGAGACTAAAATTACGGGGGATCCCACGCCAATTTTTTTTTAATAAATCCTTTATTTTAACACTAAATGACAAGTACAGTAACCAACACTGTCACTGTACTTATTATATATGTGACTGACATGTTTCTATCTATCTAATCTATGTGTGATGCTCTATTCTTTCTGTTCTAAATTGTCGAGTACCGATGTATGCTGCTGATGAATTGCCGGCCGGCTTTTTTAAAGAGACGGGTGCATGAAAATTGGAGGGCACTAGTGTGTTCCAAGTGCCCTGCTACGTTTTTCATGCACTCTCCTATATACCCTGCCTGCCTGTCAGCCTATATATTCTGCCTGCCTGACGTTTAATTGAGCACTGTTCCCATCGATTTGGGCAATTTTTGACCTTCTGCAGACCACCAGGAGGGGCTGCCAGAAAAATGCTCGAGTTTCCCATAGACTTACATTGGGCTCGTTGCTCGGGTCGAGCACCCGAGTATTTCAATGTGCTCGACCCGAGCTTCGAGCACCCGACCATTTTAGTGCTCGCTCATCACTACTCAGTTACATCTCTGGTAGAGATTCTCTACCAGAGATGTAGTTGAACTGTGCGGCCGTGGGAAAGTTGATGCGAGTTCATGCAGTCAAGCATGAACTCACATGAACTCTCTGAGGGCACCGTGGCTACTTCAAATGAACAGCTGATCAGCATCAGCTGATACCTCAGCTGTTCATTTGAAATAACCGGTGGGTGCTGCGCTCCCCGCTCCCTGATGTACGCTCCCCGCTCCCCCGCTGCCTCCCATCCCGATCCTAAGTTAGGACCGGGCAGGGAGCGAAGCACCAGGGAGCGGTGAGCGTACATCAGGGAGCGGGGAGCGCAGCACCGAACGGGAAAGCCGTCTGTGAAATCTTTTCACTGCCGGCTTCTCCGCCCGGGTCCTTCGCTCCCCACTCACTGGTGCTGCGCTCCCCGCCCGGTCCTAACTTAGGATCGGGATGGGAGGCGGCGGGGGGAGCGGAGGATCGGGAAGCGGGGAAGCGAGTATGGGGCTGAGTGATTGTTTAAAAGCCGACGGCTTTTTACCGCCGACTTTTAAACAATCATGCACCCATTTCAGCCTTTTCCTCAGCCCCCAGACCGCTTTATAGGCTCCAGTAGACACTTTCTCGGCTTACTCGCATTTCCCATTGACTTACATTGTACTCGTTACTCCTAGCGAGTAATCACAAGTAAAATCGGGGAGTAATGAGTAGCCCGAGTACCGTACTATTCGGCAAGTACCGAATAGTAACGAGTATACTCGCTCATCCCTACAGATAATTTAAACGTGAAATCAGAGTCTGGCGTTTTCAATACATGGGATAACAATCAGGTGTGAGTGGTGTAAGGTGGCTGCCGGACAGGTCGTGGACTGGAGGTATGTGTCCCCGAAGTGTCAGGCTTCGGTGATGTGGGATCCGGAGAAGCAGGCTCCAGCACACATAGTGCTGAGAGGAATTTAATGGGCCCGGATTACAGGGCCGGGTTTTAAGAGCAGCTGAAAGAGCTGGGGGGGAACAGCTGCTCACTTACCTCCAGTCCAGGTCTTGGAAGGCTGATTTAAGACAGCTGCGCCTGTTTCAGTCTATCTGTGTGTGTTGGGCAAGGTGAGCAGACCTTGCATGTGCTGCTCAGACTCTGCAGGAGGCAGAGAAAAGCAGTTTGTTTAAACGGCTGAGGCCGTGCTGCATGGACTTGTTATTTTGAGCTTTGTTCTGTTATTCCTTTTTGTGCCAGGAAAAGGCTGTTACTTTTGTTTCCTCACTGGTGTATGGACACTAAATAAACCACCAGTTTGTTTGAACCCGCGGACTGCATCACTGTGTGAACCTGTGCCTACCTCCAACGCGGCTCAGTGAGTACAAATCCTTACAGTGGGTTATATCAAAGGTCTGATCTTCACAACACGTTTGTGGAAGTGTATCATGGCACAAACAAAGGAGATTTCTGAGGACTTTAGAAGAATAGTTGTTGATGTTCATCAGGCTGTAAAAGGTTACAAAACCATCTGTAAAGTGTTTGGACTCCACCAAAGCAAGGTCTGACAATTTGTTTACAAATGGAGGAATTCAATTCCATTATTATTCTCCCCCCCAAGAGATATCTACCAACAAAGATCACTTCAAGAGCGAAGCTTTTAAATAGTCCTCTAGATCACAAAGTAACCCAAGGTAAACTCTAAGCAACTAAAGGCTTTTTTCACATTGGCTAATGTTAATGTTCATGAGTCCACATCAGGAGAATACACTCCTCAATATTGAAATTGCAACTTCAAGAAGGAAAAGTCCTGGAACGTCTCAATTTATTCAGTATTGAGTATGAGTGCCTTGCGCAGAGCTACACACACTTACACACCTTGGCTGCTATGAATGAGATTGTTAATGGTTATCTGAGGAATTTTCTGCCACGCTGAATGTATTTGGGCACATAACCCATCAAGATCAATTGCTGGCAGCTCCCGTTGCAATTGCTGGGCAACGGAGTCCCAAGAGACAAGTACGGAGATGCTGTAGGCCTTAGTAGCACATTTATGCCAGGTATTCTGCTCAAAGTGGCACAAACAACATGCTAATTGATATTATCTTGTTGAAAAACAGCTCTTGGGACACTTTGGAGAAATGGCCTTGTTATTGGTTCCACAACCACATCAACGTAATGCCGAGCTGTTGGTGTGCCTGGAATGAAGACCATCAATATCAGAGTGGTGGGGTTATGAAACAACTCTGCCAATCAGCTGTTTAAAGGGGTCTTGGAGCTAATGCAAGCTCTCCAGCTTCTGCAGTGTCACTATTGCTCCTTCTACTTGCAATCCATATACTTGGAATCATTGAAAAACTGAACCTAATAGGGCAATACTTCAAGAGATCATACCTCTGTGAGAGCAATGTAAACGATAAAGAAGCTTCAGAGCTCACATGAGTGCTGCAGCCCCTTCAAACACCTAATCAGCATTTGTGATAAGCGTTGGACCCTTGCCGATCTGATATTAATAGCCTATACTATCCTATTCTACTCCTGAAAAACTTCTTCAATTTATTGGGGTTTTCCCAGCATATAAAAAGATAGTATATTTAAAGCTTATCACTTTTTGATCATCTTAGGACTCTTTCCATTGGATCGTGCACTTTTATCTCTATGGCGTTTTCTGTTTAAATGTTTTTCACTTCATCATATTTTTTTTTTTTAGAAATATGCTTCTCTCTCTATTTATGAGTCACTTCTCTTTCTCGCTGACTCTTGAACACCTGAACTTATCATTTACTCAGAAATACAGCAAAAATCCACCATGCACAAAACAAGACAAGCTTCCAGCTCACTGAGTTATCAGATTACAGCTGCCTATTGAAGCCAATGGGTAGGGGAGACGAAGGATGGAGCAGTGAAACTAATTGTACTACAGCTCTTTCTGATGTGTTGGATTGCCAGTGCTGGATTCACAGCTACACTAGTCAGTACTACTGTATATCGTCCTCCATGCTGTAAGTGTATCTTAACATGCGTGGCAGACACTGACAAAGACACAGGAAATAATCCAATAGTATGTACATTGAGAACGGATCAAATGAGCAGTAGGTACGAAAGTAAAATGCACAATATTCAAATATATGATTCAGAGTCGATAATCTACTAACCATAGAAAATACACACTGCTCAGCACAAGGCAATTACTAAAAATCCTACCGAGAAAGAAACTGCACACGGAGCAAAGAATAGGAATACAAAAATGTTTTTTTTATTAAATCAATGAGGTACATAAAAGACAGATTAAAAAGTGAATCACCCAGAGGATGGTGACACACAGAGTAGGAGGCAACATAATGTACAAATTATTATATAAAGTCTCAAATGTATGTTTATTATGACAGCTGAATATTGAAATTACAAATATCTCCTAAATCATGTCATAGATACATATCAAATGAGAAGCATTACTAAAAAAAGTGATCAGACGTTCATCTTCTGTAAATGCGATGAGAAAGCAATCAATAAAATACCTATAAATACAAATGTGTACCTTCCCACAGGCTGTCCTCCTGTTGGTGTGGTGCCAATCCTGATTCTCATTTTAGCGCTAAACCATCATCTGGTGTCAGACATCAGGAATCTCTCATGTCTGTGCTGAATATATAGGAGACATTATAGCAGCTAGTCTACCCACTAGCTCAGAGTCAACTGAAAACCAGAAACAGTCGACAGAGGAGAAACTAGTGAAAAGTGCATTATACAAGTCATATAATGTCCAGAAATAGTATTATACCTCATGTACTCAGGTGATAGCTTATAATGAAAAGTTACCTGAAATTGCAGGTACATGATAAAAGATTTCTCCAAACCAGGAGGAATGCATAGAACTGCTAACAAAGTGAGTAGGTGGTACTGTGGAGGGAATGGATTGAAGCTTTACTTTACTGTCACTTTCGTGATTGGGGGAAGGGAGGTCCAAGCAAGCAAAGTTGATGGCTGCATAGAAAATCTCCTTTAACACTTCATATGACTTGTTGCATTTTATCAGAATGAGAAGTATTAAGGCAAATCCTCTGCAAATATGCCATAATCTCTCACAATACGTTTACATTGGTCGGTAGCTGTTGGTTGAATTGGATATTTCTCTTAGGCAAGGGCACTTCTTCCGGAGACCTTATATGTCACTCAGACGTCTTTCTTTCCTTTGTCTGGAAATTGCAAAACATTGGCTATTAAGTTTAGTTTGTGCTAAGTACTCTCACTAATGAACTTAGCATACAGGCTGATTGAAGGTGAGGGGTCATTACGCTGTCCGCTGCGCCCCATCCATTCATTCATAACATCTGCCAGCCGGTATTACCACACTAAATCAGCCGTTCCATTACCCTGCTAAATCAGCTTTTTCCTTCTAGCTTTTAGCTCCTCTAAAGTTTCCCAGCGGCTCAGAGATTTACCACCAAATCAGTTTGTGAGACCCTCCCGGGACGCTGACAAGAAATGGATAAACCTCAGATGGAAACTGTAGACTTTATTCAACTTTACATGGAAAAGGAATCAAATAAAGTGCCGTCACCAATAAATACCTTCTAATGCTTCCAATTTACCGTTCTCTCATTCATACCAGACAAATAATGGGAATTGCGAGGTTATTAACTTTTATTCATGGTTCATTCCGACGGTTTGCAAAATCTGATCCCCCAGATAAAATTCTGGCAGAGTATAAGGACTTGATCTTAACTCTTTAATGTGTTTAATTGCTTTACTGCAGCTGGAATAAAAGAATAAAAAATTAACAAATGAAATAAATATTTATACACTAATGGATTATTTTAAGCAACGGAATGAAGGGTTTCACAAAATTACGAGAACAAGAGGTTACACACTGACACTGGGGGAAGCCAGGTTGAGCGTTGAAGCACTGCGCTACAGGATTTACTGGTGAACATGTGAAAGGTTCTCACAGCCGAGTTTCTAACGTTTATGTTAATAAAAAAAGTTTCTTTATGAGAACCCGATAGGAAATTCATGTTGCCCCAACCTTTGGCAGAATGAATCAGACATTGGCTGCATTGTTGCTGCAGTACACTCTAAAACACTGATATATTTCAGTAAAAACATGCTAGAAAAAAAATGGATGGGGACCATGCATTTTGGATGACTAATTCAAAATGTTGCCGGATTTTACTTGCCCCATTCTCCTAGACTGAAATGTCTCTTACTGTGTGTATAGGGAGAGACCTGTCAGTCAAGGGGAGCAGTGCGGGAGGAAGGCGGTCCAGCCTCTTGGACTAGTCATTCAAGGTGCGTAGACCTCATCTGTTTTCACTGAAATGCATCAGTGTTTCAGAGTAAACCATACACTGCAGCAACAACGTAGCCAATGTCTGACTCATTGTAGTAATGGTTTGGGCAGCATGAATCTCCTTTCAGGTTCCCTTTAAGCTATTTTTAACTATGTGTTCTCCCTTCTTTATGGACAAAGCAGTGTATTCAATAAAGGTGGCAATTCCACAATTAATCTAATTGAACAGCAAATTTAGCATTTTTTATTTTTTTATTAGTATATAATTTAATCTAGGGTTTACAGTGTTTACAGGGTTTAATCCATGTTTTACAATGAATTAAACAGACCTTGCATGGTTCCTCGATTTCCATTTCTGACCTGGGCCGTATTTAGAATATCTTTCTGCCTGATTCTGTTCCTGTCCCTAACCTCTTGGTACTGACGCTGCTTTTCTGACCACTCTCTGCCAGCTCATTCCATCGGCCAGTAGGCACTTCATGTACCCAAACCAGAGCCCGTGTATAAGTTCAAGTTCTTGTACAGAGGTTAAAAGGTGAAGGCCAACGCACACACCCTGAGATCTGTTAGATGGAGTGGCTAATGTAAAGCCTGCACATGGAAACACTATTAAAAGTTGTAAGCCTTCCACTGACAATGTTCCCTGACAATAGTTTGATATGGGTCAATGACAATGTTAAAGTGTATCCCCCACCGATCAGTCAAAATAATGTTCTGAAGTCCGCAATCCCTTTTTGAGCTGCACGCACGAGCGGTCTACGGTTCGAATAGTAAGTCTATGGGTCCATAGACAGCTCTGTGAGAGTGAATGTACAGGCTCATAGACTTACTAATGAGTCTGTAAACAGTTCTGTGCACAAAGCTCATACAAGAGCTGTGGATTACACAGGGGTATTTTGACTGACTTGGTGGGGGTCTCAGGGCCCGAACCACGATCGACCAGCATCACTTTGCAGTGCCTATCATATATAAAAACTTTTATACAATTAGTTACATTTTCAGTTATCTTTATCCTTTTAAGTTAGATAACTTTCTGTGACAAGTTACCAACTGGTACTTAAGTCATGATAACTGTTGCTACATATGTACATGCACAGATTCAAACACTGATTTCATGCAAGCTTAGTACAAACCACGATTGTCACATACAAGCTTCTCAGCACGTGACGTGGGGTGTGCCTACAAGGGTTAATTTATCTCCTCTCACTCAATCCAACACTCAACCTCTGTTCTAGGCTATACAGTGAGCATAAATCACATCCCAACACAGTCTACACACCCCAATTTCTTAACGTTCTGCCACCAATCATTAAACACACGAGGTGATGAGTTCCCAAAATATGTTACTGTCAGACAATAAAAAGGTCACACACTCTCTGAAAGCTATAGCTTCTTTAAAGTATACAAGGATCAAACTTATTAAAGATTTTAAGCTTGAAGATAAAAATATACAGGGCTTACAATAAAATATATAAAAAGATAAAAATAAACGACACACAAATATGCAAAACAGTTATAAAATAAAAAGGGAGAAACAACAGAAATACCTAAATGTTTCCATCTACAGTTATCTTCTGTTTCCTTGAGGGAAGGAGAAATGAATTATGGATCGCAGCAGTCTCCTAGGCCGCCCCCTTATGGGAACAACAACTTTTTGTGCCTCCCAGCTCTTTATAGCCCTGACCATAGGCTAATATTTCCAGGATGACCCAGATTGGCCCATTTAAAAGTTGCTGTTTGTGAATAGACGATGGGCTAAGCTGTGGCATTTCAAATATCCTGTGTTTCTCTCCAACTTTTCTCAATATAGTCAATAGGAAATATTCTGCCCAGTTAAAAACCATTTGCTAGCTCCTTTTTACGCTCCCATGTTTGACACCTCTCAGTATTCTCCCAAGAGACCCCCTGTGGCTCCGAGTTCCTGCAATAAGAGAAGGCAGATGTTATCTACTTTGTCTTAGAGACAATCATGCAGACACAGCCTTACTAGTTCTCTCACTGACATTATAGTTTACCTTACAATTATATACTTCCTTCACAACTATGTTATTTCTTTCCCACATGTGGATGTAGTGTCGTAGACTGTTTACCATAAGTTCAACTTGGACACCTGTTTCCACAATTGCTGAAAAGTCAAATATCCCCTACTTCTGCAATAGCTAATCATTCTCCAATACATAGCTTTCATGATTATACAAAGCAATTAAAAATGTTCATGCTTCATGAATGAGCTATGATTAGTGTTGAGCGAGCACTAAAATGCTCGGGTGCTCGAAGCTCGGGCCGAGCTCACTGTGATACTCGGGTGCTCGACCCGAGCAACGAGCCCAATGTTAGTCTATGGGAGACCCGAACATTTTTGCGGCGGCTCCCCCGGCAGTCTGTAGAAAGCCTAAAAAGTGCCCAAAACGATAGTGACAGTGCTCAAATGACATGGGGACAGCATGGGGATCGCCCCTGGAAGCATTTCTGACCCCCAGGTCACTGCTGTCAACAACGTGGTCAGAGGTATTAAGCCACTTTTACAGGCTCACAATAAAACGTTCAAAAACGAAAGTGCAAGTGCTTTCCTGTGAAATATGTTAACCCCTTAACGACCATGGGTCTTTCTGTTTTTGTGTTTTCCTTTTTTGCTCCCCTTCTTCCCAGAGCCAGAACTTTTTTAATTTTCGTTCAATATGGCCATGTGAGGGCTTATTTTTTGCGGGACGAGTTGTACTTTTAAACACCATCACTGGTTTTACCATATCGTGTGCTGGAAAATGGGAAAAAAATTCCAAGTGCAGTGAAACTGCAAAAAAAATGCAATTCCACAGTTGTTTTTTGGGTCCTTTTTTTACCACGTTCACAGATTGCTAAAACTGACCTGCCGTCATTATTTTCCAGGTCGATACGAGTTCATAGACACCAAACATGTATAGGTTCTTTTTTATTTAAGTGGTGAAAAAAAAATCCAAAGCTTGCTAAAAAAACCCAAAAAAATGACGCCATTTTCCGAGACCCTTAGCTTCTCCATTTTTCGGGATCTGGGGCCAGGTGAGGGCTTATTTTTTGCGTGCCGGGCTGACTTTTTTATTGATACCATTTTGGGGTAGATCCGATGTTTTGATCGCCCGTTATTGCATTTTATTGCAAAGTTGTAGTGACCAAAAAAACTTAATTCTGGCGTTTAAAATTTTTTTCTCGTTACGCCGTTAACTGATTGTATTAATTCTTCTTTTATATTGATAGATCGGGCGATTCTGAACGCGGTGATACCAAATATGTGTATGTGTTTTTTTTTTTATATATATATATTTTATTTTGAATGGGGCGAAAGGGGGGTGACTTAAACTTTTATATATTTTTTATTTTTTTTATTTTTTTAAAAACTTTATTTTACACTTTCTGCTTGCTTCTGTAGTCTCCAGAGGAGACTAGAAGCAGCAGTTGTCTGATTGCTTCTACTGCATACAAGCGATGAGCAGATCGCTTGTATGCAGGAGAAATGCTCACTTGCTATGAGCGCTGACCACTAGGTGGCGCTCATAGCAATTGAGACATGACAACCACAGGCGTCTGCTGCAGACCCTGAGTTGTCATGCCCACCCACTGGTGACCCGCGATCACGTGACGGGGTCACTGATGGGCGGGGCTTAGGACTCCCGGAAGCGCGAGTTAAATGCCACTGTCAGAGATTTAACATGTTAACAGCCGCGGGTGGATTGCGATTACAATAATCAGCTGACATGTGCTCGCTTCAGTGCGGGCTCACCTCTGGAGCCCCCGCTGAACCGGCCTTCCCGACCTGGTGCGTACTATTACTGACCAGGTCGGAAAGGGGTTAAGGAACATCCTTTCCAGTGTAAAGACTTGTGTATAAGGTAAAATAAATAACCAAAAACAAAAATACTCCTCCACACCTTGGACTATGTTCACAAGTAGCATTTTTTATGCGTTTTTGCACGTTTGTATTGCTTTCAACCGTGACAAATGCATTCACCGGGAAATGTCATTTTAACATTTTACAACCTTATCTGGCCATGTGCTGTGTGACACATGCATACAGTGCTAAAAAGACATGGGAACAGCATGGGGAAGACCGCTGGAAGCGTCTCTGACACCCAGGTCACTACCTAAAAGTGTGCCCATCAGAAGTGATCCTTGCCGCATCAGAAGATGCAGACTTGCAACTATCCCCGTGCAAGTCCTTGTCTCAGGGCAGTGTTCAATTGTACCTCCCCCATAACTTGCAATACAAGCGGAAGTATGCAGCCTGCCACCCACCCACCCCCAGGCTGCAATACCATACTGCTAGCTTGCTTGCACTTGAAATTGGGCCTTTTAGGCATGTGGAGGTGGAATTTGGCCACCACGTCATGGTTGCGTCGGTAGCCTGGTATTCATACTCAGTCCCCAGCCGCCCGGCGGCCGGGTGTCCACGCTTGGTCCCCAGCCGCCAGGGGGCGGCCGGGTGTCCATACTCAGTCCCCAGCCGCCCCGCGGCCGGGTGCCCACACACAGTCCCCAGCGCGTGGGGGTGGCCGGGTGTCCATAAACGGTCCCTAGCCGCCCCTATTTGTCCCGGTGCGCCTTATACACAAGCGCGCATACCAAAACATTACATGTGCCCTCCCCAGTGCATTTAGTGGGAAGGACAGCCTAACCACAAATACGTGGACAAGTGAATGTGGCCAGGAATGGTCCATCTCACTGATGCCTTCACACTGGGTTAATATTGTGGAAGCCGGGACACAGTTGGACACTGGGATGCAACACGTCCTCCAGACATAGAGGATTGCGGGTCCTGGGTCAATCAGGCTTCAACACAAAGTTCAGAAGGTAGACAGCAGCAGTGGTCGGCCTCCTACACAACGAGTAAATTATTCATGATCATGAGGCCATCCACCTCCTTAGCTTTCTGTTCCTTGGAATGCAAGCGCATGTATGTAGTAGCAGCTAGGCCTGAGGTGGTCAGCGTTTTGGCGCATATTCTACCTCCTTCGAGGATTGCTGGATGTTTTCCTGCTACTATCCCAGTTCTATGACTCCCGTTAAAACAAAGCTTCAGGTGATGAATGATGGATGAGGTGGTGGCAAAGGAGAAAGAGCAGGAGGAACAGGGACCATTCACATCAATATCAGGCCAGCCAACCCCACATGTCTTGTAGGATATGTTTCTGTACCAAAAGGAGCGGTTCAGCTACACAGTTATAAGGCATACAGTGAATGCAATGCCTACCAAAAATTTCGAGGCACTCCAATGCCCCTTGGAAGTGACATGGAGGTCAGAGGGCCTTAACTAAACCGTTTTTTCCATTTATAGCAACTGGGTCTCCTGTACACTGTTGGCCTAAGCAGGGAATGGAAGGCTTTCCAAAAATTATTAGGCACTGCAATGCCCCTTGAAACAGACGTGGATTACAGCGTATTAAAAACCTTCTACCCATTATTGGGGAGTGGGTCTCCCTTAGTGTTCGCCTATGCATTGAAAAGCAAAAGCTGACAAAAATTAGGAGGAAATGCAATGCCCGTTGCAAGAGTCGTGGAGGTTAGAGGTAATTAAAAACAACATGTCAATGCCCCTTGGAAGAGCTGTGGAGTTCAGAGTGGTTTAACAAGACGGTTTTAATGCCCCTTAGAAGAGACGTGGAGTTCAGAGTGGTTTAACAAGACAGTTTTAATGCCCCTTGGAAGAGATGTGGAGGTCACAGTAGCTTAACAAGATGGTTTTAATGCCTTTGGAAGAGACATGGAGTTCAGAGTGGTTTAACAAGACAGTTTTAATGCCCCTTGGAAGAGTGGTGGAAGTTACAGTGGAATAAAAAGACAATATCAATGCCCCGTGGAAGAGACGTGGAGGTCACAGTAGCTTAACAAGACGGTTTTAATGCCCCTTGGAAGAGTGGTGGAGGTTGCAGTGGAATAAAAAGACAATATCAATGCCCCTTGGAAGAGTGGTGGAGGTTACAGTGGAATAAAAATACAATATCAACGCCCTGTGGAAGAGACGTGGAGGTCACAGTAGCTTAACAAGACGCTTTTATTGCACCTTGGAAGAGTGGTGGAGGTCGCAGTGGAATAAAAAGACAATATTAACGACCCTTGGAAGAGACGTGGAGGTCACAGTAGCTTAACAAGACGATTTTAATGCCCCTTACAAGAGCCATGCAGTACAGCATATTAAAAACATTATTCCCATTATTGGGGAGTGGATCTCCCATAGTCTTTGCCTATGCCTTCCAAGCAAAAGCTGCCAAAAATTAGGAAGGGGGAACTTGCAATGTCCCTTACAAGAGCCATGCAGTACAGCATATTAAAAACATTATTCCCATTATTGGGGAGTGGGTCTCCCATAGTCTTTGCCTATGCCTTCCAAGCAAAAGCTGCCAAAAATTAGGACAGAGGAACTTGCAATGCTGGCAACATGGACCACGGTCACCCTGGTGGTATAGTGGTCGTGGAGGCTGAGGAGAAGGAGAAGAGCAAAAAACAGCCGAAATGAGGAAGCATATACCCATGTGTGGGTGTGAAGCGATGCATGGGAATACATCTCCCGAAATAACACAGTGGATTTGACTTTATGTTACTCTGCTGTCATTTGGTGGTGATGAGAAGTCTGGCCCAATCCAGCCCTTGTTCATTTTGATAAGGGTCAGCTTGTCAGCATTGTCAGTTGACAGGCGAGTGCGCTTATCAGTTATAATTCCCCCAGCAGCACTAAAAACATGCTCCGATAACACGCTAGTGGCAGGGCAGGCCAGGACCTACAAGGCATACAGAGTGAGTTCATTCCAAGTGTCCAGCTTGGATACCCAATAATTAAAAGGCACAGAGGAATCACGGAGGACGCTGGTACTCCCTCTCAATCTTTTGAAACTTTCCACTCCTTGTGAGAGTACCCTGCGCCTCAGGGCCTGTAAGCTGGGCAGGTCTCAGAAAACTGTCCTAGAACATTGACAGTGTTCCCCTGCCTCTGCTGGATTGGAGTTGCGTCTCTCTCGCCTGTATGCCTTAGTTGGGCAGCGAACTGTGACCTCTGCCGCTACCGTGTTCAGATGGGAATTTTTTTAATAGTTCTGCAGCAAGGGCCTTCTGGTATTGCCCCATTTTTGTAGACCTCTCCAACTCAGGAATAAGAGAGTGAAAGTTCTCCTTGTAGAGGGGGTCTAAAAGTGTCATCAACCAGTAATGACTGTCACCCAACATTTTGACAATGCGAGGGTCACGGTTAAGGCAGCGTAACATAAAGTCAGCCATGGGTGCCAGACTGGTAACGGGCAAGACTTCCGTGTCCTCACCAAGATGACGACTGATAGTGTTGAGCGATCACTAAAATGCTCGGGTGCTCGAAGCTCGGGCCGAGCTTACCGTGATACTCGGGTGCTCGACCCGAGCAACGAGCCCAATGTTAGTCTATGAGAGATCAGAGCATTTTTGCGGCAGCACCCCTGGCAGTCTGTAGAAAGCCTAAAAAGTGCCCAAAACGATAGTGACAGTGCTCAAAAGACATGGGGGCAGCATGGGGATCGTCCCTGTAAGCATTTCTGACCCCCAGGTCACTGCTGTCAACAACGTGGTCAGAGGTATTAAGCCACTTTTGCGGGCTCACAATAAAACGTTCAAAAACGAAACTGAAACGGTTTTCCTGTGAAATATGTTAAGGAATTTCCTTTCCAGGGTAAAAACTTGTGTATAAGGTAAAATAAATAACCAAAAACAAAAATACTCCTCCACACCTTGGGCTATGTTCACAAGTAGCATTTTTCATGCGTTTTTGCACTTTTGTATTGCTTTCAACCGTGACAAATGCGTTCACCGGGAAATGTCATTTTAACATTTTACAACCTTATCTGGCCATGTGCTGTGTGACACATGCATACAGTGCTGAAAAGACAAGGGATCAGCATGGGGAAGACCCCTTCAAGCATCTCTGACCCCCAGGTCACTGTCTAAAAGTGTGCCCATCAGAAGTGATCCTTGCCGCATCAGAAGATGCAGACTTGCAACTATCCCCGTGCAAGTCCTTGTCCCAGGGCAGTGTTCAATTGTACCTCCCCCATTCCTTCCAATGCAAGCGAAAATATGCAGCCAACCACCCACCCACCCGCAGGCTGCAATACCATACTGCTAGCTTTCACTTGAAATGGGGCCTTTTAGTTTGGAGGAGGCCGAAGCTGGCCACTACCTTATGGCCGCTTCGGCAGCGAGGTATCCATACTCTGTCCGCAGCCGCCCGGCGGCCCGGGTATCCACGCTCGGTCCCCAGCCGCCAGGTGGCGGCCAGGTGTCCATACGCGGTCCCCAGCCGCTCTGATTTCTCCTGTCACCTTCCCCCACACTTTTCTTAGCCTGGCCTGCTTTAGGGCAGCATTGGACGAGCCCACCAGAGAACCAGACTCCTCCGGTGGGCCCTGGCTTCTCCATCAGGGGAGTTGAGAGTGCCTAGGTGAGGAGCATGATGATGATGATAGAAGTTAGCATCTGCTTTGTTTTCTTGGAATGCAAGCGCATGTATGTAGTAGCGGCTAGGCCTGAGGTGGTCCGCGTTTTGGCGCATATCCTACCTCCTCCGAGGATTGCTGGATGTTTTCCTGCTACTATCCCAGTTCTATGACTCCCGTTAAAACAAAGCTTCAGGTGATAAATGATGGATGAGGTGGTGGCAAAGGAGAAAGAGCAGGAGGAACAGGGACCATTCACATCAATATCAGGCCAGTCAACCAGATATGTCTTGTAGGATATGTTTCTGTAACAAAAGGAGCGGTTCGGCTACACAGTTATAGGGCATACAGTGAGTGCAATGCCTACCAAAAATTTCGAGCCACTCCAATGCCCCTTGGAAATGACATGGAGGTCAGAGGGCGTTAACTAAACCTTTTTTTCGATTTATAGCAACTGGGTCTCCCGTGCACTGTTGGCCTAAGCAGTGAATGGAAGGCTTTCCAAAAATTATGAGGAACTGCAATGTCCCTTACAAGAGCCATGTGTGGCACCCCAGGGGTCTGGTCACCACAGTAATAGAGATATTACGTCGGAGAGCAAGTGGGAGGTTTCCTGGTCAGGATCCCTTAAACATGCAACATCCTCCTGCCCCAGTCCTGGGAGGGGAGAATTCTGCCCTAATAAACTGGATCTGGGGCGGGGTTGAGTGAGTCAGAGAACAGTCAGAGTCAGAGTGAGAGCAAGGGAAAGTAACAGCAAGGAGCTCTGTAGGAGCTAGGAGCTAAAGACCAGGGGCTGGAAGCTGAGCAGAGCTCACCCTGGCAGAAGACAATAGGAACCGGACACAGGAGTCCGAAGCTGTGAGGACTTATATATCCAGCAGCAGAAACCAGCCGGCAGGGGATTTCAGGTCCTCTGGCCATAGAAGCCCGGAGGCTCAGTCACAAGCAAGGGACCAGCACTGCCGTCGTGGAGCGGAGGCTAACAGAAGGCCCCAAGTCACCAGCCATACGGGTGAGCACTACACGGTACACTCAGGGACTTGGGCTACTTCTACCCGCTTACAGCAAGGTAGCCAGGAAGAGTGCAGACAGACGGGGAGGCCTACAACTCCACCTGGCCAGGGGAACTCCTGCTTGCTCACAGACTGACCAGGCATCTTATGCTAGCCAGTACTCCCGGGAGGGTCTACCTTATAATCATCAGTAAAGACCCTGAACTGCACTGCAAAGACTCTGAGTCGTTCCTGCTGCGCTCGTGCACCATCACCCCCACCATCCACACTCACTGACTGAGGCTATACTGCGCACACAACACCAGCCTCAGCGGTCTGCCTCGCAGCGGTGGTACTCCCTGACCGCAATCCACGGGTGGCGCAGTCGGACAAATAACCTCAAAACCTAAGAAAGACTGCCACTGGTTTGACCAGCCTGAGCCACGGGACCGGGTCACCGCCACGGAGACTACAGACCCCAGAGACCCGGCACCGGGTATCCCACACACGTGTACACACGGCCCAGGGGGCGCGTCACATGCAGTACAGTATATTACAAACATAAGTTCCATTATTGGGGAGTGGGTGTCCCATAGTATTTGCTTATGCCTTGCAAGCAAAAGCTGCCAAAAATTAGGACGGAGCAACTTATGCCTTGCAAGCAAACCAGGGGAGGAGTCCTGAGGAGATAATTTGCATATTCCCACTGCATTTTGGGGTAAGTGAAGAGTCTCCGCGAGCTCAAAGAACACTGGATTTTGGCTGTTGGAGCTGAAAAGAGGACATCGGTAAACCAGGGGAGGAGTCCTGAGGAGATAATTTGCAATTTCCCACTGCATTTTGGGGTAAGTGAAGAGTCTCCGCGAGCTCAAAGAACACTGGATTTTGGCTGTTGGAGCTGAAAAGAGGACATCGGTAAACCAGGGGAGGAGTCCTGAGGAGATAATTTGCATATTCCCACTGCATTTTGGGGTAAGTGAAGAGTCTCCGCGAGCTCAAAGAACACTGGATTTTGGCTGTTGGAGCTGAAAAGAGGACATCGGTAAACCAGGGGAGGAGTCCTGAGGAGATAATTTGCATATTCCCACTGCATTTTGGGGTAAGTGAAGAGTCTCCGCGAGCTCAAAGAACACTGGATTTTGGCTGTTGGAGCTGAAAAGAGGACATCGGTAAACCAGGGGAGGAGTCCTGAGGAGATAATTTGCATATTCCCACTGCATTTTGGGGTAAGTGAAGAGTCTCCGCGAGCTCAAAGAACACTGGATTTTGGCTGTTGGAGCTGAAAAGAGGACATCGGTAAACCAGGGGAGGAGTCCTGAGGAGATAATTTGCATATTCCCACTGCATTTTGGGGTAAGTGAAGAGTCTCCGCGAGCTCAAAGAACACTGGATTTTGGCTGTTGGAGCTGAAAAGAGGACATCGGTAAACCGCGCGCCTACAGGCGCGCGCATTTTGAAGCTTTTTTTTTAAGCTTTTTTCACTGTTTTCAGAACATTAACAATAAGAACATGGAAGAGTCCAGGAGCCATTTGGTGAGCTGCATATCCTGCTACATGTTCACAGACTTGCCAGTGGAAAAGCCAGACTTCACATGCCAGAAATGCAAGCTTGTGTCCCTGTTGGAGGAAAAGTTGCGAAATCTAGAAGAGAGGTTAACTACCTTGAAAATCATTAAGGAAGGTGAAGAGTTCTTAGACAGAGCAGAATTATCTCTTCATGATTCAGAAAGAGAAGAAATTCGAACTGCACCTGACGAAACAGAGGAATGGAAGCATGTGACCCACAGAAGCAGGAGGATCGAGAGGCAGTCAGCACCCATACTGCTCAGGAACCAGTACCAGGCTCTCACACAGGAGAACCATGAAGAAATACAGCAAGATGAGACTTTGCCAGCAATGAATAACCTTGTAAGCCCTCAGAATCCTCCTGGATGGAGAAAGAAGAATGTTGTGAAGAAAAAACGGAGAGTGGTGGTCATGGGGGATTCCCTGTTAAGAGGAACAGAGGCCGCTATCTGCAGACCAGACATAACCTCAAGAGAAATGTGCTGTCTTCCAGGAGCAAAAATTAAAGATGTGTCTGACAGGATATCAAGACTCTTCAGACCTACAGATCACTACCCATTCCTGCTAATACATGTGGGGACAAATGACACCGCAAGAAAGGACCTGGAAACCATCTGCAGTGACTTTGAAGACTTAGGCAAGAAAGTGAAAGAATTGGGAGCGCAGGTGGTCTTCTCATCCATCCTCCCAGTGGATGGCCATGGAACAATGAGGTGGAATAAGATTCTACAGGTGAACAACTGGCTACGTCGATGGTGCCGTCAACAAGGATTTGGATTTCTGGATCACAGAATGAATTACCTATACGATGGACTACTTGCTAGAGATGGGGTGCACCTTACGAAGACTGGAAAACATGTATTTGGAAGTCGCCTTGCTACTAGAGATGAGCGGTGTTCGACTAGAACTGTTCGCCAATCTCAAATTCGAGCTGTTTTGGGCGGTGTTCGAGTTGTTCGACGAACCCGAACGATTTGCAAAAAATTCGGCTGTTCGAGGTTATGTTCGATAACTGTTCGTGCACCAAAAGCGTGTCCTGCATGTCTGGTGCCATTTAGAGCACCAATCATGCAGGGATTGTCTGCCACTCACTGTAATGCCACAGCCATGGTGGTTGTGGCATTACAGTGATTGCCCAAATCAATGGGAACAGTGCCAACAGTGAAACATGAAAAGCCGGCAATTCAGCAGAGGCATACACCGGTACCCGACAATTTAGAACCGAAAGAATAGAGCTTCACACATAGATTAGATAGATATAAACATGTCAGCCACATATATACGAAGTACAGTGAAAGTGCTGCTTACTGTACTTGTCATTTAGCGTAAAGGATTTATAAAAAAAAATATTAGTGTTTTCATGCGCCGCCTCTTTAAAAAAGCCGGCCGGCAATTCAGCAGCGGCATACACCGGTACCCGACAATTTAGAATAGAAGGAATAGAGAATCACACATAGATTAGATAGATAGAAACATGTCAGTCACATATATATGAAGTACAGTGACAGTGTTGATTACTGTACTTGTCATTTAGTGTAAAGGATTTATTAAAAAAAATAATAGTGTTTTCATGCACCGTCTCTTTAAGAAAGCCGGCCGGCAATTCAGCATCTGTACCCGACAATTTATAACAGACAGAATAGAGCTTCACACATAGATTAGATAGATAGAAACATGTCAGTCACATATATATGAAGTACAGTGATAGTGTTGGTTACTGTACTTGTCATTTAGTATTAAAATAAAGGATTTATTATTAAAAAAATTGGCGTGGGGTTCCCCTTAATTTTAGTCTCTAGCGGAGGTTAAGCAGACAGCTGGGGCAGATGTTTGAAGCCTGGGAAGGGGGTAATACCCACGGAGCTTCCCAGGCTACTAATATCAGCCCCCAGCTGAATACATAGCCTTTACTAGCTATTAAAATGGGGGACCCCCCAAAAAAATGACGTGGGGTCCCCCCTAATTTAATAGCTAGCAAAGGCTAGGCAGACAGCTGGGGGCTGATATTAATAGCCCAGGAAGGGAGCCATGAATATTGGCCCCCTCCCAGGCTAGAAACACCAGTCGTCAGCCGCCCCAGAAATGGCGCATTCATAGGATGCGCCAATTCTGGCACTTAGCCTCGCTCTTCCCACTGCCCTGTAGCGGTGGCAGTGGGGTAATAGGGCTGGGGTTGATGTCAGCTTATAATGCCAGCTGACATCAAGCCCAGGTTAGTAATGGAGAGGCGTCTATAAGACACCCCCATTACTAACCCCATAGTCAAAGTTAAAAAAAAACACAAACACCCAGAATAAAGTCCTTTAATTGAAATAAAGACACAATTCTTTATTGTTCTAAATTAAACCATACTTACCGTCACGCCCATTCCAGCTGAAGCCAACGATCTCCTGTAATAAAAATAAAATAATAAAGCAACCTCATCCTTACCTTTCCATGGTTCCCACGACAGCTTCAGCTCTGCTACATCGAGATGACAGGCTGGAGCGCAGCAGAACGCTGCCATCCAGCCTGTCATCCCGCAGACACTGAGAAGAGCAGGCTTGCTTGCGCTCCACAGTGTCTCTCTGTGACGGCATAAAGATGAGCCGAGGTCATGTCCAATGAACTCGGCTCACCTCATGCACGTCACTGACAGCGTGGGAGAATTCTCACGCTGAAGCGCTGAGTGCAGGAGAATTCTCCCACGCTGTCAGTGACGTGCATGAGGTGAGCTGAGTTCATTGGACATGAGCGCACCTTATGCACGTCACTGACAGCGTGAGAGAATTCTCACGCTGAAGCGCTGAGTGCAGGAGAATTTTCCCACGCTGTCAGTGACGTGCATGAGGTGAGCCGAGTTCATTGGACATGACCTCGGCTCATCTTTATGCCGTCACAGCGACACACTGAGGAGCGCAAGCATGCCTGCTCTTCTCAGTGTCTGCGGCATGACAGGCTGGATGGCAGCGTTCTGCTGCGGTCCAGCCTGTCATCTCGATGTAGCAGAGCTGAAGCTGTCGTGGGAACCATGGAAAGGTAAGGATGAGGTTGCTTTATTATTTTTCTTTTATTGCAGGAGATCGTTGGCTTCAGCTGGAATGGGCGTGATGGTAAGTATAGTTTAATTTAGAACAATAAAGAATTGTGTGTTTATTTCAATTAAAGGACTTTATTCTGGGTGTTGTGTTTTTTTCAAATACTTTACTAGAAATTCATGGTGGTCATGTCTAATACTGGCGTGACCCCATGAATTTTGGGCTTGGGGCCAGCTGATAATACCAAGCTGGCCCTAACCCCTTTATTACCCAGTGAGCCACCGCACCAGGGCCCTGGATGAGTTGGGTACAGCGCCAGAAGATGGCGCTTCTATGAACGCGCCATTTTCCGGGGTGGCTGCGGACTGCAATTTGCAGCGGGGGGGGGCCCAGAAAGCTTGGGCCTCCCTGCGCTGCAGATTCCAGCCCCCAGCTGCCTAGTTGTACCTGGCTGGACACAAAAATAGGGCGAAGCCCCACGTATTTTTTTTTAAATTATTTCATGAAATTCATGAAATAATTAAGAAAAAAAGGCCTTCCCTATATTGTTGTGTCCGGCCAGGTACAAATAGTCAGCTGGTGGTTGGGGGCAGCCCGTTCCTGCCTGCTGTACCTGGCTGGACACAAATATAGTGCGAAGCCCCACTTCAATTTTTTTTAATTATTTCATGAAATTCATGAAATAATTAAGAAAAAAAGGCCTTCCCTATATTGTTGTGTCCGGCCAGGTACAAATAGTCAGCTGGTGGTTGGGGGCAGCCCGTTCCTGCCTGCTGTACCTGGCTGGACACAAATATAGTGCGAAGCCCCACTTCAATTTTTTTTAATTATTTCATGAAATTCATGAAATAATTAAGAAAAAAAGGCCTTCCCTATATTGTTGTGTCCGGCCAGGTACAAATAGTCAGCTGGTGGTTGGGGGCAGCCCGGTCCTGCCTGCTGTACCTGGCTGGACACAAATATAGTGCGAAGCCCCACTTCAATTTTTTTTAATTATTTCAGGAAATTCATGAAATAATTAAAAAAAAATTGACGTGGGGCTTCGCACTATATTTGTGTCCAGTCAGGTGCAGCAGGCAGGAACGGGCTGCCCCCAACCACCAGCTGCCTATTTGTACCTGGCCGGACACAACAATATAGGGAAGCCCTTTTTTTCTTAATTATTTCATGAAATAATTTAAAGAAAATTGACGTGGGGCTTCGCCCTGTTTTTGTGTCCAGCCAGGTACAACTATGCAGCTGGGGGCTGGAATCCGCAGCGCAGGGAGGCCCAAGCTTTCTGGGCCACCCCCGCTGCAAATTGCAGTCCGCAGCCACCCCGGAAAATGGCGCGTTCATAGAAGCGCCATCTTCTGGCGCTGTACCCAACTCATCCAGGGCCCTGATGCGGTGGCTCACTGGGTAATAAAGGGGTTAGGGCCAGCTTGGCATTATCAGCTGGCCCTAAGCCCAAAATTCATGGGGTCACGCCAATATTAGACATGACCACCATGAATTTCTAGTAAAGTATTTAAAAAAAACACAACACCCAGAAAAAAGTCCTTTAATTGAAATAAACACACAATTCTTTATTGTTCTAAATTAAACCATACTTACCGTCACGCCCATTCCAGCTGAAGCCAACGATCTCCTGAAATAAAAGAAAAATAATAAAGCAACATCATCCTTACCTTTCCATGGTTCCCATGACAGCTTCAGCTCTGCTACATCGAGATGACAGGCTGGACCGCAGCAGAACGCTGCCATCCAGCTTGTCATCCCGCAGACACTGAGAAGCGCAGGCTTGCTTGCGCTCCACAGTGTCTATCTGTGAGGGCATCCAGATGAGCCAAGTTAATGTCCAATGAACTCGGCTCACCTCATGCACGTCACTGACAGCGTGGGAAAATTCTCCTGCACTCAGCGCTTCAGCGTAGGAGAATTCTCACACTGAAGCGCTGAGTGCAGGAGAATTCTCCCACGCTGTCAGTGACGTGCAGGAGGTGAGCTGAGTTCATTGGACATGAGCTCACCTTATGCACATCACTGACAGCGTGGGAAAATTCTCCTGCACTCAGCACTTCAGCGTGGGAGAATTCTCACGCTGAAGCGCTGAGTGCAGGAGAATTCTCCCACGCTGTCAGTGACGTGCAGGAGGTGAGCTGAGTTCATTGGACATGAGCTCACCTTATGCACGTCACTGACAGCGTGGGAGAATTCTCCTGCACTCAGCGCTTCAGCATGAGAATTTTCCCACGCTGTCAGTGACGTGCATGAGGTGCGCCGAGTTCATTGGACATGAACTCGTCTCATCTTTATGCCGTCACAGCCAGACACTGCAGAGCGCAAGCAAGCCTGCGCTTCTCAGTGTCTGCGGGATGACAGGCTGGATGGCAGCTTTCTGCTGCGGTCCAGCCTGTCATCTCGATGTAGCAGAGCTGAAGCTGTCGTGGGAACCATGGAAAGGTAAGGATGATGTTGCTTTATTATTTTTCTTTTATTGCAGGAGATCGTTGGCTTCAGCTGGAATGGGCGTGATGGTAAGTAGAGTTTAATTTAGAACAATAAAGAATTGTGTGTTTATTTCAATTAAAGGACTTTATTCTGGGTGTTTGTGTTTTCTTTTAACTTTGACTATGGGGTTAGTAATGGGGGTGTCTTATAGACGCCTCTCCATTACTAACCTGGGCTTGATGTCAGCTGGCATTATAAGCTGACATCAACCCCAGCCCTATTACCCCACTGCCACCGCTACAGGGCAGTGGGAAGAGCGAGGCTAAGTGCCAGAATTGGCGCATCCTATGAATGCGCCATTTCTGGGGCGGCTGACGGCTGGTGTTTCTAGCCTGGGAGGGGGCCAATATTCATGGCACCCTTCCTGGGCTATTAATATCAGCCCCCAGCTGTCTGCCTAGCCTTTGCTAGCTATTAAATTAGGGGGGACCCCACGTCATTTTTTTGAGGGGGTCCCCCATTTTAATAGCTAGTAAAGGCTATGTATTCAGCTGGGGGCTCATATTAGTAGCCTGGGAAGCTCCGTGGGTATTACCCCCTTCCCAGGCTTCAAACATCTGCCCCAGCTGTCTGCTTAACCTCCGCTAGAGACTAAAATTAAGGGGAACCCCACGCCAATTTTTTTTAATAATAAATCCTTTATTTTAATACTAAATGACAAGTACAGTAACCAACACTATCACTGTACTTCATATATATGTGACTGACATGTTTCTATCTATCTAATCTATGTGTGATGCTCTATTCTTTCTGTTATAAATTGTCGGGTACCGCTGCTGAATTGCCGGCCGGCTTTTTTAAAGAGACAGTGCATGAAAACACTATTATTTTTTTTAATAAATCCTTTACACTAAATGACAAGTACAGTAAGCAACATTGTCACTGTACTTCATATATATGTGACTGACATGTTTCTATCTATCTAATCTATGTGTGAAGCTCTATTCTGTCTGTTATAAATTGTCGGGTACCGCTGCTGAATTGCCGGCCGGCTTTTTTAAAGAGACAGTGCATGAAAACACTATTATATTTTTTAATAAATCCTTTACACTAAATGACAAGTACAGTCAGCAACACTGTCACTGTACTTCATATATATGTGACTGACATATTTCTATCTATCTAATCTATGTGTGAGGCTCTATTCCTTCTTGTCTAAATTGTCGGGTACCGGTGTATGCCGCTGCTGAATTGCCGGCCGGCTTTTTTAAAGAAAGCGTCTTCTGAGCAGTTTGTCAGCTTTTGGACACCTTTGAAGGTGTTTTCTATGTGTTTCTATGTGTTTTTGTTTGCCTGCCATTGGTTTTAACGGTGTTCGACGGTGTTCTAAGGTGTTCGACGAACAGTTCGACGAACAGTTCCTCGAACATCCCCGTGTTCGACGAACCGAACCGAACCCGAACACTACGGGGGTGGCTCAACACTACTTGCTACACTCATCAGAAGAGCTTTAAACTAGAACAATGTGGGAAGGGAAGCAAAAGGCCAGAAAAAGCCATACAGCTGACAAATACTATTGAGATCTCTGCTACTGGAAGTGGAAAAGAAGAACAAAGACAAAAAAATCTAAATAATAAAAATATGGGAGGAAGAGAAACCAATTACAAACTAAAATGTTTTTATACAAATGCACAAAGCATGGGCAACAAACAAGGAGAATTGGAACTACTAATGCAGGAAAAGGAATATGATGTCATTGGAATCACTGAAACTTGGTGGGACGATACACATGATTGGAATAAAAGGCTAAAAGGATACAACTTATTTGCAAGAAACAGACTTGATAAACGAGGAAGAGGTGTTGCATTGTATGTTAGAAAAGCGTATATCAGCACAGAGATTGAAGCTTCAGAGACTGGGAGTTCTGTGGAAACTGTTTGGGTAAGAATACAAGGAGAGAACAACGGAAAGGACACCATTGTAGGCATTTACTACAGGCCACCTGGGCAAGCTGAAGATATGGATGAACTCTTTATGTATCAAATGACCAAGTTCTCCAAAAAATATGACGTAGTGGTCATGGGAGATTTCAACTATCCAGACATTTGTTGGGAATCTCTCTCAAGTAAAACTAACAGGTCAAGCAAATTCTTATCCTCTCTTGCTGACAACTTTATCTTCCAAAAGGTAGGGGAGAAAACAAGGGGATCTGCTACTTTGGATCTAATTCTTATAAACAGGGAGGAAATGGTTGAGGAGGTAAAGGTGGCTGGGACCCTAGGAGGCAGCGATCATGCTATTATAGAATTTTGGATAACTAGAGGAGGAAGACATGTGAAGACTCAAACTTCAAGGTTAGATTTTAGAAAGGCAGATTTTAAGAGACTCAGAAAGAGAATAGGAGGGATCCAATGGCTGGATGTCCTTAAGGACAAAAATGTCCAGGAAGGATGGGAAATTTTTAAAAATGAGATTCTCAAAGCACAATCGTTAACAATCCCGAAAAGTAGGAAGAATGGGAAGCATTTAAGGAAACCAGGATGGATGAACACAGAACTTAAACACATGCTAAAAAGAAAGAAAGAAATGTTTATTAAATGGAAAGAGGGAGGCATATCTAAAGAAGATTATAATGCAGTCTGCAGATCCTGCAGGGCACGTATCAGGTTAGCTAAAGCTGACAATGAAATAAGGCTTGCAAGAGATGTCAAAAGCAATAAAAAAGGATTTTGGGGGTATGTCAAAAGTAAAAGAAAAGTCAAAGATGCTATAGGATTTTTACAGGATGAAAATGGAGAAATGGTAAGAGAGGATGTTGAGAAGGCCGAACTTTTTAATTCCTATTTTGCATCTGTTTTCTCTCAGAAAGAAAATGTAACATCAACTGATCTTCACTGTCCTTTTAAAGGAATAGAGGAATCCAAGTTATCAGTAAACAGAAAGATTGTGAGGGAATATTTAGCTAACATAAATGAGTTCAAGTCTCCAGGTCCAGATGAATTACACCCCAGAGTACTGAAGGAGATTGTAGAAGAAATTTTAGAACCACTCTCCATAATCTTTGAAAATTCTTGGAGAACAGGAGAAGTCCCAGAAGACTGGAGAAGAGCAAATGTTGTTCCTATCTTCAAAAAGGGGAAGAAGGTGGACCCAGGGAACTATAGGCCGGTGAGTCTGACTTCTATACCAGGAAAGATCTTTGAACAAATTATTAAACAACATGTATGTAAGTACATGGATAAGAATGAAGTGATTAACCAGAGTCAGCATGGGTTTGTAACTAACAAGTCATGTCAGACTAACTTAATTTCCTTCTATGACAGAATCACTGACTGGGTGGATCAGGGAAATGCTGTAGCTATAGTATATCTTGACTTCAGCAAAGCATTTGACAAAGTATCTCACATCATCCTTATTGAAAAAATGACCAAGTATGCAATGGACCAGGCAACTGTTAGGTGGATTCATAACTGGCTTAGTGATCGGACTCAAAGGGTGGTTGTAAATGGCTTCACATCCAGCTGGATGAATGTCTCAAGTGGGGTACCACAGGGCTCCGTCCTGGGACCTGTATTGTTCAACATCTTTATCAATGATTTAGATGAAGGAATTGAGGGTAAACTGATTAAATTTGCTGATGACACAAAGCTAGGAGGGATAGCTAATACTAGAGAAGAGAGAGAGAGGATTCAAAAAGACCTAAATAAACTGGAGCAGTGGGCAGCAACCAACAGAATGGTTTTTAACAGGGAAAAATGCAAAGTACTACATCTGGGCAATAAAAATGAAAAAAGCATATACAGAATGGGAGGAATAGAGCTAAGCAACAGTACATGTGAAAAAGACTTAGGTATACTAATAGATCATAGACTGAACATGAGTCAACAGTGTGATGCAGCAGCAAAAAAGGCAAATACAATTCTGGGATGTATTAACAGAAGCATACAGTCTAGATCACGTGAAGTCATTATCGGTCTTTACTCCTCTTTGGTCAGACCTCATCTGGAATACTGTGTACAGTTTTGGGCACCACATTTTAAAAAAGACATAGACAAACTGGAGCAAGTTCAGAGAAGAGCGACCAGAATGGTGACTGGTCTGCAAACCATGTCCTATGAGGAACGGTTGCAGGATTTGGGAATGTTTAGCTTGCAAAAAAGAAGACTGAGAGGAGACTTAATAGCTGTCTACAAATATGTCAAGGGCTGTCACATTGTAGAAGGATCATCTTTATTCTCATTTGCACAAGGAAAGACTAGAAGCAATGGGATGAAACTAAATGGGAGGAGACACAGATTAGATATTAGAAAAAACTTTTTGACAGTTAGGGTGATTAATGAGTGAAACAGGCTGCCACGAGAGGTGGTGAGTTCCCCTTCAATGGACGTCTTCAAACAGAGGCTGGACAGACATCTGTCTGAGATGATCTAGTGAATCCTGCTTTGAGCAGGGGGTTGGACCAGATGACCCAGGAGGTCCCTTCCAACTCTACCATTCTATGATTCTATGAACTTGCAATGCCCCTTACAACAGCCATGCAGTACAGCATATTACAAACATAAGTCCCATTATTGGGGAGTGGGTGTCCCATAGTATTTGCTTATGCCTTGCAAGCAAAAGCTGCCAAAAATTAGGACGGAGCAACTTGCAATGCCCCTTACAAGAGCCATGCAGTACAGCATATTACAAACATAAGTCCCATTATTGGGGAGTGGGTCTCCCATAGTATTTGCTTATGCTTTCCCAGCAAAAGATGACAAAAATTAGGACGGAGCAACTTGCAATGCCCCTTACAAGAGCCATGCAGTACAGCATATTACAAACATAAGTCCCATTATTGAGGAGTGGGTGTCCCATAGTATTTGCTTATGCCTTGCAAGCAAAAGCTGCCAAAAATTAGGACGGAGCAACTTGCAATGCCCCTTACAAGAGCCATGCAGTACAGCATATTACAAACATAAGTCCCATTATTGGGAAGTGGGTGTCCCATAGTATTTGCTTATGCCTTGCAAGCAAAAGCTGCCAAAAATTAGGACGGAGCAACTTGCAATGCCCCTTACAAGAGCCATGCAGTACAGCATATTACAATCATAAGTCCCATTATTGGGGAGTGGGTGTCCCATAGTATTTGCTTATGCCTTGCAAGCAAAAGCTGCCAAAAATTAGGACGGAGCAACTTGCAATGCCCCTTACAAGAGCCATGCAGTACAGCATATTACAAACATAAGTCCCATTATTGGGGAGTGGGTCTCCCATAGTATTTGCTTATGCTTTCCCAGCAAAAGCTGCCAAAAATTAGGACGGAGCAACTTGCAATGCCCCTTACAAGAGCCATGCAGTACAGCATATTACAAACATAAGTCCCATTATTGGGGAGTGGGTCTCCCATAGTATTTGCTTATGCTTTCCCAGCAAAAGCTGCCAAAAATTAGGACGGAGCAACTTGCCATGCCCCTTACAAGAGCCATGCAGTACAGCATATTACAAAAATAAGTCCCATTATTGGGGAGTGGGTGTCCCATGGTATTTGCTTACGCTTTCCCAGCAAAAGCTGCCAAAAATTAGGACGGAGCAACTTGCAATGCCCCTTACAAGAGCCATACAGTACAGCATATTACAAACATAAGTCCCATTATTGGGGAGTGGGTGTCCCATAGTATTTGCTTATGCCTTGCAAGCAAAAGCTGCCAAAAATTAGGACGGAGCAACTTGCAATGCCCCTTACAAGAGCCATGCAGTACAGCATATTACAAACATAAGTCCCATTATTGGGGAGTGGGTCTCCCATAGTATTTGCTTATGCTTTCCCAGCAAAAGCTGCCAAAAATTAGGACGGAGCAACTTGCAATGCCCCTTACAAGAGCCATGCAGTACAGCATATTACAAACATAAGTCCCATTATTGGGGAGTGGGTCTCCCATATTATTTGCAAATGCTTTCCCAGCAAAAGCTGCCAAAAATTAGGACGGAGCAACTTGCAATGCCCCTTACAAGAGCCATGCAGTACAGCATATTACAAACATAAGTCCCATTATTGGGGAGTGGGTGTCCCATGGTATTTGCTTATGCTTTCCCAGCAAAAGCTGCCAAAAATTAGGACGGAGCAACTTGCAATGCCCCTTACAAGAGCCATGCAGTACAGCATATTACAAAAATAAGTCCCATTATTGGGGAGTGGGTGTCCCATAGTATTTGCTTATGCCTTGCAAGCAAAAGCTGCCAAAAATTAGGACGGAGCAACTTGCAATGCCCCTTACAAGAGCCATGCAGTACAGCATATTACAAACATAAGTCCCATTATTGGGGAGTGGGTGTCCCATAGTATTTGCTTATGCCTTGCAAGCAAAAGCTGCCAAAAATTAGGACGGAGCAACTTGCAATGCCCCTTACAAGAGCCATGCAGTACAGCATATTACAAACATAAGTCCCATTATTGGGGAGTGGGTCTCCCATAGTATTTGCTTATGCTTTCCCAGCAAAAGCTGCCAAAAATTAGGACGGAGCAACTTGCAATGCCCCTTACAAGAGCCATGCAGTACAGCATATTACATACATAAGTCCCATTATTGGGGAGTGGGTCTCCCATATTATTTGCTTATGCTTTCCCAGCAAAAGCTGCCAAAAATTAGGACGGAGCAACTTGCAATGCCCCTTACAAGAGCCATGCAGTACAGCATATTACAAACATAAGTCCCATTATTGGGGAGTGGGTGTCCCATGGTATTTGCTTATGCTTTCCCAGCAAAAGCTGCCAAAAATTAGGACGGAGCTACTTGCAATGCTGGCACCCTGGTGGTATAGTGGTGGTGGAGGCTGAGGATAAGGAGAAGAAGATTAAACAGCCGAAACGAGGAAGCGTATACCCATGTGTGGGTGTGAATTATGTGCATGTGAATACACCTCCCGAAATAACACAGTGGATTTGACTTTATGTTACTCTGCTGTCATTTGGTGGTGATGAGAAGTCTGGCCCAATCCAGCCCTTGTTCATTTTGATAAGGGTCAGCTTGTCAGCATTGTCAGTTGACAGGCGAGTGCGCTTATCAGTTATAATTCCCCCAGCGGCACTAAAAACACGCTCTGATAACATGCTAGCGGCAGGGCAGGCCAGGACCTCCAAGGCGGACAGAGCGAGTTCATTCCAAGTGTCCAGCTTGGATACCCAATAATTAAAAGGCACAGAGGAATCACGGAGGACGCTGGTACGATCGGCAAGGTACTCCCTCACCATCTTTTGAAACTTTCCACTCCTTGTGAGAGTACCCCGCGCCTCAGGGCCTGTAAGCTGGGCGGGTGTCAGAAAACTGTCCCAGAACATTGACAGTGTTCCCCTGCCTCTGCTGGATTGGAGTTGCATCTCTCTCGCCTGTACGCCTTGGTTGGGCAACGAACTGTGACCTCTGCCGCTACCGTGTTCAGATGGGAATTTTTTTAAGAGTTCTGCAGCAAGGGCCTTCTGGTATTGCCCCATTTTTGTAGACCTCTCCACCTCAGGAATAAGAGAGTGAAAGTTCTCCTTGTAGCGGGGGTCTACAAGTGTCACCAACCAGTAATGACTGTCACCCAACATTTTGACAACGCGAGGGTCACGGTTAAGGCAGCGTAACATAAAGTCAGCCATGCGTGCCAGACTGGTAACGGGCAAGATTTCCGTGTCTTCACCAAGATGACGACTGACCATGCTCTCCTCCTCCTCGTCCTCTTCCTCCTCCCCCCTGTCTTCAGGCCACCCACGCTGAACCGACTGTATGACACTTGTACAGGCACTACCGTCTACAACGCATGATAGCAGCTCCTGTTCTTCCTCCTCCTCCTCTCCCTCATTGTCCCCCAAAGCACGTTGGGATGAGATGAGGCTGGGGTGTGTGTAATCGCCCGCTACGGCTTCTTGATCCATCTCATCATACTCTGGCTGCAATGCCTCCTCTTTAATTCTCTGCAGAGAGCGTTGCAAAAGACAGACAAGTGGGATGCTGACACTAATGATGGCGTCATCGCCACTCACCATCTTGGTGGCCTCCTCAAAGTTTGTCAGGATGGTACATATGTCAGACATCCAGGTCCACTCCTGAGGTCTTATGTGTGCAGTCTGACCTGAATATCGACGGCCTTGTTGCAGCTGGTACTCCACAACTGCTCTCTTCTGCTCACAAATCCTTTGCAACATGTGGAGGGTAGAGTTCTAACGTGTGGGGACATCACACACCAGTCGGTGTGCCGGAAGCTGCAAACGCTGCTGCAACACAGCAAGGGCGGCGGAAGCTGTAGCCGACTTGCGAAAATGAGCTGACAGGCGGCGTACTTTCACGAGCAGATCTGGCAACTCGGGGTACGATTTAAGAAACCGCTGAACCACGAGGTTAAGCACATGAGACAGGCATGGTACGTGTGTGATCTCACCTCGCCTCAGAGCCGCCACCAGGTTACGGCCATTGTCACACACGACCATGCCGGGATGTAGGTTCAGTGGTCTCAGCCACAGATCTGCCTGCTCTTTCACAGCTGTCCACAACTCACAAGCAGTGTGAGGTTTATCACCTAAGCTTATGAGTTTCAGCACAGCCTGTTGCCGCTTGGCGGAGGCAGTACTGCAATGCTTCCAGCTTGTAACTGATGTGGTGATATCTGAGATGGAGGCTGAACATGAGGAGGAGGAGGAGGAGGAGGATGCGCAGGAGCTGTACACTGTGGGGGCAACTCTGACTGACATAAGGCCCGCAATCCTCGGTGTGGGGAGGATGTGTTCTGTCCCAAGGTCCGACTGGGTCCCGGCTTCCACTATGTTTACCCAGTGTGACGTCAGAGAGATGTACCATCCCTGGCCACAAGCACCTGTCCATGTGTCTGTTGTCAGGTGGACTCTCCCAGTAACTGCGTTGTTGAGGGCACGGCAGATGCTTTGGGACACGTGCTTGTGTAGTGCGGGGATGGCACACCGGGCAAAATAGTGTCGGCTGGGGACCGAGTACCGAGGGACGGCCACCGCCATAAGATTGTGGAAGGATTCCGTCTCTACCAGCCTAAAAGGCAGCATTTCCAATGCAAGCAGTCGTGAAATGTGCGAATTTAGGACTGTGGCCTGTGGGGCGTTAGCTGCGAATTTCCGCTTTCGTTCAAAGGTCTGGGATATGGACAATTGAACGCTGCGGTGGGACGTGGATGTGGACGTTGATGCTGTTTCTTGAGAAACTGCCATAACAAGTGAAGACTGAGAGGAGGGGGCATCTTTACATGCAGTATGGACAGGGGATTGCCTTGCACACACAACAGGGGGTTCTATTGCACGCACAACAGTGGAAGAAGCAGTGGTGACACCCGCTGACACTGGTCGTGGACCCTGGGTTTCGCCCCACAAAGTCGGGTGCTTTGCTGCCATGTGCCTGATCATGCTGGTGGTGGTCAGGCTGGTAGTTTTGTCACCCCTGCTGATGCTGGCATGGCAGGTGGAACATATGGCCTTTTTGGGGTTATCAGCAGAGTCTTTAAAAAAATTCCAGACTCTGGAAGACCTACCGCTTGTACTGGCAACATCCCTCGTGTTGGTGTTACGGGGAACGGTTGCCTGCCTTCTGTCTGCGGCCACCACACTGCTTCTTCCTGCCTGTTGGGGTACTCTGCCTCCCTCCCCCTGTGTGCTGCTGGCCTCACTCTGCTGCATGTCCTCCTTCCACGTTGGGTCAGAAACTAGATCATCCACCACCTCCTCCTCTTCCACTTGCGCACCACGATCCTCCTCCTCACTTCCTGGCAATTGTGTCTCGTCATCGTCCACCTCTTGTGACAGATTGCCAACGTCGACTTCCTGTGGCCGTGGCTGTTCAAATATTTGGGCATCGCAACATGGGATCTCCTCTTCCACCACTTCAAGCGTATCAGGCGAGGGGCCCAAATA